>NC_141687.1:60576779-61792445 GCF_964263255.1 Lissotriton vulgaris
GCCCAGACCTGGGTCCTGTGCTGCTCCCTACTGAAGGAGCCCAAATAGACTGTACCTGGTCTGGGGAGGCTTGCATTCTCTTCTGATGGGACCTTGCATGGCTTTTTGAGATACACTGCTCCCATGAGGCGCAGGGTTAGTACTGATTTGCATAAGGTGGGGCTCTGTATCTAGAGCAATAATGGATGACATTGATGGCCAGGAATAGAGCTCGAGTGATCGCCAGTGACTGAGATTAATTCAAGCATTCCACCCATCAACTTGCCACTTGTTGTAGTAATTTACCAAACAACAGCAAACTAAACTAGCCAACAGCTACGGGTAGATAAGTGTGGACTTCCTCCTAATCCCCACGTCAAAGAGGAACAGACTGTTTTCTACTGCTCATTAAAGTAGATGTTTATTTCTTTGCGGATAGTCTCAAAGCCCTTAGTTTTGTCTATACTCTTGTTGATTGATGACATACTTCCACTTTTATAACTGGTGGGTACACACTGCTGTGCCCCTACTCGTCCTACTATCAGGAGGACTAGGCTAAGGAAGAAGCCTCAACATGCTCGAGGGTCCGGGCACCAGAAGAGTTGAGGCTGAGACATTCGCTCAGACACCTTACGTTACACTGCAGTTTATGCAGCGGCGGCGTTGTGGATGTAGGACTTATCACACCTTACCCGACCGGCCAGTAGAAAGCTTCTCAGCTCCTTCGGGCACTACCACCAGGAGCAGAGCTTTAAAGCAGCAAGGGGTGGTAACAGGCTTAATGCAGCAGTTAGACGTGGCAGAAATTTACAGAAAAGGGTCAGAAAATGCTCTATGTTGCAAAATGTTTTTTTGTTCAGAGTGCTGAAAATCTTTCCACACTTCTTGTTACTCTTCGCAGTATACAGAGCTACAGGACATCGTCTCGCACTGCGGCACCAAGCAGTGTAGCCATAGCCGCAGGACTCAAGCATCATGGCTCCCAGCACCATAGCCATATGGGACTGGTTTTAGCACCACGGCTCCCAGCAGCATAGCCATAACCGTAGGACTGGTTTAAGCCTAATAGAGTAGCCATAGTTGGAGGACTTGTTTAAGCATCACGGCTCCTAGCAGCGTAGCCATAGCCGTAGCACTGGTTTAAGCATAATGGCTCCTAGTAGTGTCATTGTAGCAGTAGGACTTGTTTTAGCCCCATAGCTGGACGACTTGTTTCAGCATCACGGCTCCTAGCAGCGTAGCCATAGCCGTAGCACTGGTTTAAGCATCACGGCTTCAAGTAGTATCATTGTAGCAGTAGGACTTGTTTTAGCCCCATAGCTGGACGACTTGTTTCAGCATCACGGCTCCTAGCAGCGTAGCCATAGCCGTAGCACTGGTTTAAGCATCACGGCTTCAAGTAGTATCATTGTAGCAGTAGGACTTGTTTTAGCCCCATGGCTCCTAGCAGCGTAGCCATAGCTGGACGACTTGTTTCAGCATCACGGCTCCTAGCAGTGTAGCTCTAGGACATCTTCTGTCATTGTGGTACCACAAAGTGCAGAGGTAGCCGTGGAGGCTATCTGGTTGATAAAGCAAAAAGGAAAGTACACAATACCATTTGTTTCAATATTCAACCAAGAAGGATGGTTCGAAAGCCTCTCCACTGGACGCAGTACAGGGCAGACGGCCACATTCATACTAAAGTTTCTCCGCAGCAGCCCAGCCTTATTCACAGCTGCGCCGTCACTGGCCAGGGAATTGATGGAGCCACCCGGTTGCCCGAAGTGTGCTTAGTGGGCACAGCTACATTGATGGCATCAGCTAACCAGCTATTATAGTTGTTGACTGCTGTGTCCACATTGGCACAGCCTGGGCTGCAAAATCTGCCAATCTGGTATGAAGAGCAGGTTTGTCCACTTTACTCCAGGCTCTACGGGAAGCAGCCGGAGGCCTGGCCTCGTTATCATTACGATCCACAGATATAGGGAGCGTAAAGTTGATAAGTGAGTGATCTGACCAAGCCAAAGGAAACCCATCTGTAACTTTAAGGCTGTGGGAAGAAGTGAAAATTCCGTCCAGCGTGTGCCCTGCTTCATGAGTGGGAACACTGACCAATTGGACCAATCCTGCAGCACCTAGAGTGTCCACGAGTATAGCAGTCTCTCTATTGGTGGCATCCTCTAAATAGAAATTAAAATCACCCAAGATGGTGAACTCCTTCTGAACTAGCGCGGTTTCCAGCATTTCGTCCAGATTATTTAAAAACAGGGCTTTCACCCCAGGTGGCCGATACACGAGGATGCCTTTAAATGAAAAATTAGCACTGAGTTTAGCAGTAAAATCTAAGGCTTCGCAGCCGGTAAGCTGCACAGGATGAACAATAACAGAGTAGCAATCTCGAAATATAATAGCTACTCCTCCTCCTCTCCTGCTCAGAGGTCTATCCATCTTAAAGCTGTAGCCCGCTGGAGTGGCAGTAATAAAGTCAGGGTCTGAGGCCGCATCAGCCCATGTCTCTGTTATAAAAAGCATATCCAGCCTCATATTTTCGATTAATTGGGCTATTTCATATCTATGTTTCCCCAGGGAACGTGCATTTATAAGCCCCTTCCTGCAGCAGTAACTCGAATCTCTGGCTGCTTTCCACAATAGGCAAAGTGGAGGGGTGGACAGTATCCGAGGTCGAGAATGCAAAACCACATCTGTGGCACCTATAGTGAGCTTTAAGGGAACAAATCCCACAATTTCTTATTAAAAGGTTAAAAGCAATGAGCTCCTCCGAGGAGTACACTAACCTATTTGAATGCAAACTGGATATGGCCTGACAAGAGTTGAAAAGCCGAGGAAGAATGCAATGACTGTATTGTTTGGACGGCGGCGTCAGCCTTCTCATTAAAGAGACGAGACCCGTCAAATGGCACATCTATGAGAGATGCCACTAAATCACCCGAAAATCCTTTGGATCTCCTATAACATATTTGGACCCATCCTCGCCATCCTGAATTGGCCCGGAACTCTTCTGGGACTGCGGGAAGATTTCAGCCACAGAATCCCAAAAGGCATAGAGATAGCGTTCCATCAAACAACTAGCTGTGGCAGATCTCAGGGCAAGGCAGACAGAGGAGAACATAGTTTTCCCAAATGCCTCTATTCTCTGACTCACTGTAAAGTGGGGTCGTAGGGAAGGAATTGGGCTTGACTCTACAGGCGGAAGCAAGTACCACCAGACTCGCTAGAGCAGGATGCTGGGCCCGGCCAACTGAAGCGGGCCTGTGGTAAAGGGTCACCTGGCTGTTAATGAGGGAGTAATGGCCATAATCATGGCTTGACCAAGGACCAATAAGGGTATCCGTAAGTGCCTCATTAAAAAGGAAACAGAGGCTCTGTCGAAGACGGTCTGGACTTCAGAACTCTCTGAAGAGGTTAGTCTGGTCTTCTGAGTGACATCGGCAAATCCAAGACCTCAGCTGTTCTATTGATTACCATAGCCAAACAAGCTGATACTTTTGTAGAGAGTCCATAAGGGAAGGGGAGCCTCATGTCAGGGGAAGCATCTAACCCACTGGCCTCCTGTGGGTCCTAATGGAAATTATCACATAGTATTCTGAGGAAGAATCCTTCCCATCAGCACCATCATCTCCAAACACAGGTTGGCTCTGATCAGAGGCCAACCTAAGGAGTTGCTGAAGCTCGGTAGGCGGTAGGTATGGTCTTTTTGGAGTCAGAACAGATAACGACCGGGTGTGTGGGAATCAAACTTGCACAAGACGATGTTAGAAGTTGAGGAAGGATGGGTTTGGAATCGAAGAGAATGATGGGATTGATGTCCTTCTCTGGCAACAGCACCAGCAGGACCGGCGTGGATCGTGGTAGCAGATGCTAAATCAGCGCCGGAGTCGGAACTGAACCCGAAAGGGATTCAAGACACATGGTCAGCGCCAAGGTTGAGCCACTACCGTTAACCATGTTGGAAGCCTCTGTGTATCCCTGGGCCCGATGGAACCATTAAGGTGCTGAGGATGTGAAGCACGGCATCTTTAAAACACCACAATTTCTCTTGGCATCGCCAATCGATCAGTAAAGTACGGGTGCATCAGTATCGGTTTTGGAATAGGATCCTCAGATGGGTCCGGGAGAGAGACAGCGGGCCACCTCGACGTCCTTGTGACTTTCCCGAGTAACCCAGTGAGGGTGTCTGTTGGTGCTGCTGCCTCTGGTAGGAGGTAAATGTCTTGGGGGAGGTGGCTTTAGAGTCCTTATTCTACATAAATGTAAATGTAAATGTACAGGAATTTATATAGCGCAAATCACCAACCGGTCTCTAAGCGCTTGCTTAGGGAACCCGTCCTGGTATTCCCCTGTGAGATAAACCCAGCAGGGTATCCGCAAGGTGAAAGCCAGGCATCCCGCCGCGAGGGGCCGTTGTGGAGATTAAGCAAGCTATTGCCCAGAGTCGCAGAGTGTGAACCCATGAATCGAGTAGGCACCGGAGCGAGAATTGTGGAGTCCATGGACATTTTAGGACTCAAGACCGCGCCGAGCCGGGAAATTAACCCTGGTCCCAGTCTGACCTCTGCTTCCAGGTCTGCCTCCTCTAACCAGTGAGCCACACTTCTCCACAACTGGACCTTCGAAAGGACCCCCGCGAAGAAGGCCTTTGGAGGGCTCACATCGCCTTTGTGGTGTCAGTGTCTTTTTTGATTTTTCCCAGCATCTCCTCAACTTGCAGTCCAAAGAGGTATACCTCATTGAAGGCCAGGGTGAGGAGATGCTGTGGTACTTCTGGTTTGAAACCAGAAACACAGCCTGGTGTGTGTCGTCAAATCAGGACACTAGAGTTAAGACCCCGGACGGCAGTGTCAGCTGTTTATAGGGCACAGTGGATGGGAATATTGGATATGAGCTTCCCCTCCGAGACCAGCTCACATCCCAGCTTTTTGTACTGAGGACCTCTTCCATCTCAATCGTCAATCCCAAAGAGCAAGATTATAGCCTGAGAGTAGCCGGCCAATGGAGTTTGCAATTTCCCAGTGGTTTGTCGATTGAGCACCGGCACATTTGTCTGCAGCATCAAAATGTCTGCTCTTTATTCAGTGAAGGGTGTTGCCGGTGCCCTGTGCATTAGCATGCTTTCACTCCATATGTATCATCAGGAAGTCAGGTGTCAGTTGTTCCAAAGTGCATGATGGGTCAAGTGGTGATGTTTGGCAGCCCTGCTTATAACTTTATGATACAAAGTGCTATCATCGAGGGGGATATAGCTTTGCATGTTAGAGGTCTGGGACATGTGCCTACAGGTGGGTCGATGCTGTAATCGTCCCATGAGTCATCTCTTGTCCCTGGGTCGAATACTGCCTCGTATGGATCAGCGGGGTACATGGTGCTCCCTCCCCCATAAGAGGAGTATGGTGTTCCCTCAGGTGATTCTATTTGAGAAATCAGAGCTGGAGGCGGTTGTGGTGGATGTGGATAAGTTGGGGGGGGGGAGGAGGAGGAGATCGAATAGGAGGAGGAGAAGGAGAAAGTGCAGGGCGAGGAGATGGTGCTGAGGTAGTGCCACTGTCACAATGTTTCATCAATTTAGGTGGAGCAGGGAGTTCCTGTGCAAGTTCCTCCTCAAAGGTTAGTTTCCATTTGTGGAACAGAAAGTCTTGCTACTTTGGAGGTGGTCTTGTTCTACTTTTTCCTGTCAGGGGAGGGGGGTATAGCAAGGTGTTGCTGCTTGGCGTAGAGCTCTTCTTGGAGTCGAAGCAGAATAGGCTGCTCCTGGTCCTCTGACCCCGCTGATAATGGGGCTTTGGGCACCAAATGTTGACAGCGACGGAGGTTTTTGCATGCGGTGCATCAATGATTTTTGGAGCTGAAAGGGTCTCGGAAGGCGAAGCAAGATTCAGAGATGGCTTTGCAGGGGTGGTCTGAGACTATGACTGGGGCAGCTGTTTTGACACCAGTGGATGGCTCAAACTCTGCTCGAAAGCCCTTGTTCAGCGCTGGCCACGGCCTTCAGGCGGTGGCAGACCGGTGTCTGGGTGCAGATTTCAGGGCTCGATGCTCGATGCCCGACCCTCTCAAGGGCAGTGCATGGTCTGTTGGTGTGGAGGGGTATCATACTCACAGTTGACGCCTTCTGCCGAGCGAAAGGTAGTTGAACTGCCTCGGATTTAGAGTGCGAGCTCGGTTCAGGGCTGAAGCAGAGGGCAGATTAGCCTGAAGACTCTGGCTCCACCTCGAAGTCTTGGTCCCCGAAGAGATCAGGGGTGTCGTCTTCTTGATGGTGCGTCGTGCTAGATGCTGATCTGGATGGCACGGGAGCGCCTTTTTAGATCAAAGGTGAGGTAGGCATCAGAGGATGCCTTGTGGTCTGGTGAGACACTACTTACAGACCCAATGATGATCTGACGGGGGATATTTGAATGGCACTGTGGACAGTACTGGCAGGGGGTTCTTACCATTATGGAATCTGCATTCTTGGTGGATTAAGACAAGGAGATGTGATGAAGCTTTAGAAGATTGTTGCATGCAGATTGTGGCGGAAGAACCGAGAGGTATCGGTGGCAAACAGCAAAAGGCGTCCACCAGGAGCTAACGGAATGCACATCCAAACCAGATGGCAGGAAACTAACAATGGAACCAATGCACACGCGCTTCAGAAGCAATAGGTAGAGGCACCATGCCTCGTAACTCAAAGACTTCTTTGAACGAAAACAAGTTGTATGCATCCGAGCCCAAAACTAGATGGCAGGAGTATGCACAGCATGAGTATCTGCAGCTACACGAACACAATGTTTACATCAATGTATACTCTGGGTCTGCCTAAAATGTTTGAGAGGTCTCTCTAGGAGAAGACCATGCAGTCAAACTTATGTTCAAGTTTAAGTCAATAAGCTCAATTTATTAATTTTATATGTGGTAAAAAATGCAGCTTGTCTTTCATTTTCAAGTGGGAACACCTCTGCAAAGCCTGTAGGCCTAACCTTTTTGATTGTGAAAAGCCTTATGCTTTCCAATAGGCCATATAGAACCATTGATGGAGTCTATGATTGGATACTGCAGGGGCATACACGGGCACATGATACCAGATCATAGGAGTAGACTACATTTACAAGGTGAGAAGTTTCTTTAGGGTACATGTTTGTGCCAAAGTTACTCTGAGAGGCCCCCAAAGGAGAAGCTCCAATTTGCAGCTCCTTGCAAGTAATTGACATGTTCATCACCGTAATAAGTAAGGTGCAAAAGGCACTCTTGAACACTCATTTATTTGGTGTTTTTTGTGTGATGCTCAGTTCTGAGTTTCTAGCTCGTAGCGCCTGTACCTGGAGGGTGAGACTTTACACTGTTGAATCTGTGACAAATGCCCCATGCAGGGGGCGGCTTACAAAGAACTCTCTGGCACCTGCAGGGGGGGCAGGGTTTACACTGGGAATCTAGTGACAAGACTCAGATCTCTAGTTGTGGTTGTGCTGCAGGTCTGGATTTCATTGTGTACATACATTTGTATTTTTAGGCTAAGTGTACCATAAAGAAAAAAAATGTTGGTGTTATTATCAAGACAGATCTTGCCTTCAGCCCACATGTCAACATACCTGCTGCGGCCTGTTACTCCCTTTTGAAGCGCTCTCCTTGCCTTTCACTTGGAGAGAAGGGCTGGGATGATTTCATCCTGTTTGGGTTACAGGAATGCAGGCTTACCCAAATATCTTAACTTTTGGCTTCAGATTGTGCAAAATGCAGCTGCCACATCTGTTACTCAATTCACCTCAGCGCGCTTCTGCTGGATACCAGAGGGTCCCAGCGAATAAACAGATCTGAAAGCACTTTAAATGATGCACAGGAGGCTTGCTGGCACTTGTCCGGAGTATCTTGGCTCTCGGCTTCAGCCCGGTAAGGCCGTCTCACATGCTTTGTTCATCTTCTCATGCACTCTTGGATGTGTCCACCGCACCCTACCAAGCAAGCACGCTTTATGGATCCTCGAGCTTATTCCCAGTAGGGGGTGGTAAAGGGATCCCCAGTGAATGCAGGGCGAGAGATGTGCCTGCAAGAGTGCAGACTGGAGCACCTTACCGGGCCGCGCCTAGCGCTGGTGGCGTCCAGTGAGACATTTTGGGCGCCCTCCCACCCATTGATCGGCTCCTCGGATTCTCTCACTACCACCGGGCAAAAGTACCACTCATCTCTCCAATAATAAGTTATTGATAAACACAGCACCCCTCTTTGAGGTCAGCGCCCCCTCCACAATTCACCGCCCAGTGCGGCCGCACCAGTCGCACCACCCTAAAGCCGGCCCTGGCACCTTAGAGCCAGACATATTGGTGTTGCCAATGCTTGTTTTTTTTTTTTTTTTTTTTTTTTAAATCGTGTGCATTCTGCCGCTCCACATAGTGAGTTCAATGGACTGCTGAAAATTTCCAGGCAAAAAAAGTCGTTTCCAGGAGAGCTCCTGCCGCCTCTGCAACACGCACACGCCCACAAACACGCACAATGCATGGCACACACGTCCATTGATACAAGTTTGCATGTGTGCCCTGCAGTTTCGGCCTCCCACAGCCACCCTTCAAGCGCTGGCCGTGAATGAAGGCGGCGGGGCAGCAGTCCTGGCAGCTGACACACTCGGGCTGCTCCAGAAATACACACTTCCCAATGCAGGCCAAGCAGAGCCTGCTCTCAACAGCAGGTGTTTCATGTGTGCAGCCCCGGGCCAACTTCCGGTGCACGGGCCTCGGTGCTCGACAGCAACTATTTGAGAACATGCTGGGTCTTGTGCGAGGGGAAAAACAGCCAACCTCACATCTACAGCAGAGCAAGTTACAGCTGATCTGCACAAGATCACAGGCTGAGCACGGGTAGAAAAGGGTCCTTTTTGTCAGTGGCTGAACTCAAGATTTTTTAATTCTGGTCCAATACGGTGTAACATTCTGTATCTTTTTTTCACTTGTACCGTTTAATATGTCTTCACAAGCACAAAGTTTTCCCTCCACATTTAGTACACAACTTAAAAAGCATGTTGGAGTCTACATTTTAATTTGTGAAATCTTATCTGCATTTCTTTGCTGATAATATAATTGCATTTAACTGTGTTCCTGGGACTATTTCCCATTATTGTATCCTGCATAAGTAAGTTATTCTTTGAATTGCATCCCCTCATTGATTCCAGTTGAGACACTGTTGCAGGTTACTAGAATTACCTAGGTCTCGACTGGGTCTACGTGTGTCTCCAGTGGTTAATACATTTCCCTACATTGGAGCACGGCCCAAGTACTGCTTACCCTGCTTAGTGTCCTTCCACTTATTGCGCTTTTGGGGCTATCGTGGTTGCAGCATTCTGAAAAGGTATATGTATTTGCAGGCCTTGCAACTGTGTCCATATGTCACCTAGTCAACGTGCCAATAGTTAGTATGCATTAATCCTCATTCATGTGCTGTAATGAGGAGCATGTCCTGACATACAAGAAACGCTCCGGGTTCCAGAAGCGGAATTGTGGAGGAGCAGGCACATCTGGCATGGAAATAGTATATCAAGTCACAGAGGGCAGGGAACTGGCACTTTGTCAGGGAGAATGTGCTTCACATGCCGGGCACATAGCTATGTGTGAACACGCTTTAATGTGTTCCCAGTTCCTACTGGAACAGCAACAGTTTTGTCAAATGGCAAAGGCACCATACAAACAAGGCAAAGTTCATCTCCTCTCTAATGAAAAACAAACCACACAGTGGCGCTTCACTGGTAGAGCGGAGCACTGCTTGGAACAAAAAAGACATGGAAAGGGCACTTCACGAAATTCAAAGTTGAAACATAGGTTTCTGGGAGGAAGCGGTGAGGGCGGAGAGAAGGATCAAAACAAGTTACAAGTGCCAGGGATGTGTAGAGGTTTGGGGGGGATTCATTAATAAAATATAATTAGACATGCAGTATTACAGGTCTCATACATAGGATTATGCAAGGGATGAAACGTACTTGTTTTTCTCCAAACACAACAAGCACTGGCAAAGTCAGTAGGTCTTGCCTACACGAAAGTTATTGGCTTTGTCAATGTTTTTTTAGCCATGCTGCACATCAGCATGATTTAAAAACATTGTTTACAAGTTTGTGATGCTTCATAGCAGCCACAGTGCTGTACAATGTGGCAAAAAACACTGACAAAGCCAATAACTCTTGCATTGTTGAGACCAATTCACTTTACCAAGGACTGTTAGTATTTTTCAGTGAGACGCCTTAAAACAAGACATGTATGACCAGACGTGGAGTCCCTGCACACAGTGTCATTGGGACCAAGTTGAACCCACCTGAAGAGGCACACCTAAGCTGAAAATAGTGTTGGGATGCTTGTGTTCCAGTTAAAAGAGGACCTGGCTTGCCAGTTCGTTCTGGTCTGTTCCT
Source organism: Lissotriton vulgaris (assembly GCF_964263255.1). Classification (NCBI taxonomy): domain Eukaryota; kingdom Metazoa; phylum Chordata; class Amphibia; order Caudata; family Salamandridae; genus Lissotriton; species Lissotriton vulgaris. Next base: position 60,587,119 of record NC_141687.1, read on the forward strand.
ATCTGCGTATGGCCGGGTCCAAGATCAGGTGGTAAAGTGGGCAAAAGAAACCCATGGCTTTCACCTGCCTGAAGATGCCACAATTAGGCTACAACCGGCCTTGGATTCTGGTTCAGAAAGGACCTGCCTTGGCAGTTCACTCTGGGCAGTTCTTATTAGCGCAGAATCTAAGGTGACGTGTGTATTACTGGGTCTAATCTGAGTTGGCAGAGTGAGCAGAAAAAGGATGGCCTGAGATGCGCACCCCTGCATTACACCCATCACTTTTTTGTATTTTCTTTGTCAGGGTGTGTGGCACCCATTTTCATCAGTGCTACAGTCAGGGTGTGTGGGCAGTGGCGGCTCCATCGCAATGTGGAGAAGTGTGGCTTACTGGTTAGAGGAGGCAGACCCTGATGCAGAGGTCAGACCCGGGACCAGGGTTCAATTCCAGACGCGGCAGGGTCTTGAGCTCAAAATGTCCACGGACTTGATAATTCTCACTCCGGTGCCTACTCGACTTACGGGTTCACACTCTGCAACTCTGGGCAATAGCTTGCTTAATCTCCACTAGGCCCTACCGCGATGGGATGCCTGATCTTCACCTTGGGGATGCCAAGTAGGGGTTATCTCGCAGGGAAAGCCAGGACTGGTTCCCAAAGCAAGCGCTAAGATACCCGTCGGTGATTTGGCGCTATATAAATCGAAATTAACATAACATAACAATGGCGGAGGAGTGTCCCCCAATGCCTTGCGCAGAGTCAGCAAAGGAAAAATAAAACTATGCTCGAGCAAAGTTATTTTTGTTTGCCGGCTCAAAGCCAGCATAAAGCCTATATGTTTATTTTTTCAATGTAATTGGTCATTAGGAAAGGTTTATTCTGTACATTTTTCAACATGATCTAAGATACAGTATATTTTTAATCTAATATATATTAAATTGATCTAAATATCTTTGTGCAATTATTACTAATTTCAAAATAGAGATTATGCTTTTATTCTTTGTATCTGCAATGAACATGAAAGAGCAGGACGCCAAGAATTTGAGCAGTTCGTGGGAAAGGTGATGGTGTGACCATGTATTATAAGGAATACAATACCATTTGCCATACATTAAAAGGATATTGCAAGTCATCTCGAAGTTGCATGACCTTAAAAAAGGAACTCAGCGAGGTTCTTTTATATGGTTACGGAAGTCTTCGGTGAATTGCAATATCTTCATAATACTTACAGGCACTTCTTTAGCCAAAAAGTCATGCTCACTCTGCCATAGTATTCTACCTGTACCTTACTGATGAAGACGAAACATGTCGAAACCAGTTGCGGTTGTTTGTTCCCTTGTGGATGGGGCTTCGTCTGGTAGTTTAGAATTGCCTTTTGCCACGAGGAGATATAGAGGGGAGGGGCGGGCAGGGGGAGTCCGGATTTGGATAAAGGTGGGCCTCTGTCTAGAAAGGAGAGGTAGGTGAAAAAACGATGGACTGCAATGATAACCTAAGCGATTGCCAATGGCTGAGATGACATCAATCATTCCGTCCATCACCTTGCTGCTTGTTGTAGTTGAGGCCCTTAGTACAACAGCTGTGCCCAGACCTGGGTCCTGTGCTGCTCCCTACTGAAGGAGCCCAAATAGACTGTACCTGGTCTGGGGAGGCTTGCATTCTCTTCTGATGGGACCTTGCATGGCTTTTTGAGATACACTGCTCCCATGAGGCGCAGGGTTAGTACTGATTTGCATAAGGTGGGGCTCTGTATCTAGAGCAATAATGGATGACATTGATGGCCAGGAATAGAGCTCGAGTGATCGCCAGTGACTGAGATTAATTCAAGCATTCCACCCATCAACTTGCCACTTGTTGTAGTAATTTACCAAACAACAGCAAACTAAACTAGCCAACAGCTACGGGTAGATAAGTGTGGACTTCCTCCTAATCCCCACGTCAAAGAGGAACAGACTGTTTTCTACTGCTCATTAAAGTAGATGTTTATTTCTTTGCGGATAGTCTCAAAGCCCTTAGTTTTGTCTATACTCTTGTTGATTGATGACATACTTCCACTTTTATAACTGGTGGGTACACACTGCTGTGCCCCTACTCGTCCTACTATCAGGAGGACTAGGCTAAGGAAGAAGCCTCAACATGCTCGAGGGTCCGGGCACCAGAAGAGTTGAGGCTGAGACATTCGCTCAGACACCTTACGTTACACTGCAGTTTATGCAGCGGCGGCGTTGTGGATGTAGGACTTATCACACCTTACCCGACCGGCCAGTAGAAAGCTTCTCAGCTCCTTCGGGCACTACCACCAGGAGCAGAGCTTTAAAGCAGCAAGGGGTGGTAACAGGCTTAATGCAGCAGTTAGACGTGGCAGAAATTTACAGAAAAGGGTCAGAAAATGCTCTATGTTGCAAAATGTTTTTTTGTTCAGAGTGCTGAAAATCTTTCCACACTTCTTGTTACTCTTCGCAGTATACAGAGCTACAGGACATCGTCTCGCACTGCGGCACCAAGCAGTGTAGCCATAGCCGCAGGACTCAAGCATCATGGCTCCCAGCACCATAGCCATATGGGACTGGTTTTAGCACCACGGCTCCCAGCAGCATAGCCATAACCGTAGGACTGGTTTAAGCCTAATAGAGTAGCCATAGTTGGAGGACTTGTTTAAGCATCACGGCTCCTAGCAGCGTAGCCATAGCCGTAGCACTGGTTTAAGCATAATGGCTCCTAGTAGTGTCATTGTAGCAGTAGGACTTGTTTTAGCCCCATAGCTGGACGACTTGTTTCAGCATCACGGCTCCTAGCAGCGTAGCCATAGCCGTAGCACTGGTTTAAGCATCACGGCTTCAAGTAGTATCATTGTAGCAGTAGGACTTGTTTTAGCCCCATAGCTGGACGACTTGTTTCAGCATCACGGCTCCTAGCAGCGTAGCCATAGCCGTAGCACTGGTTTAAGCATCACGGCTTCAAGTAGTATCATTGTAGCAGTAGGACTTGTTTTAGCCCCATGGCTCCTAGCAGCGTAGCCATAGCTGGACGACTTGTTTCAGCATCACGGCTCCTAGCAGTGTAGCTCTAGGACATCTTCTGTCATTGTGGTACCACAAAGTGCAGAGGTAGCCGTGGAGGCTATCTGGTTGATAAAGCAAAAAGGAAAGTACACAATACCATTTGTTTCAATATTCAACCAAGAAGGATGGTTCGAAAGCCTCTCCACTGGACGCAGTACAGGGCAGACGGCCACATTCATACTAAAGTTTCTCCGCAGCAGCCCAGCCTTATTCACAGCTGCGCCGTCACTGGCCAGGGAATTGAGGGAGACTTCCGGTTGATTTCAGCCAGCAGCAGAAAGCCTGCTGGGACTTCCACCCTACAGTGTATGGAACTGGGAAGCGTGCGTGCCAGCATGCAGAGCCGGGCCGTGCCAGTGACCGCCAGCACGCAGCCGGGCCAGTGAAAGCCAGGCCAGGCTTGTAGTGGCCCTCGGGGCCAGTGCCCGCCTGTGTCTCGGCGCTGGCGCTGCTTCGGTCGCCCACTCGGCCGGGTCTGGCGGGAGATGGCGTCCGCCCAGGTCCCGTGCTAGGAAAGAGCCCCCGTTATCGTCCTTTCCGGTCCGGGTTCCAAAACACATGATGCCCCTGTGCAGGCCCCGCACACAAACATGGCTTGGCAGTGGCCTCGCGTAGGCGTTGTGGGTCCGGGGTCGAAGTCACTCGGCGCCAGCCCGCCCCCTTCACAGCTGGGCCTGCCCGGAGTTCAGCTGATCGCGGCTGGTGCCAGGAGGCAGGGCGCTTGGCCACCGCCCAGTGCATCAGGCCCCAGTGCAGGAGGCAGGGCGCCTGGCACGGGGGCCACCAGTGCATCAGGCCGCAGTGAGGGGAGCAGGGCGCTTGGCACGGCCCCCCAGTGCATCAGGCCGCAGTGCCGGAGGCAGGGCGCCTGGCACGGGGGCCACCAGTGCATCAGGCCGCAGTGCAGGAGGCAGGAGGCAGGAGGCAGGGCGCTTGGCACGGGGGCCACCGGTGCATCAGGCCGCAGTGAGGGGAGCAGGGCGCTTGGCACGGCCCCCCATGGCATCAGGCCGCAGTGCCGGAGGCAGAGCGCCTGGCACGGGGGCCACCGGTGCATCAGGCCGCAGTGCAGGAGGCAGGAGGCAGGGCGCTTGGCACGGGGGCCACCGGTGCATCAGGCCGCAGTGAGGGGAGCAGGGCGCTTGGCACGGCCCCCCATGGCATCAGGCCGCAGTGCCGGAGGCAGAGCGCCTGGCACGGGGGCCACCGGTGCATCAGGCCGCAGTGAGGGGAGCAGGGCGCTTGGCACGGCCCCCCATGGCATCAGGCCGCAGTGCCGGAGGCAGAGCGCCTGGCACGGGGGCCACCAGTGCATCAGGCCGCAGTGCGTCCTGCAGGGGGACAAGGGCCGACCGCATCACTGGAAGTCTGGAGACCCGTACTCTGGCAGGCTGGCGGGGCCGGGGAAGCGTCGGTCGCGTTTCAGCACACGGTAGATTTCAGCAACCACAATCTGTCGCGTAGGAGGTAGGGACAGATGGATGCTGCTTGTTATGAGATCAGTGTGTGCGTTGTACAACCGAGGCACGTGCTGCCTGGTTCCCTTAGCTCCTACAGGCGGACACCAGTGAGCGCTTAACTCGGGGGCACAGAGCCTGCAGAGAACGTATCGTCAGGTATACACAGGCTGCACTCAGGCTTCCCTTCAAGACAAACGCACTTTTCAGGTTGAGGCCTTAAAAGCAGTTTTTCCTTAAGACACAGAGGCGAAGATTCAGTGACCTGCAAACTTCAGAATAGCCCGGCCCTGCACCCTGCGCTCCGAGCGAGCGCTCTCTTTTGAGGATGACCAATAAATGGAGGCCTTGGCGAACAATTTCTTTCAGGATCAATAACAAACACCTTCTAGAACCCCCCCCCCCCCCTCCCCCGATTCCAACCCCGGATGCCTCCTCCGCGCCTTCCTTACTCCAGTTGAACGGCACTTTAATGCAACATCTTGTGTAGCACTTATCTATTAAGTGCGTCTTTACCTGTGGTGACATGCACCTATAAAACTGTTAATAAATAACCGTGTTCTAGTCCTAGGACTCACTCTTACGGACTGGTGTGTTCAGAGTCAGTGGATGCGAACCGGGAACACAACTCCCAGAATGCATACCATACCGAAACTCAGCAGTGAAACATTGTAGTCCGGATGACAGGCACCCATCTAGTTACCTTCGAATAGACAAACCGAGGCACTGTTCTACCTCACATTGCACAGACCCTGAAAACTGAAATCAAGACACAGTTATGACTAATGATGCACATCAAACCCTAAAAACCGAAGGTTTGGACACAGACCCTGAAAACCGAAGGTTTGGACACAGACCCTGAAAACCGAAGGTTTGGACACAGACCCTGAAAACCGAAGGTTTGGACACAGACCCTGAAAACTGAAGGTTTAGACAGACCCTGAAAACTGAAGCTTTAGACATAGACCACGTAAACCGAAGCAGGGGGTCTGGTGGGCATCCCTCCCTCAGAATACACAGACCGGGGAGGCAGGAAAGGGTCTGGTGGGCAGTCCTGGCTCAGGATACACAGGCTGGGGAGGCAGGAGTCCTGGTTGGCAGTGTTGCATCTGGATACACAGGCTGGGGAGGCAGGAGTCCTGGTTGGCAGTGTTGCATCTGGATACACAGGCTGGGGAGGCAGGAGTCCTGGTTGGCAGTGTTGCATCTGGATACACAGGCTGGGGAGGCAGGAGTCCTGGTTGGCAGTGTTGCCTCTGGATACACAGGCTGGGGAGGCAGGAGTCCTGGTTGGCAGTGTTGCATCTGGATACACAGGCTGGGAAGGCAGGAGCCCTGGTGGACTGCGTTGCCTCTGGATACACAGGCTGGGGAGGCAGGAGTCCTGGTTGGCAGTGTTGCATCTGGATACACAGGCTGGGGAGGCAGGAGTCCTGGTTGGCAGTGTTGCCTCTGGATACACAGGCTGGGGAGGCAGGAGTCCTGGTTGGCAGTGTTGCCTCTGGATACACAGGCTGGGGAGGCAGGAGCCCTGGTTGGCAGTGTTGCCTCTGGATACACAGGCTGGGGAGGCAGGAGACCTGGCTGGCAGTGTTGCATCTGGATACACAGGCTGGGGAGGCAGGAGTCCTGGTTGGCAGTGTTGCCTCTGGATACACAGGCTGGGGAGGCAGGAGTCCTGGTTGGCAGTGTTGCCTCTGGATACACAGGCTGGGGAGGCAGGAGTCCTGGTTGGCAGTGTTGTCCCTGGATACACAGGCTGGGGAGGCAAGAGTCCTGGTTGGCAGTGTTGTCCCTGGATACACAGGCTGGGGAGGCAAGAGTCCTGGTTGGCAGTGTTGCCTCTGGATACACAGGCTGGGGAGGCAGGAGTCCTGGTTGGCAGTGTTGCCTCTGGATACACAGGCTGGGAAGGCAGGAGCCCTGGTGGACTGCGTTGCCTCTGGATACACAGGCTGGGGAGGCAGGAGTCCTGGTTGGCAGTGTTGCATCTGGATACACAGGCTGGGAAGGCAGGAGTCCTGGTGGACTGCGTTGCCTCTGGATACACAGGCTGGGGAGGCAGGAGTCCTGGTTGGCAGTGTTGCCTCTGGATACACAGGCTGGGGAGGCACGAGTCCTGGTTGGCAGTGTTGCCTCTGGATACACAGGCTGGGGAGGCAGGAGTCCTGGTTGGCAGTGTTGCCTCTGGATACACAGGCTCGGGAGGCAGGACTCCTGGTTGGCAGTGTTGCCTCTGGAAACACAGGCTGGGGAGGCAGGAGTCCTGGTTGGCAGTGTTGCCTCTGGAAACACAGGCTGGGGAGGCAGAAGTCCTGGTTGGCAGTGTTGCCTCTGGATACACAGGCTGGGGAGGCAGGAGTCCTGGTTGGCAGTGTTGCATCTGGATACACAGGCTGGGGAGGCAGGAGTCCTGGTAGCCTGTGTTGCCTTTGGATACACAGGCTGGGAGGCAGGAGTCCTGGCTGGCAGTGTTGCCTCTGGATACACAGGCTGGGGAGGCAGGAGTTCTGGTTAGCAGTGTTGCCTCTGGATACACAGGCTGGGGAGGCAGGAGTCCTGGTTAGCAGTGTTGCCTCTGGATACAAAGGCTGGGGAGGCAGGAGTCCTGGTTGGCAGTGTTGCATCTGGATACACAGGCTGGGGAGGCAGGAGTCCTGGTTGGCAGTGTTGCCTCTGGATACACAGGCTGGGGAGGCAGGAGTCCTGGTTGGCAGTGTTGCCTCTGGATACACAGGCTGGGGAGGCAGGAGTCCTGGTTGGCAGTGTTGCCTCTGGATACACAGGCTGGGGAGGCAGGAGTCCTGGTTGGCAGTGTTGCCTCTGGATACACAGGCTGGGGAGGCAGGAGTCCTGGTTGGCAGTGTTGTCCCTGGATACACAGGCTGGGGAGGCAAGAGTCCTGGTTGGCAGTGTTGCCTCTGGATACACAGGCTGGGGAGGCAGGAGTCCTGGTTAGCAGTGTTGCCTCTGGATACAAAGGCTGGGGAGGCAGGAGTCCTGGTTGGCAGTGTTGCATCTGGATACACAGGCTGGGGAGGCAGGAGTCCTGGTTGGCAGTGTTGCCTCTGGATACACAGGCTGGGGAGGCAGGAGTCCTGGTTGGCAGTGTTGTCCCTGGATACACAGGCTGGGGAGGCAAGAGTCCTGGTTGGCAGTGTTGCCTCTGGATACACTGGCTGGGGAGGCAGGAGTCCTGGTTGGCAGTGTTGCCTCTGGATACACAGGCTGGGGAGGCAGGAGTCCTGGTTGGCAGTGTTGCCTCTGGATACACAGGCTGGGGAGGCAGGAGTCCTGGTTGGCAGTGTTGTCCCTGGATACACAGGCTGGGGAGGCAAGAGTCCTGGTTGGCAGTGTTGCCTCTGGATACACAGGCTGGGGAGGCAGGAGTCCTGGTTGGCAGTGTTGCCTCTGGATACACAGGCTGGGGAGGCAGGAGTCCTGGTTGGCAGTGTTGCCTCTGGATACACAGGCTGGGAAGGCAGGAGCCCTGGTGGACTGCGTTGCCTCTGGATACACAGAGCCTGCAGACTGAGATCTTAGTGAGCAGAACTTAAATACTTAATTCCTTTACACATCCATCTATTGAAAAACTCACAATAATGAACAAAACTAGGCCTGGAGACCCAAAAGCTCAGCCGTGCTACACAATGGTCCGCACGTGTTGGAGTGCGTTACGTCGCACCATTTACACTGATCTATAACCACAGATGTTTGTCTCGCATGAACGGCACCACACGCAGCACAAGAGGGTGCTGCATCTTTCTGCTGCTAGAGTAGATATTCTACCCGAGTGGCAGCTTCCTCAGTGCGAACGGAAGGTTTCTCACCGCGAGCAGTCGCAACCATCTGCGACCGCCCCATTGAGAAATCTCACCAAGAGGTGGTCTAGAGTAAAATTTCCATCGCTCGCCAACTTAACTCTGGCAAGCGAGGAAAAAACTCTGCTCTGCAGAGTATTTGGAAGCACTGCACACTATGCGGGGCGTTAATAACTCTGCAAACTCTGTAAGCAGTCAATCCCCGGCCTTAACAAAATTAATCTCCCTTGTCCACACTCCCCGGCTCCTCCTCTGCCATCCTCACCTCACTTTCTCTAGTCCGCACTGCCCCTCTCACCAGTCTAAATGGCCTTGTCCCCCGACCTGATCCCCATGGTCTCCTTGTGCCACTTCCTAATGTTACTGTAGTCCCAAGGTTCACCCTGCAGCACTTTCCAACGTGCCTGTGGCAGCCGAACCAAGGCATGTGGCCACTTGGCTTGTATTTTACCTGCATGGCCAGTATGTTTTTATAATGTCAAATCGAGTAAAAAAAAATTACCAACATTTGATATTATCGCCTTTGAAACAAAGTCTTACAAAATCAAAAACAAAAAGAAATGACCCAAAGGTATTTTAGAATCGCTTTAACTATTCCTTGGTCCGTTTTAGGTCTCGCCTGCTGACGCAGCGCGAAAGCGCAGTCGCCAGCGAGATCTTTTGTTGCTGACTTGCCTCAGAAGGGAGATAGGAGATGGGCACGCCCAGGACGAATGGAGGTCGTGAACGTGCACTGGGCACGAGCTGTAGGACATGCAAAAGTTACAGGTACCACACATGCGCGGGCAGCCCTCGCCCTCCCAGGTCTCCTCCCTAGATGTGGAGCTGCTTTCTGTTTTGCTTGCAGAGTCGCCTTCCATTCAGCATTGTTCAGTTCCTGCCCCAGTGTGTCCATCCAGAAAGCCCACCCAGTCCACTCTTAGCGCTTGGCATTTATTGCTGCTCATCAAGGAGGATTCTGTATCCAGGTGACCTTTCTACGTCTGCCCTCGTTTGACCTAGTGTGTCTGAAGTTCCCTATTGGGTCTCCCCCATTTCTCATGTTTGGTTCTGGTGATTGCTGCAGAGATCAGAAACTGATTGACCTGCAGTCCACATTCTTCTCAGAGTATCAATCAATGTCATTTCCCCTCCTCAAAGCAATCTCCTAATGTAACTATCCGATTCTCAGACCCGGTTTCTTTCCCAGGGTTACCAAACTCTCCCTGTTCGTGCTATAGGGCTGTAAGAGGTTTGGCATCAGTGTACAAGGGGGTGCTTGCTTCTGCCTGCATCTTACCCAGCTTGCCTCAGTTATAATAAGCAATATCTTGTGCCCCCACCTGGAGCAGATGGCAGCTAAGTTTATTCCAGTTCTCTTCTTCAGGCCTGTGAACCTGGCAGACAGCTCGTTGCTTTCACCACATTCTGAAAATCATTTTCAACCACACCTTTTGTAGCTAAACCTGTGCAGTTTCAGACTGAGCATGCTGCGGGACCCCTCTGCTGCACATGCATGTCCAAGTAAGGGTAGCATCGTATGAACTGGCTCCCCTAAACGTCATTTTCCTGTGTCTGTTGTCTGTGGACTCTCGGCTCTTCTCGCATTTCGTCTGTGCTTATTCCTGCTGCTTTGCATCATAGGGTTTTCGATGGTTGTGAAAATGTGAAAGTCTGTCTCCATGCAGCTTCCAGGAAACTCATTTTATTGTGTGCATCTATAAATATATATATTTATAGGTTATGCTGTAGCAGATAGGTCTCGCAGTTGTGAGAGTTTGTGCCATTGGCATTGTAAATGGCAATGCCTTTTATTTAGGTTTTAAAAACCAACAAGTGAATAAAAGGCAATGCCAATAGCGCAAACTCTCACAACTGCGAGACCTATCGTATTGCAAATGCTTGTTACAGCAAGCAAAGGAAGAACCGCAGAGGTCAAAAGAATAAAGATGTCACAAAGAATATTTTTTAAGTAGTGGCTCCTGGACTTTGCAGAATCGGCCGTTACCCTCTCTGAGAAGGTTGGCTGCCCTAACCAAAGCCTCTCCATCATCGGGGGGACACATTCTGGATGCAATGACATTGCTGTGATACAGACTCCTCACCCTCCAGAGTACCACGACTTGGACATGAAGCTGAGCCAAGCTGCCGGAAGGCAGACAGAGACAGCACGTCCACGAGGACAGCGCACCCCTGCAGCTCTGGTGAGCATTGTACAGCCCTTTGGATTTCCTTGCACTGAACACGCTGTGTGCATTTTAAGAGGTGCCTGGCTCAAATATGGGCGCCATATCCGCATCGCTGCTGCGGCGATTTTTGCGCTGTGCGGCTTTTTTTTAAAAGCCGCGTTACATGACGAGCTCAGCTCGTCATCAGCACACGCCACCCGTGGCTGATGACGAGCTCAGCTCGTCATCAGCATCGAAGGGGTTAAATAACAGTCTTTACCCTTTTTTACTGAGTTGATTATTTTAAATGTCACCCCTTTAATTTGCCTTCATAATGGTTTACCAGTATTTATCCCTCCTGCTGTGCGCCCTCCTGGTCCCCGAGGGGATTTAATGAGGCAGACAGCTCATCCGCTTAGTGGATGCGCGCCAAAAGCAAGTCCGTCTGCGCCCATCCGCTTGGTTAGCACTCAGCACCAGCCCCCCCGTCTGTTTGGATTAGGGTGACCAACCGTTCGTAATTTTTACAGACTTGCCGTAAAGTTTCGGTCATTTCCGTTGTCCGTGAAGAAAGTTTGCACGGATGGCATTTATCCGTAATTTTAGCCTTGGTGGCAAAGGACAAACGTTCAGCAGTTGAGATGGCTCCGCTCAGGCAGAAGGTAGGAGGCCTCCTGTGCAGGGATTCAGCAGGAGGCGCAGCCAGGGTGCTGGGCTGCTTCAAAGAAATAATCTGGCATGTAAAGGCTGCTTGAATGAGAACTAAATTGGTGTTAATTGGCCTAAAGCTGCCTAAGGTGAAAGATTTATTTTTCCATGGTATTGTTAAGGTGTTCTAAGCGGAGTTGTAAAGTCTGTGCTTTGCAACTACAACCGAGGTCACAAACCAGTTACATTATGACTCACAGAGAGGGTGCGAATAGCTCTTTCATGCCCTCTCATGTTTACAATTCGCAAAACCCCTTTCATAATTCGGAAACACTTTCTTCACTCTTAAAACAAGTTGTGTTCATTGGAAAAAGATGATTTGCCATCAGAAGTGTGATTCAAAGACTTTGCAACTAAAAAAAACCTTTATGACATGCGGCCCCTGGTGGAATGCCCTGTTGGAATTCTTTCTGCCTTAAAGAGGATTTTTTTCTTCTTGCACTTTTCACAGTGGAAATGCAGGCTCTGGACAGTGGTAGCATATTAGCTGCAGTAAATATACATATATCAATGTCACCTCGCGCCTAACATCAACATAAATCATAGATGGGATGGCATATTGTGTGTGTGTGCCGGTGCCTCATGAATCAGGATGCTCAGTAGGTCAGGGCTTTAAGCAGGCTGGGTCCTGCTGGTGCTCAGCACCGGGAGCAGTTCTAAAAAGCAGGTGCTGAGACGGGTCTCTATCGGGCGCTCCAATTTTGTCCTAATCCTCAGGGTTGCAAACAATATCTTAACTCTGCCGCAGTTCCACCCTCCACTGCCTTTGATGTAACTTCATAGAGACTGGCTACAGTTCTTTTACAGCCTCATAATTTTAGAACTGAAGCATTTTCAATGGTATTTACAATGAAGTCAAAGTTGTTGCGGATTTGTCTTATGCAATTAACAACAAAGCCAATAGTACTGGCTTGTTCTAGGTGGAATGTTAGAAGGGGCGATCCCAGGGGGGACAGAGGACATTCTCCTGACCACCCCGTGACCACCTCTCCCAGGAACGCTGCCGAGCACAGGCGTGAGACCCTTACAGGAGAGGGCTTCGCATTTTGGATCGTACACGCTGAGATTCCCCCACTCTATAAATGGACACCACACAGTGGGTTACTGAATAAAAGGTTCTTTATCCAACAGTAGTTAGTATGTTCTTTCAGGTCAAACGGTCACGTATTTACATGTAGAGCGAGGGTTCGTAAGTTCTTGGTTGCAGGGGTATGGGAAGCGGGACAGTCACGGAACTGGGGCCAGTACGAAGCGTATCCAGCGCACGGCTCTCAATCCTTGAGCCGGGGGATACGTGGCTGCTGTAGATGTAGGTCGTCCTGGTTGCTCCCCTCACCCTCCTCGAGCCACGTTGTTTCGGTAGTGCCGTCGGTCCAGCTGGACCAGAGAACCCCCTCGAGCAGCGACCAGGTCAGCAGGGCTCGAGCAGTAGTGAACGGAGTGTCCTTCAGTTCTGGGGGAGCCGCGACCACGTCAGCAGGGCTCAATCAGAGGTTGTTACAGCATCGTTAGATTTCAATCGAGCAGCGACCAAGTCAGCAGGGCTCAAACCGAGGTTGTTAAAGCGTCGTTAGAGTTCAAGGGAGCCGCGACCAAGTCAGCAGGGGTCAAGGAGCTTCAGGCGGACGTTCTTCTCCACCAGGATGAGCTGCGACCACGTCAGCAGGGCTCGCAAAGATTCCAAAGTTTGGGTAGTAATCTTCTTTTGAGATGGTTGAGCCGCGACCAGGTCAGCAGAGCTCTCTTCTTCCAGGATTCAACTGCTCACTAGTTCCAGAGCGGGCCTTGTTATGGTCCTGTTTCCCTTTGAAGTCCGAGCCCTCACAGGCGGCTATCTGGTGCCCGGGGCTGATTGTGGGGGGTTTCCTGCTATCCAGCCCTTTGATCCCTTGAAGATGGGTCCGGGGGTTCCCAGACACCCAGCAGGGAGTGGGGCCAGCTCTCGGGGAGGCCGGAGGGGTGATCGAAACCAGTCTTCAGGGGGAGGCCAGAGGTGTGATCGAAACTACTCCTCCCTATCTCACTCAGAGGAAGCCCTTTACCCCCCCCCCAGCCGGGCATGGTGCGTCTGGTGCCTATGTTTCGGTGGGGCCGGGGTCATGCAGGGGGCTATGGAGTCAGGGATCTTAGGGAAGGGTGATGGCTACCGGAGGCCTTCAGGGTTGATGCGGGTGTGGATGTCCGGTACCGGGAGGATAGATGGCGGGATACGGGGGTGGTCGTCCTTTCTGTAGGGTCATGGAGGGAGCGGGGCAGACAGAGGACGGAACGACCAGGGGTTTCTGCTGCGCAGGGGTAACTGTCTGGGCGCTGAGGGTTGGGGGGGGGGGGAACCACGCCACAAGGCCAGGTCTAACATGATATGTTACTAATTGTGCTATTTATCTGGATGCTCTGACAGAAGCAGCAAATTTACCTGTTGGGTGGCAAAATATGCTAAGCACAAATTTCTTAGCTTACGTGCTTTTGAGCCACGCTCTAAGTTACATCGGCCAAGACCCTTTGGCAGACCCCCCCCCCAGTTTTTTCATCCCACTTAAAGCCCTATACTAGGCACTGCATGTATGTCTCTCCTGTAGCTCTTCTTCATCATTTTACTACAGCAGTCAGCAGAAATAGATCATGCACCATTTAAGGTCATTTGAGTCCTGCACGCTACAGTCAGTGGAGACAAACCGCAGGGGTTTGCATTATATCACCTCAGTACATCTGCTGACACATAAAACAACCTTCAAGGGAGGGGGGGGTGACACTGAGGCTATACTGCCCCACCTGCGATCCTCAGCTTCTTGGTATTACTAGAATGCTCTCCTACCTTTGCCCTACTTTCGCCCACTCTTTGCTTGCGCTAAGATTTACTAGTGTAGATCTTGCTGGCATCTTTTTGGTCTGGATTGGTTTATACTGTGGACATTTCAATAACTGAAGGTTAGCATTGATCAGACAATTCCCTTTTCAGGCTTTCATGTCATACACCTTCTGCACATCTATGTAGACACGCTACAATGAATACCGTTTCTATGTGGTCATCCTTCTAAATGTTTTCTCCTGTTATAACTTTCTACGACGCTCAGCCAATTGTTTCTCTGCACTCCTGCTATAGTGAAATCTATTGTATAGTGCCCTGTAATAGTTTCATCAAGTGCTTCCCCTACCCCTCCATATTCCTTTTACAGATCCCTCAAGCCGGTTTGAGTGGAGTCTGCACAACTGAAAAAGAACAAGCATTTGCAATGCAATAGGTCTCGCATTATTTAAGTTTGAGCTATTAGCATTGTAAATGGCAATTGTTTTTTGCTTTATGCTATATTTTTTTTTTACATAAAAAGCTTCATATAAAATATGTTTTATTAAAGTTATTTATGCAGTATCTAAATTTTGTTTGCATAAAACAGTATAATAATATCTTAGTAAAAAAGTCAAATATTTTAATGGAAATTCACCAAACGTTCATTTATGTGTTGGTTTTGAAAATAGCTAAATTAATAGCTTTGTCATTTACAATGCCAATAGTTATAACTTTCGCAAATGTGACACCTATAGCATTTGTAATGCAACATTTGTATTTACGTGACTTAGATGTATTGATATTACAAATAACAATGGCTTTTAATTTTTTTTAATACTTAATAAAAGTGATTGTAATTTATAATGGCAATAGCTTAAACTTTTGTAAATAACTTTTGTGAAGATTATGTTCAGTGTATTTTATTGTAACAAAATCCAAGAACAGAAGTGAAATATTAACATCTTTTTGTGACATTTGTAATAAAGCTTGAAACATTGAGAGAACATATTTGTGCTGTGGTGGTGCTGAGTGATGCTGTGGTGGTGCTGAATGGGGCTGTGGTGATGCTGAGTGATGCAGTGGTGGTGCTGAGTGGTGCTATGGTGGTGCTGTGGTGGTGCTGAGTGATGCTGAGTGATGCTGTGGTGGTGCTGAGTGGTGCTGTGGTGGTTCTGAGTGATGCTGTGGTGGTTCTGACTGATAATGTGGTGGTGCTGAGTGACTGTACTCACTGTCACTCTGCACTCACTGTCACTCTGCACGCACTGTCACTCTGCACGCACTGTCACTCTGCACGCACTGTCACTCTGCACGCACTGTCACTCTGCACGCACTGTCACTCTGCACGCACTGTCACTCTGCACGCACTGTCACTCTGCACGCACTGTCACTCTGCACGCACTGTCACTCTGCACGCACTCTGCACTCACTGTCACTCTGCACTCACTGTCACTCTGCACTCACTGTCACTCTGCACTCACTGTCACTCTGCACTCACTGTCACTCTGCACTCACTGTCACTCTGCACTCACTGTCACTCTGCACTCACTGTCACTCTGCACTCACTGTCACTCTGCACTCACTCTGCACTCACTGTCACTCTGCACTCACTGTCACTCTGCACTCACTGTCACTCTGCACTCACTGTCACTCTGCACTCACTGTCACTCTGCACTCACTGTCACTCTGCACGCACTCTGCACTCACTGTCACTCTGCACTCACTGTCACTCTGCACTCACTGTCACTCTGCACTCACTGTCACTCTGCACTCACTGTCACTCTGCACTCACTGTCACTCTGCACTCACTGTCACTCTGCACTCACTGTCACTCTGCACTCACTGTCACTCTGCACTCACTGTCACTCTGCACTCACTGTCACTCTGCACTCACTGTCACTCTGCACTCACTGTCACTCTGCACTCACTGTCACTCTGCACTCACTGTCACTCTGCACTCACTGTCACTCTGCACTCACTGTCACTCTGCACTCACTGTCACTCTGCACTCACTGTCACTCCGCACTCACTGTCACTCCGCACTCACTGTCACTCCGCACTCACTGTCACTCCGCACTCACTGTCACTCCGCACTCACTGTCACTCTGCACTCACTGTCACTCTGCACTCACTGTCACTCTGCACTCACTGTCACTCTGCACTCACTGTCACTCTGCACTCACTGTCACTCTGCACTCACTGTCACTTCGCACTCACTGTCACTCCGCACTCACTGTCACTCTGCACTCACTGTCACTCCGCACTCACTGTCACTCCGCACTCACTGTCACTCCGCACTCACTGTCACTCCGCACTCACTGTCACTCCGCACTCACTGTCACTCCGCACTCACTGTCACTCCGCACTCACTGTCACTCTGCACTCACTGTCACTCTGCACTCACTCTGCACTCACTGTCACTCTGCACGCACTCTGCACTCACTGTCACTCTGCACTCACTGTCACTCTGCACTCACTCTGCATGCACTCTGCACTCACTGTCACTCTGCACTCACTGCATGCACTCTGCACTCACTGTCACTCTGCACTCACTCTGCACTCATCATTACTGTTCCTTTTGTGGCATAAAACGGGTACCTCTTCTGCGTGCACTGGTTTATGTCAGAGGAGCTAAGCTTGGTCAATGTCTGAACAAAATGGCAAAATGATATGTTCCTGCAACAGCACAAGGCCGTAGATTAGAAGCTACGAGGTAAGAGACAAAATGTACCCGCAATACCAAAGTACTAAACGCTTCACTGTATCTTGGAGGAATGTACTTACAAAAAAAAAAATCAATCACCCATAACAACGAACCCACCCGACCCGTCCTTATCAAAACAGATCAGACGAAGACTTGATGGAGAGGGCCAGGCACACAACCCGGCCATCGGTCGCCTGGGAAACCAGATCCATCCACGGCTCAGGAGTCCTCTGTGCGTGGACAGGGTGTACTCCAGGAATCAAGTCCGTGCAATTGTACCTAATAATTTTCTCATAAAAAACTCACTGCGCATTCCACCCTCAACGAACAACACGCTTGGCAAAACAACATGCACGGCAAAGGAAACCGGCCGCTCGCACACTCTCCTCTCCTGCCTCCTTGTATCATACCAAGTCACGGACATGCGCAGACGTCGTGATGCGCATTTGATTCAAGTATTTTACAGTTTTATAAAAAATACTCACTGCGCATTCACCAATCAACGCGCGCGGCAAAGGAAACCGCCGCGCACACACGCTCCTTTGCCCTAAGGTAAGCAATTACGGCGGACTCCCGCTTTCGTTTTCCGCCGGCCTGCGAACAGGAAGTCAGGCAGGCCGGGCGGGACAACCGGAAGTAGGAGGGCGGGAGCCTACCCCGCCTCCCACGGAAGAGCCGCGATTGTTTGGCGCACCGGAGCAGGCAGGAGCCTACCCTGCGCCCCGGTGCCGAAGAAGGGAAGAAGAGTCTTGCTGCCGGTGGGAGCCGCTGCACTGAGGATGCCGGTGAGTGGGGCTTCGCCTTGTTGGGGGGGGGGGGGGGCATCTGTGTGCGCGCGGCGGCGGACTGTGTATGTGTGTGAGCGTGTGTGTGTATGTGTATGTGTCCTGGAGTCTGTGTGTATGCGTGTGTGTGACGGGGGGGGGGGTTGCCTGTCTGGGTGCCTGCGTGTCTGTGTAAGTGTAAATGCGTGTGCGTGTGTGTGGAGCCGAGAGGAGAGGGGCTGGTGTGTGTGGAGGGGTCTCTGTGTATGCGTGTAGGTGACGGGGGTGTGCCTGTGTATGCGTGTGTATGTGCGCATGCGTGAGTGCTGTGTATGCGTGTGGCTGTGATGTGCGCATGCGTGAATGTTGACGCGCGTGCACGCAGCTCAATCCAGCCGCTCGTCACAGTTTTGTGTCCCTCATTCCCCCGTGTCAGACGACTATAAGTCTCCAGCCTGGACGCATCCTTCGGATGCGATGTCCAGGCGAGACCTAAAAACTAAGAGGCTAGAAAATGTGCTTGTTTCATTTTCCCCCCAGAGTCTGCTTTCACTTTCTCATGCACAATGTATGGATTTAAGACAAAGCATACTTACCGTGCTCTGGAAATAGGAACACACAGGGCAGGGGAGATGTGGCACAATTCTTGTGCTCTCTACTGCTGTACATGCGAACAACAGCACTTCAGTGACCAGGTGCAACTTTCAGACTTCAGACTGGGGGTGCAATGTCCTAGTATTTAACAGCAAATGTACTTACTTGCCCATGGACGTTGGCACAACTTATTAGGTCTCACATTAGCCAAGGCCTTTTGGTTTTGCTAAAATGATATGTATAATATATCCATCTGACGCGAAGCTGGCCCCTCCGAGGATGCACTCTAGTCCAGCACTGCAGGACCCATTTAGCTCCATCCTATGCGGCCGCTGTACATCTCACAGTGGCACTCAGAGGTGAGAGGCTAGTAATAAAGTCCATCTGAGCAGATCCTCATGGCCACTTCTCCCACCAAACATGCTTGCTCAGCATCATAAACTGTAAACAAAATATTAAGACTGGACAGCCCAGTGCAGTGACCATAGAAATAGATTATGATCATATGAAATACCAGGTGCAGTTCCTGTATAAAGGCGTTGCAGGTGGAGCCCCGCTAGTCTTGGAGGAAGGAGAAGGAGAGTGGATGACGGTGAGAGCAGAGGCGCAACTAGAGTCAAATTTCGGGGGGGGGGGGGGGGGAGGGGGGGGGGGGGGCTTAAGAGAAAATTTCGGGGGGGGGGCTGAATCTTTAGGCAATCGGCAGAGTCGAGCTGCAGGGGCTCTTAGAGGAGGTGAAACAACAATAAAGCCCCATTAACACGCACAAGGTCTTTTAAAGACCTGTAAAGTGCTCGAGTGCGGCTGTGAGTGGGCCCGGGAAGTATCTCATTCCGGGCTGCCACACACAAGGGGGGGGGGCTTGGGCTGAAGACCTTTGAGGCCAATGGGTGTTGCGCGCTTGGGTGTGAGGCATGCATACTTCCGAGCCTATAAATAGCAGTGCACCACAGCCAGCAGCATACAAACTCACACTGCGCATGCGAGGTGGACGACCGATTTCAATATCGCCCAACTCCCGCATGCGCAATGTGTGTTTGCGAGGCACAGGTGAGGGCAGACAGGCGTTGCCTAAAGCAGCAGTATTTCCAGGGCTTCGGTCGAGAATTCATCTCGCCCGGCTGGATCTGCTACGTAGTTAATGTTCTTCCAGGATCCCGCCTCCTCTTCTGACTGGCTGCCCATTGACACGGTCAGCCTATGAGACTAGGAGGCGGGATTATGGTGGGGAAAGTATTTCACCTCTGCCTAAATTCTCAACCGTTGATGAAGCATTTTGCGCCTGGTCACTGGGACTGGGACTGCGAGCATTCGGGCGCTTTTTCCTTCTTCCTTCACCGGCTGCAGCTGAGGGACAAATCTCAGAGGAACACCATGGCACCCGTTAGCCGAAAGCGTGGGTACTATTATTCTTGCGCCTCCTCTGACAAGCTGCTGTAGAGGCCTGAGTTTCAGCCCGACGTCATCTGATTGCATGGTTTGCCATCGCTCCCAATTCCCCCCTCCCGCCTCTTACCCTCTCTTTGAAGCCCTTATCTGCTCTTATTTCCAGTACAACTCTCCACAGACACATTGTCTTTAAAATACGTGTGTGTCAGAGTTCAATGCAAGCATGGCAGCATGCAAGTGTGAATCTTAGCAGTCGTAATTCAAAAGGCCTGGACACGACTGCTAGGATTCACACTTGCATGCTTGCATTGCACTCTGACAATCACGTATTTAAAGACAGTTTGTCTTTAAATACGTGCCTACATTTTTTAAAAAATTGTATCCTTACTTGTTTTTATTTTGTGCATCTTGTCTGGCCCCCGCTCTCCTAGCCCCGGTCCGACACGGCTGAGTGCCGATTGATCGGAGGGCTGACGGGGTTGTTGGGCGCCATCTTGGGAGCCTTCTCCCAGGTCAGCGCTCTAGTTTCCTGCGCCTCTGACCTCTTAAGCCCCCCTCATGCGCCCGCACAGCGGGCGCGCCAGTGGCACGCCGAAGGCAAGCCCGTCTGCGCCCGTCCGCAGACGGCCGGGGCTAGGGGCTACCCAGTATGCCCGTTTTATTTCCTAGTCTGCCTCTCAGCTCTTCCTACCAGGCTCCCTGGCCACTTCGCTCAGCCGCCCTTACACGGGTCACAGAACTTGGCCTGGCTCTGAGAAGCCCCTCATGCACCCTTCCTGCTTCCCTGTCCTTTCCCTCCCTTCCCCCTCCCACCCTTCCCCAAAATCCTTCCTCTTCTAACCCTACACCTACCACTTCGGTATACCTTCTGAACACCAGGTCGGCGGTCAAGCATCAGCTTAACCTTTTAGAGTCGCACAAACCAGACCTCTTGTTCTTGACGGAAACGTGGTTTCGCACGGATTCACTACCCAGTATTTTAGCAGCTCTTCCCCCCCCCTACTTCATCCTCCGTGCAGACCGGCCAGAGGGAAAGACGGGGGTGGGGTTGCCCTGATTGCCCTTACTGGTTTCCACTTCCAGGTACTTCCTTCCCCTCCCATATCAGCGGTCGACTACTTAGTCGTGCGTTCCGCTTCCTTTCGGACCCCCATCACGTGTGTGTTAATCTATCGCCCACCCCAGCCCACACTTTATCCCAGCCATTCAAGACCTACTTGCTACATTGGTAGTTAATAATGCATCTGTTCTGGTTCTAGGGGACTTCAATTTTTGGCCCAATGACCCGGCGGAAGACTCTATGTCCAGAGACTTTACCCAGCTTCTTCTTAGTCTCAATTTTGTTTCTCAGGTTCACACCCCTACTCCCTATTCCCGAGGTCACACCCTGGCCAAATCTGGACCCTCAACATCCCAGTCACTACCCCTATTGTTGCACCTTGCACGTGGTCCGATCATTTCCGGATTTCCTTTTTCCTGGATCTCAGCTCTGCAAAAAATACCTTCCTCCACAAAAAACACTTGGGCCAGGAATTGGAGCAGTGCAGATGTCCCCTCCCTCTGCGCCTCTTTGTCAGCTACCTGTCCCGATTTAGCAGGTCTTACTTTACCATCTCAAATAGCCACCCTGGACAGCTGGCTCTTGAAGGCCTGTGATCAAGCGGCCCCTATGAGGCGTATCACTATCAGAAGGGCCCACCAGGCCAACAAGTGGTTTACCCCTGACCTCAAAGCAAAAAAACTCGAAGTGCCCCAAGCAGAACATGCTTGGAGGCTTGCTTACTGTCCTACCCTCAAAATTCGTTATACTTCTACCCTTAACAAATACAAAAGAGACATCCTCCTCGCCAAGACCGAATATTTCTCGGGTAGGATTCTCGCAGCCGAGAGCCAGCCAAAAGAAATCTTTGCCACAGTTCATGAGCTGGCGTCCTCGGACAGGACATCTTCCAAACCCCCCCTTCCCAGTTTCTTTGCGACTCTCTCAATGACTTTTTCCATCGAGAAAGTCGCACTTATCAAGGCAAACATACCCCCCTCTTCCCCTACCTTTTGCGATTCCCTGCCGTCACCTAACAAGTCGCGCCTGACCCACAAACCCCATTGACCAAAGAAACCCTCCTTCCCCTGTTGGCCCGTGTCAAGTCAGGATCCCCTGCTGACCCTTGCCCGGCCCACGTTCTACACAAGGCCTTCTCAGATTGTCATATGTCCCCCCTTACCCTTCTAAATGATTCCCTCAGGCTGGGCATTGTCCACGCCACTTACAAAGCGGCCACTATTATTCCTATCCTAAAAAAGCCTGGTGCCGATCCTTCTTCCCCTTCAAACTATCGCCCTATCTCCCTTCTCCCTTTCTTGGGTAAGGTCCTTGAATTCTATGTCACCAAGGTGCTCAGCTCCTTCGTGGAAGACAGCGGCTTCCTTGCACCGTGCCAGGCAGGTTTCCGCCCTCGACACTCCACCGAGAAGGTGGTCGTCTCGGTCATAGACGAACTTAGAGAGGGGCTGGACTCCAACACCTCTCAGGCCCTCATTTTTTAGATCTGTCCGCCGCTTTTGACACGTTGATCATTCCATTCTTCTTTCCCGTGTCAAAGCGGTGGGCATAGGGGGCCTGATGCTGGCTTGGCTCAGCTCCTTCTTGAGTGAGCGCACCCAAGCCGTCCACCTTGCAGATTTCACTGTTTCTCCACGCAAGGTACAGTGCGGCGTCCCTCAGGGATCCTCCCTTTCCCCTTATTGTTTAACCTGTACATTTTCCCCCTTATTTCTGCACTTCAGGAGATGGAGGTCACGGTGTACAACTATGCCGATGACCTCCAGCTCATCTTCAATCTCGCTCACTCCTCAACTACTGTTCACAATTTTCAATCTGTAATGCTGTTTATCAGGGACTGGATGAACTTTAACCATCTGAAATTAAACCCGGATAAGACAGAGCTAATTCTTACCGGTGGCAGTCGCAGTCCCTGGTCCCCCATCTTCTGGCCACCCTCCCTAGGTTCCCCTCCTTCACCGTCGTCCTCTGCTAAAACACTTGGGATCACTCTAGATCAACACCTCACACTTCATGCCCAGATTAGCTCTGTAGTCTCTTCCCGTTTTTTTACCCTCCGCACCATTCGGAAAATCTCCCGATTTTTTTCTCTTTCTGCATTTATCGCGACTGGATTATGGGAACATTGTGTACAACGGTGTCCCCGCTTGTGCCCTTCGACGCCTCCAATTAGTGCAAAATCAGGCTGCCCACCTGATTTTTGGGATACCCAAATCCCACCACATCACTCCCATACTCAAATCACTACACTGGCTACCCATTAAAGAACGGGCTCTCTTTAAGCTGGGCTGCACAACCTTTCAGGCTTTAGCAGGGTCCGCCCCCTCGTTTATTTCTTCTGCCATCACGGCCTACCGCCCTTGCAGAGAGCTACGCTCCTCTACCAAGTCCCTTCTCTCTGTACCTCGCTACAAGAAAAGCAGGTAGGGAGGCCTGAAATTCTCTGTCCTTGCCCCTACTTTTTGGAACACACTCCCCTCTGCTATCAGATCTGCTCCTTCCTACATGGAGTTCCGAAAGGCTCTCAAAACGCATCTCTTTCTACAAGCCTTCCCATCTTAGTCCTTTGCGCCCCCACCATTGGGTTCTCAGTTTCCCCCCAGCGCCAAGAAACCGCTTGGTAGACGTGCGCTTTATAAATTCTTTTAAATTCAAATTCAATCTTAGCAGTCGTAATTCAAAAGGCCTGTACACGACTGGTAAGATTCACACTTGCAAATTTGCATTGCACTCTGACAATCAAATATTTAAAGACAGTTTGTCTTTAAATACGTGCGTGTCAGAGCGCAATGCAAGCATGAATCTTAGCAGTCGTGTACAGGCCTTTTGAATTGCTTATGGGATCTAATGGTAGAGGAGAGTGAAAAACGCTTTTCTTTTGACATTTTAAATAATATATTTTAAAGGTAAAGCGAAAAATGTTCTTATAACAGAATAAAGCAGTAAAAAGATCATTTTCGTACCAATTAAAAAAAATAAATTAAAAAAAAAAGCTAGGTGGGAGATGCCAAAGGAATCCAGCTAGGATAGTTATTTTTGGCTCGCCGCTTTCAGAGTTCAGCAGCATCATGTAAAGAGGAGAAAACGTTAACATTTAAGGTAACAATGAGAGGCAAACAGATATAAATTTAGTTGCTGAAATATACAAAGTGAAAACATAAAAACTGGATTAATTGTGGCTACCCCACTTTAAAGTGTGTGATGTTAGGCAATTATTTTATTTTACTGATCTTCATTTTTCTTCATTTTCACACATGAGAGCAGCTTCAAATACTTAATCTAGAATGCAAGCTGTACATAAACATATTGTGTTTTATCTACTAGACTATAATGTTGCTCTATTAGAATCTCGGTCACATAAGAGGCGGCAGACCCGGAAGCTGAGATCGACCGTGGACCAGGGTTCGATTCCCCGCCTCAGCGGGTCTCGGGCTCAAAAATTCCACGGACTCGACAATTCTCGCTCCGGTGCCTACTCAACTCACGGGGTCACACTCTGCGACTCTGGGCAATAGCTTGCTTAATCTCCACTATGGCCCCTCGCGGCGGGATGCCTGGCTTTCACCTTGTGGACACCCTGCCGTGGTTTCTCACAGGGGAATACCAGGACGGGTTCCCTAAGCAAGCGCCGGGACGCTTACGGGCAGCTGTGCGCTTTACAAGTCGAGCACATTTACATACAGGGTTTAGATGCCTACCGTCTTGTCTCTTAGTTAACAAAAGGCCCTGTCATGCCTGAACCGGTCTCCTAATTGACCGGTTTGCTTCACTTGCTCGCAATAATTCATTTATTGCTCTTACGCCTCACCATTTTCAAATTCCACCAGCCGCCACTGTGAAATGCCACAAAAAGACCTGCAGAGTTGCACAAAACGGCACGCATACCGAAAAAACGTGAATTGCATGATGGTCTCAAACTAATATGAACTTATTCTGACTTGTACTTATGTTGGCTGTCTATTTACTTACTAATATACTATTGCGCAACCTCCTCCGATGTGTCTGTAAAATGTACCTTTTGTTGGGAATTTGACCCTTTGTCCTGAATTTTTACACTCACCGTCCTGAACGTGCCCCGTTCGTCACCCTAGTTTGGATCCCAATGTTCCATCTAAAATACTGTATCGGAGGGAAGAGCTATTGGTTCTAAATACCTAAGGTGAGACTATGGGATTTCTGTGTCTCAATCCCCAATCTGAGTTTGTTATTGTGGATACAACGTTAATATGCCCGAACTGTGGAGATGCCTTTATATTGCTAAATCAGAAATGTAATGGCCACACTTGTCCTAATTCAGGCAAACTCTTGGCTGCTCCCAATATGAATATTATAATATTATATGTACATTAATTAATTAATGGCAGGTCATTAGTCAAACGTCAATTTGAGTTCGCCGATTTTATGGACAGTCATCAAATTCACATTGGGCGGTTTACGGAAACCTGGCTAATCAAGCCTCCGGGGCTGACCTAGTGGCTGCTACCCCAACCAACTTTGTTCTTCACAGATTAGATAGGCCACTAAAGCGTGGCGGGGTCTAGACAATCTCTCTGGTGTTATTAAACAAGCCTCTATTCCTCAGTGTGAGGCATTCAACTTTCACATACAACTTAACAACTCAATCTTTTAGGGGTATTTTAATGTATTGTCCCCCAGGACCTAGGAAATCCTTTACTAAAGTATTGGCACCCTTTCAGCGAATGACCTGACGCAGGAGAATTTAACATTCCTGGAGATTTTAATTTCCATTTAGAAAATACCAAATACAAGGGTACAGCGGCCCTCACGGAAAGCTTAGAGGGCTTTAGTCTGCCTCAATTGGTTAAAGAAGCCATCCATTCAGCTGGTCATACACTGGATGGTTTTGCCTGAAAGAGGCATGAACACTAGCTTGGACTGATCAAAGGGCGATTATGTTTGAGATCATGTTAAAATGAAGTACTACCCTTGAGAAATCCAACCTCACATTATTCGAGCACAGCCCTAGAATAAATGACAAGTGGAAGAGTTCAACCAAACACTTGAAGACACTCTGCTTTTATTTGAGGGAAATTTAGATGAGTCCATCAAATAATATGCAGCTTGGCTCAAACAGCCATATCAAGCTAAGTGCCTCTTAGAATTCGACAATCACTGAGAGCTCAGCCTTCACCCCCCTGGCTCTCTGAGAACCTTCGTCTTCAGAAGCAGGCATGCAGGGGACAAGAGAGACTTTGGAGGAAGGAATAGAACAAAAGAAAAATATAAAATCAGACTGAATCCATACAAGAACTTGTGTTAAAGGAAAAAACTAAAACTTTACCCGGAAAATAGAAAAGGCTAATCATTCCACAAAAGAGTTTTTCCAGGTAGTCTTCTCTTTGGTTGGACCCACAAAAAATAATCTATCTAATAATACTCAGGCTTTCTGCGAGACACTGGCCAACTTTTTATGGACAAACCGGTCCAGATTTATAACAAGTTTGATGAAAACGTAGCCAATGGTCTAAACAGTTCCTCACCCGCTGCTACAGTCGATGAATTTCCTTTATTCCCAAATTCTTTTCCTTTAGATGTACACACAGGAAGTGGATACAGTCGTTTCTGGGACCACATTGGGATCACCTCAGGACCCATGGCCTCCGATAGTCACTAATCAAGCTACAGATACCATTGCAAAGGGGCGGACCATGTATTTTAACCGGTTGGTGGAACAAGGTTGTTTTCCTTCCTCCTGGAAGGAGTCATCCATTCTACACCTTTTAAAAAAGATACATCTGGATCCTAAGTCCCAAATAACCATCAGCTTATTTCACGCCTACCTCTTTCAGCAAACATTGTTGAAAAGACCATGAACCAGCAATTGGCTCAGTTTCTGCGGGATCACCCGGTATTAGACTCAACCCAAATTGGTTTTCGAAGAGGTCATAGTGTCAAAACAGCCTTATTGAAAACAAGGGAAGCGAGAAGATACATAGTGGATGGCCGTGCGGCACCGATGCTACTCGACTTGTCTGTAGCTTTTGATATGGTCGACCATCAGATTTTTGTTGACCATCTCCAGCTATCAGGGGAAACTGCGCTAAAACTAAAGTCATGTCTATTTGGTAGGAGGAACAGCGGCCGTGGACCCCTAGGTCTCCGAACTGTACTGTCTGCCATGTAGAGTTTCGCACGGACCAGCTCTCAGTCCCACCTTATTTACCGTGTAAGCTAAACCCATGGCAGCTCTAATAAGATCATTTGGTTTGGATGTTACCACGTATGCAGATGATACTTAAATTGTTGTGGCTATTTCCACCACCGCAATTATGGGGGGGATGAAACGCCCACAACTGTATAAAAGCAATTAGAAAGTGGATGGACCAAAAAGGGTTACAGCTAAATTCTGAGAGAACAGAGGTCATCTTGTTTGGAAACGACCCTTCCTTGTGGTCTCCATCTTGGTGACCTGAGGAAATGGGCTCACCTTCTGTGCCAGTGATGAAGGTGTAAAATCTAGGTGAGGTTATGGATAGCAAACTAACATTTGGATTACATGTTATTGCAGTTACATCTTCTGCTTTTTTAATCCTCCGGATGATTAAGAAAGTTTTCCTTTTCATTCCTGTAAACTCCCAAAAAATGGTAATTTCGACTTTGGTGTTAGTCAAATTAGATTATTGTAATGCCCTTTTTCTGAATATGCAGCATCAACATTTTAATATGTCTCATGTATTACAGATTGCAGTAGCCAGAACCTTGGACAGCATCCCTAATCACAAATCCATCTCACAGGTTATCCCGGATCATCACTGGCTGCCGGTCAGGCACCATATTAAGTTGAAGGGCCTATACCTGGTCCATAAGGCCCTCCATGGCACAGGTTCGGATTTTCTGCAGGATTCCTTCGAATGATACAGACCAAAGAGAAATATTCGCACTAAGATTGCACAGAAACTGGAGGTCAACAGATTCGGGCTGGCAAATTAGCAGGGGAGGAGTGGGGAAACTGACACCTCAACAGCAAAAGTGTTGAATCTAAGCCCTCCCCACATGAGAGGTATATCAAATCTGCTGAGGTTTAGGAAGGCTTTAAAACACATGGCGTTTTGCACATTAAGAAATCAACTGTACTGAAGCGGTTATCACTTCAGCAGCCCCTTGACACCTACGGGTACACGTCACGCTTTATAAGTTATTATAACATAACCGAGTGCGTTAGAAACCCCCACAGGGTAGGTTTCCAGCTCGCATGGTGGGAGTTGCGTACATCAGTGAAATGTCGGATAACAATACTGCGATTTGTAGAAAGTTGTGTTAAAAACACGCAAAACTCAAATGGTGACTTTTGGGGGTAGGAAATTGAACTATATTTGGTGGTTAGGGGGATGCTAAACTGACTAGGGCAAAGACTCACAGGCACTTGGGAGTCGTGGTAAGGGTACGCCGGCATGGATCTCCCGCCTGGTGAAGGCTCCGGCAGCAGTGGCTGGTTTGGTTGTTTCCATGATATGTCTGGAGCCCTCTAGTTAAGGCACATGTTCAGATGATCACACCTACATTAGTAAATGCCCTTGACTTAAGAAAAGCATATAGATTAATAAAAGTAATCAAGGCATAGGCATACGGTTTATCATTGCCTCAGGCGTTGGATGTAGAAACACGCCGCTCGGAGGGGCGTCTGCGCTCCATTAATATGGATACAGAGGCTTCAAAACTCACATTAATATCAGAATTAACCAGAGGAAAATGGGACTTCTCAGCAGCCTTATGCTTGAAAAAGACGAAACATTCGAAAGGCTCAAGGGCACCACCAATGAAAAGGACCATCAAGGATTTGATTGCTAAATATGATCTAGGCACTAGGTTTGAGAATTGGAAGGCAGGTGCAGAGGGGGGAATCTCATTAAGCAAACATTGACAAAGACAATAGGTCTTGCCTTAAAAAATAGAAGTAGTAGCTCAAAAACGCTTTGTGTAGTAGAAGGGACAGGCATCGGAATGAGGAGGGAGAGAGCAACACAGAGCAATGGGCCACAGGACCATGTCAGAAAACAGTAAAAATGTATTTCAAAAGTACCTCAATCACAGCGCGAGCAGCAGAGGGTTGACGGGGTGAGCAACACAGAATTGGTGGGTGGGAGGGGAAAGAAGCTACATAGTCCAAAAAGTTTTTTAAAAAGTTCCTGAACCACAGCGCGAGCAGGGGAAGAGACACTATTCAAGAAGAATCCATCAGTGCTTGGTCCATGTGCCGGAGAAGAAATAGGAAGTGACGCCTGTCCTATGCTGTCCAATTAGGAGGCAGCAGAGAGGAAGTGTAATTGAAGCCAATGAATGGTAAGCAATGGGCAGACTCCATGCTCTTTTCCAAACAGTCATTGGTAAGTGAAAAAGCGTACAGAAGTGAATGGCTCCCGCAGGCTCGACCCTAAAAATGTATATTAACAAGCATTAGAAATGCAATAGGTCTCGCAGCATTAGAGTTAGTGCTTTTAGAATTGTTAATGGGTTTTTTGTAAATCTTTAGCATGAGGTTGAGGGTGAGTGAGGGTGAGTGAGGGTGAGTGAGGGTGAGTGAGGGTGAGTGAGGGTGAGTGAGGGTGAGTGAGGGTGAGTGAGGGTGAGTGTGGGTGAGTGTGGGTGGGTGAGTGTGGGTGAGTGTGGGTGGGTGAGTGAGGGTGAGTGAGGGTGAGGGATTGAGGGTGAGGGGTTGAGGGTGGGTGAGGGGTTGAGGGTGAGGGGTTGAGGGTGAATGAGGGTGAGGGAGGGTGAGGGGTTGAGGGTGAGGGGTTGAGGGTGAGTGGGGGTGAGTGAGGGTGAGGGGTTGAGGGTGAGTGAGGGTGAGTGAGGGTGAGTGAGGGTGAGTGAGGGTGGGTGAGGGTGAGTGAGGGTGAGTGAGGGTGGGTGAGGGTGAGTGTGGGTGAGTGTGGGTGAGTGAGGGTGAGGGGTTGAGGGTGAGGGGTTGAGGGTGAGGGGGTGAGGGTGAGGGGGTGAGGGGTTGAGGGTGGGTGAGGGGTTGAGGGTGAGTGAGGGTGAGGGTGAGTGAGGGTGAGGGGTTGAGGGTGAGGGGTTGAGGGTGAGTGAGGGTGAGGGGTTGAGGGTGAGTGAGGGGTTGAGGGTGAGTGAGGATGAGGGGTTGAGGGGGGTTGAGGGTGGGTGAATGTGAGTGAGTGTGAGTGAGGGTGAGTGAGGGTGAGTGAGGGTGAGGGTGAGTGAAGGTGGGTGAGGGGTTGAGGGTGATTGAGGGTGAGGCGTTGAGGGTGAGTGAGGGTGAGGGGTTGAGGGTGAGTGAAGGTGAGGGGTTGAGGGTGAGTGAGGGTGAGGGGTTGAGGGTGAGTGAGGGTGAGTGAGGGTGAGGGGTTGAGGGTGAGTGAGGATGAGTGAGAGTGAGGGTGAGTGAGGGGTTGAGGGTGAGGGGTTGAGGGTGAGTGAGGGTGAGGGGTTGAGGGTGAGTGAGGGTGAGGTGTTGAGGGTGAGTGAGGGTGAGGTGTTGAGGGTGAGTGAGGGTGAGGGTGAGGGGTTGAGGGTGAGTGAGGGTGAGGGTAGGTGAGGGGTTGAGGGTGAGTGAGGGTGAGGGTGAGGGTGAGTGAGGGTGAGTGAGGGGTTGAGGGTGAGTGAGGGGTTGAGGGTGAGGGTGAGTGTGGGTGAGGGTGAGTGTGGGTGAGGGTGAGTGAGGGTGAGGGGTTGAGGGTGAGTGAGGGTGAGTGAGGGTGAGGGGTTGAGGGTGAGGGGTTGAGGGTGAGGGGTTGAGGGTGAGGGGTTGAGGGGTTGAGGGTGAGGGGTTGAGGGTGACATGGGCGTCCCAAAAGTGGGGACCCCGGTCAATTGCAGCCTCTTATGTGCCGTTGGAGGACGATGAAGGCATCCCACGGGACAGGTTGTTCAACGTCCTCAGCCCAAGAGGGTCAGCAGCTGTTTGCGCTCACACGTGGGAAATGGGGCCTCCTCTTCTGAGAGGCAGCTTTATAGTACTTTAAGGAGTGGAACATGGTAATAAGTCTCCCTCATACAAAACAGAACATGATACCAAGTACCACATATCTGCGAGGAATGCGTGGAAGGACTTACTACATGCCCTTATCAAAACCCTCTAAATTCTGTCTGCATGCATTGCCCCCTCCCCCCCCCAATTTCTGTTAGGCCAGGGATAGTTTAAAGCACATAGATAAACATCTCCCACGAAAAGCAGACGTACATGATACACCCAGAAACACCCACTAGATAACAAATACAATTTTAAAACACTATAGCAGGTTCCCCTCCAGTACGGTTATTCAGTGGTTAGGTTCAGAAACGTCATGGCTCTCAGTAAATGCATTTGTTACAAACTGCCACAAAACGCTTAGAAGATCAAACAAGCAGCTCAGCTAGTATTCTAGCACTGAGCACTTATCAGTACCTCATGTCAACCCTTTGACAGCGGGTGACATGCCTGGCCGCCATCTTGAATTGTCGTGTATTCCGATGAGCTGCAATACAAGTACGCCTACTTCTCGGGTCTACATCATAAAAGCATAACGTTCGTACTATCGGCAGGGCTCGGCACTACGTAATACATATGAGGCTAAACCTACTATTTTAACATAATGTATTTACTGTTATACCTAACAATTATTAACTAAGATCTTAAGAGTAATTTCAATGATTTAGTAACGTTTGTAGTACTTTACGCTAATGTGCTCAAGAAGTACCCCATTCTAAAATGGCCGCTAGATTTGCAGTTTTCGGTCATCAAACCCACGATAACCAACATCAAATTGGTTTCTATCTCAGTTAAGGCTCATTGAAGTACAACCTTTGTATTCCTAGTTAATATATGTTTATGCAATCAAGAGCATTTCGAAGCGGCCGTCACAGGTTATCAACTTCAACTTTAGCCTCTCCTCAACCGCGCCTTCCCTCTATCTGCAATCCATTCAGATCGAGTAAGACACAATCCATGTGGCTCGGGGAGTACTATAAAACTGAAAGCGTTTGTGATTGGCTGTGGTAGAGCGAGCGCTCACTGTCCGGCTATCCGATTTGCTGGCATTGTGCGTAATTAAATATGCTTTGCTACTGTGTTTGTGACTGGCTCAATATTCCATGAGCAGCTGTGCCATTAATACAAAACTTTTGAGGAAGGACTGATGAGTAATGGAGCCTGCCGTTAATAATCGCGCTCCTAATTTTGAAGGGATGTCCTCCCCTATAGGGGGTGGCCCGTGTGCCCTGTGCATGACAGTCCCTTCGCGCTATACCTGCCCCCGATGTAACGTGTCTTACTGTGGCTTGAGCTGTTACCGTGGCGTGCGGCATCGTACTTGTTCCGAGGCTTTCTACCGGGATGAGGTGCTTCGGGGACTACAGGAGGCAGCTAGGAGCGAAGGGCGAAAAGGGGATATAGAAGGTATATTAACAAGGTGGAGATGAGGGTGAGCGAGGAGGGGACGGGGGGCGGGGGGGGGGGACTTTCACATCGAAGGGCGGTGGGGCCAGGGAGACGAGAAAGGAGCAGCGAATGGAAACTAGCGGCAGGCAGGCAGGGGAGGAGAGGAGGAGAGGGGAGGAGAGTAGGGGAGGCACGGCCTAGCGGCCGTGCAATCAAGTAGTGAGGGGGCGGAGCTGGGGAGCGGGTAAACAAAGACTGACATGCACGCGCCCGTGACTTTTAAGGTCAATGCGCATGCGCATAAGCTTAATGCGCATTGACCTTAAAAGTCACGGGCACTGCAAGGAATCGCCACGATTCCTTGCAGTGTAGATAAAGAGTGGATAACTCGCAATACTCTCGCCTTGCTCGATGCGCATGCGCATCGACAGGCGAGACCTAAAAATAGAGTTTCTCAACTTTGTTATAAACGTTTCAAATTTTATTTGCAAAAAGAGTTTGTTCGAGCATTTGCATAAATTTAAAGGTTCAAACAGGCAATGCAGTTTATATATAGTGGAAATTCTCTCCAACTTTAAGAATTACAGTTTTTAGTGGGCTTACAGCGTGCAGAGCCTATGGGTGGGGGTGAGGGGGTGTCTTGGGGCCCAAGGAGGGGTGGGCTCATGGTGAGCTGGCGGGCTCATTCTGTAGTGGACTAGCAACAAGAAGCGTTTGGCCTTCAGGGAAAAATGCCAAACCTGTTGATCGAGCCCAAGGCGATGGATGGCCTATGCGGCAGATGGGTTTGTGATTTAAAGTCACACCTGAGGAGACCAAGCCGAGGTGCCCGTGGCTTTGCAAAGGTGGGCGAGACCACCTAACCTCCATCGGCAGGCTTCTGCAAGGACTCCACGGGAACATCCCAAGGCCGGACCAAAGGGCAGCAAGTCTGTTCTTTTTTTTTATTTGTGTGAACACAAAGCTATCCTACAAATTCCAGAATCCAAAGTGCTGATGGATAAAAGACAATAAATACTCAAACTAGATGCTCTGACATGGCGCCAGTTGGCAGCCGCGAGGTTCCCTACTGGGATATGATCATATTTAAGGAGCTTGGTCCTGCAAGGTTACAACCTTTACCTTCTATGGTTGTGAAACAGAGCACCTTCCCAAAACTTTCCCTGTGCAAGAGAACCCTCCCACAAAAGTGATTTTCTTTTCAAAATGGAGTATTTGCGGTTTGTTTCCCTCATATAAAACCTATTTCCTGTAAGATTTTAACCCATTATTAAACACACAAACAACTAAACCTTCTAAGTCGACAAAAGCCAATCTCTTAAAACTTCCCTCCAGAACACAGACCAACAGTGCCCTTTACGTGTTTATAAGACCTCTTCCCGTCCCCAGCACGAACCTAAACATGCGTCAATGCAAAGCCCATTGGGGCCAGGAGCAGCGCGTGCAGGGTGGGGAGGGGCTCCCGCGTCTTTGCGTCTCCCACAGCTCCTTCTGCACTGGGGCCAGGAGCAGCGCGTGCAGGGTGGGCCTCCCACCGCTCCATCTGCACTGGGGCCAGGAGCAGCGCGTGCAGGGTGGGCCTCCCACCACTCCATCTGCACTGGGGCCAGGAGCAGCGCATGCAGGGTGGGCCTCCCACAGCTCCTTCTGCACTGGGGCCAGGAGCAGCGCGCGCAGGGTGGGCCTCCCGCCTCTAAAACTGCACTGGGGCCGGGAGGAGAGCACGCAGGGGAGTGGGGTCTCACCTCTCTGGGTCTTCCACCGCTCCATCTGCACTGGGGCCAGGAGCAGCGCGTGCAGGGTGGGCCTCCCACGGCTCCATCTGCACTGGGGGCAGGAGCAGCGCGCGCAGGGGAGGGGGGGTCTCACCTCTCTGGGTCTTCTACTGCACCATCTGTATCGGGGGCAGGAGCAGCGCATGCAGGGCGAGGGGGGGTGTCCCACCTCTCTGGGTCTCCCACTGCTCTATCTGCACTGTGGCTGGAGCAGGGTGGGGAAGGGCTCCCACCTCTCGGAGTCTACCACCGCTCCATCTGCACTGGGCCCAGGAGCAGCGCATGCAGGGTGGGGGCTGGCTCCCACCTCTTTGCGTCGTCCACTGCTCCATCTGTACCGGGGGCAGGAGCAGAGCGTGCGCGGTGGTCCTACCACCGCTCCATCTGCACTGGCGCCAGGAGCTGCACGTGCAGGGGAGGGGGGTCCCACCGCTCCTTCTGCACTGGGGCCAGGAGCAGCGTCTGTAGGGTGGGGCTCCCACCGCTCCATCTGCACTGGGGCCAGGAGCAGCGCGTGCAGGGTGGGGCTCCCACTGCGCCATCTGCACTGGAGCCAGGAGCAGCGCGTGCAGGGTGGGCCTCCCACCTCTCCATCTGCACTGGGGCCAGGAGCAGTGTGTGTAGGGGAGGGGGGTCTCACCTCTCTGGGTCTTCCACCGCTCCATCTGTACTGGGGCCAGGAGCAGCGCGTGCAGGGTGGGGCTCCCACTGCGCCATCTGCACTGGAGCCAGGAGCAGCGCGTGCAGGGTGGGCCTCCCACCTCTCCATCTGCACTGGGGCCAGGAGCAGTGTGTGTAGGGGAGGGGGGTCCCACCTCTCTGGGTCTCCCACTGCTCTATCTGCACTGGGGCCAGAAGCAGGGTGGGGCGGGGCTCCCACCTCTGAGTCTACCACCGCTCCATCTGCACTGGGGCCAGGAGCAGAGCATGCTGGGTGGGCCTCCCACCGCTCCATCTGCACTGGGGCCAGGAGCAGAACGTGCAGGGTGGGCCTCCCACCGCTCCATCTGCACTGGGGCCAGGGGCCAGGGGCCAGGAGCATCGCGTGCAGGGGGGGCCTCCCACCGCTTCTTCTGCACTAGGGCCAGGAGCAGAACGTGCAGGGTGGGCCTCCCACCACTCCATCTGCACTGGGGCCAGGAGCAGAGCATGCTGGGTGGGCCTCCCACCGCTCCATCTGCACTGGGGCCAGGGGCAGAACGTGCAGGGTGGGTCTCCCACCGCTCCATCTGCACTGGGTCCAGGGGCCAGGAGCATCGCGTGCAGGGGCGGCCTCCCACCGCTCCTTCTGCACCAGGGCCAGGAGCAGAACGTGCAGGGTGGGCCTCCCACCGCTCCATCTGCACTGGGGCCAGGAGCAGAGCATGCTGGGTGGGCCTCCCACCGCTCCATCTGCACTGGGGCCAGGAGCAGAACGTGCAGGGTGGGTCTCCCACCGCTCCATCTGCACTGGGTCCAGGGGCCAGGAGCATCGCGTGCAGGGGCGGCCTCCCACCGCTCCTTCTGCACCAGGGCCAGGAGCAGAACGTGCAGGGTGGGCCTCCCACCGCTCCATCTGCACTGGGGCCTGGAGCAGCGCACGCAGGAGGGGGCTCCCACTTCCATGGGTCTCCCACCGCTCCATCTGTACTGGGGCCATGAGCCATGATTGCAGTGGAGGGGGGGGGGGGGTCCCACCTCTCTGGGTCTCCCACCGCTCCATCTGCACTGGGGCCAGGAGCAGAGCATGCTGGGTGGGCCTCCCACCGCTCCATCTGCACTGGGGCCAGGAGCATCGCGTGCAGGGGGGGCCTCCCACCGCTCCTTCTGCACTAGGGCCAGGAGCAGAACGTGCAGGGTGGGCCTCCCACCGCTCCATCTGCACTGGGGCCTGGAGCAGCGCATGCAGGAGGGGGCTCCCACTTCCATGGGTCTCCCACCGCTCCATCTGTACTGGGGCCATGAGCCATGATTGCAGTGGAGGGGGGGGGGGGGTACCACCTCTCGGGGTCTCCCATCGCTCCATCAGCACCGGGGCCTCTCCAGCACCCACGTAATGGTAGATACAGCAGCTGTTGTGTGTGTGTGTAAGTCCTGCATGAGCTGCTGGGTGGCTGGGGTTTGTACGGCACAGGTACTGGTGGCTGGGGTTTGTGCGGCACAGGTACTGGTGGCCGGGGTTTGTGCGGCACAGGTACTGGTGGCCGGGGTTTGTACGGCACAGGATCGGGTGGCAGGGGTTTGTACGGCACAGGAACTGGTGGCTGGGGTGTGTGAGCCACAGGAACAGGTGGCTGGGGTGTGTGAGCCACAGGAACAGGTGGCTGGGGTGTGTGAGCCACAGGAACTGGTGGCTGGGGTGTGTGAGCCACAGGAACTGGTGGCTGGGGTGTGTGTGCCTCAGGAACTGGTGGCTGGGGTGTGTGTGCCTCAGGAACTGGTGGCTGGGGTGTGTGTGCCTCAGGCACTGGTGGCTGGAGTTTGTGTGCCTCAGGAACTGGTGGCTGGGGTGTGCGAGCCACAGGAACTGGTGGCTGGGGTGTGCGAGCCACAGGAACTGGTGGCTGGGGTGTGAGAGCCACAGTAACTGGTGGCTGGGGTGTGAGAGCCACAGTAACTGGTGGCTGGGGTGTGAGAGCCACAGTAACTGGTGGCTGGGGTGTGAGAGCCACAGTAACTGGTGGCTGGGGTGTGCGAGCCACAGGAACTGGTGGCTGGGGTGTGCGAGCCACAGGAACTGGTGGCTGGGGTGTGCGAGCCACAGGAACTGGTGGCTGGGGTGTGCGAGCCACAGGAACTGGTGGCTGGGGTGTGCGAGCCACAGGAACTGATGGCTGGGGTGTGCGAGCCACAGGAACTGGTGGCTGGGGTGTGCGAGACACAGGAACTGGTGGCTGGGGTGTGCGAGCCACAGGAACTGGTGGCTGGGGTTTGTGTGCCACAGGAAATTAAGGCAAGGCATTTTGAGGCATGGTGACTGGCGGTCAAGTACTATGTGGCAAAGGGAGCCGTGATTGGGCATTATGTGGGAACTTTATTTGTGGCCATGTATAATGTGGAACAGAAAATGATGGTCCTCCTCCATGAAGAGGCACAGGAACTGAAAACAGGGGGCCTTATTTGGAGGTTGGGGCATCTTTCCGGACTACATCTGCCACCTCTGTAGTTTCCTTTATGGTGCTATGACTACATGCTAGCCACTTTATTTATTTCATACTTATAGGATTTTCTTTACATGTAATACTTTAATTCATGAAAATGAATGAAAAACTGGAAATAATATAATTCAAACTTGTTACACCACAATGAAGATTCATAGCACAGATTTGTATATCTATTTGTTGGAAATGTGCCCTTTCTGCAGGGTCTCCCCACACTTTTTTGCCTTTTTTTTTTGCTGAGCCTTATTTTTGTTAGCTATAGAATTCGATGCACTTTTACCCCTGCTAAAGCGCTTGTGCTCCTACTTTCAACATGGCTAAATTTATATACTCCGGATTGGCACAATTAATTTACTTCTAAGTCCCTAGTATATGGTACCAAGTTTACCCACAACATGCAAGTTAACTATTACCAGTGTGCTGCGGCACCCATTGTGCCACCCCCCACAGTAACAGTGCAAACATGGAAAACAGTGGTGCAGGTTTTAACTGCAAATTCCATCTGACAAAGTAACTCCATTTCACAACCTTCCTTTTAAATGATTTACAAGCCACCCCTACGTGGGCCTTAATGCCCATAAAATTTGAATTTGAATTTAAAAGAACTTATAAAGCGCACGTACACTGAGTCAGTTTCATGGCGCTGATGAGGTCCCTAACAGAGTGAGATAAAAGAGCTAATGAGGATTAGAGAGCTAGGTGCAAAAAGCCTGCTGGAATAGTAATGTTTTTAGTGACCTCCGAAACTCCAAATAAGAGGGAGAGAGTCTTAAAGATAGGGGGAGGTCATTCCAGAAGGTGGGAGCGAGTACGGCAAACTTCTGTCCCCCTGCCCGCTTCTTTTTAAACCGGGGCGTAGTTAGTAGAGCTAGGCTGGAGGAACGAAGGTGCCTAGAGGGAACATAGGCAGAAATTGCCGAATTAATGAAGGCCGGGGCTGTGCCCGCCCTAGCTTGAAAAGTCAAGCACCCTAGCTTGAACTTAGCTCGCTCTTTTATCGGGAGCCAATGTAAGCTCTTGAGTAGAGGGGTCGAGTGATGGGACTTAGACAGGCCAAAGACCAGGCGGGCAGCCTGGTTTTGTACTAGTTGTAGGCGCTGCAAGGCATATGCAGGAGCTCCATTATAAATGATATTACCGTAGTCCATCTTTGACAGAACCATGGCCATCAGAATTAGCTTTAAGGCAGAGGTAGAGAAAAATCTGGCGATTTTCCGAATAACTCGAAGTGTGAAAAAGCAAGAAGAGACCACCGAATTAATATGTGAATGGAGGGTTAATTGGTTGTTAAGCGTGATCCCAAGAGTTTTAACTGAACGGGAAGGAAGGGGGGGGGGACCAAGTGAGGAGGGCCAAAAAGAAGAGGACCAGGGATTGGCAGCACCGCCCGTCGCCACAAGTTCAGTTTTATCCGGATTAAGTTTTAACTAAAAACATAGTGAGCATGACATTTAAAAGTAGGGAATGTAAATGTTTACCGTTAAACACGTCCTTACAGTGAAAATGCCCTCAAGGCAATTCTCACTTTAGCAGGTTTGCTGTTCCACAGGAAAACATTTTCATGCAATATTGAATGCTAATCTTGAGTCTCAGGAGTGGGACTAGTAGAAGAATAATTAAATCACTATTTTAATAGTTGCTACAATCCAATTCAATGGTAAAGCCAGATTTTTTTCTAAATATTATGGAAAAGTAACTTTTAAAAAGCCTGAAGCATATGGAAGCTAAAACTGCATTTTTCTCACCTACTTCTGCCAGCAAGTAATGAGCATTTAAATAGGTGTGAATTAGCTGTGACCTTGCTCCCAAGAGCAAACCAATAGGCTGTTGTGAATGGGCAGAGCTGGTCCCTGTGTAACTTGACAGAATATGCAAGGGGGGCTGGGAGGATCTAAAGTTTCAAGTCCTGCTTGAACGTCAGTCATTTCCAGCTTGCCAGGTCTGCTGGGGCTTTTCATAGGACACCTGAGGCGTACTTCAAAGGGGCTTCCCATATCACAGCCATATGTTTGTTGACACTAGGACAGGGCCCTTCTGTTGTCTCTCCGGCCAGTCAGGTATAACATTCGGCATACTCTTCAAAGGGGGGAAAAAGAATGCCAAAAGAATGTGTGTGCATCTACCATCTGGTTGCTAAAAAACTCAGTTTTTGTACACCAGACATTTGTGTCGGAGGTGGTTTTGGCTATAGGGACTGCCCTGAACTGGATTTTAATGTTCGACGTCAAAAGACGCAAGGATTGCCATAGTACACTCTCCATACACACAGTTTACTGTGGCCGAAGACTTTTGCCATCTTGAAAATGCCTAAGGTGGGTAGGGCTTGACCAAGGAACCTTTTCCCAAGGGTCATTTCCACCCAACACACTTGTGCCAGGCATAAGCCTGGCATCTCCAAGCACCCACTTAAGAACACTTCTAGACCCAAGGAAGATCAGAAAAGGCCTGAACTGTCTACCTGCAACATGAGAAGAGCCTTGAGGGCTAGACCTGCTGTCTCTCTCTTGCACCCAGAACAAAGAAGTCCACTCCTAGGGTCATAAGGCTGACCTCCAGTTCAAACCAAGGGGATACAACAAGCTATAATAGTATTTACCTGCAAATGCCTGGTGATCATTGGAAAATGGACATGTACTGGACCCTGCCTGAAACCCTGTGAGTCTCCAAGTGCCTCCCTGGAGGTCCTGTGGGGCTTTAGGACGGTACTTCTGTGGTTGATTGATACTTAAAAGGACTAAAGTCAGAAGGTAAATTATTTGGCTCAAATGGACCAGATTAGCGTATCTTAGCCGCCCGCCATCGCCTTCAGTGTCAAACTGCACCTTGGTCCTGTTCTACCACAACCATTGACCATCATTGATACTTTGTCTTTTTGGTGCTATTTCTATGTAAAAGTTAAAAAGTTTGTATCTCCGGGATGAGTGATCGGTATGGTACCTAAACCAGGCAATGTATCGGCCCCTCACAATGCTAAATGTAGATGTTAAGGTGCTAGGCAAGATATTGACTGGCATGTTGACAGCAGAGGTGGAGGCACTAGTACATGAGGACCAGTGTGGATTTATTCGAGGAGGTAGCCCAGCTCTTATCCTGTGAAGACTGGCCCACGTTATGCCTGCGGTGATGGACAGCCCAGAGGAGCTGGCCCTCCTATCGGAAGATATTACAGGAGTGTCTGGCATGGTTGAATGGAACTACTGCAGCAGGTTTTGCACCACATGGGTTTTGGCCCAAAAAGGTGTCATTGGGCCAGGGTCCTGTATAGCTCGGCAAGGGCACATAGTGAAGGCATCATGTCAGAAGACTGGGGTGTTTGGAGGGGGGCGAGGGGGAGGGACATCCTTAACAACGACTCCAGAACAACAAGTTCTGGAGTCACGCAAGCCGTACAACAACTTGCACAAACAGCGATTTAGCTTGAACCAAGCACAAGCTAAGATGGTCTAGTGTTCGGGATGGGCAGTCCAGACTCCAGAGGAGCGTCGGAGGAACTTGAGCGGTAAGAGGGGTTTGAGGTGGGGAGGGGGGTTGGGGTTTAGATTCGTTTTTAGGGGTTGGGGGTTCGTGATAGTTTTTAGGGGGTGGGAGGGGTTCGAGTTAGTTTTAAGAGAGTGGGGGTTTGAATTCGTTTTTAGGGGTTGGGGGTTTGAATTAGTTTTTAGGGGTTGGGGGTTTTTGATCATTTTTAGGGGGTTAGAGTGGTTGGTGTTCGTTTTTAGGGGTTGGGAGGGGTTCAAGTTAGTTTTAAGAGAGTGGGGGTTCGTATTAGTTTTTGGGGGTTCATGATAATCTTTAGGGGGTAGGAGGGGTTTGCGTACCTTTTTAGGGGTGGGGGGGTTGAAGTTAAGTTTTAAGGGGTGGGGGTTCGTATTAGTTTTTAGGGGTGGGGTTTCTGATAGATTTTAGGGGAGGGAGGGATTGGAGTTAGATTTTAGGGGTGGGAGGGGTTAGTGTTAGTTTTTAGGTGGTGGGTGGGTACGGGTATATTATAGGGGGTGGGAGGGGTTGGGAATAGATTTTCGGGAGTGGGTGTACCATGCATTCTTTTATCACGAAAATTAGTGGTAAAAGAATGTGTGGTAAAAACAATTGTTGAGACGTGGTTGTAGTACAGACCGCATGGTTTAGGGAGTCGGTGTTGAGGAACTCGTTCCAACAAACAAACGTTCAGAGGGGTACGAAGCAGGGCTGCCCGCTCTCTCCGCTATTGTATGCACTTGCATAGAACCCCTGGCGTCCACACTTAGGAAGACTAAGATGATTGTGGTTAGAGTGGGAGAGATGACACATCTGAGGTCTTTGTACGCCGATGATGTAAGGTTTCACCTGCAGTGGATGGCGGAAGCGGTGCTACAGCTCTTGCATCGTCTGGAGCCGGTTGGGAGAATTGCTGGGCTTTGCGTTAATACATGGAAATCACTGCTGTTATCCCTGGGAGTGCTGGAGGGGATGTTGGAGACACAACTGCCACAGGTGGGTCTCCGCTGGGAATTGTCGTCCTTCAGATACCTGGGTATTCTAGTTGACCACAGCCTGGAGGTTCAGGACCGCTTCGGAGGGAGCCCATTGCCGATAGGTCTGACAAGGTCCATTCAATACTGGAACACATTGTCGCTCTCCACTATGGGGAGAGTGGCGATCACCAAGATGGTGTTCCTCCGAGAGGTCTGTATATCGTCCAGAATGTCCTGTTCACTCTTCCCTGCAGCCTATTCCAACAATTGTAAAGTCTCTGGACAGTGCTGGTGTGGGCGGGGAGGAGGAGCAGGGTTGCACTCTCACAGCTAAATGCGCTCTGCAGGAGGGGGACTGGGTCTTCCAGACCTGAAGCTGTATCCCTACGCCCTCAAGTTGCAATATGTGGCATAGTGAGTGGCTGAGGAGGATAACGGTGAGCGGGGAATGCTGAGGGGCACGGACGGTATGCTCTCCTTGATTGAGCCACTCATGCTTAGGAGGAGGGTCCCTACGGGAACCCCAAATCTGATAAGTACACACTCCTATTATCCCGCAGCGTGGCATAAGATACCCCCCTTCGCCAGAGATCTGGATATTTGGACACTGCTACATTCTGTCGTATTGACCAGAACATGTCAATGGCTCGGTGGAGGGAGGGCGCTTTGTCACACGGGGATATTTATACCCAGAGGACACATGTCTGACATTTAAGGAAGCACAGGAGGCGTTTGGGGTGGGACAGGGTCAGTTCCTGCAATACACTAAAATAACACACAAGGCAAGGGAAATATCGACAGACTTTCCGAACACCCGGAGGGAAACTGCTACCCTACCACGATTGTTAACGGCAGGCATCAAGAAACACATGGTAACCTTCCTATACAAGACATTGCAGGAAGATATGGTACAGAGGGGGGGCCCTGCTAGGTGTGCCTGGAAGGAGGATTTAGGAGTCCCCTTGGAGGAGGCTGGCTGGAGTGAGACGTGGCCTAGTACGAAAAGTGTCTTGCAATGCCCGTTTTAGACCGACTCATTTCAACTACCATCACTGTACGTACCCAACACCGACAAAACTTAGCAGAGTGTATGTGGGGAGAGGAGCAATGGGTCCCAGGTGTGGTGAGAATGGTGTAGCGTTTCTTCACATGGCATGGGATGCCGGGCAGTTCAGCAATAATGGCTGGATGTGGTAGAACGGATGTGGGGTGGACTGGTCTGATCTAGACAGCGACTCAACAGGTATGTCTGTTTGGTATTGTTAAGAACACAAGAGGGGTAAGATGGGTTGGAAGTTTCGGCAGCTGGCACTGGTGTTGGCAAAAAGGAGAGTGGCGATTGAATGGTTGAGCTCGAGAAGAACATCTATAGAACTATGGCACAAAGACGAGATGGAATAGGCTCTGGCAGACTGGGCAGCTCTAATGGGTAATAGGTCTCTGGGTGTAGGAGAGGATAGAGTTGAAGAGGAGGGGGTGCAAGTTCACAGAAAAAAAGACACACAAGCTGTATAACCCAGTGGTCTCCGACATGTAATCCTGATGGCGCAGTGAAAATAATTTGTTTAGAAGCCTGGTTGGGTGGGAACCACTTTAAAATGGATCAGACGATAGGATGAAGCGGGAAAATGTACGACCATCAAATGTCCCAGGAGATTGCGGATTGGGGTTATGGGATTGGACTGCACTTACTTTGATCTGAAGTTTATCTTTTTTCTTTCCATCTTGTTTCTATGCCTGTAGAATGCAAACTTCTATAGGATGAAGGTGGTACACAGGTGTGTCCATAAGATGTGACCAGGTAATATGCTTGTTACAAAATGCTGTGTAGTGCAATACCTAACAAAAAGATTTCAACAAAAAAAAGTGCATCTCCGGATCCCCTTATTAGATTGTTTTCATCTTGGTGCCATTTTATTTAATAAGATGCACTCTATTTTTTTAATTCGTTTTGGGATTTTTAGGTTTTGCAATTCAACTCTATAACTGTTTTAGTACTGCATGAACACTTTACACAACGCCTCTAGGTTAAGCCTGTCTGCTATATGCCAAAGCTTCTGGAGTGAGCTCGGGTTTATTTAGTCACATTAGTGGTTTACTCTAGCAAGAAATGTGGTTTTACTTGCTGTGGTACTTACACCCTCAACTAAAAGCCCGGTATATTATACTATCTAAATGAAGGGACAGGATTGCCCTCCAATCCCGATAAAAATATAATATTCTTATTCTGTGGCATTTTTTATCATGGTTAATCAACAGCAGTGCTATGATGATGAACCGGTCCCTCAGAATCCAGACATCCGGTCCTCACACCACGACCTGGCAGTGAAGGTAGGCAAGGATCTGAACCAGAAGCCACAGCAGCTCATCCAAGGAATCCAAAGTTTAGATTTCCAATAGCCACATAGTAATGTAGCGCCTACACGGGCCATCCAGTGCAGTGTCAGATGGAAAGCAGAGCATATGACTGCACCGACCCCTCCTTCCTGCACCAGCTGCGGATGAAGAGTAGGGCAGAGTCAGATCAGACCGTGTCCAATCGAACAAGCATTGCTATCAGTCCGCCAAGAGTGGAAAGCACGAGCAGCCACATGGAGAGGGATTCTTGCAGGAAGGGGCTCAAACTACCTAGAACCAGATATGCACCTCCATGGTGTACGATTATCTGCAAAGACAAAGCCAGCACCGGAGTCTGCATACTGTATCCTCAGGGTAAATAGACATCAGTGTCCATGGACACTCCTATCATCTAGGACAACTTTTCATCAG
This sequence comes from Lissotriton vulgaris, assembly GCF_964263255.1. NCBI lineage: Eukaryota > Metazoa > Chordata > Amphibia > Caudata > Salamandridae > Lissotriton > Lissotriton vulgaris. The sequence continues at coordinate 60,631,067 of NC_141687.1, forward strand.
GATAAGGCGATGGGCCTCTCCTCAGGCACACCTCCATCACCTAGGACCACATTTCATCAAGGTTTGGAGACTGGACTATCCTCAGACACGAATGTATGTCGATACTTTGCATAGGTACGCGGACTAAGATCCACGTACTAATGGCCGTTTACCCTCAGACACACCTTTATCACCTAGGACCACGTTTCATCAGGTTCAGGAGGCTTCGCTACCCATAGACACCACACCAAGGCCCGGTATCCTCAGGGTAGGCGGTATTACTAGCCCCAGACAAGTCCATGACCAAGGCTAGCTTACCCTGTAAAGGCACACACACCTTTTCAAGACAATGCGATATTAAAAGTGACAAGATGCTGGAGTAGAGGACTGGGATGGGGTAGCTTACTCATGGTATTTTCTCACATACTGTAACTGCATAGAACTGGCTCTGCCAGTCTCTTTGAGTGGGGTGGGTTAGAGGCAGCAGGATATGTAGAAAGCTACACGTGAGGCCTGGGCTGCAGTATATCATTGGGAAAGTAGTGGGATTTCTGTTGTTCAGCCAGTGAAGAGAGACTGCGGAGAATATGAATTAAAGAGCTGATGAAAACAATACTGGACTGTGGCTTTTCAGGCCCTACTAAACTACAATAGTCTTAGTGAGTCTCATGTCAAAGTGGTGTCTCTCCATTGGCTCTGAGAACTGATGGAGAGTGCAGGCTTCCTCCTTCTGACAGGTTTGAAGCTCAAGTCTGGTGAACCTCTGGGTTTACAACAGTGTTGACTGCTCTACAGATGATGAAGGCCTTGTAGGGTGATAGAAGGAGGTGACCTATGACAGAAGGAGGTGACCCATGACTGAATATCAGTAATCAGTGCATGAGGTAGATATATGCATGTTGGGAACTTTGCAAGTGTGCCCGGGTTCTCAAAGTGAGGCCTCCATACATGTACACAGCTCTGCATATGTGACCTCCGTAACAGGATCTAATGTTCCACATGTTGCCTCCATAACTAGACAAAGTACTCCAAATGTGGTCTCTACTTACGTACAGAGCACTTGACATGTGTCTTCCATAACTGACCACATCATTCCATGTAAAGGTGACCCAACAGAGCAAGAACTATTTCTTCAGCGGAGAACTCACAAGTGACGTCACTGTGTAACTGAACCGAATGTACCTGCAGATTACGCACCTCCGCTACAGCTCAGGATTCCTTCTGCTATTGTCGCGGTCTTCTCCAGCTGTTTCACCACATTTGTTGAGTAACTTTTAGACCTCACCTTTCCTCACTAATCCTCAGAAGGGCCCCACCCCTAATGCGAAAGTTAGCACCTGGCTGCCGCACTGAACCCCCATTGCAGGTTTGTAAATAAATGGACTGTAGACATTACTTTAAGTGGTCTGACCAAAGCAATTATCCGATCATTAGATGAGCAGGGCAATGCATTCTGGACATTATATTAAGAAGTAGTTTCAGTTCACCTGCCTCGAAGAGATTGTTCGTTGTTGGATAAAACACATGGCCAATGAAAGATTTGTCGCAGGGGTGTCCCGTGTTATTTCACCACCACGGGATCCATGCAGACTCCCCTTTAGGTTCATGGTCTGTAGAGTTACCTCAGCAGTCCCCCCCTAGACATCTTGACATTTCAAGGGCCCTAAAGTACATCAGTGCAGCCATTCAGAAGAGGAACCATCAGCTGGGGGTGGAAAGATCACCAGATTTCAAAACAATATCAGGAGAGTTACTGTAAATTATCTAGGGTTTGGAAGACAGTATTAGTTGTAAGACAAATTATATGTACAAGAATGGTGTGTTGATGCAAAAATGATTTCAAAGAAAGCTTTCCTCAAAATGGTGGCTCCGATAGCTCAGTCTGAGCTTCAGAACAGAGAGCAGAGTTTAAATCCCAGCATCATTACCTGGCCAGAGAGATCCTAGAAAAGATAATTTCACCTAATTGTGCCTAAATGCCCTCATCTGTCAAAATAAGGTCTGCTCAGAAGCGGTTGCCCATTCTAGTTAGAGCATTTTAAAAAGCAATCAACATTTTTATCGCAGGGAAAAACTCAAAAGCGCAGTCGTTTTGGTTTCCCAGTGATTAAAAGACAGATAAAACGGAAAGGACTTACAAGAAATAAAAATATAATTAAAAGAAGCACAAATTAAAATCACAGAAAAAATATTAAGAAAAATATCACAAACTCACTCGAAATGGTTTGCTTCAACACAAATTTTTGTTGTTTGCATACAGTGTGGGGCGATAAACACAACTTGAACAGAAAGAAAAAAAAAAAACATGGGAACTGTTGTCGCAGATTATCCAGTTTGACCCGGTCCCAGAGGAATCTACATTTAGGCTCCCGCTGTTCGTGAAACATTCCTTAACATCTGGCCTAATGACGTCAAAACCAAGACAGTCGACTGGAAGGGACTCCCAAGGCTCCTGTTTTCGAAGCACTTATCCAGGGGCTCAGTTAAGTTTCCCAGGAAGCGACTGACGACAGACCGCCTCCATCCAGGAAAGAATTTAGATTGGAACTGGTTTCTGCCTAGAAGGGGGAATGCTGGACAAATTTTTTCCTTTGCTAGGAGGTGCCTCCCCACTCAATCTCTCAGACATATTTAGGGTCTCAGAGTGGTTACTTACAGATAAGCTTGGGGTCTGATAGGTCTAGAAGCCATCTTAGTTCAGGCGGGCTTCCCTATGAAGTCACTAATTATCACACAGTGGGGGAAAGAGAAGTGATCAGGGATGAATCCACTCCACTTCCATTGGGAAATCAATAATCATAAGAGAGCCAGTTTAGATCTCAAGTCTCAAAGATTTTTGAGAGACCCTTCCCCACTAGAATACACTAGTGGCATGCTTCATCATCGGGCCTACACTCCCAACACATAATGAGTCGGCGTGGGCTCTACCTCGAGGGCTTTGAGATTACAAAAGGTGGGATCACCGGGCTGGCACCCTTGGCAAATGTGTGACCACAGGGTCCGCCCACCTCCATTGATTCCTAAGGGGTCATAATGAGCCATCCATAGAAGATTGTGGGCTATTGTACCCTAGAAAAGAGTAAATGACTGCGCATGCTTATAGGAGTACACTAATATATTAATAAAAATAGGATAATGTCCTTATTTTTACACTAGGGATCTGTTTCTTTAGGTCCTGATGAAGGCCACATGACCCGTTTGGATGGGGTTAGCTGAAACATGTAGACCTTGATTGTTTTTAGATGCAAGGGTTCATTGATTTACTCCTAAGTTACATCTCCCTGTGATTTTAATCTTACCCAGATTCCTGTGAAAAAAAATAAAACTTCAATTAGGAGTTGGAGGCAATTTTAACTACATTAATCACAGACCCCATTAAGCCTCCAATTTAGTGCTCCCTCCCTGTGGAGGTAGAGCCCATCCGACATATTAGATGTTGGGAGTGTAGACCCGATGATGAAGCATGCCACCAGTGGATTCTAGTGGGTGTGGGTCCCTAGACTTCAGATCTATACTGGTTTGTCTAGGCTTCCCTATGAAGCCTTTGGGGAGGAGAAAAGGGTGCCTGCCTACCAGGAACCCTTCCCACCCAAATGATGCTGCAGACCCTCAGACGGCAGAGGCTGGTTCTGGCGGATTGCTGCAAACTCTGCTTTGAGTGTTGCTGCTTCGAATGACCATGCAGGACCGGCATAATACTACTAAGTTCTTGGCCCAGGGGTCTCCAACTGGTCGATTGCGAGCTACCGGTAGCTCACCAACACCTCTTTAGTAAATCGCACCCCCAGCATCTCCATTTTGTATCCCTTCATTCTCTTTCATGTTATAAGGCCTTTTTTTGTTTGCAGATGCCTGCCCTCACCCAAACCAGCTGCTCAGATTGGCTGTATTGAGCTTAGCTGAGGTGAGGTCCACTGAAGAGGACGCTTTTCCTGAACTCCGCCACATGCCTTTTGCAGCCCGGCACCAGGGCCGGACTGGAAACCAAAACCGACTCTGGCTCAGCCAGCCCGGAGGGTTTGGGGGTGCAGTTGAGCTGTTTACCAGGGACGGTTTCGGCCGATTTTGTTACAAGGGCCGATATTGTAGCTATGCTGCAAAAATGGCCCTATAACAAAAACTGTCCCCAGGGGCCCAAAACAGCCCCTTTTCCCCCAATGCCCGGTGCCTGCTACGGCCAGTCCGGCTCTGCGCGGCACCACACTTTGTTATCCTGCACGGCATGTGCCGTAGCGGAGAGCCAGGTGTGTCAGAGCAGAGGAGCAGGCCAGAAAGCCTGCATAGTGTAGGGCAAACCATATTGAACTGCTACTAGCAGGAGCTGCACTACCCGTCTTTTGCAGCTTGGCAACGCGGCTGTATTTGATCCAGCGCGTGGAGCAGCAGAGCGGTATACCCTGGCCCGATGGCTGCATAGCGAGCCCTGAATGCCTAATTTGCTGCCGAGGAGGTGAGAGTAGGGCAGCAACGATTGTACTCTAATGCCACTACCACACTTTCATATAGCTATTAAGTTTGCAACTGAATTTAGAAAGTCGTCCAAAACAGCTGTATTTACAAACTATCAGCAACATTTTCTATAGAGCCTTTGCTTGAAACTTGACAGGTATTTTGAAAATTAGACAATAATGGGGGGGGGGGGGAGGAAATCTACAAAATCCTGAAACAGTAGGACTGCGATTTGTTGAGTTCAGCTCTTAGGTCTCCGGTATTCTTGGCCATGCAGAAATATCCTTTCACTGAAAGAGAAGTTATTGAGCAGATTTCCATACTGCTGAGTTCCCACTATGCAATGCAATATAAAAGCTTATATTGTGAAATTATTTCCTTAGAATCGATTATTGACCAAGTAGGTGGAATGTTTTGTTCAGTTTTCGAGCCAACAAGTTTCTTCCCAGAGTTGCGTAAGAGATGTCTTTTCGTGATCTGACGTATACTGTTTTTTGCTCGATGTTTGCCAAGTCTGGAAGGCTACATTTCACATAAACCACGGCGTGCAAGCATCGACGCCCCCTCAAATGCCACGCTTGGACTGTAAATGTTCGCTGGCAGGAGGCCTGCAGCGTGCTTGATTGGACGCACCAGTGGTTCATTCCTACTCTGGCTAATGTCCTTAACCCCTTCCATGCTCATGACAAGGTCAGCTCGTCATGGGCGTTACCTGCGCTGTGCTTATGATGAGCTGACCTTGTCATGATTCTATAGTATTCAAGCATTTTCAGCACAGGAGGGGAAAACCCCCTAGCAGCCAAGGTGTTAAAAGCTATGGTAGGGCTCGCCGATGCCAGCGGGCAAGTAGCTTCTATGCTCTCGCTCTATGCAAAGTGCAGCAGGTGGGTTATTATAGGCCAGCGGTTGAGCAGATGACAGCATGGGAAATTCAAAAACAGGATGAAACTGTTATAAATAACGGCATATGTCAATATACACTTATGGTATAATGCTAGTATTTACCAGTGGATGTACTGTCATGTAATATTTGGCAGCTTAAATAGCTAAAATACAACAGATATCAAATTATGAGTGCGCGTCTATCAGTTAAATAGATATGGAAATGTACAGTTTTATAACTATTTATTCGCGAAACACAAAATAAATATGGATAAATACAGATAAAATGGCCAAAAAAGAAATATAGATAAATACAGAGGGAAATGGCCAAAAAAATAAATACCATAAAAACGGGAGACCTAATTATTTTGCATCTCCCCGCATTCCAGTGACATTTTGCCAATACCCTAGTAGTTCAAGTTCAAAAACTTTATTAGAATACCAAAGTATCCATTAAAGTGCATAAAATACATGCAATAAAAAACATATGCAATAAAAACAGTCAACCAAAATGGTGCCTCCCACGAAGAGAACAGACCGGTGACACAGCAGTCATTGTAGTACGTCTACTCCGTATTCATAGACCCACAAGCTCATACCACTGCCCTCAGAAACGCACCAGGTGAATGGTCACTTCCTCATCCAGAAGTTGTAAAGGTACATTTTAGAGCTTCTCTGAGATTACCAATATATTGCTTTTTTAAAAGGGAAGCAGAAAATAATTGAGAAATATGTCAAATACTGCATTGCTTGATTCTACTTCCCATCAAAAGGGCATGGCAGAGAATCAAGATTGGAGTTAAAAGCCCAATGGGAAACATAGCATATATTTCAGTGTGCCTGCCCTATAGCAGAACAGCAAGCTCCATTCCCAGCATCCCATTAGTCTGGTCACATATCACATAATCTGACCTAGAGTTACAGAATTCATATAGACTCATCTTCCTCCTCTGTTTAACATTCTTTCAATATTAGCTAAATCGTACAGGGCCTGGCGTAACTTTTTTATAAACCTTAAAGCACATCTCTTGGTCTGTAAAAACCTGCTGTAAGTTGACCGGACGCAGCTGGATTCCACACCGGCAAGCCAGAGGACATCACCAGCTTTGTCGCAGCTAAGGCAATCCTTAATAATATCTCTGGCGAGGCTCACCTGCTTATTTTTCCAAACAGTCAGCCCTCTGGGAATATATGAGTGGCAATGAGTAAGTGCCGTTTTGAGGACCCTATAGTGTTGCCTGCAATTCTATAGGGGAGAAGTGTTGCTCATTATGAACCCAACTGCTCTCATTTTCACTAGAAATCCAGCCCAATGCTGGCCTGAGTTGTGGGCCCAAGGTGTAAAATCTAATGTTCAGAAGCCACAGCCCCTCATCCGTGGAAAATGTGTTAAGGGTTGCTCTCGAAACATTGGAAGCCAGCCCACTCTCCCAACAAAGGGTCGGAGATTTTTATTTTATAAAGGTTCATGGTGCAAGGAGTAATTTAAGTGAGAGGGATTGGGATAAAACAAGACCTTAAATTGTGCACAGCCATCATAAAAGTACCAAAAAGAAAGAAAAAGATATCACTCCGTAAAGCTGCATAATATTTACCAAAAGAAATGAAGGTTAACGCCAATAAAGCTGGGCTTTTTGGGGGGGCGGGAAAGGGGCGCTCTGGGATAAATGCGCAAGTTGCTTGGCCTTTAGTAGCACACAACGATTTTCAAGGATCAAAAATGGCTCTCACTACAGAAAAGGTTGGAGACCCCTGGCCTAGCCTGACAGGTCAAACAAGGTTTGCTAGAGAAACAAGTACATTACATTAAATATTGCAGTTTATCAGGGGGTGTCTTTCCATTTTCCAGGCATTCCAACTGCGGAGACCTACGTTTATGTAATTGGAAATATAACTGTTGAGTTATATTTCCCCAACCACATCCTGGCCTCTAATCTGGTTGCAACAGGACTCCACAAACAAAACTGGCCTACATTCGGCACCATGCATTTCAGAAACATCTGCTGCAATAAAAATGCGCTATGTCAAGCACTCAGCTGCTCCCTAAAGCTTGGTTTGCACTATTTCAATTACCTAAAATATTAGTGAATTATATGGGGACTTCAGTCTGTTTCTAGGCACATGAGTCACACTAGAGCAGGCTTTTTGTCAAGGAATTTAAAAACTATTTCTGTTTTCACATGGCACTCGCTTCCATATGGGTTTTTTAACGCCTTAGTTGCGGCCGGTATTTCGGCGCAGTGCTAGGCGTTCAAAAGAGTGGGCGGGGCCGCGTCAGCCGTTGTACGTTCGCAGCACCAGCCAGGTAGTGCTCCGAACGTTCAGCGGCCGACGGCAGCAGCTATGAGGTTAAGGCTAAAACAAAGTTCTGCTTGTTCTTTTGAGTTAACAACTTTTAAGGTATTGTTGGTTAATTAATGCCTCGCATGTATGTTTTATTTAATTTTTGCAATAGTCTAACCACAGGGAATCACTCGGAGCAGCACTCAAACTCTCTGTTCAGTCTTTTGTCCACCATGCCATCTCAGATTAGACCCAGCCATATGCAAATCCGTCTTGAAAGTGCTACACAATGAACAGTCCAGCTTGAACTGCCAAGCCCGGTCCTCCCTGAACCGGAACACAAGCAACCCATTTCCGATTTCGACATGATTGGGGCTCTTCAGTCAGGTGTAGCTTGGTTCCAGTGGTACAGTGAGCATGGGACCCACACAGTGGTGTAACAACATTTGAGAGGGCCCCCCTCAGAACTCACTCAGGAGCTCTCAGGCCAGGGTACTGTGCAGAGGGTACCCTGTCCAACCCCTCCGAGCCCCCTGTACTGCAGGGACCTTTGTTACACCACTGGACCACATCTGGTCATACGCTTTCCAATTAGGGCATAACATCAAACACACCAAAGGTGATGAGAGGGCGCTTGCAATAAGTCGAACCACTGTCAATCACTTGTGGTAGCATTCCAACCAATTATTCTTTTGCCGCCCATCCCACCTCAGATTTAACCCAGCCTTGCCATCTACACAACGGGGAGTTAAATTCGGGCCAGTTAGGAGGCTGGTAAGGCCTACACATGCCACATGTCTCTTATTTACACTAACTAAACACGTGCCATGCACCTACACCCCCATGCTCATGCATACTCCTGAATCACTACTCACCCACAGAATGCAAAAAATCTTAACACCCTCTCGGCACAAAACGAACACATATCACGCTTCATGCTAATAAAGGCACACTCTGCCAGACCATAACCAATCACTGCCTTGATGCCATCCTCACACCACAGATATACTCAATGTCCTGCCCCGCCCCCACTACTCAATGTCCTACCCCGCCCCACCTACAGCATCCAGCACACCCACTGACACATTGATAAAGATGGAGACCTTGCTGTCATGCACAGACATTCCCCTTCACACTCCTGTGACATCCACCGAAAAGCTACTTCATGCTTTTCTACTGCGCACACTCCAGTGTCCATATCATCACATCCACCATTTATTCCACTGGTCTAGGCCCAGCCCTACCGTCCCCTACAAAATCTCCATGCTAATCATCACAGCCTCAACATGACACAAACAAAAATCAATAATAAGGGGAGCAACTGCCATCAAAACAGATTACTTGTTCAAAGACACAATAAGAAAAGACAAACAAGCATTGGCAAAGCCAATAGGTCTTGCTTTTGTGAGAGTTAGAGCTATAGAACATTGAGAATAAAAATGTCAGATCTTTGTGTTATGGAGTACAGTGGAATGATGTGTATTGGATTGGAATGGTTAGTTGTAGACTTGTGTGAGGTGTGGAGTGGATTTGTTTAGTGGAATCATGTGTCATGGTGTCCAATGGACTTATGTGGATAGTACTAATGTGGTATTGAATGTACTGGAATTATCGCAGAGTGGGATTGTGTGTCAAGGAATGCAATTACGTGGATTTGTATTTTGTGGTGTGCAGTAGTATTTAGTGGAGTTTAATGATGTGGTGTGCTGTTGAATATTGTGGAGTGGTGTGGATTGGATGTATATGGTGTATTGTGCATTTGTGTTTAGTTGAATTATGTGTTTTGTTGAAAAATGTGTGGAGTTGAATTGTGAGCCATGGAACTGTGTGGTGTTCAGTGAAACGATGCCGATTGGAATTATGTAGCATGGTACGGAGTGTATTTATGTGGATTATTGCTAAGTGGTATAGAGTGGTTTTATGTGGGGTGTATTTATGTGGTACTGAGTAGAGTGTAATTATATGGAATTGAATAATATTGTGTTGAATGGTATTATGTGGAGTGCAATTATGTGAGTGGTGTTGAATTGTGTGGTGTGTAGAAATAGGTTTCAATTTCCACATTTCTCAACTTACTAATTGAGTTTACCACTTAATAAGGAGTATTACGAGAAGAAAAAAAAACACGGGAAAAAAACACACAAAAAATCACCGGTTTGTGTGCATTCACAAACAAAGATTTTAACATGGACTGCCTCTACAGCAATGCTTCAGTGATCACTTCTCCTATACTCACCCACCCCTCAAAAGAAAGGGCTTGGTAAAGAGGTGCGCGTATGCACAGTTTCACAACGAGAGACTTTATGCCTGAACAGCTAAAGGCAGTGCAAAACAAAACCAAACCGCTAGTTATAAACATCAAGCCAGGTCTTTAAAATTATATCGTTTGTTGCACAAATCAGTTCGCAATCTCAGCTGAGTAGACGGACTTTGGAACTGTGGAACCGGGACAGAGTCTTGGCGCAGCTCAACAACCTGTGATTCTGGTCAAATTACTGAATCTCCCTGTGCCTATAAAAGATAAAATAAGAGTGGAAAACGCAAAAAAGGGCAGGGTAGAGACCTCCTAACCCCCTAACCCTTCTCTGGGGGTCCCAGAAGGGCCACCAAGTGCAAAAAAAAAAATATTTATTTTTTTAAATCGCGGGGTACGCGCACGGTACGCATACCCCTCGATTTTTTTGAATTATTCTTTTTTTTTTGCCCTTGGGGGTTCTTCTGGGAGGAAACAAAAGACCAAAAGTAGGGATTGACTACTAGCAAGTATACATTTTTAAAGGACACTGAAACAAATGAAAATCAGTGGGTGGGGCTGTAAACCCACAAATATATATATATACTAAAATATAGAAAAGAGGTCTCAAAGCCCGACCTAAAAACTGTGAAAGAAATAATATATGCATTTTATCTTTTACTCATAAAAATATGTGTAGAAAGTTTTCAATTATTATAAAAAAGAAATCAAGTTTCTTAATGATATTGAAGATCTCGTCCCGCAGAGACTTTTGTTTCCTATGTTTTACGGCATATGTAATTTGTTATTACTTCTTATGCATCAAAGGTACTTAACATCCAAAGCTCCCTAGAATTGGAGTGACATTTCCAAAATGTTCTTGATTTTTAAATTTCTTCAGATGAATACAAATCCAAGAAGTTAATTTAAGTTACCTCATCCTAGTAATGGTTTGAACCAATGTTTGAATTAATTGAGCGGACACGTGTTTCACTGCATTCAGCCACTTCTTCAGGGCTCTTCAACACGATACACACTCATAATGCTATAAATAGTTTTCACAGGTATTACCTGGACAGCAATGGCGGGAAAAATCCCAGAATGGCCATGAAAAGTACTTGGACTAATGCAAATTAATAGAAGTCATATTTCCCTAATCGTGTTTCACACTGTATGGGTATTAGTCAAGTAGGATCTTCAATCCAATCACAACTCAAATGCAGGCGCGCCTCCTCTATACAAAAAAAAAACAAAAAACATTTCATTGGCAACTTCCGTCTTCCATGTGGCCCACCAACTAAGACTAGGAGTGTGTGTTCCTGAACCTACTACAAAGTACCAAGATCTAAAAGTGTGCCCCTTTACCAAGCCACATAAAATATGGCATTGAGAAGGTCATCTGGAACCACCCTCACCTTCCTCACAGCCCAGCTCCTCATCTGGACCGGTCACAGAGCCATATCCCATCTTTCCCATGCCAGACCGGTCACAGAGCCATCTCCCATCTTTCCCATGCCAGACCGGTCACAGAGCCATCTCCCATCTATCCCACGTCAGACCGGTCACAGAGCCATCTCCCATCTATCCCACGCCAGACCGGTCACAGAGCCATCTCCCATCTATCCCACGCCAGACCACGCCAGACCGGTCACAGAGCCATCTCCCATCTATCCCACGCCAGACCGGTCACAGAGCCATCTCCCATCTATCCCATGCCAGACCGGTCACAGAGCCATCTATCCCACGCCAGACCGGTCACAGAGCCATCTCCCATCTCCCATCTATCCCACGCCAGACCGGTCACAGAGCCATCTCCCATCTATCCCACGCCAGACCGGTCACAGAGCCATCTATCCCACTCCAGACTGGTCACAGAGCCATCTCCCATCTATCCCACTCCAGACCGGTCACAGAGCCATCTCCCATCTATCCCACGCCAGACCCGTCACAGAGCCATCTCCCATCTATCCCACGCCAGACCCGTCACAGAGCCATCTCCCATCTATCCCACGCCAGAGCCGTCAGAGCCATCTCCCATCTATCCCACGCCAGACCGGTCACAGAGCCATCTATCCCACGCCAGACCCGTCACAGAGCCATCTCCCATCTATCCCACGCCAGACCCGTCACAGAGCCATCTCCCATCTATCCCACGCCAGAGCCGTCAGAGCCATCTCCCATCTATCCCACTCCAGACCGGTCACAGAGCCATCTCCCATCTATCCCACGCCAGACCCGTCACAGAGCCATCTCCCATCTATCCCATGCCAGACCGGTCACAGAGCCATCTATCCCACGCCAGACCGGTCACAGAGCCATCTCCCATCTCCCATCTATCCCACGCCAGACCGGTCACAGAGCCATCTCCCATCTATCCCACGCCAGACCGGTCACAGAGCCATCTATCCCACTCCAGACCGGTCACAGAGCCATCTCCCATTTATCCCACGCCAGACCGGTCATAGAGCCATCTCCCATCTATCCCACGCCAGACCAGTCATAGAGCCATCTCCCATCTATCCCACGCCAGACCGGTCACAGAGCCATCTATCCCACGCCAGACCGGTCACAGAGCCATCTCCCATCTATCCCATGCCAGACCGGTCACAGAGCCATCTATCCCATGCCAGACCGGTCACAGAGCCATCTATCCCACGCCAGACCGGTCACAGAGCCATCTCCCATCTCCCATCTATCCCACGCCAGACCGGTCACAGAGCCATCTCCCATCTATCCCACGCCAGACCGGTCACAGAGCCATCTATCCCACTCCAGACCGGTCACAGAGCCATCTCCCATCTATCCCACTCCAGACCGGTCACAGAGCCATCTCCCATCTATCCCACGCCAGACCCGTCACAGAGCCATCTACCATCTATCCCACGCCAGACCGGTCATAGAGCCATCTCCCATCTATCCCACGCCAGACCGGTCACAGAGCCATCTATCCCACGCCAGACCGGTCACAGAGCCATCTCCCATCTATCCCACGCCAGACCGGTCACAGAGCCATCTCCCATCTATCCCACGCCAGACCGGTCACAGAGCCATCTCCCATCTATCCCACGCCAGACCGGTCACAGAGCCATCTCCCATCTATCCCACGCCAGACCGGTCACACAGCCATCTCCCATCTATCCCACGCCAGACCGGTCACAGAGCCATCTCGCATCTATCCCACCGCAGACCGGTCACAGAGCCATCTCCCATCTATCCCACGCCAGACCGGTCACAGAGCCATATCCCATCTTTCCCATGCCAGACCGGTCACAGAGCCATCTCTCATCTATCCCACGCCAGACCGGTCACAGAGTCATCTCCCATCTATCCCACGCCAGACCGGTCACAGAGCCATCTCCCATCGATCCCACGCCAGACCGGTCACAGAGCCATCTCCCATCTATCCCACGCCAGACCGGTCACAGAGCCATCTCCCATCTATCCCACGCCAGACCGGTCACAGAGCCATCTCCCATCTATCCCACGCCAGACCGGTCACAGAGCCATCTCCCATCTATCCCACATCAGACCGGTCACAGAGCATCTCCCATCGATCCCACGCCAGACCGGTCACAGAGCCATCTCCCATCTATCCCACGCCAGACCGGTCACAGAGCCATCTCCCATCTATCCCACGCCAGACCGGTCACAGAGCCATCTCCCATCTATCCCACGCCAGACCGGTCACAGAGCCATCTCCCATTGATCCCACGCCAGACCGGTCACAGAGCCATCTCCCATCTATCCCATGCCAGACTGGTCACAGAGCCATCTCCCATCTATCCCACGCCAGACCGGTCACAGAGCCATCTCCCATCTATCCCACGCCAGACCGGTCACAGAGCCATCTCCCATCTATCCCACGCCAGACCGGTCACAGAGCCATCTCCCATCTATCCCACGCCAGACGGTCACAGAGCCATCTCCCATCTATCCCACGTCAGACCGGTCACAGAGCCATCTATCCCACGCCAGACCGGTCACAGAGCCATCTCCCATCTATCCCACGCCAGACCGGTCACAGAGCCATCTCCCATCTATCCCACGTCAGACCGGTCACAGAGCCATCTATCCCACGCCAGACCGGTCACAGAGCCATCTCCCATCTATCCCACGCCAGACCGGTCACAGAGCCATCTCCCATCTATCCCACGTCAGACCGGTCACAGAGCCATCTATCCCACGCCAGACCGGTCACAGAGCCATCTCCCATCTATCCCACGCCAGACCGGTCACAGAGCCATCTCCCATCGATCCCACGCCACCGGTCACAGAGCCATCTCCCATCTATCCCCGGCCAGACCGGTCACAGAGCCATCTCCCATCTTTCCCACGCCAGACCTGTCACAGAGCCATCTCCCATCTATCCCATGCCAGACCGGTCACAGAGCCATCTCCCATCTTTCCCACGCCAGACCGGTCAGAGCCATCTCCCATCTATCCCACGCCAGACCCGTCACAGAGCCATCTCCCATCTATCCCACGCCAGACCCGTCACAGAGCCATCTATCCCACGCCAGACCGGTCACAGAGCCATCTCCCATCTATCCCACGCCAGACCGGTCACAGAGCCATCTCCCATCTATCCCACGCCAGACCACGCCAGACCGGTCACAGAGCCATCTCCCATCTATCCCACGCCAGACCGGTCACAGAGCCATCTCCCATCTATCCCATGCCAGACCGGTCACAGAGCCATCTATCCCACGCCAGACCGGTCACAGAGCCATCTCCCATCTCCCATCTATCCCACGCCAGACCGGTCACAGAGCCATCTCCCATCTATCCCACGCCAGACCGGTCACAGAGCCATCTATCCCACTCCAGACCGGTCACAGAGCCATCTCCCATCTATCCCACTCCAGACCGGTCACAGAGCCATCACCCATCTATCCCACGCCAGACCCGTCACAGAGCCATCTCCCATCTATCCCACGCCAGACCCGTCACAGAGCCATCTCCCATCTATCCCACGCCAGACCGGTCATAGAGCCATCTCCCATCTATCCCACGCCAGACCGGTCACAGAGCCATCTCCCATCTATCCCACGCCAGACCCGTCACAGAGCCATCTCCCATCTATCCCACGTCAGACCGGTCACAGAGCCATCTCCCATCTATCCCACGCCAGACCGGTCACAGAGCCATCTCCCATCTATCCCACGCCAGACCGGTCACAGAGCCATCTCCCATCTATCCCACGCCAGACCGGTCACAGAGCCATCTCCCATCTATCCCATGCCAGACCGGTCACAGAGCCATCTATCCCACGCCAGACCGGTCACAGAGCCATCTCCCATCTCCCATCTATCCCACGCCAGACCGGTCACAGAGCCATCTCCCATCTATCCCACGCCAGACCGGTCACAGAGCCATCTATCCCACTCCAGACCGGTCACAGAGCCATCTCCCATTTATCCCACGCCAGACCGGTCATAGAGCCATCTCCCATCTAACCCACGCCAGACCGGTCATAGAGCCATCTCCCATCTATCCCACGCCAGACCGGTCACAGAGCCATCTATCCCACGCCAGACCGGTCACAGAGCCATCTCTCATCTATCCCATGCCAGACCGGTCACAGAGCCATCTATCCCACGCCAGACCGGTCACAGAGCCATCTCCCATCTCCCATCTATCCCACGCCAGACCGGTCACAGAGCCATCTCCCATCTATCCCACGCCAGACCGGTCACAGAGCCATCTATCCCACTCCAGACCGGTCACAGAGCCATCTCCCATCTATCCCACTCCAGACCGGTCACAGAGCCATCTCCCATCTATCCCACGCCAGACCCGTCACAGAGCCATCTACCATCTATCCCACGCCAGACCGGTCATAGAGCCATCTCCCATCTATCCCACGCCAGACCGGTCACAGAGCCATCTATCCCACGCCACCGGTCACAGAGCCATCTCCCATCTATCCCACGCCAGACCGGTCACAGAGCCATCTCCCATCTCCCATCTATCCCACGCCAGACCGGTCACAGAGCCATCTCCCATCTATCCCACGCCAGACCGGTCACAGAGCCATCTCCCATCTATCCCACGCCAGACCGGTCACAGAGCCATCTCCCATCTATCCCACGCCAGACCGGTCACAGAGCCATCTCGCATCTATCCCACGCCAGACCGGTCACAGAGCCATCTCCCATCTATCCCACGCCAGACCGGTCACAGAGCCATATCCCATCTTTCCCACGCCAGACCGGTCACAGAGCCATCTCCCATCTATCCCACGCCACACCGGTCACAGAGTCATCTCCCATCTATCCCACGCCAGACCGGTCACAGAGCCATCTCCCATCTATCCCACGCCAGACCGGTCACAGAGCCATCTCCCATCTATCCCACGCCACACCGGTCACAGAGTCATCTCCCATCTATCCCACGCCAGACCGGTCACAGAGCCATCTCCCATCTATCCCACGCCAGACCGGTCACAGAGCCATATCCCATCTTTCCCACGCCAGACCGGTCACAGAGCCATCTCCCATCGATCCCACGCCAGACCGGTCACAGAGCCATCTCCCATCTATCCCACGCCAGACCGGTCACAGAGCCATCTCCCATCTATCCCATGCCAGACCGGTCACAGAGCCATCTCCCATCTATCCCACGCCAGACCGGTCACAGAGCCATCTCCCATCTATCCCACATCAGACCGGTCACAGAGCCATCTCCCATCGATCCCACGCCAGACCGGTCACAGAGCCATCTCCCATCTATCCCATGCCAGACCGGTCACAGAGCCATCTCCCATCTATCCCACGCCAGACCGGTCACAGAGCCATCTCCCATCGATCCCACGCCAGACCGGTCACAGAGCCATCTCCCATCTATCCCATGCCAGACCGGTCACAGAGCCATCTCCCATCTATCCCACGCCAGACCGGTCACAGAGCCATCTCCCATCTATCCCACACCAGACCGGTCACAGAGCCATCTCCCATCTATCCCACGCCAGACGGTCACAGAGCCATCTCCCATCTATCCCACGTCAGACCGGTCACAGAGCCATCTATCCCACGCTAGACCGGTCACAGAGCCATCTCCCATCTATCCCACGATCTATCCCATGCCAGACCGGTCACAGAGCCATCTCCCATCTATCCCACGCCAGACCGGTCACAGAGCCATCTCCCATCTATCCCACGCCAGACCGGTCACAGAGCCATCTCCCATCTATCCCACGCCAGACCGGTCACAGAGCCATCTCCCATCTATCCCACGCCAGACGGTCACAGAGCCATCTCCCATCTATCCCACGTCAGACCGGTCACAGAGCCATATCCCATCTTTCCCACGCCAGACCGGTCACAGAGCCATCTCCCATCTATCCCACGCCACACCGGTCACAGAGTCATCTCCCATCTATCCCACGCCAGACCGGTCACAGAGCCATCTCCCATCTATCCCACGCCAGACCGGTCACAGAGCCATCTCCCATCTATCCCACGATCTATCCCATGCCAGACCGGTCACAGAGCCATCTTCCATCTATCCCACGCCAGACCGGTCACAGAGCCATCTTCCATCTATCCCACGCCAGACCGGTCACAGAGCCATCTCCCATCTATCCCACGCCAGACCCGTCACAGAGCCATCTCCCATCTATCCCACGTCAGACCGGTCACAGAGCCATCTCCCATCTATCCCACGCCAGACCGGTCACAGAGCCATCTCCCATCTATCCCACGTCAGACCCGTCACAGAGCCATCTCCCATCTATCCCACGTCAGACCGGTCACAGAGCCATCTCCCATCTATCCCACGCCAGACCCGTCACAGAGCCATCTCCCATCTATCCCACGCCAGACCGGTCACAGAGCCATCTCCCATCTATCCCATGCCAGACCTGTCACAGAGCCATCTCCCATCTATCCCATGCCAGACCGGTCACAGAGGCATCTCCCATCTATCCCACGCCAGACCGGTCTCAGAGCCATCTCCCAGCTATCCCACGCCAGACCTGCCCACAGAGGACAGTCAAAATAATCAAACAAAGGTTTCTGTGTTACAAGAACTTACCCATCTGAAAACTAAGACAGGAACCACCCTGGCTTAAAACTTAAGTCAACCTAAGCCCTTTAGCCTCTGACCTGTGCCACATCTCGCAGACCACAACAGGTACCGATGCCCCAGTCAAACCCACTTGTCTAAAATCAAATCCATATACATCATGGTAAATAGATGAAGAAACTCCAAACAACCAGACGATAGGAGGAGTAGAACCATCGACTACAGCGGCAATAAAACCTTCCCACCACAACAAAACTCCCAGCATCCCACGTGCATTTGATAACAGAAACCAGGGCCACTCGCTACACCGCAATCACAAACAAATTAACAGAAATGCAGAACTCTTCAAATAAGTTGAGCAAAAAGTAAATCCGGCCCCAAATCAATCATTCAAAGGGGAAACAAAGTGCAATTGAAGACTTATTCAAAGAGCAGGCTGTCAAGATGTGCAGACTGACCGCACAGAAGGAATGCTTTCCCATAATGCCGTACTGGGACTGGCCAAAGTGGACCCACTTGGAGTCCCTCCGATGGCCTCTTTAGCTTCCTCAATTCAATAAAAGCCACACAATAGGAAAGTGACTGTTATAACAGCATCAAAATTGGACCAAGACGAACTGGCAAACTAGGGACCAATCAGACGCCTAATACGTGGGTAAGATCAAAGAGGCAATCAAGAATTAAATCCAGGAGTAAAAAAAAAAAATGAAGAGCACCCTCTTCCAAAATTACTTGCCTGGATTCCGACCCATTTTTTTTTGTGAACTGCAGATTCCACCAATGAGCCATCAGATCACCTGTAATCTCCACCCACTATGTGGAAGCCGCCAGAGTCCTTTCGCCAACAAGAACATCTGGATCCTTCAGTATGCAAATGAAATCCAACTCCAGCTTTAATCACATCAAGAACTGACCTCACTGGCTCAATTACTGCCCCATCACTGTTCATGCCTGGTGGTCTAAAGCATGCGTAAAGGTCCCCCCTTAAGACAGAGTTTACGCTAACCACCAGCAATGGATGATGTGGCCTTGCGGCTAAAGTGGTCCACCTGGAAGCTGGGGAACCGAGTTCAAGTCTCAGCAGGACTCTCAACATCCTGGGATTCTGGGCAAATCATGAATCTACAGGTACCTAACAAAATGAATGTGTCCATCTGTAACGCAACTGGTGCTCATGTAAAGCACTCCAATACCACCGGGTCAAGTTAGCACGGTTTAAAAATCCAAAATGTATAAAAGCAACCAAGATGAACATGTGCAGGGGGAGCTTCAAGCAATTAACCTTGACAGAGTGAACCCGAATTTGGTCAACCACACCAAATCATGAGGTTTCCACGAACTTCAGAACAGACATCTCAAAACAATCAAAAAAAGATACCAACTGCCTGGCATCAACCCGTCACACTCTACAAACGAAAGCCTTTTGTCAGAAGGAGAAGCAGACTCTTTAATCTCTACATCACCCCTTTGGCAGAGATTATCGAAACATTTGGCATCAGTATTGTGTCATACGCGGATGACACACAACTGGTGGTGTCCCTAACACAAGCTCACGATGATGCATCCAACAATTTCTCAACCTGTCTACAAGAACTGGCGTTGTGGATGACAAATAACTGTTTGAAACTTAACGGCAACAAAACAGTGTTTGGCAAAGCCCCATCGATTTGGTCCTAAGCTTGGTGGCCTCAGACACTGGGACCGACCCCACCTCCCTGCAAACAGGTTAAGAACCTAGGGATACGGCTGCATACTAAACTATCCTTCGAGGCCCACACCAGGTTGGTGGCGGGGAACTGTTTTGGGGTAAGACCCTTGATGGCGCTACCCAGTATCTCACAGAACCTGGGGTACTATGACAGTTTACAATAATGGTTGGTTTTGTCGAGCAGGACGGAATTTCTTTAGTGTTTGGTTTTTCCTTCTGATCAGGGCCAATACAATCAATGGTATACAGTTAACATGCAGGCAAACGGACCAACTGAAAATGACACAATGAATTCCAGAAAGTGGACATTATTAGTCATATACCATATTTCACTTTACGCGTACAAGTGTAAACAGGTGAAAAAACCATATAGAAAACATTTACATACATAAGCATGTGTCGTGCAATACAAAAAAATTAACACTGAACATTTACAGTACACAACGGGGGGGGAGAATCTTCAATTAGCATCCACAGTAACTGGGCCCATTATTTAGCACAAGTAGCCTTGACGTTAGGCATTGTTATGTAAAGGGTTGGTGCAGGATGTCTTGTTCAATACGTCGACGTTTCGACCCTTATGATAAGAGTAAGTGGAAAACATCTCCACGGGTCGATTTTGTCCACACTATGTGTGGGAGGGTATACTCAGACGTGAGTCCCTTGCTCATTGCACCATCAGGATTCAAGCAAGCCGGGCCGACGACGGCTGAAATGCCAGAAACCGGTCCCCGGAAGCGGGTTTCCTTCCCAGTATAAGAATTGGCTTGGTAGTTTGGTTTGCCCTGTTCCCATCATGCACTGGGACAGGAACAGACTAATTTGCATGTAGCCAGGTTCTGAGCTGGGATGGTGCAGTGAGCTAAAAAACGGTGATGGATCTAGCCCTGATCTCTTGACTGGGTAAGAGTATTCTGCATCATTCAGAAACTCTGTCCATCACCACCCCCTTTTCCAAAATAAACAGGTGAAAAAACCATATAGAAAACATTTACATACATAAGCATGTGTCGTGCAATACACAAAAATTAACACTGAACATTTACAGTACACAAGGGGGGGGGGGAGAATCTTCAATTAGCATCCACAGTAACTGGGCCCATTATTTAGCACAAGTAGCCTTGACGTTAGGCATCGTTATGTAAAGGGTTGGTGCAGGATGTCTTGTTCAATACGTCGACGTTTCGACCCTTATGATAAGAGTAAGTGGAAAACATCTCCACGGGTCTTCTTCAGGACTGGGAAAAGTAATAGGGTATGCAGCCTGTGTGAGAGCTGTATGTTTAATTAAAGCTCTGTGAGTTATGGAGCCCAAGATTCGGTCTGTCCAGGGTGCCAGAGTGGTCATCCGGGAATGATAGTAATACCTTGGTAAAGACTGCAGTAAATGCTGGAAAGAGGGTTCCCTGCGACCTCTATTTCCTTATAGAGGCAGCACAACTGCATACGCCCATGTGTCTGCTTGAAACTGGTATACAAGTATGTATCTGACCACACCTGTAGCTTGGTTACGGTGAAGAGGGTTTGTTGAGGATGCGGCTGGTTTGGAAGACGTTGCGGTGTCAATTGGACAAGAAGAGTTCCATCAGTTGGGGATCTAACATGTCCATGATGATGGATTAATACCAGTCCAAATGAACCAAATATCTTTGCGTTGTGTGTGGATACTAGCATCATGCGGAGTCCAGGTTTGTGCGGGTACACAAATGTGTGAGGTCCGAGTACGGGTCTATGTAAATAAAATGTACTGATAGGTATGAGCATGCGGGCGCATACCTCTTGTCCTAAGAGTTCATGTGTCTCCGCCATTGGACGACCCACCAGCCAAAAGCTGGAGCCGCTCAAGCCCAGGTCCTCAGGATGCCGTACGGCAGGGGCACGGGGAGCAGGCTAGGGGGCACCAGAGGGCGGACAAGGCACTTGCAGCCCACGTCAGGTACGCAGGTGAGGTGCTAGACCCCTGCTGAGGGTATTAGCTCAGGGCGCCGTCACAAGGTGCGGTTAGGAACGAAGGAATGGACTTGAGCTACAGACAATTTGGCCAATGATGATGAACTGTGTGTTTCTTAATTCAATATGTGAATAAAGAGAAGCTGCGGACGTTGTTACTGCAAGGGAAGGTGGGGTGCATTCATCCGCCGGGGAGCTCGTGGGCCTCGCCCGTCAGGGGGGAGGGGGGAAAGTTTGGAGTGAGGACCGGCTTGTAAAGCATAGCATCCGTATTTGTAAAGCGCAAACTACTCACCCTTAAGGGTCTCAAGGCGCTGGGGGCCGTCGTGGAAATTAAGTGAGCTTTCGCCCAGAGTCACATGGTGCTGGGCAGAGCTGCCGCCGGAGCCAGGAATCGAATCATGAACCCTGTGCTCCGAAGTCAGCTGCCCTGGCCACTACACCACACCTCTCAACCAGCATAGCATCACAACGTGCGAATAACTACTGGATGTAATCTAAGTGACATCATGAAAGGGTCTGAAAACGTAACTTTGTGCAGACAACAGCTATCCAAGCCGGGTGAGTGAGTGCCTCGTGTACATCACAGCATTTACTATACACCAATGTACACAACAGCATCGAAGGGGGCGTGGCAACTGAAGCCCTTTCTGCCCGAGCACCTGGCAGGGGTTAGTAGAGCAGGTGTGGGTGTGAACAGCAGCCTGGGAGGTGAACAACAACAGCACAAGCCACGAGTCACGTGGGGCCCTCGAGTGCACACAGCGGGTAAACAAGGCTTTCCTTGAAAGGGCCTCGCAGCGCGTCCTCTGCACAGGCCCAGGCCCCGTCCACCACCAGGTAAACAATCACCGTGCGTGCGTTGTGAGGTTTGTGTACCCAGCTGGCGGGGACAACCTCGCCAGGGGTCACATGACCGACGGCCAGGGCTCTGGTGAAATCACAATCACAGCGGTGCAGGCACGAGAAACAGCCGTGAGAGTGAGGGAGGGAAGACGAGGCCTCACCAGGGGCCCCACAGGCCCGCCGCTCCGTGCTTCCCGCCACAGCCGCCTCCGGGGCCGCCTGGCAGTCTGGGTGGGAGCGACAGCTATTACACTAGCCGCAAAGAATGTACGCGTTTATGTTTCCTCTACAGAATTTACTAGCACTTTGCAGCTGTGTTGAAAATCATTTACCAGCACTTAGCAGCTATGATTTTCAGCAGGAAATGACGTAGAGCCTGGTACTGCGACAGCTGCAAAGGTCCAGGTTTCTCGTTTATACACACGTGTCTGCAGAGGAGGAACGATATATTAGGCGTCTCGCCCAAGATCACACACTTTGGCCAAGTGCCGCACAGCTATGGCGTCACATAAACTAGCAGAGCAGAGAATATGAGAAGACTCTTAAGTGGCAGAACACAACTTTCACTGCCACACAGAATATTGAAACAAGCACTGCCAAAGCCAACAGATCTGGCTTTCTAGCAGGGTAAATGTTTGGTAATAACTGGACAATTTTGTGTTGCAACTAGCGGTCCAAGAAAGGAAATCCCATGGCGAACGAGTATCTTAGGATGTAATATAGCAGCTGGGAGAAGGGTGCCTTTGTTGAAGCGGGTCAGAGTCACCTCCATCCCTCTCCCTACGCCCCCCCCCTCCAAAAAAGTGCATCATGAAAAGGATTCAGAAGATGCCGTTTGCGCTGTAACCGGTGAACTTAAACGGCAGGCAGAGCAAACCATTGCATAGGAGATGCTTTTGACTTCAGACAGGTGTTTTGTTGCATCTTTAAGAACGTCTATTTACATATTTACTTTGTGAACAAAAAAAAATCTGTAACTCCAACAACGTTGCCATGAGAGCAAAGTAAAACAAATGAATGTGCGCCCACAATTATTAAACAGCCCTTTGTCTTTATGAAAGGCCAAGGCAGTCACACAGCAGGCATCCCCTATACAAACCGGCAATTAAAATGCTGCTCAGTGACATCAATACATTAAAAACGTCAGTCTGGTTCAAATTAAACAAAAAGACAACTTGATTCCCCATCACCAAATGGAGCACAAAGGTGACAATACAACCATCCATGAAACGCAGCAGCCTTGACAGACAGCCCGCCCAGCCAATGGCAAGCCATGTAAAAAACGCAAACATTGTCTGCACCACTTATTCTATTTTTTGAAGCATTCATGAGATTACAACAGCTAAAGTGGTCAATTATCAGGCCTAAAAAAAGCAGCTCTACCCAGAGCCCTATAAAGGACTCTGACTTAAAGGCATCCTGACCTCTGACCTCCTGCATGACCTCTGCATCTCAGTAACAGCAGTGCGTGCCAGCGGTCACTATTTCAGTAACAGCAGGAGCCCCGCCTGCCGAAGAGAAGTTGGCGTCTCTGATATGCTGGAGCTGAAACCTGTCAGGAGGACAAACTTATATAGAAGGCCTCAAGAAGAGCAGTTTCCCGCCTCAGAGCTCGACGCTATGTCCCTGGCTGGGTATAAAGGGAGCCCGCGGCAACCAGCTGCAGAAGTGACATCACAGCCATGTGCTGACTGCTGCAGCAACATTCCAGTCACATCTCACAACTGGCCGCTGGTGCCAGATAGTTTCCGTTGATGATTTTTTTTTCACCCACTAGGTCGTTTTTTAGGTCTCGCCTGTCGATGCGCATGCGCATCGAGCAAGCGAGACTATGGGGGCTTATCCACTCTTTATCCACTGCAAGGAATCGTGGCGATTCCTTGCAGTGCCCGTGACTTTTAAGCTCAATGCGCATGCGCATTGAGCTTAAAAGCGCGTGCACGTCCGTCTTGTTTTACCCGCTCCGCCCCCTCCCCTTCCCGCCGTGTCGCATTTCTCCTCCCCCCTTCCCTCTCTTCCCTCCGTCTTCTTTGTTTATTTTACCCGCTCCGCCCCCTCCCCTTCCCGCCGTGTCGCATTTCTCCTCCCCCCTCTCTTCCCTCCGTCTTCTTTGTTTATTTTACCCGCTCCGCCCCCTCCCCTGCCCGCCGTGTCGCATTTTTTTTTAAATCCCCACTGAAGTTTGCAGTGAACAAAATATGTGAAGCAAAACATTGAATCAACGTGTTTCACAATAGAGCGATCATTCCCTGTTACGGTAATATTATAAAGGATTTTAAATCTATTAATATTCAGCGCAATTGTGCACTACCCTTCCTCGTTACAGCGCTTGAATACTGAGCTCCAGTCTAAACAAGATCTTGTGACTAAATAATGATATATGTTCATTCCTTTCCACCAAGACACATAAAGAGCTGCCACTGGCAGTCCTCTCTTGTCCCGGTTGAGAGCACTGTAAACTATAGTCCAGGCACTAATGATACTTAGCAACCACGAAGTTAAGAGCCGCACTCATTCCTTGCGATCTGGAGCAATGAGTGAATTTTAGAAGAACTTGATAACATAACGGGCTGTTACATCAAAGGCCCCTTCTGAGCAATATATTTGTTACGTTACTTTAATGGTTACATTTGTCCTAGGTGTTACTTTTTACACCGTTGTTGAGAAACCTGATGAGAGCTGTTAGAACTCCTGGTAGCTGCCCTGAGACCCGAGCCATGCATGGGTGCAAGGATCGGGAACAGAGAATGCAAGGCTCTCGTTTAAGCTTATGACGCACTTGTCTTCACAAGAAAGTCAGATACTTCACAACAACCAGGCCTCATCAGCTGTACCTCAAAACAACCAGGCCTCATCAGCTGTACCTCAAAACAACCAGGACTCATCACCCCTCTCTCACAACAACCAGGCCTCATCACCCTCTCTCACAACACTCACTCTCACTCACCCTCAACCCCTCAGCCTCACCCTCACTCACCCTCAACCCCTCACCCTCACTCACCCTCAACCCCTCACCCTCACTCTCACTCACCCTCAACCCCTCACCCTCACTCACCCTCAACCCCTCACCCTCACTCACCCTCACTCACCCTCAACCCCTCACCCTCACTCACCCTCAACCCCTCACCCTCACTCACCCTCAACCCCTCACCCTCACTCACCCTCAACCCCTCACCCTCACTCACCCTCAACCCCTCCCCCTCAACCCCTCACCCTCACTCACCCTCACTCACTCACCCTCAACCCCTCACCCTCACCCTCAACCCCTCACCCTCAACCCCTCACCCTCACCCTCAACCCCTCACCCTCACTCGCCCTCACTCACCCTCAACCCCTCACCCTCACTCACCCTCAACCCCTCACCCACCCTCAACCCCTCCCCCTCAACCCCTCACCCTCACTCACCCTCAACCCCTCACCCTCACTCACCCTCAACCCCTCACCCTCACTCACCCTCAACCCCTCACCCTCACTCACCCTCAACCCCTCACTCACCCTCAACCCCTCACCCTCACTCACCCTCAACCCCTCCCCCTCAACCCCTCACCCTCACTCACTCACCCTCAACCCCTCACCCTCACTCACCCTCACCCTCACTCACCCTCAACCTCACTCACCCTCACCCTCAACCCCTCAAACTCACCCTCACTCACCCTCAACCCCTCACCCACCCTCACCCTCACTCACCCGACCATCACTCACCCTCAACCCCTCACTCACCCTCAACCCCTCACTCACCCTCACTCTCACTCATCCTCACTCACCCTCAACCCCTCACCCTCACTCACCCTCACTCTCACTCATCCTCACTCACCCTCAACCCCTCACCCTCACTCACCCTCAACCCCTCACCCTCACTCACCCTCAACCCCTCACCCTCAACCCCTCACTCACCCTCAACCCCTCACCCTCACCCTCACTCACCCTCACCCTCACTCACCCTCAACCCCTCACCATCAACCCCTCACTCCCCCTCACTCAGCCTCAACTACTCCCCCTCACCCTCACTCACCCAAAACCCCTCACCCTCACCCTCACTCACCCTCAACACCTCTCACCCTCACCCTCACCCTCACTCACCTTCACTCACCCTCAACACCTCACCCTCAACCTCAACCCCTCACCCTCACTCACCCTCAACACCTCACCCTCACTCACCCTCACTCACCCTCACTCACCCTCACTCACCCTCACTCACCCTCACTCACCCTCACTCACCCTCACTCACCCTCACTCACTCACCCTCACCCTCACCCTCACACAGTGCAATAGTTCTCAGACCATTTCAGTTAGAGCTTTTAGAAATGTTTATGGCTTTTTTTATTTGTAATACTTTAGCATTGGCTACAGGAAACAAAAATGCTAAACATTTACAAAAAAAACCCATAAACAATTCTAAAAGCACTAACTAATGGTGCGAGACCTATTGCATTTCCAATGCTTGTTTTTTTTGCCCGTGAGAACACAGGGCCCAGCTCTAAAACGCCCCACAGTAGAAGTCGGAAATGACGTACTTAGGCGCAGCACATTATAACCTTGAAGGAATTCAGGAAACACCCCCGAGTCCTCCTGTGGAGGTGCACCTGGCGCAGGCTCCCAGAAGCGCGTGCACGCGGGGCCTTTAATGTAAACGCAACATGTGGAAATGTCATGTTATTGTCACTTTATTTTGTTCGATGGAAGCCTGCCAGGCAGTGGCTGTCTGGTTCGCGAGCGTCATCTTTGGGACATTTGGGAAGCCTCCCTTGGAATGCATCCCTCCCATTGCTTACCATTGGCTCTGTAGTCTGTAACTCACATTTGGCTGCTTTCTATTTGCTGGTTTGATTTGCGTTAGGCTGTCGAGCTCGAGTTCATCTCCTCTGTTGCCCAAAGCCCATTTACTGTATTCTTCCACCAGTACTAGATTTCTGTACACCAGTACGAGAAGTCTTGTTCTGGTCATGTTTGCTATGCATTCAAAGACAGAGGTCAAATGTCAGGCTCGGGTTTCCAGAAGTCTTTCTAAGACTTCAAAGTGAGAACATTTATGTGACAATCATGCAGGCTCCTGGGGAGTGCTTGAAGAAGGAGGTACAATGGTATTTTTTTTCTAGCACACAACAGAATTTAAATGCCTGTAAATGAACTGCGTAAATATTTCAGAATATATCGGAATTAGAAAAGCACAAATGAAGCACACTGTTTGTAATCCTGAAGTGTGGTGGCAACAAATAGTTTGATACAATCATAACAAACCAATACACAAAGTGATGACATTTCCACACCTTATCGTTTGTGCGCCGTATACTTTTACCAGTAAGACTGTAGGTCTATGCAAATGGAATGGTCATTTCAATTGAAGATACTTTGTCTGTAATGGCAGTGTGCAACTACACCATGCATACTCCACCCTACTCTGCACACTTTACCCTGTTTCACTGCACTCTATGCCACATTACACCACACTAGTCTATGCCAATGCACTCTACCCCACATTACTCTACTGTGCACAACTGCACTCTGCGCCACTGCACTGTATGCCACTCTACTGTGCAACACTACACTCTACGCCAATCTACGCTGCACTCTACACCACTGTACTCTACCGTGCACCACTCCGCTCTACTTTGAAACAATCTACTCTACTCCACTGCACTCCATGGCACTCCACACCACTATACTCAAAACCAGTGCACTCTATGCCAATCTACTCTGCACCACAGCACTCTACTACACCCCTGTACAATACTTTACGCCACTACACTTTGCCATTGTACTCTAAGCCACTCTATTCTATGCTGCACCACTGCACTCAGCACCACTGCGCTCTACGCCACTCTACTCTGCACCACCCTATGCCACTGTACTCTACAATAGTCTACTCTGCACTCTCTGCCACAAAACTACAGCACTGCACTTACGCTGCGCCACTCTAAACAACTGCACTCTACACCAATGCACGAAACATCATTTTACTCAAAACCAATGCACACTGTGCTACTGCACTTTGAGCCAACTACTATGCACTCTACGCCACTCTCTTAGTCTGCACAACTGTACTCTACGCCAAGTTCAGGAATTTGTATAGCGCACTACTCACCCAGAGGGTCTCAAGGCGCTTGTGGGGAGGGGATTATTTATCGAATAGCCAGGTTTTAAGTTCCTTTTTGAAGGAAATGTGGTTTTGTGTAAGGCGGAGGTGAGTGGGGAGAGAGTTCCAAGTCTTGGCTGCTAAGTAGGAGAAGGATCTTCCTCCCATGGTGGATCTGTGGATGCGTGGAACTGCGGCGAGGGCTTGATTGGAGGATCTTAGTTGGCGGGTGGGTGTGTAGAAGGACAGTCGTGTGTTGAGGCATTCGGGTCCTAGTTTGTAAAGGGCCTTGTGTGCGTGGGTGAGGAGACGGAACGTTATTCTCTTGTTGACGGGAAGCCAGTGGAGGTTTTTCAGGTGACCGGTAATGTGAGCTTGACGAGGGATGTCCAATATGAGTCTGGCAGATGCGTTGGAGTTTTTTCTGTAGGTAGTTGGGCTGTGGTTCCGGCGTAGAGGGTGTTTCCATAGTCCAGTCGGCTAGTGACCAGTGCGTGGGTGACCGTCTTTCTTGTTTCGTGGGGATCCAACGGAAGATTTTCTTGAGCATACGAAGTACGTTGAAGCAAGAGGATGAGACGGCGTTGACTTGTCTGGTCATCGAGAGGGAGGAGTCTAGGATGAATCCTAGGTTGCGTGCGTGGTCTGTGGGTATAGGTGCCGTGCCCAGGGCCGATGGCTACCATGAGTCGTCCCAGGCGGAGGAGGATGTTCCTAGGATGAGGACTTCTGTTTTGTCTGAGTTAAGTTTTAGGCGGCTGTTTTTCATCCATTCGGCTACTTCTTTCATGCCTTCGTGAAGATTGGTTTTGGTGGAGTTAGGGTCTTTGGTGAGGGAAAGGATCAGCTGGGTGTCGTCAGCGTAGGATATGATGTTAAGGTTGTGTTGTCGCGCGATGGATGCGAGTGGACTCATGTAAACATTGAAGAGGGTGGGACTGAGTGATGATCCTTGTGGTACTCCGCAGATGACTTCGGTGGCCTCTGATTTGAAAGGGGGGAGTCGGACTCTCTGGGTTCTACCGGCGAGGAACGAGATGATCCAGTCCAGGGCTTTTCCTTGTATGCCGATGATACTGAGGCGTTGTATGAGGGTGTTATGGCAGACTGTGTCGAAAGCGGCGGAGAGGTCGAGTAGAGTGAGGGCAACTGTTTCTCCGTTGTCCAGAAGCGTTCGGATGTCGCCTGTTGCTGCAATGAGGGCGGTTTCGGTGCTGTGTTTGGCTCGGAAGCCGGACTGTGAGGTGTCGAGGGAGTTGTTGGATTCAAGGAAGGCGGCGAGCTGGCTGTTGGGGCGGCTTTCTCAATGACTTTGGCAGGGAATGGGAGGAGGGAGATGGGGCGGTAGTTCTTACGTTCAGAGGGGTCTGCTGTGGGTTTCTTCAGGAGGGCGCTGAGTTCGGCGTGTTTCCAGCTTTCTGGGAAGGTAGCGGAGATGAAGGAGCAGTTGATGATATCACGGAGATGGGGTGCGATGATGGAGTCTGCTTTGTTGAAGATGTGGTGGGGACAGGGGCCGGTTGGCGAGCCTGAATGGATAGAGTTCATTAGGCGGATGGTGTCTTCAGTGGTGATTGGGCTCCAGGCGCCAAGGCTATTAGAAGACGGTTTGGGTTCGGAGGTGGGTGGAGTGGACTGTTCATTGGAAACGTTCTCAAAGCTGTTATGTAGGTCGGCTATTTTGTTGTAGAAGAAAGAGGATAACGAATCGCAGAGGTCTTGGGAGGGAGTAATGTCGTTTGAGGCTGCGGTGGGGTTGGTGAATTCTTGGACGATGTTGAATAGTTCCTTGCTGTTATGGGCGTGGTTGTCGAGTCGATCCTTGAATGCTGATTTCTTGGTGGATCGGATCAACTGGTGGTGTTTGCGGGTGGCTGTCTTGAAGGTGGTTAGGTTGTCAGTGGTTGGGTTTTTTCTCAATGCCTTCTCGAAAGTACGGCATAGTTTCATGGATTTCTTAAGGTCCTCGTTGAACCAGGGGGCCTTTTTGCTACCCTGTTTGGTTTGGTGGTTTTTCAAGGGTGCTAATTCGTCAGCGCTGTGAGTGATCCATTGTTTGAGTTCAGTGGCAGCTTGGTTTGGGTCCGATGAGAGGGTGGGAGGGTTTTGTTTGAGCGATGTGAGGAGTTGGTCGGTGGTGATTTTGTTCCAGTTTCTTCGCGGAATAGGTTGTGGGGGGTTGTGGGTTGAGGTAGTTTTGTAGCTGAAGTGAACACAGCTGTGGTCCGTCCAATGGAGAGCTGTGGTGTGATCAATCAATCAATCAATCAAGACATTTGTAGAGCGCATTACCTACACGTAGGGTCTCAAGGCGCTTGGGGGGAGGGGGGGGGGGTGCCGCTACTGCTCGAACAGCCAGGTCTTGAGCTTCTTCCTGAAGGAGAGGTGGTCTTGGGTCAGGCGCAGGTCAGCCGGGAGGGAGTTCCAGGTCTTGGCGGCCAGGTAGGAGAAGGACCTTCCTCCTGTAGTGGCTCTACGGATGCGTGGGACGGCGGCGAGGGCGTGGCTGGCAGATCGGAGGTGGCGTTTGGGAGCGTAGAAGTTGATTAGGTTGTTGAGGTAGCTCGGGCCTTGATCGTGGAGAGCTTTGTGAGCGTGGGTAAGGAGGCGGAAGGTGATTCTCTTGTTGACCGGGAGCCAGTGCAGGTCTCTTAGGTGTCCGGAGATGTGGCTGTGTCGTGGGACGTCGAGGATGAGTCTGGCTGAGGCGTTCTGGATGCGCTGGAGTCTCTTCTGGATCTTGGCGGTGGTTCCGGCGTAGAGTGCGTTGCCGTAGTCCAGTCGGCTGGTGACGAGGGCCTGGGTGACGGTCTTCCTGGTCTCCGTGGGGATCCACCAGAAGATCTTCCGAAGCATGCGCAGGATGTTGAAGCACGACGAGGAGACGGCGTTGACTTGCCTGGTCATGGAGAGGGAGGAGTCCAGGATGAAGCCCAGGTTGCGTGCGTGGTTCGTCGGTTTGGGTGCGGTGCCCAGGGCAGGGGGCCACCAGGAGTCGTCCCAGGCGGAGGGCGAGGAGCCCAGGATGAGGACCTCCGTCTTATCTGAGTTCAGTTTCAGGCGGCTCGTCGTCATCCACTCGGCTACCTCTTTCATCCCTTCGTGCAGGTTGGCTCTGGCGGCGGCGGGGTCGTTGGTCAGGGAAAGGATCAGCTGGGTGTCGTCGGTGTAGGAGATTGAGGTTGTGTTGGCGTGCGATGGCCGCGAGGGGGCTCATGTAGACGTTGAAGAGAGTAGGGCTCAGCGAGGATCCTTGAGGGACGCCGCAGATGACTTCGGTGGCCTCTGACTTGTACGGTGGTAGGCGGACTCTCTGTGTTCTTCCGTCGAGGAAGGAGACGATCCATTCCAGTGCCTTCTCCTGGATTCCGACGTTGCTGAGGCGCTGCACTAGGGTGCGGTGGCAGACCGTGTCAAAAGCCGCGGTGAGGTCTAGGAGGATGAGGGCCGCTGTTTCTCCGTTGTCCATCAGGGCTCGGATGTCGTCGGTGGCGGCGATGAGGGCGGTCTCGGTGCTGTGGTTGGCATGGAATCCGGACTGCGATGGGTCGAGGGATCCATTCGTCTCGAGGAAGGCGGCCAGCTGTTTGTTGACGGTCTTCTCGATGACTTTGGCTGGGAACGGGAGTAGAGAGATGGGGCGGTAATTCTTGAGTTCGGTGGGGTCTGCTGTGGGTTTCTTGAGTAGAGCGCTGAGTTCGGCGTGCTTCCAGCTCTCAGGGAAGGTGGCGGTGTCGAATGAGGTGTTGATGATGTCCCGCAGGTGGGGTGCGATGACAGCGTCGGCTTTGTTGAAGACGTGGTGAGGGCAGGGGTCGGTCGGAGATCCGGAATGGACGGAGTTCATCATGTGGACGGTGTCTTCGGTGTTGACCGGGGTCCAGGCGCGGAGGGTGGTGGTGGGTGGCGTTACTGCGGTCGTGGCGTGCGTCGGTTGAGTGCTGAAGCTGTTGTGTATGTCCGCGATCTTGTTGTGGAAGTAGGAGGCGAGGGAGTTGCAGAGGTCTTGCGATGGGGTGATGTCGTTTCCGGCGTTGGGGTTGGAGAGCTCTTTCACGATGTTGAAGAGTTCCTTGCAGTTGTGTGCGTTGTTGTCCAGTCTGTTCTTGAAAGCCGTTTTCTTGGCGGTGCGGATCAGTTGGTGGTGTTTCCGGGTGGCGAGCTTGAGGGTGGTCCTGTTGTCCTGCGTGGGTTCCTTTCTCCAGGTTTTCTCGAGGGCTCGGCAGTTCTTCTTGGAGCTCTTGAGTTCGTCGGTGAACCATGGGGCTCTCTTACTGCCGGGTCTGCTGGGCGGGATCCTCAGAGGGGCGAGTTCGTCTGCGCAGTTGCTGATCCACTTC
This sequence comes from Lissotriton vulgaris, assembly GCF_964263255.1. Lineage (NCBI taxonomy): Eukaryota > Metazoa > Chordata > Amphibia > Caudata > Salamandridae > Lissotriton > Lissotriton vulgaris. Next base: position 60,663,835 of record NC_141687.1, read on the forward strand.
GTGAGGTTGTCGGCGGCCTGGCTGGGGTTCGCGGAGCTGGGGGGAGGGTGCTGACTCAGGGAAGCGGCGAGCTGGTCGGCTGTGATCTTGTTCCAGCTTCTTCGGGCAACCTGTTGCTGGTGGTGGTGGATCGTCGTTCTTCTGAAGGTGAAGTGGATGCATCTGTGGTCCGTCCAGTGGAGTTCTGTGGCGTGGCTGAAGGTGATGTCTTTGCTGGATGAGAAGATGGCGTCGAGTGTGTGTCCGGCGAGGTGGGTGGGGGTGGACACCTGCTGCTTGAGTCCAAGGTTGGCGAGGTTGGCGAGCAGGGTGCTGGTGTTGCAGTCGTTGTTGTTCTCCAGGTGGAAGTTGAAGTCCCCCAGGAGGATGTAGTCAGCGGAGGGGAGGGCGTGCGGGCTGACGAAGTCGGCGATGTCCTCGCTGAATTGAGTGCGTGGTCCCGGAGGTCGGTAGATCAGGGTGCCTCTGAGGGTGGTCTTCGGGTCGGTGTGGATCTGGAAATGCAGGTGTTCGGCGGAGGGTGAGGTGTTGTCGGTGCTGGTCGTGATGCGGATGGTGTTCTTGTGGATGATGGCGACGCCTCCTCCCACCTGGTTGGTGTTGCGGTCCCTCCGGGTGATCTTGTAGCCGTCTGGGATGGCGATGTCGGGCGCTGAGGAGGCGTTCAACCAGGTCTCCGTGATGAAGGCAACGTCAGGGGCTGTGGCGTCTAGGAGGTTCCAGAGTTCGATGGCGTGTCTGTGGACGGAGCGGGTGTTGAGCAGGATGCACTTGAGGTGGTTGCTGCTGGTGTTCGGCTTGGCGGCTGCTGGTGTTGGGCAGGTCCGGATGCAGGTGAACTTGCAGGTGTTGCAGCTGAAGGGTCCGTGGACGCGTCGTGGGGTGGCTCTGCAGCATCCCGGGACTCGGCCGGTGTTGAGTGCGAGGAGGGTGGCGGCGGTGTACGTCAGGCGGGTCGGTCGGGGTCCTCGTGGGCCAGGGGTCCTGGCACTGGGCGCGGTCCAGGCGCGGACGGGCGCAGACAGGCTTACCTTTGGCGCGCCTTCGGCGCACAATCGGCGCGCCCGCTGCGCGTGAACGCTGCACGTTCGCACGGTCGCCATATAAGGCGAAGTGCGCGGGTGGGCGGAGCAGCTGAGAGGCGGGAGTGGGGAGGGTACAGAAGGGAAAAAAGGGGCGGGGTTAGCGGCGGTGGCGGGAAGCGGGGAGGGAGAGCGGAGGGCGGCGAGACAGCGGCCAAACAGGAAGGAAAACCACAATTACGGGCACAGAATCAAATAAAAACAGGCACAAAGGAAGGAAAAGACAAAACAAATGCAAAAACAGTCAAGAGAAACCGGCAGGCGCTCACGGACCACGCCGCTCGAAGGAGGGGGCGTGGTCAGCGGCAGCGAGGCAGTCGAGGCAAGGGGGCACACGCAGCAGCTGGTGGCCGTGCGGCGCGGGGGTGTCCTACAAGTAGGTCACACTCACCTGCGTCGCACGGTCGCCATATAAGGCGAAGTGCGCGGGTGGGCGGAGCAGCTGGGAGGCGGGAGCGGGGAGGGTACAGAAGGGAAAAAAGGGGCGGGGTTAGCGGCGGTGGCGGGAAGCGGGGAGGGAGAGCGGAGGGCGGCGAAACAGCGGCCAAACAGGAAGGAAAACCACAATTACGGGCACAGAATCAAATAAAAACAGGCACAAAGGAAGGAAAAGACAAAACAAATGCAAAAACAGTCAAGAGAAACCGGCAGGCGCTCACGGACCACGCCGCTCGAAGGAGGGGGCGTGGTCAGCGGCAGCGAGGCAGGCAGCGAGGCAGTCGAGGCAAGGGGGCACACGCAGCAGCTGGTGGCCGTGCGGCGCGGGGGTGTCCTACAAGTAGGTCACCCTGATCGAAGGAGATGTGCTTGCTGGAGGAGAAGATTGGGTCGAGGGTATGTCCGGCTACATGAGTGGGGGTGTCAACAAGTTGTCTGAGTCAGAGATTGGCCAGGTTGTCCAGAAGGGAGGTGGTTTTGCAGTCGTTTTTCTTTTCCAAGTGGAAGTTGAGGTCTCCCAGTAGAATGTAGTTCTCGGAGGTGAGGGCGTGTGGGCTGATGAAGTCAGCGATGTCTTCGCTGAATTGTTTACGGGTTCCTGGTGGTCTGTAGATGAGGGTGCCTCTAAGTGTGGTCCTAGGGTCGGTGTGGATCTGGAAGTGGAGGTGTTCGGCGGTTGCAAGGTTATCGTCAAGACTGGTCGTGATTCTGATGGTGTTCTTATGGACGATGGCGATGCCTCCTCCTGTTTGGTTGGTGCGGTCTTTTCGGATGATTTTGTAAGCGCCCGGGAGGGCTATGGCGATGTCGGGTGCTGATGACGCGTTCATCCAGGTTTCTGTAAGAAAGGCGATGTCCGGCGAAGCAGTGTCGAGTAGGTCCCAGAGTTCAGTGGTGTGTCCGTGAACCGAGCGGGTGTTCAGCAGGATGCACTTCAGGTTGTTAGAGACGGAGCTGTGTTTGGAGTTAGTGGATTTGGAGAGGGTCTTGATGCAGGCGAACTTGCAGGTGTGGCATGCGAAGGGACCGTGGGTACGACCTGGGGCGGCTTCGTAGCATTGTGGTGTGCGTCTGGGGTTAAGGGCTAGGAGGGTGTCGGCGTCGTACGTTATGCAGGCGGAGTGGGTATTGCGAGGACCAGGGGGTCTGGCGCTGGGCGCGGTCCAGGCGCGGACGGGCGCAGACGGGCGCAGACGGGCGCAGACGGGCGTAGACGGGCGTAGACGGGCGTAGACGGGCGTAGACGGGCGTAGACGGGCGTAGACTGGCGTAGACTGGCGTAGACGGGCTTACCTTCGGCGCACCTTCGGCGCGCATGGGGCGCGACCGCTGCGCGTGAACGCTGCACGGAAATGCATCTCTCATATGCGGATGGTGGAGGGGGGAGGGGTGAGGGAGGATCAGCTGGGAGGCGGGATCGTGGCGGAGGGGACGGGCTCTGAGGCACAACAACAACAAAATGGCCGGTAAAGTGAAACTGGGAACAAGATGGGGCCCACAATTAAACACTCGATAATGCTTCAAGCAGTTCAGCGCTAACACAGTCAGCAGCTAGCAGACACAACAACTGGGCTTGCGCATAACAATCTGAACAGTGCTATTATCTCGACAGCGCTATTAATTCTGCTAAACACTCGAAGATGCTTCTAGCAGTTTAAGTGCTAAGACAGGCAGCAGCTATCACACACGAGTAGCACAGAGCAGCCAACGATACCACTGGAGTAGGGAGGCAGGGAGCGACCGCTTCTGAAAGCGTCAGGACGGTCACAACGCTACTGAGGGTGAGGGCCAGGCTATGCAGTTAGTGGTGCAATTGTACAGAGGTGGCGGTGCCCTCCCATTACAAGCACTGCAACTGAACAGAGGTGGTGGCGCCCTCCCATTACAAGCACTGCAACTGCACAGAGGTGGCGGTGCCCTTTCAGTACAAGCACTGCAACTGCACAGAGGTGTCGGTGCCCTCTCAGTACAAGCACTGCAACGAGGTGGCTGTGCCCTCCCATTACAAGCACTGCAACTGAACAGAGGTGGCGGTGCCCTCCCATTACAAGCACTGCAACTGCACAGAGGTGGCGGTGCCCTCCCATTACAAGCACTGCAACTAAACAGAGGTGGTGGCGCCCTCCCATTACAAGCACTGCAACTGCACAGAGGTGGCGGTGCCCTCTCAGTACAAGCACTGCAACTGCACAGAGGTGGCGGTGCCCTCTCAGTACAAGCACTACAACTGCGCAGGGAGGTGGTGGCGGTGCTCTCTCAGTACAAGCACTGCAACTGCACAGAGGTGGCGGTGCCCTCCCATTACAAGCACTGCAACTGCACAGAGGTGGCGGTATCCTCTCAGTACAAGCACTGCAACTGCACAGAGGTGGCGGTGCCCTCTCAGTACAAGCACTGCAACTGCGCAGGGAGGTGGTGGCGGTGCTCTCTCAGTACAAGCACTGCAACTGCAGAGGAGGCGGCGCCCTCCCATTACAAGCACTGCAACTGAACAGAGGTGGCGGTGCCCTCCCATTACAAGCACTGCAACTGAACAGAGGTGGCGGTGCCCTCTCAGTACAAGCACTGCAACTGCACTGAGGTGGCGGTGCCACCCCCATTACAAGCACTGCAACTGCACAGAGGTGGCGGTGCCCTCTCAGTGCAAGCACTGCAACTGCGCAGGGAGGTGGTGGCGCCCTCCCAGTACAAGCACTGCAACTGCACAAAGGTGGCGGTGCCCTCTCAGTACAAGCACTGCAACTGAACGGGGAGGTGGCGGTGCCCTCCCTTTTCAAGCACTGCAACTGCGCAGAGAGGTGGCGGTGCCCTCCAATTACAAGCACTGCAACTGCACTGAAAGGTGGTGGCACCCTCCCATTACAAGCACTGCAACTGCTCGGAGAGGTGGAGGCTCCACCCCCATTGCAGGCACTGCAACGAGGTGGTAGTGCCCTCTCAGTACAAGTATTTCAACTGCTCGAAGAGGTGGCGGTGCCACCCCCATTACAAGCGCTGCAACTGCACAGAGAGGTGGTGGCGCACTCCCATTACAAGCACTACAAATGCGCGGGGATTTGGCGGTGTCCTCCCATTATAAGCACTGCAACTGCTCGGAGAGGTGGTGGCGCCCTCTCAGTACAAGTACTGCAACTGCTCGAAGAGGTGGCGGTGCCACCCCCATTACAAGCGCTGCAACTGCACAGAGAGGTGGTGGCGCACTCCCATTACAAGCACTGCAACTACGTGGGGCGGTGGCGGTCCCCCACCCATTTCAAGCACTGCAACTGCGCAGAGAGGCGGTGGCGCCACCCCCATTACAAGCACTGCAAGAGCGCGGAGAGGTGGTGGCGCCCTCCCATTACAAGCACTGCAACTGCACGGGGAGGTGGTGGTGCTCTCCCATTTCAAGCACTGCAACTGTGCAGAGAGGTGGCGGCCCCCCCATCCCATTTCAAGCACTACAACTGCACAGAGCGGTGGTGCCGCCACCCCCATTACAAGCACTGCAACTGCGCACAGAGGTGGCGGCGCCCTCCTATTACAAGCACTGCAACTGCGCACAGAGGTGGCGGTGCCCTCCCAGTACAGGCACTGCAACTGCACAGAGAGGTGGTGGCACCCTCCCATTACAAGTACTGCAACTGCGCAGAGAGGTGGCGGTGCCCTCCTAGCACTTCAACTGAGCGTGCGGTGCCCTCCTAATACAAGCACTGCAACTGCACGGAGAGGTGGTGGTGCCCTCCCAGTACAAGCACTGAACTGCGCAGAGAGGTGGCAGTGCCCTCCCAGTACAAGCACTGCAATTACGCAGGGAGGTGGCGGTGCCCTCCCAGTACAAGCACTGCAACTGCGTGGAGAAGTAGCGGTGCTCTCATATGTGGGAAGACGTGGTAGTATGCTCCCATTACAAGTACTGCAATCGCACTTAAGAGGTGGCCGGACTCTCCCACTGAATGTGATGCAGTCATGCTGAGATGAGCCGGGACTCCCATCACAAATATGGAACCATGCCGAGAAGGGCCAGTGCCACCCCACTGAAGAAGTCATCTCACAAGCACCGGCACACTCCGTTTCAAATTAAGCAAGTGCAGGTACCCAGCACCTGACAATGGATATCACTGGATGGCTCAAGTGCAAACACCCTTCAAGATGTATGTGCAAGGAAGGAGGTCTCTTTAAACAAAGCCATATCACATCTTTGTAGCGGCTAGTGAGCTGCGACATTTCAGTGCGCTACAAAATATCACAAATACCTATATGTTACTCCTTTTTACTTTGCTTGCAGAAATTTTGTTTTTAAAATAGTGTTATTGTACTTTTGAATACCTTTCTTAAAATATTGCGATTTTTCATTCATTTTATTATAGTGATGTGCAAATTGGATGAACAGCATTTCACGTATTTTTATTTTTAAATGAAAAAAATCCAGCCACCTTCAGCAAATGGACAGCGAGGCTTGAACGTGAAGTTGACCTCCAAACACAATTAAAAGCACAGCCCAGCATGGTGAACACACACGCCCCAGTGACTTTGGACAACTCGCATTCCCAAAGAGGGTGTGTCCATGCTCCTGTCAGAACCGGACTGAAAACAATAAACAAGCATTGGTAAAGATGTTCCCGCAGCCCCACACTGGGGCACCTCGAGTCTGGACTGGCTCGTTAACTCGTGCTGCTTCGCATGCAGGGACTCTGGAGCCCAGGCGGGCCATGTTTACAGTCAACATACGTGTCAATAGTGTTACATTCAGTTGATTTATTTGACAGCAGGTGTCAAGTAAGACACGAGTGAAGCGGCCAGTTAGGGGTTAAGTGGCAAGTGCGACTATCCATTAAAAAGGCGCTAAAAATGGAAAGAAAGCGCTATGAAACGTGGCACCACTGCCGCCGGACCAAAACTAGGTTAACAGTATTCCTATCGCCCCCCAGGGAAGAAAATAGAAAGGGCTTTAACCCCTCCCGCACGACCACCAGGCAGAATCAAAAGGAACATTAAACACACGGGAAGCCCCTCATTTTATCTCAACACAGGACCCCCAAAGCTTCACGAAGGGACCTTCCTTTCCAGGCTGCTGGGGCAATGCATATATATTTTTCACAAGGGGAAGGGGCACAATTTATAAGTATCTGCTAGTTGCCCCAGCGTGCTTCTAAGCACCTTCGACATATACGCAAGCATAAACCAACAGAAGTGGGGGTGACGTGACAACCTCAGACGCAAAAGGGCGATTTGGCCAGGAGCCGCGCGCTTATCTAAAATCCATCAAAAGAACCTTGACAGCCCTGGTCAACAGCTAAGCGCCTTAAAGCGGCGGCGCTATAAGAAATATAGCGCTTCTTCACGGTCTGGAAAAGGCAATGGGCAGCTCTGTTATATCGAAACTCATCATGAAGCGGCGGCATCATACAAAGTACATACATGAACATTCTGCAACATATTAACTACAAAAACAAACGTCATATACTTTCCAGAAACAACTGACGAAATGTCATTATTTGCCCAAATGTCATGCCTGGGTGGAGGAGGGGAGGGGGGGAATGAATCATCGCCCACCGTAACAAGTCTCTCCCCCCCCAAAGGAAGACTCTCGGGTTGTCCCGTTTGCAGTGGGACCTGTGCATCCTGGCCCGGATTTACCTAGTGCATTCTGGAACCTGTAGTTTTGTTCTACATTGCATATAGCGCGCACTACAAATCACGTAAGGCAGAGAACACCTAAGGAACGGGCGACTTACTCAAGCCCAACGCAGGACACATTAGAAATCCACGTGACGAGCAAAGGGCATTAAAGTTATACCCACCCCACCCATCTAAGGAATGAAAATAAATAAAAAAAAGTACCCCTGGTTGTCAGGTGTGCTCGTCGGTTAGGGGACTCTCAAAGTTCCCACGGGAGGGCTGGTGGGGGTGTGGAAGGCGTGTGAAGAAGGGGCCCCTATAATTGGTGGGTTGCGGGGTCGCTCACCTTTCTCCTGCAGGGGGCTGTTCACCTCCTCTCTGCTGACCTGGGTGATGACGGACTGCCCAGCCATTCCCCACCGAGGCGCCTGCCCTGCTCGTTTTCAAGCGGCCCCTTTCGTGCCTGGGCCCCTCCGGTCGCCGTTTTTGAATATTTGGTTTTGCTTAAGGGTAGGGAGAAATGGGGGTGCAAAACGAGGGGGAAGGGGGAAAGAAAAAGGGGGAAAAAGAAAAAAAAACAAAAAAGGGAGAAGGACTGAAGAAACTTTGTTACAACATGGAGTTTCCTCTCTTCATAATTTCTGATACAAACATGGAAGCCAGGGGCGGTTTCGAGGGACCCGTTAAAGAGGCGATGCCAGCCATGTCCTTGTGGGGCCCACAGCTGGCGTCGCAGTGTTTTGGTGAATGTTTTGGGCCTGTTTCTCGTTATGCGCGCGAAATATTCAGATAATAAATCTGCAAGTAGCCTTTTAGGCGCTGTCAAGCGTCGTTTTAAATGCAGGCTCGTGAGATTAGCGCGCAAAACTCCGCTTTTTGATAAATCGTTTTGATTTAAGAACATCATATGCATCATGGGATTTGTAGTTCTGCTTCAAGCGAACCAACTGGATTAAAACTCCCAGTGGTCTGCTGAAGGAAACCCTGCCCGACTGGCATATCTACCCCGTTGGTAAAGAGTGACTTAGTAACAGAGAAGGTTTTGCAAATACACATTTCGTTGAATGTAGCATCCATGTTGGTAGACTATTATTTTAAAAAAGCAAGCCTGCTGGGAAGTGATAATTAAAAACAAGCATTTGCAATGCAATAGGTCTCGCATTAGGAAAGTTTGAGTTATTTGTCCTGTCCATGTCAAATTTGTTATTTAGGTGTTATTTTTGAAAATTGTGAAATTAATAGCTTTGTCATTTACAATGCTACTTTTATTTTTTGACAATGTGACACCTATAGCATTTTTAATGCAATATGTTTTGTATTTACGTGACTTGGATGTATTGATTTTACAAATAACAATGTTTAAAAAAAATACTTAAATAAAAGTTATTGTAATTTATAATGGCAATAGCATAAACTTTTGTAAATAACTTTTGTGAAGATTATGTTCAATGAATTTTATCGTGACTAAAATATAAGAACAGAAGTGAAATATCAACATCTTTTTGTGACATTTGTAATAAAGCTTGAAACATTGAGAGGACATATTTGAACCAGTTGTTGTTGAATGTTTGCACAGATTGATTCTGTGGTGGCGTTGAGTGATGTTGTGGTGGCGACAAGGGATGCTGTGGCGTTCAGTGATGCTGTGGTAGCGCATAGTGATGTTGTGGTGCCCCTGAGTTATGCTGTGGTGCCCCTGATTGATGCTGTTTTTGTGCGATAGAGGGAGGGCGATAGATAGAGTGAGGGCGACAGATAGATAGAGTGAGGGCAAAAGATAGATAGATAGATAGAGTGAAGGCGATAGATAGATAGAGTAAGGGCGATAGATAGATGGAGTGAGGGCGATAGATAGATGTAGTGAGGGTGATAGATAGAGTGAGGGAGATAGATAGATGTGTGTGGTTGTGTGTTTGTGGTTGAATGTGTGTTGTATGTGTGTGCGTGCATGGTTGTATGTATGTGAGTGTGCGGTTACAGAAGGATGTATGTGGAAGAGAGCAGCAGATCAGCATATATAAAAGAACAGGGAGTTAAAGAAGGATGCGTGTTGAAGAAATCAGCAGATCAGCACGGGAGAAAAGAACGGGTAGTTAGAGAAGTAGGCGGTGGAAGGGAACAGCAGATCATCACGGGAGAAGAGAACAGGGTTTTGGAGAAAGGGGCGGGTGGAAGAGAGCAGCAGATCAGGATGGGAGAACAGAACAGGGAGTTAAAGAAGGAGGCGGGTGGAAGAGAGCAGCAGATCAGCACAGGAGAAAAGAACAGGGTTTTGGAGAAAGGGGCGGGTGGAAGAGAGCAGCAGATCAGGATGGGAGAACAGAACAGGGAGTTAAAGAAGGAGGCGGTGGAAGAGAGCAGCAGATCAGCACAGGAGAAGAGAAGAGAACAGGGAGTTAGAGAAGTAGGCGGTGGAAGGGAACAGCAGATCAGCACGGTAGAAGAGAACAGGGTTTTGGAGAAGGGGGCGGGGTGGAAGAGAGCAGCAGATCAGGAAGGGAGAACAGAACAGGGAGTTAAAGAAGGAGGCGGGTGGAAGAGAACAGCAGATCAGCACAGGAGAAGATAACATGGAGTTAAATAAGGAGGTGGGTGGAAGAGAGCAGCAGATTAGCACAGGAGAAGAGGACATGGAGTTAAATAAGGAGGTGGGTGGAAGAGAGGAGCAGATCAGCACAGGAGAAGAGAACAGGGAGTTAAGTAAGGAAGCAGGTGGAAGAGAACAACATATTGGCACAGGAGAAGAGAACAGTGAGTTAGAAAAGGGGGCGGGGTGAAAGAGAACATGTCACGTTGCGGCGATTGCCATCTCGAGCGGCCGCCAAACACATGTCGACATCGGGATCCTCACTTCCGGGCAGAAGTGGAGGCCCGGTCTAGTCTTTTGCGGCATGAAGCACTTCCGGGGGAAACGCTTAAACACTGCGTTTCCCGCCGGCTCGGTGCTTCGGATTCCTTTCCGTAACCCGTTTGAAGTCCCGAGGAGCTGAGGACTCCTTGCCTACCTCCGCCCCCGCCTAGCAGAAGCGCTTGCCGTGGCTCCATGAACTGATACTGCAAACCACGCAGGCGCGCTGTTTCTTGACATCCTTCCGTGGCAGTAAGCGCTTGTCTGAACTTTTCCTTTTTCCTCGAACCGAGCAGGAGCGCTGTGTTTCTTCCTTTTTGTTGCTTCTGGTTACCGCGCAGGAGCGTTGTACAAGACATTACCTGGCAGCCGAGGAGAGCTTGCCTGGTGACTACTTACCTGGCCATACTGCGCAGGAGTGCTACATTTGTTTTTGGGTTTTGTTCTTCATAGCGCGCAGGTGCGCTACCTTTGTTTTGGGGTTACAAGTAGGAAACGCGCAGGGGCGCTATTTGATATTTTCTTTGCCTTGGTCCCCGTGCAGGAGCGCTGTGTGTTTGGATGTTCATCACCGCGCAGGAGCGCTTCATTCTTGGTGGTTATTCCTTGCTTCTTTAACTCAGCGCAGGAGCGCTTTCCCTTGGTTGGTTCTTTAGCGCATGGGCGCTTGCCGTGGATTATCACGTCCTTTCATTTGTTCCAGAGCCCACATGAGTTCTGGTGAGTACAGGGAATAATAAGCTCATTGTTACATGTGTTTGGTGGTCTGCCCTAAGGCTGGAAGGGTGGTCCGTCCTAATTCGGTCTTTCTTGTTTCCCCAGTTTCTCCAAGACCCTACTCTACTCCACTACCATCAAGACCTCTTCACTTATTCTTGGCTCCCATTCCTGGTTCCATCTCATCCCAGCTGGTGTCACTCTCCACACGGGTCAGGTGGATACAGGGGCGGTGGCTCTTGTCGTCTCTGCGGAATCGCTTCACAAGCAAAGGTGTCTTGTGGGGCATCCGACAGAACAGCAGTTTAGCACAGGAGAAAAGAAAAGGGAGTTAGAGAAGGAGGCGGGTGAAAAAGAACAGCAGATCAGCACAGGAGAAGAGAAAAGGGATTTAGAGAAGGAGGCGGGTGAAAGAGAACAGCAGATCAGCACGGGAGAAGAGAACAGTGAGTTAGAGAAGGAGGTGGGTGGAAAAGATGAGCAAATCAGCACAGGAGAAGAGAACAGTGAGTTAGAGAAGGAGGTGGGTGGAAAAGATGAGCAAATCAGCACAGCAGAAGAGAACAGGGAGTTAAAGAAGGGGGTGGGGTGGTAGAGAACAGCAGATCAGCACAGGAGAAGAGAAAAGGGAGTTACAGAAGGAGGCGGGTGAAAAGAACAGCAGATCAGCACGGGAGAAGAGAAAAGGGAGTTAGAGAAGGAGGCGGGTGAAAGAGAACAGCAGATCACACAGGAGAAAAGAAAAGTAAGTTACAGAAGGAGGCGGGTGAAAGAGAACAGCAGATCAGCACAGGAGAAGAGAAAAGGGATTTAGAGAAGGAGGCGGATGGAAGATAGCTTAAAGATTATCACAGGAGAAGAGAACATGGAGTTAAAGAAGGATGCGGGTGGAAGAGAACAGCAGATTGGCACAGGAGAAGAGAAGAGAAGAGAACAGGGAGTTACAGAATGAGGCGGTGTAATAGAGCAGTTGTTTAGTACGGGAGAATAGAAGAGAAAAGGGAATTAGTGAAGGAGGCTGGTGCAAGAGAGCAGCAGGTCAGTACAGCAGAAGAGAACAGGGAGTTAGAGAAGGAGGTGGGTGGAAAAGAGCAGCAGATTAGCACAGGAGAAGAGAAGAGAACATGGAGTTAGAGAAGGAGGCAGGGTGGAAGAGATAAGCAGTTCTGCATGGGAGAAGAGAAGAGAACAGGGAGTTAGAGAAGGAGTTTGTTGGAAGAGAGGAACAGATCAGCACAGCAGAAGAGAACAGGGAGTTAAAGAAGGAAGTGGGGCAGAAGAGAGCAGCAGATCAGCAGGGGAGAAAAGAACAGGGAGTTAGAGAAGGAGGTGTGGTGAAAGTGAGCATCAGATCAGCAGAAGTTAACAGGGAGTTAAAATGCAATGCAATATGTTTCTCATTTGGAAAGGTTGAGCTATTGCTATTGTAAATGACCAATTTTATTTGAATGTTTTGTTGCGGAAAATAGTGAAACTAATTGCTTTGTCATTTACAAAGCTAATAGTTATAACTTTTGCAAATGTGACACCTATAGCATTTGTAATGCAATATGTGTTGTATTTATGTGATTTACATGTATTGATATTACAAACACTGGTTTGGATTTGGAGGGTGGAGTTGGATGGTGGATTTTGATTTGGATGTAGGATTTTAATTTGAAGGGTGTAGTTGGAGGGTGGAGTTGGAGCTGGAGGGTGGAGTTGCATTTTGAGTTGGAGGGTGGAGTTGGAGTGTGGATTTGGAGTTAAAGGGTGGAGTTGGAGGGTGGAGTTGGTGGGGTTGTTTTTGCAGGTGGAGTTGGAGGGTGAAGTTGGAGGGTAGAGTTGGATGGTGGAGGGTGGAGGTGGAGGGTGGAGTTGGAGGGTGGAGTTGGATTTGGAGGGTGGCGTTGGATTTGGAGGGTGGCGTTGGATTTGGAGGGTGGAGTTGAAGTTGGAGGGTGGAGTTGGATTTGGAGGGTGGAGTTGGATTTGGAGGGTGGAGTTGGATTTGGAGGGTGGAGTTGGAGGGTGGATTTGGAGGGTGGATTTAGAGGGTGGATTTGGAGGGTGGAGTTGGAGAGTGGAGTTGGAGAGTGGAGTTGGAGGGTAGAGTTGCAGGCTGGAGTTGGATTTGGAGGGTGGAGTGGATTTGGAGGGTGGAGTTGAATTTGGAGGGTGGATTTGGAGAGAATGGAGTTGGAGGGTGGATTTGAACAGTGGATTTAGAGGGTGGATTTGGAGGGTGGAGTTAGAGGGTGGATTTTGAGGGTGGATTTGGAGGGTGTGAGAGAGAGAGTGTGAGAGAGAGAGACTGTGAGTGTGTGTGAGAATGTGAGTGTATGTGTGAGAGAGAGAGTGTGTAAGAGAGAGAGTGTGTAAGAGAGAGAGTGTGTGAGAGAGAGAGTGTGTAAGAGAGAGTGTGTGAGTGAGGTAGAGAGAGAGAGAGTGAGGTAGTGAAGTAGAGAGAGAGAGAGTGAGGTAGTGAGGGAGAGAAAGAGAGTGACGTGAGAGAGAGTGCGAGAAAGAGAGTGTGAGAGAGAGTGTGAGAGAGAGTGTGTAAGAGAGAGGATGTGCGAGAGAGAGAGAGAGTGTGAGAGAGAGTGTGTGAGAGAGAGAGTGTGTGTGAGAGAGTGTGTGTGAGAGAGAGTGTGTGAGAGAGAGGGTGAGAGAGAGGATGAGAGAGAGAGAGTGTGTGTGAGAGTGTGTGAGAGAGTGTGTGTGAGAGTGTGTGTGAGAGTGTGTGAGAGAGTGTGTGAGAGAGTGTGTGAGAGAGTGTGTGAGAGAGTGTGTGTGCGCGAGAGAGTGTGTGTGCGCGAGAGAGTGTGTGTGCGAGAGAGAGAGTGTGTGTGAGAGAGAGAGTGTGTGAGAGAGAGAGAGTGTGTGAAAGAGAGAGTGTGTTTGAGAGGGAGGTAGTTAGATAGAGAGAGAGTGAAGTTGTTAGATAGAGAGAGAGTGAGGTAGTGATAGATAGAGAGTGAGGTATTGAGGTAGTGAGATAGAGATATTGAGGTAGTGAAGGTGAGAGAGAGTGAGGTAGTGAGATAGAGAGTGAGTGAGGTAGGCCGATCTAGAGAGAGTGAGGTAGTGAGATAGAGAGAGTGGGGTAGTGAGATAGAGAGAGAGTGAGGAAGTGGGATAGAGAGAGCGAGGTAGTGAGATAGTGAGATAGAGAGAGAGTGAGGTAGTGAGATAGAGAGAGAGTGAGGTAGTGAGATAGAGAGAGCGTGAGGTAGTGATGTAGTGAGATAGAGAGAGTGAGGTAATGAGATAGGGAGATAATGAGATAGTGATAGAGCGAGAGTGAGGTAGTGAGTGAGAGAGTAAGTGAGTTAGTGAGATGGAGAGAGCATGAGGTAGTGATATAGAGAGAGTGAGGTAGTGAGAGAGAGAGTGAGGTAGTGAAAGAGAGAGAGTGAGGTAATGAGATAGGGAGATAATGAGATAGTGATAGAGCGAGAGTGAGGTAGTGAGTGAGAGAGTAAGTGAGTTAGTGAGATAGAGAGAGAATGAGGTAGTGATATAGAGAGAGTGAGGTAGTGAGAGAGAGTGAGGTAGTGAAAGAGAGTGAGAGAGAGAGAGAGTGAGGTAGTGCGATAGAGAGAGTGAGGTAGGCCAAACGAGATAGAGAGAGAGTGAGGTAGTGAGATAGAGAGAGAGAGAGCGAGAGAGAGTGGTAGTGAGGTTGTGAGGTAGTGAGACCGAGAGTGAGGTAGTGAGATAGAGAAAGTGAGGTAGTGAGATAGTGAGATAGATAGAGAGAGAGAGAGAGAGTGGTAGTGAGGTTGTGAGGTAGTGAGATAGAGAGTGAGGTAGTGAGATAGAGAGTTAGAGAGATCGAGAGAGAGTGAGGCTGTGAGGTAGTGAGATTGAGAGAGAGTGAGGTATTGAGATAGAGAGAGTGAGGTAGGCCGAACGAGATAGAGAGAGAGAGTGAGGTAGTGAGAGAGAGAGAGAGAGACAGAGAGAGTGAGGTAGTGAGGGAGAGTGAGGCTGTGAGGTAGAAAGAGAGAGGGAGTTATTGAGGTAAATAGAGAGAGTGAGGTAGTGAGGTAGATAGAGAGAGTGAGGTAGTGAGAGAGAGAGTGAGGTAGTGATGTAGTGAGAGAGAGTGAAGTAGTGAGGGAGAGTTAGGTTGTGAGGTAGTGAGCTAGAGAGAGAGTGAGGTAGTGAGAGAGAGAGATTGAGGTAGTGAGAGAGAGAGTGAGGTAGTTAGAGAGAGAGTGAGGTAGTGAGAGATAGAGAGAGATAGTGAGGTATTGAGATAGTGAGGTATTGAGATAGAGAGGTAGTGAGATAGTGAGAGAGTGAGGTAGTGAGATAATGAGGTAGTGATAGAGAGCGTGAGGTAGTGAGAGATGTAGAGAGAGAGTGAGTCAGTGAGGTAGTGAGATAGAGTGAGAGTGAGAGAGCGAGTGAGAGTGAGAGTGAGGTAGTGAGAGAGAGTGAGGTAGTGAGAGAGAGAGTGAGGTAGTGAGAGAGAGTGAGGTAGTGAGAGAGAGAGTGAGGTAGTGAGAGAGAGAGTGAGGTAGTGAGAGAGAGAGTGAGGTAGTGAGAGAGAGTGAGGTAGTGAGAGAGAGAGAGAGAGAGAGGTAGTGAGAGAGAGAGAGAGTGAGGTAGTGAGAGAGAGTGTGAGAGAGAAAGTGTGAGAGAGCAAGTGTGAGAGAGCGAGTGTGAGAGAGCGAGTGTGTGAGAGAGAGTGTGTGTGCGAGAGAGTGTGTGTGCGAGAGAGTGTGTGTGCGAGAGAGTGTGTGTGCAAGAGAGTGTGTGTGCAAGAGAGTGCTTGTGCGAGAGAGTGTGAGGTAGTGAGATAGAGAGGGAGTGAGGTAATGAGATAGAGAAAGTGAGATAGAGAGAGTGTGAGGTAGTGAGATAGAGAGAGTGAGGTAGTGAGATAGAGAGAGTGAGGTAGTGAGATAGGGAGATGGTGAGATAGTGATAGAGCGAGAGTGAGGTAGTGAGTGAGAGAGTGAGTGAGTTAGTGAGATAGAGAGAGAATGAGGTAGTGAGGTGGTAATATAGAGAGTGAGGTAGTGAGAGAGAGAGTGAGGTAGTGCGATAGAGAGAGTGAGGTAGGCCAAACGAGATAGAGAGAGAGTGAGGTAGTGAGATAGAGAGAGAGAGCGAGAGAGAGTGGTAGTGAGGTTGTGAGGTAGTGAGACCGAGAGTGAGGCAGTGAGATAGAGAAGGTGAGGTAGTGAGATAGTGAGATAGATAGAGAGAGAGAGAGAGAGAGAGAGAGAGTGGTAGTGAGGTTATGAGGTAGTGACATAGAGAGTGAGGTAGTGAGATAGAGAGTTAGAGAGATCGAGAGAGAGTGAGGCTGTGAGGTAGTGAGATTGAGAGAGAGTGAGGTATTGAGATAGAGAGAGTGAGGTAGGCCGAACGAGATAGAGAGAGAGAGTGAGGTAGTGAGAGAGAGAGAGAGAGACAGAGAGAGTGAGGTAGTGAGGGAGAGTGAGGCTGTGAGGTAGAAAGAGAGAGGGAGTTATTGAGGTAAATAGAGAGAGTGAGGTAGTGAGGTAGTGAGGTAGATAGAGAGAGTGAGGTAGTGAGAGAGAGAGTGAGGTAGTGAGGTAGTGAGAGAGAGTGAGGTAGTGAGGAAGAATGAGGTGGTGAGGTAGTGAGCTAGAGAGAGAGTGAGGTAGTGAGAGAGAGAGAGATTGAGGTAGTGAGAGAGAGAGTGAGGTAGTTAGAGAGAGAGTGAGGTAGTGAGAGATAGAGAGAGATAGTGAGGTATTGAGATAGTGAGGTATTGAGATAGAGAGGTAGTGAGATAGTGAGAGAGTGAGGTAGTGAGATAATGAGGTAGTGATAGAGAGCGTGAGGTAGTGAGAGATGTAGAGAGAGAGTGAGTCAGTGAGGTAGTGAGATAGATAGAGAGAGAGTGAGAGAGCGAGTGAGAGTGAGAGAGAGAGTGAGGTAGTGAGAGAGAGAGTGAGGTAGTGAGAGAGAGAGTGAGGTAGTGAGAGAGAGAGTGAGGTAGTGAGAGAGAGAGTGAGGTAGTGAGAGAGAGAGTGAGGTAGTGAGAGAGAGAGTGAGGTAGTGAGAGAGAGAGTGAGGTAGTGAGAGAGAGAGTGAGGTAGTGAGAGAGAGTGAGGTAGTGAGAGAGAGAGAGAGTGAGGTAGTGAGAGAGAGTGTGAGAGAGAAAGTGTGAGAGAGTGAGTGTGAGAGAGCGAGTGTGAGAGAGCGAGTGTGGGAGAGAGAGTGTGTGAGAGAGAGTGTGTGTGCGAGAGAGTGTGTGTGCGAGAGAGTGAGTGTGTGTGCGAGAGAGTGTGTGTGCGAGAGAGTGTGTGTGCAAGAGAGTGCTTGTGCGAGAGAGTGTGAGGTAGTGAGATAGAGAGGGAGTGAGGTAATGAGATAGAGAAAGTGAGATAGAGAGAGTGTGAGATAGTGATAGAGCGAGAGTGAGGTAGTGAGTGAGAGAGTAAGTGAGTTAGTGAGATAGAGAGAGAATGAGGTAGTGATATAGAGAGAGTGAGGTAGTGAGAGAGAGTGAGGTAGTGAAAGAGAGTGAGAGAGAGAGAGAGTGAGGTAGTGCGATAGAGAGAGTGAGGTAGGCCAAACGAGATAGAGAGAGAGTGAGGTAGTGAGATAGAGAGAGAGAAAGCGAGAGAGAGTGGTAGTGAGGTTGTGAGGTAGTGAGACCGAGAGTGAGGTAGTGAGATAGAGAAAGTGAGGTAGTGAGATAGTGAGATAGATAGAGAGAGAGAGAGAGAGAGTGGTAGTGAGGTTGTGAGGTAGTGAGATAGAGAGTGAGGTAGTGAGATAGAGAGTTAGAGAGATCGAGAGAGAGTGAGGCTGTGAGGTAGTGAGATTGAGAGAGAGTGAGGTATTGAGATAGAGAGAGTGAGGTAGGCCGAACGAGATAGAGAGAGAGAGTGAGGTAGTGAGAGAGAGAGACAGAGACAGAGAGAGTGAGGTAGTGAGGGAGAGTGAGGCTGTGAGGTAGAAAGAGAGAGGGAGTTATTGAGGTAAATAGAGAGAGTGAGGTAGTGAGGTAGTGAGGTAGATAGAGAGAGTGAGGTAGTGAGAGAGAGAGTGAGGTAGTGATGTAGTGAGAGAGAGTGAAGTAGTGAGGGAGAGTTAGGTTGTGAGGTAGTGAGCTAGAGAGAGAGTGAGGTAGTGAGAGAGAGAGATTGAGGTAGTGAGAGAGAGAGTGAGGTAGTTAGAGAGAGAGTGAGGTAGTGAGAGATAGAGAGAGATAGTGAGGTATTGAGATAGTGAGGTATTGAGATAGAGAGGTAGTGAGATAGTGAGAGAGTGAGGTAGTGAGATAATGAGGTAGTGATAGAGAGCGTGAGGTAGTGAGAGATGTAGAGAGAGAGTGAGTCAGTGAGGTAGTGAGATAGATAGAGTGAGAGTGAGAGAGCGAGTGAGAGTGAGAGTGAGGTAGTGAGAGAGAGTGAGGTAGTGAGAGAGAGAGTGAGGTAGTGAGAGAGAGTGAGGTAGTGAGAGAGAGAGTGAGGTAGTGAGAGAGAGAGTGAGGTAGTGAGAGAGAGAGTGAGGTAGTGAGAGAGAGTGAGGTAGTGAGAGAGAGAGAGAGAGAGAGAGAGGTAGTGAGAGAGAGAGAGAGTGAGGTAGTGAGAGAGAGTGTGAGAGAGAAAGTGTGAGAGAGCGAGTGTGAGAGAGCGAGTGTGAGAGAGCGAGTGTGTGAGAGAGAGTGTGTGTGCGAGAGAGTGTGTGTGCGAGAGAGTGTGTGTGCGAGAGAGTGTGTGTGCAAGAGAGTGTGTGTGCAAGAGAGTGCTTGTGCGAGAGAGTGTGAGGTAGTGAGATAGAGAGAGTGAGGTAGTGAGATAGAGAGAGTGAGGTAGTGAGATAGGGAGATGGTGAGATAGTGATAGAGCGAGAGTGAGGTAGTGAGTGAGAGAGTGAGTGAGTTAGTGAGATAGAGAGAGAATGAGGTAGTGAGGTGGTAATATAGAGAGTGAGGTAGTGAGAGAGAGAGTGAGGTAGTGCGATAGAGAGAGTGAGGTAGGCCAAACGAGATAGAGAGAGAGTGAGGTAGTGAGATAGAGAGAGAGAGAGCGAGAGAGAGTGGTAGTGAGGTTGTGAGGTAGTGAGACCGAGAGTGAGGCAGTGAGATAGAGAAGGTGAGGTAGTGAGATAGTGAGATAGATAGAGAGAGAGAGAGAGAGAGAGAGAGAGAGAGAGTGGTAGTGAGGTTATGAGGTAGTGACATAGAGAGTGAGGTAGTGAGATAGAGAGTTAGAGAGATCGAGAGAGAGTGAGGCTGTGAGGTAGTGAGATTGAGAGAGAGTGAGGTATTGAGATAGAGAGAGTGAGGTAGGCCGAACGAGATAGAGAGAGAGAGTGAGGTAGTGAGAGAGAGAGAGAGAGACAGAGAGAGTGAGGTAGTGAGGGAGAGTGAGGCTGTGAGGTAGAAAGAGAGAGGGAGTTATTGAGGTAAATAGAGAGAGTGAGGTAGTGAGGTAGTGAGGTAGATAGAGAGAGTGAGGTAGTGAGAGAGAGAGTGAGGTAGTGAGGTAGTGAGAGAGAGTGAGGTAGTGAGGAAGAATGAGGTGGTGAGGTAGTGAGCTAGAGAGAGAGTGAGGTAGTGAGAGAGAGAGAGATTGAGGTAGTGAGAGAGAGAGTGAGGTAGTTAGAGAGAGAGTGAGGTAGTGAGAGATAGAGAGAGATAGTGAGGTATTGAGATAGTGAGGTATTGAGATAGAGAGGTAGTGAGATAGTGAGAGAGTGAGGTAGTGAGATAATGAGGTAGTGATAGAGAGCGTGAGGTAGTGAGAGATGTAGAGAGAGAGTGAGTCAGTGAGGTAGTGAGATAGATAGAGAGAGAGTGAGAGAGCGAGTGAGAGTGAGAGAGAGAGTGAGGTAGTGAGAGAGAGAGTGAGGTAGTGAGAGAGAGAGTGAGGTAGTGAGAGAGAGAGTGAGGTAGTGAGAGAGAGAGTGAGGTAGTGAGAGAGAGAGTGAGGTAGTGAGAGAGAGAGTGAGGTAGTGAGAGAGAGTGAGGTAGTGAGAGAGAGAGAGAGTGAGGTAGTGAGAGAGAGTGTGAGAGAGAAAGTGTGAGAGAGTGAGTGTGAGAGAGCGAGTGTGAGAGAGCGAGTGTGGGAGAGAGAGTGTGTGAGAGAGAGTGTGTGTGCGAGAGAGTGTGTGTGCGAGAGAGTGAGTGTGTGTGCGAGAGAGTGTGTGTGCGAGAGAGTGTGTGTGCAAGAGAGTGCTTGTGCGAGAGAGTGTGAGGTAGTGAGATAGAGAGGGAGTGAGGTAATGAGATAGAGAAAGTGAGATAGAGAGAGTGTGAGGTAGTGAGATAGAGAGAGTGAGGTAGTGAGATAGAGAGAGTGAGGTAGTGAGACAGGGAGATGGTGAGATAGTGATAGAGCGAGAGTGAGGTAGTGAGTGAGAGAGTGAGTGAGTTAGTGAGATAGAGAGAGAATGAGGTAGTGAGGTGGTAATATAGAGAGTGAGGTAGTGAGAGAGAGAGTGAGGTAGTGAGATAGAGAGAGTGTGGTAATGAGATAGGGAGATAATGAGATAGTGATAGAGCGAGAGTGAGGTAGTGAGTGAGAGAGTAAGTGAGTTACTGAGATAGAGAGAGAATGAGGTAGTGATATAGAGAGAGTGAGGTAGTGAGAGAGAGAGTGAGGTAGTGAAAGAGAGTGAGAGAGAGAGTGAGGTAGTGAGGTAGTGAGAGAGAGTGAGAGAGAGAGAGAGAGAGAGAGTGGTAGTGAGGTTGTGAGGTAGTGAGATAGAGAGTGAGGTAGTGAGATAGAGAGAGTGAGGTAGTGAGATAGTGAGATAGAGAGAGAGAGAGAGTGGTAGTGAGGTTGTGAGGTAGTGAGATAGAGAGTGAGGTAGTGAGATAGAGAGTTAGAGAGATCGAGAGAGAGTGAGGCGGTGAGGCAGTGAGATTGAGAGAGAGTGAGGTATTGAGATAGAGAGAGTGAGGTAGGCCGAACGAGATAGAGAGAGAGAGGTAGTCAGAGAGAGAGAGAGTGAGGTAGTGAGGGTGAGTGAGGCTGTGAGGTAGAGAGAGAGAGGGAGTTAGTGAGGTAAATAGCGAGAGTGAGGTAGTGAGGTAGATAGAGAGAGTGCGGTAGTGAGGTAGTGAGAGAGAGAGTGAGGTAGTGAGAGAGTGAGGTAGTTAGAGAGAGAGTGAGGTAGTGAGGTAGTGAGCTAGAGAGAGAGTGTGAGGTAGTGAGAGAGAGAGATTGAGGTACTGAGAGAGAGTGAGGTAGTTAGAGAGAGAGTGAGGTAATGAGGGAGAGTGAGGTAGATAGAGAGAGTGAGGTAGTGAGAGAGAGAGTGAGGTAGTGAGAGAGAGAGTGAGGTAGTTAGAGAGAGAGTGAGGTAGTGAGCGAGAGTGAGGTTGTGAGGTAGTGAGCTAGAGAGAGAGTGAGATAGTGAGAGAGAGAGATTGCGGTAGTGAGAGAGAGAGTGAGGTAGTTAGAGAGAGATTGAGGTAGTGAGAGATAGAGAGAGATAGTGAGGTATTAAGATAGAGAGGTAGTGAGAGAGTGAGGTAGTGAGATAGTGAGGTAGTGATAGAGAGCGTGAGGTAGTGAGAGATGTAGAGAGAGAGTGAGTCAGTGAGGTAGTGAGATAGATAGAGAAAGAGTGAGAGAGTGAGGTGGTGAGAGAGAGAGTGAGGTAGTGAGAGAGTGAGGTAGTGAGAGAGAGAGTGAGGTAGTGAGAGAGAAAGTGAGGTAGTGAGAGAGAGTGAGGTAGTGAGAGAGAGTGAGGTAGAGAGAGAGAGAGAGGTAGTGAGGGAGAGAGAGAGAGAGTGAGGTAGTGAGAGAGAGTGTGAGAGAGAGAGTGTGAGAGAGCGAGTGTGAGAAAGAGGGTGTGTAAGAGAGAGAGAGTGTGTGAGAGAGAGAGTGTGTGAGAGAGTGTGTGTGTGCGAGAGTGTGTGTGTGCGAGAGTGTGTGTGTGCGAGAGTGTGTGTATGCGAGAGTGTGTGTATGCGAGAGTGTGTGTGTGCGAGAGTGTGTGTGCGAGAGTGTGTGTGTGTGCGAGAGTGTGTGCGCGAGAGAGTGTGTGCGCGAGAGAGTGTGAGCGCGAGAGAGTGTGTGTGCGAGAGAGTGTGTGCGAGAGAGTGTGTGTGTGAGAGAGAGTGTGTGTGAGAGTGAGATAGTTAGATAGAGAGAGTGAGGTTGTTAGATAGAGAGAGAGTGAGGTAGTGATAGATAGAAAGAGAGTGAGGTATTGAGGTACTGAGATAGAGAGATTGAGGTAGTGAGGGTGAGGGAGAGTGAGGTAGTGAGATAGTGAGTGAGGTAGGCCGATCTAGAGAGAGTGAGGTAGTGAGATAGAGAGAGTGAGGTAGTGAGAGAGAGAGTGAGGTAGTGAGATACAGAAAGAGTGAGGTACTGAGATACAGAGAGAGTGAGGTAGTGAGATTGAGAGAGTGAGGTTGTGAGGTAGTGAGATAGAGAGAGAAAGCAGTCCACCCTAAAACGCTGACACTGAGTTAACACTGGATTGTAAATAACTTATTAGACTGAAATAATAAAAATTAACAAAACGGAATAAAAAAAAATATGACACGTGGCATGCAGAATGGTTCCGATACATTTTGCAGCAGCAGCAACGACATCTCCCTTAGGGGCTTCTGTGGGATGACTAAAACTAATTCTCGCTCTCGCTGTCTAGAACGGTCTATTATGGATAGGCCTCCAAACAAATTTCGACAGCAAGCCTCACAAAGGGGCAGAAAAAGGCCCCCAAGGTTTAATTCCCTGAAGGTAATAATTAACAGTCCGTAGCGCCAGATAACCAAACCAGTAACAGTGAGAGAATTAAAAGGGGACATTCAAAAACGAAAAGTAAATACATCTTGTGGCCCAGATAAAATATTCATCAGGGTGTTTAAGTGTAGCTCATACCAAATGTAAGAAACGCTAGTTGAAAATTTCAAACACCCTGCCACGATGTGTGCTCTTCCTTGGGGTATGGATGCCTCGTTGGGACTATATGACTATAATGACAAACACAATTTTGTGTGGCTTCACAAAGCAAGAAATAGTGAAGTTTCCACATGATGGAAACATACATTTTACATTGGAGTCAGATGGGAGTCCTGCATCTATTGAAAATGTATATGTATAGAAATTTATATAGCGCAAATCACCAACCGGTCTCGAAGCGCTTGCTTAGGGAACCCGTCCTGGTATTCCCCTGTGAGATAACCCCGGCAGGGTATCCGCAAGGTGAAAGCCAGGCATTCCGCCACGAGGGGCCGTTGTGGAGATTAAGCAAGCTATTGCCCAGAGTCGCAGAGTGTGAACCCGTGAATCGAGTAAGCACGGGAGCGAGAATTGTCGAGTCCATGGACATTTTAGGACTCAAGACCCCGCCGAGCCGGGAATTGAACCCTGGTCCCGGGCTGACCTCTGCTTCCAGGTCTGCCTCCTCTAACCAGTGAGCCACACTTCTCCACAATATTCTAAAGCCATCCACGGGCATATCTTCATGTTAAAAACACCGATCAGAAAATATGTAGAGCAAGCACTAGTACAGAGGCCCTTGTTAGGCAGAAGGCCCCTGGAGTCGATGGACACAGAAACAGCACCCTAAATATTCACTGTCTGGCTGTCAACATGTGTATACCATAGCAGTGTGAGGAGCTGGAATTGGGGAAGGGTAAAATCTCAGGTCGGAGGGCCCGCCACCCTGTAAGGTATTTCAGGTCTTCCTGAACTCAGTCTTGCACTTTTCACAAGCACAGGCTACACACCCACCTTTAATACAAGCGGCTAGAGGCCGTCCAGTTCATAAATGGCGCTATAGAAGGAAGTGCTGGGAAGGAGATAAGAGGAATGTAATCACGGGCACAAGGTGCTCCTACGCAAGGACACCCCTATTGTTACTCATCGAGTTCTTACAGTGCCTCGAAGGCACAAGCCTTACATAAAAGCGCTCACTTCCTGGTGATGACACATTAAGAATGCGAAAAAAACAAGGACCCCCTGGGTATCAATACAGAATCCTAGGGCAGGGTAATCACCTATGTGGATAAAAAATCCTAGGACATCAGCAAGGAGAAAGACCAATTTTTACATAACCAGTGGTGTGAAGAAGGAACGAAAAATGAACTGTATGTAAACATATATTTAATAAGTTCGAATAAAAATCATATAGAAACCCAACTATATGATGGAGTAAAAAGTGCAATTCATAAAAAAGTAAACATACATATTACAAATCAATACATGTCTTATAAAGCATATACATTACAAAGAGCAAAACATTCATGTAATGCAATCGTATAAAAAGTACTCAAAATTTTAATCATTAAAAACTCGACGCGCGTTTCGGCAGAAAACCGCCTTCTTCAGCAGTCTCTGCTGATATTCTGGAAATACATATACAGAAAACAAGAGACATATATCAGTACATAACTCTTAGTCGGTGTAATAAGAAAAGGTAAAAACAATATTTGAACAACCCGTACCTAATATATCTAAACAAAAACATCAATCTTCAACACCTACAAAGTTAGAGCATTAAATTTGGTCATTTCTAGTCATACGATAGACAAATTTCTTCAGATATCGAAACATCATGCAAGCTATATAGCCATGTATTAACGGTCCTTTCATGTGTTTTGTCTTTTTATATACAGTAGCTTTGTCTACGCTGATCCATAAATATCAGTCTACATCCCCGGCCACCTCTGCCTTACAATTGTTAAAGATCATCGGTCAAGAAATCAAAACCATATCAATACTTATCCAGGTATATATATTGACAATAAGCCGTTTTGATATTCATTAAGTGGTCATCTAGGATTCAATTGTCTGTAACCACTAGCACAGTCCTAACTTTAAACTAATGTCGAGGCCTCTTCTTGACTGTTCGATTACCAGTTGCCAATGGCCTCCTCTGGACTGGTTCACTGCCAGTTGCCACACCAAGTTTATTATCGGTTTAAAGCAGAACTCTATCGCTTTTAATAGGCTGCTATTCTATACTAGATAGCTCCTTGCAACTATATACCACTACCATGCTCCCTACATTCTTGTATCACCGAGCAGTTGGTAATACCTACCTTCAAGAATATAATAAGGAAATGCCAGACCCACCATCTAGGTGGTGCCATGTGTTCAAAGTGACCCTGTAGTTTTGTTTTCTTCTTTGTTCTCATTATCTCTTTTACTCCTGCATCTTTTTCATTGTATATGTATCTTTTTGATCAGGTATTAGCCTTTATCAAGTGGCTCTGACTATCCATATATATGAAGATATCAACAACCTCGATAATATAGATCAATGTAAGTTTGTTATATATATCAATTGAAATAGTTATGTAGTTTAAGAAATGTATATTAATGCTTTGAATATCTCCATGTCATTAGGGTTTGTTTTTGTATACCTGAGGAACAAAGATCATGGTGCAATATATGTTTGATAAGGAATTATGAAACTCTTTATTAACTAAGTACTGTACAATATTGCTGAAGAAATTTGTCTATCGTATGACTAGAAATGACCAAATTTAATGCTCTAACTTTGTAGGTGTTGAAGATTGATGTGTTTGTTTAGATATATTAGGTACTGGTTGTTCAAATATTGTTTTTACCTTTTCTTATTACACCGACTAAGAGTTATGTACTGATATATGTCTCTTGTTTTCTGTATATGTATTTCCAGAATATCAGCAGAGACTCCTGAAGAAGGCGGTTTTCTGCCGAAACGCGCGTCGAGTTTTTAATGATTAAAATTTTGAGTACTTTTTATACTATTGCATTATATGAATGTTTTGCTCTTTGTAATGTATATGCTTTATAAGACATGTATTGATTTGTAATATGTATGTTTACTTTTTTATGAATTACACTTTTTACTCCATCATATAGTTGGGTTTCTATATGATTTTTATTCGAACTTATTAAATATATGTTTACATACAGTTCATTTTTCGTTCCTTCTTCACACCACTGGTTATGTAAAAATTGATCTTTCTCCTTGCTGATGTCCTAGGATTTTTTATCCACATAGATGACACATTAAGAGCCCGTCGAGCACAAGCATGAGTGCTTCGGATAATCAGCACTGTCAGCATGTGCATACCATAGCTGGTAGGAGACATACAAAAGGAAAGAAGAACCGGAAGACAGCAGAACACGAGTGATGAGAGAACAGGGAAAAAGAAACAAGTAATCTCGATCGCAAAACAAAACAAGTAGAACAGACACATGCACAAATTTAGTAATCTGTAATAGAAGTGCCATAGAGAGGTTTGAGAGTGTTATGAACTCATGTTGAAAATAATTTTGAAAGGCGCCTGGACTCAAAAATCGCCAGTGTCCTTAAATCGGGTGCCCCACTGAACAAGGGATTTTGTTTCTGTGTAGCTTCCAAAGAGGGCAAAATGCTGAGAGATAAAGCACAGCGTCCGTAATGCATTTGCTGCACTAATTAAGTCAACCAAAACATGACCCTTTCACCTTCTGTGTGTGAAACCAGCACCAGAATGTGCTACTAAAGTAGAGATTGTATTGGCTTTTTTTTTAAAAGAGCCACCTTGAATAGATGATTCAAAAGATAAGCAGTACCGGCTCCAATCCCGGGGCCTTCGATGCTCGAGCAACACAGAGGCAGGCACAGGAAATACATAATGGCAAAAAGAAAATGGAGGGTGACGGTAGCAAATAATCACAGCCAGGCAGTAGACAAAAGCAAAAAAAGAAGCCGAGCTTGGGTTATGAGATCTCGGCTCAGCTCACACCAAGTTCTTTCGCTGTGAAATGGATCCAAAAAATACAAGCAGCTTTCGCGATTGCTAAAGTAAACAAGCTCTTGGCATTGCTGTGGGGGGGCGGGTCGGGGGCGCATTGCTTTGAAGGCTGATGGCGGGGGCGGGGGGAGCAGCTTGGGAGGCATTGCTTTGAAGGCTGATGGCGGGGGGCGGGGGAGCAGCTTGGGAGGCATTCCATTGAAGTCTGGTGCGAGGCTGATGGGTTTGACGTGCACTCGCGTCTCACACGAGTGCATCACATGAACTGCACGTAATCCGCGCTTGGTCAAGAGTGTGTTTCAACTACTATACACTTGCCTATTAATCCCTGCGGGCTATAATAGTCGAGACTTAACAACAGCTCCTGTGACGTGAATATACCCTCCCATAGAAAGTATACATTTAGGATTGGATTGGGACACAAACAGTTTCAGGGGTAACAAAATATAAATAAATAAAAAAGAGGCTTAGATTGACAAATCACTATTTTGGTAAACCGGAGCAGTGCACATGCGGGACATTTTGGGGCACGTGGTAAGCAGCGTTCGGTTTTCATCTGTATGGGGTCGTCAGTAAATCCCCTTGGCTGATTTTGGGGATACAGGGGTGGAAAATGCTGCATTTTAATGTGGATCACCGAGCCCGCCTGGCTTAGGGTGGACGGGGGACGGCATACCTAGAACTACTTGTACTTGGCCCCCTCTGGGGAAAGGCGCGTGTATTGTAGTGCCTCGTAATCACATCACATTTGAATAGTGCTTCATACCCACCCGCGAGGTCATTATCGCGTAGGGAGCATCCCGACACCGTGAGTCAGTGCTTGCTTGGAAGGATGTATACTCTCCTTAGGGGCTCCGAGGGATGAGTGTTGTCGTGCACGACAGGAGTGACTGACTACAGAGTCCCTCATCCTGTTCACAGTGTGATGGAGGGATGAGTGAGGGACCACACACTGTACATCAGTCCTGCACTGGACACAGCACTGAAAACCCAGCCTGAACCCCAGACGTCCTCGCGCATGCTGTATTTTATTTTAATTTTTTAATTGAAGAATGTATTTTTACCAGTGACCTTGAAAAGCTCCCAAGGAGCCTAATGCAAGCAAAGACGCTTGCCCCCCGCTCCCACCCTAGTGATTTGGTAGCAAAAAGCAAAGTGCTGTAATGAAGCTGAAATGGGCCCTGCACACTCCAGGCACCGGCACCACTGCACCTGTTGCACACCTCTTCCAGTGCCTTTGTGCCCCCCGTATTCCGCAAACGCTGCCTGAATATGTCCGGCCTCCCCTTCTCCACTGTATCCTTCCTATCGCCGACCTTTCAGTCTCCGCCCTCCCCCTTGTACACCTCTCCTCTCTCCTCCTCCCCTGCCTCTGATGGTTATAATTCCCTCAGTTCCCTCTCCCTTTCCACCTGCTTCTCTTGTCCCTTTCTGTCCCCTGTGTCACTGACCCTTTCCCCATCTCTTCTTTGTCTCCCCCTTCTATCTACATCCCGCCTTGCTTGTCTCCGCTCTGCCCTCTGTCGCGGCCGCTGTATCTCCCCCACACCCACCCGTGTCTCTCGACTCTTCCTAATCTCCATTTACCTCTGGTTTCTGTTCTGCACTGCATCTAGTCCTCCGTCTTCCTTTTCAGTGCATCCCTCTAGTCTGGTACCTCCCTTGTCTCCCTCCTG
Source organism: Lissotriton vulgaris (assembly GCF_964263255.1). Taxonomy (NCBI): domain Eukaryota; kingdom Metazoa; phylum Chordata; class Amphibia; order Caudata; family Salamandridae; genus Lissotriton; species Lissotriton vulgaris. Next base: position 60,691,873 of record NC_141687.1, read on the forward strand.
TCTCTTCACCTTCCTACATCCTCCTATTCTCCCTTGTATCTTGGCGTTCATCTGTACTTTACTGCTTTACACCTTCCACTCTCCCCTGTACCTCGGATCCACCTGTATCTAGCTGCTTTACACCTTTCACTGTTTTCCCCTCTCCCTTGTACCTTTCACTCTCCCCTGTACCAAGGATCTACCCTTATCTAGCTGCTTTACACCTTTCACTGTTTGCCCCTTTCCCTTGTACCTTTCGCTCTCCCCTGTACCTCGGATCCACCTGTATCTAGCTGCTTTACACCTTTCACTGTTTGCTCCTCTCCCTTGTATCTTTCGCTCTCCCCTGTACCTCGGATCCACCTGTATCTAGCTGCTTTACACCTTTCACTGTTTGCCCCTCTCCCTTGTACCTTTCGCTCTCCCCTGTACCTCGGATCCACCTGTATCTAGCTGCTTTACACCTTTCACTGTTTGCCACTATTCCTTGTTCTCTCTTCCCTCCACCTCGGATCCACCTATATCTAGCGGTTTCTTTCACTCTCCCCTGTACCTCATATCCATTGTATCTAGCCGCTTTACACCTTTCGCTCTCCCCTGTACCTTATTTTAGATTATGCTTGTTGATGCTCTTTAAGGCCATGTATAAGTTAGCACTCGCTACGCCATTTTCTTTTTTGGATGCCATTTCATGTATTGTTCGAAACTAATCCTGTTTGATTCCGAGAAATGGCCCTTGCTAAGTTTCGTTTCTATGACGTGCCAGTGCATAGCTTTCTCTCCTTAGCTGAGCTCGTCATCAGCATCGAAGTGGATAAAGAACCTCTCCCACCTGTCTGGCGGTTTGATCGCAGCCCCATGTGGAACAGCCTTGAAAGTGTTCTGAGCTGTGCAAGATACAGGAGTAGAAACTTTCTTTTTGTCTTTATGCTGTTCACCCACATCTGCTGGGAACATTCCACTGTGGGCGTGTTATTAGTCGACCATGCAAAGCATATAATGTATCCTTATGCTTACTGTTACTCAGTTCTCTCTGTAGTGCTCTCACAAGACTGTGCAAACGGAGCCCCTCTGAGCGTATATAATAAATGATTTTTGGTGTACATTCTCCACTGTCTCTCTGACTCTTCTTTTAGCATGGAATGCTGCGAGGTGGTCGGAGGTGACCCAGGTGGCCCTAAATGGGCCACTTCCTTCCCTCGGATTCACCATTATCGAGCCAATTTAAACCTTTGATTCTCCTCTGTACTTCTGATCCATCTGCAAGTATCTGCTTTATTCCTTTTGCTCCCCTCCACTATATTATTCCGCTATCTTTCTATTCTGTCATTTCTCTCTCCTCTTCTTTCTTCCCTGGCTCTCCTCTGTTACCGCACTCCACCTCCAGCCTCTCTCTCCCTTGTATCGAGAAACCCTCCTCTTCTTTCCTGTACTCTCTTCTCTCTTGCATTTGTCCCCTCCTCTGTTTCTATTCTCCTCTGTTTCTATTCTCCTCTGTGCTCCACTATGGTCTCTCTCCAGTGTTAGATTGGGATGCAAAATAGGCAAGGTCACCCTAAAAATAAGTGGGATGTAAAAGAGGCCCTCTGCCTCTGGTAAGGCTGCCTAGGACCCCACTGGGCTGTTGGCGCATCTAAGCAGCACAGACAGAGCCCAATTGGGCCTCCACGCTGCCTAGAAGAGCAGCCCACAGAATGATGCAACTTAGATACCGGTCCATTGCCAGAGTGCCCGCCTTACCAATCCAACCCTGTCTCTATCGTAAATCTGCATTCATCTCGGTATGGATCCACCCATTAGTTTGCTTTCCCTTGACCTCTCCACCCTCACCTGTATCCCTCTATTGCAGTGGTCTTCAAACTTTTAAATGCTGTGTCCTCCAGTGGAAAAGAAAAATTATCGCCCGCCCCGTCAAAACATTTCACAATTATTCAATTAAACTGGCAATGTTTGTCCATACTTATTTAAACTTTGCAGTAGAGTTCTCACACTGTTTTAAAAATGTCATCAAATACATGATTGCCAAACATACTATTCAGGTCAGGCAGGCCTTACTAACATACTCAGTCCTTCCCTTTTGACACCTTCTCCCAGCCAGGATATAAATGGCCAAAGATGTTAGTGATGGCCCATTACGGGGCGACTTACTGCTGCCCATGTTTTGTCAGCTTAAAACAAAGTACTGTTATCAGCATAAAGCTTCTTTTAGCCAGAGCCTGGCGCCCCCCCACCCCAGATCACTTGAGGCCCCCAATTTGAAGACCCGATCTCTAGTGTGCCATATCTCTATACACGCACAACTTTCCATCCTTCTGTTACGCAACCTCGTCTTTCCCTTACCCTTGCACACTCCACCCTTTCTTGTGTGTCACTCTCCCTCGTATCTGCATCCTTCCTATGATGTCTTTCTTCTTTCACCTGTCTCTGTCTCTCTCTTCGTGTATGTGATGATGGCACCACCTCTTCCTCTGCGCCCCCACCTTTTAGGGAATAAACTCAGAGCCCCCCAGACCAGCAAGGGGAGCCACCACCTGTGCAGTATATAAATTGCAACTGATGTAAGTCAAGATGGGCCCCTTCCCATGCTTAATTTGTAAATAATGAAGTTCCAGGGCTCTCGTCAGAAGAACACTGGTGCTTGCACCAACCATTACCCCTGTCAGGACTGCCAATGACCGTCCAACCCAACTACTTACCATCACACTCCTAAAAATCTGACAGTTCAGACTTTTCCAGGTGCCTAACACTATAAGGATGGCTTGGGTAGCAGGTATTAGTCCTTTTGAATGTATATTGAATTAATAAACAACGGTTGTATTGTTAATTTCCAAATTATACAGACAGCACCACCATGTGGCAGACTGTCTTAGGTGTCGGTGTTGACAATAAAGTGCTGGTGTGGAGCACCGGAAACCACCAGCTCAAATTAAGCACAGGCCTTACCTTCCAGGCCCCTGTGCCACTGCACCAGCTGCAGCACAGCTAAGCCCTTCATTGACAATGCTTCAGAGTCCCCAATCTTGACTCTGGTGGGGTGAGATCAGGACCTACAGGAATGTCTCAAATCAAGTCATTCAAGATGGCAGCTGTTGTTCGAAGGAGATCTTGCTGCACTGGAGGTGTGCCCTACTGTGTCCTCTGAAGTGCAGCAGCCTGACTGAAATACTGTGGATGCCAAACTAAACATGGAGCAGCACCGCTGATCATCATTTCAATGTTTGTGTGTAATTGGCGGCGTGATTATAATGCCAAACATAGGTTTTTGTTTTCAGCTGCCTCACACCAACATAAGACCATTATAAAGCCAGCTAACGCCGTATGGGGAGAGGTTTGGCGCTGTTGCCAGGGCGACTGTCGCTGGAATCTGGGGAGCACGGTTCAATCCCCGGCGCCATCGGCAGATTAGCCTAGCACCATGTAACTCTGGGCAATAGCTTGCTTTATCTTCCCGACGTCCCCCAGCGCCTGGAGACCCTAAGGGGCAGGGCACAAGTCGTAAAAAACAAGTGTGGTGATGCTGTCACCGGAAGTGATGTCACAACAGGAAGGGACGTCATGACAGGAAGTGACGTCACGACAGGAAGTGACGTCACGAAAGGTGCCGAGCTCCTCGTCCCAAAGAGGCCAAAGAGTGAAGTCCAAATGTTTTCAGGTGGGGTGGTGTCCCCCCGGTAAAATAAGTGGGGGACGCCAACCACCCGCATGGTACCTTGACTCGAGCCCTGCTTACGGATGATTGTTCGTGCTATACAAATGTGGATGACTACAGATTCAGCTCTCAGCCAACTCACTAAGGAAACCTTAAGATCGTAGATTCCATTTTTATATCCAAAATACAGTCACTAGAGCATCAACTGCTCAAAAATGATGCGATTCTCGGACAAACTTTTGCTCTACTTTTTCCCTCAAATCTAATTTTGAATCTTTTCTTGTCGGTTCTATTGAGTCCCAGGGAGTCTTACTTATATTGTAAAAACATAAGTGCCAGGGCCCTCGTCAGGAGCCACTTCCTTCAGCACTACCGATTGTCACAGTCAATGCTGCTAGCTACAGAAACAACATAATTACGAGCCATTCCACTCCTAAAGGTGTGACAATATTGACTATTCCAGGCCTCTCAAAGAGATAATAATTCATTTGTAATATTCATTTGTAATGGATACTGCATTAATAAACAACTGTTGTTGTGCTTGACTCTAAATTAGGCAAACAGTGCCACCATGTGGCAGACTACCATAAGTGACGGTGTTGACAATTGAGTGCCAGTGCCGAGCTTTGGAAACCACCGGCTCAAATTAAGCACTGCTCTGAGATAACCACAAGACCACCTACCTGGCAGAAACTGACCAGCTTACCCCTGCTGTTCCATTGGAAGTCTGTCCTCCATGGATTCTTCCTGGGATTGAGAAGCTTGCTCTGGCCCTTTGCAGGATTTCATCTGCTTCCCATGTTGCTCTTGTTGCTCTTCCTGCCTGGAAACACTGCCTGGTTACCCCTTTTTACAAAACCTGTGGCTCATCCTAATATCTAAACAATTCCAATCTCTCTTCTCCTGGTTCCAATAAGATATTAAGAAGGCCCTTCAACGCTGTCAATGCGATGCTTTAATAGACTCATTCGGTGCTTGACTTGCTGAATCTCGATTTAGATCTTAACGTTACCCTATGAGTTGGGCCATTAGAATGATGTCATTCTGCTGCTGCAGCGTTTTCCCAATAATTATGCATTTGCCACATAACCGACCATCTGCAGCATCATTTACAGACTGCATCCAGACTTGTGTCTAGCTCAAATAGCTATGAACCTATAGAGCTAAACAGTGTTCCTCGTTGGGGTGGGTTTGGTGGTCACATTTCAGTTGCCGATTAGCGTATTTCAGTGTCAACGGATACAATTGAAGTGCACCTTGTCCCAGACACTACTAATGGTGGTTAAAATGACAAAATAACGACATAATACTGCATTACACCACATAATTTACATATTGTTCAACTTTGCCTCACAATTTGGTACTTCACAGCCGCATAATTTCAGTGGCACTGCCTATGACGAAACAGCACATAGTGAGGGGTGCATAGAACCATGACTAGAATCATTTCGCTCCAATCAGAGTTACTCATCCATTCATCTGACTCAGGGCCGGCTTAAGGGCAGTGTGACTGGTGCGGCTGCACCGGGCGCTGACCTGTGAAGGGGGCGCTGATCTCGGGGGCGGGTGCTGTGTTTAGCAATAACTGATGATTGGAGAGATGAGGGACACTTGTGGCTGGTGGTAGTGAGAGAATCCGAGGAGGCGGTCATGGGGTGTGGGTCGCCAAAAATTATTGCCGTACCGGGTGCCACCTGCTTCCATGCATACAATACCGGTACGGTATTGTATGCATGGAAGCCGGGTTCAGGAAATTATTGGTGGTGTCCAGGTCACGTGAGCAGTTCCACAGGGAGGAAAGTTGATGACAAGCAGGCCTCGCAGGATGCCCTCACATACATGATGGTCCATGGAAAGACCTTTGGATGAAAGAACCCTCCAAACTCAAGAACTACATCTAAGCTGTGTATTTATATGTTCTGTGTAGCACCGACCAACCTGTGCTGGATGCCCCTGCTTGCCACCCCTCGAACCCCGAAAGCAGGGTCCAAGTCCCAGGAACTAAGCTATGGCAGTGTGAACCAATGACACGTCATCAGAAGTGGGACTGTCACCACCTTATCATGCCCTCCTTTACAGAGACAGGTGAGCTAAAAACGTAGCCATCTGCACTATACATACATGGGAATATATGATTCACTCTGCATATTGTCATGTGTATACCACATGCAGGGATGTTAAGAGGTTTAGGGTCATATTTTGTTAGGTTTCGCCTGCCGAAAGCTGCGCAGCAGCGTTTCGCGCAGGCGAAATCTTTTGTTCACAAGTATGTGGGCTTTGTCCCGCCTCTGTCTTCCATTGGCTAGCTCCATAAATGGAGGCTAACCATTGGAATAGAGAGGCGTCCATCATTCTGCGAGGCGACTCGTGGGCGTTCCGGCGATTTTTTTCTCATCCAGCCCCTTTTAGCACGTCATTGCGGTGGTGGGCGGTGTTTTTTATTTTTTTATTTTACCGTGTTGTTTTTGTCTTTTTCGAAGCGCCTTTAGCCGGAGTGGTGTTGTTTTTATTTGCGATAAGGTAAGCAGCATTTTGTTTATATTTTAAACTGTTTGTTTTACGTCTTTGTGTGTCTCGTTGCTGCCTCGTGTTGTGAATGTTCCCGCCCCCCCTCCCGCTGTCCGTGTCCCCGTTAACCCGCCCCCTCCCGCTGTCCGTGTGCCCGTTAACCCGCCCCCCTCCCGCTGTCCGTGTGCCCGTTAAATAGCCCCCCTCCCGCTGTCCGTGTGCCATTAACCCGCCCCCCCCACCCTCCCGCTGTCCGTGCTTAATGCTTGTTCACAAAGCATTTCTGGCCGCAGAGCCGAAAACCTGAACCTGATTTATGGGTAATTAGAAACAGTGCCTTAGAGACAGTGAAAAGTAGAGCGGGCCCGTTCTCTGTGTCCCGGAGAATTTAGGGAACCGTACCCTGCTGGCTATCGAGAGCGCCGGGTCCTGGAATAGACGTTGCGAGCCTCGGGAGTGTGCAGCCAGGCCATGGGGGAGAGTGAAGGTCCCGGGAGAGAGCATGGGTCCCGGTGCAGAGCGCCGCGAGCCCAGGGGAGTGTGCAGCAAGGCCATGGGGAAGAATGAAGGTCCCAGGAGAGAGTGCAGCAGCGTTGGGGAGAGTGAAGGTCGCAGGAGAGAGTGCAGCAGTGCTGGGGAGAGTGAAGGTCGCAGGAGAGAGTGCAGCAGTGCTGGCGGAGACTTTAGGTCCTGTCTAGAGCGCATTGAGGCCCAGGAATGTAGGAGTAAAGGCGCCCAGCGAAGACAGTTCAGAAGGGGGTGGAGAGTAGTGAGAGGTCCTAGGAGAGTGCTTCAAGACCCCGGGAAGAATAATAAAGGCGCGAGGGGTTGGGGAAGGGTCGGTGAGAGACTCCAACAGAGGGCCAGGGTGGACACGGGTAGCTGGGTTGGGAGAAGACTGCAGATAGAGTTCAAAGGAGAGAGAGATGCCTTTCAACATTTTTGTTTTTTTGAATCGAGTTTTCAATGCGTTTAAAGACGTGGCTCAAATGTCAGGGTATATCTTCTGTCAAATTGTTGCTTATACTTGTAAAATCGAGATTGCCGTTTACTTTGCTTTCTCTGACTGCATAGTGGGAGAATTGTGTAAACTGATATGGGGCAATCTTGCTGAGGTATAGGGAGTGTGAAAGGAAAGGCTACAGGGTGGTTTTGTTTCTAGCACACAACAAAATGTGAATACCTGTCAATAAGCTGTACAAATATTTCAAAATGTATTTGCAGCAAGTAAAGCACATGTGTGTTTCGGAACTGTGATGGGAACAAAGGTTTTAATTGGATCAAGGCACCTTACTTGGTGATGGACAAATGATGAATACAAAATAGAAAGAAAAAAATAATGATGAATAAAATAATAAATAAATATATAAATAGGTGAGTGCTGGAGTGATTGTTTCCTCTAAGTGACGTCATGTATTCGTACAGGTGGGGGCTGGTGTAGGAGAGTAGGGTCTGCTATCCTATGGTCACCCCAAATTTTTGCTTTTTGCTTCACTGGTTTATGACTTAATGTGGCTTTGGGCCTGCTAATCAGACCCACAGCCTGCTGTTCTCTCTAAATTACAGCCAATGCACCCTGCATTACGAATTGGAACTGGTTCACCTTATTGGCCCCTGTAACAGTGTACCCTAGGTACCCAGGGCATATGTGTTTCCAAGGCCTACCAGGGGCTGCAGCATGTATTGTGCCACCCCTGGCCTGGCCTCCATATTTGACACAACTGGCTGAACACTCAGCTGGGGTAAGTTGGTGTAATCACTTCTTACTTAGATATAGTATCCCTATATCTAACCCTAAACTGGACACGTGTTCCTATCAACCACTCCTATGGAAGGCCTCTTCAATCCTGGAGGCAGAGTGCTTGGAAATATGTGAGATGGTGCTCTAGCATGAGCTGAGCCTGTCTGCAGCTGTCGGGAACCACTCCCTTAGCTCTTCCGGGATATTGCCATACCATATACTCTTAAGTGCATTATAATCCTCGTGGTTATATGCTATCTTTGGTTTGGCTTTATCAAAACATGTCGAGTAAGGTGTCATACAAATTGGAATACTATCCCCTCGACAGTTTTGTCGACGGGGATAGCATTCCACCCTTCTAGAGGGACACGACATGTGTGTAGCCTTAACCCCGGTTAAAGTTAACCAGAGCCTCAGCATCACAAAATGGATGCTGCCACCACAGACACAAGTCTGACCTCCTGCTGCTGGGAGTCCTTCCAGCGAGGGTGGCTTGGACAAAGGGTTTCCTGCCTTGGGAGGTGTGAGCACCACCCCAGACAGGGTTTTGTGTATTGCGTAGGACAGGGCTGAATAGATTGAGACATGCCCGGGGCACACAAGGTGTCCCCGTGCATAAGCCAGTCCAAACCGGTCCTGGGACTTTCCAGACCCAGGCCTGGCGAGGAGCTGGACAAAGGAAAGGGGGTGTAACCGCCACCCTTCCTGGTCCCACCCAGAGGAGGGACCTAGTAGGTGATCCACCCCTCAGATTGGGAATAAGAGTGGGAGCAGTGCCATTGCACAGCAGATCATCCTGAATCAACTTTACAGGAAGAAGAAGACTGGACTTCGACATTCTGCTGCACAGAAGACTGAAGAGAATCTCCCTTGTGGCCACCCTGTGAAAGCAGGTACCAACCAGCGAATCGACGTCTGCTTTGCCGCCGCCTCCCGCCGGAGCCCGAGCCCAGAGCCTGACAAGACCCAGACTCCCAGACTTCTCACAGCCCGATCCACAGTCCCTGCAAAGAAGGGACCCGTGGAGGCACGAGAGACGTGGGACCGGACTTCTTGGAAGACACCCGAAGAGCTGACAGCGCAGCACCAGAGGCATCCTCGATGTTGTGCTTTGGGGACTGAGAACCCCCACCTCCGAGCAGCCCTTGCACCGAAGATCAGCCCCCCAGCATCTCCACGATCTGCGTGGGGCCCTTTTGCATTGTGCCACTCGACGCGCCATCCCGGCCACTAGCCACGTGGTCAGCGGCCATCTTGGTGACAAAACCGAAGAACTACACTGCGGGTCTGGTTGCTCCAGACTTGCCCCAGCTCCTGTAAAAAGGAGCACCCGCTCTGACCTTGCTGGTCCGAGTATTAAGCCTTTTTCGACTCCTGCGTGGCTTGCATTAGCCAAGGCCTGTTTGCTCCGATCAAGTTGCCGACACCGCCAACAGTGAGAAGCCTGTGTGGGACAGCTCGTGACCGACTTCTGGACGTCCTCAACCCCCGGTGTCCATGTGGCTGCAGAGAGAAGCTACACCTCAATGCCTGTTTGCACCCGACATCGCCTGGTTCCAATCTGGTTCCACGGTAGTCAGTGGCTAGTGACTTTGAACATTGTCCCCTCTGCTTTCAGGTCTTCACATCTTCAGATCCACCCTTGGATCCACCGGAACTCTTCACCTCGAGCCGCCTGCAGCATCTTCAGCTCCAAGCACCATCGACCAGCGTGACGAAACCCGACACTACTTCGACCCTGTGCACCCGCTTCCTGTGGGTGAGGTAACTCAGCTCCGCCGGTGTTCCTACACTGGTACACACCTCTAGGGCCTGTGTCTCAAGTTTTAGCTTTCTAGGTCACTCGGAAGGTTCCGAACTAACTAACTATGTACTTTTTACGCACCATAGACTTTGCATTGGTGAGTGCGTGCACTTTAAACACTGCACCCGAGTCCAGCGGGCCTTTCCCGACTTAGTCACTGCTAGTCTCGAATAGCTCCAGCGATTCCCAAGGCGCTAGGCCAGTTTCCTTTCAGATTGGTATCTCTTATACCACTTTCTTAGTATATGGTTTAGGTGGCCCCTAGGGCTCATCCATATTGTGCAACTTTTGTGTATTTTAAACTGTCTTGTGTTTAACGCTTGTGCTTCTGGGCTCATAAAGAGTCCAGGGGATACTTTTAGTTAATAAACCAATATATATTTTCAATATATATCTGTGTGGAGTCCTTTCATTTGGTATTCAAGGGGGTTGTGTGTGGTAATACAGTTGGCTTCACATGCCTTTCAGAGTTTAGCCTAAGACTGCTTTGTCCACGTTACCACTAGGATAACTGGTCTATAAGGTTGACTTACAACCAATCATCATATGGGTTGCTTGGCATGGTACAAAGTGATCACTAGAATGAGTGAGCATTATATACCAGGCCAACTTCTCACATTGGTGAGCAGCGGATTGGGATTTGAGCTTGCTGTTGTTTTACCATTACAATCTTTGAGATTAGCATTTAAAAGATCATACAGGTACCTGCTAGGTACATATAAAACAAGACTAGTATACTTAAGTTCTACTGAACTTAGTTGTTGTAGAGGAAAGGGAGTAGCACACCCTGACTACAACTACTAGATAGGTTTAGTAGGTAAACACCAGTGTAGGTAGATTGCAACACATCCACCCACACTAGAGCAATGTCTGGAGCAGAGGGTTCCACTGGGAATGTCCCTGTTGAGAGTGACCCTCCAAGGGCACCATCCAAATTTGCTATTTTTTCCTTTAAGGAATTAAGACAGCTTTGTGTCTTAAGGGGTCTGAAGACAGGGCCTTCCCCTACTACAGACCACCTTAGAGAGCTCTTAGACCAGTTTGAGACTCTAAAGACCTCTAAGGCAGACCCCACAGGGAATGCTGAAGGAGGCCATCCTTCTGAGGATGACACTGCAGAGGCCCCTGTCCCTATAATCCTGGTAGATGAGGAAGCCCCCATCACTGGAGCTCCTCAGACAGATGAGGAGGAGGGAGAGGAAGAAGAGACAGAAGGGGGGAGCAGTGAGTCAGATGATGACAGAAATAGTCAGGTACTGGTCAGTAGACTGAACCAGGCTAACTTAAGCCTATTTGGGACTGAATCTGGTAACAACCCATTCAGACCCCCAGGTGGACTTAACCAGAAGCCTAGGAGGAGAAGGACTCACTCAGGTGACTCTAACAACTCCCATGCTTCCAGAGGTTCTCATGGTCACTCCAGAAGGGAGATGACTAGCCCTCAGAGAAGGGAACATTAGGCCAAAATGAGATAGGCTGAATTGAGGATCCAGAGACAAGAGGTAGAGGTTGCCCTGGCCCAAGAGAAACTTGCTAGAGCAAGACAGCCTAGAGAGAGTGGGGTACTAGAACCCACTGGTGGCAGCAACATCCACAAGGATAAAGACAGGTCTTTTGATAACAGAAACCTGAGTAAGATTGTGCCCCCCTACAAGGCTGGGGATGATATCCACAAATGGATAACTGCAACGGAGAGAGCCTGCAGAGTACAGCAGATCCCTCAAGAGCAGTGGGCAGCAATCTTGTGGCTCTCCTTTGAAGGTAGAGGCCGAGACAGACTCCTCACAGTTAGTGATGGGGATTCTAGAAACTACCTGGTCCTGAAGAGTGCTCTGATTAATGGGTTAGGCTTAACCACTGAACAGTACAGGTTAATGTTCAGAGATACCCAGAAGACACAGACTCAGGACTGGTCTGAATTTGTTGAGTGTGCCACTAAGGCTCTGGAGGGATGGTTGCTGGGAAGAAAGGTTACAGACTATGAAGGATTGTATAATTTGCTGATGAGAGAACACATTTTAAATAATTGTCAGAACCAGCAGTAGCATCAACATTTGGTTGACTCCGATTTGACCTCTCCCCAAGAATTGGGAAAGAGGGCAGATAAATGGGTTAGAACCAGAGTTAATCAAAAGAACCAGAACCAGAACCAGGGTGGTGACCAGAAGAAAACAGACCAGAAGGGTGGGGAGCAGAAAGCTAAAGACCAGAAGTCTTCAACAGGGCCCCAAAATGATACAGAGGGTGGGTCCCAAACTTCCAAGAAAAAGAAGAAAGAAGGTCAGAAGAAACCCTGGTGTAAAACTTGTAAAAACACCTCTCACTGGACAAGTGAGTGTAAAAAGGGGGAGCCCCCAGTACTGCAGCCCCTAAGGCACCTGCACCCACTAGTACAGCTAGCAGTGCTGGTCCACAAACCAAGGGGGTAGTGTGTATCACCTTGGGAACTGAAGGAGATTCTGACCTAGTCAGAACCCTTACACAGGCTGTTCTGATTTGTGAAGGGGACATAGATTTGACCCCTGACATAAGTCCCAGTAACCTGGGCAAATACAGATAGACACCTTTGATTAATAACAAAGTGGCTCAAGCTTACAGGGACACATGTGCCAGTGTCACTATGGTGACACCTAACTTTGTGGACCCTGGACAATACATGCCAGGTGATAATTACCTGGTGACCAATGCCAGCAATGTCACTACTACACATAGTGTGGCACTTGTTAACTTTTCCTGGGGAGGGGTAATTGGCCTAAAAAGAGTTGTGGTTAGTGCTGATCTCCCAGTTGAATGTTTGTTGGGCAATGACCTGGAGAACTCTCTATGGTCAGAAGTTGAGTACAGGACTCATGCAGAGATGTTAGGGATATCATCACATGTCCTTGCTGTGACCAGGTCACAGGCCAAAAAGTGCCTCTCTGAACCTCAGGTCTTGGATCCTGGAACAATGGACCAAGCACCTTCCAAGAAGAAGAACAGGAGGGTTAAGGCTGTGCCTTCCCAACTGCCTACAAGTGAGGATCAAGCTTCACAGGTAGCTGGTCTTGAGACCCCTGAAGGAACTGTCTCTGAAGAACTTGAACCTGATCAGGTTGAGTTTCTGGGGACAGGGGGACCTTCTAGGGCAGACATGGGGCAGGCTCAGTTAACCTGTCCTTCTCTTGAACCCCTCAGACAGCAGGCTGCTTCTGAGGCTGCTGGGAATGCTCAAGGTGCCCATAAAGTTTATTGGGATGAAGGACTCCTTTACACAGAGGGTAGAGACCCCAAGCCTGGTGCAACCAGGAGGTTGGTTATACCTCTGCAATTTAGGGGTTTCCTTCTCACCTTGGCCCATGATATTCCTTTAGCAGGACACTTAGGCCAGAATAAGACCTGGGACAGGCTTGTCATCTGGCCTCACATGTCTGAAGACACCAAGGAGTTTTGTCGCTCCTGTGAAACCTGCCATGCCAGTGGTAAAGCAGGTGGCACCACAAAGGCCCCCCTGATACCACTACCTGTGGTGGGGGTTCCCTTTGAAAGAGTGGGGATTGATATTGTAGGTCCAATGGATCCCCCTACAGCATCTGGGCACAGATTCATACTGGTGGTGGTGGACCATGCCACCAGGTACCCAGAAGCAATTCCACTTAGGACCACAACAGCTCCTGTTGTGGCCAGGGCCTTACTTGGGGAGTTTTCTCCAGAGTGGGGTTTCCTAAGGAGGTAATATCTGACAGAGGTGCCAACTTCATGTCAGGATATTTGACAGCTATGTGGAAGGAATGTGGTGTCAACTACAAGTTCACCACTCCTTACCATCCACAATGTAATGGGCTTGTTGAGAGATTTAACAAGACCCTAAAGGGTATGATCAAAGGATTACCTGAAAAGCTCAGGCGGAGATGTGACATCCTTCTACTCTGCCTTTTGTTTGCTTACAGAGAGGTCCCTCAAAAGGGGGTTGGCTTCAGCCCCTTTGAATTGTTATTTGGGCACCCTGTAAGAGGACCCCTATGTCTAGTGAAGGAAGGATGGGAGTTACCTCTCAAAAAGCCTAAACAGGACATAGTGGGCTATGTACTTGGTCTCCGCTCCAGGATGGCAGAGTACATGGAAAAGGTATCCAAAAACCTTGAAGCTAGCCAAGAATTACAAAAAGCTTGGCATGACCAAAAGGCTGTCCTGGTTGAGTTTCAGCCTGGACAGAAGGTATGGGTGTTGGAGCCAGTGGCCCCAGCAGCACTCCAGGACAAATGGTCTGGACCCCATACCATTCTGGAGAAGAAGGGAGAGGTTACCTACTTGGTGGACTTAGGAACTCCCAGGAGCCCCCACAGGGTGCTCCATGTCAACAGACTAAAGGCATATGTCAGCAGGGCAGACATGGGCTTGCTCATGGCTACAGATGAGGGACAGGAGGAAGAGAGTGACCCTCTCCCAGACCTGCTCACTCAGAACCCTGAGGATGGCTCAGTTGATGGTGTGGCCTTAGATGGCAGCCTCACTGAACATCAGCAAAATGACTGTAGACAAGTTCTGCAGGCATACAGGCATATGTTCTCATTGACCCCCAGCCAGACTAACTGGTGTACCCATGTGGTGGACACTGGTGACAGTCTTCCTGTAAAGAGCAAGATTTACAGGCAACCCGATCATGTCAGGGACTGTATAAAGACTGAGGTGCAAACAATGCTGGAATTAGGTGTCATTGAGCCTTCAGAGAGCCCCTGGGCTAGCCCAGTGGTTCTGGTCCCCAAACCTCACACCAAAGATGGCAAGAGAGAGATGAGGTTCTGTGTGGATTACAGAGGACTCAATGCTGTCACCAGGACAGATGCACACCCTATTCCAAGGGCAGATGAGCTCATTGACAAGTTGGCTTCTGCCAAATATTTGAGCACATTTGACTTGACAGCTGGCTACTGGCAAATCAGGTTAGCTGAGGAGTCTAAAGCCAAAACAGCATTTTCTACCCCTAGTGCGCATTATCAGTTTGTGGTAATGCCCTTTGGTTTGAAAAATGCACCTGCCACCTTCCAAAGGTTGGTGAATCAAGTCCTTACTGGGTTGGATGACTTTTGCGCAGCATATCATGATGATATTGCTGTCTTTAGCTCCACCTGGGAGGATCACCTGGTCCACCTGAAGGAAGTGCTTGAGGCTCTGCAGAAGGCAGGCCTCACTATCAAGGCAAAAAAGTGCCAGATGGGGCAGAGCAAGCTTTTATACCTGGGCCACCTTGTAGGTGGAGGCCAGGTTCAACCACTGGAGAGTAAGATCCAGACCATAAAGGACTGGTCCCCTCCAACCACTCAGACTCAGGTCAGAGCTTTCTTGGGCCTGACTGGGTACTACAGGAAGTTTGTTAAGAACTATGGGTCCATTGTGACTCCTCTTAATGATCTGACATCTAAGAAGATGCCCAAAAAGGTTCAATGGACAGAAATCTGTCAAAAGGCATTTGATGACCTGAAGAAGGGACCTATCCTGAAGAGTCCTGACTACTCAAGAGAGTTCATTGTCCAAACAGATGCTTCTGAGTTGGGAGTGTGAGCAGTGCTTTCACAGCTTAATGTAGATGGCCAGGACCAGCCCATTGCTTTTATTAGCAGAAGGCTGACCCCCAGAGAGAAACGTTGGTCAGCTATTGAGAGGGAGGCCTTTGCTGTGGTGTGGGCCCTGAAGAAGTTGAGACCATATTTATTTGGCACTCACTTTAAGATTCAGACCGACCATAAGCCCCTCTTATGGCTTAATCAGATGAAGGGTGAAAACCCCAAACAACTCAGGTGGTCCATTTCCCTACAGGGGATGGACTTTACAGTGGAGCACCGCCCAGGGACTGACCATGGCAACGCAGATGGTCTCTCCAGGTACTTCCACTTATAACATGAAGACACAACTGGTCAAGGTTAGTCTAATGTCCCTGCGTTTGGGGGGGTTA
Source organism: Lissotriton vulgaris (assembly GCF_964263255.1). Lineage (NCBI taxonomy): Eukaryota > Metazoa > Chordata > Amphibia > Caudata > Salamandridae > Lissotriton > Lissotriton vulgaris. The sequence goes on from NC_141687.1 coordinate 60,707,483, forward strand.
TGTAGGAGAGTAGGGTCTGCTATCCTATGGTCACCCCAAATTTTTGCTTTTTGCTTCACTGGTTTATGACTTAATGTGGCTGTGGGCCTGCTAATCAGACCCACAGCCTGCTGTTCTCTCTCTAAATTACTGCCAATGCACTCTAGGTGCATTACGAATTGGATACTGGTTCACCTTATAGGCCCCTGTAACAGTGTACCAAAGGTACCCAGGGCATAGGTGCATCCAAGGCCTACCAGGGGCTGCAGCATGTATTGTGCCACCCCTGGCCTGGCCTCCATATTTGACACAACTGGCTGATCACTCAGCTGGGGTAAGTTGGTGTAATCACCTCTTACTTAGATATAGTATCCCTATATTTAACCTTAACTTGGCACATATGTTCCTATCAGCCACTCCTATGGAAGGCCTCATCAATCCTGGAGGCAGAGTGCTTGGAAATATGTGAGATGGTGCTCTAGCATGAGCTGAGCCTGTCTGCAGCTGTCAGGAACCACTCCCTTAGCTGTTCCGGGATATTGCCATACCATATACTCTTAAGTGCATTATAATCCTCGCGGTTATATGCTATCTTTGGTTTGGCTTTATCAAAACATGTTGAGTAAGGTGTCATACGAATTGGAATACTATCCCCTCGACAGTTTTGTTGACGGGGATAGCATTCCACCCTTCTAGACGGACACGACATGTGTGTAGCCTCAACCCCGGTTAAAGTTAACCAGAGCCTCACCATCACAAAATGGATGCTGCCACCACAGACACAAGTCTGACCTCCTGCTGCTGGGAGTCCTTCCAGCGAGGGAGGCTTGGACAAAGGGTTTCCTGCCTTGGGAGGTGCGAGCACCACCCCAGACAGGGTTTTGTGTATTGGGTAGGACAGGGCTGAATAGATTGAGACATGCCCGGGGCACACAAGGTGTCCCCGTGCATAAGCCAGTCCAAACCGGTCCTAGGACTTTCCAGACCCAGGCCTGGCGAGGAGCTGGACAAAGGAAAGGGGGTGTAACCGCCCCCCTTCCTGGTCCCACCCAGAGGAGGGACCTAGTAGGTGATCCACCCCTCAGATTGGGAATAAGAGTGGGAGCAGTGCCATTGCACAGCAGATCATCCTGAATCAACTTTACAGGAAGAAGAAGACTGGACTTCGACATTCTGCTGCACAGAAGACTGAAGAGAATCTCCCTTGTGGCCACCCTGTGAAAGCAGGTACCAACCAGCGAATCGACGTCTGCTTTGCCGCCGCCTCCCGCCGGAGCCGGAGCCCAGAGCCTGACAAGACCCAGACTCCCAGACTTCTCACAGCCCGATCCACAGTCCCTGCAAAGAAGGGACCCGTGGAGGCACCGAGAGACGTGGGACCGGACTTCTTGGAAGACACCCGAAGAGCTGACAGCGCAGCACCAGAGGCATCCTCGACGTTGTGCTTTGGGGACTGAGAACCCCCACCACCAAGCAGCCCTTGCACTGAAGATCAGCCCCCCAGCATCTCCACGATCTGCGTGGGGCCCTTTTGCATTGTGCCACTCGACGCGCCATCCCGGCCACTAGCCACGTGGTCAGCGGCCATCTTGGCGACGAAACCGAAGAACTACACTGCGGATCTGGTTGCTCCAGACTTGCCCCAGCTCCTGTAAAAAGGAGCACCCGCTCTGACCTTGCTAGTCCGAGTATTAAGCCTTTTTTGACTCCTGCGTGGCTTGCATTAGCCAAGGCCTGTTTGCTCCGATCAAGTTGCCGACACCGCCAACAGCGAGAAGCCTGCGTGGGACAGCTCGTGACCGACTCCTGGACGTCCTCGACCCCCGGTGTCCACGTGGCTGCAGAGAGAAGCTACACCTCAACGCCTGTGTGGGGTGTGGGCGTTGGCGGGCCGGAATAACAGGCGGGGAGGCCAGATATAGTGCGCTATGTTTAGCGAGCTTTATTGTGGACACAGGTAGGTGGTGATAATAAGTCTCTGAAAAAGGGGACCGATGGGGTTCTTTGCGAAGTCCGGAGTAGAGAAGACGTCCGGTCGTGACGGGAAGTGGAAGACGTCCTGCCGCTGTGCTGCTGTCGTCAGGATGGTGTAAGTCTTCCTTCTTGGCAGTTTCGTAGGATCTTGGGCTTCTATTGGTGGGCCTCGGAGGTTTGGGGCGAGAGAAGAAACACAGGGCCGTTAATCTTTTGCTCTTTTCAAGATCTATAGCTGCCACCGACACCGGGAAGTGTAGATACGGAAAAGGGATAGTGAGGGACGGGTTAAACGGGGAGGTGTAAGATGCCGATAAGCAGGAGGGGAGGCAAAGGGGTGACAGGGTGCTCACGGTGCAAAAGGGGCCTATCTATATATATATACAGTGCTCTCGTGCTCAGATTGTGCAGCGCTATAGTATTTACAATTATCTATAACTATCTACAATAGGCACACGGAGACAGATGACGGGTACTCACGTGGCCCGCCGCAACTCCCTGGTGAGTTGCGGCCGCTCTCCAGCCACCTCCTGAGGACTCCACCAGTCCTCAGTCCACACGTCGCCGTCGGCGTCCTCCTCCGCTTATTCCGCCTGAATCTCTGACTCCTCGGTTCTCTCTCTCAGCTCCGGTTCCTTCCTTGCTGCCTCCTGCCACGAGTCCGCGGGTTGGAACCCCCTTCGTTGTGGTTCGCCGGTTTTTCTATCTTCCGGGATGTAGTCGGGGGCGGGACTTCCGGGTTCATGGAGGACTGCTTCCGGTTGTCCGTCTTCCGGGTTCTGACCTCGGCGAACCTGCAGAGGGAGAGAGAGAGAAGAAGTCCTATGGAGAGGGAACAAGTTACCATCTAGGTTAGAGGGACTCATCCCCGCGCGAGGATGCCTCTCCGTTAAGGCAGGTACCGTGGCCTTTCCACATCCCCTTTCCCTAGCTGTCTTTCTTGTGGGGGTGGGAGAACAAGGAAAACGAGAGAGATAATCCGCATTTCCCTGTTCGGCCCCTTTTCTATGTTCGGTTGTGAACCTATAGGGCTGAAGGGAAAGGAACCACCTGAGGACACGGTCGTTGTGGCCTCGGTTGCGGGCCATCCATGCCAGAGGGGCATGGTCCGTGTATAGCACAAATTCCCGTCCCTCTAGGTAATAGCGGAGACTGTCCACTGCCCATTTTATAGCTAGAGCCTCCTTCTCGACACAGGCATAGTTCATTTCCCTGGGATAGAGCTTCCTGCTTATGTATAAAATGGGTCTTTCATTCCCACATGGGTCTCTCTGGGATAGGACGGCCCCCAACCCTTGATCGGATGCATCCGTTTGTAGGATGAATGGTTGGCTATAGTCAGGGCTAACAAGGACGGGTCTGGATAGGAGGGCCTGTTTTAAAGCCTCGAAGGCCTGTAGTAAAGGAACTGAGGGATGTCTTAGGGCCTCTTCTGTTTAGGTACTTTTCTTTAGCAAATCTGTCAGGGGAACAGCTGTTTGGGAAAAGTTCGGTATGAACCGTCTATAATACCCCAGAAGCCCCAGAAAGGCCCTAAGTTCTGTCTTGGTCTGAGGGAATGGTATGGACCGGATGGCCTCTATCTTGTTGTCTTGGGGCCGGATGAGGCCTTCCCCTAAAAGATAGCCCAGGTACTTGACACTTTGAGTGGCCAAGGTTGTTTTGGCCGGGTTTATGGTAAACCCACTGTCGCCCAGAGCGGACGCCACCGCCCTGAGGTGCACCAAGTGTTGGTCCCAGGTATTGCTGCGTATCACTATATCATCCAAATAAGCCCCAGCATAGTGGGAGTGGGGCTGTAGGACCCTATTCATGGCCCTCTGAAAAGTGGCAGGGGCTCCGTGTAAGCCAAAAGGCATTACACGGAACTGAAACAGGCCCTCAGGGGTAGAGAAGGCGGTCTTCCGTTTATCATCGTCCTTCAGGGGGATCTGCCAGTACCCCTTGCATAAATAGAGCGTGCTGATGTACTTTGCTGCTCCTATCCTTTCCACCATCTCATCAACCCGTGGAAGGGGGTATGAATCAAATCGTGAGACTTTGTTTACTGCTCGGAAGTCAATATAGAAACGCACCGAGCCGTCGGGTTTGGGGACCAGGACTATTGGAGAGTTCCAGCTGCTAACCGACGGCTCGATAATGCCCATCTGCAACATCTGTTCTGTTTCCTTCTTTATTATGTTTCTGCGAGCTTCCGGGACACGATAGGGCCGTTGTCTCATGGTTACCCCAGGATCAGTCTGGATGGCGTGTTCCACTAGAGTTGTGCGTCCGGGCAGGGAGGAGAAGACGTTCTGTACCGGGGACAACATATGTTTTAGTTCCTCTGTCATTGAAGGGGGTAGATCTGAATCTATGCATCCTTCAAAGGGCATAGGGGTAACCACCGGTTCACTAGATAGGACGGGTCGTGGCCCCTCCCATTTCTTCAAGAGATTGATGTGATATATCTGCCGGACTCCTCGAGTAGGCTCGGTCTCTATCTCGTAAGTGACGGGGGTTACCTGCCGGATGACAGAGAATGGTCCCTGCCATTGCCCTAGAAGCTTATGGTCAGAGGATGGTAGGAGTAATAACACCAGATCACCAATAGCCAAGGACCTCTTCTTGGCTCCCTTATCATACTGTTGTTTTTGTGTTGTTTGTGCCTTTTCCATGTGCTGTCGTACAATGTCTCGGATTTGGGTGAGGTGGGTCTTCAGATTGTCAACATACTCGGGAAGGGGCCGTGTACGATCGGGTTCTGCCTCCCAAGCCTCGCGAGCCATATCTAAGAGTGTTCTGGGAGGTCTCCCATACAACAGTTCATATGGGGAATATCCGGTGCTGCTTTGGGTTTTGCACCGGATGGCGAACAGAGCCAGAGGCAACATCTCCTCCCACCTCTTGCTTTCCAGATCCAATAGTTTTTTCAGGGTGGCTTTCAAGGTGGCGTTGTAGCGTTCCACTAGCCCATCAATTTAGGGGTGGTACGCCGTGGTTCTTAGTTGCTTGATTCCTAACTGGGAGCATACCTGGCGCATCAAGGTGGACACAAATGGGGTCCCTTGGTCAGTTAAAATCTCCCGTGGAAATCCCACCCGTGCAAAGATAGACACCAGGGCTTTCGCTATATTCTGGGTGGTGGGATGTTTCAGGGCGACGGCTTCCGGGAAGCGTGTAGCATAGTCCACCACCACCAAGGCATACCTACAACCGCTCCTAGAGGGCAACAGGGGCCCGATAAGGTCCATTCCTACCCGGCTGAAGGGTATGTCTATGAGCGGCAGAGGGCGGAGGGGTGCCTTAGGGGGTCGGTAGCGGCTATTCTTTTGACAGATGGCACATTCCTAACAATATTGTTTGATTTGGCTATACACTCCAGGCCAGTAGAATTTCTCGAGTATTGCCTGTCCTGTCTTTTCTTTCCCGAAATGGCCGCCCAGGAGATGACTATGTGCGAGGAACAACACCTTGTCCCGGAATGGACCCGGAATAACTAATTGGGGAGGTTTCTGTGGGTCCGCTTTCCGATACAACAGGCCTCTAGACCGGAAGAAGTAGGGACCTACATGCAGCGGGTCCTCGTCGTCAAGGGCCTGCCCCCATGCATTCTGAAGTACGGGATCTTCCTGCTGTGCGGCTCGGAATTCGCGGTCCGTCTCCCAGGGATGCAGAGCCTCTTGTACCGGATATGCTCCAATGTACCTCCTTCTTTCCTTTTTCTTTTGACTCTTGGTTTTGGTCTGTTTCTCGGGAGAGGGACTCAAGGTTTGGTTTTGTGAAAAGGGGCTTCCTTCCACCACTTTTCCAGGGAATTGGTAGTGTCTCTTAGGAGAAGGGGGAGACCGCTATAATCACTTCCTAGAATTGCTTGCTCTGGCAAGTTCGGTATCAGTCCTACATTCAGGGTCCTTCCGAGGTTGGTGCTGGTTTGTACTGTGACTCGTGCTGTGGGGTAGCTCTTGGTGTCTCCATGGACGCATTTGATGGCTACTGACCCTGTGACAGGGCCGACAGGTTTCGGCATGTCCTGAGGTCGTACTACGCTGTGTCTGCACCCGGTGTCGGCCAGTGCCATCAGGGGGTGGTTGTTGATCTTGACTGGACACCTAAACGGTGGAGGTGAGACTCCTGCAGTAAGACACACATAATTCTGGGTCACCCCAACTTCCATGGGCTCCTCCTTCTGCGGACAATGACGGGCGATGTGTCCAAAACCACCGCAGTGGTAACATTGGGGTCCGGGTGGGTTTGGTCGAGGCATCATTGGATATGGCACGAAAGGGACAGGGTCCGGCTTTCGGGGAACAGGTGGTCGGGGGGGACGGATGTGACTTCCATGTGGCCCCCGAGGGAGGTGCTCTTCTTTGATTTTCTGAACTTCTTGGGCTTTGCTGTAGGCACTGGCTATCTCGACCGCCCTGTCGAGCGTCAGGTGGGCATGCTGCCGCACCCATTTTTGGGTGCCCGGGTGAAGAGATGCGAGGAATTGTTCCAGATTTATTTTAGCCACTATCTCCTCTTTAGTGGACGTAGTAGGTTTCAACCACCGGGTGGTTAGGTCCTGGATACGATAAGAGAGGGTCTTGATGTCGGCATACGGCGTCTGCCCTTGTAGGTTGGCCTGTTGGTAGGCAGACTGCAATTCCCCAGTCAACAATGGTCCCAAATAATGTCCCCAGCGATTTTCAGGCCAATTCGCCGCTTGAGCCAGCCTTTCAAAGTTCGTGAAAAAGAAGTCGGGGTCTTCCCCCGCGACATACTTTTATAGAACCACCGACGGTAAGGGTGCCAAGGGTCTCTGCTGTCCCATTGCCTCCGTGAGTTTCCCGAGTGCCTGGTCCTGGGCTGTGCCTTGCCCCTTCAGGACGTCGTGGAGTTGACCCCGGTCATCCTCCGCGGTTTTCAGGAACCTTTCCATCATTTGCCCAAGCTGTTCCTGGCTTTCGGCCAGTTTCTTGACTGCGGCCTCCATGCCTCCGGGAAATCCCACTTCTGACACCACTTGTGGGGTGTGGGCGTTGGCGGGCCGGAATAACAGGCGGGGAGGCCAGATATAGTGCGCTATGTTTAGCGAGCTTTATTGTGGACACAGGTAGGTGGTGATAATAAGTCTCTGAAAAAGGGGACCGATGGGGTTCTTTGCGAAGTCCGGAGTAGAGAAGACGTCCGGTCGTGACGGGAAGTGGAAGACGTCCTACCGTTGTGCTGCTGTCGTCAGGATGGTGTAAGTCTTCCTTCTCGGCAGTTTCGTAGGATCTTGGGCTTCTATCGGTGGGCCTCGGAGGTTTGGGGTGAGAGAAGAAACACAGGGCCGTTAATCTTTTGCTCTTTTCAAGATCTATAGCTGCCACCGACACCGGGAAGTGTAGATACGGAAAAGGGATAGTGAGGGACGGGTTAAACGGGGAGGTGTAAGATGCCGATAAGCAGGAGGGGAGGCAAAGGGGTGACAGGGTGCTCACGGTGCAAAAGGGGCCTATCTATATATATATACAGTGCTCTCGTGCTCAGATTGTGCAGCGCTATAGTATTTACAATTATCTACAACTATCTACAATAGGCACACGGAGACGGATGACAGGTACTCACGTGGCCCGCCGCAACTCCCTGGTGAGTTGCGGCCGCTCTCCAGCCACCTCCTGAGGACTCCACCAGTCCTCAGTCCACACGTCGCCGTCGCCGTCCTCCACCGCTTCTTCCGCCTGAATCTCTGACTCCTCGGTTCTCTCTCTCAGCTCCGGTTCCTTCCTTGCTGCCTCCTGCCACGAGTCTGCGGGTTGGAACCCCCTTCGTTGTGGTTCGCCGGTTTTTCTATCTTCCGGGATGTAGTCGGGGGCGGGACTTCCGGGTTCATGGAGGACTGCTTCCGGTTGTCCGTCTTCCGGGTTCTGACCTCGGCGAACCTGCAGAGGGAGAGAGAGAGAAGAAGTCCTATGGAGAGGGAACAAGTTACCATCTAGGTTAGAGGGACTCATCCCCGCGCGAGGATGCCTCTCCGTTAAGGCAGGTACCGTGGCCTTTCCACATCCTGTTTGCACCCGACATCGCCTGGTTCCAATCTGGTTCCACAGTCGTCACTGGCTAGTGACTTTGAACATTGTCCCCTCTGCTTTCAGATCTTCACATCTTCAGATCCACCCTTGGATCCACCAGAACTCTTCACCTCGAGCCGCCTGCAGCATCTTCAGCTCGAAGCACCATCGACCAGCGTGACGAAACCCGACACTACTTCGACCCTGTGGACCCGCTTCCTGCGGGTGAGGTAACTCAGCTCCGCCGGTGTTCCTACACTGGTACACACCTCTAGGGCCTGTGTCTCAAGTTTCAGCTTTCTAGGTCACTCAGAAGGTTCCGAACTAACTAACTTTGTACTTTTTACGCACCATAGACTTTGCATTGGTGAGTGCGTGCACTTTAAACACTGCACCCGAGTCCCGCGGGCCTTTCCCGACTTAGTCACTGCTAGTCTCGAATAGCTCCAGCGATTCCCAAGGCCCTAGGCCTGTTTCCTTTCAGATTGGTATCTCTTATACCACTTTCTTAGTATATGGTTTAGGTGGCCCCTAGGGCTCATCCATATTGTGCAACTTTTGTGTATTTTAAACTGTCTTGTGTTTAACGCTTGTGCTTCTGTGCTCATAAAGAGTCCAGGGGATACTTTTAGTTAATAAACCAATATATATTTTCAATATATATCTGTATGGTGTCCTTTCATTTGGTATTCAAGGGGGTTGTGTGTGGTAATACAGCTGGCTTCACATGCCTTTCAGAGTTTAGCCTAAGACTGCTTTGTCCACGTTACCACTAGGATAACTGGTCTATAAGGTTGACTTACAACCAATCATCATAAGGGTTGCTTGGCATGGTACAAAGTGATCACTAGAATTAGTGAGCATTATATACCAGGCCAACTTCTCACAGCTGGAGTGATTGTTTCCTCTAAGTGACATCATGTATTCGTACAGGTGGGGGCTGGAGTGATTGTTTCCTCTAAGTGACATCATGTATTCGTACAGGTGAGTGCTGGAGTGATTGTTTCCTCTAAGTGCCTTGATGTATTCGTACAGGTGGGGGCTGGAGTGATTGCCTCCTCTTAGTGACGTGTTGTATTCGTACAGGTGGGGGCTGGAGTGATTGCATCCTCTAAGTGACGTGATGTATTCGTGCAATTGGGGGCTGGAGTGATTGCCTCCTCTAAGTGACGTGATGCATTCCTACAGGTGGGGCCTGGAGTGATTATCTCCTCTAAGTAATGTGATGTATTTGTACAGGTGGGGGCTGGAGTGATTGCCTCCTCTAAGTGACGTGATGTATTCGTACAGGTGGGGGCTGGAGTGATTATCTCCTCTAAGTGACGTGATGTATTCGTACAGGTGGGAGCTTGAGTGATTGCCTCCTTTGGAACGAACTTCCTCTGAGCCTTCGTACAACTGCTGAACATATAAGCTTTCGAAAAATACTGAAAACCTGGCTCTTCTGCTAGTTTTATTTTTTGGCTCATCTTCCTTTCTCAGGCCATGCGCCATGAGACTCCCTCGGGATGTGATATGCGCGCAATACAAGTGTCCAGGCTAGACTAGACTAGACTCCTCTAAGTGACGTGATGTATTCGTACAGGTGGGAGCTGGAGTGATTGCCCCCTCTAAGTGAAGTGATGTATTCGTACCGGTGGGGGCTTCAGCGATTGCCTCCTCTAAGTGACGTGATGTATTCGTACAGGTGGGGGCTGGAGTGATTGCCTCCTCTAAGTGGAGTGATGTATTCGTACAGGTGGGGCCTTCAGTGATTGCCTCCTCTAAGTGACGTGATGTATTCGTACAGGTGGGAGCTGGAGTGAGTGCCTCCTCTAAGTGACGTGATATATTCGTACAGGTGGGTGCTGGAGTGATTGTCTCCTCTAAGTGACATGATGCATTTGCACAAGTGGGGGCTGGAGTGATTTCCTCCTCTAAGTCACGTGATGTAATCGTACTGGTGGGGGCTGGAGTGATTATCTCCTCTAAGTGACGTCATGTATTCGTACAGGTGGGGGCTGGAGTGATTGCCTCCTCTAAGTCACGTGATGTATTCGTACAGGTGGGCTGAAGTGACTGCCTCCTCTAAATCATGTGATGTATTCGTACAGGTGGGGGCTGGAGTGATTGCCTCCTCTAAGTCACGTGATGTATTCGTACTGGTGGGGGCTGGAGTGATTATCTCCTCTAAGTGACGTCATGTATTCGTAGAGGTGAGTGCTGAAGTGATTGTCTCCTCTAATTAACGTCATGTATTCGTAGAGGTGAGTGCTGGAGTGATCATCTCCTCTAAGTGACGTGATGTATTCGTACAGGTGAGGGTTGGAGTGATTGCCTCCTCTAAGTGGCATAATGTATTCGTACAGGTGGGGGCTGAAGTGATTGCCTCCTCTAAGTGACGTGTTGTATTCGTACAGGTGGGGGCTGGAGTGATTGCATCCTCTAAGTGACGTGATGTATTTATGCAATTGGGGGCTGGAGTGATTGCCTCCTCTAAGTGACGTGATGCATTCGTACAGGTGGGGGCTGGAGTGATTATCTCCTCTAAGTGACGTGATATATTCGTACAGGTAGGTGCTGGAGTGATTGCCTCCTATAAGTGACATGATGCATTCGCACAAGTGGGGGCTGGAGTGATTGCCTCCTCTAAGTGACGTGGTGCATTCGTACAGGTGGGGGCCGGAGGGATTGCCTCCTCTAAGTGACGTGATGCATTCGTACAGGTGGGGGCTGGAGTGATTGCCTCCTCTAAGGGAAGTGATGTATTCGTACAGGTGGGGGCTTCAGTGATTGCCTCCTCTAAGTGACGTGATGTATTCGTACAGGTGGGGGCTGGAGTGATTGCCTCCTCTAAGTGATGTGATGCATTCGTACAGGTGGGGGCCGGAGGGATTGTCTCCTCTAAGTGACGTGATGCATTCGTACAGGTGAGGGCTGGAGTGATTGCCTCCTGTAAGTGATGTGATGCATTCACACAGGTGGGGGCTGGAGTGATTCCCTCCTCTAAGTGACGTGATGTATTCGTACAGGTGAGTGCTCTATTGATTGTTTCTTCTAAGTGACGTTATGTATGACTACAGGTGGGGGCTAGAGTGATTGTTTCCTCTAAGTGCCGTGATGTATTCGTACAGGTGGGGGCTGGAGTGATTGCCTCCTCTAAGTGATGTGATGCATTCGTACAGGTGGGGCCTGGAGTGATTGCCTCCTCTATGTGACGTGATGTATTCGTACAGGTGGGGGCTGGAGTGATTATCTCCTCTAGTGACGTGATGTATTCGTACAGTTGTGGGCTGGAGTGATTGCCTCCTCTAAGTGACATGATGCATTTGCACAAGTGGGGGCTGGAGTGATTGATTGATTGATTGATTGAATGGCCATTTGTGTAAGCGCTACTTTGCCCAGAGGCGTCAAGGTGCAATAGATGGAATAAAGCCTGGTACTGATATAGAGTAACAGGGTATGGAGGGCTAAGAGTAGGCTTCAGTAAAGAGCAGAGTTTTAAGGCCCTTTCGGAAGAGCAGAAGAAAATCCTGGCCCCTGAGTTCCGAAGGGAGCTCATTCCAAAGTCTGGGGGCTAGAGAAGAGAAGGCCTTACCACCCCATCTCGCTTTAGCGACTCGGGGGATAGACAACAGATTCTGACCGGAGGAGCGTAATGCTCTGCCTGGGACATAGGTCGACACTAAGGTCCTGAGACCCTCTGCGCCAGCACCTGTGAAGAGCCTTGTGGGTGATGGTCAGGATTTAAAATTTTATTCTGGCATGTACCGGGAGCCAGTGGAGGCTTCTCCTGATCCTGGTACCTGAGGAGCGTCTGGGGGCATTGACAACAAATCTCGCTACCACGTTCTGGACGACCTGCAAGCGATGGAGTAATTTGTTGCTCATGCCAAGGTATAGAGCATTGCAGTAGTCCAGTCGCGAGGATAGAAGGGCAACTGCAACTTGTTTCCGGGCATCAGGAGAGAGGTAGTGGGTAAGTTTACTTAGTATCCTTAAGACCCCGCAGCAGGTTGATACTGTTCTACTTACTTGTCTATCAAAAGCAAGTGAGGTGTCAAATGTAACTCCCAGATTACGGGCGGTGAGGGAGGGCTGGGGACAAGATCCAAGTGTCTGGGGCCACCAATCATCTGACCAGATCTCCTTATTACCTTCAGAGACCAGGATCTCTGTTTTCTCCCCGTTCAGTTTAAGGAAGTTCGAGGCCATCCAACCCGCCACAGCTTCCATACAATTTCGGAAGTTTAGGGCCGTGGTCTCGACAGAATGGGACAAGGAGACCATAATCTGGTGATTGCCTCCTCTAAGTGAAGTGATGTATTCGTACAGGTGGGGGCTTCAGTGATTGCCTTCTCTAAGTGACGTGATGTATTCGTACAGGTGGGGGCTGGAGTGATTGCCCCCTCTAAGTGATGTGATGCATTCGTACAGGTGGGGGCTGGTGTGATTTCCTCCTCTAAGTGACGTGATGCATTCGTACATGTGAGGGCTGGAGTGATTGCCTCCTCTAAGTGACGTGATGCATTCACACAGGTGGGGGCTGGAGTGATTGTCTCCTCTAAGTGAAGTGATGTATTCATACAGGTGGGGGCTGGAGTGATTCCCTTCTCTAAGTGACGTGATGTATTCGTACAGGTGAGTGCTGGATTGATTGTTTCCTCTAAGTGACGTTATGTATGAGTACAGGTGGGGGGGGAACATCACTTACAACGCATTTTTTACAACGCACTACCATTACATCGCAACCATTACAACGCATACCATTACAACGCATTGCGCTGGGGGGCGCTCTACGATAGGGAATATATTTAATTTACTATCCAACACCTTCCCTGCTATCCACGGGGACTGGAGTTGGAATAGTAAATTAAATAATTCACTATCCAGCGCCTAAAATCATTATGCGTTGTAATGGACTGCGTGGTAAAAACTGCGTTGTAAAGGCATGCGATGTAAAAGCATGCGTTGTAGTGACACCAATCCCAGGTGGGGGCTAGAGTGATTGTTTCCTCTAAGTGCCGTGATGTATTCGTACAGGTGGGGGCTGGAGTGATTGCCTCCTCTATGTGACGTGATGTATTCGTACAGGTGTGGGCTGGAGTGATTGCCTCCTCTAAGTGACATGATGCATTCGCACAAGTGGGGGCTGGAGTGATTGCCTCCTCTAAGTTACGTGATGCATTCGTACAGGTGGGGGCTGGAGTGATTGCCTCCTCCAAGTGACGTGATGCATTCGTATAGGTGGGGGATGGAGTGATTACCTCCTCCAAGTGACTTGATGCATTCGTACAGGTGGGGGCTTGAGTGATTGCCTCCTCTAAGTGATGTGATGTATTCGTACAGGTGGGAGCTGGAGTGATTGCCTCCTCTAAGTGACGTGATATATTCGTACAGGTGGGTTCTGGAGTGATTGCCTCCTCTAAGTGACATAATGCATTCGCACAAGTGGGGGCTGGAGTGATTGCCTCCTCTAAGTTACGTGATGCATTCGTACAGGTGGGGGCTGGAGTGATTGCCTCCTCCAAGTGACGTGATGCATTCGTATAGGTGGGGGATGGAGTGATTACCTCCTCCAAGTGACTTGATGCATTCGTACAGGTAGGGGCTGGAGTGATTGCTTCCTCTAAGTGACGTGACGCATTCATACAGGTGGGGGCTGGAGTGATTGCCTCCTCTAAGTGACGTGATGATTTCAAACAGGTGGGGGCTGGAGTGATTGTCTCCGCTAAGTGAAGCGATGTATTCGTACAGGTGGGGGCTGGAGTGATTCCCTCCTCTAAGTGACGTGATGTCTTCGTACAGGTGGTAGCTGGCTTGATTGCCTCCTCTAAGTGATGTGATGCATTCGTACAGGTGGGGGCTCGAGTGATTTTCCCCTCTAAGTGATGTGATGTATTGGTACAGGTGGGGGCTGGAGTGATTGCCTCCTCCAAGTGACGTGATGTATTCATACAGCTGGGGGCTGGAGTGATTGCCTCATTTAAGTTACGTGATGTATTCGTACAGGTGGGGGCTGGAGTGATTGCCTCCTCTAAGTGAGATGATGCATTCGTACAGGTGGGGGCTGGAGTGATTGTGTACTCCAAGTGACGTGTTGCATTCTACAGGTAGGGGCTGGAGCGATTGCCTCCTCTAAGTGTTGTGATATATTCGTAAAGGTGGAGGCTGGAGTGATTGCCTGCTCTAAAGGGCCGTGATAAATTCGTTCGGGTAGCGGCTGGAGTGATTGCCTCATCTAAGTCATGTTATGGATTCCTGCAGGTGGGGGCTGGAGTGATTGCCTCCTCTAAGTGACGTGATGTATTCGTACAGGTGGAAGCAGGAGTAATTGCCTCCTCTAAGTGATGTGATGGATTCCTGCAGGTGGGGGCTGAAGTGATTGCCTCCTCTAAGTGATGTGATGGAATTGTACAAGTGGGGGCTGGAGTGATTGCCTCCTCTAAGTGATACAATGCATTCGTACAGGTGGGGGCTGGAGTGATTGCCTCCTCTAAGTGATGTGATGGATTCCTGCAGGTGGGGGCTGAAGTGATTGCCTCCTCTAAGTGATGTGATGCATTCGTACAGGTGGGGGCTGGAGTGATTGCCTCCTCTAGGTGATGTGATGTATTCATTCAGGTGAGTGCTGGAGTGATTGCCTCCTCTAAGTGACGTGCTGTATTCGTGCAGGTGGGGGCCGGAGTAATTGCCTCCTCTAAGTGATACAATGTATTCATACAGGTGGGGGCTGAAGTGATTGCCTCCTCTAAGTGATGTGATGCATTCGTACAGGTGGGGGCATCAGTGATTGCCTCCTCTCAGTGACGTGATGTATTCGTACAGTTGGGGGCTGGAGTGATTGCCTCCTCTAAGTGATGTGATGCATTCGTACAGGTGGGGGCTCGAGTGATTTTCCCCTCTAAGTGATGTGATGCATTGGTACAGGTGGGGGCTGGAGTGATTGCCTCCTCCAAGTGACGTGATGTATTCATACAGCTGGGGGCTGGAGTGATTGCCTCATTTAAGTTACGTGATGTATTCGTACAGGTGGGGGCTGGAGTGATTGCCTCCTCTAAGTGAGATGATGCATTCGTACAGGTGGGGGCTGGAGTGATTCTGTCCTCCAAGTGACGTGTTGCATTCTACAGGTAGGGGCTGGAGCGATTGCCTCCTCTAAGTGTTGTGATATATTCGTAAAGGTGGAGGCTGGAGTGATTGCCTCATCTAAGTCATGTTATGGATTCCTGCAGGTGGGGGCTGGAGTGATTGCCTCCTCTAAGTGACGTGATGTATTCGTACAGGTGGAAGCAGGAGTAATTGTCTCCTCTAAGTGATGTGATGGATTCCTGCAGGTGGGGGCTGAAGTGATTGCCTCCTCTAAGTGATGTGATGGATTTGTACAAGTGGGGGCTGGAGTGATTGCCTCCTCTAAGTGATACAATGCATTCGTACCGGTGGGGGCTGGAGTGATTGCCTCCTCTAAGTGATGTGATGGATTCCTGCAGGTGGGGGCTGAAGTGATTGCCTCCTCTAAGGGATGTGATGCATTCGTACAGGTGGGGGCTGGAGTGATTGCCTCCTCTAGGTGATGTGATGTATTCATTCAGGTGAGTGCTGGAGTGATTGCCTCCTCTAAGTGACGTGCTGTATTCGTACAGGTGGGGGCCGGAGTAATTGCCTCCTCTAAGTGATACAATGTATTCATACAGGTGGGGGCTGAAGTGATTGCCTCCTCTAAGTGATGTGATGCATTCGTACAGGTGGGGGCTTCAGTGATTGCCTCCTCTCAGTGACGTGATGTATTCGTACAGTTGGGGGCTGGAGTGATTGTTTCCTCTAAGTGACATCATGTATTCGTACAGGTGGGGGCTGAAGTGACTGCCTCCTCTAAATCATGTGATGTATTCGTACAGGTGGGGGCTGGAGTGATTGCCTCCTCTAAGTGACGTGATGTATTCATACAGGTGGGAGCTGGAGTGATTGCCTCCTCTAGGTGATGTGATGTATTCGTACTGGTGGGGGCTGGAGTGATTGCCTCCTCTAGGTGATGTGATGTATTCGTACTGGTGGGTGCTGGAGTGATTGTTTCCTCTAAGTGACGTTGTGTATTCGTACAGGTGGGGGCTGGAGTGATTGCCACCTCGAAGTGATGTGATGCATTCGTACAGGTGGGGGCTGGAGTGTTTGCCTCCTCTAAGTGATGTGATGTATTCGTACAGGTGGGAGCTGGAGTGATTGTCTCCTCTGAACCACGTCTATCCTCAGGGGTCGATGGCTGGGGTGATTGTCTCCTCTGAACCACGTCTATCCTCAGGGGTCGATGGCTGGGGTGATTGCCTCCTCTGAACCACGTCCATCCTCAGGGGACGATGACTGGGGTGATTGCCTCCTCTGACCCACGTCCATCCTCAGGGGACGATGACTGGGGTGATTGCCTCCTCTGAACCACGTCTATCCTCAGGGGTCAATGCCTGGGGTGATTGCCACCTCTGAACCACGTCTATCCTCAGGGGTCAATGCCTGGGGTGATTGCCTCCTCTGAACCACGTCTATCCTCAGGGGACCATGGCTGGGGTGATTGCCTCCTCTGAACCACGTCTATCCTCAAGAGACAATGGCTGGGTTGATTGCCTCCTCCGAACCACGTCTATCCACAGGGGACGAAGGCTGGGGTGATTGCCTCCTCTGAACCACGTCTATCCTCAGGGGTCGATGGCTGGGGTGATTGCCTCCTCTGAACCACGTCTATCCTCAGGGGTCAATGGCTGGGGTGATTGCCTCCTCTGAACCACGTCTATCCTCAGGGGTCGATGGCTGGGGTGATTGCCTCCTCCTCTGAACCATATCTATCCTCAGGGTTCAATGGCTGGGGTGATTGTCTCCTCTGAACCACGTCTATCCTCAGGGGTCGATGGCTGGGGTGATTGTCTCCTCTGAACCACGTCTATCCTCAGGGGTCAATGGCTGGGTGATTGCCTCCTCCTCTGAACCACGTCTATCCTCAGGGGTCAATGGCTGGGGTGATTGTCTCCTCTGAACCACGTCTATCCTCAGGGGTCAATGGCTGGGGTGATTGTCTCCTCTGAACCACGTCTATCCTCAGGGGTCGATGGCTGGGGTGATTGTCTCCTCTGAACCACGTGTATCCTCAGGGGTCGATGGCTGGGGTGATTGTCTCCTCTGAACCACGTCTATCCTCAGGGGTCAATGGCTGGGGTGATTGCCTCCTCCTATGAACCACGTCTATCCTCAGGGGTCAATGGCTGGGGTGATTGTCTCCTCTGAACCACGTCTATCCTCAGGGGACGAAGGCTGGGGTGATTGCCTCCTCTGAACCACGTCTATCCTCAGCTGTCGATGGCTGGGGTGATGTCCGAAGTGGTGTGGTTTCTTCCCACTGGTGTAGGCGGTGGTGGTTGCCGTCCCTGACTGATGTGGTTTGCTCTCAGGCGCGTGGGAGCTGGTGGCTGTCTCATTTGTTGGGTACTAGCAGGTGAAGAGCTGTCTCTGCACCCTCCTGGGTCTCGGCTGTCTCAACCAATAAGGGCTGAG
Organism: Lissotriton vulgaris; assembly: GCF_964263255.1. Taxonomy (NCBI): domain Eukaryota; kingdom Metazoa; phylum Chordata; class Amphibia; order Caudata; family Salamandridae; genus Lissotriton; species Lissotriton vulgaris. The sequence goes on from NC_141687.1 coordinate 60,724,969, forward strand.
CTCCCAGCATGGCTTCCGGTAAGAAAGTGCAGAGACCGCAGAACCACAACAGAGCCAACAGACTCCAGGGACAAGTTCAAGGGACTTCCTCTGGAGGGGAAGAGCCCTCACCAAAGAGGGAAGTTACCCTCGACCTCAGCAGGACTTGAAGTTAAGAAACAGGAAACCACAGAGGTGAGGGAAACCCAACCACGATGACTGTAAACAAGCTGAATATAGACCCGCAGGGCAAGGGGAATGGATCTTGACGCCCATGATCGAGCGCCTTGTGGAGCTGGGGCATCAAGCCAACCAGTTTTCTAGTGCTGAAAAGTAAGGCGCTACAATGTAAATAACATGGGTGTCTACGAACACTTTTATCCTATGAAGACATATTATTAATTCTCTGCTGCCCTTTCGGACTGGGGTTAGATTTCTCTCTCAATGACCCTGTTTATAGTTCCTAGTAAATGGACCAAATGAATCAAAGAAAATGTTCTAATATTTGAAGTGTGCTAGGAGGTGTTCGCCCTTTGTCCGGGTTTCCCAGGAGCCCTGGCCTTAGGGGAGGACAAGCTAGTGGGACCGATTCCAAGCAGCTGATTGTCCGGCAGCAGAATCCCAAAACACACAAATGCTGTAAGTGCCAAAAACTACCAACCGGAAGTGCATTGGGGGTTTACCTGAAAGGACTGGTCCAGTCAGAGTTTTCGTTTCCACTTAATGGGAATACTATTGCCCCAGTGGTCTTTGACAAGGGGGCGCTTAACCCAAGGGGAGAGCCGGGCAGCTTCTAAAATCAGAAGATGTAGAGAAGGAACTTTGGGAGTTTGATGCTGCCTTTTGTAGTCTCTCTTATGAATTCAATCTAAGGTTAGTGCCCGCCACTGGTCCCCCATGGTGTGGCCTTGACACCCAGGCAAAGAGCCAGTCGCAGAAGTCTGGAGATGCAGCGAGGATCGTAGTTAAACAATCCATTATGTTTTATGTAAGTTCATGTACAGAAATATCTCAATGCTTGTATTACACAAGTTATTTATTATGCATTTTTATATTACATGTTTTATTTGGCATAATTATCATGAAAACAGTGCTTTTTTCAAGCAGAAAAATGCTTATTTGAAAAGTAAGTGAAATACTTAACTACTGCGTAAATGTGTGCAGTTAAATGAGGCACATTTAATTGTGTAGTCAAGAATATAAAGTTTTAAAGAAAACAGGTTTTGCTTTAGTGAAAACAACATTCTGTATGTAGAAGTCAACATTTGTGAATCTTCTGCTAGCAGGTGAAGCGAATAGGCTGTAATTGTAATTAGATGTTTACCTTTCATGAATAGACAGCCAATTAAGCAATAGATAAGCTCAGACAATTTTAGGTCTTGCCTACAGACAGCTGCTTGTTGCCAATACCTATTATCCACAATGCAATGATACATAACGTGGGCTTTGGGTCAGCGCCTTGCTCGTGATTGGATACCTTTATTGTCTGTCTTATTGCGATGCTCTTTATTTGTTAGCTTTGCTACCTATTCCTGTCTTTGTCCCGCCCCTGGAAAATAACATTTTTACCACTGTTTTGTTTGGAAGATTTGAATCCTTCCCTGGCTGACAGCGGGCAATTATTTTATCCTTTACCTTTTGGCATTTCATGGGACCACAAGACATTCCTCACTTTCTTCCCATGTGCTCCCACCACCTCCCCACCCGCTTTGCTAATCTATTGAAATCTCTGGACCGCTCTCCTCTGGTTACATTTTTGTATATAATAAAAAAACATGTAATTCCCTTATCCTGGTTCTTCCTGCTATGTTTTTTTCTTCTTCCTTTTATCTAGTAAGGGCCCAGCAGCTGCACACTACTACTGCGCCCTTTGCTTTTTTTGTTGTGCACTGCATCACTTGCATATTTTCTTTAATCTACCATTTTAAAATGGCCATCAGCCATCATAAAACAGTAATGTAAACTTTAAAAAAAAAATGGCCACCAGTGTGTATGTAACACGGCTTTTGTAAGCATTACTTTGCAGGAATCCGGTAATTTTTTTTTTCATCAGAAAGCTATTCTAAAATTGATGCACGCATGTGCACATACACGTAACAGACCAGCGGCCATCTCGGAATGTCTTTTCTCATAAAGAGAAAACATTTTCTAAAACGGCCACAGGTGCGACGCTGCGCACACACATGCATTGGCAGCCATGATGGAATGTGTTTTCTTGGTTAGTAAAAAGATTCCAGTATGGCCGCCTACACATGTGCATGCATTATGATGAACTTGGAATAATTTTTAGGTCTCGGCCTAGAGAAGCGCGAAGCGCGTTCTCGGCAGAGAACTATTGTAATCGTTTCAGTCTCCAAAACCGACAAAAGGAGACAAGAGCTGGGCACGCGCCCAGCATTCTCAATGGGAGAGGTGCGACAAGAGCTGGCCATGCGCGGATTCAGTCGCGCGCACGCTCATGGTGCCAGCGTCCCCGCCGCGCGCCGATCACTGCTCTCTTCCTGGCCGGCATCCAGAAGTTTCGCAACGCAGTGAGGGCACTGAGAGGTAGGTGCTTGTATTACACTTTTACTGCTTGTTTTACACTTTGCTTTCGCTTCCTTTATATCTGCTGTCTCCTGTTTTAGGCTAACGCTTGAATTGTTGCTTGCCAAGAAACGCTTGACTTTCTTAAGGGGTAAAGGGAATATCGGCGTCCCGTGGTTTACCTACTATGCGGCAGGGCTTGAAATGGGAAAAATAGAAGTGCAGGCACTGTAAACCGGAGTACTTGCGTGTTTCTCAGAAGTACCAGTACACTCCACTTAAATATATTACGTCCGTTTTGAACAGTGCCGGTACTCTCCCTCTCAAAATAAAAGTGCCGATACTCCATACCGGCCCATTTAAAGCACTGCAGTGTGCCAAATAAACGTTCACTGTGTCTGTCCTGCCTACGGAAGGTTAGCCTGTGGTCTCATTGTGATGCATATACTACACATATATGTTAACAGTTCGAGGACTATTTCTGGTGTAATCCAAGCACTGTGCCCTTCAGTTTGTGTCCAATGATGTGGTTGATGGTACTGATTTCATTACCTTTTTAGAAGAGGTTTTTAAACCTCATGAGTGTAAGTACCAAGGACATGGCTGAGCTGTGCAGGTGCAAACCACCGCTGCAACGTGTATCCTGACGTAAAGACCGCTTTAGCTATGTCAAGCTGGTAAATAGACCAATATTGCGCAGTCACTGTCTCTGCCCCCTACAACCATTGTTTTAATGACTGCTTCTCTCCGTGTACCTTACTGTTTACGTTTAATCCTGCCATGTGCTGCTAGTGTCATAATGCCTATATACACACACTCCGGCAACAATGTGAGCTCTCTGCTTTTCTAAAGGTAAATGGCTCCTCAGTGTTGGATAGTTTAGTTGATCTAGGTAGGCTAGTAAGCAGGGACATGGTAAAAAATATTTACTTGTGGCCAGCATCGTTTATTATTTTGTAAACTGTTTTATTGGGTTTTAAACAAATGAAGACCTGGCCCTCTAACCTCCAAGGCAGGGCGCTTGATTAGTATATTTCAGCCAAATTCCAGTTAATATGAATTAAAGAAGACAAACAAATATTTTTGTTCTTAATCTTGTTTTTAATGAGTATGGCTTTAGTTTGGGACTCAGAATTACTTGTGTTTCCTGTTTTAATGTCTTTTTCGGGGTGAAATGGTTTCCAGACTCTTCCCGCAGCATATTAATATTTTTCTTCTTATCAGTATGCTGGTGATTTTTTAATAAATGCTTAGTGTAGCTACTGTTACCCAGAAATGTGGCAGGTGCCGAAGTGCACTCCAGAAGTGTGCACAGAGCACACTGTACTGCCGGAGAACCAACATTTTACCTGAGGCAGCCCATGCTGCTGTACCACGTTGAGTGTGGTCACACAGCCACACACACACACAGCCACACACAAACAGCCGCCACACACACAGCCGCCACACACACAGCCGCCACACACACAGCCACACACACACACACAGCCACACACACACACAGCCACACACACACACACACAGCCACACACACACAGCTGCACACACACAGCCACACACACACAACCACAACCACACACACATACACGCAGCCACATACACACAGCCACATACACACAGCCACACACACACACACACAGCCACACACACACTCACAGCCACACACACAACCACACACACACACACAACCACACACACAGACAACACACATGCACACCACCACACACACCACCACACACACACACACACAACCACACTGTCAGTGCACACTTTCACCAGGCACAGGCACCATCAGTTGTCAGTGCTCGCTTTCACTGGGCACACACACCACCAGTCGTCAGTGCACGGTTTTACCGGGCCCAAACACCACCAGCTGTCAGTGCACGCTTTCATCAGACACGCACCACCAGCCGTCAGTGCACACTTTAAGCAGGTACACACACCACCAACCATCAGTACACGCTTTCACCAGGCACACACACCACCAGCCGGCAGTGCACACTTCCACCAGGCACACACACCACCAGCCATCAGTGCACAATTTCTACAGGCCCACACACCCCCAGCCATCAGTGCACACATCAATTGTTAACGCATCCACAAATAACTATTGTAGCAATCTCAGTATGGTGCACTTTACTTTCAAACATATTCATCTAAAGCGCAGCATGCCACCACTGCTACAAAAATAAATACACGTTTTTTTGGCCTACAATTTATAGACTTTTGGTGCAATTGGTGTTGCAATATTAAGCAATGCCAATAGCTCAAACTTAATTAACCCGAGACCTATTGCATTGTAAATGCTTGTTTCTTTTTGAACATGCCACTGGAAACAAGCATTGGCCTTTTAACGGTGAGACGTGCTGTGCCAGTGCTTGTTGAAGCTGCCCTTGCATTGCTCAGCTAACAATGGGCCTTGATTGCAATCAGAACGGTCATGTTTTGTCTAGCTTTCATGCAAACGTATCTAGTTGGGGAATGAGCACTGATGGACCGTTGTAGAATGGCTTGGGGGTCTCATGATCTAACTGCAATGCACTGCCTTGATACTAATTAGCCGGAGAGAAGGCAATCACACTGGCCGAAGGCCTCCAACCGGATGAAGTCAACATTTCACAGTTATCTGTAAAACAGTACTTTCTTCCTGTGATTTGCGGGTTTTTAGGCAACTGCATTTCGTGAACACACACAAACGTAAACACACACATATGTTTTGGCGGTCATTTTACATAATATATGAGTTACATCACCATTATGACATTCCTTATAGCACTGCTGTCATGGCTGCTAGGAACATGTGGCAATGAAGGATCAAATTATAATGCAAAATTGTCTAAATTATGCAGCAAGGAAATGTAAATTATGTGGCACATTCTCTATTGTTCTAGCAGTATTATTTTCACCCGTATGAGCTGGAACCACCATTAGTTGTTGAAATGTGCATTATGTGGCAAATTATGTGGGAAGTGTGGTAAATCCATTATTATGTGGTAACCGTCATAGTCACGGAATTGCAAAAATCCACTTTCCCTCACAATGTTCCATTGTTTCATCAAAAATGTATTAATAAACAATGAGGAGCAGGGCCAAGACTCATTTGTATATGTCTGAGTCCAAACTGGAGTGGAACAGTGAGCAAAAGAATGATGGTTAAACCCAGATCTCTTGACTGGGGGTGAGGGGTTAAAAAGCTTCAGCACTCCGTCCATCATCTTATTGTGTTTTCTAAGTATGGTAAATTCATAATTATGTGGTAACCGCTACCGCTGCGGCCGCGGAATTTCACAAATCAACTGACCCTCAAAAGTTCCATTGTTTTAGCAACAATTTATACATGAACATTAAACAAAACCTTACCATCCTAATTCCAGCCTGAGTCCTTGTTATATGCAATTTGATGAAAATAGCCTTTTGAAGCAAACTAATAATAATAATAATAATAAATTACATTTATGAGAGCGCACAGCTACCGACACCTGAGGTGTCCCGGCACTAACTACCCGACATGAGCACATAATATTAAAAATGCATAATAAGTCAATCGGAATATGGTCCTATATTGGACAGTTGGCAGAGTTACCTGACAGTGTCCGTAATGACCATGGGTGAGCTGGTCTCCATACCTGCTAAGGATGTTTCTGAGCATCATTCAAGGCACAAGAAATCTGCTGCAGCTCGAACAGCTCTAATGCAAGTGCCTGTAAATAATAGTCCAATGTAGACACATCTCAAATACACTTGTTTAGAATAAAACACCGAAATGTGAGTTAGAAGTGCCCACAATCTCATCCCCTTACTTACTTTCTTTAGAACCAGACTTGATCAAGAGAACCCTGGTGAACCCACTCCCATTCTTGACAAGATCTGCCTAAGATTGACACAGAGATTTGGAAATCCCTAATGACACAACTCAATCGAGCTCTTAGGTGAGGGCTGGTGAGGGCTCTTCAGATGAGGGCTAGGAGAAGATAAACAAGCATTGGCTTTCTTCTTGGCTTCGTTCAAATGAAAGATCTCTGCAAAAGGTGAAGCAGTAGAATCTGGAATAAGCATAAGACGTGAGCATAATTTCTTTTTATAAGTATTTGTCAACTGGAAAAGACTCCTGCACATTTCGTTGAAACAATCCCAAAATTGCACATAATCTTCCACATTCATGAAAAATTAAATCATCTACCCGAGTTCACTATGCATAGCGTTATCTACTGAGCATGGGGTAGATCAAATGCCCTTTTTATCAAGGTCCCTTCAAGTCTGTAAGAATGATGAAATTATGTAAATCAGGTACACGATGACCGTGATTTTAAAAAAATTGTTTGAAAACTTAATCCGTAATCTAAATATCGTTTTTCCACAGGAATAATGACAGTGCATTTAATAAATGTAATCCTTTAAGGAGAATTACTTTTTAAAATTAAATAACACCTTTTTTCAGTCTACATTAGATTATGAATTAAAGTATAATGCATAATAGAGCTGATAACATGCACCTAACTTTGTATAGTCAACAAGTCCTGCTACTGACGTAACCATGCTTTCGTTGGTTTTACTCCTCCAGAATTCTGTCTGGCACATAGTGAAACCAACGGCGAGGGCTGGTCACTAACTGTTCATCATTGTTTGGAGGTTTAGAACTGCACTTAGGGTTCCCTGCCATTCACCCTTCGTGATGGCTGCATGTCACCAAGGATTTATGTATTTGGTCCTGAGCTTTAATGTAACTAATGTATCTTTCTAAGTCACTCAAACTAAAGTAAAGGGTGCAATAGTGTGTAGAAGGAAAGCCCAGAACTCAAAGTATGTCTCAAGGAGAGATATGTATTTTGTTTACTTTTTTTAAAAAAAGGAAGGTTTTATTGTTTAATTGTCAAATTATTAATATATTGAGGTTTTGTGTACCTTTTGCATTCGTGTTTATTTATAGTTCCAGACAAGTGTATACTCTGCTGTACCTCAAGATTTGTTTGAGTGCATCCTTCATCACCTGGTACCTGTTGGTGTGTGGAAAATAAAATAGTTTTCTTGGCAAATCATTTCCTCAAAAAGAAGTTAAACAATGTTTTTAAATGTATTATTTACGAGCCTTATTCTTTTTTAAATATCTGCTTAGTCGATGCATACTACAGTTCAGGTTAGATAACATTAATGTATCCCAGAAATGTATATGAATACCAATGATTCACTGGGTGAGTTTGGGAAGTCACTGGTAACTTACTTGCCTGTGAGTTCTATGACCAAGGAAGCACATATAAATCTCCACATCCCTGAAAATTAAAAAAGGCCTTTGGAGAGAACGGTCCTTCATATTTAATACCTATTTGGAGTGTTCTGCTCACCTTATATTGGTGGTGGTGGGGGTGGAAGAGGTGTGGCGCCCCGGCTAGGGTGACTGACTCCGGAATCTGGGGATCACGGTTTGATCCCCGGCACCGGCGGCAGATTTATCCAGCACCATGTGACTCTGGGCAATAGCTTGCTTAATCTTCCCGACGGCCCCAGTGCCTAGAGACCCTTGCGGGTGATTGTGCGCTTTACAAATGTGGATTTATTATTATTATTAATATTATTATTTAAGTATCTAAGATAGTAAAAAACCTTTGAAATACCATGGATTCCAAGTTATCAATGAATGCCAAGTGGACAAATTAACAAATTAGCAAAATCAAGTTTCATTACCACGAAACCTCTGCAATGCATCTTCCACCACCTGGGAATCCCACACAAGGTCCAGGCAACTATTTCTCTTGTATTTCAAAACTTGATTATGCCAATGGCCTCTACCACAGTTAATATTGATCAACTATGAAAAGACTACAATGGATTCAGAACTCTGCTGCCAGACTACTCCTACATGTAAAGCCCCAAGCGCACATTTCCCCTGCCTTGAAGGCCCTACATTGGTTATTGTTTGCCAGAAGATCCAACTTCAAGCTGTGTTGTATCACCCACAAAGCGATACATGGAACAGGACTACTTTTCATCAGGAATAAAATCACCAAATACATTCAACAAAGGAACCTCCTCTCAAGATTGGCATAAAAACCTCAACATAGAAGAAAAAAACATAGGCGGCACATCTTTGTCTGTTCAAGCAGCCAAACAATGGAATACATTACTCCCAAACATAAGATCCATGGTTAACTATCTCATTTTCAGAAGACTACTCAAGAGTTGGCTGATTTCCTACATAACCACCATACTCAAACTTAATGCACAACATATCCCTGTGTTTGCAAACATTTATAATTTGAATGTTGGTATGTATTTATACTTGTGTATTTATTTGTGCACATATGTATGATAACTATGGCTTAAAATTATATATTATTTAGGTCTGCTTAAAAAATGTACATACTAATTTACATTTTACGCTTTGTTATAAGGAGTATGTATGTTTACACTTATGTCATTTTCATGTTATTTTTATTTCAACTTGAGTTGCTGATGCGCTTTTGTTTTTATATCATAGTTACTCCTGACGAAGGACTTAAAATGTCCGAAATGCATTGGGTGAATGAATGACTGTAAGGATGCCCAGCATGAATAGTGGAATTCAACATGTTGTAGGATAAGGCCTGAATGGACATACCTTCAACATTAAATGATTGAACTTACACTGCCCTGTGTTTACTATAGAGTACTTTGGACTACATGGATTACTTTAAAAAGGTTGGTTTCACGGTTAACTATTATTGGCTTTCGCCTACAATAGCAGTGCATCTTAAATCTGGTGTGTGACGGCGGACTGGACAATTTTACTTTCTAAAGGTGCCATTTTCAAACACACTTTTTAAAAACAATCTCCCTAAAAAGATGTGTCATTAAATTCTGAGTTCAGAGAGCCTAAACTCCATTTCTCTATCTTGTCCCAATGGAAAGTTATACTTGTAAGATGTTACAAAGTAACCCCCATGTTAGCCTGTGGGACATATAGCCTTTCAATAGTGAAAAATGAGATTGGCAGTATTTCACTATCAGGACTTGTAAAACACACAAGCACATGTCCTACTTTTACCTACACTGCACCCGACCCATGGGGGTACCCTGGGCCTACCTGAGGGGTGCCTTACATGTAAGAAAGGGAAAGGTGGGGCCTGGTAAGTAGGAGCACTTGCAAGGTCCACATGGCAATTTAAAACTGAGCGCAGACACTGCAATGGCAGGTCTGAGATACCTTCACAGGGCTGCTTCTGTGGGTGGCACAATCAGTGCTGCAGGCCCACTAGTAGCATTTGATTTACAGGCCCTGGCACACTAAGTGCACTTTACTAGGGTCTTACCAGTAAATCAAATTTGCAAATCAGGGAATAATTAATCTGAATAACAATTTACACATCAGCACTTACACTTTGACACTGATCAGCAGTGGCAAAGTGCACAAATCATCTAAGCCAGCAAAAACAAAATCCAGCACAGCATCAAAAATACAGGAGGTAGAGGCAAAAAGTCAGAGGAAACCACACCAAGGATGCCAAGTCTAACAGTGAGTATATAGGTATTACTTTACTTCTACTGAGAAAAGAAAAATACAAATTTGACTCTCCAATGCACTACTCTGTCTCACCCTATACCTCTTTCAATATACCCTCTACCTCAACTCTCTGACTCATCCCAAACCTCATTCACTACTACAACCCACAAAATAAACCTTTCTAGACTCTTCCGCCTCTATCCCTTCTTTTCTCACCCAAAACCTCATTTCACTATTGTGATCTCCCAAGCAACCTTTTCTAAATTCTTCCCTTGTGTACCCCTCATTTGACTCATAACAACCTCATTTTACTACTATGATTTCCCTAATCCCTTTCTAGAGACTCTCCCCTTATCCATCTCTTCTTTTACTCATCACCTTACTACTATGATCTCCCAAATAACACTTTGTTATTGTTCCCTCTTCTATCCCTCCATTATCCTATTCTGTTTTCCAACTAACAGACTTGCATGTCCACCGCTCAAGGTAACACATATTTCCCCATACTAATCCACCACTAATTATTTTTGGGTTACAGAGTAGCGTGCTACTCGCCGAAAAGTGCTTTGATGCCTCGGCAGGGGTAGTAAGCGCTATATACATATAATTACGATTACAATAAAGGGCTCAAACAACTATTTTTGCTTTGTATGCCCATAAAAATAAAGTCACAGAATGTCCCTTGTCGAGTGCATTAAACCATAATAGTCTTCCAAAACCTCCTAGGACTTTCATCGTCATTGCGTCACTGTGCAGTTTCCATGCAAGAGATTGTGACTGACAAATATTTTTCTCTCTCCGCAGTTCCCAGCTTGTCAGACCCCAAATATCAAGATCCATAAGGAGCAGCCATTCATTTTCATTTGGCCAGATGGGACCACAAGCGGCCCAGACTGATTACAGGCTATTTATGTCTCACCAGTGAGGTACATATAGGATTCTGTGGCAGAGCGAGCAAGGGACCCATGTCTGGGGCATAACGTTGGCTATTTAGGGAGTTACATCAAACACACAAAAGTGGAAGGAAGGAATGCCTGCAAACAGTCTAAACCACTGACAATTGCTCTGGGTAGCATTCCAACTCATCGTTTCTCCCCCTCTATTCCACTTTAGACAGCGTCCTATCTTATGCAAATCAGTACAAACTGTGCTCCTCATGGGAATAATCCTACCCGAACTGTCAGGCAAAGCCCCCACCAGAAGGGACCATACTTGCGAAAATTCTGAGACCAGAAAATGCATAGCTTAGATCACACAAGCTCTGGCCCAAGTATGACATCACAGGAAATCACATAACATGCTACAGTATTCAGATTAAAGGAAATATCCTCTGGTTTCTGACTCAATGGCATCACGAGAAAGCAATGTCTCAAACAAGAAGCCTATCTGCATTGGGGCCAGTTTTAACCTTGCTGCCAAATCTATTCATCAGCAAATATACCTGTGGTGCAGTGATGTCAGTTGGTAATTGAAGCGGCATGCATGATTGCATTTCAGAACACAACACAGCTCCCACAGAACTTGTTTTTATACAAATGTTTTATTGTTTTTCCAAACAAAATATCCCAATAAACTATTGAGCACAGAATTATTCAAGAAATATTCTCATCCATCAAATTTTACTGAAACGATAACATGATTGGTCAGCAGTACGGTCAACGCAAGTACACCCTATACCACGTCGTCTTACGTTCTCTTCATGGGATCAAGCCTCCTTTCCAATGAGAAATCCCTTAGACCCTGATGTGTCAAATTACATAGGCTAAAAAAGTAGAAAGTCCCTAAACACAAAGAGCATAAATTCTCAAACTAACAAAACAAGATATCACTGCCATACTATTTAATAGCCCACTGTGTAGTCTAAACAGATCAGAGACGCGACATGTTTGCTTATTATACCAAGGTATATTGTTACATTTTATTAAATACAAAGCACATTAAAAATAGATGAATACACACTCAAAAAATAAGTTAAAATTAGCTAATGAATTTCATAACATAAAAAACATTACATATACAGGTTACAGTGTTCATAAAAAAGATTTGTCAGGTATCAGTATTCATACAAGGTAGTTTGTCGACGCAGCGTTTCGGTATGTTTACAAATTCTTACACCTCCTTCAGGACAGTTTCTAAACAATAAAGAACAAAGCTTTACTTGTGTAACCAGATCACATTTTTAGCAAACAGTACATACATTTTTTTTACACATGGGGTCAGTAGGCAGATTGGAAATACAATTGTCTTATATGACATTTAAAAATAATTCAGGATTATCATCTTTAAAACCTAACACATTTCATACAGTGTACAAGTGAATATCGATAAAGTTTCAATAGACGCTATATATGACAACAGTGTACCATAAAAGGTTCCTAGTCACCCTATTGATTTAACAAACTTCAAATTACATAGGCACCGCATGTCTTCTGAAGACTCAAAGTTGGGTGGAAATCCGGTTTCAGTCCTCAGTCGGAGCTGGCCAGATCTTCTCTCTCAGTACAGTACTGTTTTGTACATCGGTCATTTCAACGATGGCTCCCCTATGCAACAAACAGTTAGTTATTACACATCCATATTATACACTCTCGTTGTATCATTGCTCCTGATCTGGTGAACAAGTCATGGGGACATGTCATCGCAGCTTCTCATTTGAAGAAGCACGGTCTCTCGCGCCTCAGTTGGCTCTCTGTCCTCAGACCTCTTCTGTGTCCCCTCATTCCGCCCAGTTAGTTAAGGGTAGACTCCACCTCAGGTGACTTGGGAAAGTGTTTAACTTCCAAAACATCAAGATACGCCTTTTCGCTAGTAGAACTGTCAAATCCATGAAATTATTTGGCTGTGAGGCTCTTTTATGGACTGTAAACCTCTCCAGTAAACAACTATTTGGGAATGATGGACATTGTGATACTGCAACCTGTGCAATGTATACAATCACCTTCTGCTGGTACCCTCAGAGTACCAGACAAGTCCATAACATATGACAAAATGCAGCCCTCTCTTTAATGCATCTGGGACATGCACTGGAGTGTGTATCATACATTGTGTGTGACCTGGCATGAGATTAAGAGTTACAATGGACAAAATCAAACTGAATTAATACAAGCATTGAAGATGCAATAGGTCTCTCCTTTGATTAAGTTAAAGCCATTTACTTTGCTAATGGTATTGTATAGCAAAGCAAATGCCTTTAACTTAATGAAAGGCGAGACCTATTGCATTTTAAATATCGGCATATTCTTGTTGCCAAGGGACTCCTTACTGCTGGTACTGCACTGTGTAATGTAATATGTTTTAAAATGTCAATAAAGTAATCCGACATAAAATACAAAAGGAACTTTCTTTCTGATTTAGAAAAACAAACTGTGATGTATTTTCTTATTATTTTAATACCAAGTATTGCCGTAGCTCTCAACCTGTCAGTGGAGCCGTCGGCCCTCAGACACTGCTATGCCACTCTAGCTTTCAATTGAAAACCTGGGATCTATAAGTGAAACGACTCGCTTTTTGTATTAAATTTTTTTTTTTTTTAACAATTATGCATTTCTCCACTGATACTCTACACTGGCAATGAGATGTCAAACTACTAAGTACACTGAAACCCACATCAAATCAGGAAGAACCTGATCCGGTCCCCACCGAGGGCTGCAATCACAGATGGGAATCCTAACAGAGCAAATATTTTGATTCTTCATACGGAGGTCGACAAAACAAGTACTATTACCTGGGCCAACAATCACGTTTATTACGTGCAAAGAGGCATACGGTATGTGGAGTCCGGTATAAAACCACACATTATTTGTATAGTTCTCTGGTGCCTTGGCTTGATTTCTTTTTAATTCAGAGTATTTTATTAAGAATTTTTACACATATATTTAACATTGCTTTCCCATCACGGGGTAACATTCCAACTTTGGCTTAATTTCTGCTCGGCCAACCATAAACACTGTTTCCTATCCAGTTGCTTTTGGCACGCCAAGGGCACGCCGGTGTCTACATGGCAGCAAGGAGACCCCAGAAATCCTTCAGCAGGGCAGCTCAGAGCAGCACCTGCATGTATTCACGGGTCAGTTTTTAGGTCTCGCGACCTATCGATGTGCGCAAGCGCATCGAGCGGAGCGAGAATTCAAGTGGCGAAAATCATCGTCAAACCAAGGGCTTTCAGCCCCGCGGTTTTCATGCAGTTCACGTGAACCACGTGATTAAACATGCACGTGCATTCCCGGCCGCACAGCACATCAAAGGGCTTCTCCTCCCCTAATTATTCATGGCCGGCCGCAGGCCGGCCGTACTTTCAGTTTCCCAAGCCCGCCCCCATCCGGCTTCCCTCCGCGCATCTGCCTGCCACACTTCTCCTCCCCTCGCTGGCATTCCCGCCATCCCACCACCCCACCAGGCTCTCCCGCCCCCATCCAGTCACTGTTCTTTCCCTTCATTTGTTCATTCTGGTACTGTTCTCATGTACTCGCCTGTCAGAGTATTTCTAACTCTCCCTTCTTTTCTTCCTACATCTAAAGCCGATTTATTTTCTGTCCCTTCTCATCCAGTCCAGCTGGGTCTGCCCTCTACCACTTTCTATTTTCTCGGTGATTCTGCGCTTCTCTCGCTCATTCACTTTCTGTTTCTCCATCGCCTCCCACGACCTCTCTCTGGTTGTCCTCGCTATCTCTCGCACTCCCACGTTTATCCCTCTCTTTCTCGCGCCTCATCTCTTTCTTTTCCCACTCTTTCTTCATTTCCCTCCCTCTCTTGCCTCCTGACTTTCCTTCTCCATGCTCTTTCCTTCGCAACCCTACTCTTGTTACTTTTCCCTTCTACCCTTCTCTAGCTGTCTCCTTTCTTGCCTCGCATTCTTTCTCTATATTTTCCTTTTCTCCTGCTCCCTTCTCTCACCCTGCATATCCTCAATGTATATATGTCGTCCATCAATGTATATATGTTGTCCACTCTCTCCTACACCCCACTCCCTCCTACACCCCACTCCCTACAAGACGTACGCATTTAGTATATAAAAGTATGCAGATGCAATTGCATAAATATTCCCGATTGTGCGCGTTTGCAATATGTGCGAGATGAGCAAGACATTGGAAACAGAAACATCAAGGCATTGTATTTCCAGTGATTGCTTGTGTTTTAATTGAAAACAGAGCTTCTAAGACACTGCACACGCAATAAAGCATTGAAAATTTGTAGGAAGGCTTCAGAGTTTATTTACTTTTTGGTACTATTGGTCAGAAAGAGGAGCTGCTTTTGAGAATCACATTCCTGGACTATAATTACTCTGAATGCAACAATAGAGATTTCAGCGGGTAACACGGTGCATGCTTAGTAACAGCTGGCATGCTAACACATGGATAGCCTCGGACTTCACGGAATAGGGGGACTTGTGGAAAACAGGCGTATCTTACTGCACAAACTATGGCCGACGGTGAAATAATTTACACCGGAGTAGGGCCCACATGCATCAAGCACTTTTTCATTCGCAAACGGTGCGATTCCTTAAAATCGGCCGTTTGCGAATGCAAAAGTGCTTTTTGGGATGCATGAAGCAATTTTAGAATTTGCAACATTGTTGCGAGTTCTAAAATTGCGGGTGCTTTTAAGAAGTCGCAGATGTGCGACTTCTTAAAAGCAATGCATCATCACTTTGACAAGTGAAAATTCGCACTTAGGGTTCCAAATTTACCGAGTGGTTGAACCACTCGGTAAATTTGGAAAAAGTGTTTAAAATGCTTAAAATGTTTTTTTTTCAACATTCATGTTACGGACACACATGTCCTTAGGACATGTGTGTGTGCAACATGATGCGAAAAATACATTTCAGGGGTGCATGGGGGGGTCCTTTGGACCCCCCCCTGCACCCATGAAATTTTCTAAGTGCCACTCGCAATTTGCATTGACTCCTATGGGCCTTTTGGCCCATAGGAATCAATGGAAATTGCGAAAATTAACTTAAGAATTCGGTATTTCTTTGGGATTCGGTAAAAAATGCGATTTTTACCGAATCACAAAGAAATACCGAAAAAAATGATGCATAGCATTTTGCATTTCCTAAATAGCGATTCCTTAATTTTCGCTATTTAAGAAATGCAAAATCCTACATTGATGCATGTGGGCCTTAGACTTACTCCCAGCAAGCAAGGTTACTGTTTAAAGTCCATCAAGAAATAAAGTGACTTGAAATTAACGTTTTAATTTACAGTTACGGGTGAAATGAGTGTACAAAACATCCCATCACAATGCATTTAAAAAAAGTCACTTTAACTTTACTCTGCATTCAGCAAAACAAATGCCTATGCAATCTCAAATGCAACATACAACAAAAAAACATAACCCACTATAGTGTTTAGAGGACCAACAATATAAAACCGAGCAGTGCACACCAACGTAAAAAGAAAAAAACAGTGGCTTTATCTGAGGGATTTAGAGTCACTGATAAGTATTAAACACTCATGTACACAAAATAGATGAATAATCAATTGCCTACTATAGGCAAACATCGCAGGAAAAAAAAATCGCTACTGACACGGAGCCGAGGAGTCCTATTTAGAGAGCTGCCTCCTGAAAACAAGTAACGAAAGTGGAGCGCTTGACTAATAATTAAAAAAACAGGAGTCGCCAAAACCTGTTCCACGATATGTACATGACTGCTTATGAAGAGGAAGGGCTAGAGAAAAGGGGAAAAAAGAAAACAAACCATGCAAATCAAACCTAAAAATGCTGGGTAGGAATAGGAAGATTGACTCGAACTGTTTCTTAGCCAAACCGAAAAACGATTTACTTCTTGGTACTATTGGTCAGAAACAGGAGCTGCTTTTGAGAATCACATTCCTGGACTATAATTACTCTGAATGCAACAATAGAGATTTCAACGGGTAACACGGTGCATGCTTAGTAACAGCTGGCATGCTAACACATGGATAGCCTCGGACTTCACGGAATAGGGGGACTTGTCGAAAACAGGCGCATCTTACTGCACAAACTATGGCCGACGGTGAAATAATTTACACCGGAGTAAGACTTACTCCCAGCAACAGATAGTTTACCACACACCTTTCTGGTACAATGCATCTTTCTAATTAAAGACAGGTTCGTCGTCAAATGGTTTGTCCCTTGTGTGCTGGTTAGAATGCAGTGCATGTTTCCAGGCCTCTCTGAATCACTGACTATCCCTTAACACTAGATTTCATGTACACTGTCAGGGCCTACTGCCAAAACCTGCAAATTCAGTACTCTCGATCTATGTCCGCATTTGACATGCTTGAAGTAAAATATAAATCCATTTACCCCTCACAAGCGTAACAAATATGAAATCAGGTGACATGCATTTAACTGCCAACATGTAAACAAGCCGAATATGTGCATGCAGCTTTCCAATATAGAAAACAAATTGGACTTTATTCGCAAAAAAAAAATATACTACAATTGGACTCCTTGGGTTCAACTCACATGCAAACCTCAAGTAACTCCAACTATTAAATCTTCATTAACACAAACAAAGATACTTGGCACAAAACCACCCAATAGGCATACTGCCAATAAAACCATGCTCAAACCAGGCCAGAAAGTTAGTCTCGTTTTGCCATCAAGGAGCAATGAATTTACAATAAACATGGCCATTGAAAATGTATTCTTAAAAATTAGGATTGGAATTATATGGCCATTAATGTTATTAAGTATTTTGCAGATGAAAAGAAACCGTAAGTCCGTAACTGACACACTAGTTAGCATTCTTTACATAAGTACTGAGCTCTGACATCGATGTACAACCTTCAGGCCATAAATGTAAACCCCGTCAGGACTGAATCCAACCTTCATC
The DNA here is from genome assembly GCF_964263255.1 of Lissotriton vulgaris. Taxonomy (NCBI): domain Eukaryota; kingdom Metazoa; phylum Chordata; class Amphibia; order Caudata; family Salamandridae; genus Lissotriton; species Lissotriton vulgaris. Next base: position 60,742,767 of record NC_141687.1, read on the forward strand.
CTTCTGAGGTGGATACACGGAGTACCACTGAGTGATCAACAGACACACCTTTTACGAACAGCGCTATATATAACAACAAAACTAACGAAGCAAGGGAGGGTTAAAACAAGAATATGCTTTATTAATAGGGAAATTCAAAAGTGGGGCTGCGACGTGATAAAACAGAATGGAAAGTAATGATTGACGTCATTGACAGCACATGTGAACATATCATCCACGAGCTGATCACGTAAATATCGTTCCGGCGTTTCTTCTGCCGATTACTTTCAAGATTCATCTGGCAATGCATAAGTCTTAAAAACACCTTTGTAAATCAAGCCAATGCACATGAAAACATTTTCTGCCATATTGGAAAAAACATAGACTATTTGAAAAGAAACCGAGCCAAAAGACTTCACAAACGATCACAGGCTAAATCAAAATAAACTGCAAATACAAAAACATATTTACTGCAAACACCAAGTAACACTAGTTTAAACGTTGAAGGTTGTTGCATACTAATAGTGTCTAAATTCATCTCAGCCTTAAATATTAATCAAAATCATTCACAACACAAAAGAATAATACTGCAAAAGAAAGACACTGTGATTACAATACAACAGTACAATCACAATCGCACATTGTCAACAAAAAAAATATTTCCCAAAAAATGTCAGAAGTACAGTACATAAAATAACTACATCGCAAGATATTTACTAAAAACAACATTTATACATAGCACATAAAAATTTTGAAACGTTCAATAGCTAGACACGATGTGCAAAAGAATAGTCAAATTCAGTCGGAATATGTCGTACGTACATCACAAAAAATTCCAACATTGCCATATATTCATTACAAACAACATTAATACATAGCAGATCAAAATTTGCAAACGTTCAATAGCTGTACACAAACAGCATACGAAAAGTCAAATTCAGTTGGAATATGTCGGAACTACGTCCCATAAAATTAAGACATTTGCAATATATTCATTAAAATCAACATTTATACATAGCACATCAACATTTTTAAACGTTACATAACTATACACTAAGTACATACGCAAAACCAAAAACAGTCTGAATACGCAAACGTCATAAAACAATACAAAACATTAATCAACGCTCAAAAAAGTATAAACACAATCAATACTACATACCCAAAATTTGTATAATAATAGTAAAATTCAAACTTACCTGTCAAATGACGCAGCAACAACACAAGAAGCACAACGCGCCTTTCACACGTGACTCTTCTCGAAGATCTGGGAATTTCCCCGTTGATGCACGTCAATCGCAATGCTACGTCACAAAACGTAGCAATGCGATTGGCTGGAAATTACATCATTCAGAAAACAAAGGGAAAATACAAAAAAAAACTAGAACGCTGACCTCCAAAACGTAGGTAGCGTATAGGCGCTACATTGCGACCAGCATTTTTATTAAGGAAAAGACATCCGCACAAGGAAAAGGGACTCAAAGCCATACTATCACTCACGCCAAACACAAAATAAAAACATTTAAAAAAACATACACATAAACATGTTCACAGCAAAAAAATAACACACACTTGCAAAAAAATCACACACACACACACCACCATATCATCAACAACACACAACATCACACACTAAGCATAACACCACAAAGAACAATATACTCATTTATTATTCACATTAACACACTAAATCAATGTCACCACTCAGCACCATCACAGCATCACGCCAAACACAAAATAAAAACTCACACACGCAACCGCACTCACACACGCAAGGCCACTCACACACGCAACACCACTCAAACACGCAACGCAACTCACACACGCAACGCCGCTCACACACGCAACGCCACTCACACACGCAACGCCACTCACACACGCAACGCCACTCACACAACAGCGCCACTCACACACGCAACGCCACTCACACACGCAACGCCACTCACACACGCAACGCCACTCACACACGCAACGCCACTCACACACGCAACACCACTCACACACACAACGCCACTCACACATGCAACGCAGCTCACACACGCAACGCCACTCACCCACGCAACGCCACTCACCCACGCAACGCCACTCAACCACCCAACGCCACTCACCCACGCAACGCCACTCAGCCACGCAACGCCACTCACCCACGCAACGCCACTCACACACGCAACGCCAATCACACACACAACGCCACTCACACACGCAACGCCACTCACACACGCAACGCCACTCACACAGGCACCGCCACTCATCCACGTAACACCACTCACACACGCAACGGCACTCACACACGCAAAGCCACTCACACAACAGCGCCACTCACACACGCAACGCCACTCACACACGCAACGCCACTCACACACGCAACGCAACTCACACACGCAACACCACTCACCCACGCAACGCCACTCACCCTCGCAACGCCACTCAACCACCCAACGCCACTCACCCACGTAACGCCACTCAGCCACGCAACGCCACTCACCCACGCAACGCCACTCACACACGCAACGCCAATCACACACGCAACGCCACTCACACACGCAACGCCACTCACACACGCAACGCCACTCACACAGGCAACGCCACTCATCCACGCAACACCACTCACACATGCAAGGCCACTCAACAACGCAACGCCACTCAACGACGCAACGCCACTCAACCACGCAACGCCACTCACACATGCAACACCACTCACACACGCAACGCCACTCACACAACAGCCCCACTCACACACGCAACGCCACTCACACACGCAATGCCACTCACACACGCAACGCCACTCACACACACAACGCCACTCACACACGCAACGCCACTCACACAGGCAACGCCACACACACACGCAACGCAACTCACACAGGCAACGCCACTCACACATGCAACGCCAATATTACACGCAACGCCACTCACACACACAACACCACTCACACACGCAACGCCACTCACACACGCAACGCCACTCACACACGCAACGCTACTCACACACACAACGCCACTCACACACGCAACGCCACTCACACACGACACGCAACGCCACTCACACACGCAACACCACTCACACATGCAACGCCACTCACACATGCTACGCCACTCACACACACAACGCCACTCACACATGCAACGCAACTCACACACGCAACGCCACTCACACAGCCAACGCCACTCACACACGCAACGCCACTCACACAGGCAACGCCACTCACACATGCAACGCCACTCACACACGCAAAGCCACTCACACACACAACGCCACTCACACACGAAACACCACTCACACACGCAACGCCACTCACGTTGCCAATAGGTCTCGCAGTACGAAAGTTGGAGCCATTACAATTGTAAATAACAATGCCTTTTATTTTGGTTATCATTTTAAATACATAAAGGGCTTTGTCATTTACAAAACCAATTGCTCCAACTTTCCTACTGCGAGACCTATTGGCAACGCCAGTGCTTGTTACAAATGAAGGCCTACAATGGGGTCATTGCTTCCCCGCTTGTATGTGGGAATGGTCTAACTTTTGGTACAAGATGGCAAACAACCAAATTCCATAAATAACAAGCACTGTGCTGAGGTACTCCAGTGTGCATCGCACTCTCAAAGTAAGTACACCAACAAGCGAGTGTGAGAGAGTGAGAGTGAGGGAGAGAGAGGGAGAGAGGGTGTGAGAAAGTGGGAGAGAGAGAGAGAGTGTCTTAAAGATTGAGTGGGAGAAATACTGTGCGTGTGTGTGAGAGAGAGAGAGAGGGGGGGGGGGAGACATTGACAATATAAAATAAACTCTCTACTATGGAGTACTGGATGTGATGTGATATTTCAGGGTATGAAATAACATAATACCTTTCACCCACACAAAGGCCTGCTAGAATTCCCACAACAGCCACACTGTTGCATTACACCGAAATAGGTGGTGTAGAACTCTTCCTCCCCTATGAAACACCCATAGCAAAAAAACACACAAAGTAGCTCCCTGCCTCTCTCTCCGATACCTGCATACCAGATACCCTTCTATCAGAAATAACCCTGAAACTGAACGCAACAATCTGCCCCGCTAGCGCCAAGAGACCAATGAATTAGTGAACGCGGCTCTACCGACACGCTTGGCCGATGGGTGCTTCCTGACCCCTCAAGGCCCTCTTGCAGAAGCCCGTGGCCCCTTGGTGCTCCACGGCTCGGCGGGGGGAGGGGTGGGGTGTGCGCGATGATCCTGGTGAAAGTTGCCAGTGGCTCCCCGCTCTTCCCCTGGAGCTGCAGCAGGCCTCGCTTGTCCATGGAAAGGCAATTTCAGCATTTTTTCCACACACAATATCCTATGTTAGTGGCATCCAAGGCACCTTATGGGTACTATGAAACAAGGAATAGTGAAAAAATATATATTTATAGTGCATAGAAACCAAAGAATGGCTGTAAAGCACCATGAAAACAAATTCTTAGTATTTTTGGTATTACTGTGCCTCATGGCTGTTTTAAATGCATTTGTGGAATTGTATTTCGGCTAGAGTGCAGAGCTGGGGTACATTGTTCTGCAACAAATAGGGGGTAAAGTACCAAAGAAATGTAAAATTCTGGACAGGTAAATGAATTTCAGCTAATTTCGTACAAATGCAGCAGTACTTGTGTTATATCTTCACCACTGTAAATTAGCGCCCTATTTGAGTTCGGCAGCCTACTTTTTCAGCATAAGCACTGGCAGTTTGGCAATCCGAAGCAATATCGCACAAACTTATTTTTTTCTTTTTTGTTTTTGCTTTTGCCAATGCATTGCTTTTCTAATCTTGTTTTCTGAAGAGTTTGCTTCCGTAGCTTTGAATTCTTGGGTACAGTTGTATTGTGAGACACCAGATTGTATAAAGCACACAATTTCAGGCTTCCCTGGCTTGGGCACTGAGTTAAAGTGACAGAAGTTGTTCCATTATTCACATTACCCGCCAGCTCGTTATTTAATATGTATGAGTCTGTTGCAGCAGAGCGAAGGGAGAGTGGACAAAGCGTCGCATTGTGCAGCGGCACCAAACTGAAACATAGAGCGTCCCAGCTAATGGAGGAGCGTGTGTGAGGCTGCGAGTGAGAGATCCAATCCCGGTGGGCGGGCTAAAAGGAGACAAGGCGGCAACAAGGAGGAACTAAAAAGCCCCCTTTTCAATCCTGAGCCTGCGTTTTGCATGCAGGATGAAGCCAGCCAATGAGGAAGATGGGCGGGGCTTCAACTCCGCCTCCGAGAGCTTTGGAATCTGTATTGATTCCAAGAAGCTCTCGTATTACAAGTGCAGCGCATGCACACTGCTTTCGACAGCCGCGACCTAGTAAACCAGACATCAGAGGATACCCTTGAAGCGTTATCTAACATCATTTCCCTTTCCTCATTCGGGAACCCATAACCAATGTTCTTTTCCCAAGTTGCCTTTATAGCACTCAATAGTGGATTACCCATAGCAAGTGACTATCTATTTATAATTAATATTTTTTGTTCACATTTCTCCACGCATCACTACTGACTGGAGTACCATAGCACTTGTGAGCTTCTTTCTCTCGTTAATCTGAGGTCAGTCTAACTGCTCTGGTCACCTGCCAATACTCCAGACATCGCCTCACTTGTACACCAAAGGATTCTCTGATGTTCTGATATGTCCTCAATGACCTATGGTGTCTTACCTAGACTTGTCAATTACGTGACCATCTTTCGCAAGACGATCAGGAGCCTACTGTGGTTACTTTAGCACATACAGTTCTAGTCTGTTTCAAGCATTGGTGCCAAAAGTAAGAGGTCACCAACGTCAATTTTTCAGCGCATTAGGGACGGATAGTGGAACCAACACTTCCTCTTAATAGTCAATCTCTGTTAGTGGAGTCCCCAAAAGCCACCTCAAGACGTCTTGCAGTTGTGCTGCAGTATAATAGTGTTCCGTATCTGGAATTCCCAGCTCGCCACTGTCAGGAGGCATCTGAAGTTTGATCAGGTCACCTCATGGCTTATCATCATTCCATATCAATGTTATGTTATGTTATATTTATTCTTATATAGCGCACGGCTACTCAAAAAGAGTGTCCCGGCGCTTTTTTGGTAATGAGACCTATAGCAGAATAACACAACACAGTGATAAAACAACATAATAGAAGACAGAACAGAAAAATAAAGGCCTAAAGGGCAAACAGCCAGGTTTTAAGGCCCTTCCTGAAAGCAAGTAAATTAGTAGCTCCGCGAAGTGTCAGAGGCAGAGTGTTCCACAACTGTGGCGCCAGCAATCCAAAGGAGCGGCCTCCAATGCGGGCTCTTTTTACTCGCGGCACAACCGCCAGAAACAAAGATTCTGATCTGAGAGAACGGGCCGACTCCAGTGAAACTTCGCAGCGACCACTTTGCAACAGGAAAAAAGTAACAGCGAAAACAGGGAAAAACAATGAGGACCAGAAATTCGTCCTTACTGCAGGCACAGGAAAAACCTCGTCCCCACAGAACAGCCAGTATAGTCTCTTCCTGCTTGGAAATTAAGAGTGCTGTTTGAATACTTTAGCAATAATCTGCGACATACTGATTTATTTGGTTTCCCATGCAGATGTGACCGTGATCATTTTTTAACTTTCCATTGATCTGTACTTAGTTGTACAGTCAACAGCCCTCGTTGCAGTGTTCACGTGGCAATTTGTACCTCATTTATATGTTGGCCCCACCCAGTATGTTTTTCGACATGTCACAAGTCTCCAGGCCAGTGCTCTACATGGTTGTGGTATGCTCCTCACTAGCCCAGTACTAGTATCTCTTAACATTGGGGAATCACCCAGAGTGGACAATGACGCTACGATTTATTTATTTATAGAGCTTTATATAGTGCGAACTTGACCCAAGAGGGTATCGGAGCGCTTTACATTTAGGATAGTTGCGTTACAAGTTACATCAGATACAAGAGCACAGTAAGGTACAATACACATAAACAATGTTTCAATATTTCGTAGGAGGGAAGGGAGGAAGAAGTAATAGCGGGGAGACGAGGAGGAACAATGCCCAATCTGGCTGGGTAGGTGACGGTCAAGGGGGTAACCAAAGCCAATCTCCTCATTAGCTGTCAAGCAGCTCCACTGGTCATCAGCCATGTTGCACAGGTCTCAGCGTTCAGGAAAAACAGTTTTTAGTTTATTTTATTTGCAAAGGTTAAATAGCGCTATTTAGACCCGGAGGTATCAGAGCACATAACCAGGGGAACATTGCATTAGAAGGTACATCAAAAGGATTATAAAGCACTGGCTAGACCCGTAGGTATCAGAGCGCTATAACAGAGGAATGTTGCGTTACAAATTACATCAGTTACAATAGCGTAGTAAGGTACAGTAAACAAACAACGAGGTTGAGAGAATTTATAGGAAGGGAGTGGAGGAAGGAGCCATAGCAGAGAGAAGAGGAAGAACTGTGCCAAGTGTGTGTGAGAAGCTCTATGGGTGGCAGTATGTGTGAGTGGCTGTATGTGTAGATATATCACTGGCTTTATTAGTGAGTGAGTTGGTGCACGAGTGGCTGTCTGGGTGAATGACTGGATGTTTGACAAGACATATGAATCAGTGAGTGGGTATGTAAGTACTGGTATGGATGTATCAATGGTTTTGCAAATGGTAGTGTGGAAGTTGGAGAAGGTGTATGAAAGGTTACATGGGGGTGTGTGGGTGCGTCAGATTCTGTGGATGATGTCATTTGAGATCTCATCAGTGATGTCACAGACTATGTCATGAGTGATGTAATATGTGAAATCATAAGCAGTGCATTGCGGGGGTGAGTTATAGTTAGCTCAGCTAACTAGAACTGCTGAATTTCTCTGGTTTTGTAAGAGTGAAATGTCAGCCTAACTATAACGTCCCTTTAACCTTTGGTATTTTCAGTAAATTTCTATGGTTTTTCAAGTTCTATTTCCCAACTATAACATCTGTGTAACCTATGATTGGTGGCAGGTTACTCTAGTCCAGTGGTTTTCAAACTTCCTAATGCTGCATCCCCCCCGCCCCCTAAAGAAAAAAAGTCCTTGGGCCCCCCTCTCAAATTACTCATAATTATTCTGCTAAATTGGCAATGTTTAAATATGTCTGAACATATTTAAATATTGCAGTTAAGCTCTGTTAACCCTTTCTACACATACAGTCAGGATATAAATGACAAAAGTTGTTAGTGATGGCCATAAGAAAGTGGCTTACTGACGCTCATGTATTAACACTTAATACAAAGTATGATACTTCTCTTGGCCAGAGCCTGGAGAGCCCCCCCCCCCCTTCAGCCCCCCAGATCCCTTAAGGCCCCCCAGGGGATCCTGCCCCCCAGTTTGAAGACCACAGCTCTAGTCATTGGGGGACAGACCATTTTACCTGAAATTCACTGGACAGGTTACCTGCTGGACCTCTCACGTATTTCCTTGCAGTACGTCGTAAGTGTACCCCCTCCTTTTCCCCGAGTATTTGCTGCGGCTGAATATCAGTGCTTGGATACTTGTGAGGTGGGATTTTAATGCACTGCAAGGACTGGTTCCCTTAAAAGATCCAAGGCAAACCTTTCAATTTCCAATTGGAAACTTGTAAATGGGAACTTTCACCAGGACTGAATACAAGACAGGCGTTCTCGGTTGTCCACTGTTCACCTGTTGAAAATGGACCAGAGACAGGTTCCATGACTGTCTTTCTCTAAGGGGTTAAAACCAAACCCCAAGGATTGCAAAGAGCATCTATGCTATTGAGCCCTGCTGAGAAGCAGGAAGTCCGCCTGCCTTGCATCTCCAGAGCTGGAGGTCCTGTGCTCCAGTGAGGTGGTTGGGGCTGCTAACTCTGACCAGGAATGCAGATGATTGTCTATAGCTTAACCCAACCAGAAGCTGAACACCAGGGCACTCCCCCTTGATGAAGTACTACTGATACATTGAGTCACCCTACAAGAGGCATCCATGCGGCAACCCTTGGCACTGGGAACCCCTACACTTCACACTTTATGTCCCTGCGAGAGACACCCCCTGAGGCCACCCACTATTGTTGTGAGCCTGACTCTCCAAAGGGACCAGGCTGTTTGGTCCTGTGACAGGCACCTTTGAAGGTGGTCCACCACTTTTGTGAGTCCCTGCATGCTGCAGGCATGATGCATGTTTTCTCCTGAGAATGGCACCCCATGCAGGGTTGGATTGGCCGTAGCTGGCACTGGGCAAGGTGGGCCAGAGGGGTGGTGGCCGGTTTTGCATCAGTGCTGCAATATCATCCCCCTGAAACAAAAGCGGGAGCGGTGCTTCTTGCTTCCACCCCTCACCCCCGCTTCCAGGGCCAGTCGAGCAGTATTCTGCCAGGGCTGGTTGCTGTTCCCAGTCTAGGCCTGTCCCCATGTAGTGGTCGATCAGCACTACAAGCACCTGCTACCAGCCTCTGTCCTGCAGCCGAGTGCAGACAACCCCAATGCAGGCATCTGCAATGTAACAACAGCACGCTGCAAAGAAGACGCTGTATCCCCTAAACGCAACCATCACCGAGGCCGGTGTGGCTTTCATTGCACTCTGTAACAGAGATCAGCTGATGACACTCACTCTACATGAGCCAGAGATCTCACACTGGCACAGCTTGCCCCCACTGCTGAAGGACCATGCACGACTGGCTGCGGTTACCCCGCCTCTACCAGGCTAGTGGATGCAATACAGAGAACCTGAATTCCCTTAGTGCCCTAAACCCGGAAGTGAGATTACAGAACGGAGGACACATACAGACAAGTACATTAGAAACTCAGGCTTCACACTTCCCAGCACCTAAAGACAATGGGAGGCCCTTGTAATTTCAGTGAGCTTGCAGTAGTATCTGATTTCTGCAGCATTTCCAGGGCCAGCATAATACCTGTAAAAGGACTGCCTATCTGCAGCTCTGCCAAAGGTCGCACATTGCAGGTTTGATTTCTTTATTCTGGGAATTCCCAGAATGCTTGTGAAGCTCAGGTGAAGCTGCGCTGGTGCTGCTGACAGCCGGCACTGCGGAATGTTGTTCATCCCTGCTTGCTTCCAGACAAACCCTCTTATGCCTGCTGGATGATCCAACCAGAGTGCTGCTAATGGCCATATTGAGGACCCAGCCCCTAGTGCTACAGATCCGTTTTGCCTCCTCCCCTGACACTTTCATTGGCCGATTCCTCTTGGGTCCAGAAAGACATCACTAATGTGCAGCACGGAGCAGCCTGCAGCTCTCCAGGGATCTGTGTAACGAGGTGCATAATGCATTGCCAAAGACCTGAGCACTAGAAGGGGGGCCCACAGGCCCAAGGCAGCCACAGGGTGGACTAGACTACAAATCTGGTGCACCATGCTCAACAGCAGCAGGCAGGTGGGGAGGACAACTCCTACAGGCAGCAGCCAGCTGTAGCTCCTCAGCAGCCACCCAGGTAGAATCCTCCTTGGATGTTCGAGGCAGCATGAGACCTCAGCGTTACTATCTGTCTCTTGCCTGTGTTTGGTGGAGGGTGAATGGTGCAGTCAGTGGGTCCCTGGATGATATGTGATGTGGGCTGGGGAGGCGGGGGGGGGGGGGGGTCTACAGAGCTCTCCTTCAGCAGTGGAACTAACTGTGCACACTAAATGCAGCTCAGGGCGAATGGGATTTCCGTCCCTGAATTCCCCTGAGTTAGGCGGCACAGAGGTAGCCGGGCTGTCTTTTGAAGAAAGGAACACATTAATTCGACATTAACAGAGGGTACCACTAATGCATCTCTCATTTAGAGGCCCTCCTGTGGGGAGCAGGAAGGATCGACTGCTTCCTGCAAATACATTCTTTAATAAGGACAACAAAAATGGAGGAAGCAATGAGAGCGGAGAAAGGGAGACCCGAGGCCTCCGAGGAAACACAGGGCAACACACCTACCAGTAGCAGTGCACTTACTTCAGGGCTGTAGAAGGAGGCTCTGGAAGCTCAAAAAACACATCACCAACTGAGCAGAAAGAACTTGTTGTATGTGATGCTTGCTACCGCATCCTCGCAGAACCATTGCAGTGAAAATAACAAGTGTTACCATAGACCAAGTCAATGGGACTCACTTTGTCACCTTTTGAAGGATGAGAGGCTGAGTCAGCTCTGGAGGGATTCTAACTGATGACCTGCAGGTTGACCACACATTTCTCAAATGGATGCATGAAATCCACTGAGTACGCCTGACAGCTACACATACTTTCTTGTGTACTCTGGGCCTAGAAGGGGTGGTACCCAAAGGAACTGGCACTGTTCTGGCGTTGGATAAGTAGATTGATGCAGGGATACACACACAAGGGCCGATCCTATAAGTAGGAATGGACACACATTTCTGCCTCCTCACCATCATAGTATAAGCACCTTAAGAAATTTTCAACTGTCTCAATGCTATTTTTAGACTATTACACTGATTACAAAGGGGTAATTTTTGAAATTCACTTATTACATTGTCTTAACTGACTTGTTCTGATCATACGAAAGTGTCAGGCATAGTAGCACTCGTAGGACATAAAATGTCACGAACAAACACACTGTCAACATCATAGTCTTACATATAAACACACTGAATACTTGGCAGTGATGTCTTGGCCCTCTAGCTGTGCTAGCCCCAGAGAACTGACTTGACAATGGCTTTTAACTGATTTACATTGCTTCAAATCATGAATCCTGCCTTGTTTGAAATATTGCTAAGCATCATGTTCAAAATCATGTAAAGCGCTCCAATAACTTCAAGGCGAGTTTGCGCTACATAAATCTGAAAAAACAAAATGCTCATATTAAGGAATGAAAGCCTTCTTTATGGTACTTTTTAGGTCTTGCTTGAGACAGCGCAAGCTGTCTCTTTGATACATTTAGTAAGTGGTTTTTAAAAGTGCCACCAGAGGCTTTTGATGGCCTGACTGGCCTGAAGCTTGAGTGCTCGCGAGCGTGCACGCGCGCCGCCATCTGTTTGTCTTTGATCACGATCCCGCCGCCATCTCTCTTTAATCGCAATCACTTTCACGGGCGGGCGGGCGCACGGCCACGTCACTTTTGCTTGCTCCTTATGGCTCTCTTCCTTATGGCTCTCAGTGCTTCACCTAGGGGTCTTTATGCTTTCACACTACTCTCTGTACCTCCTTGATGCTTTGTGGCTCTCTGGTTTTCCTCATGGCTTGCAGTACCTCCTTGAGGGTCTGTGTCTTGTTGTGGCTCTCTGTACCCCCTTCTAACTCTGTGTGCCCTCTTAAAGCTTTCTCGGCCTCTCTGGATAGTGTGCCTCATTCCGGTTCTACATGCTTTCGTACACCGCCTTGTACATCTTTCTGTCTTTTTGTTCCACCCTCTACCTCTCTCTGCCTCACATGAACGGCCACCAGACAACACCACACACACACACCCACACACAACCACACAAACCACACACACACACAACCACACACACACAACCACACACACAAGCCCACACCCAACCATACACACAACTACACACACAACCACAACGTCAGGGCACACTTTCACCAGGCACAGACACCATCAGTCGTCAGTGCACGCTTTCACGGGGCACAAACAACACCAGCCGTCAGTGCACGCGTCCACCAGGCACACACCACCAGACGTCAGTGCACGCTTTCACCAGGCACACACACACCACCAGATGTCAGTGCACGCTTTCACCAGGTACACACACACCACCAGCCGTCAGTGCACACTTTCACCAAGCACATCCCCCCAGCTATCAGTGCACTCTTTCACCAGGCACAGACACCATCAGTCGTCAGTGCATGCTTTCACCAGGCACACACAACCACACTGTCAGGTCAGACTTTCACCAGACACAGACACCATCAGTCGTCAGTGCACGCTTTCACCGGGCACAAACACCACCAGCCGTCAGTGCACGCTTTCACCGGGCACAAACAACACCAGCCGTCAGTGCACGCTTCCACCCGGCACACAAGCTTTCTCTGCCTCTTTGGGTAGTGTGCCTCCTTCCGGTTCTACATGCTTTCGTACACCGCCTTGTACATCTTTGTGTCTTTTTGTTCCACCCTCTATCTCTCTCTCCCTCACACGAACGGCCACCAGAGCCTCCTTTTAATTAGGGCCTATTTTAACCTCATTGCGGAATGGTTCTGCCTCATATGTCACTTTTTGCTAAATGTGTAATCCTTCTACCTCATTAATGATGTGCCTCGTTGTGGATTCCGCCGTAATTATGAGTCTTTCCCTAGAACGGCTTCTAAATCGGTACAGACTTTTTTTCATCCTTTCGCCCCTCCTTGTTCTAAAGTTTGGACCCTGTTTCTTGACTCTTTCTCACTCGGCTGTTCCGAAATGTCCTTTTCCCTGTCCTAACAGTTTTAGTCTATTCTCTTATTCTTATCTCAGTTCTTTCCCCTAAATCTTGTCTCTTTCCTGCTCCCTCCTTTGCCCACCAAAATGTCTCATTAGTTCGCCTCACTGTTCCCTCCTTCTGGCCCTCTTTACATCACCCCCTCATTATAATATCATACCTCCCAGGTGCTCTTCCCAACTCCACCTTTCAGCGTACATCCCTTTTGTAACACTGCTTATTGGGACTAACCACATGCTCTCAATGAGTAGGGCATCAAAGCGAGTTCTTCTCTTTGGCACCCTTTTGCCACGTTGCCCTTTTCTTCTGATTCAGAATTTCCGTTCAACCACACACACACAACCACATACACACACACACAACCAAACACACACAATCACAAACACAACCACACCATCAGTGCACACTTTCACCAGGCACAGACACCATCAGTCGTCAGTGCAAGCTTTGGCCGGGCACAAACACCACTAGCCATCAGTACACGCTTCCACCAGGCACACACCACCAGCCGTCAGTGCACGCTTTCACCGGCCACAAACAACACCAGCCTCCAGTGCACGCTTCCACCAGGCACACACCACCAGCCGTCAGTGCACACTTTCACCAGACACAGACACCATCAGTCGTCAGTGCACGCTTTCACCGGGCACAAACACCACCAGCTGTCAGTGCATGCTTTCACCGGCCACAAACAACACCAGCCTCCAGTGCACGCTTCCACCAGGCACACACAACCACACCGTCAGTGCACACTTTCACCAGACACAGACACCATCAGTCGTCAGTGCACGCTTTCACCGGGCACAAACACCACCAGCTGTCAGTGCATGCTTTCGCTGGGCACAAACACCACCAGCCGTCAGTGCACGCTTCCACCAGGCACACACCACCAGCCGTCAGGGCACACTTTCACCAAGCACACACACCACCAGCCGTCAGTGCACACTTCCACCAGGCACACACACCACCAGCCAGCAGTGCACACTTCCACCGGGCACACACACCACCAGCCGTCAGTGCACAATTTCTACAGGCACACACACCACCAGCCATCAGGGCACACATCAATTGTTAACGCATCCACAATTAATTATTGTAGCAATCGCAGTATGGCGCACTTTACTTTTAAACATATTCAACTAAAGCGCAGCATGACACCATTGCTACAAAAATAAGCACACATTTTTTTGGCCTACAATTTATAGACTTTTGTTGCAATTGGTGTTGCAATATTTGGCAATGCAATACCTCAGATTTAATTAATGCGAGACCTATTGCATTGCAAATGCTTGTTACAGTATTGTCGTATTACCATATCCAGCAGGTTGCACCCATACTAGTAATATAGCACAGTAGGCTGCTGTCACAGATTTAGATAATTTTCGATGTCTATTGTTTATACTTCTGAGATTCATAAAAACACATCACATCATTGGTACTGCCAAAAAGTGGGATCCAACGGGATCCATAATCTGGCAACTAATATTTGTCCTCAGAAGAAATTTTGGCCAGCCCCAGTTAAGTTTGCTGACCATATCCTGGTTAATTTTTTGACCCCAGAATGCTTTTAGTGGCGCTTACACTTTGTGCTTTGCATTCAGAGCAGCTACATGCAGGGCTATGAAGAGTATTTTATTTTTAGTTCCAGCTTGACCCAACACAAATTCTTCATTTAAAGGGCCTCAACCATTGCTTTTGGTCGAGTCTCCTGGCTAGGAGCTAGCTGGATCCTATATCCTTGATGCCAATGCCATTGTGGATGCGTGTTTTAACAGCTGTAAGGAAGAAAATCGAAGGATACGTGAAGTGCAGCCCAATGTAACTATGTGCTACACCGATTCAACTGATGGCTTAAACCAAAAAGAAAAGAGGGAGCGACTTCCAAAGCGGAGTGCAAGTTCTGATTAAAAATACAGAGATACAACCATTGGAAACATGGAATACAACACGCATAAGAAATTTTAAGAACACATGAAGAGCAGAAGAATATGTACTACAAGAGTGAGCCACATTAACGAACACCAGATTACACTGTGGTTCAGCCCTGACGATAATCCCCGAACTCAGAAGGGGATTGGAAACGCGTCAGCCTTTTTTCCTTGCCGCCTACGAGGGAGTCGTATCGAGTGGGACTCTGGAGAGGGTTATCAACACAAAATGTACCCCTAGAGAGAATCAAAACATTTACTTTCCCGTAGTGAGTCTGTTTGCGTGTCTTGCAAAACAAGAAAGTGTAAATAATCTTAGCACAGGCAGGCTGATTATTTGTTTTACTGACTGGTGTAACTACTCAAAATGATCATTGTATTGTATTGATATGGTCTATTACATTGACATGGTTTTAATGTTTTCACTATTATTTTTTAAACGTTGATAAGAGAGTCATTTTCTGAGAAATGAAATGTGTAACCTTTAATGCACTAAAGATGTACAACTGCTGTTGAAAGATAATTGCAATGGATTACAATTGTTAAGTATGGTACAATAACTGAATGTGTTGTATCCAAAATCTGCTGAATAAACAAGCAGTTTTGTGAATTGGAGGCCAGGTAATTTCTATGTTATAATGATTGAGAAGAAAAAGACAGCTTGCTGTCACTTCCTATGTGCTTAATAGATAAATTATGATTTGGAATCCGGGTTTGTTGTTTGCAAGCTCTATACTAAAGAGATATGTTTACACTGTAAAAAGTATCTGTCTATAGGAATATTTACACTTTTAACCATCTATACAGCACAAACTAGTAAGTGTTTATTATAACCCAAAGGAACTGTTTGTAGCAACCTTAAAATAATGAAAGATTGAGAAAAAAAATAGCCAGGGTCTAAATGTATCACTTGGAATTTTCAATCAACTTCTTGATTCCAGTTAACTGTACTACAAATATTGTAACCTGTGAGATGCAGGTAACAAAAGGATCTCTGCAACAAAGGCAGTAACCCGCTGAGCTATCTACATACAGTACACGTCTGTGGCCTGCATTTTACATGTTGACACCTCTCCAGCAAGAGATTTACTATAAATGTGTTGCCAATTAGTTTGAGTGGTGTTTTTTTAAAAGAAATTTGAAAGTTGACAGATCCCGCTTCTTGCTGCTACACCATGACCCCAATTCTAGGGATCCCAGAGTACATTGTTACCACTTCCAGCACTGCTACCTTTTACCTATAGATCATGAACAAAGGAGCACCACTATGTGCATATTAACTGCTACCTGTTAGGCTCGTGGAACATTATAATTTTTTTAAACTATCTTTATTGAACAATTTGCATAGCATTCCAATGACAGTACATTTTGCATGGCATGTGGACACGTATCTGCAATATTCATATAGAGTCATTCGTACATGTCTCATAAAACACATCCCATAAGGCCATCCCCTGTATTCCTCCACTTCCCAAGGATATGCACATCCTCGTGGAATATTTTAGTTATTCGTTTCCATTCACTTGTTCCCAGCCTGTTGAAATCACCCAGCCTGTGGGTGTGTATTCCACTCCTGTGGCCCGGCTCCAGGGCCCGCCACGCCCCCTCCATCGCCCCTTTAAGAGGCAGGCATTCCACTGACAAACAGCGGCGCCTGGATTCCAGCGGGAGGGGGCGCGCGCCGCGGGGGCGAGCACCGCCGCCCACTCCCACGCATCCCGTGGGAGGAGGGGGCAGGGTGTCCCGGTAGGACCTCCAGGTGATGCCTCGTGCTCACCCACCACCCGCCCCTGCCAGGCACCGTCTCTGCGCCGCCCTGGCACCGGCGGGCGCAGCCCGTGCCCAGGAGGCGGGAAGGGCCAGGGGTAGACACAGAAGAAGGACTGCTCAGCGCGGGCACGTACGTGGCAGCCATGATGGGATGGGAAGAGAGACATTCACCATAGACATAGAGGAAAGGTGGCTAGCAGGTTTCCACGCACTGTCACTCCCTGTTGGCTGCATTCTGCAGAAGACGTGCGCATTTATTGAAAGGAAATTATGACTGTTGCACATACTTATGCAGGAGAGACGCGTTTTCACTACGTGAAATCCTCAGCAGCACCCCGTGAAATATAGTAGGGATCGAATTCCTGACACCCATTAAATATTTATGTATTTATTTATTTAATGCATTTTTAAAAAGTGCGGACTTTACCCGAAGGTGTCAGAGCACTGTACAATAGAATCAGTTACGTTACATGAGAGAAATGTTACGAAAATGGAACGTACAAAAATAGCATGCCACAGAATCAAAACACCGCAGGCAAAAGGAACACAATATCAAACACAGTAAGCAAAGAATGTACAGACAAAAATATAAATAAATAATAACAAATTTACAATGACTAAGGAACTTCCCGGCGGGGTCTGAGAAGGAAGGAATTCGTTCTGATAGTGTCTTTGGAATAGAAGAGATTTGAGGTCCGTGTCGGGCCTGTATAATTATAGGCGCAGCGTGGGTGATGCTGCGCGGTATAAATGGGACCCAGGACACGCATTCGTCGTTCCGCGTTGTCCGGACTAACTCTGTGACCACGCCTCCTTTATTATATAGCACGCGCGGACGTGACGTACCACGTCCGCGCTAGCGCACGTCTGCGTGCGCAAACACTAGACTGCAACAAGCAGTCTTAAACATTACACTCCTTTCAACCTTTATTAAGAACAACATAAGTGCATTCGATAGTCTATGGAGGATCGTTTGGCATCTTCAGGATAGGTGGAAAGAAATAAACAAAATGGCCGGCAGGCCTGTTACCAGTCTGACGATCAGGGATCACAGTCTCAGCCTACAGCAAAGTCCGCCAGCTGCGAGGAGGGGGCTGGGTTTCTCCACAGCCCGTAACCTGCAGCCTCCCCTCGAAACAGCATTCTCCTTGGGGAATCTGATCGGGCTGGATTTGGCGACAGCCCGTCTCCGGAGGGGTGATGACTTTCAGTGCTGGGCCTCTCAGACTCAGGCAGACTCGCCACAGACCGTTCCGCGGTGCCACCATACCCGCTTGCCGGGGGACTGGCGTTAGGTGTTGTCGGGCTTGGCGTCGCTCTGTCCGATTCTTGGCTGGACGGGTCTTCGGAGGGGGCAGAGGCCCGCTTGAAGAAGGACACATTGCGGGTAACGGTTTCTCCGTCGCGTTGAGCAGTTACCATCGTACCTGTCCAGCGGGTGACTGTCCAAGGTCTGGGCTCGAACGGGAGCCTGAATTTGCTCCCGGGGTATCGGTCTCTCACATATACTCGATCTCTTTCTCCTATGTATGACTCCCTGGCTCGACGTCTGAAGCTGGCGTACTCGTTTGAGCGCTTTCTGTTGAGCATGGTTTGTCTGGGGTTCGCTTCGGTTGGGATCCAGGTGTGGTGATGAGGACTGGTGTCTCGGACTATTCTACCCATGGCTGACGGCCCCGGGGCAGCGGCGGTAGTGCCATGGGGCGTGAGCCGGTATTCCCTCAGGAACGTATAGATGGCTTTCTCCAGAGGTGCTTCTTCTGCATGGGCGATCCGAATTACCTTATTGAGGGTCCTCATGAATCTCTCCGCCTCTCCGTTAGCTTGAGGCCATTTGGGGGTGATTTTCTTGTGCTGGATTCCCCACTCCTGGAGATAGTCGGCAAACTCTTGACTTTGGAACGGCGGTCCGTTGTCGGTTTTGACCAGTTCGAAAATGCCATGAGTGGCGATGAGTTTCTCGAACTTTGCCGTTACTTCCTTGGCCGTAAGTGATGTTATAATCTCCTCTTCTGGATACTTGGTCAGGTCGTCAATGACAACGAGCATGCAGCGTCCATCTGGGAGATGCCCGAAATCAGCACTCACTTGCTCCCAGGGCCTTTCCGGGTTCTCTTCGGTGATTACCGGGGGTGGTGGTTCGGGTGGACCTGCTGCTTGGCACCAGCGGCACTCTTTAACCATCTGCTCGACTCTCGTGTCCAGTTCTGGGAACCACACTTTGGCCCTGAGTCTGCTCTTCGTTTTCACTACTCCCTGGTGGCCACGGTGCGCTAATTCGATTACCTGTTGTGTCAGGCTTGCTGGCATCACGATCCTTGGTCCTCGGAGGACACAGCCTTGACTGTCCACTGACAGTTCGTCCTTCACCTTGAGGATGGTTTCCAGGGCACGCTTGGCTTCGGGAGTTCTCTGACTTAGTGATGCCTGGAGTGTTCTCCAATCGTTTTGTCTCATGGCGGTTATCACTAGCTGTAGAACTTCATCATTTCGGGTCGCGTCCACAATCACGCCGATGCCCATGGGCAGTGGTCGTGATCGCTCCAGGATGATCTTCACGTACTCCTCCGTCTCTTCGGCATCTTCTTTTTCCTGGGTGGTGGCCGCCCGGGGATGCCTGGAGAGGTAGTCGGCCGGGTTAGTCGCACCGGGCTTAAATTCCAGCTTGTAATCATATTCTTGAAGTTGTAGAATCCACTTTTCGATTCTGGGGGGAGGCTTAGAGACTGATCTTCGGAACAAAGGAAGCAGAGGTTTGTGATCGGTGGAGACAGTGAACGGATGTCCGTAGACGTACACATGAAAATGCCTGCAGGCCCAGTGGATTGCGATGGCCTCCCTCTCAATTTGTGAGTAGAGTTGTTCTGTTTCCGTAAGTGACCGGCTAGCGTAGGCTATGGGCACCCAGTCGTCACCACCTTGGTTCTGTGTCAGTACCGCTCCGAGTCCATATGGGCTGGCGTCCACAGCTATATTAGTTGCTTTGGTGGGGTCGAAGTAGGATAGGGTCGTGTTAGCTGACAGGGCCGCCTTGGTGCTCTGAAATGCCAGCTCCTGCTCTTCTCCCCACTGCCATGGGGTGGTAGTTTTCGTAAGCTCCCTTAGTGGCCTGGTGAGATTGGAGAGGTCTGGGATGAACCGCCCGCAGAAGTTCACCATCCCGGGGAAACTCCGAACTCTGACGTGTTGTTCGGCGCTGGGGCTGCTTGCACGTCTCTCACTTTTTCAGGGTCAGGGGCCACTCCCTTGTCGGAGAAAGTGTATCCAAAGAAGCTGATTGTGTTCTGTAGGAATTGACACTTCTCCCGATGTAGTGTAAGGCCAGAGTCTTTAATTCTTTGTAGTACACTTCTGAGCCTCCGGTGGTGTTCTTCCACCGTATCAGTGTATATCAGCAGATCGTCACTGACATTTAGGACTCCTGTGATCCCGCTCAGTACTTCTCGGATCGTATTTTGGAAGACTTCGGCAGCACTTGATATCCCAAAGTTGAGTCTTCGATAGCGCCGGAGTCCTACGTGGGTGGAGAAGGTGGTGATGTATCTGGAGTCCGGTTGCAGGGGAAGTTGGTGATATCCTGACCTCAGGTCCATTTTGGAGAACCATTTTGCTCCATTTAACTCTCCCAGGATGTCGTCTATGGTGGGTGTCAGGTGTCTTTCCCTCTTCACTGCTGCGTTGGGCAGGCGCATGTCGACGCAGATGCGGACCTGCCCTGGCGGTTTGGGCTTCCGCGCCACCACAATCGGCGACACCCATGGGGTGGGCCCACTGACCTTCTCGATTATCCCCTGTCTTTCCAAGGTCTCCAGTTCTTGTTCCACCTTCTTTCTTAGGTGAAATGCTATTCCTCGATGACGAAGGGCCACTGGCTGGATGGATTTGTCGATATGTAGAGACACTTCTTTTCCACGGAGACATCCAATACCCTTGAAGGCGTCTTCAAATTCTTCAAGGATCGTGTCCAGTTCCTCCTCCAATACTGCCATGGCGAAGGAAATCAGGTGAAGTTCTTCAGCTGTTTGGCTGCTAAGTAGCATTCCGCTACCTTCTTTGGTGAGGTAGATGGTTGACGGCGTCCTCTTTTCCTGGTGTTGTATCTCTCTGTTTGGAAGCACCCTATTAGCGGTATAGGCGTCTTTTGTCCATAAGCAAAAACTCTGATCTTAGCTGTTTTCAGAGTCGGCTTGTCGCGCAGTTGATTGTAGACATTTGCCGCCATAAGTTCGATCGAGGCCCCTGTGTCGATGGTTGCTCTCATCTCTTGGTTCTGTACTTTTATCCTGCACTTCGGGAGTCGCCTTTTTTTCCTCAGCGGCTGGTCTATGGCAAACACGTAGTGTACAGGATAGCTGTGAGCGTCGTCGTCCATGTCCTCACTCTCGGGGTCCTCCCTTATGGCATGAGCGGCTTCAGGTCTGGGTTTGGATGACCTACACACTGATGCGAAATGGTTCATGCGCCCGCATGATCCACATTTTCTCCCACGCGCTGGGCAGTCTTGTGCCCTATGAGGCGTGCCCCCACAGTATCCGCATTCTTTCCGGCGTTCTAGTGGTCTTCCTCTTCCCGCCGGGCGTTGCTATGGCCGCACCACATTGACGTGCTCTGCCACGTGAACTTGCTCCGTCTTGATCGGTCTGTGGAGTGCTGCTTCCATATGAGACGCCCTCGCCTGGGATAACTCTTTCGAGCGGCCTAGCTTTAGAATGTCTGCCAATGGTTTGCCGTCCTCTTGGAGGATCTTCACCCTCAGGTCGGAGGAGTAGCAGCCTTGAATGATCTGGCCGCGAATTTCTTCTTGTTCATCGCGGAATCCGCACGTGCTCGCCAGCTTTTTCAGACGACCATGGAACGCGTCAAGGGATTCCTCCGCTTCCTGTCGCGCCTGCTTGAATATGAAGCGCTCGTAGTCTTTACTCTGCATCGGCACAAAGTGGGCATTGAGCGCATTGAGAAGCGTGACATAGGTGTGGGGGGTAGCCTCTACCAGGGTCTTGTAGATCCGATAAATGAAGAGAGAAAACAACTGTAGGAAGAGGGTCAAAGGGACTATATTTACCGACCATTCAAGTTAGTACCCCTACTGAACTATACTTAAACAACAAAAAACTTGAAGGTCTCGGAAGGGCTGAGTGAATAAAGCCTACCACAGATGAACTACAAAAGATCAACTACCACATTGTGGTGAGACACTGTCAGGTGCTTATATAAGTCCTATCAGCCCACCCATATGGCGGAACTTCGTCATTTAGGACATCTTGAACCAGGTCTGTGTATCCAAGCCCCGATGTATTGGCTTTCTTTCACTAGGCCGTAGTTCAGAAATTGGATGTGTCCTCACCACCAGTGGTGCTGATGTAGTGCAGTGCAAAAAATAAAAGTGTAGTGGTGATTTAAGATGACCGTCAAGGTGAAGAAAAAGTTTAATGGTATTCACCTAGGCGTCAGATTAAAAACAGTGTGAAAAAATCACTTTACACTATGCTTGGAAAGTGTTAAGGCCAACATGTTTCTGCCGTTAGGTGGCAATTCACCGGCATTCTTTAGGGCCAAGCTGACAAAATTAGCTACTGCAAAATACACCGTAGGAGGTGTTGAGAAATAAGAAGTGATGTCAACAAATAAATTCTAACTCAGACAAATTGGTGTGGTCACATGAGACCACCCTACCGTATCCTCGTTATTGATGTGTGTGTCGAGGAATCCTTCCCTGTGAAAAACAAAGAGAAAAGGAAGGACTGTTTCATGACACTAGTAACAACTTATGTTCCTATAATCACATAAGCTGTATGTTCATTGTGATAGACAACATAACTCAGCATGCCAGTCATGCTCCTGACGGCAACAATTTTGAACAAGCGCTCTAATGGTCGCATACAGTTAATCTGTCAATAATAAGTAAATGGCTTCTAAAGCACTTACCCAGCTCTGTGTGGGAAGATAGCCTCACCTCACCCGGCGACAGCTCGGATTATGAGGCCCCGCTCTAAACATATGAATAAAGATAATTTCAGGGGAGCAATAATTATCATATTCAATCACTGTGAAGTGTATGTTTACTTAAAAAAAACTCGGTTATTAAATTAGGTTCGATGGGCGGGATGGTCGCCATGATAGTGTGAGATGACCAGCCGCCGCTTCGCAGGCACGTAGGGGTGGGGGCCGCTAGACGTGAGTACCTTCTCGGCCTGGATCTCTAGTCTGGCAGCTGAGGAATGGCGTCGCTATCTCCAGCTGGGAGTGGGCAGCGTGCTGGTGCCCAGAGCGCGCCTTCCTGGATTGCGCGGGGATGCAGGGACAGCCTCCGCCTTCCAGGATAACCTGGGATAGCCGTGCGCAGTTACCTCGGTTCAGTTGATTACTGCATGCCTTCAGCACTAGGGTTGAATGCCACGTGATCACCGGCCGTGACCTTCCATGTAGTCTCCACTGAGGGGCAGAATGCGGTGAGGTAGGCATGCGCCGGTGTGAAAATGCAGGGCCTGTAGCTCTGTCATCGGCAGCCACGTGTGGGGCCTGCTGAGGCCGGGAAGCACGTGGTCGCTCCAACGGCGTAGATGAGGCTGCCGCTTCTAGCACATCATGGGCACTTTAGGCCCTCGTCGCCATTGTCGGGCCCGTATAATTATAGGTGCAGCGCGGGTGACGCTGCGCGGTATAAATGGGACCCAGGACACGCATTCGTCGTTCCGCGTGGTCCGGACTAACTCCGTGACCACGCCTCCTTTATTATATAGCACGCGCGGACGTGACGTACCACGTCCGCGCTAACGCACGTCTGCGTGCGCAAACACTAGACTGCAACAAGCAGTCTTAAACATTACAGTCCGCTCCCCACAGGTAGCGTCAGGAAAGTACTGCCAACCTTTAACCCCTTCCGCGCTGATGACGAGCTCAGCTCGTCATGAGGCTTACCTGCCATGCGCTCATGACGAGCTGAGCTCATCCTGTAACGCAGTATTTACAAAACCGCCGCGCACAGCGGGAAAAGCCGCCGCAGCGATGCTGTTAAAGTAGGGCAAAGTGTGGATACCAACAATAGATATCAACGGACCCTAGATACCCTAGATATCAGCGCCATGATACCACCCGGTGTACGTGCGCTTTACAAGCACCTTTAACTTAACATAACATAAAATAACATACCCTCTATGCGACCCGATCCACCAAAGACCACCAGTATAGTTAAGCAGATCCCCACCAAAAGAAGGAACCTCTACCATATTATTCGAATGACATCATCTTCCCTGCCAAGTTTTACACATCAGGGGTTAGACTATACACATACAAGCCAACATAGAAGAGAAAAGTGAGAGATTAAAAAATAAAAAAAGCAATAGGAAGATTATATTTCTCGCATTACCTTCTTTTGAAACAGAGGCAATTTCAGGCGGGAGACAGCCAAAATAAAGCATTTTATTTGCTTTGAAAGTAGGGAGTCTTCCTCCTAATCTGGTCTAGTGGCATGTATGCACCACTGCCATTACATGAATTCCAGTTTGTTCAGAAGCATTGGCTCAAAAATATCACTTTTTGGCTCCTGCTTGCCCAAGTGGAACTCCGCTACATTGGTCGTTTCAATACACCAGACAAAATGTGATTCTAGTGGTTACTACTTACTGAGAACATCCAGTAGTAGCCGAGTGACATATGTATGCAGGATTGTCACTGACTGTCCTTGCGCATTACCCTACACAGAACTTTTGCACACCTGAGTACCTTTCCTACACCAAGATATATCTAGATGCACAAGAGCATGTCCTACACTGCTTGGTTCCTATGTGACGTAAAGGACATCCCCTGTATAAGTAGCTTTATAAATGGTTACCTTCATGCGCCCATCAGAAATGCCGTGCACTGGGTCGACATCGTGCCCAGCCGGTGGCTTCTTTATACCCTGTGGTAACAAGAACCACATTAGTTGTTTCCTAGGCTGTCAGGCAGACATGTCCTACACATGGATATGCCCAGGGCTTACATGCCATAAGTTTAGAGCAGGCAAGTTGGAGATAAAAAAAAATAGGAGAATGTATTTTCCCCTTTGACGTAGACTGAAGCAGAGCCAATCTGTCTGAATCAGTCTATCGGACTGTATGGTGATGGAGCGAGGTGGAAAATACAAAATTTTGTATCCCCCTCGTGAAGTCATTTCCTCATAACTTTAACCTTTATTAATTGCGTGGTTTTGAAAAACTAATCAACGTAGTATAGAATGCACACACAAATACACGTGGGAAATACTAATCTGCTTGCATGGAGAACTATAACTGACTAATTGAGTAATGTCGTCATGTTGTTTATTAATGCAAAGCTTTAATTTAATCAAAATGTGCTTTCTGTTCATGTGTTTTGTGGCAAAGACATGGAGATAAGTGAGTATATCATGCATATATGTTGCTTATTTGCCTAGGCAACAACTAATAGGGAAACCCTTAGTATGGGGGAAGGTAAACATAAGGGCTATATTTCAAATAATTAACATTTATTTGTGTTTGTTTCTATGATAGTTTCCGTTCTGGCCCGTGAGGCCTAGTAAAAAGATGGCTGCTTCATTAACTGTGAATGGAAAATGAACTGAGCATGCGCAGCCCAAAGCCGAGATTGAATGTGAGCTGCCTGTGCCTGCACGAAAGCAGTTCAAGGACGACTTGCCCTGGAAGTGCTGATGACTGCCAAAAGAATGAACATTTGAGTTACTGATCGTGGGAAAGGATCCTGTAGTAGCTAGTTGAGGATGTGACTAGGCCAAAGACTTTCTCAAACAAAGGACTCTTTAAAATTCAGCTGATGCTACAGAAATTGAATATTAGAATGATGAGGTGATGCTCATCCACCCTCAAATTGTCCAATCAGAACTTGAGTTTGGGCTGATAGTTACTTTTGTAGATAGATAAAGTTAGTGAAAAAGGTATAAAAAGTCTTGATTTTCTTTAAGAAAAACTCTTTTCCTATTTCCTCCTGAGATGCTATTGGTAAGCTGATTTTCCTGAGATGTAAGAATTCTTGAATACATGTTTTATTTTCTTTGAGTGAGAACTGAGCTTTAGATGAGGTTATTGGTTAGGGAAGGTAGGAGCAAATGAATTTTGGGAACTATCTGTCTTTTGCTAATATTTGTGTTTTGAAATCTAAATAATCTATACTACTATTATAAAGAGAGAACAGACACCTTTTGGCAAGGTAAGTTCGGGAACTACAGCGCCAATCCACACACCCAATACAGCGTTGGAAAGGGCAGTTGCAGCAGAAGGACATAGGCTATGCAGACGCCCACCATATACATATAAAAGGTAAAAGAACCGTGCCAGCAAAGTAGTCCCTTGTGGGCGTGTCTGCATTGTGCTGTGGGTGTGTGCTGGGGGCGTGACAATCGCTGGGGGAATTCCGTCACGAGTGTTGTTTTTTCTTCCCAGGTTCTATACATTCCTGCTCCCTTTAAATAGTAATTCAGTGGAGGTCCCATTCTCTTAGAACCACCCCAAGCACAGTTATGGGCAAAAATACAACTAAAAGGCCCTGCAAAGCATTATGGGATATGATTAGCATAATTTTTAGCATTCATGAAAGGGTTTCAATGTTTTTGAATTTTACTCATCAGGGACATCTTGGGATGACGAGGTGAACTGCAGCTTGATGTATAATATTTTAAATGCTATTGCATTTGCCTTATCAGGGACATCTAGGGACGGCGAGGTGAACTGCAGCTTGATGTATAATATTTTAAATGCTTACTGCATTTGCCTCATCAGAGAGATCTAGGGACAACGAGGTGAACTGCAGCTTGATGTGTAATATTTTAAATGCTATTGCATTTGCTTCACCAGGGACATCTAGGGACCACGAGGTGAACTGCAGCTTGATGTATAATATTTTAAATGCTATTGCATGTGCCTCATCAGGGACAACTAGGGACGATGAGGTGAACTGCAGCTCTTTGTAGAATTATTTGGATACTATAATATTCACTTCCCACTGCTAATCTCGTCCCATAATGCTTTGCAGGGGCTTGATCTCAAAATCATCACCTCTCTCACTGCTTGCTGGAAGCTAATTTCACTTTTGTGAAATGACGATATGCATTTTAGCATGTAGAAATACTTGTTATTTTACCTTGAATATATGAGGTTTCTGTTTTAATAATTGGAAATCTGACGGAACAAAATATTGCGGATTTATTGTACCAAGTTCGCGCCAATTCCGCCCACCCCTACTTTAAATACCCCTGCACCCCATAATCATAACCCACCCTTACTCTATAAAATACCCCAACACCCTTAAACACTAACCCATCTTAACCCTATAAATATACCCTGTACCCCGAAACCCAAACCTATCCCTAAACCCTATAAATACCCCTGTACCTCAAAACCCAAACCTACCCCTGAACCCTAAAAATACCCCTGTACCCCAAAACCCAAACCTACCCCTGAACCCTAAAATACCACTGTACCCCAAAACCCAAACCTAGCCCATAACCCTTAAAATACCCCTGTACCCCAAAACCCAAACCTACCCCTGAACCCTAAAAATACCACTGTACCCCAAAACCCAAACCTAGCCAGAACCCTAAAATACCCCTGTATCCCAAAACCCAAACCTAGCCCTGAACCCTAAAAATACCCCTGTACCCCAAAACCCAAACCTAGCCCTGAACCCTTAAAATACCCTTGTACCCCAAAACCCAAACCTACCCCATAACCCTAAAAATACCCCTATACCCCAAAACCCAAACCTAGCCCTGAACCCTAAAAATACCCCTGTACCCCAGAACCCAAAACTATATCTGAACCCTTAAAATACCCAAACACCCCAAAACATATACCTCAGTACCCCAAAACATATACCCCTATACCCATACTTGCCTTATCCAAACATTTAAAAAAAAATGCTTTTATAATTCATGCATTTACAACGAATTTCGTTGTAAATGTATGCGTGGTAAAAGCATATAAAATGTAATGCCACGCGTTATAATGGCATTGCGGAGTCATGGTACTTTCGTAATGAAAGTATGCGGAGTGATGGTATGCGGAAAGAAAGTTGCGGAATAATGGGTGTTTACCCTCCCCCGTAAGTACATTGGTGGCACGGCAGCTCACATCTCCAGCAACATACTCATATTTTTTCACCACCGATTGGAAAAATGCACAGGTCTCTCTCATTGATGCCCAGCACCGACATACACTTTTAGACACACCTCCCACCACAAGTTCTAGAATTACGAACTTTAGAGATGGGGAGCTACGTTCGAATCTCGGCATCAGCTCAACATCCTGTGATTCCAGACAAATCGCTTTGTCTCCCCGTGCCTACCACAAATGAATGTGTTCTTCTGTAATGTAAATTGTGCTCATGCCATGTTGTCGAGTTCGCGCTATATAATATTGCAAGAAAAATAAAGTAGGGAAACCCGAGTTCACACACTACTGAACGCGCACTCTTAAGTGCATCAGCAGTGCACTGTGAATCGGAGCATTTCACAGGCCTGTCACAGATAAGAAATGCTATCAAAACGAAATCCTACGAAACAATATACTATTGGCCGGCAGCAATTCATACCCGGACAAAGTCGGGACGGGCTGCTAGTAATGTATATTTCTGAATCTCTGAAATAAATAAATATAACTGTTTGCGATAAAACATTTACTCCTTTAAAGCTATTTTTTGAATAAAGAAATAAATAAAGTGAATAAACTGTTAGACAGGCTAAACTTTGTTTTAATAAAAATTAGATAAATGGAGAATTAAGCTGGTCTTGTATTTTCCTACGCCTAATATTTTACTAGCAGATTCATCGACCATAATGGTGGTGTGTCTGAATAAAATGTCTTGTTATTAAAAACCATGGTAAAACTCATTTAAACTGCAGGTGTAAATAGTATAAATATTTAGTTTTAATTTAGACACTCTGCTATGCTACAGCAGCTTTTCTTTGGATCTCACCGATCCATGAAGTAGGATGGAAGTGTTTTGTGAGTAACTTGCCGTGTTATGGGCCCCACTGATGAGTAGATGTATGATTTGATTCTTCAGGGAAAGTTGATATGATTTAAGAAAATATTTCCGGAGTGGCGCTGCATCAATGGTGACAGACAATCAGCATTTTATTCTGGGCAGTTTAATAACATAGCACAAACGAAAACAGAGTTTGTATGTGCTATGTAAAGCTGCCAAAAATGAAATGTCTAGGCCTGTCACCCCCTTTGATCTCCCCCTCCAAGAGTTAGGGGCAAAGCGTTCTGGCTCAAGATATATATTTCCAAGCTCATGCTGCCTTATTTCCAGCAGATCATGATTTGGCAATCCGAATAGGGTTTCTGCATGTAGGAATCAAAAAGTGGTAAACTAGTCTTGAAATCAGTAATCGATCGGGAGGGTTGGCATTTTTTGCGTACATGCCAACATTTTTAAGCTTAAACCAGGCACAGACAGCTAAAATAAAGGCTTTTTGGGCTAATTGTAGGGTCTCATCAGGACTAGGAGATAATGGGACATGCTAGAAAATAAAGGAGTTTATTAGGGTGGTAGAAGTGATGGAATAAGACGAGTATAGTGGTTGAAGTGATATCGACCTACTTTTAGGTCAGTAAAGAACCAACTAATTACTGACCCCTAACCAAAACAGCCACAAACGTACCCCATGTCTTATAGACCGGTGTGATCATGCGTGTGTTCTTGGGTGGATTTCGAATCTGGTTAAGCTGTTGGAGGCTGTTGGAATGGAAAAATACCCTGTATGGTGAAAGATGTGCACCCCTGCCCTAAGTGCCCCAGCTGACGATTTTTGGTCATGGGTGAACATGGATCATGCATGTGTGCCATGACCTAGGCCTGCCTCACAGAACTGCGGTCTTGTTAAACCGGGAGGGGTACACAACAAGATGCCGTCATAGTGGAAAAAGGGTACTGCCCTTACTAAGAGTTAAGTAGCATAAGCGCTGTGGTGAAAGCACATCGCTTTTGTAATGATCACAAGAGTGAACGGAGTAGGGCCTACCAACACATGCATGTAATTTTTTTGCTGCTGTGTACTTAACTCACCCTTGGCCTACATCTTGTTAGTATGTAGCGCTGTGCAGCACTTGTGTGCGAGCTGTAATGTATGTGTGCCTGTGTGTGGTACAGTTCATGGGGGCCTGTGGATTCCATGTTGGAAACTCAACGCATTGAAAAGGCATTTAAATGTTGATGAGCCTCCTCAGGCAGGTTTGTGGATTGCCTACATTCCTGAGAGCTTAATGGGACACACACACTGGAGGAAGGGAAAGCCAGCTTGGAGTAGATCAGCACATCGTCTGGCTGTTGTGATCAATTCTGGGGACAAAGGTCCACTAGTCTCCCTGTAGGGTGAGGAGACATTGCCCAGGAGAATCAAGACCACTTGCCCTGGAGCACCAGCATCTGCCTGCCTGCTGAACCCAGAGAATCCTGTGAGGAGGAGAACGAGAGTGCTTGGAGGGTGCAAGATTCTGTGAGCATCCTGTCAAGTGGACCCCTTTAGCGAAGTGTCAAAATCACGCTCCAGTCAGAAGTGCAGTAGAGATTGAGACATCTGCCTGTGCCTCACCCAGTTTGGTGACTCCATATTCCAGGTTGAGCTGCTGTGCAGATTAAGGGCTGTTACCCTGGTGCATCGCTGTGACCATGGAAGACCGTTACCCTGCGCATTACTAACATTGGAAAGGGCCGTGTGTGAACCCTACATGCTAGGTGAGAGCTGCAGATATGACAGAGCCGTTGATCTTGTGCGGAACGTAAAAGTGAAGCTTAGCAGCTGGTAAGCCGTGCAACCAGAACATCGACTTTACCATTAGGAACAAGAAGCTACCCAAGACCTGCAACTAGAATCAACAGGACTTACTGCACAATCCGAGGAGTGCTATGGATGTCCATCCACGTTACCTGCAGCGACAAGACAACCGTTCATTGTCTGACATCTGCTCATGGTGGCCACATCGCTCCTGTTCCCTCGGTATCAGACAGCCATCGGGAGTGGATGAAGCCAACAATAAGGCACCTATAGCAGCACTACAATCATTACAATACTTAGCGGAATCCAGCCTACGAAAAGTTAGTTCTGCGTTAAGCGCAACAAGGAGAAGGCAAGTCAATTGACGGTTTCTTTGCCAAACAGAGAGCACTTACAAGCACTTGCACAGACACACCAATAAGGAAGTCTAGTTGCAGCTAATTCATGGCTGCAGATCGTCAGTATTAAGACACTGCATATTCTGAGAACCACTTATGGCACTGAATGACATACTTAGGTATGTGGCATTAATTCTCCAATGGAAGATCAGCGAACATGGCATATGCACTTGCACTCATGAAAGTGAAAATGGAACCAGACGACAACAGAACATTCAAAACTGAATGAAAGCATAAACTCGAGGAAGACTAAACAGATGACTCAGCAGGCTCAGGAATAGAGCACCATGTAGATGCAATGGAGGAGGGCCACACTCAGCAGCAAAATGCGCAGTGCAAGATAAATCCCACTGAGCATAAGGAAGATCGAACCATTTCGCTAGATTGTGGCAAAAGGGAGTGCACAACCTGGAGAGGTGTAACACCAATGGTCACAAGAACAGAGTGTTCCCTGTCACATGAACCAGAAAAATTGGCCTCCTGCAGCGGCTAGAGGAAAGACCTGAGGCAGGAGAACCAGGGCAGAGGAAGAGGATGAAAATATTTTCTAAGCAAATTTGTTGATTGTTTATCCAAGAACAGACAACTGCAACCCAGATGCAGTGCACGTTCAAGGCCTTACCCCTACTGCCCCGTGAGCACTGTAGTATGCCATTGCCTAAATTCATGACTGTACTCTTTTCTTATTTTCAGTATTAAAACCATATTCACATTACATTGTAGCGATCGCTACTGTGTAGTTATAGTTAGGACAGAGTTTCATTAGCAAATGTATTTTTTTTTTGCTAATAACTTTGTTGCCGTTTAACAAATCATGAATATCCCCCCAAATTTGTTTGTCCACCTCAACTGCTTCTTCAAAAGTTCCGGGTCCATCAATAGGGTTGGCAAGCAATGAGGGGAACTAGCTCCTGTGAGTGGTTCAGCGCAGGGCCTGCCTGCACGTGCACACATGAAGGGTGTGCGTGGCGAAGGTTGTTCACCCATGGGGATTGGGCGCAGGGTCTAGCCACAGGCAAGGCCATGCCCACACCCCCACCCGGCATTTGCCATAGGCCGTGCGCAGCTCGGGATTGGGATAGTTAGGTATGGTAATAAAATCTAACTTCACGTTAAAAAAGACCCTTGAAATTTACTAATAAAAACAAAGGTCAAAGTTACGTGAGAGTTCAAAGCTGCAATCATATACTAATTGTTAGAAATGGGTTTTCTGGTTAGCTAGTGTATGCACCTAAGCCAGGCAGAATCTGCCACTCTAGTCAGGATAAGGGGATTACACATCTAAAGAAAACCCTGCTTATCCCCTTGGTAGCTTGACACGAGTAGTCAGGCTTATGTGTAAAGCATTTGCACATAACAAACAGCAGAACATTGAAAAGACTACAAAAGGACACCACACCACTTTTAGAAAAATATCCAATATTTATCTGTGTAAAACAAGACCAAAATGATAAAAACCCAACATACAGTGACCAAAATACGTATAATGCAAAAATATGTTTTATATGCAGTTCCTTGAAGTCGATAGCTCTGTCCGGGGCTATCACGGCATCGTGAACAAACAAATCCAACAGTAACAGCTGATAGCAGAGTCGTGGGCAAGTTACGGTGTCGTGGAGACCTGTAAAACAGTACCTTTGGTGGTGCAGGGCGTCGGACTTTGCTGTTAGCTCTGGAAGAGCGGCGTCAGCAGGCGTCGGTTCCCGAAGTCGGTGCAAGAGTCATCGGGCCCTTGAAGTCTTTCATGTAGCAGGTCGAACTCCGTGAGTTTGAAGTCAAGAACGCCGGCAGACGTTGGGGCTGCGGTGTGAAGCAGAGCGGTGCGGCATGCAGTGCCCTCAGGTCGCCGTTCAGGCAGCGGCTCAGTGATGATCAACCAGTGCCTTCGGTGAGACCAAGGATGCGGTGCAAAGCAGGGTGGTGCTCGTTGCGGTGCTGACAGATCATGGTGCAGGCAGCAGCGCCGTACTTGCTGAATCACTGTCATCAGTAGACCCAAGGCTGTGGTGCGAGACACATGTCATGGTGCAGGCAGCTGCATCGGTTGACAAACTGGAGTAGAATGCACTGACGTTGGTTGGCCAAGGCTGCGGTGTAGGACGGGGCGGTGTGTCGTGTAACTTACGAGTGGGGCTCCCAAATCATGGTACTAGCAGCAGCATCAATGCCAGCTTGGAGCGGCGGCGTCGGTGAGACCAGGGCTGTGTTGCAAAGTGTGATGATGCGCCATGTTCTCTATAAGCGTTGTCCCCAGGTCACTGTACAGGCAGCGGAGTCGGTGATGGCACCACAGCATCGTCAGGAATACCAGGGCATCAGTGTGAAGCGTGGCGGTGCGGAGTGCAGTGCCTACTCGTCAAGATGCAAACAGCAGCTCAGTGGCGGTGTCGGACCGCGTCGTCGGTGAGACCAGGGTTGCGGTGCAAAGTGCAGGGGTGTCCTCTGTGGTGCCTTCAGGTCACGGAGCTGGCATCATTGATGGCGTCAAGTCACCTTTTCTCTTCTGTGGCAGCTGAAACATCCAGTTCCAGAAGCCGGTACCCAGAAGATGTTGAAGTCTTTGATTTCCCTGAGACTTCCAACAGGAGACAAGCTCTACTTCAAGCCCTTGGAGAAAACTGTAACAGCATGATGATGAAAGTGTAATCCAGTCCTTTCACTGCCCAAGACAGAAACAGCAAGCAGCAGGCCAACACAGGAAAGCACGCAGCAGAGTGAAAGTTCCTCCTGACAGCTTTTCTAGCCCTTCTTCCTGGCAGGTTTGTTAGTTCAGCAGTAAGCTAAAGTTCTGGGGTCAGGGCCCCAATATTTATACCACATTTTCCTTTGAAGTTGGTACAAACAAAGTTCCTCTGGCACACAAAAAACAGTTCAACCTGGCTCAGGCCAGGTTAGTGGAGACAGCTTTGTGTGAGGCATCCACAGTCCAATTGGGTGCAAGTGACAGCTCCTCCCACTACTCTAAATGCAGCCAGGTCTATTCAACCTGGCTTTAAGTCACCCAGGAAAGGTAGGACACACCTCAACCCAGTGGCCTAGCAAGGGGGGAGGCAGAGGGGTGTGCGCCTCGGGCGGCACAAGTTTTTTGGGTAGCGACAAAAATCCTCACCAGCACCCCTTCCCCCCCACTCTTCAGCGCAACGTGTGGCGGCAAAAGGCAGGGACCGCCACGGGCGGCGGAGTGACTAGCTACGCGCCTGCCTCAACCCCCCTGGTTTCTGTCTTGTGTGAATGCACATTGCCTGCTCCTGTCACTCTAAACCCAGGCAGGTAATACACAAAACGCAGAGACCCAGAGGATGGCTAAGAAAGAAAATGGCCACTTTTGTAAAAGTGGCATTTTCAAACACATAATATAAAAAATCATCTTTACTAAAATACATGTCTTTAAGTTTTGAGTTCAGGAAGTGTAAACTCAATTTCTCTATCTTGTCTCAATGGAAAGTTATGCTTATAAGATGTTACAAAGCAACTCCCATGTTAAGCCCATGGGACAGATAGCTTTGCAACAGTGAAAAAACAATTAACAGTATTTCACTATCAGGACATGTCACACACACCAGGGCACGTCCTGCCTTTCCCCCACATTGCCCCCTGATCCAGGTGTACCTTGGGCCCAGAATAGGGATGGTTAGGGCCTGGCAAGTGGGTGCACTTGCCAGGTTGACATGGCAGTTAAAAACTGTGCGCAGACACTGCAGTGGCAGGCCCGAGAACCCTTTGAAAGGCTACTTGTGTGGGTGGCACAATCAGAGCTGCAGGCCTACTAGCAGCTTTTGATCTAAAGACCCTTGGCACACACAGTGCACAGTGCTAGGGACTTAGTAGTAAATCAAATAAGCCAATCATGGAAACCCAATCATAACTCCATTTATTTGTAGAGCATATGCACTTTAGCACTGAATAGCAGTGGTAAAGTGCCCAAAGTCCTAAAACCAAGAAAAACAAGGTCAAATACAGGAGGCCAAAAAAATTAAAAAGTTTGGGGGTAAACCTGCTGAAAAAGCCAAGTCTAACACTTATTTTATTAATACATTTTAAACATTCGTTTTTAGTAGATTGCTCTGCAGAGCTAGGTATGAGCTATTATGGTTTAAGTGGGGTGGGAGTCTATGATGGAAGGAGCGAAGCCAGAACAGACTGGATTCCAAAAGTTAATGGTTTTAGGCAAGGGAGTTTGCTGGCGGCTACACTATTCAATCTATAACTGGCTGATCTCTCATCTGTCTTCAAGAGGTCTAGCTCTCACCCACCAATGCAAGACGGTTACAAGTAATTCTCACTAAATACTCTCCTTTGCTATGATCTTGTACACCTATCGGTCTACAGCAGTTGTATGTGTCAGCACAGCATGACTCAGACAATGCTTTACAACAAGGCTGGCCAGAACCTACTTCTTAACACCTGGATGGATAACATCTGGTAGTTTCCCGACTATTAACATAAGGTTGACTAAATAAAGTCTGATTACTTGGGGGTTCTATTTACTACAGCTTTAAATTGTATTCCTCAACTTATCTATTGCTAATTGGGTTCAAGGTATTATTCCAGGTCTTAAAATGTTCGATAAGAGCTTTGGTGACCGGTCTTAGGAGCCTTTCCTACATTCTATCTATGAACAATAAGGTTAGGTTTGTGTGTGTCTGAAGTTCATAATGACCAATAAAGAACGATGCAGGGCAGACAGCAGGGGAAAAAAGAGCAACCAAACAAGAAACGGTCTGCCCTGATTGATGCAGATTAGCGGCTCACAAGGAGTCCGGAGGTTTCAAATTAACAACATTGAGCTCACCACTAGACATGATCAGGCCACATGATTAATCAAACCACATATTGAAAAATAAATATTTTTATTCTCATTTTAGTATATAATTCCGTAGTGCATCAAAAAGTTAAATAACAAAAACATTGGTAACATGTCACATTTCACAAGGTTCCATATAGGCCCGACCTCACCCTTTCAACAATCATCCAACATCATCCTTTCTCTACACTTATACCTCCTCACATATTCAAACAACTAACCACACAAAACATAGTTCATACACCATCCTCATCATTAATTAACAGAGTGATACATTTAAGGACCCTGGAGGGTATTCTCAGCACAAGGCCGGAGACCCCAGATAGAACTAGCAAGATCCGAAAAGACTACGCCGACGCGCGTTTCGGTGCTTTGCCCGATCTTATGGCTGAACCTTACCCGTCATGATAATGAGCTGTACATTCACCTTTGTGAGCCATGCCAGAAGAAGCAAAAAGGTGTTAAAAATGTGTTGTGGTCAAGCCAATGGTTTTTCCTGAATTCAACTCCCGTTGTCAGGTCGATCTCATCGATTTTCAGTCCCATCCTGACATAGAGTACAAGTTTATAATGGTGTACCAAGATCATCTCACTAAGTTTGTAGTTCTCAGGGCTCTGAAATCAAAGAGAGCGGAAGAAGTAGCCTACACGCTCGTCAACATATTTACGTTGCGTGGTGCTCCAATGATTCTACAGTCCGATAACGGCAGGGAATTTGCAAACAATGTGGTAAGCAGCCTAAAGGAGTATTGGCCCAACTTGAAGATCGTCCATTGTAAGCCGCGCCACTCACAAAGTCAGGGGAGCGTCGAAAGAGCTAATCAGGACATTGAAAATATGCTGTGTGCTTGGATGCAAGATGAAAAAACTAGCTGCTGGAGTGAGGTGGAGAACCGCAGCCTTAAGGCCCGGCGGCGCAGGGTACGCCTAAATCCCCGGGATTCACCTGCCTTGTCAAAACAGAGACACAGACTCTTCGTCTGGCGTAGAAGATGTTATTTATTAGCTGCAGCTAGTACAGTGGTCTTAGAAGTCGTCAGTACAACGAGGTTCAAAAGAGACTGCCACTTAACTCCGTGGCGCACAGGTTTATATACGTTACAACACAATGCAAAATGCAATCACACAAGAGCATGAGCTATAGGTAAACGTTATAGACAATGTTTTAAAACCAAAAGCAACTCAGGTTCCCGGTTCTGTTTGTCATTCGACCCCTTAAGTAAATCACAAGCGAATCCACACAATTCAATTTACAAGCAGAGAAAACACAGCTGCGTGTTGTAGAAGGATAGTCGAGAAACAGGAGAATAAATGAGACATGTAGCGAAGGACAACAGATAAGATAACTTAAAGGAAACAATGGTGTGAAATGACATGTAGTCGGGACGGGGATTAATCAGCTCAGACAGGAATTAGTGTACTCGGCTAGACCGTGACACTTGTTAGTAAACATAGGCAAGGAAGCCACCTGACACGCAAAGCAGAAACGACAAAAACATCGCGTTCGCCGAGCTGCCTGAGTGAGGGCAACTTGAAATGGCGGCGATAACAAAATGGAGGCTGAGCACGAACGAATTCGTAATTTACGGAACCTCAGACCCTCCTTTTGCCATTACTCAGGCAAAAACAAACCAATTCATGTTAATCTGAGTCAGAATCAACACTGATGTTCATGAGATCTTCAAGCTGTTGCTGCACCATCATTCTAATATTCTCTGTCTTCTGAGCGGCAGATCATGGAACACATAAAGTAGCCAACAGGCCACAAACTGCAGGACCACACTGAACGCATAAGCAACAAGAGAATATGACGGATTACGGACTGGAGTGCCAGAAAATCCCACAGAGGTATTGCCTAAGCCAGACAAAGGTGCCCCAGGGAGTTT
This sequence comes from Lissotriton vulgaris, assembly GCF_964263255.1. Taxonomy (NCBI): domain Eukaryota; kingdom Metazoa; phylum Chordata; class Amphibia; order Caudata; family Salamandridae; genus Lissotriton; species Lissotriton vulgaris. The sequence goes on from NC_141687.1 coordinate 60,780,583, forward strand.
AGAATAAATGATGAACTTCTCATCGCACCAGTATCCAAAAGAAACGGTTCTGAAACACCCATTGCATTGACAGTGACATACGGCCCATTTTGATCTACTGGAATCGACACAACTCTCTCACTTCGTCCATGGCTGTCCTATTCTGGAGCGGAACACAAGGCAGTACGTAAATCAACAAAACTTTTCTGACATTCATCCGTCCAAGGGAGCGGATGGGGCGTATCTTTCAATGTTAATACCACCAATGGTGTCGCCAAAAGTGAAAAATTGGGAATCCATTTTCTACAGTAGGAAGTAATACCCAAAAAGGCACGTACTTCTCTCTGTGTGGTGGGTACAGTCATCTGTGAAATAGCATGAATATGTTCTGGGGTCAATCGCCTTCCCTCCATCGACAAGAGATGACCTAAATAGGTCACTTCTTGTCGGACATACTGCAACTTGGAGGGCGATACTTTATGATTCTGAAAAGCCAGATGATGCAACAACGCAACAGTCACGTTCCTACACACATCTTCCGTATCAGCAGCCACCAGTAAATCATCCACATACTGAACAAGCGTAGCACCAGGAGGCAAAGAGAAAGTATCAAGTTGACATTTAGGAGCTTTGCTATAAATAGAGGGACATTCACAATAGCCTTGAGGAGCTCTCTTAAATCGGAAGCTTCGGCCACCCAAAGAGAAACCAAAGATAGCCCTACTTTCTTCAGCAATGGGAATGCTAAAGAAAGCGTTCTTAAGGTCTATCACCGAGAACCAAGCCGCTGAAGCAGGAATCATGGTAAATAAAGCGGTAATGTCCGGAACAACAGGGAACTGTGGTACCACTATTTTATTGACTTCCCTTAGGTCAATAACAAATCTATAGACTGAAGGCTGTGAAGGATCCGTCCTCTTAAGGATCGGAAGAACAGGACTATTACAAACATTGCCTCTAGTCTCTTCGACCACACCTTTCTGAATGAAATCATCAACAATAGCCAACAATGCTCTCTCTCCATCACTAGAAATACGATATTCAGGAATGCGTGGCATTCTAACATTTTCTTTAACTGTGACAACATACGGTGGAATCGCAAGACGACCCACGTCATTCGGGCCCGTGGCTCAAAGACTTTCTGGGAGAGAAAGTAACTCAGGTGGAAACTGGTCCTGAGACAAATACATGGGGGACATCAATCTCTTTCCCAACGTAAGATGCACACCAGAAGAAATAGATACAGAGAACTGGCATTGGGAAATAGATACAGAGAACTGGCATATATGGGCCATGAGGAAGAGGGGTATCTGAGCAGCAATGACTAGGAAACTGGGTCATCGCACAACCTATCTATTGTGTCCTGGAACGTAAATGGATATAAAAGAATAGTGTTAGAAGAAGGTTTTAAAAATATCCTTGGGAAGTCTGACATTGCATGTTTCCAGGAGACTTGGCTGTGCGACGAAACCCCAGTTACCGAAGGCTTTGCACATCATGTAAGGCCTGCAAAAAAGAATCAAGTAGGTAGGCCATCAGGCGGCCTGATGACCCTTGTGTCAACAAGGATAGCAAAAGACATACAATCACTCCAACTTAAATGTAATTGGGCATTAGGCAGCAGACTATTGATATCAAACAGTTTTGCAGGTGGGGGAGGGCTATGCATAATCAATGTGTACATACAGAAAGGGAAATTAAAAGAGTATAACGTGGAGTTGGACTGCTTAAAGAAGGATTTGGAAGGATTGTATGACATATATCCTAAAGATGTGCTCGTAATACTGGGCGATTTCAATCATAGATTAAACCCCCATAAAATTGACTCATGGCAGAGTGACGTGCTAAGAGCCTATAACATAGAATTTGCGAATTTCTCTTACAGTGATAGCTCTACCCAAGATGTAAAGCTTGGGCAGCTGTTGGGAGCTATGGGCCTGATCTGTGTTAACGGAAGGAAAGAAACGGATCGACCCGCTAAACGTACTTTTAAGATAGAGCAGCAGTTGTGCCCCATAGATTATGTATTTATTCAAGCTTGGTACTTCTACTTAATAAACCACTTTGAAGTACTTGGAGTGGAGGGTAGTGACCATTTCCCACTGCTGATGGAATTACAGATAAACAGGGACCCGCCGAGACAGAGGGTGCTACAAACTGATGTGGATTACCCAAAGTGGCTTACAACCCGGATTAGTGAGGAATTTCTAAAGAAACTGAGAGCTCTTCAATTATTAGTTGGGCTAGAAAACCCCCTACCAGGGGAGGCTTTATCCTGGTATGAGGATACAATAAGTCAAATGGTGGAATGCCTTAGGATAAAAATCAAACAGGGAAAGTATGAGCAAAAAAGCAGAGTTAGGGCTCCCCCAACTAATAATCCTTGGTTTGATGATGAATGCCGGTATTTAAAGGCTGTTATCAGGAAACACGAAAGAGGCCTTAGGGGTAATTATAATGATATTTCATCATCAGAACTAAAAAATCTAAGGTTAAAATATAAGACGACCATTAGAGATAAAAAAAGGTTATTTAAGGAAAAATGTTGGATGAGCTTACTCGAGACTATTGAACAAAAAAATGTTAAAGGATTCTGGAAACTGATTAAGGAATGCACGGGTGAGGTCGCGGGATCCATGCTGTGCTCCGTCCCAGAGGCCAAGTGGGTAGCCTATCTAGAGGAAATATATGGTAAATGGCCGAGCAAAGGGGAAATAATTTCATCAAGCTGGCCAGAAGTGAGGGATGATATACTAGTGCATTTCACCTCAGGAAATATTAGGAATGTAATAGCTGGCTTAAACCTAACTCGAGCGGCCGGACCAGACAATTTACCAGCAATTATCATAAAAACTAACTCAGAATGGTGGGCTGAGTTTTTTTCAAACATGTTTCAGGGGATATTAAAGACTGGTATCATGCCTGAAAGTTGGAAAGGGGCAATCATTAGACCTGTTCATAAAAAAGGCGATGTAAATTCCCCAAAAAATTACCGCCTAATAAATCTCCTCGATATTGGGGAAAAGGTATTCTCCAAGGTAATCCTAGGCCTGCTAAAGGATTGGGCAGAGGATAACCAGTTAGTACCCCCAGAACAGGGTGGGTTCAAAGAAGGGCATTCGACGGTGGACCACTGCTTTGCTCTCTGGGCCATCGCGCGGAAGTCGATAGAACAGAGGGGTCATTTATTCTGCTGTTTTGTGGACTTCTGTGCGGCTTTCGATCTTGTGGGTAGGGAGCAGTTATGGGCAATCTTGGAAGGATACAATCTACACGGAGACCTTTTGGCCATCATAAAAGCCTTACACACAGAAAACTGGGCCCAGATAATCTTGGACGAGGAGGGTGGATTGTCTGGGAAGATCCAGATTGGAAATGGCTTGAGGCAGGGTTGCGTACTTGCCCCACTGCTTTTTTCTCTGTTTTTGGCCGACCTACCAGCAAAACTAAGTGAGGTTAAAGGGGCAAGTCCAAAATTGGGAGGTAATCATGTTTCGTGATCTAGTGATTATGGACCTGACACAGATAGGCCTCCAGAGGAAATTAAACATGTTCAATGAATACTGGCGGAATAAAAAGTTAACAGTGAACATGGATAAAACTAAAATTTTATGCTTCGGTAGGAGTAAAACTAGCTTCCTGTGGTATCTGGATACAAAGCCACTCGAGAGGGTGAACGAATACAGATACCTGGGAATCTGGTTTATGAGTAACCTTAAATGGTATACCCATCTGGAGGCTCTCAAAATGAGGGCATCTGCCTCTGTGAAGGGGCTAAAAAGATTTAATAGTGTGTACGGAGAAAACTCAGATAGGCCGGTCATAAAAGCCTACCTAGCAATGGTCCCCCCCCAATTCCTGTATGGGGCAGAAGTGCTCTATTTAAGTGGGAAAAAAGGGTGGGATAAAGAGGAGGGAAATATTTTTAAAAACCTGTTCTCTTTGCCTAAATCCTCTATGGTACATGCTGCAAGACTGGAGCTGGGAATTACCTCCTGGGCAGTAACTGCCTGTATGGCACTAATCAGTTTTTGGCAGCGCCTAGGGTCTGGAGAGCACTTAAAAATTTCACAGTGGTGTAAAAGTGAAATTGTCGCTAGCGAACTGACCTGGGCGAAAGAAACAAGAGCCGCACTATGTGAAGCCTATGGTGTGTTGGGTTTAAAACTATGCCCGGAACTGGGTCATCCACGTATAGTTAGGAAGGAACTGAGGTCATTGGGAGCCGAGACGTCCCGCACATATGATAGAGAGTATCTCTCGCAGAAAGTTTCGGTGTCGTATATGACCCTGGCCTGGGAACTTAACCAACAGTACCCCTACTTAGACAGATTGCCCAGCTACCGCCTAAAACGTGAGGTCCTAAAAGTGCGAATGGGGATAAACCCCTGCTATGGGAACAAGGAAGCCAAAAATGTTATGTTGAATAATAATGGAACCTGTACTTGCGGGTTGGGTACCCACTGCGATATTGTACATATTTTACTAGACTGTATGATGTTTTTAGATTTACGAAAATAAATTTTATGCCCGATTTTTAAAAAATACAGGATCAGAAATAGGATGCAAGCTGCTAGCTTTATAGCTGAAATGAGGTATCTAGATATTGCTTGTGCTATGGGGAAATTTTTGAGTGAAGTCAAGTTGCTCCTAAAGTGTTCAGAGTAAATATCTTATGCGGCGCTCATGGGGGGAGGATGAGCTTGTACATGTAAAGGTTAACGCTATGATTTGGAACCTTTGGAATTGATTTGATGCTGATGGAAATTACCTGACTTAATTACCCCTAGGGGAATCTTTGTATTTAGTACGAAGGAATGTACTATTTTACGGGAAGTACAAATGCCATGTTTTTAATATGATCTTGTTTAAGTTTTAACAGTAATTTTATGTATAGGGTATACTTTTAAGGTTGTAATTAACCAAATAAAGTTTTCTTACTGACTGACTGACTGACTGACCTAAATAGGTCACTTCTTGTCGGACATACTGCAACTTGGAGGGCGATACTTTATGATTCTGAAAAGCCAGATGATGCAACAATGCAACAGTCACGTTCCTACACACATCTTCCGTATCAGCAGCCACCAGTAAATCATCCACATACTGAACGAGCGTAGCACCAGGAGGCAAAGAGAAAGTATCAAGTTGACATTTAGGAGCTTTGCTATAAATAGAGGGACATTCACAATAGCCTTGAGGAGCTCTCTTAAATCGGAAGCTTCGGCCACCCAAAGAGAAACCAAAGATAGCCCTACTTTCTTCAGCAATGGGAATGCTAAAGAAAGCGTTCTTAAGGTCTATCACCGAGAACCAAGCCGCTGAAGCAGGAATCATGGTAAATAAAGCGGTAATGTCCGGAACAACAGGGAACTGTGGTACCACTATTTTATTGACTTCCCTTAGGTCAATAACAAATCTATAGACTGAAGGCTGTGAAGGATCCGTCCTCTTAAGGATCGGAAGAACAGGACTATTACAAACATTGCCTTTAGTCTCTTCAACCACACCTTTCTGAATGAAATCATCAACAATAGCCAACAATGCTCTCTCTCCATCACTAGAAATCCGATATTGGGGAATGCGTGGCATTCTAACATTTTCTTTAACTGTGACAACATACGATGGAATCGCAAGACGACCCACGTCATTCGGGCCCGTGGCCCAAAGACTTTCTGGGAGAGAAAGTAACTCAGGTGGAAACTGGTCCTGAGACAAATACATGGGGGACATCAATCTCTTTCCCAACGTAAGATGCACACCAGAAGAGGAACAATACAATGTTGCATGCAGTCTTTTCAACAAATCCAAACCCAGTAAATTCTCACTACAACCAGTTGTCAAGATAAGTGGAGCTTCCAAATCATAAGGACCAATCGAAACAGGTAAGGGGCAAGAAACCGGATTACGGACTGGGGCGCCAGAAAATCCCACAGAGGTATTGATTAAGCCAGACAAAGGTGCCCCAGGGAGTTTAGAATAAATGATAGAACTTCTCATAGCACCAGTATCCAAAAGAAACGGTTCTGAAACACCCATTGCATTGACAGTGACATACGGCCCATTTTGATCTACTGGAATCGGCACAACTCCCTCACTTCGTCCATGGCTGTCCTATTCTGTCTGAAAATTGTCAGCCCTCTCTTCAACGTAATAATCATCATTGTAATACTGCGTAGACGGAACTGTCTGCTGATCAAAGTAATTCGAAGTAGATGGGGCAAGAGAACGCTGCTCCTGAGAGGACGCACCTCATCCTCTGCCTCTAGATCCTGTCTGAAAATTACCACAACCTCAGGGTGCAGACATCCCATTATTACGCTGCAATAAGACCGGATAACTATTCTTGAAATGTCCTTCTTCCCTACAATATGCACATTGATTAGGACCTAATGAAGGTCGCGGTGTGAAATACTCAGGCTTTTGCAACAGTCTCTGAAACTGTGGAGGCTGCTGAAACTGAGAGTTTTGCTGATGCTGATTCGGGCGAGGCGGATACGCCTGCTGTAAAAGAACTTTAGTTTTCAAATCTTTATTTTTCTTCTCTTGCTTCTCTTTCTCCTCCTTATCCCTATTCTCGTAATACTGTGCAGTAGCCAATATTTTAGCAGGAGAAGAGACAGCCCATAAACTTTCAGAACTCTTTAATTTATTCGCTAATTCAGGAAGCAAATTATATACAAACTTGTCCACAAACAATTGCTGTCCACCCTCTACACTCAAGTCCTGACCACTGTGGTCTATAAACGTTTCTTCGAAGCGTGTGAAGAAATCCGACACACTTTCATCTTTCTTTTGCTTGCATGCGGCCAGCTTATCCCAGTTTACTCGTACTGCAGGCATCATTGTCTTCATCAATTCAATTATTCTACCTGGTAGAGCCGTAATCAAATCCTCGGGTTTTGCACCACCCACCTGATTCGCATCCGCAGCTCTAATAGCAGCCCAATCACCACCCAATTCAGCCAAATGATTTTCCCTACGAATCCGTGCCCATATACCTTGCGGAACAACATTTCCAAATAACATATCAATGTCGGCCAAATTCATAATACAGGCGTCAACTGTTTGGGACAATTCTTGGTAATATCCAGCAGAATTTTTACGGGGGTCGGGAAGAGTTTGCTTGAGTGCCAATACTTCAGACCTCTTCCAGGGTTCGTGAACTCATATACGCTGGAAATGAGCAGGGACTTGAGAGGTGGACCAATCACCTCTTCTCTCCATACGGGAGGAACTTCACGCATTGGATAATTTCTGCTACCTTTTTTATTGGCGGGATCAGCCTCAGAAAAGGACAGGGACAAAAACATTGTTTGAAACGCAATGAGTTTATTCACTGCCTCTTCAACTCGGTGTCCTACAATAAAACCTTTATCAAAATCAGCTTGTAATCTCAGGAGGTCCGAAGGAACTGTATCTAACTCCATATCTTCCCAACCTCTAATAAGAGTTTGACACATAATGTTGAAAACATATCTCTGCGTGGGCTCCCTCCATTGATGAAAACAACTCATGATATCTTCAGTACTATACTCTGGTCCATGCTCAATCCATTTACGAGCGAGAGAACCCAAAACTACTTTCTCGTCCGCAAGAGGAAGTTGACAACGAGATTGTCGTCTAGAGAAAGCTGGAGACATTTTTATAGACCTAACAAAAGGAGAAAAGAAACTTGAAACAGCATCTGCTATCCTCCTCTGTGAAATAGGAGAATCCCTCGAAAGGATAGGAGGTATTACAGATGTAGAAGGCAACGGAGACTGAAGCGTAGTAGACTGAAGAGTGGGAGCTGGAGAAGGTGGGGGCTGTAGTACAAGCTGCGAGGGCGGTGCAGAAGCGGGTAAAGAAGCATTAAGGGGCTGAGCCGGTTGCTGGACAATCGGTAATTGAGCAACCACTTGTTGAGGAATGGGAGGGGGTAACGGAGGTGCATTCGCATTCTGAACATAGGCCGCAGGTGAATTCAATAAACAAGACATTAGGGAATCTTCTTCTAATTCCTTACTTTTATTTGAAGTGGAAGTAGGCAACATCGGATAGCATCAATCTGTCGCCATACGATGTTGTCTCTCTTATACCTCCTTCGCATCATCTACTTCGTTGTCCTTAAACTGCTGGGCAGCCTGTAGGACCGACATGTCTTGTGCCTTCTTATCCTTTTGCGCTTGTTTAATTTCTTTCTGTTCGGTTTCTTTACGCCAAAGGCGAAATGAGTCAAACATAGCCGGCCGGGCTTTTCTTCTAAACAGAATTGTTTCCAAATTATCTAATATAGCAGGATCAAAGCTACCATTCTGGGGCCATCTCAAAACTCCACTATTTTTCGTATATCGGACCCATGTCTCGTTAAAGGTAATGGGACCAATACCATGTTTCGAATAGAGCTCATAAGTGGGAGTTCCAACCGGAGGGATCGGACATGATTCCTCCAACTGGGAATCCCTCGTACAACCCAAACAACAGAATCTCTTGAACTTACTCAGCCCAGGCATCGTCACTTCTCTAGACTGATCACAAACAACAAGGGGTATAGATCAGTGAGACAGTACAATCGTACTTACCCCTTGGCTTCAGCTATTGCAATATCTGAATAGAGACTAAAAACAAAACAAAACAAAGGTCTGTGGGAGCGACAAACCAAATACTTAACTAAGAATCGTTCTGCACCAGCATAGGTCCGTCTATCGTCTTGCTCTACCAAAACTTCAGAAGGGTCCAAGGCAGAGGCGACAGTCAGGGCAGCAGTCGTCGGCAGCTGTCGGAGAGGAGTAGCCGCGCCTTCAAAGACCTTCGGTCCACTTCCGACATACAGGGGTCGATCACGTGGTGCGCTTCCTCCGGAGTTTTCTTGCGGGGCTCCTCACGACCCTCGGGCTCAACCGCTACTGTTGAAGTCGCCCCACGTTGGGCGCCAGCTGGAGAACCGCAGCCTTAAGGCCCGGCGGCGCAGGGTACGCCTAAATCCCCGGGATTCACCTGCCTTGTCAAAACAGAGACACGGACTCTTCGTCTGGCGTAGAAGATGTTATTTATTAGCTGCAGCTAGTACAGTGGTCTTAGAAGTCATCAGTACAACGAGGTTCAAAAGAGACTGCCACTTAACTCCGTGGCGCACTGGTTTATATACGATACAACACAATGCAAAATGCAATCACACAAGAGCATGAGCTATAGGTAAAAGTTATAGACAATGTTTTAAAATCAAAAGCAACTCAGGTTCCCGGTTCTGTTTGTCATTCGACCCCTTAAGTAAATCACAAGCGAATCCACACAATTCGATTTACAAGCAGAGAAAACACAGCTGCGTGTTGTAGAAGGACAGTCGAGAAACAGGAGAATACATGAGACATTTAGCGAAGGACAACAGATAAGATAACTTAAAGGAAACAATGGTGTGAAATGACATGTAGTCGGGACGGGGATTAATCAGCTCAGACAGGAATTAGTGTACACGGCCAGACCCTGACACTTGTTAGTAAACATAGGCGAGGAAGCCACCTGACACGCAAAGCAGAAACGACAAAAACATCGCGTTCGCCGAGCTGCCTGAGTGAGGTAACCTAAAATGGCGGCGATCAGAAAATGGAGGCTGAGCACGAACGAATTCGTAATTTACGGAACCTCAGAGGGATTGCGGTTCGTCCAACTTATGAAGAACAGAGCTTTTCATTCTGGGATTTAGAGGTCACCATACAAAGCTCTGTTCGGCTGCAAAGCTAGAGTAGGTCTCTCGATGTCGTCCCTGCCTGACAACGTTTTACAAGACGTAGAGACTGAGGAAGAGCTCCAAAAAATAATAGAGAGCATACAAACAACACAACAGCAGGAAGAAAGACGAGATGAATCAATGCAAGAGGCACAGCTCCCTGCAGAAGACATAGCTGAGAGTGCAATCCATGTTAGAGGAAACCAAAACAGTGATGAAGCCATGGTTATCGAAGAGCCTTCCATTTCCGTGGTTACCGAAAATCCTTCTTCTTTCGCTATCTGTTGCCTCAGCTTAAAAGAAACCAGCGGTGCTCATACATGTCGAAAGTGTGGCTGATACGTTCATGCCATCTGTGGACATTCTCCTAAAGACGATGATGGCGACAAAGTAGAAGGTTATGGGGTTAGCATTTTGTGGAATGTTTGCTTCAATATTGAGAAAGCTATCCAAAGTAAAATGGAATCGAAATCGAACCTTGAGATTCAGGCCAAAAAAATGAAAAGGGATTCTGACAAAAAAATTCCTCCTGTGCCTTTGGGTGCCACTGTGCGAGTTCCGATTCCCGACGTCGACAAAGGGCGGGCCGACTCATGCAATCTCTTGGCAGTTGTTATGAACGTGACGGAAGATGGCTTTTACCGACTTGGAACTGCACAATGAATCTTGAAGCAACTCTACGCCAGAACACAATTCACCGTATGTCCAAAGAGCCTAATGACAATTGAAGACGTTCCTGACCACGAAATACCTCTCCGATCTGCAGCTATTTCTCAATCCACAGGAAGACGAAATGCCAAAATACGAGGTGCCTTTGTGTGAAAAAGAAAATCAAGTGCAATTCAAAATGTCACTCTAGCCTTCCCTGCTGCAACAAGTAGGTCATGCCAGTTCTGCTTTGTGTTTTACCGGTAACAATATTCTGTTCGCATTCTTCATTAAGTCGTGAAATGTATGTACAAGATCAAAGTGCCAAAATAGAAGGTGTTTTTGTGTGAAGATTAAAAGTGTATACAATTCCACGTGTTACTCCAGCCTTTCTTAGTGTAACAAGTACTTCAATCTCAGTTCTGCTTTCATAGTTTTCCGGTAAGAATATCCTGTGCTTTATTTCGTAGTTTTGTTCTTTCAGTTTCAAATGCGTATCTATACTACTATTATAAAGAGAGAACAGACACCTTTTGGCAAGGTAAACTCGGGAACTACAGCGCCAATCCACACACCCAATACAGCGTTGGAAAGGGCAGTTGCAGCAGAAGGACATAGGCTATGCAGACGCCCACCATATACATATAAAAGGTAAAAGAACCATGCCAGCAAAGTAGTCCCTTGTGGGCGTGTCTGCATTGTGCTGTGGGTGTGTGCTGGGGGCGTGACAATCGCTGGGGGAATTCCGTCACGAGTGTTGTTTTTTCTTCCCAGGTTCTATACATTCCTGCTCCCTTTAAATAGTAATTCAGTGGAGGTCCCATTCTCTTAGAACCACCCCAAGCACAGTTATGGGCAAAAATACAACTAAAAGGCCCTGCAAAGCATTATGGGATATGATTAGCATAATTTTTAGCATTCATGAAAGGGTTTCAATGTTTTTGAATTTTACTCATCAGGGACATCTTGGGATGACGAGGTGAACTGCAGCTTGATGTATAATATTTTAAATGCTTACTGCATTTGCCTCATCAGAGAGATCTAGGGACAACGAGGTGAACTGCAGCTTGATGTGTAATATTTTAAATGCTATTGCATTTGCTTCACCAGGGACATCTAGGGACCACGAGGTGAACTGCAGCTTGATGTATAATATTTTAAATGCTATTGCATGTGCCTCATCAGGGACAACTAGGGACGATGAGGTGAACTGCAGCTCTTTGTAGAATTATTTGGATACTATAATATTCACTTCCCACTGCTAATCTCGTCCCATAATGCTTTGCAGGGGCTTGATCCCAAAATCATCACCTCTCTCACTGCTTGCTGGAAGCTAATTTCACTTTTGTGAAATGACGATATGCATTTTAGCATGTAGAAATACTTGTTATTTTACCTTGAATATATGAGGTTTCTGTTTTAATAATTGGAAATCTGACGGAACAAAATATTGCGGATTTATTGTACCAAGTTCGCGCCAATTCCGCCCACCCCTACTTTAAATACCCCTGCACCCCATAATCATAACCCACCCTTACTCTATAAAATACCCCAACACCCTTAAACACTAACCCATCTTAACCCTATAAATATACCCTGTACCCCGAAACCCAAACCTATCCCTAAACCCTATAAATACCCCTGTACCTCAAAACCCAAACCTACCCCTGAACCCTAAAAATACCCCTGTACCCCAAAACCCAAACCTACCCCTGAACCCTAAAATACCACTGTACCCCAAAACCCAAACCTAGCCCATAACCCTTAAAATACCCCTGTACCCCAAAACCCAAACCTACCCCTGAACCCTAAAAATACCACTGTACCCCAAAACCCAAACCTAGCCAGAACCCTAAAATACCCCTGTATCCCAAAACCCAAACCTAGCCCTGAACCCTAAAAATACCCCTGTACCCCAAAACCCAAACCTAGCCCTGAACCCTTAAAATACCCTTGTACCCCAAAACCCAAACCTACCCCTGAACCCTAAAAATACCCCTATACCCCAAAACCCAAACCTAGCCCTGAACCCTAAAAATACCCCTGTACCCCAGAACCCAAAACTATATCTGAACCCTTAAAATACCCAAACACCCCAAAACATATACCTCAGTACCCCAAAACATATACCCCTATACCCATACTTGCCTTATCCAAACATTTAAAAAAAAAATGCTTTTATAATTCATGCATTTACAACGAATTTCGTTGTAAATGTATGCGTGGTAAAAGCATATAAAATGTAATGCCACGCGTTATAATGGCATTGCGGAGTCATGGTACTTTCGTAATGAAAGTATGCGGAGTGATGGTATGCGGAAAGAAAGTTGCGGAATAATGGGTGTTTACCCTCCCCTGTAAGTACATTGGTGGCACGGCAGCTCACATCTCCAGCAACATACTCATATTTTTTCACCACTCATTTGAAAAATGCACAGGTCTCTCTCATTGATGCACAGCACCGACATACACTTTTAGACACACCTCCCACCACAAGTTCTAGAATTACGAACTTTAGAGATGGGGAGCTACGTTCGAATCTCGGCATCAGCTCAACATCCTGTGATTCCAGACAAATTGCTTTGTCTCCCCGTGCCTACCACAAATGAATGTGTTCTTCTGTAATGTAAATTGTGCTCATGCCATGTTGTCGAGTTCGCGCTATATAATATTGCAAGAAAAATAAAGTAGGGAAACTCGAGTTCACACACTACTGAACGCGCACTCTTAAGTGCATCAGCAGTGCACTGTGAATCGGAGCGTTTCACAGGCCTGTCACAGATAAGAAATGCTATCAAAATGAAAGCCTACAAAACAATATACTACTGGCTGGCAGCAATTCATACCCGGACAACGTCGGGACGGGCTGCTAGTTGTTCATTAATAAAGGCTTCTCATCTTGTGCCCTTTTAACACTTTGCGTAAATGGTACTGGTCATTCTGTATAATGCCTAGGAATTGTATAGAATGCCTAGGAAAAGTATGTAAAATTTTCACAAAAAACTTATATTTCATAGTTTGCCAAAAACGATCAGGCATTCTATACATTACCTAGGCATTCTATACAATACCGGGATTTCACACTTCTACTGTAACATATACATTTCCTCGTGGTTCTGAGCATACTTGCTAGGCAATCAAGATACTTTGTTGCTGTGAACAAGACATTTATGCCAGAACTTGTGAAACCCATGGAGAATGTTTCTTTATTTGAATCATTTTTGAAGTTGAAGCTGAATATAGTGTTCTAAGGAATTTCAAATTATTTGGACATGCACTTGAACCATTTAAAAAACTGTTTCAGAGATACCTTGAAGCAGTATAAACGTATATTTGTTTCTTGCACATTTGGATACTAAACTACTTGAGGAACGAGAAGGATCCTCATCTCCTTTAAAGGGGAAACAACCTTTACAATGCAGTCATTACATTGCACTCCCTTTACATAGCAGTCATTACATCGCGACATCCTTTACATCGCATGCCATTACAACACAGCCATTACATTGCTTGTCACTACAACGCATGTCATTACAATGCATGTCGCTACAACGCAGGCATTACATTGCAAGTCATTACAACACATACCATTACAACGCTTAGTATCCTTAAACTATCTGACACTTACCCTGCTATTGCACTCACTAGAGTTAGAATAGTAATTTTTACCCCTACACTATCCAACACTTACTTTAAATGCAATGTAACGGTATGCATTGTAATGATATGCATTGTAAAGGTATAATGCGATGTAATGGAATGCGTTGTAAAGGTAGTTTCTGAAAATGCGATGTACTGGCATGCTATGTAAAAGAATGCACTGTAAAGGATGTTACAATGTAAAAACTGTGTTGTAAAGGCATGCATTGTAAATGTATGCATTGTAACATCACACATTTCCTTTAAAGACTTTATATTTTAATGATGCACATTTTATAATAACATTGGAAGCCTATCAGAACCGGAGAACGAGTAATTACAAAGCAGTAGGAAGTTGCCTTTGTTAGAGAAAGGAGGGGAGATGAAGCCAAGATCAAGTAATATCAATGACAGAGATATTATTTATTTTTCAGTTCCAGGAATGTCAGAGTTCCATCAACAGTGGAGAGAGTTGGCGGCATGGAGATATTCTGGAGGTATATCATTTGTTAGCAGGTATTAGATAGTTTTATGCACAAGAGAGATATCAATCTTGTCTTTAGATGTGCACTGCAACCCAGGAGACCTCAGTGCCCAGCAGGGCAACCACCATGAGTGCTGACATCCAGTGTCCCTGTTTCTTATCATATCACATTCCCTTTCCCCCAGATCTGCTGCTCGCCACATATTCCTCTTGTGTAGGATTGGCTGTGGATATGGAGAAGTGTGGAAGAGTTCCTCAGTACCGCTGGATCCACGAGTGCAAAGAGACAACGTTTTTTTGCTCTTAATCACTGAAGCTTTCGGTGTCAATAAGTTGAAGTTGAGGAAATTACAGAGTTTACTTGGGGATTTTAATTTTGCATCTGAACTTGTTGGGGCAGGTAGTATATTTTGTAGATGGGTGGATTTGGCGATCCGTGGAGCGGCTCTCACACACTATGGGGCGCGATTAAAGCTAGCAATAAAGGTGAACTTGTGGGTATGAGCAGCATCCTTGTCTCATTTCAATGGTGTCACTATGCGGGCATTGGTTGAGGATCCAAAATGCTTTCACATGTGGCAGGGGAAGAAGACGCCCTAGAATGAAAGGGTTCTGAGGCTGCTGCAGGTGTTTGTTTTGGGATACATGTCCCACAATATTGTTTTGCGGATACAGCATTTATGGTAAGTGAATCATGATATCACTGGAATACACACAGGGATACAGTGTACCTAAACATTAGCCTAAAAGTCAAAAGATTTTTAGGTGTGTTTTCTGGTCTATTTTCATTGGCGGCCGCCACAAACAAAAATTGGTGAGGCAGGTGGGGGGAGGGAGAGCGCGGGAAGGGGGCAGTTTAATAATAATGAGCGAGTCCTTGCCTAGGATGTGGAACCCTCGCCCACCAATGGTGGCATGATTCATCACTGGGTAAACTCTTTGTTCTACCAGCAACACAGTTATGCCACCAAGGACGGTTTCCTGAAACATGTGTCTAGAGATTCGCAGAACTGGCTGAACAACCATCAAGTAGGTGTTACCATGCACCGCATTTACCATAATGCATCTGAGCGAACGGTGCTTAGAGGTCATGCTGTGTTCCCCCCTCCCTCTGTTTGATAGGGCTCCCTTGATCTGATGGGCTCCCGTGTGATGCACCTGTGCTCAGTGAATGGTACAAAGACCCGGGGAGACTGTGAGCAGCATTTCCATCACCTTGAAAAGGAATCCTGAAGCACAGCACTGGCTGCACTAACCTTGGTGAAAACGCAAGACTCTTACCTGAAGTAAGAATGACCATACCCCGCATTTACTGTAATGCATCTGAGCAAACTGGGTGCTGGGATGTCAGGCAGTCTACTCCCTTCCCTCTCTGTTTGAGTGGTGCTTGAGGGTTTCAAATCCTAAGAAAGGATTCTTACTGGAAAACACTTGTGACTTTCAGCTTAATGTTTTGGTTCACTATATTCCTGTGTGTTTTTTGGTGTATTTTCAGTGGCGACTGCCACAAACAAAAATTGGTGAGGCAGGGGGTAGGAGTGCGGGAGGGGGAGCGCGGGTGGGGGAAGTTTAATAATAATTTTTTTAAAAGGAAGACTTACCTGAAGCTGCTGGCTGCCTACCACCTCGCATCACGGTGTTCTTCTTCCTGATCGCATCACAGATTCCCTGTGCAATCCCGGTGCTGCTCTCATGCTATGTGGACAAAGCGGGGATTGGCCTGAGTGGGCTGGCTTAACACTCCGCTCAGGACATTGAGTCTGTGCTGTTTCTGTTCAATACAGCTATGTTGGACAAAGGTGACCGGCCAAACACACATGCGCACTTAGAAGTGCACAAACCAGTCCTCCTCCCCCTCCCATGGCCCCGGCTCTGCCCCTTCCTGTACACACTGCCTCAGCCCACAGGTAAAAAATAAAACGATTATAGAATATCAGTTTATTTTTCACATGCTGGCTCCGAATCAGTGGGGCAACGCTCCTCCGCCATTGAAGAGGAGCCGCCCCTGTGTATTTTGGAGGTGTACCGAGCCATTAATACTCCTGCTCCCCCTTTTTGTGAGTATATGGAATGAAATCCCTGATCATGGTTTCATCCGCAGTGGCAGAGTTTAATAGTTTGATGATGGAGGCAGAGCAGGTGAGGAGATTGATTCCAGCAGAGTTGTGGGTGCAGGGGGTGGAGGGTGTTCATTTCATCATCAGATCTTTTCCAGAATCCATGAAAAAGGCTTATAGGCATGCTTGGCAGGAATCTTTGGCAAGTGGACCTGAAAGATGTAAAATGGGCAGGGAGGCTATGATGAGGAGGGCTGATGCAATTTATTTTATGTTACAATTGATTGACAAGAGGTTGTCACCAGCCGCAATTATAGGAAAGTTGAAAGGGGTGTCCTTTCATAGATAGCCGAGAAGGTGGGGGAGATGGGGTGTTGATGTGCATCATTTTTAGAAGGTGAGGCCAGGAAGAGAGTGGGGCAGGTTGAGAAGACAGTAACAATGGAAGTGGTGCTAGGTCTGCTGGGAGTAATGGAGAGCTCGTGTGGTTGGGCAATAGCCATGGTTACGTTATGATAAATGCTGGGCATTTTTAAAGGGTATTCCAGGTATTTAGAGATGTTTTAAAGACTCCCCAGGGATTCAGAGATCCTGGAAAGAGTGCAGCAAGGAAGGGTGCAGATGGGTGATATGAGAGAGGGCCACAATATACTGATGCACTAAAGAAGTCTAAGATGAATCAGGTGGGTCGAGGTAAGGATATGGGCCTGTTGGAGTCGGGTAAGTGGGGTTCATGTCCTCGTGATTGGTTTGTGAGATTATTTACCTGGGAGGTGGGTAAGGGGGCGAACGGGCACCCAGTTACTAGATTCCAATCATGAAGGGCATGGAGGTTGAATTTGGCAAGGCTAGGGCTGTGCCAAGATCAAATTATTTTGGTATAAACAACTTTATTGTTTTTTGGGTAATACAAACACCAACAGAACAGCAGTGGAAAGCATCAATATGGACATAGTACATTAAAATAAACACAGGTATCACATGTCAACCCCGCCCTCCAGTTGTAGACATAAACCTCTCTTGTAGAGGACAGGCTATTCCATGGCTCCCAGCCACTTACCCCAAGCCCTCCGATGTTTCTTAGGGCATCCTCGTGCCTCGTACATAGATTTTTCTTGGGCTGCACACAAATCCACCCCCTTTCCCCACGTCTCCGAACTCGGTGGTGTGGGACTTTTCCGGGAGGCGGCAATGTCCCTCTTGGCCACAACTATGGCTGTGTTGTAAAATAACGTCTCGTTCCTGGACCCGTCTAATACGTCAGTAATCCCGAGAAGGGAGTGACGTGGGTCATGGGGGACCTCCCACCCCAGGACCTCGGACAATTCACCTTCGATCTCTCCCTAGAACTGTGCCAATGGAGGGCATGTCCAAGATCAATTGTGGTTGCATTTTTTCTGCAAATGGGCTGTGACGGAGATCAGTAGAATGAGGATTTAAGAAGACAAGTTATGGGCATAGGGTGGGGGAGGTCCATGTGAGCGCTGAGATTCTTCAATGTGGGGAAAGAGCAACAGTGGTGTTTTTATATGGTATAAGGCACTCTGTCTTTTTCTGTCTTTGCTATGCGGGGTGTGGTCCAAGGGACCGAAGAAGACAGAATTTGTGTCTGGATTTGCCAACACTGATTTATGAAGTGAGCAGCTCGTCAAAGAGAGAAGCAGCCATTCAGGGGACAGTTGGGGCGATGCATAGAGACGATGAGAGTAGATTAGTAGGGTTAAGGGGGGATCCATTGGGGTCAGCTTTTGCCTTTATTTATTGAGCTGCTGTCTAGGTTTGTTGGTTTTGCATGTGGGGATAATGATTTGGTGTGGTTGCCGGGCATGGTGTTGCTTTTGGCATTAGGAAGAGACATGTTGTTTGGATGCATCTGGTCCTGAGGCGGAAATGGTGCTGCTTGGTAAAGTATAATATAAGGGAATCTACAAGGGATTGTCTTCAGAATATAACTATGCTGAGTTGTGTTAATCAAATTAAAGAGTAAGTCATAGGATCAAACTCAAATGTGTCCAACAGGACAACAACAACCAATGTTCTAAGCAGGAAAAAGTAAAAAACACATACAAAATCCTATTTATATTCAAAGAGATATATTTCAAAATTTCATATATTAATTTCATATATTAAAACAGATTCATGGGGATATAACAACAGAAAGTCAATCGAGTTCAAAAAGTCATGAACAAATGTTTAAATCAGTTACAACAAAACAGTTCATAACAAGCACCAACTCTTGGGATGAAAAAGTGCAACTGAAAACAAACATGTACAAAAGTTACTCAGATGAAAATCAATTTCATATGGAGATAATGTAGAGGTCGACGTTTCGGTCTTAGCAGCATAGGTCTATAAGACCATCTTCAGGACTTTTATTTTATGCAGGAAAAAACCCTTATAGTTGTCTATAGTTGTCTATGTCACAACTGTCCTTCTACACCCCCTCCCGCCAACTACGTTCTTCCAGCCAAGCCCTCGCCACTGTACCTCGCATCAACAAGACCACCATGGGAGGCAGATCCTTCTCATACCTGGCTGCTAAAACATGGAACTCACTCCCCGCTTACCTTCGCCTCACCCAGAACCACCTAGCATTCAGAAAGCAACTTAAAACGTGGATATTTGACAAGTAATCCTCCTCCCCTTTCTAAGCGCCTTGAGACCCTCTGGGTATGTAGTGCGCTATATAAATTCTCTGACTTGACTTGACTTGACTAGTGGTGCGTGTAACTGGTCCAAACGCGCTTAACTTAAACTGCAGAGCCGCGTGGTAAAGCCAGTGACCATAGACAGGATGAGCAGGAGGGTCATTAGGGAAATTAGGACATTTTGTAGATTTGAAGGGTTTCAGTTGTGAGTGCATAAATGCATTCAGTTTGAGGATTACACAATGTTCAGAGGTGATGAGGTATATTTCTCATTTATGGGCAATAAAGTATACTTGTTAGGTTGAAGAGAGCAAGAGAGGGTGGGGAGTTAGAGGAAACGTTCTAAAGCACGTTCTAAAGCTAAACTTGAGGCAAAGTTACGGTCATAAAGTTTCCTGTGTGGCCTTATAGAAGCAGGTTATAGGGAGATAGAAAGGATGGTTTACTTTCTAAATGGACGAGCCAGAGTGTTGAGGAGACAGGGCTAGAGCTCAGAAGTCAAGAAGGCTCTGAAAGTTGAGAAAGAAGAAGATTAGACGAAAGGGATAAAGATCGGTAAAGTCAAAAAGTACAGTTAGCTTTTGACTGGTTTGGTGATGTTGGGGGAAAATTGAGTTTATGGGGTGAGGGGAGTTAGTGATGTTAATTTTACTAGTGAGGTGGGGGGGGGCTTGATAGCATTTCACGCAAACCTAGCGTTTGTCGTATGTGTACCGTCTCACCTGCACGGAGGTTCAGCTCATCCATTGTGGTTCCCTGGTCCTCGTTGTGGCCATGCTCGGTATGGTTAAAAGTATTTTGTGTTCTTTCACAGAGTCATGTAGCAGTAAAGAGTTGATTGTTTCTTCAGGGTCTTGGATTGCTGAGTGGGAGTTCAAACAACATGTATCCTACATTTTTAATTTGTGTGTGCCTGGGAAGGGAGACACGTTGCAAAGAAAAGGTGGGAGCCCATGTGTCACCACTGACTTTTCACTGTGGGTTGCTCCTGGATTCTGGTTACTTGTCATGTTTCTTCGTAGGTTTATTGAATCACGCTTCTCGTCGGTCGTTATTGGCTGCCCATGGGACTATAAGGCCTGAGACAGAAAGACCAGTGGGGTTCACATAAAGCATGAGACTTGTGTCCTGACCAGCACTGGCATCTGAGTGCAGGAGGCACTCTTTTTGTTGACACAAGTCCAAGACTGGCTTCAGGAGTGGTGGCTGAGGGTTGTCCAACAGCCAAGATCTTCAAAGGCCCAGAACCCCAGTGGAAGGGTGAACACAATTAGGACTTCTATTTGTGGCTCTGTTCAGTGCTTCTATATGTGCCTAGAAGCCCTTTCATCAAAGGAGGAGCCCCCTTCTGCCCCTTGTAGAGAGTGGAGACGCTGCTCTACACACAGCAACACAGAAGCGGTCTGTTGCACTATAAGTTGATATTTACCATATTTGAGACACCTGCATATTTGATCTCATATGTGCATGTAGAACCCATGTAGAACCCATACTGTGAACATAGAACCCATGTAGAACCCATAATGTGTGTGTAGAACTTATACTGTGCACGTTGAATCCAGATTTGAGGAAACTTTGTTATTTTGAGCCTTCATTAACATTTTACTGAAGTTACTTCTTAACCCCTTCACTGCGGCGACTATTCCGCCGCAGTGCTAAGGGGACAGAGGGGCCGCGCGGCGTGCCCATGCTGGTGATAGAACCGCTCCGTCACCAGCCGCGGTTGCGCTGTGCTCATGACGGAGCGGTTCCGTCACGGCCCCGCCTGCTCAATAGAACGCTCAGCGCAGGCGCGAAATCCGCGCCGTGCAGGCGTGCCGCGCAGGCCATGACTGAACCGCTCCGTCATCAGCACAGCGCGACCGCGGCTGATAACGGAGTGGTTCCGTCACCAGCAGGGAAGGGGTTAATCTTTCTGTAGTATCCTGCATATGTTTTGTAATGTATTTTCCACCACCTGCTCAGCCAGTGCATGTCCTCCGAACACAATAGAATGTTGGAGTCTGATGAGCCTGAGCTGTGGTGCCTTTGAAATTATAGAAGCAGTCATTCTGTCATCAGCCTATAACCTACAGCTTTAAAATGTGTTTTCTGTGGAAAAATGCACATTTTTCATCGAGCCTGGTTTTATTTTCCATTCCACATTACACGGCTTGTATCTATGGTGTTTATAACACCTGTTTGCCTGAGGGCACTTGGATCTGGCTTTGTGACCCTTTGTAAACAATGAAATTCCAATCAGTTTCCTTATTGGTAAATATAAGGGATTATTGGTATCAGTCCTTTTCGTACTGCTCTGACAAGCTACACTGTTATCAATGGTTGGTACGTTTGGACCGTAACTTTTAACTGCGGTGTTTTGTTCTGTCAGATTACTTGTGGAGTCCGTTTACTCTCATCAACAATTCTACTTTCTCCACTTTCATCGCAACAGAGAGGCATTGGTTATTGGAGGGGACAATTTTTCAAGGAGTTTTTACACAAACTGTGGTGACTTTTACTTCTCCTCAACATTAGCTGTGAACTGGCAGTTCATTATTTATTTATTTATTTATTTATTTATTTAGTTTATAGAGCGCGACAGATACCCAAAAAGGGCTTCCCGGCGCTAAACAGAAATTTGAACTAGAGGGACAGAAAGGGTTAGAATGGGAAACCAAAAACGCTCACTGATTAAAAAGCCAGGTTTTGATGGCCTTGCGAAAGTGTGGGTACCTATTTTCAAGACAAAGTGGTTGGGGAAGGGAATTCCAGAGCTTTGGGCCCAGGAAGGAGAAAGACCTGCCTCCCATCCTGGCTCGACGTATTTTAGGGACGCAGAAGAGACCTTGGGAGGCGGATCTCAAGTCTCGGGCAGGCATATAGGTATGCACAAGAGTCAGAAGGTATTTGGGAGCATTGCCCCACTTTATCCTGTGCATGAGGCTGAGAGTCTTAAACTTGACCCTGTTGTCAATTCTTAGCCAGTGAAGTGCCTTTAAGTGACTGGACATACGGTCTCTCCTGTTACATTTACAGAGCAGCCTGGCTGCCGCATTCTGTACCAGCTGTAGACGCCTTGAGACTGTCTGGGATGCCCCCAAGTAGAGGACATTCCCGTAGTCCAGGCAGGAGGTAATTAATGCATTAACAACTGTCTTTTGGGTGTCTACGGGGAGCATCCATATTATTTTTCTGAGCCATCTCAAGATCGTAAAGCAGGTGGCGGAGAGAACGTTCACCTGTGGCTCCATGGTTAGGTCTCTGTCGATGATAAAGCCCAGGTTGCGGACCTGGTGCGATGGAGTTGGCAGGGGGCCCATTTCAGGTGGCCAGTGACTGGAGTTCTAGAGGTTCTGGTCGGGACCTACTATCAGAACCTCCGTTTTACTGCCATTGAGTTTGAGTATATTTTCGTTCATCCAGGATGAAATATTCCTGAGGCCGGTCTGGAGGCGTGAAGGGGTGTCTTGGTTCACATCGGATAGGGAGAATATGATTTGGGAGTCGTCAGCGTATGTGAACATGGTGAGGCCATCAGTTTCAGCAATCTGAGCCAACGGCGCTGCATAAAGGTTGAAAAGCAGGGGGCTTAATACTGATCCCTGTGGGACTCTATGTGGAGAAAAATGGGTCTTGGGTGCCGCATTGCTGGAGGAAATTTGGAATGTCCTGAGCGTCAGAAAGGATGCTATCCAATCTAATGCCTTTCCTCTTATGCCCAAGTTGGAGAGGGAAGCAAGCAGGGTGGTATGAGAGATGGTGTCGAACGGCGCGCTGAGGTCAAGAAGAATCAGCGCGGCAGAGTGACCCATGTCGACCAAATGTCGAAGATTTTCCACGACTCCAAGTAATGTGGTTTCCGTCGAAAAACCTGCGCGGAAGCCGGATTGGGTGGGGTGTAGAACATTGTTTGCCTCCGTGAACTTGGTGAGGTGTTCATGAACGTGTTTTTCCAAAACTTTGGAGAGCGCGGGCAGGAGGGATATCGGGCGAAAATTTGCCAAGATCTTAGGGTCGGCCGTTGGTTTCTTAAGGAGGGGGGATACCATGGCATGTTTCCAAGGTGACGGAACCATAGCTGTAGAGAGAGATAGGTTAAGAATGTGACATAGCACGGCTAGGGAAGAGGTGTCTAAAAGTCTGAGTATGGAAATCGGGAGGGGGTCAGCTGGCGACCCAGATTTAACTTTCCTTAAGATGTTCTGTAAACCTTGGACGTCTATTTCGGGCCAGGAGGTGAGTAATGCGTGGGACGGGTGGGGTTGGGCCATGCTGACATCAGTATGAGGTCCAAGATTATGCACATATGTAGATTGAGTTTGCTTTTGTGTGGCTATATCTTGATGAATGTTTTCAATCTTAGAAGTAAAGTATATAGCCAATTTCTCACACTCGAGACTGTTAAGGGGGGGAGGTTTGGAAGAAGTGTTTGCACCTGCAAGGTCTTTTACCAAATTGAAAAGAATTTTCGATTTATTTGCAGCTTCATCTATAGATTTGGTAACATAGTTAGATCTTGCCTTATTGCAGGCTTTATGATAGAGTTTAAGCTCGCTTTTATAGTGCGATCTGGCATCTGGAGAGTAGTCCTTCCTCCACATGCGTTCTAATCGTTTACATTTGGATTTGAAGGCTTTTAGGTGTTCGTTGTATCATGGAGCGGGGGGGTAGTGAGAGGTAGTTTTTTTTTTAGCTAGGGGCAAGCAGACGTCTAGAGCATCTAGGAGCCATTTATTAATGGTGGTGGCTGCCATTTCGATGTCCCCGGTGTTTAGCACTTCCACTGGAGCGGTCAGGTTTAGAGTGGACGTGAGGCGGTCAATATCCAGATTTTTCCAGTTTCTTTTTAAGGACTTAATGGTCTTACTGGGAGAGCTAGCAGCTAAGTGGTCTCTCAGATGGAATTTGATTAAAAAATGGTCTGACCAATCTAGGGGCAAGGCCTGCTGGCACTGTAGCTGGGGAAGGCTGGAGAAAATGGGATCCAGAAGGTGACCCTTGTTGTGGGTGGGACCTGAATTCCATAAAATAAGATTCATGGCAGCAAGATCGTGAATTAAATTTGTGGCTGGTTTGTTAGTGGGATCATCAAAATGAATGTTTAGATCTCCTAGAATGGATAGATGGTTATAATTCACTCTTACTGTAGATATCCAGTCCACTAGTTAAGTAGCCCAGGGCAGCGTAGGGCCGGGTGGGCGGTAGATAAGAAGGCCAGTAAAAGTGAAAGTCGGGTGAAGTTGGAGTTTAAAAAGAGCAACCACGCTGGTGAGGAGAGTAACGGGCTCCAGGGTGCATTGCAACGTTTTTCTAAAAATTACTGCGATCCCGCCTCCAGTACCGGAGGTTCGGACTTGGTGAATGATGGAATAATTGGACGGTAAGGCTTCGGCGATGTCGGGGCCAGAACTGGCGTGTAGCCACGTCTCGGTAGGAAAAAGGGCATCGAGGGAATTGTCGGATAGGAGGTCAAAGAGGTCTCTTTTATGTTTACAGAGTGATCTGCAGTTAAGACTACCGAGTAGCCAGGAGCTAGTTGTTTTATGTTCTTTGGGTCTAGGCCGCTGGCCACATAGTTGCGGGGTGTCGAGGTGGAAGTTGCAAGCACGACATGCGATACTGGATTCGCGATGGTTAGATAGTAAGTCGCAATTCTGTTTTGCAGACGGGCGAAGGGACCGTAAGAAATCGGGTGTATAGATGGTTAGTCCACCAGAAACTGTGGGCCCTGGGCCCGTCCGGACGCGGACGGGCGCAGACAAGCTTTCCTTAGGCGCGCCTTTGGCGCGCAAACGGCGCTCCCGCTGCGCTCGTCCGCTGGGCTTCCGGTGGATACACATTTTATCTCCAAAGGGAGGGGGCCGGAAGGGGCGTGGCCTCGGAATGGGGGCGTGGCCTTCGGGCTCGCCAGCAAGCAATGGCGGCAAAGGACTTTTCAGTCCCGCTGCAGCGCTAAACTCCGCTGCATGGGTGTCTGGGAGGAGTGGCAGAGGAGAGCCACAGAACAAAGTGCATAAAAACAACAGAAGTATTGTGACACTCAAAATTTAAAATTAGCAGGTGTTTGTCGGCTCCCGGCTTTCCGCCTCAGGAGTTCGTGGTATCTAATGACGCTCGTAGGTCAGCGCCTTAAATACGGCAATCAGGGGGCGTGGCCTCGGAAAGGGGGCGTGGCCTTCGGGCTCGCCAGCAAGAAATGGCGGCAAAGGACTTTTCCGTCCCGCTTCAGTGCTAAACTCCGCTGCGTGGGTGTCTGGGAGGAGTGTCAGAGGAGAGCCACAGAACAAAGTGCAGATAAAAACAACAGAAGTATTGTGACACTCAAAATTTAAAATTAGCAGGTGTTTGTCGGCTCCCGGCTTTCCGCCTCAGGAGTTCGTGGTATCTAATGACGCTCGTAGGTCAGCGCCTTAAATACGGCAATCAGGGGGCGTGGCCTCGGAAAGGGGGCGTGGCCTTCGGGCTCGCCAGCAAGCAATGGCGGCAAAGGACTTTTCCGTCCCGCTGCAGCGCTAAACTCCGCTGCGTGGGTGTCTGGGAGGAGTGGCAGAGGAGAGCCACAGAACAAAGTGCAGATAAAAACAACAGAAGTATTGTGACACTCAAAATTTAAAATTAGCAGGTGTTTGTCGGCTCCCGGCTTTCCGCCTCAGGAGTTCGTGGTATCTAATGACGCTCGTAGGTCAGCGCCTTAAATACGGCAATCAGGGGGCGTGGCCTCGGAAAGGGGGCGTGGCCTTCGGGCTCGCCAGCAAGCAATGGCGGCAAAGGACTTTTCTGTCCCGCTGCAGCGCTAAACTCCGCTGCGTGGGTGTCTGGGAGGAGTGGCAGAGGAGAGCCACAGAACAAAGTGAAAATTTCCCTCTGTGTTCCTTTTGTGTACTAACTAAAATGGCTGCCAAGAACAAAATGGCTTTCAGCTCATGCTAACAGCGATTCTTGTAATCTTGAACTATTAGACCAGCCGGTTGAGGAGTACGTGCCACTGTTATAAAAAAGACAAAAGAGACAAGAACAAAACGTTCTATCTTATTCAATTTAACCACAAGGCATTCTGTAAAAACAAGACTGAGCCATATCTCAGCGCCGATGATTTGGAACCACGGTATTACTGTTAATAAAAAAAACAATGACCAAAACATTGTCACTTTCAACTATCATTTTTATGATTAAAATTATCGTGTGTAGCTCAACTCACCTTCTTTGCCGCCTGGATCTCCTCAGGAATGCTGTGTGACTTCACGTGCTGAAATATCCGCAGATCTGCTGTGACACTTTTTGGCACCCGAACGCGCAGTGAGCCACCCGGCATAGTGCATTGTACGTGCTGCCATGTTTTGGTCATTGTTTTTTTTATTAACAGTAATACCGTGGTTCCAAATCATCGGCGCTGAGATATGGCTCAGTCTTGTTTTTACAGAATGCCTTGTGGTTAAATTGAATAAGGTAGAACGTTTTGTTCTTGTCTCTTTTGTCTTTTTTATAACAGTGGCACGTACTCCTCAACCGGCTGGTCTAATAGTTCAAGATTACAAGAATTGCTGTTAGCATGAGCTGAAAGCCATTTTGTTCTTGGCAGCCATTTTAGTTAGTACACAAAAGGAACACAGAGGGAAATTTTCAGACCCAGGTACCCTCCACTCACATCATTTTTATACACAAAGACCTGGTCCTACTATACTACAGGCAATTATATTCATAGTACCTCTTGTTGACTCGTTTGTGCGGTTATTCTTAACCTAACACCCACTCAAGGAGTTTGCAACAGGGTGTGCCTGTCTTTAAAATGTCCTCATAAAATCTCTGCGTGTCATTCACTATATGCCTACAGTCCCTATACTCAAGCTATGCTTGTGCAACCCCGTGTGTGGATGCAGCAAGGGAAAAGTCCAGTTAAATCAAATCAAGATCAGGAAAAAATGTGTGGAAGATGGGAAGGTACCTCACGGGAGCAACCACCAGGGAACTGCCGACAGGTTCTCGTCAGTGTGTTCCACTTCTCATCATTGGCTCCTTCCCATCATAAATAAACAAAATGAATATTTTCCTACTTTTCATTATAGCACCTTGCATACAAGTGTAGAATGCCGGAGCACGTTACATCACAGACATACCAAGATAATGAATCACACAGGTGTACATCAGTGTATAGAAAATGTTACCTATGGCAAGGAGACTACAAGGTTCAGGATTCACACGTCATCCACACTGGTAGGCATTTTGTAAGAGTGCTTGGTCTGGAGAAGCACACACTCAGGATTCAGAACATAACATTTGCTAGTGTTGACTTTAATAATAAGAATGTATTTCTACCCAAACAAACGTTTTTAGCAGCATCAGGATAATGTAAGACTGGGGGCAAAACATAACTTACTACCTTGCACCCTGCAGTTTGCATGCAGCTCTTTGATGGCAGTGCGTAGCATTGATTGCCACTCCTTGGTTCTTTTAAATATGTGATTATATTGCGTTAAAATTGCATAATCTGTTTTTTCTGTTTTTTGTTTAATTTTATGTAATATTGATGTATGTGATATTTGGTTTTAATATGAATACTTATTAAATGAAATAGAGCTTTTTTGTATTTAGTTGTATTTGTGGTTCCTTTATGCAATTACCCTTCCCTTCTGCTTGCCATGATTATGCTATGATATACACACAGGCTAGATTATGATTGTAACATATGTTCTGTATACTAACAAAATAATCTCTGTGACAAAAGCAGTAACCCACTGAGATGTGCACGTAAAATACTGTTCTTTGATATGGATGGTGAACATTCTTTGCAGCAAGTATATTAACAATCTGCGCTCCCTTGGATGAGTCAAAGCTGCCACTGGACAAAACTCCCATCTCTCTCCGGCGGGACTTTAATAATATCTTTACACTTCTATTCTGCCTGAAAACTGCTGATGTTACCAGGAGCTTTGCAGTGCCTTTAAAACTGCGGTCTGTGGACCCCCTGGGAATGTGCCACGGAAATCGGAGGTCCCTGGACCCCAGTTTGGGAACCAACGTATTACATAGTCAAAAATAAATACTCCACCCAGTGAGTAGTCTATTGTTTCGTTTATCTTTGCTGTATTGTTGCACTGCTTTAACAGACAAAGATACATTGTTGCAGTACTGGCTTTTTATTTGTTGCAGCGCTCTCTGCTGTGTTTCATGTTGGTGTTATAATTCAAGTTTGAAATGTTTTAAATTAAGACTATTTATAGTTTGGCTTTTTGCTACATATTTCTGGTTACTGACGTGTAGAGGAGAAATTGAACAAGAGGAGAAATTGACCAAAGAGTGAAAGGGAGATCTATGCAGAACCCAAAGGCATACATCTGCTATCGTGGAACATAGCAGGGGGGAAGAAATTGCTAGAGGACGGTCTGCCTCTAAAGGAGTGGGCTAATTGCGACGTAATTGCTCTACAAGAAACATGGTCGCAAGAAGATCTTCTGATAGCAGGCTTCGTCCACTATACTGTAGTAGCAGAAAAATGTAAGCACTATGTTCGTGCAATAGGCGGCCTGACAGTCTAAGTATCTACAGCTTTAGTAATTAAAACGGAACAGCTTAAATCTCCTGACCCTAGTATACAACAAATTAAATTCTCGGAGCAAAACATTGTTAATAAAAGAACGATAATTTTGATGAATTATTATACACAACCGAAGTTCCGAGTCAAAAAGGTAAAAAATGTCCTACTAAGTAAAACAATTACAGGCCTACGCAGTGCTGAGCCTTCTTGGAGTATAAGAGTGACTGGAGATTTTAATTCAAACTTGATATTCGCGCCGGAAGAAGATGCTATCTTGACAGCAGCCAATATACATTGGTGTGTTCCACAGCAATCTCAAATTGGGGTGAGGATTCGTAAGGATCAACTGGGCCAGCAATTAGTGACAGATCTTGAATATCAAGGCATGCGAGTGCTTAACGGAAGGACAGATGAAGACGGTCCGCCAAAAAAAACATACTACGGCCCTCGGGCTCAATCAACACTTGATTTTACAATTATAAGTCTTTCACTAATGCCATTACTAGTCAGCTTTTATGTAGACTACACCCCCTTGAGTGATCACGCGTTTCAACAGATCAAATTTAATTTAGGCATGGAAAGAATTTAATCTTCCAATACACTGGAAGGCCAATCAAGTACAATTAATCAAAAACGTATTAATTGGACAAATACAAACAAAACTGAGTGGCTTTCGAAAAAAAAGGATATCTTGGCTGAATTAGGAAACAAACCTATGAATAAGATTCAAGCCTGGTCTCTCTTCTTAGGCAAACGAATAACGAAAATAAAAGTTCCGAGTGTGAAGGACAAAAGACACTATCTAATTACTGATCTCCCGAAAGAGGTGCAAGATCTAAGAAGGGCCTTAAGAAGAACAAAAAAGAAGTTACAATCAAATAATACAGAAGGGCCATTATTGGAGACATTTCTCCTACAAAGAAAACAATACAAAAAGAAGATTTGGGAAGTCAAGAAAAGGAAATCTGAGAACTTTTGGACTAAATTGATATTCAGCATTAGGCATCCAAACTCAAATAAATTTTGGAACACAATAAATCAATTGACTAGGCATTGAAACATCTTAACATTGAATATGCAGGAAACGGAATGGGTCAACTTCCTTTTGCACAAATTTAAACAAAAGTTACCAAACATTCCACGGAAACAATTAATATCTGAAAATCAGAAAAAACTGAATTCAGAAGAAGAAGGCAGCTGTCAGTTCCTATCGCCAGACCTGTTTCAACCATCTACGCAAGTAGTTAATCATGTTATCTATTCAGCAGAGGACATAGCTAAAATAATCAAGAAGGGTAAAAGTAATGGGGCTCCAGGGCCGAATGGCATTCCACAAATGATCTACAAACACGCCTCTGAATACTGGAGCTCACATTTTGAGAATCTCTTTGCTGAAGTAGAGACTAACAATCAGGGTCCTGACAGCTGGCAAGGATCGATTATAACACCTAAATATAAAGGAGGAGAAAGAACAAACCCAATTAATTACAGACTAATTGCACTGCAGGACGTAGAAGCCAAATACTTTGCATCATTACTTCTGAAAGATCTGGTCAATTGGTTTGGGGAAAGAAACCTGATTCCAATTAATCAAACAGGCTTTAGAAAAGGGATTGGAACCACCTCCAACATCTTATCTATTACAATGGATGCTGAAAAATGTAAGCGTGAGAAAAAGGACTTGCATCTGTGTTTCATAGACTTAAAAGCAGCTTTCGACAGCGCGGACCGTAATCTTCTGTGGGCAAAGTTGAAAACATGGGAAATCCCGGAGAGGATATTGAGAGGTTTGTTATTATTCTATACTGACACCTGGACTCAAGTAAAATTTGGGGAAGGTGCCAGACTATCAAGAAAAGTGTACACAACTATCTGTTTAAAGCAGCGGTGCGTCCTGGCCCCGCACTTATTTAACCCTTTGTATGCTGATGACGGAACCGCTCCGTCATCAGCTGCGGTGGCGCTGTGCTGATGACGGAGCGGTTTCGTCATGGCCTGCCCGACGCTCCTGTGTGGCGCGAATTCCACGCCTGCGCTGAGCGTTCTATTGAGCGGGCGGGGCCATGACGGAACCGCTCCGTCATAAGCACAGCGCAACCGACGCTGGTGACGGAGCGGTTCCGTCACCAGCATGCGCCCGCCGCATTTCCGCCCCACCCCCTTAGCACTGCGGCGGAATAGCCGCCGCAGTGAAGGGGTTAATCTTTTCATATCAGATCTATCCGGAAAACTAGACAATACCATTACACATTCCCCGAAATTAGGAAAGTTAAATCTTTCTCATCTTGCATATGCAGATGATATTGTGCTATTGAGCTTAACTAAAGTTATTTTGACGGGGCTCCTTACTGTACTTTCAGATTTCCTGTCTATAAACAGGCTGGAACTTAACTCATCTAAAACAAAAACAATGCTTCTTACCCTCCGGCAAGCCGCACATCACAACATCCGGCTGGAAGGCAAACAACTGGAAAAAGTATCCTGTTATAAGTACTAGATATACTACATAGACGACACGTTATCCCTAAAAGATCAGAAAAATGATATGACGCAGAGAGCGGGGGCCTTAATATTTGCATTTAGCACACTGGCAAAGAAGTTGGAAGGCCCATCTTTGAGGCCGCTCCTGACAATTATCTCTAGCAAAGCACTGTCCACCTTATCATATGCCTTTGCTGCCATGCACGGTAAAGATTCTGAAATTCTTAACAACTTAATAACAAAAATGTATATAAAGGTTCTTCGAATTCCTAGTTCTGCCTCGCCAGCGCAAATGCGACTAGAATTTGGTTTAATGAACGAATCACTAGGTAGACTTTATACTTATATAAAGGTGTGGTACCGAATCAAGCAAAGCGCTAGTGAAAATAACCTCAACAAATTGTGATGGCAGGAATTGGAAACGCAAAAAAAATCGCAGGCTAACAAATTCCTGACCAGCACACTGGATGCAACATGTTCTCTTAACCTCTGGAATAAAAGTTTGCCTTTTTTATCATTCAAGCAGGCGTTAAACAGAGCTGCAAAACTTCATTCGTTGCTAACAGATAAAGGTATTTTCTCTCATCGCTCCCATTCTTGGACTGTGATTAAGAATTACAAAACTCTTAAACCGGCGGCCTACTTAGGCACACCGTTCTCTATTTACACTAAAAAACGACTTATGGCCTTGCGCTTTGGCAAATTTCCAACATTAGCTGACGAACCATCATGGAGGCATATTGAGTCAAAAGAATGCCGTCTTTGTGGTTATGGAAAGGAAGATTTAATCCATCTAATATGCCATTGCAAGAAGCTGCATTCTGAACGTGTAACTTTTTTGAAGAAAGTCTTCTTGGACAGGGGAATACGTTCATGTAGAACCGCCATTATTGGAGGCCTGGATCCAACTGACCCCCAAATGAACTGTAGAATGAAAAAGTTTTTGCAAGCTCATGAAAAACATTTGAAAGCAAGCGAGGGCTTAACTAAATAATTTTGTCTGGAGACTTCAGCCTTGTGGATAAAAGACAGATGGATATCTCTAATTAACATATGTAAATACCAATTTAAGAATTGCTCATTTATGTTTTATGCAAGGATACGAACATGTAAGGAATTTTTTACGGAAATTGTACTCTTTTTATTGTTTTTGTTGTTTTTGTAGTTTTGAGTTAATATTTGCTGAAAGCTGTATTTTAACATATATTGTTATGGTTTTTATTAACTATACAATAAACAAATTACTTACTTACTTATGTGTCTTTTGATTTACTTTTCAATGAGTGGGTTCCTTTTTGGATTACTTTGGAAAATGAGCCCCTGTCATATTTATTTTGTTTAATGTGCCACGTGCCATCGAGAGATCTATTCTTCTGCTTTCATTGAATCACAAGTGCACGCTTTCCTCTGACGTTCAATGATAAACAACAATAAGGAAGTTAGTAGTTCTTTACACGTCTGTTTGTAAAATATTTATTTTGACACATTTTCTTACTTTTTTTGTTACTTTACCACAATTGAATACATTTACTATAACTGATGTGAATTAATCCTGTGTTGCTCCAGATCAGATGCTGCTGTCTAACCCCATCCTTCATAACTGAATTTCTAAATAGCATTGACTGTTATATGCTCTTACCACCTGCTTTCAACCATCACAGTCAAGGGTGCGCAGTGCCTCTACGTTAGGCCCCACCCTGACAGTATGATTGTACGGCTGATCCTGGCTGCTTCCAGAATGGAGTTCTCTGGATTCTGGAGCCCAGCGTGTCACTTGCGCTAGTAGTTATGAGGCAAGTTTGGGTGGAAGAGCGTCTGGCGTATCTATAACGCCTAATGCGGGGGAGAAAGCATATGCGTTCAGCATCCAGTGAGTTGTTACATTGCAGGCACCTTTTTAGGTTTCTTTACTGTTTTTTTTACCACAATGCCAGTCCATTTGTTGCTATTAGAAAAAGACTATTGTTTATCCTGGTCAAGTATAGGCATGTATGTGCGCCACATGTGCACACATGCACATTTCAGGGGTGCAACAGGGTGTCCTTTTGGAACCCTTGCATCTTTGAAATTGCGTGCGCAATTTGTGAGTACCTATTGGGTACTCGCAATTGGCGCACGCAATTTCTATTAATTCCTATGGGCCTCTTGGCCCAAAGGAATGAATGAGAAGGGATTACTTAATTGCAACTCGCAATTTGCGAGTCGCAATTAAGGAATGCGTAGGAATTGCAATTATTATTGCAATTCCTACCTACATAGCAGTTTGCGAGTCCTTAATAGCGATTCGCAAGAAATCGCTATTAAGGACTAGCAAATCTGTCTTTTCATACATATGCCCCATAGAATCCTCTCAACTGACTCAAGCAGACCAAAGTTTTTTTTCAATTTCTGGATCTTTATTGTCTGTCTGGAGTTGGCGCACCAAGTGCATTCCAGCAGTTCAGGAAAGGGGAGAGCCTTTGAAAATCCCTGAAAAGAGAGTAGTTGGTTGGAAGGAGTTAATCCAATTATGGCCTAGCAGTTTGTTGCAATTTTGCACAGCTTAGTACAGAGCAGGTCCCCTCATTTCTCGGCCTGTTTTAACCTCTTTTTAAAATTTTAAGCACACCTTCAAAAGCATTTGAACTTTTTTGTGGCCCAATATTGTATCTTTGCACCAAAATATTGAGTCAATATGTTTCTGATCCCATAATGGCATGCA
Source organism: Lissotriton vulgaris (assembly GCF_964263255.1). NCBI lineage: Eukaryota > Metazoa > Chordata > Amphibia > Caudata > Salamandridae > Lissotriton > Lissotriton vulgaris. The sequence goes on from NC_141687.1 coordinate 60,814,443, forward strand.
TATTTATACTGGTTACTTGACAATGCTCTTTTACTGTTGCAGATTTCTTTTTGATCTCCGATGACGCTTTGTATGCCTTTGTGATAATGTGTTTTATGTGTCTTTTATAAATGTTGTACTTTTATGATCTTGGAGAGTGAAATAAAATTATAATTAATGAGAATTGTTCAACAAAGTAACTGGCATCTTAGCATAATACTGAGTGGCATGCCACATTTAGGGTATGGCCTTTGGGTCTAGGGTATTTAAGGGTGGAGCTGGAAGGGGTGAGAACAGGGAGTATCTCAAATATGTGACTTCATGAGTAGTCTTTCACTGCCTGAATTAATTTATGCGGAAAACGTTATTCCTACTTTCTAAGGCACAACATCTTGGTCAGGGGTCAGTAGAAGTTTGACTTAAACCAAGAGATTAAGGAAATATTGCATATTCAGCCTACCTCACTCCCTGTGATATGACAGATGCTCCTGTTGCGTTGCGGCCAGCCCAGGCCTTAGATGTGGCTCACCGGTCAACCATGGGGATAGTGGATCTTCTCTTCTTGACATGTCACTGCCTGAAGTGGCGGTAAAGTAGGAAATGCTGATGTCATTTCCTGTGGTAAAGGTTTCAGGTCATGAATAGTTCAAGGCAGTGCTTAATGGGGGCAAGGCTATTATCATGGGTTCTGTTTTACATGTCACTTTAGCCCCTTCGCAGCGGGGTTAATTACCCCGCGGCGCTGGGGGGAAGGGGGCATGCACAGTGCCACAGTGCTTGTGACAAGCTCGGCTCGTCATGCAGCACAGTGGCGCTGTGCTCATGACGAGCTGAGCTCGTCATGACCACACCCATTTATATAGAGGGTTCAGCACAGCAGGGGAATTATCCCCGCGTGTGAGCGCTGCACGGGTCATGACGAGCTCAGCTCGTCATGCGCACAGCGCCACCGTGCCTTATGACGAGAGCACAGAAGGTGTTAAGGGTCACTGCTGCATGGCGGCTGCAATTCTGTGTTAAGTTATGGTGTCTTTTTCGACGGGCGGGGTCTCGATTCTAGGTGCAAGGAGACAGGACTTAACTCAGAAGGGGTGCGGCCATCTGTTTGAGTCGGATGTACGTTGTTACAACGCATGCTTTTAGCACGCATGCTGTAACAACGCGGTTTTTATAACGCATTCTTTTACAACGCATAATACAAAGGGGTGTTGGATAGTGAATATTTTAATTTACTATTCCAACACCAGTCCCCGTTGACACTATGGAAGGTGTTGGATAGTAAATTAAAAGTATTCCCTATCCTTGAGCGCCCCCCAGAGTCATGCGTTGTAATAGAATGCGATTTAAAAACCGCGTTGTAATAGCACTGCGTGCTAAAAGTTGCGTCGTAAACGACGTTCCCCGTTTGAGTCTGAAGATAAATATCTCTATTATCTACTAACACTGACCATAAGATATAGTAAGAAAATGTAGTGATAATGTAAACATCGGGCATCATACATCACATGTAGCTATTTGTCACGGTCTGTGAATCTAGAAAAAAAGCTCAGGTATACTCTGTGTGCATGCCACTAGTGATATTCAGCACTCATAGACAAGTCCCATCCTGTCTGGAGATTGTCAGACGGAGGCAGCAGCAACTGCATTGTTTTGCCAAGTGGATGCACATCTGTATCATTGTCATCACCAGGTTTATTTCCAGCACTATATCCCCTTGTAATACTTCGGAAAACCTGGGCAGCAACATTTACAAACATTGAACTCCTCGAAGACTGAGCAGTTTATCTTTTCAAAAGTTTAAGACACTATCTCTAGCTCCTTTCTCTGCTGAAGATAAGTGATCACCTTTACAAGAATCATCCTTTGGCACTGAACGTGGAATACATGGCGTGGTGCAAAAACAAAGTTATTGCAAACTGAAATTCTTCTGAGGAGCCCTGAAGGTAGGTTTGCTAGTTCTGGCCATAACTATGGGGAAAGGCAGCACAGGTGGCTGACCCAACTTCATATTGTTTTTAAACTTTGCAAGCTTTGGAAGTTGAAAGTCTTCGTTAAAAACATTAAAAAGAGGGAGGCTGATGGACTGGGCCCTCTCTGCCGGGTCACCCCCAGATGTTTTGCCTTCACCCCTCATATGTTCTGGAATTATGTTTTTGTTGGCTTTAGGGCTCTGTGACGTTTACAACTACTAAACTGTGCTAGAATGCTTGTGCTCACGCCTTTAAACATGGTAAAATTGGCTTACATGTGATAGGCAGATTTAATCTACTAGTAAAGTGGCACTACCTGTGCCACGGGCCTGTAAATTAAAGGCTAATAGTTGGCCTTCAGCACTTATTGTGCCACCTACTTAAGTATATCTTTTAAACCACATCTTAGGCCTCCCATTGCAGACAGTGCACATTTTTAAACTGCCATTTCAGCTTGACAAAATAAACCTTTTGCCAGGCCTTTTACACAACCTTTCTTTTTAACACATATAAGTCCAGGAGTATAGCTTGGTCAGTAACATTGGAAGGGTGTGAGCTTCTGATTTTCCGACAATCAGGCTGGTATATATTGTTTAAATACATTACAAGACACGTAGGGTGCATGAGAGGAACCGAGGGGTCTGAGGAAAGGGAGAGGAATGCGGCTTGGTAGATGTACTAAGAGAGAATTCACAATATTTTGTAAAAATAACCAATATTCTGAGGGCTTTCAAAATAGAGTGAGAGAGAGAATGTGTGTGGGTTTTTGTCTGTATGTATGTAAAAACCACAAGTGAAATCTGACTGACATTTCACAATACTTGACTGAAAACACCTGTAACTATTTATCAGAACATACATTTATTATGGGGGTGTAGAATACCCCATAAAGCTATGCCTCGGTCACCACACTTTAGGCCCTTAGGGCAGGTTCATTGTATTCAAAAAGTTGGACATGTACATTTAAGTTTTACATGTTGTGGTACTGACAAACTCCTACATTTGTTTTCACTACTGTGAGGCCTAACTCTCCCATAGGATAACATTGGGTTGCCTTACTGCATTTAATAAGTGCTAACGCTTGATTGGAATGAATGTCATGTTTACAATCAAATTAATTCTGATTTTAAACCCTCTTGGTAAAGTCTGATTTTAAGTCAACATTTTGAGCATGCCACTTTTAGGAGAAAGAAAACTTCAGGAGAAATCCTGAAGTTTTGAACTCTTGACGACCGCAAACATGGTTGTTCATGCTGATATCTTGATGTCTTTTACGACCACCAATGCACTACAACGACAATCAGCATTGCGCGATCTTCACTTTGCACCACCGTGACCATCACGGCCCTCAACACGAAGCTCAAGCAGCGACCATTCGTGACCCCCAACAGGATCGCTGCACTGCAGCGACAACCATCCACAACACTCTCTTCACTGCCTTATACACTGCAAACTGGACTCTCTGTGGCAGACTTTGAGAAGGTAACATTTTCAATTGGATTGACCTAGTCCCTGTTTCCAGCTTGTGCTCCATCACGGTTGAACTGAACTAGTGACTTTTGCCTGGTCTAGCACGACCAGATAACACAGTGGTGCTTTGAGCTTTTGGGCACTACACTTACCTAAATCTTCGGAATTGCATTGCTCCTGTTCCACTGATTGGATTTTTGTCATTTTGGTATAATTTTATTTATTGCTGCATACATACTCTACACATTGACTCTAATTAAACCTGACTGCTTTTGTACCAAGCTACCAGAAGGTTTAGCACAGGCCAATTTAGTGACTTTTGTGGTTCACCCTGGCAAGGATTATTGTTGTTGGGTTGTTGTTTGAGAAGGGTTCTCACCCCGCTCAACCTGACAAGGGCCGTGGCACTTATTGTTTTTAAACTAAGCACTGGTTTCTGCACACCAGTATATCCAGTCTTTTGTGGCCACACATCCTGCAGCCAGAAATCATCACATGTGGCGGGCAGGCTAAAGTTCACCACAAAGTCTGCAACTTTTGGGCACATTCACAATGGACGCATGTTCGCAACTTTTTGAGCGATATGTGAACTTTGTCCGCCCCTGTTCTTGAGGCCTAATGCATCAAGGTGCTTGTCCTAGGGACTGGAGGATGACTTACAGTCTAGTGTCACAATCCCAACCTGGATTCTACAGATGTTACTGTGCAAGTGTATGGGCACTGTCATGCCAAGGCATACGTAAATGATTTAGAGGCATTGATAGTTCTAGACATTATAGTTCATTCCACTTCCACTTTAAACTAGTACAAGTTGTTGCGCGTCAGAAATGTGCACATGACCAATGTCCTTGTTCTGGACTGACTTAACCTTACTTGTCAGAGTCTTTGTAGGGCACAGATAAGAGCCTTACTGCAGTTGAGTTTTCATTTACCCTAGGGACAATCCACCAACATACAGAGGTCTGGAGTCATGGAATGAACAACCGTTGCAAGTTTGAGATATTTCACCTTATACAATCGACCCTGAAGCACAACGTTTGAATGTCTTGGGGGTGTTGAGCTGTAATAACTCTCAAGACTCCACTTTTCAATATTCGGTAGGGTGGTTACGAGGGCATTGTAGTGGTCTGTAGATCTGTGAGATTTACAATCATTTGTGTATCCTCATCTGCTGAATGGGATATCAGCCGATGACTTGACCCACTATACCAGTGGTTCCCGAACTTGTTTGACCCACGGCTCCCTTGGCCCATTGGCCATTGCCCAAGGCTCCTCACTGTTCCTTTTTTGAATATGTAAACACCGCCTCTGGAGTACTTGCATTTTTCTTCCTAAAAATAATTGGAATGAAGCTGATGAAGGTATTATAATCATTCACGCAGGGTGTTTAGTATTACTAAGGTGGCACCTCTAATAAAATATTCCTAGTTACACTTCTTTGCCCATGCCTTTTTCAGAGTTCACTCTCCAACTTTTTTACCCTACTCACAGTGCTAGATAGCACCCCTATGCATGTAGGCCCCATTGCCAAAGTGTTTCAGCGCTTGAAGAATATTTGCATGCACTTCCATATCTACCCATGTTATACGTTGCAACACATCTGCCTCTGCAAAGTGACTCAAGATTTTTTAAACCACATACAGCTTTATTTTTGCTGCCTCCTCCTTAAATTGGCTCCAAATCAATGCAAGTGAAATACATTTCTCAGATTTCCTTTTTTAAACGTTCCTCTTTCTTGCTTCCAAATGTTGGCATTATGCCGTATATTGTGTTTTACTTCCCTGTGCTCAAGGAGAGAGCAGGCCTGTCTGTATATGTTTGTGTACTGAAAGAAATGTGTACTAGAAGTACCTATGGTTCAAGTACAAATGTTAATACTTAATAATACTTAGATGCCGATTACGATGTTGGTCGGAAAGGCTCAGAACGGGATTCTGATTCTCTGAATATGATTCGGAACCTATGTTTCCAACTGAATCGGATTCTTTTTGGACCGACCAACCGATTACGATGCAGGGAAACCGTTCGGGCTGTCCTATACGGTTCCGGACGGCATTCAGAAAGCCCGAATTATTCGGAGCTGAATCGTACAGCTCTATGGACACGGTCCTGACTGAGCGATTACGATGATCGATTCAGACAGCTGGTCCGAATTAGCTTGCCTAATATGAAACAGCTGTCAGAATCTGAATTAGGGGGCCCGTAGCAGGCCCTCCTTCATCCGCAAGCCTCCAGTTGGGGCCCGTGCGGGTACCCATGGAACCCCTCTTTCCAACCATGCACAGTGTGGCATTCCTCATGAGGTGCCCGCCACAGGGTGCAATGTTTTCACTAACCACCCCTTTTTTCAATGGGAGCTTGTGTTCTCGTTCGGAACACTGGCTTCCATTGAAGTCAATGAGAGTCCGACCGAACGATGTTGGGAAGCATAGTAACCATCGGTCGGACTCGCAGAACCCGATTCAGTTGGAAACCATTCCAAAACCGATTCGGTCAGAAGAGTTTCCAATCAACATCGTAATCGAACCCTTAGTGTGTAATCGACAGCACAACTGTACTTTCCTGATAACTTGCATCTGTGTAAAATGCATTTGGAAAAAGTGAAACTAATAAAGAGTCTTACAAAATAAATCATACATCTTGCGTTTACTTTGGGAGTGTTGGAACTTGGGGATCCAGTGAAATATGGAGGTCATCTCCTTCGACATGCGACAGTTAAGCACCACGTTTACAGCTTCAGGTATGTCACTTTCAAATCATCAGCATCATGTGTTTCAGTCTAATTAGTTTAACTGAAGCCAACAGACCCTTCAACATTAAATGCTTTGAAGTGCTTGGTGTGCGGCTCCCTTGGCTAGGTTTGACGGCTCCCCAGGGAGCCACGGTGCAAGGTTTGGGAACCACTGCACTATACACTACAAGTCTAACAGAATAATTTGTGATGAAAGGCCCTAATCAGTGATCCTAAGGAGTAAGTATGGGCGACTTTTGCGGATTCGCGGTCCGTGAATTCGCGTGAAATGGCAAACAAACCTGAAAGTTCGCTGATTTTCCCGTGAACTCGCAGATTTTTTTGCCATTTGCAAAAATATGTGCCCACGTGTGTCTGTAACTTTGCCACCGCGCCGAAAGACGCTGAGGTCCCTCGAGTGATCTGTCCATGATAGTGAGGAAAGGGCAGGAAGACGTTGCATACCCTAGTGTGTGTGTGGCGGGGCCAAACGGGCGGGGCTTCTATGAAAGTTCACATGCCTCTTGTTTAAAAAGGGTCAGAGACTGATCAGAGCAGCAGATGAGAAAGAAGCAGCCTCCTGTCCACAGGAAGAACACGGGGATTGTCCGCGAGAAACTCGTGGATGCAAAGAACTCCATCAAGGATTACATCTAATTGTAGGCGCTAGATATAGGGCGGAAGCACACCTGCATAGCCTCGACCGTGTTCACTACGTTACGAGTTGTTTGGGCTGATTATAATGCGTGACTGAATTTGAGCTTCAACTCGGGCACCAGCTTTATTTATATCTGGAAGTGCTTCCTGTTGAGGTTTAATTGTTGTGACAGGAACATAGTGCCAGAATAAATCCTGCCTGCATATTTATCCACAAAGATGCCACCGTGTTGTGCCACACCTCTACTCAACTGGAGTACTTTCTACTGGCTAATCAGTAAGTGCTACCTCGTTGGGTAAATGTATAGTGCTTTTGCTACACTACAGCTGCGCAAAGGGCCAGAAGAGTTGTGTCCAGTGACCAGGTGTGTCTGTACCTCTGCCACCGCGCCAATAGGTGCTGAGGTCCCTCCGGAGAGCTGTCCATCACAGTGGGCGAAAGGGCGAAAAGATGTTGCATACCCTAGTATGTGTTGAGCGGGGCCAAACGGGCGGGGCTTCTATGCAGGTTCACATGCCTCTTGTTTATAAAGGGTCAGATGCCGATCAAAGCAGCAGATGAGAAGGAAGCAGCCTCCTGGTCACAGGAAGAACACTGGGATTGCGCTTGAGAAACTCGTGGATGCAAAGACCTCCATCAAGGATTACATCTAATTGTAGGCGTTAGATATAGGGAGGAAGCACACCTGCATAGCCTTGACCGTGTTCACTACGTTACGAGTTGTTTGGACTGATTATAATGCGTGACTCAATTTGAGCTTCAACTCGGGCACCAGCTTTATTTATATATGGAAGTGCTTCCTGTTGAGGTTTAATTGTTGTGACAGGAACATAGTGCCAGAATAAATCCTGCCTGAATATTTATCCACGAAGATGCCACCGTGTTGTGCCACACCTCTACTCAACTGGAGTACTTTCTACTGGCTAATCAGTAAGTGCTACCTCGTTGGGTAAATGTATAGTGCTTTTGCTACACTACAGCTGCGCAAAGGGCCATAAGAGTTGTGTCCAGTGACCAGGTGTGTCTGTACCTTTGCCACCGCGCCGATAGGCGCTAAGGTCCCTCGAGAGAGCTGTCCATCACAGTGGGGGAAATGGCGAGAAGATGTTGCATACCCTAGTATGTGTTGAGCGGGGCCAAACGGGCGGGGCTTCTATGCGAGTTCACATGCCTCTTGTTTATAAAGGGTCAGAGGCCGATCAAAGCAGCAAATGAGAAGGAAACAGCCTCCTGGTCACAGGAAGAACACAGGGATTGCGCTCGAGAAACTCGTGGATGCAAAGACTTCCATCAAGGATTACATCTAAATGTAGGCGTTAGATATAGGGAGGAGGCACACCTGCATAGCCTCGACTGTGCTCACTACGTCCCTAGTTGTTTGGGCTGATTATAATGCCTGGCTGAATTTGAGCTTCAACTCAGGCACCAGCTTTATTTATAACTGGAAGTGCTTCCTGTCGACGTTTAATTGTTGTTACAAGGAGCATCGTGCCAGAATTAATCCTGCCTGCATATTTATCCACGAAGATGACACCGTGTTGTGCCATACCTCTACTCAACTGGAGTACTTTCTACTGGCTAATCAGTAAGTGCTACCTCGTTGGGTAATGTATAGTGCTTTTGCTACACTACAGCTGCGCAAAGGGCCAGAAGAGTTGTGTCCAGTGACCACGTGTGTCTGTACCTTTGCCACCGCGCCGATAGACGCCGAGGTCCCTCGAGTGAGCTGTCCATCACAGTGGGGGAAAGGGCGGGAAGATGTTGCATACCCTAGTGTGTGTTGAGCGGGGCCAAACGTGCGGGGCTTCTATGCGAGTTCACATGCCTCTTGTTTATAAAGGGTCAGAGGCCGATCAAAGCAGCAGATGAGAAGGAAGCAGCCTCCTGGTCACAGGCAGAACACAAGGATTGCGCTCGAGAAACTCGTGGATGCGAAGACCTCCATCAAGGATTACATCTAATTGTAGGCGTTAGATATAGGGAGGAAGCACACCTGCATAGCCTCGACCGTGCTCACTAGATCACTAGTTGTTTGGGCTGATTATAATGCGTGGCTGAATTTGAGCTTCACCTCGGGCACCAGCTTTATTTATATCTGGAAGTGCTTCCTGTTGAGGTTTAACTGTTGTGACAGGAGCATCGTGCCAGAATGAACACTGCCTGCATATTTATCCACGAAGATGCCACTGTGTTTAAAAAATCCGCAAATCCGCTCGCGGGCGGATTTTTTGGCAATTTCACGAGATTCGTAGACCGCAAAATTGCCAAAAATCTGCAAAATCCGAGAGCGGAACGGATTTTGCGCCCACCCTTACTAAGGAGGCAGTCAACCTCATCCAAGAGGGACATCTTGGTGGCACTTTGGGGCTGTAAGCCATTATGCCAGCAGCCTTGAGCATGTGGAATAGGGCTAAAATCCCTTTCATGCATGCTGGTCAATCCATCAAATACCCCAGTGAGTCTGTTCAGCAGCCAGTGGAGAGATGTGTGTACAGCCTGCAGGTCAAAGGTTACAATCTTGGTCAAGTGCCATTCATCATTCAGATATCGATGAAAATAGTGCCATTGAGTTGGGCCCTAACAACAGCTACTATTTGAGCATGCTTAGAGCATCAAATTTGTAGTGACTTACATATGAAATGCCATTTATATAATTGTGTAATGGCTTTAGATGGCTAATTATCTATTTTTATACTTAAAATGTTGAACTTCTCTGGACATTTTATGCTCTTAACTATCCTTTACTTAATGGTGGCTTCAGCTACACTGGATTTGCTATTCAGCCCTCAGAGACGAGCCTCCAACACAAAACATAGCTGCTTTGTCTAACTTCATCGTTACATCGCCACCCCCTCGCGGAACCCATGAGGTAGTGGTTAGGATGTTGGCTGTGAAACCAGGAGACCCTCCTAGTAGCCCAAGCTATACTACATTTTGACATTGTATACACACATCTGTATCTACCCATGCTTCACTTCCCTTCCTTTGCAAAATTAGTAGCACTGTGACTGACCCTGTCCCAATCCTACCTAAAATCATAGTGACATCGGTTTGTCGAAATATCTCCTGAAAGTCCAACTGGCCTTTTCCTGTGTATGCCGGTTTACTGCTAGACTCATCCACCTCTGGCGCAAGGTCATGTGCTGCCAGGAAGTAGACCATGGCCCGATGTCCAGTCTGCCTCTGAGAAATATGGTGCATGTCCTTGCGAAGTGTGTAAAAGTCAGCAAGTGGCTGTAGTGATACCTACTGGCCAATCAGAGTATTGCGCTAAGTTCAGTCCAGCACTGCAGTCTACCTCACCACCAGAGAGGTCAGGGTAGTGTGTGTTCCAGCTCTGAATCTAAGGGGAAGAATTGACAGATGCTGCACCCAAGATCTTGGAATCTTACAGGACAGACTCAGTCTATAGGGCTGTCTGTTTTAGAAATGCCAAGGCGCAAAGTATTTTGTGGCGTTGGCTATAAAACTGGACAACATCATATCTATTCGGGATTGGATTCTTACAATGGCATCCCCTTACAGAACACAGCTACGCACTTATTGACTGTATCTTTGCTTTGACCCTGTACAACGCTCCACTGCCTTTGGCTTGGACATTTAAACCATGGTAGAAATGTTCATTTTATTCTATTCTTGTTGTTCGCAACATGCATCTGTGCTGTTTTTATTGTATTCTGTGTGTTTCTTTCTGCTTTGCTGAGCAACAGAGTTCACCTTTTGAAATAGAATGCTTTTTAGTTAAAGTGCATTTTTGTTAGCATAGTTTATGGTTATATTATTGAAGAGGACTTAAAAGGATTGTTTCTAATCACCATGATGTCCCAGGATCCTTGTTTGGGGACGGTCTGTTAGTAACCTAAAAGCACTGATGCCACATCAACTATGTATTGGGTGGACTTCTGCGAAGTTATAAAAGCCTTTCTTTCACATTTAAGCATTAGTGCATTGAACCAAGTCCACTCGTGTCATCCATGGGTGTGAACATTTTTTGTAGAGCTGAGCCACACACTCAGTTTATGTAACAAGACTGTTAGCCCTAATTCTAGTGAGAACTTGCCTGAGTCTCTGTTCCGTAGAACTTACACTTTATCAAATCATCATCACCTGATGAATTTTGTTGCCCAGGATTCCCTTTAGCTTGATATGCATTATTAGTTCTGAGGTCTAAAGTGCACCAGTATGTTGGTAGTCGGTCTGCGTGTGTCTTGCGGGCAGTGAAGGGTGTTCCAAAGGGGATGGTTGGGTCCTGCATCCTTCAGCCAGCTCTATGCACATGTGAGGCTTGCAATGCTTGCAGATAGCAAAATAGGTGCACTACCATCTACCACTGATTGTGAGTTTTTGTAGACCTTGCAACCTTTCTCCAATCCCCAGGTTGACTCTACATGGGCCATAGATGAATGTTTGTGTGTTTTGTCAACATCTATTGGTGCGTGTTTGTCTTTGGTGTGCGTCTGTGTGGGTATTGTCTTGGGTGATGAACTCTATCGAGAAGTCCGTTGCCCGGCCAGGGAAGCCTGTTAGTCAGCACTTGTCTGTACTCTCTCTAAGAAGTTTTTGAGTGAACGGTGTGTGGCATGGTCACTTCTGTGATGCGGTGTCAAGGTTTAGGTCTGGTGTCGCTCTGCAGCATGGTACAGTATATTTATAATGATTTAGGGTATTTTGCAGTGAGGGTGTTATTTCAGATGCCCCCTTCAGTCTGGGTGAACCCTGAAGGCTTCAATTTGTATTTGTGGTGTGCAGTAGTGTGGTGATGGGTAGTGTGCATGTAAATGTGTAAATGTATGTATACTTGTAGCGCACTATCACCTTTCAGGCATCCTGGCGCTGTATACCGATGTGGAACCCTTCCTGGCTTTTCCCTGTGAAATGTCCACTCCTGGGCACCCCCAAGGTGAAGCCAGGCATCCCAGTGCTTTCTAGCCGTTGTGGTGATTAAGAAAGCTATTGCCCAGAGTTGCAGAGTGGGACCCATGATTAGAGTAGGCACCGAGGCAAGAATTATCGAGTCCGTGGACACTGAGCCCAAGACCCTACCGCGTCTGGAATTGAACCCTGGTCCCGGGTCTGACCTCTGCATCAGGGTCTGCCGCTTCTAACCAGTGAGCCACACTTCTCCATGACGTGATGTAGGGTTGTGTGATTGGGCGGGTGTTGCTCTGCATGTTTTTCTGTGCATGGTGTAGTGGGATTGGGTCTGCTATTTGGTGGGTGGTGTAGTGTTTGAGATGGTGTGCCCTGAGGTGTCTTGAGTATAATGATGTTACACGGTATGGGGTGTAAGTAATGTACATGTTCTATGGCGCTGTGTGTGACTTGAAGGTCACTTATTTGAACCTCCATTATCCCAACTCATATTTTCATCCTTTTGAGGTCAACACAATCTGTAACATTTAGTTGGTTAACAGTACAATCTGTTATTAGTGCCAAGCGACCCTTAGTTCATGTGTCATCAGGTGGCTGAGGAGAATGTAATTCACTTTCTGTTGCTTTGGTGAAGTGTATGCCAAAGATGCAGTAAATATATGGCTATAAAGCTGCAATAATGGTGGCCGCAAGGGCTATAAAAAAGTTAAAATACCATTATTATGACCTCTTTTACATTCATCTGCAGCAGGCCACTCCAACATCTTGTTTGAAAATCGTACTTGATCTTTTAACTCTTGAAGTGCTCATTTAACTTCTGTAAGACTTGTCAAAATTCTCCTCTGTGCTCTTTTTGGTGTTCCAGTGGCAGCCTGACTCTTGGCAGCAGATGCAAAGGCTTGAGAACCATCTCCTGGTCTTGGCTCGTACAACAGCAGCCATTGTTGAGGAAAGTCCACCTGCCCCCAGTCCACAGTCCTGCCACTTAAATGTCTCTGGGTGAGACTGGGGACCCAGTGCTTCTGTGGGGTTGAAGGGACAAGGGGCATCACAATCTGGATGAATTAGTATGCGTTCGCGACGCCGTCCTCTGTATGCATAAGTGGCTCTTGGTGGAGTCCATATATGAACTGAGAATGGCGCCCAAAGGAAAGGAAGGTGGCTCCATGGGCCAAGCAGCAGGTCCACAACTGGAGAAAGGCAAGAGAAGAAGACATAAGAGGGTTAGTGAAGAGATACTGGAAAGGAACCAACATTCTAGGGGTCACAGGCAAGTCTGAAATGTCACACATTTCTTTTAACTTTGCTGTTGTTTCCCACTAGTTACAGCCAATAGGGCAGTTAGGTTCATGAGCCGCAGCTCGTCTTTGACTACACCCCCTATATTCATGCCGGCCTACATCAGGACACAAGTTGAGTGTCCACATAATGGACGACTCCAGTGGGTGAGCTGAGCCACTGATGTGCCAACGGGAAGCCAATCTGCACCGTCCTTGCCTCGACTGCACGAATCGGTTCCATTTCCAGATCGGTTGTCAACTCATCTCACCAATTGTTCTAGTGAATACAATACAATACAATACAATACAATACAATACAATACAATACAATACAATAAACCTTGTAAAGCGCACAGCTGTTAAACAGGCATCCTAGCTCTAGAATCAAGGAAGAGAACTCAACGCCCCTCAGTTATTAAATTACCAGGTTTTTAATTGTTTCCTAAACTGGTGCTCATTGGAGAGACTTGATGCAGGAACATAGGGGACTCATTCCAGGCCTTGGTGGCTATAGATGGGTGAAAGGACACCCACCCTAGGTCTTAGGGCAGACCCCACAGCCAGACTGGGAACCGAAACCAGCACTGGCAAACAGTTTGGCCACCTCCTGAGGGGGGGGAGGGGGGTGTTTAGGGGGGAAGAAGGGTACTAGTTGGAAGCACCACTCCAGTCTCACCACTGTCGCTTTTGGTGCTGGGAGCTGGTCCCCTGTAACAAAAAGGGCCCACAGTGGAAATGCCCGGTGCCAGCCAGTCAGCCCTGAAAAAACCTGGGAGTGGTCATCAAAAGGCCATCCCTAGACCTGAGCTCACGAGGTGGCACATAATCGACAGGCCTTTTCTGTAAGTAATAAAGAGCCATCCTGTGAAAGGAGCAAAAAGCAACAACCAAGCCTTTGAAGATGATCCATTTCCCAATCATGAGCCAGATTAATTCTCTGAGATGAGCCAATACCGAGTGGTGTGTTGGCACATTCAGCATCCATCTAGCAGCGGCATTTTGTAGAGTTTGCAGATGTTTAATCAAATAGCAAGAATGGCCCTGTAACAAGGCATTAGCATAACCAAGACATGATGTGATCGACTCATGTACAATAGTTTTCCGTGACCAAAGTGGGACAAACTCTACTGTCTACTTTAAAGAGCATAGCAACGGAAAACACATCCCTGCGAGTGATGTTATATGGGGACGTAAGGAAAGCCTGCTGTCAAAATCAACTCTTCTCCTTCTCACTGCCACCTTATTAATGCAGAGCTCTTTCTAGACACCAGGTTGACCTCTTTGATGGTATTACCTCTGCTCAACCGATGTTTTATTCTTGACCGAGACGTGGCTACACGAAGCCTCACCACCAGATATTGTAGCTGCAGTGCTCCCGGGTCAGACCTTCTCTGGCCAGAACTGCCTTGGTAAGCAGGTGGTGGCCTTGCCATCATCACCTGTTCACCTATTAGCTGTGTGATGCACCCTAACCTTTCCTTATCCAGTTGTAGACATTGGTATTTATGCTCAACATTAACTCTACCTTCTCAGTAGCTGGGGCTCTAATTTACTGCCCACCGGGCCCCAATGGTAATTTCTCCACTAAGCTACTGACCCTGCTAACACCCTTTATTCTTATGTCTGCCTATGTTCTGATTCTAGAAGAACTGAGGGGCACATTATCAAGGACAGCGATAATGGGCTTCATAATATGACCTTGAGAATGCCAATAGAAGTCCATGTTCTGGTGTGAACCTGGGCTTCTATTGGAATTCTCCAGGGCATATTATCAAGCCCATTATCACCGCTTTAGCAGCAGTTTTCTGCCGCTAAACTGGTGATAATTTTAATGCTGTCCTTGATAATATGCCCCTGAGTTTCCATTTGGACCGTCTGGTCTCTACAAGCTGCAACCAGTACCGGCCCACCTTCATAAGATGCACGGAATACACAACATCATAACATTCTACCAACACATTCTTAGCGCATGCCACGTTACCTCAAACACATTCTTAAGTACATTCCAGACACCATACATATACCCTTTATACAATATCTTAAAATGACACGTGCACAGATGCATGATAAATTGTTACATACAAAGAATCAACACATACAAAATAACAAAACTATCAGTAGATTTTCGATACATTCCTACTCTTGCATTGTTAATCATTACACAGGACAGTACTGCAAAGAGTACTGGCAGAAACGGGAATTTAATGCCCCTGTTGATCAAGCAATAGAGTTTTAAGAATTTTGGAATTTTCACAACTCTGACACATTTCTTTGGTTCCACACCAATACGAACATTCTCATCCTCTTCAACACCTTCTGCATACTTCACAACAACATAAAAACTTTCATTCTTTACTACAACAACGTGATAAGATTTTCCAATTCTTGAATCCTTTGTCTGCATTGCATTTGTAAATAATTTAATCATTCTAATGGGTCTGGAGTATTTGGACCTATCTTTCATTTCTTTTAGGATCCTTATTCTTATACCAAATCACCAACTCCTACCTTTGTTACTTTCACAGAATGTTACATTCCCCCCAAAAAATTTGGGTTGATTATCTTCAACCTTTTACTCTCTCTCCAGAAATCATCCAATCCTTCACTCCCACCATTCACATTCGCCCATGAGAAACATAAAAATGAATTTTGTTATCTTTGCTTGAA
This sequence comes from Lissotriton vulgaris, assembly GCF_964263255.1. Classification (NCBI taxonomy): domain Eukaryota; kingdom Metazoa; phylum Chordata; class Amphibia; order Caudata; family Salamandridae; genus Lissotriton; species Lissotriton vulgaris. The sequence continues at coordinate 60,830,070 of NC_141687.1, forward strand.
CAGTTCCAAAGGACTGTGCTAAATTTTTACCACTGGCTTTAGATAGTTGAATATTCTCCCTGAGAACACTATTAAACAGCCCAATCATACCATTGGCCTTTGGGTGGGACAGAGCACATGTCTTGTGTCTTATATTCATCTTTAAGAAATCTTTAATCTCTTCAAACACTATTTCCATTCCATTGTCAGTTAGTATTCATTTTGGTAGTCCCTCTCTCCTGAAACCACACTCAAAAATGTAATTACTGTCCCAGTTCCAACATTATTGACTATGCAAACCTCTGGCCATCTACAGCCATATCCAGCAACACAGTAACATATTGTTGGCCTTCTCTCCTAGTTAAGGTTAAATTAAGTTTCTCTAATATACATCACGACATCATGACACAGCTCTTTAGGTAGACTCCTAGTTATCATGGGCAATGTTCTTGCTTTGCCCATTTTGTCAATTTGTAGATGTTCTATGCTTTCTCTAGCTGCTCTTTCCACTTTAAGGCCCATTCCCGGCCACCAATAATTCCATCTAAATCTGCTCTTAGTTTCACTGATACTAAGATGTCCCGGATCGTACTTATCAGCTTATCTCTGAAGATACTCAGATAATTTTGTTCCTCCGTAAATTAACCCATCGTCCTCTGACATACTGTTTCTTACCTCCTAAAGGTTTACACACTATTGATGCATTCACCTTTAGTCCTCCAACCTGTTTTTATTTTATTTGTCACCTCCAATAGAACTTCATCTGTGTGTACCGCCTCAATCCATTTTTCTTCACTCATTGCACACTCCAAGATTTTACATACTTTGATATCCTCACTGAATTCACCACCATATTCATCTTCTTCCTCGTCATGACTGACACCAATCAGACGAGATATGCAATTGGCTACACCACTGCGTGCTACAGGTATGCATTCTACTGCAAAGTTAAAATCCTGAAATGCTAAGATCCAACTACATATTCTTCCCGAAACAACATTAGTACATTCACTAACAAACAAATCCCTCAACGAGATAGTGAGCAGTCATTACTTTAATTGTGCCACCACTCAAGACGTTTTGAAAACATTTTTTAATTTTCTCACTGCCCAGAATATGCATAAGGCTTCTTTCTCGATGACTGCATTTTTTAATGCAGCTTCTCTTAAACTCCTAGAGTGAAACATAAAAGCTTTTTATGACAGCCACTTCATCTTCATATATTCGTGACCTGTCAAAACTAAATTCCTTTATTACAAAACTTTTGTATGCTTTGTACGATCAACAAATCTTGGAACAAGCTTATTATAATATTCAGACATACTTAGAAACTTCATCAGAATCATCAACATGGGTGTCTATGACGCAGATTTCATCTGTTCTTTTCTTTCCAAGAACCTGAGAAAGTGTTAAGTCACTCAGATATAGACATCAACAAAAAACATGACGCAATATCAGTCTGGAAGAAGTGCCTTGTTCTCTCAATTTCAAGGTCGAACAAGAACAATAGCCAAAACAGTGTAGTCTGAATTGTTGAATTTTCACCTTATTTATTCAAAAGAATGTGCCTTAGACTAGCATGTTGATGCTCACCGGTTAGACAAGACATTCCTAAAATGATATTAGAAATTCCATCTTAGGTAAGATATAGTATAAAAGGACTGCCACTTGACCACTTGTTAGGAGAGATGCTCCGCCCCAGATTATCACGCAGATAGTGCCAAAAAAGATCCTGCCTGCCAGAGATGCTGCCATATTGCACTTTCTACTGAAGCTGATATTGAGCCAGAATCTGGGAGGAGCTGATGCTGATGTGTTGCATGTTTGCGTTTCTTAAGGAACACAGCTTTCCTGACTACTGATAATCACAGTGTTTGGTTGTAAACAGTTGTGCAGTGTGCTCATTCTCCCTAAGAAACTCTAGATGCACGTTATGCTACTCCCTGCTCTCCTAGTGTAGCAAACAGAAGTTAATCTTAGGGTCTAAGGTTTTTAGATGACATTTAAACCATGGGAGATATGTTCATTTTATTCTTGTTGTTCACAACATGCATCTGTGGTGTTTTTATTGTATGCTGTGTGTTTCCTTCAGCTGCGCTGAGCAACAGAGTTCAACTGTTGAAATAAAATGCTTTTTTAGTTAAAGCGCATTTTTGTTCAGCATAGTTTATGTTTATATTATTCAGGAGGACTAAAAAGGATAGTTTCTAATCACACAGATGTCACAGGATCACTGTTTAGGGAGGTACTATTAGTAATCTAAAAGCACTGATGCCACTTCAACTATGTGTTGGGTGGACTTCTGTATTGCTATGAAAGCCTGTCTTTCACATCCAAGCTGACTCAGTTTATGTAACAAGGACTTCTTAAATACCTGAATACTGTAAAGGGAATGACAAGTTCCGTTGGGTCCTTCAAGCTCTCATGAAGTGTGATTTGATAATATGAGGGGTTTAAAGCCAGCATTGAAAACATATTAATACCTTTTAGTGAGGATACACTTAGAGGAGATATCTGTCCACCTTAACACGCTTGTTTTAAGCCTCTGAGATTGATCCATAGTCTCACCTTACCTGACGATTTGCATGCCACTACCACAGGTACCAAGCACTCTGGTGCCTACACCTCTTCTATGATGCCTAGCTCCTTTAGTTTCTCAAGCTCAACCAGCATGGCACCCAACACTGCTACCAGGACCTTTCTTACTTTACTCAGCACCTCAACACAATCACCTTTCAATACAATCCTACGAGAACACATTTTGAGACATTCTAATTGATACTTTACCTTAGGGAATGCATTCAAAATGAAAGTGGCTGTGTGTTCAGTCAAGTCCTTATCACACCTAACCTTATTGAATTCCTTTAAGTCTCTTAGGAGGCTGACTATTACGATCTAATTTCTTTTTAACAGATCCAACTAATGATGCTGTCACCTTTAGAAACAACATACATTTACCCTGCGATGAATCTCCAATTAAATTCTAACTCATTGTTAAAATATCTTTCTAGTTTTATAGGTTTGTCTCATATGCTGATGCTCCTATAACTGGTTTGAAAAGTTCTTCAACTTCCTTTGGTAGAACACTTAGGGAACTGAAATTATCTTAGCACCAGAATCAAATAGCATTTCTACACCTGCACCTGAAACTTTCACCACGTTCATGGTAATATATTTGTTCCTAGCATCTATTTAAATACGATTTCTCCAAAATCATTAGATCGCTTTTCAATTTCAGCCTCTCTAATTCTTTCTTTACATCCTTTTGTTCTACAGTTCTTTGCGTAATGCCCCTTCTTTCCACATTTTCTGAATGCCACCTAATAGCTAGACATTATTTATTGTTGGTAAAAATGTTCAGTAATAGCACACCAGTGTAACATTCATGTGTACCTTCCTTCCTTTCTTTCACCCTCAGTAGACGTTTTCATTTAAATGCTTTGGACTCTTTTGACATGCCCATTATCTTTTTTTATCTCTTCTACACATGCTATTGAATGCTCAATTTTTTGTGCTTGAAACAATCCTTCAGTCAGATCAGGGTTGTTCGTTTGGCATAACTCATCTCTCACTCTTTCTGCATTGCAAACTAACATAAATTGAACCTTTATGCTTTCATCCTGCAAAGTACAAAATGTACACGAGGAGGCTAATTTTTGTAAACCAGTCACAAACTTTCAACAATGTTGCCATTTGTTTTGTTGTCTCTTACCAAAGTATTACTTCTCAAGTATTGTATTCACTTTTGGTAACTAATGTAGATAAAAGTTTCTTATTCAAATGTTATACTCATTAAGATTGGCTGACTCTTCTTTACTTGAATCTGGAAGATGATCAAAAACGTCCTGTCGTTCTGGTCCTAGACATTGTCGAAGAAAATATATTTTCCTCTTAGCACGTAGGGAAGTGCCACATACTCTAGGAGAGTGACAAAACACTTTCTTCTACTTTGCCCATTTGATCATGGGTTCTACTGGTTAAGTGAGAAAGAAAGGTGAATTTGTGGCATTTTGCATGTTGCTCAACTACACAGCACAACAATATCCACCAAGATGTGAAGACCCTTAATAACCTAAACAAGTTAAATATTAAAATCTACTAATGTACAGGGAAACTGAATGATTAATTCACACATCAAAGTTAACTACGGCACGTTATAAGTCTCCTGCAGAAAAAATCATCTAACACCATAAAACGAAGGAGAGTGTGATTAATCACAACAACCATTGACTAAACAGGACTTACACACAAATAACTATTCTGACATTAAAGGTAAATATGATAAGCATCTACATATGATTCCCAGTTCTGGCACGTCTTCATAAGATGTACCGAATTCACAACATCATAATGTTCTAACAACACATTATCAGCACATGCCAAGTTACTAAAAACACATTCTTAACGGCATGCGATATACCACAAACAGGTCTGGCGCTATCATTTGTAAAGACCAAGGCTCTACGCTTGTGCTTCCTCTTCTTTATGAAGCCCCCACCCATAGAGACGGATATCCCATTGATTCCCTTTTCTGTAACCACCCTTCTATTATTCCCTAGTCCCCTGCTCCTAAGGGATGGACAGATCGCTTAGCCATTGCTTTTCTCTTTGCAACTTCCCGTGCCCCGAAACTCGCCTTGGCTAAAAATCTCACAACATGGTTTACAACGTGGGCCAACATTTTGTTGATTAACCTGACTACGGCACTCAAATCCATTACCTTAACTTACCAAATGGACCTCAGTGTAGCTGCCACCCTTTTTAACACATGGACACTGAAAGCCCTTGATAATATTGCACCCTGCAAATTAAAGGCGAATCATCGTACGCACACTCCCACTCCCTGATATTCTAATTATCTTAAACTATCCTGTGCGACTGTAAGAAGCTGGAGCATAAGTGGTGCTCCTGCAGCCAAAGCAGTCTATAGAGCCTCCATAAAAAAACTATCACTGTCTTATTCGTCGAGCAAGACCTAGCCTTGAGGGAGTACCTTGCTTTTTGCCTTCAATCCTCTTGCTGAGGGAAAAATTATTCATACTCTCCTTACGACCAACTCAAGTTCTACTTTGGGCTCCTGTCCACCTCACGTCATGGTACTGGCCCTTCCATCTTATATCAATCTGGTTTATTGCCTGCCACCAATGACCTTATGTTGCTCTTACAAGAAAGCCACTCTGTTGCCCTTATTGTGCTTGATTTGTCAGCAGGTTTCCACATGATATCCCTCTCTTTCACCTGGGTGCCTGTTAGAAGGTTCCCTGCTGGCTGTGCCCATTACTTCAGACAGATCTCAGACTGTGCACAGACTCCTCTTTAACCCCTTCGATGCTGATGACGAGCTCAGCTCGTCATCAGCCACGGGGGGGCGTGTGCGGATGACGAGCTGAGCTCGTCATCTAACGCGGCTTTTCGAAAAAAAGCCGCGTAGCGCAAAAATCACCGCAGCAGCGATGCGGTTAAATCCAAGGCATCAAAAGTCACATGCAGTGTTCCTCAGGACTTGCCCATGAGCACCACTCTTTTCAACAGCTATGTTTTCACACTGACTGCACTAGTACCATCTTTCAACCTGGCTTCTTACAAAGATGGCACCCACATTTTTTAAAATATTTCTGATAAACCTGATCTTACTCTTATTTCTGCCTTTTCCCGAGCGCAATTGCTCAGCGGATGAAAAACTGCTTCAAGTGTAATAGTGCCAAATCAGATAGTCTACTTGTTGGCAATCAGGCACATGCTTGGACCACAGCTTGGTGGCCTGTGGAGCTTTGTTCTCGCGCTGCCCCTTTAACCCAGGTTAGGAACCTGAACCTTCTCTTTGATTTTGAATGTGGTTTAAACTTCTTCGGATACTGGGAAAAATTATTCATGTGCTCCCAGCATCAGTACACAAACATTGCATCTTGCTTGGATCATGGTAATTCTATTTGTTCTGGTCTTCCGGACTTTCTGGTGCAAAGGTTACAGATTGTCCAGAACTCTGCAGGTAGGCTAGGCTCCCTTCTCTCATATCCATCTCCCTTCATCTCAACCGGCTTTATTGGTTGACAGGTCAAAAGCTTTGTTAATCAAGCCAATTGCAACACACTCATTAAGGCAATTATAACCCAAGTTCAAAAAGTGTGGCTCACTGGTTAGAGGCAGCAGAACTGGGAGCAGAGGACGGCCCGGGACCAGGGTTCAATTCCCGACGCGGCAGGGTCGTGGACCAGGGTCAGCGGACTCGATAATTCTCACCTCGGTGCCTACTCCAACCAGGGATCACACTCGGCAACTCTGGGCACTAGCTTGCCTCATCTCCACAACGGCCCCCCCACATACGCCGGGGATGCCTGGTTTCACCTTGGAAATACCCAGTAGGGACCATCTCACAGGGAAAGCCAGGACGGGTTCCCCAGCGGTCTACTGCTCAGAGATACTCCTTCGGGAGTCGATTCTAGCACATTACAAACCCACAATTAATTAATTTAAGCTGATCACCCTTCCTGTACACTGAGGTCCACCTCTTCTCTTTTTGTAACAGCCCCAGTCATTAAAAAAAACAGTCTTGGTGGCCCTGTCTTCTACTCTTTTGGCTTCCAAACTCTGGAACAAACTCCCTCTCTCCTTGAAGAGTTTGACGGCTCTTAGCCTTTTCAGGAAGTAACTCAAGACCTGGCTTTTCAATTGATTCTCTGTCATCTCTGTTTCCTGCTGTCCTCATCCCAAGCACCATGGCACCCCCTGGAGTCTTTGCAAGCGATACCACTTAATCAATCGACAGCGGGCTGTAGGATGGCGTTCATTCACCAAGAAAAGTTTGTAAAAATGGAGGCCAACTTGTGAGTTTTTCAATCCAATTTCACTAAACAAATGATTAAAAAGTCGTAGGTTTCTTAGTGCTTTGTCAGGTTCATCTTTCTTCACTTCTGCCTTCTACTATCTTTATTGTTTTCAGTCTTACCCATTCCTGATGATCACAGTCATATATTATGCCTGTAATCCTCCTTGAACAAGGACAATTATTTCTCCATCCTGTCCATTACAAGTAGATATCTCAATCCTATATTATGTCTGAGAATCTACCTGGGCAGGACTTGCACAGGGCTGTTTGGGAAGATGAAAATGTATTAAGATCACATAAGTTCAGATAACAGACCTTTTTGTTTAGTTGCACTAATCTTATAGTTTCTGCCCCAGAAAAAAGTAAGAATGATTGTGTCATAAAAAACATATACATTCCAGATGATGTAATGACTCCACAGGCTGTTGCAGAAAGAGTCTACCCGCACCTAGAAAATACCATTGGCAATAAGGGTCCCCAACTCAACATTAAATAACACTCAAATATCAACTTTAGGCGTGTTATGGAAATACAATATTATTGACCTGAAATATCAACATGGCGTTTTCAGAAAATACATATAAGTAGTTCCCCATACTGGATATTCATGTTGAGTAAATAAATGTGATCCCCCCCAAAAAGCAATGTGTCTTTTTTAAATAATGTGTCTGCTCTAAAACACCAGCTTTACATTTTAAGTAAAGCTATCATTTTAGTTCCAAATTCCAACTTGGCATTTTTATAAAGTACTCAGAGTTGACCCTATCATAGCTTGAATCTGCCTCACATGCCCATGTATCACATGCACATGCCAGGGAGGTGCATCATATGTAAGTGGTAGCCACTGAATGTAAATGACGCCTTATTTATGCAGGATTCCAATGAGCATCCATAGGTGGGCACCATATGTTGAGATAACATCGTGCCAGAGACAGTCACTACTACACCTAGAAGGCCAAAATCCTGCTAAGGATGCCAACATTAAGCCAGTATAGAAATAAAATGGGAAACAACACTTACAACGCAACTTTTACAACGCACTACCTTTACAACAAAACTTTTACAATGCAACATCCATTACAACGCATGCCATTACAACGCAACCATTACAACGAATGTCACTACAACGCATACCACTACAACGCATTTAATTACAATGCAATCATTACAACGCATACCATTACAACACATACCTACAGTATCCAACACTTACCCTACTGTTGCACCCCCTGGAGTTAGAATAGTAATTTTTACCCCTACACTATCCAATACTTACCCTACTGTTGCACCCCCTGGAGTTAGAATAGTAATTTTTACCCCTACACTATCCAACACTTACCCTACTGTTGCACCCCCTGGAGTTAGAATAGTAATTTTTACCCCTACACTATCCAATACTTACCATACATGCAATGTAATGGTATGCGTTGTAATGGTATGCGTTGTAAATGTAGTATGCGTTGTAGTAGAATGCGTTGTAAAGGTAGTTTCAAAGAATTAGTTTTAATGGCATGCGTTGTAATGGAATGCGTTGTAATGGATGTTGCGGTGTAAAAAAGGCGTTGTAAAGGTATGCGTTGTAAAAGTATGCATTGTAACGACATACATCCAAATAAAATAGATATAGAGAGTGATTATTAGTCAAATAACTTACATATATTAGACTAGCTGGAAAAATACAAACAAGAATCTTAAGCAAGAACTGAGATACCCATACAAAGATCCTGGCACACACGCATATTATTACCATACCTACAATGGACAATCAAATCTCAAAGGCGAGACAATCACCTTTGCAAATTTCTCACTGCCAGACAGAATTATGATAATTACATGAATAGGTACCAGTCAAGTCCAACACACCCCACACATTAACATCTCATACCAGGTAGATGTTGAAAAACAGGTAGAAGAAGAGGATGAATCCGGCAGGGATGTAGTAGGCGATGCTTCCCAGCTGCTGGATGTAGACCACCACAAAGTACAGGTTGATGACAAGGATCAGAGAAATGATGAGGCTGGCTACCACTTTCCCAACACTGTGGAGAAGAGGGCAGGAGAAAGAAGAAACATGGTCACTATGAAAATGAAATGAAATGAAAAATAATTTATAAAGCGCATGGCTGCCCATGGGCGTCCCAGCGTGTGGTTCTGTAAATCTCAAACCTGACTGCATTTTAATTTTGCCCTCACGTAGGCCAGTGAAGTAGGCCCAAAACAAGTGGCTTTGCCTTCTGAGTTCGTGCATATATTAATTTGGGTTTCTCTGACTCTGGATGAACTGCAGAGAGAGTAACCCTTTTCACCTGAAACTGACCTTTTGCAAAACCTGTTTCACTAGCTGATCTTGTCTGAGTTTTTCAGTCACTGTTCAGGACCTCGTTAACCTTTAGTTTCTTTGCGCATATCTTATCTTAAATAATATCTAAATGGTTTTTTTTCTTAAGACTTTCTTTTCTGACACATGGGTTTTTGCCATGTGTCGTGACTGCCATCTGGTGTTACTTTTTATGTAGGCCTCAGAAGTTAGTCTGTGAGCAAAGCAGTCTGACCTATTGTGAATCATATATATATATATATATATATACATTAACCAAGGATTTCTTTGTGCACTGGAGTTAATTTCAGAAGCTGGCCTTTAACCTGGAATTGACCCTGCCAAGCCAATTTCCCTGCAAGATCGTTATTTACTTTCCCAATCACCATTCAAGACACTTGTTAACTTTTAAGTTTCTTTACGTCTCTGTTATCCTGCACATTATCTGAAACTACTTTTCTTGACTGTTTCTTCATTTCATGGGTTACGCTTTCAATTAAGGGTTTGTGCGGGCCTTCCAGATTATTATTTAGATATGCCTAAATATTAACTTGTGGTTTGGGACATTTTAAATGAGCTTTACTGTATGATGCTGTGTGATGCCATGTATTTTCTATTGGTTGAATTTTGGTGCAGGGGCGTGCATTTTAAATGTACCTTTTTGTGTATAAATAGGAATGTCTCGCCTTAGTAAAATTGAGCAGTTTCTTGAGTTGTACACCGTGTTGTATTGCTGGGATTTCTACTACTAGCTGCAGCTAATAAATTTGATCTCTGACGCCACCACCTAGAAGTATTCCGTGTCTCTGTATACTAAGGCAAGGGAACCCAGAGGACTTTTGGTGGGTCCCTGACGCCGCTGGGTATTTGAAACCCCGGTTCTTCAGTTGGCGTGGCCAACGTGGGACGACTTCAGTCGTACCGGTCCAAGCCCAAAGATTGCGAGGAGCCACGTGAGGAAATTCTGGAGGAGGGCCCCCACTTCATCGACCCCGGCATGTAGACGGGGACCAAAGGACTTTTCTGCGAGGCTTCCCGCTTTCCAACGGCTGCGAAGGACTGCTGCCCTGACTGTCGCTTTGTCTTGGACCCTCAGATTGATGTTTGTAAAGCGAGATGATAAACGGTCTTCTGGTGGCGTGACAGATATTTGGTTAAGTATAAGTGGGTCGCTCCCACGACTTTGTCTGGTTCCTTGGTTTTGATTTGGCTGGTTTTGATTTGGTTGCTGCAGTACCCAAAGCCGAAGGGCTTGTATATTTACGAGTGTATCATTTTTTGATTCCCTTTGAAGTTTGAAACCAGACTAGTGAGCAAGATGCCTGGTCTTGGTAAATTTGGTAATTGGTTTGTTTGCGGTAGTAACAGGGATTCCCGATTGGAGGATTCATGCCCGATACCTCCGGTTGGAACTCCGACTTATGAACTTTACTCAAAACACGGAGTATGGGTCCGCTACACTAAAAAAGATGGTGTTTTGCAATGGCCCCCACATGGTAGTTTTGAAACAGAGATTTTAGACAATCTATAATTGAAAGCTATTTAAGAAGAAAGCCGGGCCGGCGATGTTTGACTCTTTCCGCCTTTGGCGTAAGGAAGCCAAACAGAGAGATATTAAGCAAGCAAAGAGAGATAGGAAAGATAAAAATATGTCAGTACTACAAGCTGCTAGACAGTTTAAGGAAGATGGAGAAGAGCGTGCGAGTGAAGTCTTAGATAGACAGCATTGCATGGCCATAGATAAATGTTATCCGGCCTTGCCGTCTTCTCCTCCGAAAGTGATGGAAGACCCTGAAAAAGATCCTTTGATCTCTCATTTACTGAGATTGCCTCCTCCCTATGTGCAGGGTGCTACTGCGCCTCTATTACCCCCGGTTGTTCCACCCTTTGTTGTTCAACCTCCTGCTGTTGTTCAGCCACCCGGTGCTCCACAGATGGTTTTGCCTTCTCCTGCACAACCCATTCTAGGGTCGCCAGCCTTGCTATCAGCTTTGCCTCAAACTCCTTTGCCTTCTGCTTCTGCATCTTCGACTTCTACTGTTCTTGTCCCTACACCTTCTTTGCCTCAGAACACTTATTCTCCTGTTCTTATGTCTGCTTCTTCCCCTTCTGCTCGAAAACGAATGACCAAGACTGTTGTTAATTTATTGTCCCCATTGTTTGGGTCACTAAATATGACCCCTGTTTCGGAACGTAAGCAGAGTCGTAGTCAGCTTCCTAGTTCTGAAGAACAGACAGTGTTGGATTTGTTGGCTCGTAGATGGATTTTAAATGCTCCGAGGTATGATTTGCCAGCAGTTATGGATGTTTTATTTCAGTGGGAACCGCCTAAGCAAAGGTATGTTTTTGATGTAATGTGTACTTTTCTGCATCAGGAATGGGAAGATAATGAGGTGGGTCCGATTCCGCAGGATGTGCTCGATGTTCAGTCAGATTTTGCCAAAGGGATGATAGTGGAATCTGATGTTGCAGATGCCGTAGAGACGATACTTGCTTTCAGATCTAGGCTTTCGCCTCAGACATTGTATGAACCTGATTCCTCTGTTAGGAGGAAAGTGAGACAGTACCCTATGAGAGAAGTTCCTCCGGTATGGAAAGAAGCAGTTCAGGCTAATGTAAATCAGGGTATTCAGGCCGCTCCGGCTCATTTTCAGCGAGTATGGGTGCATGTCCCTTGGAAGAGAGCAGAGGTCTTGGCTCTTAAGCAGACCTTACCTGACCCTCGTAAGAATCCTGCTGGTTATTACAAAGAGTTGTCCCAGACAGTTGAAGCGTGTATTATGTATTTAGCTGACATCGATATGTTGATGGGTAATGTAGTCCCTCAACCCTTGTGGGCGAAGATTCGTCATGAGAATCATGCTGCTGAATTAGGTGATACCTGGGCGAATATTGTTGCTGCAGATGGTACACAGGAGGGAGGTGCTAAACCTGAACCTCTAGTTTCAGAATTACCAGGTAGAATTATTAATCTGATGAAAACGATGATGCCCGCTTTACGAGTGAATTGGGATAAGTTAGCAGCATGTAAGCAGAAGAAAGACGAGAGTGTATCTGATTTCTTCACTAGGTTTGAAGAGACGTTTATTGATCATAGTGGTCAGGATATGAGTACGGAGGGTGGTCAAAGGTTGTTTGTGGATAAATTTGTCTTTAATTTGCTTCCCGAACTTTCTAATAAGTTAAAGAACTCTGAGAGTTCATGGGCTGTCTCTTCGTCGGCCCAGATATTGGCTACTGCACAATATTACGAGAATAGGGATAAAGATGAAAAGGATAAAGTGGAGAAGAAAACTAAAGAGTTAAAGACGAAAGTTCTTTTGCAGAAAGCTTATCCGTCTCGTCAGAATCAGCCTCAGTTTCAGCAACCTCCACAATATCAGAGATTGTTACAGAAGCCTGAGCCTTATGTTCAACGATTCTTTCCTGGCCCTAATCAGTGTGCTTATTACAGAGAGGAAGGTCATCACAAGAATAGTTGCCCGGCTTTATTACAGCGTGCGAATGGTGTATCTGGTCAGAGAGGTCGTGGTAGTTTTCAGCAAGCTCATAGGAGTAGGGGACGTGGTGTGTTTCCCCAGAATGAGCGTTCCTCTTCCCCACAGAATTCTGCGAATGTTTTTCACAGACAGAATGTTCCGAATGGTCAGTCTGCCCAGTATTATGTTGAGGATTATTATGTCGAAGGTGAGAGTTCTGGTTATAATGATAACTAGGACAGCCAAGGACAAAGTGAGGGAGTAGTGTCAGTTCCAGTAGACCAGAGTGGACCTTATGTTGAAGTGAATACATCAGGTGTGGTAGAACCTTTTCTTTTGTATACTGGTGCGATGAAGAGTTCTATTATGCACTCTAAACTTCCTGGCGCACCTTTGTCTGGCTTGACCAATGTTTCAGTAGGATTTTCAGGCGCCCCAGTTCGTAATCCGGTTTCTAGTCCTTTGTCCCTTTCGATTGGCCCTTGTGAATTGGAAGCTCCACTTATTTTAACGACTGGTTGTGGTGAGAATCTGTTGAGTTTGGACTTGCTGAAAAGATTATATGCGACATTGCATTGTTCTCCTTCAGGAGTACAACTTACCCTCGGTAAGAAAGTGATTTCTCCAATGTATTTGTCTAAGGATTGTTTGCCACTGGAATTGCGTTTGCTTCCTGATACACTTTGGGCTACAGGTCCAAATGATGTTGGTCTTTTGCAGATTCCACCTTATGTTGTCACCCTTAAATCGAATGCTAGGCTACCTCGTATTCCACAATACAAGATCTCGAGCGATGGCGAGAGAGCTCTTTTAGCGATTGTTTATGATCTGGTTGAGAAGGGTGTAGTTGGGGAAACGAGAGGTAATGTTTGTAACAGTCCTGTTTTGCCTATCCTTAAACGTACTGATGCTTCTCAGCCACCTGTGTACCGGTTTATGATCGACCTTCGAGAAGTAAATAAGATAGTCGTGCCACAGTTTCCTGTGGTACCTGATATTACTGCTTTGTTGACTTTGATTCCTGCCTCGGCAGCTTGGTTTTCTGTCATCGATTTGGAGAATGCTTTCTTCAGTATTCCTATTGCTGAGGCGAGTAGGGATATTTTTGGCTTCTCATTAGGAGGCCGAAGCTTCCGGTTTAAGAGAGCTCCCCAAGGTTATTGTGAAAGTCCCTCCATCTATAGTCAGGCGTTGAAAACTCAGCTTGACGGTTTTGTGTTACCTGTTGGTGCTACTCTTATTCAGTACGTCGATGATTTGTTGGTTACTGCTGATGATGAAAAGATTTGTAAAGAGGCTACTCTTTCTTTGTTGCGGTATTTGTCTGACCTTCATCATAAAGTGTCACCTTCAAAGTTGCAATATCGTTGCCAAGAAGTGACCTACTTAGGTCATCTCTTGTCGAATGAGGGAAGGAGATTGACCCCAGAACGAATTCAAGCAATTACGCAAATGAATGTACTATCCACACAGAGTGAAGTGCGTGCCTTTTTAGGTATTACATCGTATTGTAGACAGTGGATCCCCAATTTTTCACTGTTAGCGAAACCTCTGTTAGCATTGACTCTGAAAGATACTCCGCATCCTCTTCCTTGGTCTGACGAATGTCAGAAAAGTTTTTCTGAACTACGCAATGCATTGTGTTCGGCTCCTGTGTTGGGTACTCCGGACTATAGTAAGCCTTTTTACGTTGTACGTGCACGAGAGAGAAGGTTGTGCGTTGTCAGTGTTGGCATAACCATTTGGGGACAAGCAGCGTCCATGTGCGTATTTCTGCTCTACGTTAGACCCAGTTGCTAAGGCGTTGCCGAGTTGTCTGAGAGCTACAGCTGCAGCGGCTGTTTCTATCCGACAGTCTGCTGGTTTGGTATTGGACAACACGTTGATTGTGATGGTCCCACATGCAGTGGATACCTTATTAAACAGAACTAAGACACAGCACCTTACTAGTGCACGTCTGTCAGGTTACGAGTTGACATTGTTGGCTAGTCATGTTCACATTAAAAGATGTAATGTGCTGAATCCAGCTACGCTGTTACCGATCTCTACAGAGACGGATCCTCAAGAACAGCATGATTGTTTTCTTCGTACAGAGGAAGAAACAAAAGCTAGTGTTGACCTCAGGGATACTCCCCTTTGCGAATGTTGATGGTACCCTATGGGTAGATGGTTCGTGTTTTAAGCTTCCGAATGGTGAAACGACTGCAGCGTATGCTATTACAACTTTACATACAGTTGTTGAGACAGCACGCATACCACAGAATTCTGCGCAAGCAGCAGAGTTGATTGCATTGACTAGAGCGTGCGTGTTGTCAGAAGGAAAGCGAGTGAATGTTTACACCGATAGCCAGTATGCATTTGGGGTTGTCCATAGTTTTGGGCGTTTGTGGAGAGAGCGTGGGTTCCTTACTTCGCACGGAACCAAAATAGAGGATGGGCAGTTGGTGAATGAACTTTTGGAATCTCTCACTCTCCCAAAGCAGATTGCAATTATGAAGTGTAGTGCGCATAAGAAAGTTGTGGACGATGTTGGTCGAGGGAATGCGTTTGCGGATGAAGTTGCGAAGGAAACGGCGAAAGACATGATGAGCCGTATGTATGTTGCAGGCCCAGCTAATTGGGTTATGGCTGGTGGAATGTGTGAAGACACAATAGAAAGTGTGAAAATGATTCAGGCTGAAGCTACTGAGAAAGAAGTGAGTGTTTGGAGAGAAACTACGGGTATGTTGGATTCGACAGGTTGTTGGGTTGAGTTGTCAAAACACCAGCGATGGCTGTTGCCGGATACGTATGTGCTCCCAGTGGTTACAATGGCTCATGGAATGGCTCACATAAGTTCGAAGGGAATATGCAAGTTGTTGGCTCCAGTTTGGCAGAATGCTGGAATTCCGAAATGTGCAGAGAACGTGGTGAAACATTGTATGATTTGTTTGAAGTATAATCCTGGTAAGGGAACTCCAACTGCAGCTGGTCACTTTGCTCCTCCGACGTATCCGTTTGAGGTGATACAGCTAGATTATATACATATGGAGAGATGTAACACTTTGAAGTATGTCCTTGTGGTTGTTTGCGCCTTTTCCAGGTGGATAGAGGCCTACCCCCTAAAGGATAATACTGCCTTGTCTACACCCAAGGTTTTGCTGAGAGAGTACTTCCCTAGGAATGGTTTGCCGAGAATTGTATGGTCGGACAATGGGAGTGAATTTGTGGGTCAAATCATGAAGAAAGTGTGTGCTGGATTGGGAATAAATCAGAAGTTCCATGCAGCGAATCACCCCCAGTCTGCTGGACTTGTTGAATGTTACAATGGTACCTTGAAGCTGAAATTAGCTAAGGTACAAGCGAGCACTGGTCTTACATGGCCGGATGCCTTGCCGTTGGCTCTTTTGTCAACAAGGACGACTGTGCATTCTCGAGTGGGACTTAGTCCATATGAAATTGTGTTTGGTCGTCCGGCCAATGTTTGGGGTGTGCTTCGTCCTAAAGAATACAGCAGTATTGAGTACCCTATGTTGGTGGATTACTTACATGACTTGACTGCTAAATTACGTGTTCGCCACCAACAGGTCTATGACAGTTTGCCGACAGCTACTACAGATCCAGGACATTTAATCCAACCTGGTCAATAGGTCCTCATCAAGAACTTCCAGCGTACCAAGAATTTGGAGCCTAGATGGACTGGTCCCTATTTGGTATTGCTGGTCACTAGAACTGCTGTTAGAGTAGCTGGCAAAAAGAACTGGGTGCATGCCATAAATACAAAAAAAGTTCCTTTGCCTTTACCGTATGATCAGTGGGTGAGGGATGGTATAGCTGATACAGATTGCGAGCGAGTCCCCACATTCGTTCCATTTAGTGATGCTCATTTGACATGGACACGGTCAGAACGCGAGGATGACAATGTGCTGCAAAAAGCTGTTCCTCCACGTTTGAGATTGGACACTACCGAACCCGAACTTTTGTTTACGGACCAAACTGTGCCGACTAAATCACGTTACAACCTCCAATCTCGGAATAAATAAAGAGACTTTGAACATTATTTTTTTCCACACTGAGATCAAAAAGAGACAATTTCTTCGAGTATTTTGCATTTGACTTTGTTTTTCTTTTTCTCTTGCTTTTTCTGAAATTATATTATGGTTTTCTGTTAAATTTTTGATTGGTTACCATTTGCCAGTTGCAGGGTCACGTAGGAGTACCAACGGTTCAGTTTGTGACCTGAGTAGTGGCAGTAGGTCTGCAGGACTTGCAGTGTCCCTACGACCTGCTAATAATCACAGCTGAAGTACTCTGTCAAGATTGCGTGAGCGACATTAGAAAATGGAGATTGTATTGAGGAATGACGATAAAAGGCAAGAGATGAAAAACCGATATTATAGAATGTTGTTCTCCAAGTGTGGTATAGCTTTATCTATTTTAATACTTTTATGTATTCTATTAGCTACTATATTCTGGTTTGTTTCTTCTACACAATTGACGTCTACAACAACTTCCCAACCTACTCTTTCTTTTTCTACTGTTTCTCCACATGAGTTTCATACGTTACCTGAACATGAACAGACATGAAGATCAGAATTTGTGAACAATTTGTTTATACAGATGTTGCATCAGCATCAGCTAGTCATAAATACCACGAATTGTTGGGTGTGTGGTCTTATGCCACATACTACAGATAAGGGAATGCCATATTTGGTTTTGCCTTTTTCGCCTAATGGGTCAGTTTGGGCACTCCAATCAATGTTTATCTATGTGAATGAAGCCTCTCCTGTACGTTCCGTCAAAGACAATGCAAGTAATAATGCCTTGATACAGGGAATAGTTGATATGATTAGAGATATCGATGTGTATAACGCTATCCCTGGAGATGAGGTACGAGCATATGTCGGTTGGAATATGACGACATATAGTGATAGCTTGACGGAGAAAGAAAGACAGCGAAGGTCTCCTCCTATTTGGAATATACCACACCGAGGTCATCTCTGTTTGCAAGGTAATGGTCAGAATCTGAGAGCTCAGCTTGGCAAGAGTGTGTGTGTTCACACATACGTTTATACGTCCCAGAAATCTCCTCCGTTCGTGCCAGCTAAAGGCACGTATTTTGTTTGTCACGATAGAGCATACACAGGGTTGCCATCTGATTTTTCTGGCACATGTTATGTGGCATTTTTGCTTCCCCCTACATACACCGCTGTTTTCGACTACCATAAGACAAGATATGGTAGAGGTGTAATCGATGCGAAAGATACTGTCGCACAAGAAGCTGGAGACTTCTTTAAGGGTTTCCTACCCTTTTGGGGTCCTATGGCTAATAGTAGGAATATTCGTCAGCTTACGAGAGTGGTTGAGGCCACTATAAATGAGACTGCAGGTGCCCTTAGCAATATTACAGCTGAGCTTCAAGCGGATCGCCTTATGACATTACAGAACCGTTTTGTTTTAGATATTATACTTGCAGATAGAGGTGGGGTATGCAAATTGATTAAATCTAGTTGCTGCGTTTTCATACCAGATAATGCCCCGACAGTGTACCAAGCCATCTCTAGACTACATAAGATCTCTGAGTCTATTCATGTGGACGAAGGAGACTGGTCGTTGATGGGATGGTTATGGGAGTCATTGTCCAAATGGGGATGGAAGATTCTGACGTTTCTTGGTATGGCGTTAGCTATCCTTTTCTCGTGTTGTTTATGCATCCAGTGTGGTCCCGCCATTTGTAGTCTTTGTGCTATGATCTGTGTGAGAAGACCAGTCTCGAGAGAAGTGAAGGATAATAAGATGATGTTACAGCAACACCTTGATGACCTGATGAGAATAGATATAGACCTAGATTCAGAGTGACATGAGTTTAGGTTATTGCCTACGTAATGGCAAAAGGAGGGTCTGTGGTTCTGTAAATCTCAAACCTGACTGCATTTTAGTTTTGACCTCATGTAGGCCAGTGAAGTAGGCCCAAAACAAGTGGCTTTGCCTTCTGAGTTCGTGCATATATTAATTTGGGTTTCTCTGACTCCGAATGAACTGCAGAGAGAGTAACCCTTTTCACCTGAAACTGACCTTTTGCAAAACCTGTTTCACTAGCTGAACGTTGTCTGAGTTTTTCATCACTGTTCAGGACCTCGTTAACCTTTAGTTTCCTTGCGCATATCTTATCTTAAACAATATCTAAATGGTTTCTTTTCTTAAGACTTTCTTTTCTGAAACATGGGTTTTTGCCATGTGTCGTGACTGCCATCTGGTGTTACTTTTTATGTAGGCCTCAGAAGTTAGTCTGTGAGCAAAGCAGTCTGACCTATTGTGAATCATATATATATATACATTAACCAAGGATTTCTTTGTGCACTGGAGTTAATTTCAGAAGCTGGGCTTTAACCTGGAATTGACCCTGCCAAGCCAATTTCCCTGCAAGATCGTTATTTACTTTCCCAATCACCATTCAAGACACTTGTTAACTTTTAAGTTTCTTTACGTCTGTTATCCTGCACATTATCTGAAACTACTTTTCTTGACTGTTTCTTCATTTCATGGGTTACGCTTTCAATTAACGATTTGTGCGGGCCTGCCAGATTATTATTTAGATATGCCTAAATATTAACTTGTGGGTTGGGACATTGTAAAATGAGCTTTACTGTTTGATGCTGTGTGATGTCATGTATTTTCTATTGGTTGAATTTTGGTGCAGGGGGGTGCATTTTAAATGTACCTTTTTGTGTATAAATAGGGATGTCTCGCCTTAGTAAAATTGTGCAGTTTCTTGAGTTGTATACCGTGTTGTATTGCTGGGATTTCTGCTACTAGCTGCAGCTAATAAATTTGATCTCTGACGCCACCTAGAAGTATTCCGTGTCTCTGTATACCAAGGCAAGGGAACCCAGAGGACTTTGGGCGTGTCCCTGACGCCGCTGGGTATTTGAAAACCCGGTTCTTCAAGCGCTAATGAGTCAGGCTTACCAAGGAGGAGGTAGGGATTCAAGGAACCTTTGGAAAAAGGAAAGTTTTCAGTATCACTGCCATACGACTGCCCAACCTCCATGAAGACTCTAATTAAACACCAGCATCGCGGTCACTATCACCACCATACAAATTCCCAGCCATGCTGAAGAACCTTAAATAATAAACACAAGGAGATGATGGACGGACCGCTTAAACTTTTCAGACACTCACCCCCAGTTACAGATCTGGGTTAAATCTATCATCATTCTTCATCTCACTTCACCACCTCAGTTCAGACATGGCCATATGCAAATCAGTATTGACCCTGTGCCTCATGGGAACAGTCTAGTCTGAACTGCCAAGCCAGGTCTTCCCTGAAGCGGAAACAAGCATCCTGGGACCGGATTCTGGATAACGCCCTTCATCAGCCAGGCTAGCTTGAATCCAGTGGCAAAGTGAGCAAGGGAACTTTAAATAATAACCACTACTTCTGTGGTCACATTTAAAAAACATGCGAATGTACAAACATCTTAACGACCTTTAATATAAACCAATGCTTCAATGGTTAACATCACCATCTACAAATGTCCAACCACTTTTAAAACAATAAAAATAACCAGCAACTCCATGATCACTATTGCCACCATACGACTGTGTAACAACCCTGAAGTCCTCCAAATAACCTCATGTATTGTGGTCACAATCACCACCAAACAAATGTTCAACCACCCGGAGAGATTTAAACAATAATCACTGCCTTCATGGCCATCGCCATCATACAAATGCCCACCCACACTGACAACTTATCAATAATGACTACCACCATCATGGTCACTATCACCACCATAAACATATCCAACCACTCTGAAAATCTTTGAATAATAACCACTTCTTTCATGGTCATTACCACCATTGCACGAGTTCCCAACCAACCATATTGAGGACCTCTAAATGACCGCCATCTCCATAGTCACTGTAACAATCCTACAGATGTCCAACTAGCCTGAAGACCTTTAAATAATAATCCCTGCCCCTATAGTCATTAGCTCCATTGTACTAATGTCCATCCACATGAAGACTGCACAACAATGACTACCACCAACATGATCATGATCACCACCCGACAAATGTTCAACCAAGCTGAAGACCTTTAAATAATACCCACTGCTTCCACGGTTAACATCAACTTTGCAAAAATGTCCCTCTGAGGACCTTTTAATAACAACTACCCCTTCCACAGTCAATATCACCACCGTACACATGTCGGCCAACCACGTTGAAAACTTTACCTTATTCACCTACATTATAACTATTACCACCACGCAAATTTCTATCCACCCTGAGGAACTCTAAAAATTAACCACTGCCATCATCATCACAGAAATGTCCACACAATCAGGACAACAGCATCATCAACCACTGTGTTCTCCCTCCCTGCTGAACACTCAACATCTCGCGTAAGAAACAACTTCTTCTAAAGAACTGAAGGGACGATTTTCATCATTATGTTCCTCCTGTAAAATTTCGATTTCCTTTGGACATTTCTCTTTCGACAGATGGGATTTTCTGTGCTAAAGAGAATGCAAAGAAGGTTTCTTTGTAAAATGTAATAAAAGACACCTTCAATATTGTCATAAGGAAAGCAATTGTTCGAAAACGTTGTCAAGTTTATTTAGGATTTTTCGGTACTAAAAGCATAAATTTTTTTATGCTACAGGAGATATCCTTTTCCTATCAGGGGATTGAAAATGCCCTAATTAGAGTGATGAATGTCAAGCTACAGTGGTATTGTACAGTTCCCCATGTTGTTCTATGGGGTGTACGGACCTCTCATGTCAGAATACCTGTTTCGGGCACAAGGTGGGTCAGCAGCTAACGGTTAATGATGTTACTGGGCCAAGGGCTGTATTTCCAGTTTGGTGAATGGGATACTCTGTCACAAATGTGGTGGATGTCGATCCGCGGTATTACAAGTACATTGTAGCCGAGATCACCTAATATATGGTGGACAGGATTTCTGCCTCTTTTAGAAAGATTATCCCATCTGCTAAACTCTAAGGGCCTTATTTATGAAGGTCTTGCGCCATCGGTGCGTCACTTTTAAAATGGGAAAAAGTGACGTACCAGTGGCGCAAGGCCTTCATAAATGAGGCCCTAAATACGGCCCCATTGTGTTTGATGATGTCAGTATCATAGGTGAACTGTTCTCTTTTCTCTTTATGCTGTAGATGGCACGCCTATATTTATATTAAAAAATTCTGCAAGTGGTTTGTCATGTTTCTTAGCTTTTTCATGTATTGTGCTGCTGGAGAGAGAGTGTGACTGTAGTGTATGATGTACACAAGCTTTCAATATTTTAGGGTTTTTTGTGCCAGTGATCTGGGTACAGAGGAAGACTTTGAATACCAATACATATACACTGACAGCAAAGCAACACAGTGTCATCCATGATAGGGGTTTACATGGGTAGTGCAGAAAAGGGGAGAGAGGCACAGACAGAGGTGGGGATATTGCATGACAGGTTAGCTTGGTTTAATATGGAAATTGACCAGGTTGTGTTATTTGTGTATAATGGAAACTGGCCAAGAGATACTAAGAGTTTTTTTTATTTCAATGAAAAACAGCAGGTACAAATGTATTCATGCACATAAAGTTGCTGTTCCTGTAGACAAAAAACAATATTTTATGTAAAGTATAGATATTATAAAAACAATATTTGGAAGTATACCTTTTCACACATAACTACAGGTAAAGCAGTAAACATTTATGTGCAGGGGCGTTGCCTGTTTGATCAGCAAATGTGATTGCTAAATGTTATCAATATTTTTTTTATCTATGACGGATAAAAATGACAAAACATACTTAAGAGTCTACGGACTGATTACAAAAAGTTGGGAATTCCGTACAGAGAGCTGTACGGAATGGCAGAGCTGTATGGCAGCTGGAATTAACATCACTGGCCGGGATCTCTACTTAGAATTCCACCTGATACCAGTTTGACCCTTCGGAATGGGAATAACTTTACAAACATTGAATTGCCATGCATAATTCCGCACTGTTTTCCCTATTCCAAGGGGATGTATGACGTTAGCAAGCATACTATTACCACGCATACCTTTACAACGCGGTATTTACAACGAATACCGTTACAACGCATAGCGCTTTGAGGTGCTGGATAGTGGTAAGTATAATTTTATATTCCAACTCCAGTCCCCGTGGACACTAGGGAAGGTGTTGGATATTAAATTAAACTTATTCCCTATCCTAGAGCGCCCCCCAGCGCAATGCGTTGTAATGGTATGCGTGGTAATGCCTGCGTTGTAATGGTAGTGCGTGGTAAAAAATGCGTGCTAAACGTTGTATACCATTCCAAGGTGTTCAACGCTCCCATTTACCACCTTACCTGTATGATCCCCCCTGGCTGTCAAAAGAGGTCAGACAGTGACAGAGGGGCTGAAGAGGGTTTAATGGCCACAGTTTCTGCTGGTAAAACCGGGTCTGGCGGTCCTGCTCCTGGGATAACTACACGCGCAGACACCAGATACAAATTCTGCCCTGCTGTACTCGTAATCACGCCTTTGAGTGTTACAAAACAAATTACAATCTTTTAACGCCCCTCAATAATAGTTTTGTCCCCTTGTTATCCTAATAATATATAACAGTGGGTCCGGGGTTCTTCAATTAGGTATCTTGAATTGTTCCGTATGTCAGTGTATTGCAGAATCGTCACTGGTATGATTTTAACTTTGAGTTATCTACATTTTCTGTTTCACAGGACTGATAGTTCAGAGCAGCAAGTACTTCCACATAGATAATGCTAGGCTCCCTCGCGGGACCTGTCACAGCCCTGAAGTGATGTGACGGAGGGACGTATCCATCCGCCCTGCACCACCCTCCTGAGGGCTCCGGCACATGCGCAGGATACAGCTCCTAGCTCTCACTTTTCAGATTGCTCATGTGTGACATTTACATCATTTAAGCGTAAGCATGAGTGACCCCCTGTGGGACACTTTCTGGCATGTAAAACAGGGGCGGCTCTAGGCTCGTGGCGGCCCTGGGCAGGGAGCGTAGGTAGGGGGACCCGGAAGAGGGGGTCCGGGTGGGGCGGAGCCCCACAGAGCTCAGGAAGGGGGTCAGGGTGTTTGGCAGTGGAACAGAGCCGGAGGCCGGCAAATCCCTGCCACTGGGGCCGCTATGGAAATATGTATCCATCCTCAGAGGATTATTATATTAAGGATATAGTTCAAGTTCAAGTTCGGGAATTTGTATAGCGCGCTACTCACCCAGAGGGTCTCAAGGCGCTTGGGGAAGGGGTTCATTATTTGTCGAATAGCCAGGTTTTAAGTTCTTTTCTGAAGGAGATGTGGTTTTGAGTGAGGCGGAGGTGAGTGGGGAGCGAGTTCCAGGTCTTGGCAGCCAGGAAGGAGAAGGATCTGCCACCCATGGTGGATTTTCGGATGCGCGGGACTGCGGCGAGGGCTTGATTGGACGATCTTAGTTGGCGGGTGGGTTTGTAGAAGGACAGTCGAGTGCTGAGGCATTTCGGGTCCTAGATTGTAGAGGGCCTTGTGTGCGTCGGTGAGAAGACGGAACGTAATTCTTTTGTTGACGGGAAGCCAGTGGAGGTCTTTTAGGTGTCCGGTGATGTGATCTTGGCGAGGGACGTCTAATATGAGTCTCGCTGATGTGTTTTGGATGCGTTGGAGTTTTTTCTGTAATTTTGCTGTGATTCCTGCGTATAATGTATTATCATAATCCAGTCGACTTGTGACCAGTGCGTGGGTGACGGTCTTTCTTGTCTCGAGGGGGATCCAGCGGAAGATCTTTTTGAGAATGCGAAGTACGTTGAAGCAGGAGGATGAGACTGCGTTGACTTGTCTGGACATCGAGAGAGAGGAGTCTAGGATGAAGCCAAGGTTGCGTGCATGGTCTGTGGGTGTGGGTGCTGTGCCCAGAGCGGAAGGCCACCAGGAGTCGTCCCAGGCAGATGGGGAAGATCCTAGGATGAGCACCTCCGTTTTGTCTGAGTTGAGTTTTAGGCGGCTGTGTTTCATCCATTCGGCTACTTCTTTCATGCCTTCGTGCAGATTGGTTTTGGCGGTGTTGGGGTCTTTGGTGACGGAAAGGATCAGCTGGGTGTCGTCAGCGTAGGAGATGACTTTAAGGTTATGTTGACGCGTGATGGATGCAAGTGGGCTCATGTAGACGTTGAAGAGGGTGGGGCTGAGTGAGGATCCTTGTGGGACTCCACAGATGACTTCAGTGGCCTCTGAGTTGAATGGGGGAAGTCGGACTCTCTGAGTTCTCCCAGCTAGGAACGAGGTGATCCAGTCCAAGGCTTTGCCTTGAATGCCGATGTTGCTGAGGCGTTGTATGAGGGTGCTGTGGCAGACTGTGTCGAAAGCGGCTGAGAGGTCGAGTAGAATGAGGGCCACTGTTTCTCCGTTGTCCAGTAGATTTCGGATGTCGTCTGTTGCTGCAATGAGGGCGGTTTCGGTGCTGTGTTTGGCCCGAAATCCGGACTGAGAGGGGTCGAGGGAGTTGTTGGATTCAAGGAAGGAGGCGAGCTGGCTGTTGATGGCTTTTTCAATGACTTTGGCCGGGAATGGAAGGAGGGATATGGGTCGGTAGTTTTTAAGTTCAGAGGGGTCTGCTGTGGGTTTCTTCAGAAGGGCGCTGAGTTCGGCATGTTTCCAGCTTTCTGGGAAGGTGGCAGAGTTGAACGAGCAGTTGATGACATCACGGAGATGGGGTGCGATGATGGAGTCGGCTTTGTTGAAGATGTGGTGGGGGCAGGGGTTGGTTGGCGAGCCAGAGTGGATTGAGTTCATTAGGCGGATGGTGTCTTCAGTGGTGATTGGGTTCCAGGCGCTAAGGATGTTACTTGGTGGAGTGGGATCTGAGGGGGGTGGGGAGTGTTGATCGCTGGGAGTATTCCGGAAGCTGTTGTGGATGTCTGCAATTTTGTTGTAGAAGAAGGAGGATAACGCATTGCAGAGGACTTGGGAGGGAGTGATGTCGTTGGATGCTGCGGTGGGGTTGGTGAATTCTTTGACAATGTTGAAAAGTTCCTTGCTATTGGGAGTGTTGTTGTCGAGATGATCCTTGAATGCTGATTTCTTGGCTGAACGAATCAGTTGGTGGTGTTTGCGGGTGGCTGCCTTGAGGGTGGCCATGTTGTCATTGGTTGGGTTTTTTCTCCATGTTTTCTCCAGGGTGCGGCATAGCTTCTTGGATTTTTTTAGGTCATCACTGAACCAGGGAGCCTTTTTGCTTGCTGATTTCATCTGGTGCTTTTTCAGGGGTGCTAATTCGTCAGCACTGTGGGTGATCCATTGCTTGAGATTGGTGGCCGCTTGGTTAGGGTCCAATGAGAGGGTGGGAGGGTTTTGGTTGAGTGAAGCGAGGAGTTGGTCGGAGGTGATTTTGTTCCAGTTTCTCCGAGGAATAGGTTGTGGGCGGTTGTGGGTCAGGGTGGTTTTGTAGCTGAAGTGTACACCGCTGTGGTCCGTCCAGTGGAGAGCTGTGGTGTGGTCGAAGGAGATGTGCTTGCTGGAGGTGAAGATAGGGTCGAGCGTGTGTCCGGCTATATGGGTGGGGGTATCAACAAGTTGTTTGAGTCCGAGGTTGTTCAGGTTGTCCAGAAGGGTGGTGGTGTTGCTGTCGTATTTGTTTTCAAGGTGGTAATTGAGGTCTCCTAGCAGAATGTAGTTCTCGGAGGCGAGGGCATGTGTGGTGATGAATTCTGTGATGTCATCGCTGAATTGAGTGCGGGTGCCTGGAGGCCTGTAAATGAGGGTGCTTCTGAGTGTGGTCCTAGGGTCGGTGTGGATCTGAAAGTGGAGATGTTCGGCGGTTGTAAGATTGTCTTCGGAGCTAGTCGTGATTTTGATGGTGTTCCTATGAATGATGGCGATGCCTCCTCCTGTCTGAATGGTGCGGTCTTTACGGATGATCTTGTAAGAGTCCGGTATGGCTATGGCGATGCCGGGTGCTGAAAATGTGTTCATCCATGTTTCTGTGAGGAAGGCGATGTCCGGTGACGCAGTGTCGAGTAGGTCCCAGAGTTCAGTTGCGTGTCTGTGGACTGAGCGGGTGGTAAGCAGTATGCATTTCAGGCGGTCAGAGTCGGTGCTTTGTACGGAGGGAGTGGATTTGGTGAGGGTTCTGGAGCAGTTGAAAGTGCAGGAGAGGCAGGCGAAAGGGCCGTGGGTACGTCCAGGGATGGCAACGCAGCAATGAGGTGTGCGTCCGGAGTTGAGGGCAAGGAGAGTTGCGGCATCATAAGTGACTCTAGTGGGTTGGGTGTGGCGGGGACCAGGGGGACGGGCGCTGGGCGCGGTCCAGGCACAGACGGGCGTAGACGGGCTTACCTTTGGCGCACCTTCGGCGCGTATGGGGCGCGACCGCTGCGCGTGGACGCTGCGCGTAAATGCATCTGTCATATAAGGATAGTGGGAGGGGCGAGGGGCGAGGGAGGATGATCTTGGAGGCGGGGAGCGGGGCGGAGAGCCGGTGCTGGGGGTCGCCGCAACAACAACAAGATGGCTCAAGTCAAGTTAGGGCACAACACAGGCAGCAAAATTATTATTAAATCTAAACAGTGCTCTTAGTCGGGGCTCTGGCACAAGCAGCGCGAGCAGCGCCAAAATAATCACTTTCCAGCACTTAGAGGCACAAGCAGCGCGAGCAGCGCAAATATAGCCAATTTCCTGCTATTAGAGGCACAAGCAGCGCGAGCAGCGCAAGTTATGTAAAACCGTGCTAGCTGTTCAGTAAATAATGCACAGGCACAGGCGGTGTGATCAGCGCTACGATACCAGCAGCGAGCAGCAAGGGGAGCGACCTCCTTCGTGGATCTCGGGCGTGGCAGCCCCTGGGGTTTGGCGGCCCTGTCCAGGTGACAGACCGGATGGATTTGTGCTGGAGTGTCTTGAGTTAGTTCTATTCAACAACTTTTTTCGAGTTTAATGGTGCCTTACATCAGCAAATCAAAGGCACGAGCATGGGAGCTTCCTGTGCTCCCAGTGTCGCGAATATCTATATGGGCGAATGGGAGAGGAAAAATGTCTTCAATGAAGCGGCTCCATTTTTTGACAGTGTTGTCATGTGGAGACGCTTCATTGACAATATTTTTTTTCATTTGGAGAGGGGACGGTGACTCTCTGAATGAATATGTGCTTTGGTTGAATGCCAGTGATTCCAATCTTGTATTCACAGCCAATAGCAGTACACAATACGTAGAAATTTTGGATATTTTAATCTCAGGGACCCATGGAGTGTTGGAAGTGAGTTTGTATCGCAAACCAACAGCAAAGAATACAATCCTCCAATACCAAAGCTATCATCCAAACATCCAAGAGGATTCAATCCCATTTGGTGAGTTTTTTCGAATTCGAAGGAATTGTACCAATATGGTAGATTTTCATCGACATGGCGACGCATTGAAATCAAGACTTCTGGCTAGAGGCTATCCCAAACGGCTAATCCGCCATGCCTACAAGAGGGCGAAATATTATAACAGAGATGTCCTATGAAGGAAACTTGTACTGGCAGGTTGATACAGTGCATTTTAACAAAGAGGTAGATACCAATCAAACTAGTGTAAACTGGGCCCTTTATTAGACTTGGTGGCTAAAAAATCCCTACCCCTGACTACTTTTCTTCTCTTTTTTAATCTCTGCTAACTTTTTCCTGAGTATACTCGTGCATTTATATTTATATACTTGGGGTCATAAAGTGGCACTTTGTGTATAGAATGTTGGTGTGGTGTGTGTGGTCCGCTTCATTGTTGTCTCAATAAGCTTTGTAAACTAAACACGGGCATACATATGAAATTATTTTACACATATATATTCTTTTACAGACACTAATTCCAGGTTGCGAGACACACTGTTGAAATTGCACCCAGCTGGTCCTGATGAAGGTGGTCTTCATTGCAGTTTTTCCACCGAAACGCGTCGGCCATTCCTCTATTTAGATCCAACCTTCTGGTAGTACAGTGGACAACTGGTGCAAAATAACAGGATGTCTTTTGGTTGTTGTGGAGTTATGTATGATTAGGGTGCGTGAGTGAGTGGATGTGTCTGTGGTTCTCAACCTGGATTATAATAACTGTCTTGTTTTTTAAAGAGATTTGTAAAACATTTTTTCATGTAATGGAATTATAAAATGTATTTTTGTATATGTATCTAAAGAAAATGATATGAAATACAGTGAATAAGTATCTGTTTTCAGAAAAAAAGAAAAAAATTATTCAATGAATGATAAAAAGACTTTAAAAATAAAAACGAAGAAAATAACTAAAAAAAAGACGATTATGTGGTTTATGTATGCCTTTTATATTAGAGGTTGTTCCTAGTAGTAAAGTGGTTTAGGTCAAGAGGGAGTTCTTCTTCTTTTTTTGTTTCTAATTGTTTTTCCCCTTCACTCTCTGACCTTAAAGTATTTTGGGAGGGGGTCCCTACTCATATTCAGGTGCACAGTTGCACATGCCTAAGGCCGGCCCTGTGTAAAACCAAGCAGAGAAGTCCACGTAAAGTGATAAGTATCAGAAATGACCCCCTTTGGGCGATGTAATGCTCCAAAACAGCCCTGAAACTGGTGCAACCCCCTGAAATGAGATCACCAATCTACGGGCTGCCGAAACGAATCGATTTCTAATAAAGACAGGTAGAGACCTGATGATAAAGGGAGCAGGTAATGACATTCATGGAGGTATATTTCAGGGGTGATAGGAGTGTCTGGGGTTCTAGAGGGAAGACATACACATGCTACCATGTGACGTCTTAGAGAGTGAATGCTCTTGAGTGCACATGCGGGGCAGACATGGGAGAGTGCATGGGGTAGCTGAGGAGCCCTCTTGCACAGGCTTCAAGGCCTAGAGCAAAAGGATAGCATTACTCCTTACTTACATAAGGCTAAGGAGTTTGATATTACAGGACACATAAAGAGCCATTCAGTGCAGACCTAAACCCATACCATGTCATATTATCCACAAAGAGGGGGAGTGAAAAGGTACTATTAATAGACCTAACTTCCAAGGAGAATGCAAAGCCCCTACTTTCATCAGAAGGCGAATTCCCAGGCAGCTTAAACCTGCAGATACCTGTCCTACCACACTTGGGACGGAGGTTGGCTAAGTAAAAAAATAGGAATGTTAAAAGATCATTTATTAATCTGAAAAAGTCTAATGCAAAAGCCTCACCCATACCTGCATGCGCTTTTTTTTTTTTAGAAAAAAATATGCCTGGGATGGGGGTGCAAAAAGTAATTGACCCCCAGTGTTGGAGTGACTAGGGCCAACTTAATAATATGTTCCTTCTGATTTGGTGCAGTCTCCCTGAGTGCTGCTATATTCACTTGAGCTCTTCGTGCAGAGAGGGGGGCGGGCTGGGCCCGGAGACAGCAGCCAATGGTCTGTGGCGTAACAAAACTTGAGCGGGTCCCCCTGTAAAGTACACAGAGCGCCCCACCTCCCCGTCCCACCACCTACCACTTTTGCTGACGGGCCCTCTGTGGATCACCCCCGCACCGCGGTTGTTCAGGGGGCTTATGTTACGCCACTGCCAATGGTTACTGTGTGGGAGTTTCATTGGAGTAAATAACTTGGCCAGGCCCTGAGATGGTCTCTATAGCAACCCACCTCTACTGGACCTGGGCCCGGCTCCAACTGGGTGTCTTCTCATAACCACCACTGGAACTTAAAAAGCTGTAGCGCCTCCTCAGGCATAACAGGAGCTAGCTTCACAAAGCGTGACATAGCATTTTACTCCTGTGATGCGGATACCAGCACTAAAATGCATCACTTTAACCCGTGATGTGTGTTAGTTGGTAGGTCTGGGCGGTAAATACCGCTCCGCTTGCGGAATTTGTGGAATTTGGGTAATTTTACAATCCGCAGACGACGTGGAAATGCCATAAATTCCGCGATCCGCAACTTCGCAGAATTTTTTGCTTGTTTGCTTTTTCAGAAAGCATGTTCACAAGATATTTCCCCCAAGCACGCAAACATTGTTCGCGGACAGGATTAAAGCATCGCGAACGGGCAGAACAACCAATTCTGCGTGTTCGCGGAACTCTGCGTGCTCGCAGAGATTTTTTAATATTTTGCGGAGCTAGGCGTAGCGCGACTACACAAATTCCGCCCACACCTAGTAGTTGGTAGATTTGCCACTTGAAGTGGTGTAAAGCCACGCCCTTTCCCCGGCAGCCCTCTTTTCACTCTACTTACATTCCGTTGGTGAAGTCGTGCATCAGGGGCCGCATGCTGGTGAAAGTCAGAATCGGGAAGAGAGCGAAGGGCAGCTGGGGGAGAGAGGAGGAAAGGTCAACATTGGCCAATCATCATACACCTTAAGAATAGCCATTGTTACGGGCATTAAACGGCAACAACTTCAAACCCCAAAAATAGTAAAGGCGCTCTTTATTTCGTCCTTAAACCAGGCAAGCCTGAAGTGAGAGATGTTACCTTTGACCGACCCAAAAGCACTAATTTTATTTATTACAAAAGGAAGATAAGCGAAACCAGACACGTTAGGACTCAAAACTGCGACCAACAGCATTTACCCACTTTCCTCCGCCCAGCTTACCAGAGCAATGACAGTTATGTTGCTATGATGTGGAATATAAGTTGTGACAGCCCACGCCTGGTGAGGAACGGCATAAGATACCGTTTGAGGGCCTTTCTGCAAGACATGAGTTTAGGGATGTTTCCAGTCTAGGATACAGAGTATGGGAGAGGAGGGCTCTAAACCAGCCTTGAAGGGTGATCTCTTGAAGTAAGGGCAGGCAGGCGGCTTTGTTCTGGCAGAAGGGATGTCTATATGTTCACACAACACCACACCTATGTCTGTATGTTTTCACAACATAACCACAATATCTGTATGTTCTCACAACACCTATGTTTATATGTTCTCACAACACAACACTGATGTCTTTATGTTCTCACAACACTACTGTTTGTATGTTCACATAACACCATTGTTTTTATGTTCTCACAACAGAACACCATTGTTTTTATGTTCTCACAACACAACGCCGTTGTTTTTATGTTCTCACAACACAACGCCGTTTTTTGTATGTTCTCACAACACAACACCGATATCTGTATCGAGGGTTGACTGTGCGAATGGACTGTATTTAAAAGCCCATCATCATGTCTCAAATTAACTACAGACTTAGCAGAATGCCGCGACTCGTACTCTTTTTAAAATCCCTAAATATCACTGGGTTTCTGGGTCCATTAGAAAGCTTCATCGGCTCCCCGTGAGGCGGAGGCTGCGCTTTAAGGCTCCCTGTACTGTTTACAAGGCCTTGCAGGAACAAGGACTTGAGTTTTTGAAGAACAGCTTTTCTTGGTCCTCACCTCCCAGATCCCCGCGTTCTACCATTGCTAGACTGATGTCAGTACCTAGGTTTTGGCGTGCCTCTTGGGGCGGTAGAGGCCTTGTGGTAGGAGCCGCAAAAGCCTGGAAGAATCTTCCCCTTCATTTCAAATCCATGCCAGATCTTCTTGCATTTAGGAAATCTTTAAAAACCTGGCTCTTTATGATCTGCTAAAACTATTCCTGGATCTTCTCTTGTGGTTTCTCAGGTAGCGCCAAGACGCCCGTGGGCATTTGAGCGCTTCACAAGACCATTTAACATAACATAACACAACAACAATGTCTACCTTCTCACAACACATCATTGATGTCTGTAGAATGGCACAACAATGTTGTCTGTATGTTCTCACAACACAACACCTATGTCTGCATGTTCACACAACACAACACCTATGTATGGATGTCCTCACAAAACAAAATCATGATTGATGTGCGTGACTTGTTGCTTATAAGACAAGAAAAGTTTTAAGTGCAGACTATTTTCCATGAATTTGCAAGAAGGCACCTCTAGCTGATAGGAAGGGACACCCCTAAGGCAGGTCACACCCTTAACCACCCACTCTGCCAGAACATACCGACATCGGTGTTGTGAGAAGATACAAATATAGGTGCTGTGTTGTAAGAACATACAGACATCGGTGTGGTGAGAACATACACTTGCTTGCCCCTCCACAGCCCCCCCCGATCCGTCAACGGGTCTCGGCTCCTTGGTTCACTGCGGAGTTGGCCCACTCCCGCAGACAATGTAAAGTCGCCGAACGGACATGGAGAGCCCAATATGATGCCGAGGCAAAACTGACTTATAGATCTATGATTAAATCTTATCATAGACTAGTTCTACAGGGAAAGAAATGCTACTTCGCTAAAAGAATCGAGGAAGCAGCAAATCTTCTCAATCGTAAGGGAATTCACTACCCTGCGATCGAACCCAGCACAGGAAGTACCGGCTGAGACCTGGGCTGAGACTATTGCCAATTTTTTTACCACCAAAAAGTAGGCAGATACAGGATTCTTTTCCCCCGAGACCGATAGTTGATCTTTCAACCTTGCCGGAAGAGCTAGCCCATCTGCCCACCTCTGGCCCTGTTCTGGCGGACTTTCCGCCGCTCACGGTATCTTCATCACTAGCACTTATGAGGAATCTTAAATCTGGTTCGCCATGTGACCCCTGCCCGGACACATTTTTAGCTAAAATGGCAGACGTTGTTAACCCCCTAGCCAACCCCATTTTGAATCTTTCCTTGAATCAGGGAGTCCTATCTCATTCCTGGAAACAGGCCATGGTTATCCCTCTTCTCAAAAAGCCTAGCCTTGCCCCTGAAGTCCCGGCCAATTATAGACCTATCTCGCTCCTTCCAGCACTCACTAAAATCTTGGAGAAACATGTTCATAACGTGCTCTCCAACTTCTTGGAGTCCAATGAGCTTCTGCACGCGTCTCAATCGGGTTTTCGACCTAACCTAAGCATTGAGACAGCGCTCTTGGAGGTTTCAGAGATTGTGAAGGAGTCGCTGGATGCCGGAGGCAGGGTGATGTTAGTTATGTTAGACCTGTCGGCGGCTTTTGACACTGTCCCCCATGAGGATCTCCTCATAAGACTGCATGATATCGGTCTGAGGGGGACGGTGCTCAGTTGGTTTCGTTCCTTTCTAGCCAACCGTCGACAAATGGTCTGGGCCTCCCCTGGATCTGCCGAAATGTTGCCTTTGGGAGTTGGAGTTCCTCAGGGCTCGGTACTGAGCCCCACTCTATTTAACATCTTTATGACCCCTCTGGCGGCATTGGTGGAGTCCTATGGGGCCCAGATCGTTTCCTATGCTGACGACACCCAGCTTCTCTTCACCTGCCGGAAGAGCGAAGAATTCGATGGTGAAAGTATCCGTGAGTGCCTTGGGGCTGTTTTTAACTGGTTCCAACTGAACAGCCTCAAGTGTAACTCGGATAAATCCGAGATACTTTTCTTTGGATGCCCATCGGAACCGGACTGGCATGGTTGGTGGCCTGCCGACATGTTCCCTCCAGCTCATTCCTCTGAGTCGGCTAAGAACCTGGGAATTAAAATCGACAATGGGCTTACGCTCAAATCCCAGGTGCTGACCCTCACAGGAACATGCTTTGGTATCCTCAGAATGCTCCGAAAGTTCTTTCCGTTGCTCTCTGAGGAACATCGGAGAATAACTGTTCAGGCCCTCATTGGATCCAGACTGGATTACGCTAATATCCTGTATCTGGGCCTTCCGGAGTACCTCTTACAACGTATGCAGGTGGCTCAGAATGCAGCTGCACGAGCCATCTTCGGCCTGCATCGTCGAGCCAGTGCCTCGAATTTGCTGCAAATCTTACACTGGCTCCCCATCGGAAGAGGATAATATTTAAAGCCATGACACTAGCTCACAAAGCCTTACATGCCACGGGTGCCCAATACCTACTAAAGAGGCTGGCTTTTTACCTGCTGGCACGATCTTTAAGATCAGAGTCACTGGCACTCGCAGTAGTCCCCCGTATAAAAAAAGCCCGTATTGGAGGACGGTCTTTCAGGCTGCTGGCCCCCCAGTTGTGGAATTCTCTACCTCTGTCTTGGCGGTCCACATCCAACTTACTCGCTTTTAGGAAGGGTTTAAAGACCTGGCTTTTTACTGGCTAGAGTTTTTTTAGTTTTATCCTTTTGTTCTGCCTCTCTTTTGCTGTTGTTATGTTTTACCTGTCTCCTCCCTGGGTCTGGAGCACAAAGCGCCGGGACACTCCTTTGGAGTAGCCGTGCGCTATAGAAGACCCATAATAACATAACATAACATAACATACAAACACAGGTGTTGTGTTGTAAGAAGATACAGACATAGGTGTTGTGAGAAGATTCAGGTGTTGTGAGAAGATTCAGACATAGGTGTTGTGATAAGATTCAGACATAGGTGTTGTGTTGTGAGAACATTTAGGGATCGGTGATGTGTTGTGAGAAGATACAGACATGCGTGGTGTTGTGAAAACATACGTACATCTAGGTTGTGTTGTGAGTATATACAGTCCTAGGTGTTGTGTTGTGAGAACATACATGCATCGGTGTTGTGTTGTGAGTAGATACAGACATGGGTATTGTGCTAAACGAACGCCCACTCCAGCTGAGAGTCGAATCGTCTTATCACAGCTGGTACGCGTCTCCCAAAGTGCTACCCGGAGGTCCTGGATGACGACTTGTGCCCAGAGGGTCAAAGAATGGTTGGGCCTTCTGCAGAAGGAGGAAACGGGCGTGAACCCAATAGGCCTGGGCACCTTGTCCATAGGGATGCCAGATTTCACAAACAATTAAGATGCTGCACCAGCATTCATCTGGAAGGGGCAGGCAGTAGTGATGACAGTAGGCAAGGGGTGCCAGCCTTCATCGGCGGTGGCCAGGAAGGACCACAACCATTGAATGATTGTTAAGTAATATAGGGGAAGTGTCACCATTCGCACAGGAAGGAGGCCACGCTGCAGCCCTGGGAGAGTGGGGACCAGCGGTCACTGGTGATACGTAGGAGCTGCCAGAACTTACAGGCAATGAAGCGGAAACCCCAGCATGCATTCGGAGGGCCAGACATGGCAACACTGACAGCAGCAAGAAGTCACCAGCGTTACTGGCAAAGGACAGATGGATATTCAGGGGATGACCGGAGTGCACCATCAGAGGACTGGACGGGGTCATATTGACAGCAGTAAAGGGGAGTTACCAGCATTAATAAGCAGTAAACAAGAGGCGCCAGCATGCACTCGGAGGACCAGATATGGCAACACTGACAGCAACAAGGAGAAGCCACCAGCATTACTGGCAATATACAGGTGGATATACAGTGGAGGCACCCGCGAGCACATACAGGGGACAGGACGGGGTAACATTGACAGTAGTAAAGGGGAGGTGCCAGCATTAATAAGCAATAAAAGAGAGGCGCCAGCATGCACTCGGAGGACCAGACATGGCAACACTGAGAGCAACAAGGAGAAACCACCAGCATTACTGGCAATGTACAGGTGGATATACAGGGGAGGCACCAGCGTGCACATACAGGGGACAGGATGGGGTAACATTGACAGCAGTAAAGGGGAAGTTTCAGCATTAATATAGCCTTATAGCCCGCCGTAGCAGGCTATACCGGCTGTTAAAGGCCCTCTCCAGCGTTAAAGACCCAAGCCAAAGATGAGGGCCTTTAACAAAGCAGAGGAACTAAAAGCCGGTATAGCCCTGCTACGAAGGACTATAAGGCTATTAGAACATTCTGCCACTAGAGGGCAGAATGTTCTCACAAATAAAACAAAGCCTTCAGGGAGCGCGAGGGGATTGGAATCCCCTTGGGCTCCCTGAAGCCTTTGTTCACAGCCAGAGCTGTGAACAAAGAAACATCGGAATGTTAGATCTCCGGCCTTATACCAGCCATTATAAGCCCCGAGCACTCCATTGTTTTCAATGGAGCTCCCAACATTCCAATGTTTTAATAATCCATAAACGAGAGGCGCCAGCATGCACTCGGAGGACCAGACATAACAACACTGACAGCAACAAGGAGAAGCCACCAGCATTACTGGCAATAGACATGTGGTTATAAAGGGGAGGCGCCAGCATGTATAACCAGTGGAATAGAGTATGTAAATACTATTGCTCGCAATGAAGGGGAAGTGCCAGCAGTCATTGGCGATGGACTAATGGTGCTGTTATGGCTGGCGACAAAACAGAGGCGCGCGCACAAATAGGGACTAAGGCAGCAATTGGCTTGGGCACAGTGGAACTGTGTGCTGACTGTGTCCTCTTTCTACACCACAGAGCGGGGCCTCATACTCCCGAGCGGTTGCCGGGTGAGGTGAGGTCTTCACCCACACAACGCTGGGTGAGTATCACTTTGAGGAAATGCCTCGAAATGATCAAGCGATTATGCTTTTTTCAAATATGCAGAATGTAAAGTATTCATGCAGGTGTGCCTTGTCTGTACAGTCTCTCTGGGTACAGGTGGTTGTGTATGTGTAATCTAATGTTGTTGTACAATACCATCTTGTTTATTGATAGGAAGAAGACATGCTTCTTTCCCTCAAGTGGACGCCTAACCGTGAAAGACTCTGGTAGATATGTATCTTTCTACTAGCAACCTTATCACTATTTCTCACCAAACACAATGTTTGTAGTTATAGCTGCAGTAGCTGATTTACGAGGTCCTGAAGAATGCCGGGGCAAAACCCCATTTGGCTGAAACATGTCGACCGTACTGCACACAGCGCCATAGGGTAGTTGGTCTACCAGGCGCGTTTTTATCCCTTGACACACGGCCTTCTGTTTAAACGCTCTTTCAGAGTCTGTGTAGTTAATTTTATATATCACGTCATCTTGAGCACTGCACATCATTCAGTCCACTACATGGTAAACATGTTTGCTAGTTTTCTGACGTCCAGTTCTATACCGGCACTATATGGCCGACTAAGAAATGGATCGATCTGCAATTCCCACGTGACATAAACTCCACCGCAAAGGTGGTCTGATGGGTTTTGTACTAGCTTTATGTTTCCCAATAATCTCCAGCAACTTGGGTTCACATGTGCAGCCTATTGACCCTAGGTCACTGTTATGGTCTCACACCACTCTTAGACCTGGTCTGCTCTCTTGTGTTTTTCTATAAAGGGGAGGCGCCAGCATGTATAACCAGTGGAATAGAGTATGTAAATACTATTGCTCGCAATGAAGGGGAAGTGCCAGCAGTCATTGGCGATGGACTAATGGTGCTGTTATGGCTGGCGACAAAACAGAGGCGCGCGCACAAATAGGGACTAAGGCAGGAGACTCACCAGTATGCTCTGCAGCACGTTCATCAGGTCATTCAGCTCTGTCAGGTGGTTCATATCCTGAAACGCAGCCACCAGGATGGTGGGCAAGATGGCGCAGGAGCGGGTAAAGAGGACACGGTAGAACCGGGACCACTTGAGCTTCAGAAAACCCTGTGGGAGGGGGGCAGAAAAGGAGCCACACGTTATAAAGCAGAGAAAGAAACCAGCAACACAGTGAGCCCTGCAAGAAGTGGTGCTAGAAATAGGGGTGTTATAGGTGCTGCAGCACCCCCGGATAATCAGAGACAGTTGCATGTTTTCCTTGCATCATCTTATGTTTTTTCAAAGATAGAGCATCAGATGTCAGCTGGTTTCCTCTGACCAGCTGCTCATAACCTTTACTTTCTAGGAGTATAAAGTGAAGGCAGCTTGTATCTTCACCCTGTGACACTCTTGCTGGGATACAGGAGAGTGTGAAAGGAGAAGGCTGCAACACGTCAAGGTGTCATAACACACATGCAAGTAAACAACTGCTTGGCTTCCTAGCTAAACTTTTTAAGAATTCAAAATATATCATAAACATTGAAACACAGAGGGGTCATTAAGAGACCCATGGCATGTGAGGAGGTAATTCCATGTGTGGTATTATCTACCCATTCAGAGCTCTGCCCACAGAAATAAGGGATTACATGGCGATACGACATGTTTTCAGAAGTTCCCGAGATGCAAACCTCAGATTATTTTGGTATTTTCCCACACACATTCTTTCAAGTTTTACCTGATACATTTGTGCTGAGAAAACGTGTGCCAGTTTGAATCAAGCTCGAATCAGATCCAAGTGTAAATGTCAGGACATTAACCTAAACAGCATATTTCAGACATGAATTTGTTAACCCGTGCCCTAAGATGCAGTGCTGGGCCTCACACGACTGTCAGTCAGTCAGTCAAAAATGTACTTTATTTGGTTTATCACAACCATAAAGCATACATGTACAAAAATTCTGTTAAAATAACAACAAGTTAAAAATTCATGTGGTTAAAATTTGTTTTTGCATTCGTTAAATACTTCCTCCCAGGCCTTATCTGTTGTCTGTTTCTTTTTTTGGGAGCAAATTCTCTACAGAGTTCATGAATTTTACCCCGCGACATATTAGCATGTTTGACCCTGCTCCCATCCAACTGGTCACAGCTTGCCTGCAGGTGCGGATCTGTAGCATATTAAAAATAGGTTTCAATAAATTCTTCCTTTTTTCTATGGAAGATTCACATGTGCACAGGAGGTGACACAAGGTCTCACTGTGGTAATCACATAACCTGCATCTTCGTCCCTGATGCGTGCCTTTCCATGATGGGATCAAGTCTTTGGAGCAGTGGTCTCCCATTCTAAGGGCCAAGAATTTTGTTTTTAAAGATAACCGGAAGTGCGCTATGAGGTAGGCTTGAGGTTTTAATTGTTTGTATGAATTTAAAATGGTCCATGCATGGCGCCGCTTGGCCAAAGTCTTTTTATCTTCTACCAAAGATAAGGCTTTTGCATTTAATTTGCAAATCTTTTTGAGAGATGATTCTTCCGGTGTTTCTTTCCAGATCTCCTCTATTTTGAGGGTTTCTAGTGATGCTCGCAGGTCATTGCCCCATGAGTTGGCTTCATGTCGGTCATATTGTTTTTTAATTTCTTGCCAGCATAAGTTGTTTAAAGAGCCAATTTCCGCCGATCTTAGTTTCCAGCACCATTTTACTAGGGCAGCTTTCCGTTGATATATTTGATTTTGTAAACCAAATTCCAGTCTTATTTGGGCCGGGGCTGATCCTTTGTATAGCTTGAATACAGATTTGTATATTTTTGTCTGGAGAGTATTTAAAATGGCTGCTTCTTTTCCATGCCATATTTCCAGTCCGTATGAGAGTGATGGTAACACTTGGGCTGCCATTACCTTTAGCAGGTGGTCGTATGAAGGACATTGCAGTTTATCTTGGAGAACTTTGTACGCAAAGCTCAGTGATTGTGCTTTTGCGGTAATGATTCTTTTTTGGTCTGAAAATGACATGTTTTTGCTTATTGTAACTCCCAGATATTTATAAGCAGTTGTTTCCTCGATTTGTCTGCCTTTTGTGTACCATTTGAAGGGTCTTCTACTATTGCCCGCTAGTCTCACCACTTTTGTTTTTTTGATGTTTAGTTCTAGGCCTTCTCTTTCAAAATAGTCTGTTAGTTCTGATAATATTCTTTGTAGGCCTATTGGCGTTTGACTTAAGACTACTATGTCGTCGGCATATTGGAGAAACTGAATGCTTTCGTTGGCTAATTTTGGCGGGTGTCCGTTTGCATTCTGAAGATGGTCTTTTAGGTCGGCCAGATATATATTAAAAAGGCTTGGGGAGAGCACGCAGCCCTGTTTAAGGCCATTTGTTATTTTTACTTCTGCAGATATTCTTCTTCCGTCTCCCAGTTTTATTTTTGCCCATGTTCCGCTATATAGTACCATTATTGTTTCCATTAATGCCGGCGGTAGACCCCAAAGATCCAGTTTTTTCCATAGGCGTTTTCTGGGGGCTCGGTCGAAGGCGGCTTTCAGGTCTATGTAGCAGGCTATTAATCCAGTCTTTCTTTTCCCTGCTCCTTCAATTAATAGAGACAGTGCTGACAGGTTGGTTAAGCAGCCCATACCTTCCCTGAAACCAGTTTGAAATGTAGGTATTATAATATTGTCTTTTATCCAATGTTGAAGTAGGGACAATATACAGGATGAGAAAAGCTTTGCCTCCACATCGATTAAAGCTATTAATCTGTAATTCCCAGGTTCCATTCTACATCCACTTTTATGAATTGGGTGGAAGATGTTTCCTTGCCAGGATGGTGGAATCTTTTTTTCTTTGTAAATGTAATTAAATAGTGGGGTCATATATTTTGCCCAGAACTTGGAATCATATTTGAACAAGGCGTTTGGCATTCCATTAGGGTCAGCTTCTCCTTCCGCTTTCCCTCAAATCACCGAGTGGCTAAAGTCGATCGATGCTCTCAAAGGTAACCTCACGCTAGCCGACTCCGTTAAATCCCTGGGCTTCACCTTAGACCCTAAACTAACCCTGACAAATCACATTAAGAACTCGGCGAAAAGCGCATTCTTCAACCTCAGACTTTTGAACAAAATTAAACCTTACATTCCCAACAAGGACCTCAAACTAGCCACGCAATCCCTAGTTCTATCAAGACTGGACTATGGGAACTCAATCCTAACAGGCATCCCCAAATCCCACCTGGCTCCACTAAAAACAACACTTCACGCGGCAGCAAGAATGATCACAGGCTGCAAAAAATATGATCGCATCTCCCCGGCTCTTAAAGAACTCGAATGGCTCCCTGTGGAAATGCGAAGTACCTTCAGAACGGCCTGCCTAACCCACAAGGCCCTCCACACCGGCAAACCGGAATACCTGGCTAACAAGCTCAAAAAAGCAGGCCAAGCCAGAAATTTGAGAAGCTCTAATTCCCTACTGCTCATCCTACCAAAAACCAGAAGGAAGAGAACTGCGGACTGCTCTTTCTCAGGAAATGCCCCCAAAATATGGAACGCCATCCCCCCGCACATCAGAACTCTACCGTCCTATGCAGAATTCAAGAGCCAACTTAAATCCTTGTGCCTGATCCGCTCCCTTGGTTATGGATAACTTGGAGCTGCAAACGTCTCAGAATCCATGCGGTATTGTTGAATCCAGTACTGAGAAGCCCTGCTGTCCGAACTTTTCTTCTCTCCAAATTGTCTGTCGCCGATTGCTTTTATTGGGTTTGTTTCATGTTGTTCTCTTTTTCATGCCCACTACTGTGAAGCGCTCTGATACCTTCGGGTCTTGTTAGCGCTATAGAAAACTTCTAAATAAAAATAATAAATAATAAATAATTTTCCTTATTAGTGCGGTTAGGTGTTTGATCGTTGTCAACGGTGCTTGTTCCTCTTGGGCAATGTTTTCCTGTTGGACGTTCTTCACTTGTCCGGGAACTGTATCGTTTTGTTCTGGATCTTTTAGGTTTGTGGTTGTTTCTATGTTGATTGGATAGCTCTAGATGTTGTACAGATTGTTAATGTAGTTTCACTTATTCCTATATTGGCTTGTTCACCAACTACTTTTGAGAGTTTATTTATTATGTTCCAAAATTTTCCGCTATTTGGTAGTTTGCTTG
The DNA here is from genome assembly GCF_964263255.1 of Lissotriton vulgaris. NCBI lineage: Eukaryota > Metazoa > Chordata > Amphibia > Caudata > Salamandridae > Lissotriton > Lissotriton vulgaris. The sequence continues at coordinate 60,871,945 of NC_141687.1, forward strand.
TTCTTAGAAGGTCCACCCAGATTTCTTCTGTGTGAGCTTTTTTAGCTTTTCTACAGTCCTCTTTATATTCTCTCCTCATTTTTTGTATGTCGTTATTATCTACTTCATTTCCTGACCTTTTTTCTGCTGCCCTTATTCTTAATATTTTCGCAATTTCCCGTTTCTTATCTCTTAGTTTGGTGTTGTACCACGGCTCTTTGTTTGCTTTGTGACCATCATTTGCCGGTGTATTTATTGCAAATTTTCCCAGCAAAAATGTATGTAGATTTTCCCAATTTTCTATTGGTGATTGGTTTACCATGCCCAAAGAACAGCTTTCATATTCTAACACTGAGTCCATTATCTCCTTTTTTATTGGGCCCTTGCTTTTAAGTTTTTTCAGTTTATATATTTCTGGAATTGCGGACAGGAATTCTAATTGTGTTTTCTCTTCAGTGTTTAACCTCATTATTATCTCTTGTGGGAAGTGGTCGCTCTCAGGTCGAGTTTGGATTCCAAAGTATTCTATGTTCTTTTTTAGTTCATTGCTTGTTAGGGTGAAGTCAATTATGGAGCTTTTTTTCCCACTGGAGAAGGTGGTTTTGGGGGGTATGTCTCCCTCCATTTTTCCATTTAGGATTGTTAGACCTAGTGGTTCCAAATCGCTCCAAATATTATGGATTTTGTCCTTTTTCTTATTTGTTTTGATTAGATTGCAATTGAAGTCACCGGAAATGAATATCTCGTGCGATTGGTAAGTTCTGTGTAAAGATTTTATCAGATTTATCAAAGTTAGAGCTTTTTCAATTTTGGTCGTCTTGTCTGGGTGAATGTATAGATTTATAATAAGTAAACTCCATCCAGAGTTCTTTTTGTTTGCTTTCGGCTCTACTTTGATCACTTGTATCCATTTCTCTCCTGAGTCAAGCAGTTCAGTTTTCCAGTCAAAATTATTGGTAATGAAGATTGACAGACCTCCCCTTGGGTGTCCATACTTTGAAAAATTTTCTGCCATTATGTGATGTTCCTCATATCCCATGATTTGCCTCGCGGTTACATTCCAGGTTTCCTGGAGTAAAATTATTTCAAATTTACTCAGGTAATCTGTTGTTTCTCGGTCTTGGGACATTTCTTTGAAACCATGTACGTTCCACGAGCAAATCCTTATTTTTGTTTCTGGTATTGGGGATAAATTGGCCTTTGGTCTTTGATTGTTTTGTATCAAATTGCATACATCAGGATCGATGGCAGTTTAGCGCCTGCGCCAACCAGGACCAGTCATTGTGTTCCTTCAGACCCTGGTATAGTTGCTTTGTTTTAGTGCTACTCAGGTCTTGTTCCGCAATCGATTTATTCCTTGCTCCTTTCAGGATTGTTTGGGTTTTTCCCTTTACGTTGTTCGGTTGGGTAATCTTGTTGTTTAGTAAGGGGAATGGGTATTTTATTGGGGTCAGACGCTCTAAGGTTATTCCCCATTCTGTGAAATATGTCCTAGTTGAAAATATGAGTTCTGCTATTTCTTTAGATGCCCAGGTGGTACTACTTATTTCAGAGCCCATGTCTTTGTTTCCCTGGATAAATTCAACTGCTTTCAGGTCACTTGTTGTTATCCCCCTCAGTATTGGTATCTCTTCGATTAATCGGAGGATATTTCCCCTGTTCAGCGTGTCTGAATTTCCTTTTGTTTGGAATTCCGGCTTGAACAGTAGTTTGCATTCTGTTTCCATTCTTGCTGTTTCGGGAAGTCCGGTTTGATAAATTCTCCTTTTTCCCTCTGTTGGATCAAATCGAATGTAGGTTATGTTGTCGTTTTGGCCGGCCATAGTTGTTAAGTCCGGACTAATGGAATCTACTGTGCATGCTTGTTGTAAGGAGTATGTTTTATCTTGATCTGTTTGGAAGTTTCCTTCATTTTGGCTTGTTTTATTGTATAACTCAGCTTCCTGATCTCTGCATGTTCTTCCTTTGTTTCCCGCCGTGATGATCAGGCCGATATTTTATTTCCTCGCTTGAATGTCTTCTGTTTTATGGCTTTGCTCTTTTTCCTTTTTTTCCTTGGTGTGTGGTGAATTTCCTTCAGTATGCTGAATTAATCCTTTGTTGTCCCATGTTTCACATTCCCTTTTTGGATTGTTTTCCTTTGTTTTTTGTTGTTTTAAGACCTCTCTATAGTTTGATTTTGGCCTTTTGCTATTGTCATTGGCTTCGTTTGAGATTAACTGTTCCTCGTCTTTTGATTTTCTTTGTGTGTTTGCTGTTATTTTAGTTCTGACTGGGAGTTTTGTGTGTTCCTCTGCTTCGTCTCTGTTTGTTTCCTTGTTTCCGTCTTCTTTGGTAGGAGTGTCTGTAATTGGAGTGTCTGTGATTGGGTTTATTCTGGCCTCTTTTGTCTTCTGTTCAAAGATGGCAAAGAATTGTTTTGCCTGCTTACTTTTCGTAGCGTTTTTTCTTGCCTTCCTTGCCCGTTTCCGCTGTCTTTTTGTTAGAGGTTCTGATGTGTCCGATGAACCCATTGTTTTGTTTTCTCCCAGACCTATCTTTATTTGTTCGTTTTCATCTGTATCGTTTTCTTCCTCAATGATGTGACTTATTCTGTTTTGGCTTCCGTTTTTATTTACCTCTGTGTTGGGATTTTCACCTTTGCTGGTTTTCCCACTTGTTACGGCTAATATTTCTTTCAAGATGTCTGGTAAGGTTGCTAATTTATCTATTATGTCCTTACAAACACAGTTTTGATCTATTAGTTTCTCTTTCCATTTTTTATCTTCCTCCTTTTCTTTTGTGATGTATGACGAAATTTTTTACAGTTTCAAATGTATTCCCGCTATGTGTGATGCTATTAGGTTCATCAAATCTACCTGCACGTCGAGTTTGTTAGATTGAAAGTTTAGCACGTTAATTGCTTGTTGTAAACTTTTTAGGAGCACATCCCCCCAAAGTATGGAATTTCCTTCCTTTTGTTGTGGGTGTACCCCTATTGATCTGTTTAAACTTTCTAAAGAAGAAATAGTTATAGGGTGTTCTTCTTTTGTTGTGCTCTTGATTATGGTAGAGTTTTGGCTCTTATCCGCCAGTTGTCTTATTGGGCTTGATGTAAGGATTATTGGAGCAGTTGTTAGCTTCCTTTCTTGACCGTTAGCTTTTCTTTCACCGATGTTATCCGGGTGTTCCAATTGTCTCAAGTTTTCTGGACTCTGTTGCGTAGGGTCGACTTCCTTGTGGGTGTTTTCTTCGAGCATTCTGCGTAGTTCCGTTTCGTCGAAGATCGAGAATGATTTGGACCACTCGATCTTTTGTGCGCTTTTCTGCAGATTTGTTTGGGATCCTAATATGCTCTGATTTGTGGGAGCTGGGCTACTTTCGTTAACCTCATCTGATGTTTTGCTGGGTGTTAACTTTGTTTGGTTTTGAGGTGCATGAACTTGTGCCGAGGTTTTTATCAGCCACTTTTTTATTGTCGATTTTTCTTTGAGGTTAGGGCTTATACTTATTTCCGAGTCATTTCTTGTCTTACATTTTTTGCATGATGAAATCGAGCTGATTGGGTGTTTTTTTTTTTTTTAGATTTTACACCATTGCTTAGTGTTGTTACCCCTTGCTCTTCTAAGAATTGAAAATTGTATTTCAACATTTCGCCTCCAAACTTAAAAGGTTCCGCCGTGTGAGTAGGTGCCTGGTCAGATTGTTCGTTCCTAATTGACTCTTCTATATTTCTTATATTCCCTTCATCTTTTTTCCCTTTTACTGTCAGCCTTCTTTTTGCTTTCTGTATTCGAGATTGTCGAATTTTTCCTGACCGCATGTTGGACAGATTTTCCGGAATTTTGACTTTTCCTGCACCTCTCCTGCGTTGTCTTTTCCCTGGAATCCCCAAGCCAGTCTGCCGCCTGTGCGACAGCTGCCGTCGGGGGAAAACACTTGGGAGTGTAAACGGGGATTGGATGGTTAGGTAAGTATCTTTTTGGCAAGGGACGTAGAAATTTAAATCTATGTTACAGCAAGTAGACTCAGTATGAATGATTGGTTCCGCTATCTCGGCTCGCCTTTATGACTTATTGTGTCTTATTAGTCCATAAAAATGTACTTTTCTCATATGTATCACTCTCCAGCCCCTTTGCTCTGGTGCCAAAGACTGGGTTGACTAGACTAGTACCATACAGGTGCCAGAATTTTCTACCGTCCCTCTCGGTTTTAACCGTCCCCTTTGGCCCCTTGGCCCTTGGACCCTTGAACCCCTGTTCTTTACCCCTCCTTACTTGTTTCTTGATTGGGTGCTTGATTGGGTTCAGGGGGTGTCGCTCGGCTTCTGGCGCTTTGCCTCTGCCTCTTGTGCTGGTTCTGTCTTTGTCTTTGTCGAACCGCTGCTCCGGCTATTGCAAAACCCCCTCTAGTCTCCAGAGGGGCTTCCAAATGGGCTTCCCAGTGTCCTGGTATCCTGATATCCTGATGTTGAAAACTTTTTTATTTCAGCCGTGCCTTTAAAACCCCCTCTTAAACTCAAGGGGCTCAGGTGCTTTTCCGCTGTCAATAGCCCTCTGTTGTCACAAACGTCTCCTTTGGTTAGCTGCTGCTTCCGTGCCTTGCATTGGATTCTGCCGTACCGGCGGCGCCAGCTCTGACTGCTGCACTGCCCTGGAGCCTTGCCTCGGCTCTCTCTTCTCCTCCTCCACAGCTGGTGCCCCAGCTTAATATTCCATAAACATTCAGGAACAGAGTGTAATAATGTACCAAAGTCTTTTGTTTTTGGCAGCGTACGGCAGAGCTTTTGTGCTTGGGGGCTGCGGTGCTTCGGTATGCTGTTCGCACCGCGTTCGCTTTACACAGGGCTGCGGTGCTTCGAGGCTGCGGTGTACAGTTCGCACCGCGGTTCGCTTGCCCCGCTCCGCAGCTTAGAAACAAATTGCAGTTTGAGCGGGTTTGGCGGCTCTTGGGCAGCTCGCACTCAGCCACGGTCACAGTTCTAAGCAGGAACGCCGCCTCTCGTCCCCCGCCGCCGCTCACCAGCGCTCACCGGTGCTCGCCTCCTCTCGCCTACTCCTCCGTAGGGAATGCTCTCTCGCTCTCGTGCTGCTCTCTCTAGCGCCCTCTGTGCTAGCACTCTTCAATCCTGACACGACGTCCTTCTCGCTCGGGCCCAGGTAGGAAGGCTCAAACTCGGGACCAGGAAACTGCAGTAGCCAATCACACGACTGAGCCCCTGCTCTAAATATATCTCTTAAAGTGGCATTTAGAGTTTTCAAAGCCTGCGGCCATGATTACGAGTATCAACGTTATTTACCGCACCTGATAAATAAAGAAACCACGGGGTACATTATTTATTGTGTGTGATCAATGGCATCTATTACAAGTTTCTGGGGAATAACATGCAGATTTTGTTATAAAATGCACTATAATCTGCATGATACAGTAAATACCGGTTGCTTTTCCCTTGTTAAATCTTGTCAGGTTTGACCTGCCAAAATCTAACCAAGGTTGAGGTATTTGAAGCATCCGATAGTCATCGGGTGCATTATTTACAATCAAACTTGTAATTCCGGTCCCTGCGCAAACCGGGGTTTATACTGTGGTTGGAAAACAAAAACCCACTCGTAATCAGGTCCTCAGACTTTCATGAGTTGTTGTCCTCAGCCTGCACCCCCACTCTATCAAAACTGTCCCAGCACCAGTGCCTGCCAGCGACACCCAGGGAACCAAAACCGGCCCCGGCAAAGTGCTCGGCCGGCCCCCGGGGGAAGGTCTGAGCTCTTTGCCGGGGCCGGTTTTTGGCCGATTTTGTTGCAGGGCCGATTTTGCAGCTATGCTGCATAAACAGCCCTGTAACAAAACCGGCCCCCAGGGGACCAAATCCGGCCCCCACCCTTGCGGCGCACCGGGGTATTGCCCGGTGCCCGCAACGGCCAGTCCGGGCCTGGCGACACCATAGTGACCCGTCAGTGAGTACTGAGAGGTGATCAAGACATTAGTAATTCCACATCAGATCTAATACTTATATCGGTCTCTTGCGTTTCTGTGTGGGGGATGCAGCATGAAGTCATTCTGAAGCTCATTTCGAAAGATGAAACCACCCCTCTGGATTGTTTTTGCGCAGGAAGGTGCGCCTTCCTGCACAAAAACAATCCTGCCTGCAATGGAGGCACCCTTGCACCATGGTGTGCAAGGGTGCCTATGTTGGCGCTAGATGGCAAATTGTGCACCAGCGCAGAAGGGAAGGACAGGAACGCACCGTATTTCATAAATATGATGCATTTCTGCCCTTTTACTTTAGCGTAGGGCAGTGAAGCAAGAAGACTTGCAGCGCTACCCTATTCCAATTTCGTATAATGAGACCCTCAGTGTCTGAAGATGGACTTCTCTTCGGTCGGACGAGGGTTGTTTTTGATCCTGTCTGGAGGGCCCCTCACCTGGCAGTTCAGGTTGGATTGTTCCCATTGGAGCTGGACCAAGATTGATTTGCATAAGGTGAGTCTCTGCTAAAAATGGCGCAGTGGGCATAAAATGATGGTCTGGAATCATTCAAGCATTCCTTCCACCATCTTGTTGTTTTTGCAGAAATGAGTCAAGGCAGGTCCTAGTCTGAGTGAGATAAATGGTCTGTGTGTCCAGTTTTGATAACCGAAGACATCCTTGGAAGATCCCAGCCCCAGTGAACAAGATGGAGGACTGCAGATGGTCAGGGCAGGTTCAGGACCTAAAGTGACTGAAGATTAAGAGGTCGAGGACTAGAGCCGAGACCAACATTGTTTATTATGCACTAGTCAAAGTGACTGAAGATGGTGTCTCTGAAAAGAGCGTGGCCATGGCCAAGACCTAGCCTTGGTGACTGAGGGGGCACACCAGGCTCTTGGCTCAATCAAGCACTGGCCACGCTGACCAGCCGCGCTCTCAGAACAGAGGCAGCTCCTCGTGTCTTTCTGCCTCTTTGGACGCCACCTGTGAGGTGTTGCTTACGTTTCTAGATACCTCAATGTTGCAGTTGAATAAATGCAAGGCTGAGTGTACCTCACTTTATAGTTTGTAAACGTAGTGAGTCTAACCTCAAAATGTATCTTTTTCTGTGCTCGAGAGGCGTCTGATCTTAAAATGCATTATAGGAGGAAAAAGTGACATGTGTGCAGGTTACAAAAGCATACAAAGTACAAGTAGAGGTATAATGCTGCAATATATGGCAGACACTCAAACACAAGAACAACGTTACTTAGGCAATGGTGGCACTTGTGCAAGTATTGAAAGCAAACAAAATGTAAGAGGTAGCAAACAGTGTGTTACAAGAGAAAAGTGACGTGCACATGTTACAAAAGAGTACCAAACACAGGGATAATACTGCAGTAAATGGCAGAACACACTGGAAAGGCACTTCCAAGGTCATGGAGAAAAGGACTCACTATAATGGAAGATCTTCCTTCAGATAATAGAGAGGGTGTGAATTAAATTTGGAGGTGTCTTTGAAGGAGGAGGACTTTGAGGTCAGTTTTGAAGGCCTGGGAGGAGGTGGTGGTCTGGAGCTGAGGCGGAAGTGAGTTCCAGATTCTCACTGTGTTGCCTGAAAAGGATTGGGCCATCGATCTTTCCTTCTTGAAGGTGGGAGGTTCAAGCGGTAGATTTTCCGCATTACGAGATCGTCTTCAGCCTCCAGAGAGTTTGTTTATTCGCCAGGTAGCGAGGAGAGGAGGAGTGAAAGGCTTTGTGGGTGATACAGGCAGTCTTGTAGATAGATCTTGCCTCAATGGGATGCCAGCGGAGGGTGGATAACATGGGTGTGATGTGGTCGCTTCTTTTGGCCCCATAAATGAAGCGAGCTGCTGAATGGGGGAACAGACTTAAGGGGGGACAGGTGGGATTTGGGGAGGCCAGTGAGAAGAGAATTGCAGTAGTCCTGTCTGGAGAGGACCAGCGATTGGACCAGGGTTTTAAGGTCTTGCTCCAGGAAGAAGCGACGAATTCCCCAAAGAAGGCGCAGTTGGTATCGAGCAGACTTTGCAATGGAGTTGATGTGGGTGATTAGATTGAGTTTTTTGTCGAGTATGACACCAAGGGATTTTACGCTGTCGACAATGATGGGTTTATTGTGAAGTAGATTTATCTGATCCATCCATGATTGAACCGGGGGAGGAGAAAGTGAGGAGGAGAGGAGGAGGAATTCAGTTTTGGAGGGATTCAGAATCAGTTGATGTGTTGACATCCAGTTTTGAATGGAATCGAGAGTAGAGCTTATGATGGAGAGATCGTGAGTGGAGGCAACCTAGAGGTAGATTTGAGTGTCATCTGCGTATAGATGATAGTGGACCCCGGATTTACTTAGGATATTTCCCAGTGGTTCTAAATAGAGATTGAACAATGTGGGTGCAAACATAGAGCCTTGAGGAACACCTTGACTTACCGTCTAAGGAGATGAAAGACTGTTCGCTATTTTGATCATTTGGGATCTATCAGAGAGGAAGGAAGCAAACCATTTAAGCACAGTGCTCTCCATGCCCATTCTCTGTTGAAGAGTGTTGAGGAGAGTGTTGTGATTGACAGTGTCAAAGGCTGCAGAAAGGTCAAGGAGAATTAGAAGACAGGACCCCCCCGAGTCGAGTATCCTCAGCGCGTCATCGACCACTTGCAGCAGGGCTGTTTCAGTGCTGCAGTTTTGGGCGAAGCTGGACTGAAAATTATCAAGAAGATCATTGTCCTTGATATGACAAGAGAGTTGTTTCGCTACACATCTTTCTTTGATCTTCGCAAGAAAGGGTAGGTTAGTGATGGGGTGGAAGTTGTTGAGGTAATTCGCATCAGCAGTGGGTTTTTTAAGTAGAGGGGTGACCTGCCCAGTTTTGAAGGAGACAGGAAGGGAACCTTGACAGAGGGAGAGGTTGACCAGAGTGGTCCAATAGGGAAGGGAATGGGTATAGAAGTCAAAGGCAATGGCACTGGGGATGGGGTCAAGAGAATGGATGGAGGGCTTTGTTTCGAGGATGCACTTGAGGAGGACATCTTCAGAGATGGGGTCGAAGTTCTGCCAAATGGCTAAGGATTTGCACTCCTCTGGAGGTGTAGGATGAGCGACCTGATCCACAAGTGATTTCACTTTTTCGTCAAAGAATACAGCGAAATCCGCTGCTTTCTTTGTAGAATCCTCCAACTTGGAGGTTGGGGGAGAGCAGTTGGTATTCTTGATGAGATCAAATTGTTTTTTGGGTCTATTTTTGGCGGAGTCAAGGAGGGTTCTGAAGTGCGACGCTGTGCTTGTGGTACTTGGATCTTGCTGAACAAAGCGTGGCCAAATTATCGGTGGAGGGTGCTTGCCTCCATTGTTTCTCCAGGAGTCTTAGGTGCTTCCTTTCTTCATAGAGGGATTTGTTGAACCAAGGTGCTGAGGGAGTGGGCCTTTTCTTTTTGCTTTGGAGAGGAGCGACGTTATTGATTTTGACTGCAAGGACTGAGAGGCATTGGGAGGGGAGTTCGTCAACATCTAGATTCGGGTCTAGCCTTGGAAGTGACAGCAAAGCTGATTCACAGAGGGAAACTGTGTCAATATTTTTAGTATCACGGAACCAGGAGGTAGCCCTCTTAGGTTGGCCAAGAGTTATAGAGTATGATAGGTGAAGAGAGAATAGGATGAGGAGGTGGTCAGACCAGTCTACGTGAATAGGGGTAGCGATAGAGAGCATGCCTGCTTTAGAAATAACAAGGTCCAGGATTGCGCCCTTAGAGTGTGTTGATTCTGTGCAGTGTTGGATAAGATCGTTTGTAGAGAGGAAGGTGGCCAGCAAGTTCGCGGAAGAGTCATGCCGGGAGCCCCAGTGGAGATTGAAGTCACCCACGAAGGTCTGATTGTCACTTTGTGCGTATTGGTCGCTGATGAAGTCAGTGAGTTCCTCCATAAACCAAGGGCCGCTGCCAGGCGGGCGGTAAATGGCATGGAATCTGAGGGGTGAGCGGTGGTGTAGTTGAAGCTCAAGAGATAGGCATTCAAAAGTGCGGAAGGCACTGATAGGAAAAGCCTTAAGTTTTAATGACAGTTCATAAGTCGCTGTTCATTATTAGGATTGTTACTCATGAACGTCTATGACATTAGGTTCTCTGTGACAAAAACAGTAACCCACTGAGCTATATACATAAAATGCAGTTATGTGAGATGCCCATAGAGGCAGACAAGCCTCTGTGTTTGCCTCCGGACCTCGGCGGCACGGCTAAAACAAGTGAGGCAGGCACACCAGCTCTGAAAGCAGGTGTTGGGGGTCTAGCTGCACCCCAGTCATGGCTATGCTTTACTACCCACCCAGAGAGCAGCTAGGCCCTTTTTCCTCGCTTTCATCAGGGCTCATGGTCAGCTGCTACGTCAGTGTCCGGTGTGTGAAAAGAGGATGTGGCGTGGCAGTGCACAGGGGACCATCCATCCTCAAGAATGGCCAGACTGATCCGCACACAGTCGCTAGCGAGCTGATTGTTGTGAAGTTTCAACTGAGTAAATGTGAGGTTGCTAATGAGCGCCAGGCTCAGGCATCACGTGCTCACAAGTTCACAAGAGGAAAGCACCTTTCAGAGTGAAGAACACGAGTAGACCTATGTTTATGCTTCCTGGTCTTTTTGGGGGGTTTGGGGTGTTTTTGCGTTTGATGGTTTAAAAGCATGTATTTTTGTACTTTATCGCAGAAAGCTTTTTATAAAAACGGAATCAATTAATAATGTAATCGAGCTGTAGTTAAGAATGGAAAGAAATCTTACATTTATATTTTTTAAAGTATTATTTTGATATACCCAACATTTCAGATTTACTACCAGATCAAACATGCGATAATCTAGTGCGTAAACTCCAATAGTACGGATTACATTTTATTCCGACTTCCCAACCCCAGAATCGGCCCAGAATCGCTACCCAAAGAAATATAACAACGTGTGTGAGTCTGGCATTGCACACAAGTTAAGTTGGAACTAGTGCTTTAAATGGGCAGGTGCTGTCCGGTACTGTTTACCTGCACTTCTTTAACTTGAAATGGAGGCAGAGTACCTACACTTCTCGGCATGACTGCAAACATTTAATTGTAAATTGTGAATGGATATATATATACCGCTTGACTTGAAGATTACCCGCACTTCTCAGGATCAAACAAGTACTAAAAATAGTATCTGGCTATCTGCACTTCTGTATTTCCATGTAAAGCTCTGACTGATACTTTACAAAAAATGTTCGATCTTTTACTCTGCAGCCCCATCTTCTAACGCCTCTTTGTTGCAATCAAGCTTAACCCCATGGCTGCTAGGCGTTTTCCCGTCCTGCGCTGGGATTTATTATTCTTCATTGTTTTATGACGAGCTGGCCTTGTCATCCGCGCACGGCAGGTAAGCGCCATGACGAGCCCAGCTCGTCATTAGCCTCGAAGGGGTTAAAGCTATTTCAGAAACTTCTGCTACAGTGTATTATCGTTTGTTACCATCAGATGGCAGCACTGTCTAACGCTACAGTTGCCCATACTTTTCTTTAACTAGTCCATAAAGCCCTCATTACAACCTGCTCAAAAAATAAATACCAAGAAAGGGCGCAGCCTCCATTTGCACCTGACACTGAGCCTTGGCATTATTTACTGGGAATTACTTTCGCTCGGGGGTAAACTTGTCGCTACACCTCGTGATTTTTCCCAAGGAAAATCACTCACCACAGTCTCGACATGCTCTTTCTCACTGAGACCTGGTTTAATGACTCCTTTCACACTTCATTTGATCTTTTGTTACCTACTGACTACTCTATTCTCAGAAACGACAGACCAGGCAAGATCGGGGGAGGTTTTGCGATTATCTTCAGAAACACCCTCCCAATCAAAGCCTCTCCCAATACCCTCTTTCACACCTTTGAATGACTTTCCCTAGAACTCCAAGTTCATCATGGCACACCCTTCTGGTTCCACACCATCTACCACCTGCCTGGAAATTGCTCTTCCTTCATAGAGGAATTCATTGACTACATTAGTGACCAATATTCGCAAAGTGACAAGCAGATCTCTCTAGGTGATTTCAATCTCCACTGGGGCTCCTTGGAAGACTCGGCTGCCAACAAGCTTGCAACCTTTCTTTCCGCTAATGATCTTGCACAACACTGCTCGGAAATTACACATGCCAAGGGCTCAATTCTGGACCTTGTGATTTCCAAATCAGACCAGATTACCACTGCTTCACCCATCCATGTGGACTGGTCAGACCATTTCCTCATTCCCTTCTATTTTCACCTCTCTTACATTTTAGCTCTCGGCCAACCCAAAAGAGCCTCTACGTGGTTCCGCAACACAAAAATCATTGATCTTGAGACTCTATGTGATTCTGCTATGCAGTCTCTTCCTAGTCTAGACCCCAATACGGATGTCAACGATCTCACTCCCCTTTGCCTCTCAATCCTCACAGTTGAAATCGACAAGGTTGCTCCACTCCAAAGCAAAAGGAAAAGACCCACCCCATCAGCTCCTTGGTGCAACAAAGCTCTCTATGACGAAAGGAAAAACCTTAGAATTTTAGAGAAGCACTGGAGACAATCTCCATCCACCCCCAACCTCTCTCTTTTACGTTCAGCAAGATCCATATACCACAAACACATCTTCGAGAAAAAAAATCACACTTCAGATCCCTCCTCGATTCAGCTAAAAACAGACCCCAAAAACTTTTCGACCTCATCAAAAACCCAAATTGTTCTCCCCAAACCATCAAGCCTAAGGATGCATCAAAGAAAGCAACTGAGCTCGCTATATTCTTCGATCAAAAGGTAAAATCTCTGGTGGAACAGGTCACCCACCCCACCCCCATCGAGGAGTGAAAATCCTTAGTCACTTGGCAGAACTTTGCTGCCATCTCAGAGGTTGATCTCCTCAAATGCATCCGCGAAACCAAACCCTCCAACCAATCCTCTGACCCCATTCCAGTGGCATCGCCATTGATTTCTATACTAACACTCTCTCCTACTGGACCAAGCTAGTCAATCTCTTCCTCAGTCAAGGATCCCTCCCAAGTGTCCTCAAAACAGGACAGGTTACCCCCCTTCTAAAAAAAACCCTCTGCAGATGCAAATGACCTCAATAACTTCAGCCCCATCACCAATCTCCCTTTTCTTTCAAAGATCACAGAAAAATGTGTTGCAAAACAACTGTCCCAACACATTATGGACAATAATCTCCTCGACATGTTCCAGTCGGGCTTTATTCAAAACTGCAGCACTGAAACAACCCTGCTGCAAGTGATCGATGATACGCTGCATATTCTCAATTCAGGGGAATCATGGCTTCTTATTCTTCTTGATCTCTCTGCAGCTTTTGACACTGTTAATCACAACACCCTCCTTAACATTCTTCAACAGAGAATGGGCGTGGAAGGCACAGCACTCAAAGGGTTTGCCTCTTTCCTCACAGACAGATCCCAAATGATCAAGAGTGCAAATGTCTCTCGTCTCCACTGGTGGTTGGTCAAGGCGTCCCTCCAGGTTCTATCCTTGCTCCCACTCTGTTCAATCTCTATCTGGAACCATTAGGGAACCTTCTAAGCAAATCTAGAATCCTCTACCATCTCTATACGGATAACACCCAAATCTACCTCAAGGTGTCTTCCCCTCATGATCTCTCACTACTCAGCTCTACTCTCAACACTATTCACAACTGGATGCTAGTTCACCAACTCATTCTCAATCCCTCCAAAACGGAATTCCTCCTCATATCTAGCTCTCTCTCTCCGCCTCCTGTTCAAGCCTGGATGGATCAATCAAATCTACTCAACAGTAAACCCATCATTGTGGACTGCGCTAAATCCTTAGGAGGCATACTTGACAAAAGACACAACCTAATCTCACACATCAACTCCATGGCCAAGAGCGCACGTTATCAACTGCGACTTTTATGGGGGATGAGAATGACCTAAAAACCTTGGTCCAATCGCTAGTTCTCTCTAGACTTGACTATTGTAATTCTCTTCTGACTGGCCTTCCCAAATCTCACCTCTCCCCCCTCAAATCCGTCCTCCATTCAGCAGCTCACTTCATTTCAGGGTCCAAACGAAGTGACCACATCACTCCTATCCTGTCTTCTCTCTGATGGCTTCCCATCGAGGCTAGAGCTATCAACAAAACAGCGTGCATCACCCACAAAGCTTTGCACTCTTCCTCCCCTCGCTATCTGGTGAATAAACTCAAACTGTCTGGGGGCTCAAGACCTTCTCGGAATGCGGAAAAGTTCCTTCTTGAACCCCCCTCCTTCAAAAGAGAAAAACTTTTGGCACAATCATTCTCAGGTAATGCGGTGAGAACCTGGAACTTGCTGCCTCCTTCGCTCCGTGCCATCACATCCATCCAGATCTTCAAAGCGGACCTCATATCTCTTTTATTCCAAAGACACTTTTAGAACTAATTCTCTCCTTCTCAGACCCTGCCAGGAAGTTCTTTATTCATTGTAAATTTGTCACATATGTTTATATTTTTGCTTATACATCATGTGCTTGCTGTGTTTGAAATTGTGTTCCTTTTGCCTGCGTTGTTTTGATTCTATGGCCTGCTATTGTTCGCCAGGAAGTTCTTTAGTCATTGTAAAATTTGTCATATTTATTCTTACTTTTGCTTGTACAGTCTGTTCATGCTATTTTTGTTTGTTCTATTCCTGCAACAGCTCTCTCATGTAACGTAACTGGTTCTATTGTACAGTGCTCTGACACCTTCGGGTAAAGTCCGCTCTTTATAAAAATGCATTAAATAATAAATAAATAAATTTAAAAAACTCACCATTCGTTTCCTCGCTCGAGGTCGGACAGATGGGCAGGAATCAGCGTCAGCACAACCAATCTCCACTCATCATTATCCCTATTTTTGAACTCAAGTGTCACCAGGTATCACCGGGAAAAATACGCAGACCCGTTGTCAGAGCTGACAGAACCAGGAACCCGGAGTGCAAGGCGTGTTTGAGCCTGGACGGCTTCCAGCAGGAGCCGGGTCACAACAGTAGGGGGGAATAAAGAATTGTAGACATGGGGAGTGTGGGGCAGCTGAGAACTGGAGGGAAGCGATAGGGACCCAGGAGGGTGCAAGCCAGGGGCCACAATTTGATGCAGGTTCCCTGAACCTCGTATTTTGAGTTACCCAGGGCCTCTCTCAGAGATAACCGAGTGTTTCCACACATTTGTATTTCAGTGAACCCCCTTCCGTCCACTTTCCCCCCTCAGTAAAATCTAGTGCAGCCACTGCCAGTAATAACACAACTGTTAACCATCACACTCCTACAGGTGTGACTATTCCAGGCCCTAAAGGTATAAGATTGGCTTGGGAAGCATGTATTGACTAATACATAGCTGTTCTGCTCATATCTAAATTACACAAACAGCGCCATCATGTGGCAGTCTGGCATAAGTGCCAGTGTTAACAATTAAGTGTGGTACTGAGCATCAAAAACACTGGCTCAAATTAAGCACTGGTCAGTGAGGGAATT
This sequence comes from Lissotriton vulgaris, assembly GCF_964263255.1. Lineage (NCBI taxonomy): Eukaryota > Metazoa > Chordata > Amphibia > Caudata > Salamandridae > Lissotriton > Lissotriton vulgaris. The sequence continues at coordinate 60,887,349 of NC_141687.1, forward strand.
GGTTTCAAGGACACCCACCACGGACCACAGTTTTAGCAGCACTGAGGCAATGGACCTTTCCCTTGTTTGCCTGACTGTGCCCAGAGGAGTAGCAGGTCCATGTGAGCCTCCAGAGTGTTACATGTAATGTGTTTCACTGGACGGGAGGTAACGATGAAGCAGCATGTGTGTGTACATGAGGTCAAACAGTGGCTTCAAACAGTTTTTTACATTTCAACTGCCTGTCAAGAAGTTAAAACCATAAAATGCTTCATACCCTTGAGAGGTGGAGCCGGCAGCTGTTTATTATTTCTAATTGTTATTATTAATAGCACTGTGCATCCCACGCATCTACAAGACCAGAACAGGAGGAAAGTCCTTCTCCTACCTCGCAGCCAAGGCCTGGAATGACCTCCCCCGCCACCTCCGGCAAGGCCCCACTCTGCACCAGTTCAGGAAGGACCTCAGACCTGGCTCTTCGGATGACCCTCAGCACTCATCGTAGCCGCCCCCCCATGCGCCTTAAGACCTTCACGGGTGAGTAGCTGCACTTCACAATTCCCTAATTGATTGATTGAGTGATTGTGCACTTCGCCAATGGCGTATCAGCCCATCTTGCCCCGATTGGACATAGGTTCGCAAATGTAAAATGGCTGTACCTTGTAATTTAAGCCTAATGTATTATGGGATGAAGTCAATTGTGCCGTCATGATATGGAGATTAATATATGTTATGGCTCTGCAAACATTCAGTTCGGTTTAGCCTTAGGCACCTTGCGGAGAGAGTGCTGCCCCATCTCCTGTTACAGCGCCAATGATCAAAGCAGGAGGGTTCACTGACATTCTTATGTGTAGCGCTAGTGTAGTGCCTAGATGACAGTTAGGAATCCCCGTTGCAACAATATTGACGCAAATATAAATAACTTATAAAATGCATGTTAGCAACACATCTCTGGAATTCTCTCACCTCCATGACAAACTGACCCGCGTAGGTACCGGTCATTGTTGAACTTTGACCCGCAGCTAGGATTCCAACTGCCCAGATGTAGAGGGCAGCTGGGCCGAAGACACACCCCAGAATAACACCCTGCACATGGGAAGGAAACAGTGACGTTACCGGAGTGACCCACAACTTCGTAGCGAGAAAAGAGGCATGGAATGACTAGAGGTGACCAGCAGAGACATGAGGTGACCAGCAGAGACATGAAGTAACCAGCAGAGAGATGAGGTGACCAGCAGAAAGATGAGGTGGCCAGCAGACACATGAGGTGACCGGCAGAGATATGAGGTGACCAGCAGAGACAGGAGGTGACTAGCAAAGAGCTGAGATGACCAGCAGAGACAGGAGGTGACCAGCAGAGACATGAAGTAACCAGCAGAGAGATGAGGTGACCAGCAGAAAGATGAGGTGACCAGCAGAGACATGAGGTGACCGGCAGAGATATGAGGTGACCAGTATTGGCAGGAGGTGACCAGCAGAGACGGGAGGTGACCAGCAGAGAGATGAGGTGACCAGCAGAGACATGAGGTGACCAGCAGAGACAGGAGGTGACCAGCATAGATATGAGGTGGGCAGCAAAGAGCTGGGATGACCAGCAGAGAGAGGAGGTGACCAGCAGAGGAGACATGAGGTGACCAGCAGAGAGATGAGGTGACCAGCAGAGAGATGAGGTAACCAGCAGAGACATGAGGTGACCAGCAGAGAGATGAGGTGACCAGCAAAGAGATGAGGTGACCAGCAGAGAGAGGAGGTGACCAGCAGAGACATGAGGTGACCAGCAGAGGCAGGAGGTGACCAACAGAGAGATGATGTGACCATCAGAGACAGGAGGAGACTAGCAGAGAAGTAAAGTGACCTTCGGAGAGATGAGGTGGTCAGCAAAGAGGTGAGGTGACCATCAGAGACAGGAGGTGACCAGCAAAGAGCTGAGAGGAGCAGCAGAGACAGGAGGTGACCGTCAGAGACAGGCAGTGACCAGTAGAGAGATGGGGCGACCAGCAGAGACAGGAGGTGACCAGCAGAGAGATGAAGAGACCAGCAGAGGCAGGAGGTGACTAGCAGAGAGATGAAGAGACCAGCAGAGGCAGGAGGTGACCAGCAGAGATCGGAGGTGACCAGCAGAGAGATGGGGTGACCAGCAGAGAGATGGGGTGACCAGCAGAGGCAGGAGGTAACCAGCAGAGACAGGAGATGACCAGCAGAGATGGGAGGTAACCAGCGGAGAGATGATGTGGCCAGCAGAGAGGTGAGGTGACCAGCAGAGACAGTAGATGACCAGCAGAGATGGGAGGTGACCAGCAGAGAAATGGGGTGACCAGCAGAGGCAGGAGATGACCATCAGAGACAGGAGGTGACCAGCAAAGAACTGACTGAGAGGACCAGCAGAGACAGGAGGTGGCCGTCAGAGACAGGCAGTGACCAGCAGAGAGATGGGGCGACCAGCAGAGACAGGAGGTGACCAGCAGAGAGATGAAGAGACCAGCAGAGGCAGGAGGTGACCAGCAGAGAGATGAAGAGACCAGCAGAGGCAGGAGGTGACCAACAGAGAGATGATGTGACCATCAGCGACAGGAGGAGACTAGCAGAGAAGTAAAGTGACCTTCGGAGAGATGAGGTGGTCAGCAAAGAGGCGAGGTGACCATCAGAGACAGGAGGTGACCAGCAAAGAGCTGAGAGGACCAGCAGAGACAGGAGGTGACCGTCAGAGACAGGCAGTGACCAGCAGAGAGATGGGGTGACCAGCAGAGACAGGAGGTGACCAGCAGAGAGATGAAGAGACCAGCAGAAGCAGGAGGTGACCAGCAGAGACAGGAGATGACCAGCAGAGATGGGAGGTAACCAGCGGAGAGATGATGTGGCCAGCAGAGAGGTGAGGTGACCAGCAGAGACAGTAGATGACCAGCAGAGATGGGAGGTGACCAGCAGAGAGATGGGGTGACCAGCAGAGGCAGGAGATGACCAGCAGAGACAGGAGGTGACCAGCAGGGATCCGAGATGACTAGCAGAGAGATGAGGAGACCAAGGAGGTGACCAGCAGAGAACAGAGGTGACAGAAAGAGAGAAGAGGTGACACGAGAGAGAGGACAGGACCAATAATGAGAAAAGCTGGCCCGAAGGGGAAGAGGTGACCACGAGGGAGTAGTAATAATGCCACGATAGAAGAGGTGGTCCAGAGGGAAGAAATCATCAACAATGAGAAGTCTAGATGTAAAGGTGAACAGGGCCACAGAAAGAAGAGGTGACCACAGAGAGAAAAGGTGCGCTGCTATGGCTATCAGAGAGATATTAGTGATAATCAGCAGGGGGAGGAGGGGGCTAACAATGAGAAGAGGCGAGGAGGAGAGAGAACAGGTGGCCAGCAAAGAGAAGCTGAGACTAACTGAGAGACTCACAGAGGGATGTACGATGTTACAACGCGTACTTTTACAACGCGTGCCGTTACTACACAACTTTTACAACGCAAGTCGTTACAACGACTTGCGTTGGGGGGTGCTGGATAGTAAATATTTTAATTTACTATTCCAACTCCAATCCCCGTGGATAGTTGGGAAGGAGTTGGATAGTAAATTAAATTATTTACTATCCTGGAGCGCCCCCCAGCGCAAGTCGTTGTAACAACTTGCGTTGTAAAAGTTGCGTGGTAACAGTACCGTGTTGTAAAACCTTTGTTGTAAAGGTTGCTCCCCCTCACAGAGATGAAGTGATGAGCAGAGGAAAGGGGTGACCATTTGAGATGAGTAGAGGCCAGAAGACACCAGAAGAACAAACAGTTGGATGCAGAGAAGGGGATTTTAGCAGGAGGGGCAACTAGACATAGAGGACCAGATGGAGGGAGGGACCAGTCAGAGGTCACCAGAGAGAAAAGGAGGCCAGAGATAGGTGGTCATAGAGAAGCCTCCATGTAGAGGAGGTAAAAAACACAGATGTGCCCAGACAGGAGAGGTGACCATTTAGAGATGATGATGCAGAGGCAACTAGACAGGAGAGGTGACCAAAGCCAGGTGTCCACACAGAAGGGTGACCAGAGAGAGTTGTCCAGACAGAAGAGAAGAACATGGAAAGATGCCTGGATAGAAGAAGTGACCATTAAAAGGAGTCTGAGCAGCGGAGGGGACCAGGGACAAATGTTCAGAGACAAGCATCTAGTCCACAGAGAGGTGGACAGACAGAAGAGATGACCACAGAGAGGTGGACAGACAGAAGAGATGACCAAAGAGAGGTGGGCAGACAGAAGAGATGACCAAAGAGAGGTGGTCAGACAGAAGAGATAACCATAGAGAGGTGGACAGACAGAAGAGATGACCGCAGAGAGGTGGACAGACAGAAGAGATAACCATAGAGAGGTGGACAGACAGAAGAGATGCCCACAGAGAGGTGGACAGACAGAAGAGATGACCATAGAAAGGTATCTGGATAGAAGATGTGACCAGAGAGCTGTGTCTCGTAGTGGAGGGAGGTGACTAGAGATAAGTATTCAGACAGATCTATCTACAGAGAGGTGCCTAGACTGCAGAGATGACCACAGAGAGGCGTCCAGACTGAAGCGATGACCATAGAGGAGGACAGACAGGAGAGATGACCATAGAGAGGTGGACGGACATAAGAGATGACCATAGAGGGGTGGACAGACAGAAGAGATGACCATAGAGGAGGACAGACAGGAGAGATGACCACAGAGAGGTGGACAGACAGAAGAGATGACCATAGAGGGGTGGACAGACCAAAGAGATGACCATAGAGGAGGACAGACAAGAGAAATGACCATAGAGAGGTGGACAGACAGAAGAGATGACCATAGAGGGGTGGACAGACAAAAGAGGTGACCATAGTTGAGGTCAGACAGGAGAGATGGCCATTGAGAGGTGGACAGACAGAAAAGATGACCATAGAGGGGTGTACAGACAAAAGAGATGACCATCAAGCGGTGTCTGGATAGAAGACTTGACCAGAGAGAGGTATTTTGGAAGTGAAGGTGACCAGAGAGAAGTATTCAGATTGAAGTGTTCACAGGAAGGTGTCTAGACTGCAGAGATGACCACAGAGAGGTATCGAGGCTGCAGAGATGGCCATAGAGGGGTGGGCCCACAGGAGAGATGACCATAGAGGTTTGGACAGAGAGAAGAGATGACCGTACAGCACAGAATGTCATTTTGCTGTACCTGAGTTTAGCGTTCGATGGTTGTATTTGCTTTTCTGTGGCTCTATCCAAGGAAGTACCTACCCCTTTATAGATATCCACTGAGAGTGTTTCATTGGTGGGTGGGAAGACCCCTTTGTGGGGGCTGGAGCTGTTCAGGCACATGTCATGCTGGAGGAGGAAAGAGCGACAATGTGTTACTATTCAGTCAATGACCCTCTTGTCAAACAACATCAAAACCAGGGCCTTGTTGAGTTTTAGAGCTGATGCCTCTCCATCCAATGGCGGTGCAGTTACACCAGGGCTTTAAGTGGGTCAGGTCTCTCTGGGTCACAGTCCAGGTAGAAATTTAAAATGAACATTGAAACGGGTCCCTATCGGGCCCTGTATTCATGCCCCTAACTTTACTGGCAAAAGCAGTGATTCAATTTCTGAACAATAGATGTATAACATGTTATAGTAATTCATGCCAGTGATTTAGTTCCTGGTTGTATGAGGGAATAATGAATGCCATGACAACGCATGCTGATATTATGCCTCATTACAATGCGTGAGTCTTTAGCACGCATGCCTCCACAACGAAAACCTTTACCACGCATATGCCTTTACCACGCATGCCTTTACAACGAAATGTTGCATTGTAATAGCATGCTTGGTATAAACATATGTATGGTTAAAGTTTATTGGTAAGTAGCCAAACAAATCCCTGATTTTACGAGGCTTGCTGTGCAGTGCTTTGAGCTGATTTGTGAAGCAGATATCTACGTATACAAATAATGAAAGCTGTATACTGAAGACAGACTGGTCGTGTTATATATGCCTTATCTGTCCCAGAAGGAAGCCGCCATCTTAGAACATGTCCCAATGCATATGTGCCACTTATCTGGCCGACAACATCATGGGTGACTGTGGGGCCTTGACCCTCCATATCAGCAATGTGGCAAGTATTGTGCAAGCATTTTATTATCAGTAGTATGTGGTATGGCTCAGGGGGGCTGGCAAAGAAATTCAATGTGCATATTTATTAGTGTTATAAGTGGGAGGGGCTTTTCTTCAGATAATCTGTTTGCTTGTGATAAAGTATTTACTGTTTTCCTGCGCATAGAGGGGAGTGGCTGGACAGTAAGCACAGTTAAGTGCAGCATAGAATAGAGACCCAACGGCGGACTCCAGTTATCGCACTTCCTATGTGTGATCCCCAAGTAATGCGTTAGTAATAAAATGAGAGTCGATGTGCACCCTCTGCTCCTGCACCCGCCGTTGTGGGATGCCAACTGCCAAACAGATATACAGAATTATGAGAACACTGGAGCGGTGCACTCCAAATGAATATGACGTCAATAACGAAGCTCGATCAGTTTCAGCCCCATCTCCTGTTTCAGCGCCAATGCAATGCATCAGCCAACGTGTTTCGTTCAAAAGGTTGAACTTCGTCAGGGCGAGTGTGATAGATGGTGAATACAGCAAATATAGTGCTGCTAATGGATGGGTCCACGGGCCTGGTCTGGTCCGGACCCCGGTCTGGATAAATGTCTGATGTTGTAGATCTCTAGACTGCTTGATGCTGTGTGGGCCTCTTTGATAAGGGCCTTAGTAGTGTATTGGACCACAGCTACAATAGTTGTATTCACCATCTATCACACTCGCCCTGACGAAGTTCAACCTTTTGAACGAAACGTGTTGGCTGATGCATTGCGCAAACCCTATGGATGTTGAAAATAAAGAGTTTTATATTTTTGCAACAAAGAAACTGATCGAGCTTCATTATTGAAGTCATATTCATTTGGGAGTGCACCGCTCCAGTGTTCTCACAGTTCAGTGCAGCGTTGTGATGTGTTTTACTGAATTGATGTAAAGCGGGTTGGTGATGGAGTTGCGTCACTTTCATGAGCAACTCCAGCGATGCATCACGTTTGAGTCAACAGATGCGTCAGAATTTCTGACGCATCTGTTAATCCTTGCGCCATGGAGCACTGTATTGTAAATACAGCGCATCCATGGTGGCGCAAGGACATTTGGTGTTGGCGCAAGGAAACTGACGCATCTATGCAGATGAGTCAGTTCATTACAAATGAGGCCCTTAGTTTAAATGTTTAGGCCACACCCTAAATGACATAGTGCATGCCCCATTTAGAGGCCCTTCAGCCTCCACCACATACACACACATTTTTTATCTCACTTGAAGCCGTGGTTACATCCTTTTCCATTTCAAACCACAAAAGGCACCAGTTAGCGAACTTAAAGCATGCCGCAATCAGGTAGAAGAAGCAATGGGCATGCACTGAGGATCCTTCTCTGTCAGTCGGGGGCCTGGCTTCGTTTAGTGCAGCAGGTGCAACCGCACTGAGGCCCAGAGGGCTGAGGGGCCAATTGAACCCTAGTTATTACTGTATTTCAGAATTCAAACAGCAGCTAGGGGGCCCATTTCCTTCCATGCACTCAGATCTGCGACACACTGGCTATGCCGTTGGTGCCATGCTGAGAGTGGGCCAAGGTGGACGCTCGCCAGTGCATGGACGGGCCCTCGTGGGTCCACGTATATGCTGCTGGCTGGAAAAAGTGACCGCTTCTGGTCTTTCAAACAAGGCCTTTCACTAGTGCTAGGGGCCTTTTACTAGTGACTCTTTCCTCACTTTCTTTCAGACTTTGAAAGTCTGCATTAAAAGGCAACTATGGCTTTCAAAGACTCCTTCATTAACTTTTGAGTGACATCCACAAACAAGGTATCGCTAGAAGAGATGGAGAGACTCAGTTAAATAAAAAAGCAATTCAAACATTAAAGAATCAAATCTTAGCAACTAGACAACGTGGCCTCCAACTGTAGTGATCTGTTGCTTCAGCAGCACCAGCCTTGGGTGGAAGCAGGACCACTCACCCTCAGACAACAGCTCTCCTCTCCATTTCTTGAATAGTGACATTTCTTGTGACGGTCACTGTCCCCTTCTGGGCTATGACTTGCGTTAAGCACATTTTTACCACAGTTCACTGTTTTAAAAGGGAGTCCAAACTTGCTGCCAGGGTGCCTTTCTTTCAGAAGTACTAGAGCTCCAGGAACCTCTGTCGGCTTTTTGGATTTGCATTTGACACTGCATTCCTCATTCCGTTTCTGTCTCCGAGTTAAGGTCCTTACGTCATCGTAACTCCAAAAATCTACTTGACAGCACTCAACATGGCTTCCGTTCTGGCCATTCCACTGAGCCTGCATTAGTCATGGCCGCGGAGGAAATCTGATGGCAGATTGACAGGGGTGGCAAGGCTATCCTTATCCTAGTTGACCTATCTGCCGTATTCGACACGGTTAATCACTCAGTACTTACGCAACGGCTAATGGCAATTGGGATTCGGGACACCGCGTCTGCCCTCCTCACCTCCTTCTTGACAGGCAGAGAACTGTTTGCTGGGATAATCTTAAGTCAGATAAATATTACCTCCCTTTTGGAGTACCACAGGGGTCCGGGTTTTCGCCCACATTGTTCAAGGTATATGTGACTCCATTGGCTAAACTAGTCAAAGACCACGGTTTCTCGCTTGAATCGTACACCGACCATATACAAAATATAATTTCCATATCCTCCACGGACGATACGCCATCGGGCAGGTTCCACAGTTGTCTTCTTGACCACATCATACAATGGATGCACCGTAACTATCTAAAATTAAATACTCAGAAGACAGAGGGTTTGGAGTTTGGCACTGGTCCTCCCATCTGGAACTCTGTTTGGTGGCCGGCTGTGGCAGGAGTCTGTCCATTACCAGTGGCCAAAATGAGTAACCTGGGTGTTGTATGTGATGCTCAGCTCAGCTTTGCGGGGCAGATCAACCTGGTAACCTCGACCTGCAATTTCACTATAAAGATACTGCGGAAGATTTTGCCTGTTCTCCCACTGGAGTTGAGGAAAACGGTTGTGGTAGCACTAATTTTATCTAGTATTGACTATTGCAATGCCCTTTACCTACGGGTTGATAAACGGCAATTAACCAAACTGCGATCATGGCAGAACTCTGCAGCCCGAACCTTATTGAACATCCCTAAATATAATCATATATCTGGGGCTATTAGGAATCTCCACTGGCCCCGAGTTAAGGAGCGGATGGAATTCAAGGCATTATATCTGGTCCATAAAACCCTATATGGAGGTGGACCAACTGAATATCGCAAACTATTCCAATGGCACACCCCTGGTCCCTCACTGAGATCAGCCAATCAGCACTGGTTAATGTCCCTAAAATCAAGAAGGGAAAATGGGGAGGCAGATGCCTCTCCGATCTAGCTTCTAAGCTCTGGAACAAGCTGCCTCTGAACATTAGATCTCAACCTGTCCGTTCACAATTCCAGGGCTTATTGAAAACCTGGCTCTTCCCTACTCAGTGATGATCTGACCTTTTCTGGTTTCATCTCATATCTCTGCTACCCCAGCACAAAGACGCCTCGGCAATCGAGCGCTTTATAAACCTTTTACTTACTTACTAATGTATGAGTACCTTTGCTTCGTTGGTGTTAACCCTCTGCTTGCAAACACAATTGGGGCTTATTCACCACATAGCTGTTTGTGACAGCAACACCCCATGTCCTGTGTGGCTGGCGTCTGCTGACAGTTCAGTTTCCTGCGAGGAGTCAAAATACTTGTAGGTGGTCTCCTTTGATAGGGATTCTTTTGTACCTTGCAGTGCTTTTTTCTGAGCATCGCCCCATTGTAACTGTGGTGATGACTTGGTGAGTTCTCTCAAAGCTCTATCAGGGCTGAGAGGTTGTGTATAAATCTGCCATAGTATGTCAACATTCCAGGGAAACTATGTGCTTCTGATACAGATGAGGGTGGCAGGGCTGTTTACATTTCTGTCACTTTTGCTGGACCACGGGTGATACCTTGAGCAGGGAACTAGCATCCAAAAAACCTATGTCTGAAAGTAGGAACCACATGTGCTAGACTTTTCAAGAAGCTTCTAAGGTAGTTGTGGTGTTTCTCAATAGTGGTGGCATGCACTAGTCTGTTTTCACTTACGCTTATCACTTCAAAGATTCATTAGCACCTCCCTGATGGTACTTTAAAAGACTTCAGCAGCACAAGAGAAACCAAAATGCAGTGTTTTGTTTTGGCGAAGCACCAGCTGCGTAGAGAATGGGGGCACAAAAGCAGCTGGTGGTGCCGCAGTCGGAGGAGCACTGGGGGCCATTGACCTCATCTCCACTGTTGCGGTCAGGTGTCATTCACATTTGATTGCAACATTCAGGAGTCGCATGTTGACGCAGATTCTCACTATGTCTGACTGACAAAGTTTACAAAAGACCACAAGGGGTGAGATTCAGAGAGTGGGTCTTTCAAAATTTTTTAATGACTTTTGCCTCCCAGAGTTTCCACAGTTCTTGCTCTACCTTGGTCCTGAAATGGAAGGCAACCCTTTGATATCTCCTGTGACTGGTTGAATTGATGGTCAATGTAAAGTTTTGCCATCTTGCTTCTCAAACAGCCAATCCCTTCAAATAGATCTTGGAATTCTAGCAGAGCAGAGTATAGATCATTAACGTGTACGTTGTAGGTGAAACAGAAAAGCTGTAATTGTTCTGCTGTTTTACAGCTCAAAAGGGTACAGTCCTCTTCTTGCGTGACGTAAACCTGGTCACTGAGTGCTCGTTGTGGTGCAATATAGTGTGGAAGACCCCACAGAGGGCCAACAGCGTGGAGATTCGCACACACAAAAACTCTCACTTTGGTCATTTTGAATGTCGACTTTGATGTTAACTATTCAAATTGACTCTTGGTCATGATGTTGATGGAGGGACCAGTGTTGATTTGACCCATTATCATCTGCCTTCCTATGGCCCCCTTTACTCTTCCTTGGTTCTATTGTGTAGACAACGTGTGCTGCTTCTTCATCTTCCTAAACATCATCATGCATGTGTTTGACACTGGAGTTGTTGTTTTGAAAGTCTTTTGCAGTGGCTACCTTTTTTTCTGAGGGCTTGGCAGCCCGTGCCGATCTGCCCGCCTTTTCAAACTGATTCAGCTCTCCACAGGCCTCACATCTTTTGACCTTTGCTGCGCCTATTTCTGAGAGGGGAAAAACATCACCACACTGACCGCAGAATCTCCCTTTTGTTCCTCTGCTGGTCGATTTGTCAGTGCTAGCTCCTGTGAGAAGTTGGCCTGATATGTAATGTTCACTATTCTAGTGAGCACTTTGTATCAGTCCAAACAACCCTTATGGTGATTGGTTGTAAGTCAACCTTATAGACCAGCTATCCTAGTAGCGTGGATACGAGCAGTCTTCGGGCTAAACTCTAGAGGGCGTGTTAAGCCAGCTGTTATACCATCACATATACCCCTTGAACACCAAGTGAAAGGACACCACACAAGTGTTATGAAAATAAACAGTGTATTTATTAGAATCACAACAGCCCTGTACTCTTTATGAGGACAGGGTACTAAGCACAAAACAAAACTCTTACGAAAATACTTAAGTTAGCACAATATACATAAGTGCCCGAGGGGCACGACAAACCATATACTATGGAAGTGGAATGCGAAATTACTAGCAGGTAAGTACTGTACTAATAGGCTTTGGAATCGCTAGGACTACGTTACTGAACCTTCAGATTACTAGTAGGAGGCCTAGGGGACTCGGGTGCAGAGTGTGCACTCTCACGCGGGATGCGGGACAAAGTCTATGGTAGCTAGATTTCACAAAGTTAGTGTTCTCGGGCGAACCCGACCTGGTAGGAGGAAAACGAAAGCGGATCCTGACCCTTGGATAGTGAGGCTATGCTGGGGCACCGAAATGCCGAAGTTACCTAGCCCAGGGGCTGCAGCTGCATAGGTCTCAAAAGACGTCGGGAATCCTCGTAGACGAACCAGGAGCCTGAAGGAAAAGATGCTGGCAGGCGACCAGTGAAGAGAGTTCGAAGTGATCCAAGCCTGGATCTCGAAGATAGATGACACCTGAAAGCAGAGGGGACCAAGTTCGTGACTACTAGCCAGTAGTCAGGTGGCACCAGGAGGGCACCGGATGGTAGTCACCTCGACTAGGTGAGTGGGCGACGCTGTGCTCTGCAGATCTCACGGACCAGGAGGCGTTGTCGGCGACCAGGATGGAGGTGCGAGCTGTCCCACGATGGATGAAGCTGTCGACGTCGCTGGACCCAGGATTGGGGCAACAAGTCTTGGCTAATTCAAGCCCACGCGGTGGACTCAAAATGGCGTCTGGAGTGGACCAGGAGGGTCCGGGGTGCTCCTCTTTTGGAAGGGAGCAAGGGCCAGTCTGGAGCAACCAGACCAGCAGCAGTGATGGCGTCGGGCGTCGTTAAGAAGGCCACAAGCCAGCGGGCTAGTAGCCAAACAACGTGGTGAGCAGCAAAAAGCAGAAGGGCCCCACGCAGATCGTGGAGATGCTGGGGGGCTGAACTTCGGTGCTGGAGCTGCTCAGGGTCGGGGCTTCTCGGACCCCAAAGCACTCACCAGAGGTTCCCTCGGCGGTCGTGCTGGAAAGAAGTCGTGCAGTCTTGAAGATGGCCGGTCCCTCGAGGTCTCGTCGCACCCACGGTTCTCAGCTTTGCTGTAGAGGTGGGTAGAGATCAGAGGTGCCAGGGAATCCGGGTCTCGTCGAGCTGGGCAGTCGGATTCCGGAGGAAGGACTTGCAGCAGACCGCAGTGTTCTTAAGATGGTGCCTGCGGATGCAGGGTGACTACTCCTTAGTCACAAGGGAGAATCTTGAAGAAGAAATCTTGAAGTCCTTTCGAAGAAAGTTGTGTCTTGATTCCAAAGATGATCTAATTTGGAAGGGTCCCCGCTCCTGCCTTTATCCTAAAGAAAGGGGTGGGTACGCAACTAGGTCCTGCCCTAGGGGTGGGACCAGGAAGGGGGGTGGTTACACCCCTCTCCCATGCCGGACTTTCCCCAGGCCAGGGGCTGGTGTGCCCCTGGAACTGGTTCTAGCCGGCAGATGCGTAGTGAGCACCGGGGTGCCACTCAGCAGTCACCTTCCTGTAAAGCCTTGCCTACCCAGGATACACAAAACCCTGTCTGGGATGGTGCTAGCACCGCCCCTGACAGGAAACCCTTTGTCCAAGCTCTCCTCGCTGGAAGGACTCCCAGCAGCAGGAGGTCAGACTCGTGTCTGTGGTGGCAGCATCCATTTTGTGGAGCTGAGGCTTCGTTTAACTTTAACCGGGGTTCACAGTTACATACATGTCGTGTCCCACTAGAAGGGTGGAATGCTAACCCCGTCGCCAGAATTGGCGAGGGGTTAGTATTCCAATTCGTATGACACCTTACTCGACATGTTTTAATAAGGCAATACCAAAGATAGCATTTAACCGCGAGGATTATAATGCACTTAAGAGTATATGGTATGCGTTATCATGGAACAGCTATTAGGACTTGGTTCCGCAAGCTGCAAACGGGCTCAGCTCATGCCAGAGCACCATTTCACACGATTCCAAGCACTCTGCCTTCAGGATTGTCAAGGCCTGCCATAGGAGTGACTGATAGGAATCTGTGTGTCCATTTTTAGGGTTAGATATAGGTATACTATATCTAAAGCAAAGGGTGATTACACCACCTTGCCCCAGCTGTCGTGCAGCCAGTTGTGTCAGTTTTAGATGGCCATCCAGGGGTGGCATAATACATGCTTCAGCCCCTGGTAGGCCCTGGGTACACCTATGCCCTGAGTTACAGGGTCTGATAAGGTGGCCCAGTTCCAATTGGATAATGCACCTAAGGTACACATGTCAATTTAGTGAGAGAACAGCTAGGCTGTGGGTCTGATTGGCAGGCCCACAGCCAGGGAAAGTCGTAAACCAGTGAAACAAAAGCAAAAAATCTGGGTGATCATAGGATTGCAGACCCTACTCTCCTACAGCTCCTTTCATTATTAGGTTGAAAGACTCCTCTTTTGTAGGTTCGGTGTATGGCATTTTCATTTGTCCTTGGGGACCCATTTTACTAGCTTAAATTACGTCACAGGGCTTAATCATGTGTAACTCACAAAACAAGGGAGAAACAGGTCTAAAATGTTTCTGGTGCCGCATTAGTGCCACACACGTGAGACACCACGGGGCAATCGCTTTGTATTAAATAAATGTGTGGAAATAAATGATAGAAAGCGTAATGATGACTTTTGTAGTGAGCATAAGAAAAATATCAGGCCAGACACAGAAGCCAAACCAGGTGTGCACTTACAAGGATTACACAATTATCAAAAGGAAGAAACCCCCCACACTTCAACCTCAAAAACGAATGCCTTATTGGGTACTCATGATGAACTGGTAAACAGTTTATCTCCTAGTTAATCCTGCTGTTCTACCATGGTAACATATGCTAGTTAACATTAACAAAATGTCTATTAGCTTTGCAGGCGTGGAGTGTCGCTGTAATACCTGTAGAGGGCAGCAGTGTGAACTGGTTTCTACAGGAAGCGGAAAAATAGCAGGACCCATTGTCGCGCGATCGCTGTACACTAGCTCCGTCAGCCGTGACGCCAAGCCCTGAGGGCATGTGTAGGCCCACCTGCATCGATATCTACTTGAGACAAGCACTACCGCGGCCAGGCGCGCAACTCCCATTAGGTTCAAAGGGCTTCAGCCCTGCGTCGTGTGTGTCAGCCCGGGCTGAGACAGCTTCCCGGGCACACACACAGCCGCACCCGAGAACTTCACGAGTCTTTAAAAGACCATGTACTTGTTAACGAGGCTTTGTTCTGTTTTCACCCCTTCATCTCCACTCTGCTTATTGCTTGAAGAATTACCCCCCCCCCCGAAATTTGTAGTTACCCCCTGAAAATTGGCTCTAATTGCGCCTCTGCTACTGCCCACAGTTTCTGAAAATCTGGTCTATTTCAAGTGCTTGCACATCTAAGAAACAAGCTCTGCATTTCCACTAGGTGAGGTGAAGCAGTAACTTTATGGCGCCACGCGATGGCCACAAACACTTACTACAAAAATCTAAAATTTCATATTCTGACTATGGGGAGTGCTCCTGCACTGGAAGTCCCTACATCGTTACTGCTATGAAATGCAACCACATCTCCCAAACTTGACTTACCGCTTCTTGATTGGTTTTATTGAAGAATGCCTCTGCGAAGACAGCCATGACGAAGAGGTTGATGAGGAAGGACACGAAGAGGGCGATGCTGGCCTCGATCATGAAGTACATGTTGGCTTCCTTCACTTCCTGCTTCCTGGATCGATCCACATTTCGCGTCTGTGGAGACAAGCAGGGAGACTTTAATGCTGCAATCCTGACAGTATGAGTCTTGAGTATGTGTGGTCGCATCAATCAATTATAAGCCACAACCAACTTAGGAACTCTCACACTCCGTTCTGGAAGCCACGGGGTGGGCAGATGCTACTGGGCCACAGCCGTGGGGGCTGGGGCTGTTTCCCTCTGCTGTGCCGTGGCCTGTCCTATTATGACTCTGCAAACTGGGCCAAGTACAACCCTTTCAGCACTTGACTCTCAGCGGAAGTAATGACAATCACAGGATTCTTAGGGAGCTTAGTGTGTGGGTACTCATGCTCAGCACCCCTCACCACCTCCAACAATCCAATAACATCTATGTCCAGCCCAGTGCTTCTTTTTATAGAAGACAAGTACCCTGTCATGTAGGAAGCAGAAATACTGCACATTGTATTCACAGGTGAAAGGCACATTGTATTCACATGGCTATATTTGATACACAGGTGTAAGTCTTGTGTGCTTCAAAGTGGGTCAATTCACATGAGAATACCTGATTTAGAGGTGCGAGCCTTAGATGCTTAAAAGTGGGACCCCTCCTTCTAGGTGCTGTACTGCCTTTCACCTCAGTCTCAGGGCATTCAGTATTGGTGTCTTAGCTTCTAATAAGGTTCAGCACACTCCCTTCTATTTCTTTTAACACACACAGTCTCAAGGACATTGGGGCCATTGGAGTCTCTTCCCCATACACAGCTGGTGTTGCACGAGGGCCACGTTGGTTTGTCTGATGATGGTGCGTTCACTGGTGATTGACGTAGCCTTCCCCGTATGGTGCTCGACACTCGCGCTGGATGCAGACAGCTGCTAGTCGAAAAGCGAGTCTCCAGGAGGTCGCAGGGGGGAGAGTGCTTCTGGCATTGGCCCTCTTCCAGACTCTGACATCCGTTGATACAGGCACACCAGGAGGATTTAGCAGACCTGGTCCTGATTCTCCAGTAAATCTCTTAGGACCAGATGTACGACCATTGAATTTTGCGACTAGCAAATTGCGAGTCACAATTTGCAAGTCCCAAAATTCAATGTACAACAGTGTCTCAGACACTGTTTGCGATTCCCAATGGAATTGCATGCCTCATGAATATTAATGAGGCTGTTGCAATTAGCGACCCCATTGGGAATGGCTAGCACTCCCAGGGATGGTGGCCTGCTGGGGTCAGCAGACCACCATGTCTGGGACTGCTTGTCAATAAAGCAGTTTTTTTTAAATGCAGCTCGTTTTCCTTAACCCCTCCCATGCTCATGACGAGCTCAGCTCGTCATGAGCCACAGTTGTGCTGTGCTCATGGCGAGCTGACCTCGCCATGACCCGCCCGGCGCTTACACGCGGGGATAATTCCCCTGCTGTGCTGAGAGTTCTAAAGAAACGGCCGTGGTCATGATGAGCTCAGTTCATCATGAGCACCGGGGTGCTGTGCGCGCCACCCGCCCCTCAGCACAGCGGGGGAATTACCCCCGCGGCAAAGGGATAAAAGGAAAACGGGATGCATGTAAAAAAGAAAAATTAAACTTTTCTGTTTCATTTTTTAAGGGCAGGTAGAGGTCCCTGGGACCACTGCCTGCTCTTGAAAAATATTGCTGGAAGGGGTCCCTTGGGGACCCCTTCCCATTTGCGAATGCTTTACCACCTACTTGAAGTAGATGGTAAACAGTTTTATTTTTACAGCAAATGCGGTTGCAAAACACTCATACATGGCATTTGCACTTGGCACGCCCCTTCCTAATAGCGAGTCACTAACCCTATTTTGCGAGTTGCTAATAGATTAGCAACTCTCAAAATAGGGTTAGCACTTTGTGCATCCGTTTTTTGCAGTCGCAGACGGACCAAATGACCCTTTGAGACCGCAAAAAAACGGTCGTACATCTGGCCCTTAAGGTCAGTCACACAGGGGCATCCATGGGCAAAGGCCGCTGTAAGTCTCTCAGTGTGGGGCTTCAACCATGGCAACACACTTTCAGGTGTTGTTCTGGGATGCAATGCAGGCACCCGATGGGATCATGAGGTCTTTGGGACCTCAGCAGCCAGGCGCTATCTTTGGCACGTAGTGCCACGAAGCCACAGCCTCAATTCTTCAGAGCAGGGTGGCTTGGGGCACTTTCACTGGTGGTGCTGGGTCTTCTACTTCTTACAGGTCACCCTGCTGAACCTCAGAGTGGAAGCTGAAAGGGACCAGTTGGGACCACTGGGCACAGATTTGCAGTGTCACTATCACACCGTCTAGCTTCTCGCAGACAGAGGGGCCACAACCAGACACATATCCTGGCTTCAGTCGACCTACCAATCGGGCGCACGGCTGCTGTTACCTTGGAGATTACGATGGGTATAATGCAAAGAGCCTGCCCCGCACACTTCGATAGTGCCTTGTTCAACGAAGCTGCACAGATATGTTGAAAACAACATTTTTGATGTACAGAATGTAGAACAATGTCATACATTCACCCCAGTACAAGGATCTGGGCCTAAATCCATCGTTTTTTTGCACTCCACACCACCCTGGGTTAGACACTGGCTATATGCAAATCAGCTCTGACCCTGTGCCTCATGGGAACAGTCCAGTCCGAACTACCAAGCCATGTCTTTCCCAGACCGGAATCAAGCATCCAGGACCGGTTTCTGGCTATCAGCCTTCATCAGCCTGGATAGCTTGACTCCTGTGGTGTGGAGAGCCTGGGACTCACGTCTGAGTATACCCAGCACACTCGGGGTGAAAATTGCAAAAAACACAATTGATGGACAGAATGTAGAACAATGTCATACATTCACCTCAGTACAAGGATCTGGGCCTAAATCCATCGTTTTTTTGCACTCCACACCACCCTGAGTTAGACACTGGCTATATGCAAATCAGCTCTGACCCTGTGCCTCATGGGAACAGTCCAGTCCGAACTACCAAGCCATGTCTTTCCCAAACGATGGATTTAGGCCCAGATCCTTGTACTGGGGTGAATGTATGACATTGTTCTACATTCTGTCCATCAACTGTGTTTTTTGTAATTTTCACCCCGAGTGTGCTGGGTATACTCAGACGTGAGTCCCAGGCTCTCCACACCACTGGAGTCAAGCTATCCAGGCTGATGAAGGCTGATAGCCAGAAACCGGTCCTTGGATGCTTGATTCCGGTCTGGGAAAGACATGGCTTGGTAGTTCAGACTGGACTGTTCCCATGAGGCACAGGGTCAGAGCTGATTTGCATATAGCCAGTGTCTAACCCAGGGTGGTGTGGGGTGCAAAAAAACGATGGATTTAGGCCCAGATCCTTGTACTGGGGTGAATGTGTGACATTGTTCTACATTCTGTCCATCAACTGTGTTTTTTGCACCGATATGTTGATGCACCTGAACTTGTTGATCATGTGTTACAATTCCTTTATGTATTATTTTATGGTGCTGGTTTAGTTCAATGTATTTTGGTCTGTTTCTTTAATGGCATGCGACTTGTGTATTTTCTACATGTGTTCCACACTCTGTATAGAATTCTCTTGGTGTACGGTTCCACTTGGATGAGGCAGTTGCATCTGGACTTCATCCTAGTCGGATGCCTTTTGCATGTGCTGTAATTAAACTTGTTATTAACTTTATCTTGATTCAAGAATCTTCCTAATATTGGCGACAAGCTGGACCTACTCTTGCCTTTCCACAGCACGGGAGCGCAGTATTTTTTTTCTTTAACCCACTTATTGATTTTGTTTCTGCTGAATATTTGATTGTTATTTCCTTAGAGCCTTTGTCTCACCGCATGGTGGGGATTTTCTTTTCTTTTCACTGCGAGCATCTGGGTTTGAGTTTTCTGGATTCTACGGACATCGTGCTCAACACGTTGAGCGCATTATTTAAAATTCCACACTGCACAGACTATTCTTACCTTACGCATAGCCGACCATCAGAATCCAGAAGTCTTCGGGCAGATTTACAAGCCCCTTGCGCCACTTTTGCATCACTTTTAACATGGGAAAAGTGACGCAAAAGTGGCGCAAGGGACTTGTTAATCTGCCCCTTCGTTTCTTACGGGAATCCTAGAGAGTGAAGATTCCTTAACACGCAAAAGCACCAACGCCACACGGAATCGGGCTGACTCATGCGTGCAACGTACTAAGCAGCCATTTTGTGGCTACCTAGGTAATGCTCACCACGCATCGGAAAGTGTGTTTGCATGGTAATTTACACACTATTGTATGCTTGTACCTTGGTAGCATTCACTGCATCCACTGTGCATCTGGACATGTGTTCAGTGTAATATATTTTATTATTATGAGCACATTATTGGGCACATTCTCGGTTTCATGTGGGGAGTGATATATTTTAGAAGAACCTGAGTTGAGCCACGCTGGTACATGTGAGTTTACATTTTATTCTTACTTATGCATTTCCATCGTTAGTTGCATGTATTACAGCATTAGCTTCAAAACTCATTTATCAAATGGAGATATTAAACTGATACTGCAGACTTATATTACTACATTTGGATTAAAAAGTATTTTAATATTGAACATTTAACCTCTAACATAATGCAGTTTGAACCACCTGCAAAATTTCATCAAAATGAAGGCGACCCACCTATACCATGGCCTAGATGGAAAAAAGAGTTTATCACCTATATGAAGGCCATAGATGGTGAGCGCATTGGGCGCAGAAAGGAAAGAAAAGATTTTGCTTCACTGATTTGGTTCTGAGGGACAAGTAACATTCAGAGCATTACCTCAGATTACGCCACAAAGTGGAGAGGGTGACAACATGAATGTATATGTTGAAGCATTAAACAGACTGGAAAAGAGGTTCGAACCTACATCTAATATTGCGTTAAATAGATTTAAATTCTACACTAGGCCACAAAAAGATGATGAGTCATTTGATGACTTTTAAACAGCCCTAAGATCTTTGAATATACAATGTAGGTAGAAAAAGCTTTATTCGAGTTATACACTCATAAAAGCACACACATGTAAATACATACATTTCTAAAAAACTTCAAACATTCTATAACAATAAATTTATAATTAAAAATACATAATACATAGCATAAAAGTTGTTATCAATTAGAATTAAAATAGCTTTTTCATGATATGCGGAAACTAAATGCATGTTACAATATAGAAACCTCCGCGTTACGGACCATTCCCAAGTTTATACAATAAGAACTGATACCATACATATTAGCCGCATTTTAAAGTTAAAATTCATATATATCTCCCAGTTGTTGTCTGCAAGGATAAATCATACATAGGAAAATGTAAAATTCAGAACACATTAGAGGATAGAGCCCTCCTCCTTATGGACCAAGCCCACCCCAGATATTTAGCAGTTCCAACTACGATTGACATTTCAGTGGAGGAACAAATAATTCTCAACCCCTCAACACCACTTTGGACACCGAGGTTCCTACAAACTGGAGCCAACCAAGATTTTCTTGGATTTACATAAGCATCGCATAAAAAAAGAAAGTGTGCGATGCTTTCATTAGGGGCCCCACATGACGGACAACACGAGCCACTATTAGTTCTCCATCTGGACGTCATACACCTCAAGGGGAGAGAACCTGCCCTTAACTGGAAAAATAATTTCCTGTCTAATGGAACAGTTATGCTGTCCCAATACTTTTCTAGGGAAGGTCTTTGTTTAATTTCCATGAATCTACCCCCCATGGATTCCGAGGTTACGCTCCTCCAAAGTTTCTGATCGATGTGGTTCCAATATAGTTCTTTAATACTGGATTTACTAGGGAATACTTCCCCAAGGGGGTTTTCCCATAATTTGGAGAGCCCAAGCTCAGCAAGGATATCCCTTAGCATTTTTAACCATGTGATTTTGCGAAAAACATCTAATTTGGCTAATGCTAAGAACCCCTCAGCATAGTGTCTTATTTCCATGATTGTCCATAGCCGTCTCCAATAGAGGATAGGCCTCAGTCGGGCACGGTCACTAAGCGATCTTCTACCTAGATCCAAACCAAGCGGTATCAGTGGGGTACTTTGGGGGAGGCTAGTTATCCCTCTCACAAACCTGTTCTCAGATCTTTGAAGGGTGGTAAGACTCTCAAAGCCCCAGACTTCAGCCCCGTAAAGGGTTGCGCCCAAGGCTTTTGCGTCGTAAACCATGAGAACGGGTTTTATAGGCCTGGTTTTGGATTTTACTTGCTCGACCCTGAGGGCTCCTGAAATCTGCTGGTGTTTCAACACCGCCTTCTCTATGTGTCTTGACCAACCAAGTTTACTTGAAATCTCGACCCCAAGGTATGTAAAAACATTTACCAACTCTAATTTGATATTGTTCAAAAATACATTGGGTCGAGATTGACGCTTTTGCCCAAAGGCCATCAACTTGGTTTTATTTACATTAACCTCGAGACCCCGTTCTTTACAGAATGAGTCAAAAATGTTCAAGGCTCGCTGGAGACCCGACGGGGTTTTGGACACAATCAAAGTGTCGTCAGCGAACATCAGAATTGGAACTCTGATGCCCGCTAACGAAGGTGCGTCAACCATTGCGTCCATCATCCTGTCTACAATGCCATTAATGAACAGGGAGAACAGCAGGGGTGCCATTGCACATCCCTGCCGGACCCCCCGCTCGACTGGGAAATTGGTGGTGGATTCCCCATTCCTCCCCCACTGGACCTTTGCATAGTTGCTTTCATGCAGACGCATTATCAGCGTAAGCAAATCAGGTGGGACCCCTATTTTGGACAGAACCTCCCACAGCGTGCACCTGAGCACCAGATCAAAGGCAGCCCTTAGATCTACAAATGCTACATAGAGGCTGCCTTTGCCCAGGAGTACAGTCCCCCACCGCAGCATGGTGAAACGAAAAATTTGGTCGACCGTACTGGTTGCACGTCTGAATCCTGCCTGGAAGGGGGATAAAGCATTGTTGTCATCTACCCAGGCCATGAGTTTGTCGACCAGCATCTTCCCCACTACTTTTTGCATGGTGGCCAGCAAACTTATTGGTCTATAATTTGCCGGGAGTGACCGATCGCCTTTCTTAAAGATCGGTATTATTATTGCCCCCTTCCATATATTTGGGATTTTTGCCCCTTTCGCTAGGCCGTTTCCCAACAAGGTCGCGTATTTTGCCCACTGGACCTTGTCGTGTTTAAAAATATCTGAAGGGATTCCATCTAGCCCAGGGGCTTTCCCCCCCTGCAAACTTGCTATTACGTGTTCCGCGTCCTTAGTTGAAAATAAATCACCCTTGCAAAATACCATAGGGATTGGTTCAATGGCCATTATATCCCTACTCTCAGCATACTGGGGTTTAAAATATTCGACCCACAACGCCTCATCGACATTGTTGTCGGGATTGTTGGGGGCGCCCCCTCTTCCCCATTTCACAATTTTCCAGAAAAGTCTGGAATCCTTTTGCCCTGAAGCCTCGAGTAGCTCCTCCCAGTACTCCTCGTCCCACAGCTTCTTGGCCTTGCGGATACTGTCATTATAATATTTCCTAGTGGCGCTAATCGAGGCCTTGTCCCTGCTTTTGAGTGCTCTGCCCAACTCCAGTCTGGCTACCCTGCACTGTTTGTTGAACCAGGTCGCCATTGTGATTGGTACTTTTCTGGTAGTCTTTGAAGGCTTGGTAAAGTGCGGTTTTATCAAAGAGAAGAATGTGTCATGTATATCAGTTATTTGGACAGAGTCTGGTGTTACCGGGTCTACTTTTGCCATGGCATCAATAGCATTGACTGTCTCCATATTAATGGACTCCATAGTGGACAAATTGGCCAGGACATATGGCCATCTCACCCGTCTTGAGTCATTAGCCATAACAGGTACACTCCCACAACCTGACACTAAGTTGGTTCGTGCGGCCTTCCACCATGAGTGGGAGACACAGAGGGGGTTATGGTCACTTTCTACTCTCCCCACAATTTCCATGTCACCCACGCCACACCATAACTCAAGACTACAGATGACATAGTCAATCCTACTTTTATTGTGTCCATTGTCGAATGTACAATTGCCACCTTGGTCGCTTTTTGTCCTGCCATTAAGGGCCCTCAAACCATACTCCAGACATAACGCATTCAACAACAGAATATCTTTAGTCCACCGCTTCACAGGTATGAGGTTTAGATTTGGGATGCCCCAAAGGGCATCTTCCTCTATTCCTATTGGGTATGCAGTATTTTCTAAAGGCTCAAATGTCCTATTCAAATCACCAGCCAAGATTACTCTGTTTCCAAGTGACCGGGATTCGAGGGAGGCGGATAAGACCTCTAGGGTAGCAGAATTCCCAAGACTCTTGCCCCTAGCATATATGTTATAGATGTCTATCAAGCCACCCTTTCCTGCAGATAATCTCAATAATTGTATATCCTTGCAACCTAGATCAATAATTTTTACTTTGACATTAGAGTTTTGCTTGATCCAAATTGTGAGGCCTCCCATAGGTCTACCCCTGGGGCCTCTCGTAGCTGGTATACAAAAATTTAAATATCCTGGGAAATATATTGGGTCGCAAGCCCACGTCTCTTGGAATAGGCACATTTCAAACCCACTTACAAAATCAATCCAATGCTGTGACAACAATCTGACCCCCAGCCCCGCTATATTCCATGACAAAAGTCTCTCCAGGGTATTTTCTATACAAGTCCCCTTTTCGTTAGATGCCATGGGCAAGAAATCATCCAGCTTCCCACAATCACAATCCTTTCCTAGAACAATATTTATACAGTTTGCATCTATTCCCTCCTTGATGCAAATAGTGGTTGGAATGGCTAGTTCACCCGCACAACCTGCCAGACTTGCAATGATGCTCCCATCACTCACATTCACTACTTCAGATGTTGGGCTCATTTCAACTTCATTGTGTATCATTGTTTCAACAGGGTTACTCCCCCCAACCTTTTCCCCTTCCAGAAGTAATTGCTCAACTGATCTATGTCAACATCCCCATCTCATCTGCCCCTGCCCATTCTGGGGGATAAATGCCGGTATATAGCAATTATTTGTTCTTGATATGGGAGCAGCAGTGGGGCCAGCCTCTACCCCGGTATAGAGACTGGATCTCGATAGCTCCCTACAGCCCCCTGGGTAGATGACCGGTCTGGGATAAAAGAAAGTGAGGTCCACAACCCCAATCCCACCAATGCTAATATTCCAACCAGGTCCCGTTATCAGCCCCACAACCCTTGGATCCTGGAAGTTAATTATAATACACTCACCCCCCTGCTTTTTTAAGGTATTCCCTATCCAGCTGACCCTTCTTGCCCCAATTATCAGGCCATCCACTCCCCCTGGCAGGGGTCTATTGACACGAAGCCAATGCATGGCCTTGTTTTTTAGCGTGTCATAAGTTTCTCTTTGGCCCTCCATTAACGGTGGAACATTCGTAAGTATGGCCACGTATGGGTGGGAGTCCGGGGTGAGCTGTACTGGGGGGATCCTAGTCAGCAGTTTAGTTATATGGGGTTTTGTTTGTGCTTGCTCTGGGAGAACACGGCACTGTGTAAGGATGTTTTCCACTGCCACAACAGAATTAGTCCCGTTCCCGATACTAGGGGCATCCCTCGTGGGACCACCACCCATTGCTATCTGGGAGGTAGGCCCCCCCTTATTCCCGTTGCCATTACTAGAAGGGATTTTGTCCTTTCCTGGCCATTTGGCCACAGTTTTCCCCGGTCCGGTCGGCAGAAGTGTGGCATTTTTACTAATAATGGTGGGCAGGTTTTTCACACTATCCTTACTACCCTTGTTGGTAATGTTATTGGGCTTAGTTTTCCCGCTATTACTAATGATTTTGGTGGACATTAAATCAGATACATTCTTACTATTCGCCCCTTTATTTTCCTGGACAGGAGTAACACTTACAGGCGGGGATTGTAAGTCTACCAACGCGACTCCTTGGTCTTTATCAACTATCTGTAGGTGTTTCCCAGTCTCACCCATTTTATTGCCAGCCTTAATTAGAGATTTAATAGAAAAAAAATTATCTAAGCTAGCTTGTTCTAGGTGGTCAAGTTGTTCAGCTAGCTTTTGCAGTCTGAGCTCTACGGGATGTAGGAGGGAACGCATTATTTTTACCACTTCTACCAGGAAATCATGATTGGGAGATAGTAGCCCCGGCATTGCTATGCAGGTTGAATCTACGGCTGGTACCGCCAATTTTGTAGAAGGCACCATAATTACAGGGTCCACTTCTAATTGGACTGCTATAGCCTCCCCCATTGGCATTGCTGCGCCATTCTTTGCAGGGTCATGGCTTAAGAATGGTTTGGTACCCAGCTTCCTGTACTTTCTAGCAGGTTTTTGAGGTTGTGGTTTTTTAACAGTAACTCCCCATTTCCTTTTAACACCGGGCTTGGGTTTAAGCACTTCCAGATGCACACAGGATTTTTCCACAACTCCTTTCTCTTTAGATAATTGACTAGATACATCAGAATGCTCAACAGATAGACTAGTTGCTACAGTGACTAATGATGAGATGTCAGCTAACTCATTATGGGAGGGTAAATCAAGTAGTAGGTCCTGAGTGACTGGTAAAACAATAGATGACAGAGGTGTAACCAGCGCAGGAAAATTCAGACCTTGGTTTTTCTCAGGCGGGTTTTTCAAAAGCTCAATCGAGAGCCTACGCCCAGCTCGTCTTTCCGCCAGTGCGATTTCTTTGTCAATATCCTGTGGCAAGCGTTTGAAGTAGGAATCAAGGGGGCCCATGACAGCCGGCTCTGCCTCGGCCATTGGAGGCAACAGGGTAGAGGTGCTTGTTGAGCAAGCCATAGTACAGGGATCCCCCCTTCAACCCCCCAATAAACCCACAAGTCACGAATCAGTTAATATATCAGTAGGTGGGTCAATACCTGGACCGTAGATGTTAATGGGGTAGCCCAGCCCGGCCTCCCTCGGCCCCGGACGGCCACAGACGGTCCCGCCCTTGTCCCGGGCTTCTCCCGCGCGCTCCCGCGCAGCGGGGATGCGAGGTGCGTAATATACGGTATGTGCACAAATAGGTGAAGAGGGGGGAGGGGTCGGGGAGAGCGGCCCAGGTGTAACAAGTCAAGCAGGCAGGCGGGCGCTCCTGGGATATGCAGTCCCAGTTGAGCGCGCGCACTCGCTCGCAGCCCCGGCAAAAATCCTTCCCTCAGCGTCCCCTTGTGGAAAACGGCAGGCAGCACTCCTAGCGCAGCGGGACCCGCGGAGCGGGTTCCGCAAGAAGTGGGCTGATGGCAAACTCCAAACTCCAAATAGGTCACAACAAAATGCAGAGAGGCGTCCCACTCGCCAGATCCAGAGAAGCAGTTGATAAGCGCTCGATGAGAGGGGGGAGGGGTCGGGGAGAGCGGCCCAGGTGTAACAAGTCAAGCAGGCAGGCGGGCGCTCCTGGGATATGCAGTCCCAGTTGAGCGCGCGCACTCGCTCGCAGCCCCGGCAAAAATCCTTCCCTCAGCGTCCCCTTGTGGAAAACGGCAGGCAGCACTCCTAGCGCAGCGGGACCCGCGGAGCGGGTTCCGCAAGAAGTGGGCTGATGGCAAACTCCAAACTCCAAATAGGTCACAACAAAATGCAGAGAGGCGTCCCACTCGCCAGATCCAGAGAAGCAGTTGATAAGCGCTCGATGAGAGGGGGGAGGGGTCGGGGAGAGCGGCCCAGGTGTAACAAGTCAAGCAGGAAGGCGGGCGCTCCTGGGATATGCAGTCCCAGTTGAGCGCGCGCACTCGCTCGCAGCCCCGGCAAAAATCCTTCCCTCAGCGTCCCCTTGTGGAAAACGGCAGGCAGCACTCCTAGCGCAGCGGGACCCGCGGAGCGGGTTCCGCAAGAAGTGGGCTGATGGCAAACTCCAAACTCCAAATAGGTCACAACAAAATGCAGAGAGGCGTCCCACTCGCCAGATCCAGAGAAGCAGTTGATAAGCGCTCGATGAGAGGGGGGAGGGGTCGGGGAGAGCGGCCCAGGTGTAACAAGTCAAGCAGGCAGGCGGGCGCTCCTGGGATATGCAGTCCCAGTTGAGCGCGCGCACTCGCTCACAGCCCCGGCAAAAATCCTTCCCTCAGCGTCCCCTTGTGGAAAACGGCAGGCAGCACTCCTAGCGCAGCGGGACCCGCGGAGCGGGTTCCGCAAGAAGTGGGCTGATGGCAAACTCCAAACTCCAAATAGGTCACAACAAAATGCAGAGAGGCGTCCCACTCGCCAGATCCAGAGAAGCAGTTGATAAGCGCTCGATGAGAGGGGGGAGGGGTCGGGGAGAGCGGCCCAGGTGTAACAAGTCAAGCAGGCAGGCGGGCGCTCCTGGGATATGCAGTCCCAGTTGAGCGCGCGCACTCGCTCGCAGCCCCGGCAAAAATCCTTCCCTCAGCGTCCCCTTGTGGAAAACGGCAGGCAGCACTCCTAGCGCAGCGGGACCCGCGGAGCGGGTTCCGCAAGAAGTGGGCTGATGGCAAACTCCAAACTCCAAATAGGTCACAACAAAATGCAGAGAGGCGTCAATGTAGCTTTGGTAATATCACAGACGAAATGATACAAAATCAAATCATCGTGCATGTCAGAAACAAAAAGATACAGGAAAAGTTATGGGTCATGGGTGATCCCAAGTTAGATGAAGCAATTGCCACTGCAAAAGCTAGAGAACTTTTAGAAAAATCGATGGATGCTGTAAAACAAAATTCCAACAAATCTGCAACCGAGGAAGAGATTTGTGTTGTTAAAACAAAAAATGAAGCAAAGAATGACATGCCTCAAGGAATGTTGTTAAAGAGTTGGATTTTTCTGTAGGAATCACTGATGTTATTCCTCTACAGTACCAGGAAATCACCGAACAACACTGGAAAGAATGTCAACAGAGTGATGACAGGTGGTGCGGTCTTAAAAAAATTGTGATGGAAGGTTGGCCTAGGAAGAAGGATGTGAGGTCAGATTCATTATGTTTTTACAATGTTGCAGATTAACTTTATATTGAAGGTGAGTTAATTTTTAAAGAAGGAAAGTGCATTCCTCCCAATGGTATTCAAGATGTTATCCTTAAATTAGTTCACAAAAGTCATCCAGGTATTTCCGCCATAAAGCGATTTATCAGAACCTATTTTTGGTGGCCTGGTATGGACAGGTTCATTGATCGGACAGTAAGGGAATGCCATGAATGTGTTTCCAGTGAAAAAATGTTAAAAGTACACATACCTCCACTTTAGACAGTTAAACGGCTTGAGGAGCCATGGCAAAAGGTTGCTTTTTACATTTCAGGTCCTTTCAGCATGTTACCCGAGGGGTCACGTTTTGCTTTGGTCATGAATGATCGATTACCATTCTAAATGGCCCAAAGTTAAATTTGTTCCTAAAGCCACCACTAGTGCTGTTTGAAACTTCTTTAAAGAAGTATTTTTCACGTGAAGGATGTCCTTCTATCCTTTTATCTGACAATGTGGTGCAAGTTACTTCGGTTGAAATGGATAATTTTCTCAAAAGTTGTGGCATTAAACACACATTTACTTCTCTTTATAAAACCACATGAGAATGGTCAAGTTGAGCTTTTTAACCGTGTGCTTAAGAGTTTTGTCACCGATTCTCTAAAACAGGGAGGAAATTGGTTGAGTGCTCTCAGGGAACATCTGTGGGTGTATCGTATTACCCCACATTCTACTACTGAGATCAGCCCCTTTAAGTTACTCAAAGAAAAGTTCCAGCGTCCAGTGTTTGTCCTTGGTGGTTCAGGGAAAAATGCAAAAGTTTGTTTGGAAAAAAGAATATGTACATGATACTGTTAGGAGTGTGGAGAATAAACAAAACAAAACCAAATTATGGTACAACAATAAATGGAAAACGAGAGAACATGATTTCAAGATTGGTGATTGGGTAAGAATTTTAAGACCCCGATTTCTTAATAAAGGTTCTAATAAATATGGGAAACCTATGTAGGTCAAGAAAGTTTTTAACAACAGCATAATCACACAGGAAGGTAAAGTATAGAATACTAGGAAGGTTGATAAATGTCCTCTTCAGGTATTTCCACATGATTCTGATGTTAAAGATATTGACCACCAAAACAGTAACCAAAGTAACGGGTAATGTTTTGAATCTGTTGCGTTGAGTTAACACTGATACCCTGATTAGAAGTGTTTTCCTAAATTGTTTAATGATTTTGTTTAACTCTTTTTCTTTTCACCTCACCCTTTGTTCTTCTAATGAGGGGGATGTGTTACCATTCATTTATTTATTATTTTATGGTGCTGGTTATTGTTCAATGTATTTTGGTCTGTTTCTTTAATGGCATGCGACTTGTGTATTTTCTACATGTGTTCCACGCTCTGTATGGAATTCTCTTGGTGTGCGGTTCCACTAGGATGAGGCAGTTGCATCTGGACTTCATCCTAGTCGGATGCCATTTGGTGTGCTTGGTATTAACTTTATCTTGAATCAAGAATCTTCTTAATATCATGTTAGATGGTGAGATGCGTACGCCATGATCAGTTGCTGTGATTCCTTCCTCGATAAGCTGCTCTTGCCGGTTTGACAATTCTTTCCCTATCAACAGGCAGGACTTCTTGGTTCCCATTTGTTCCCAGGAGTACCCCATCCTTGGTCAAAGAGAATTTGAACTGGAAGAACAAGTGAATCAGCAGCTTCCACTTTTATATGGTTTTCGCAGACATACGAACTGGAACAAGTGAATCCGCAGCTCCCACACAGGTCTGCATCGCACATATTTTTACCTGGAATGAAGATTATTCATGCGCATCTGAGAATACCGGGTCTTTTTCTGCATGGTCAAATTATGGGAACAAATACAGGTATGTTTACCACTTGCTTTGAGCAGGTCGTAAACTTGAGTGTGGAGCAGTGTGGTCGCCAGAGGATGTATGCAGGGGAGTTCGGAGCCATCAGGGCAAGTTCTTCTGCAACATGGATAGGCTCTCTGCATTACTTCTAGTGTAGCAGGGAGTCAGGGAGGGGCAGCTCAACAGCAGTTTTACTAGGTCCGGATCTGCACAGAACAAACCAGGCCTCGAGGCCTTGCATTTGACAAACTCGTAGTATGGGAGAGCGCACCGCTTCACCAGGCTCGGAACGAATGCCCCAATACGTTGACTGCTTACTTTGGGAGTTCCTCTAAACAACCCTGTATAAATGCCACAAGAAAATTCATACCCATCTACTGTCAGTATATTGGCTTTGAAAACTGGGACATGTTGAATTTTTATGGAAATTAGTTGGGAAAAAACAGAAATATTTCTGCAAATCTGAGATGTTGCGTCATCCTATGATGACGAATCTTCCTTCCTAGACCCTTTGCAAAGTCACTGACAAAAGCAGGAGGTCACCTTTGTGGGTCGGAATTATCACCACAAATACAAGATCGCATCTCAGAAAATATAGCCTTGATAAAGTGGCGGGATGAATTCCCATGTATGCAACGAAACATGTGTTGGCTGTCTGAAGACCTTGAGATTAAAAGAAACAAGGAAAGGATTCACTTGACTTTTGAGACACGTGTGCTAAGGAATTCTTAGCTCGGCATTTAATGTCTAGGCAGGTTCCCCAGCACAGTGGCATTTATTTGGTTAAAGTAGGCCTTTAGTTTCCCCATCAGAACCACTCAATTGTTGTGTTGTGAGCTAGAAGGAAACTATGGAACTTGAAGGCATGTGTTTATTAATCTCGGCCGCCCCTTGGGAAAAAATTGTGTGCTTGTGGGTAAATCACTCTCTCACCTATTTCTCTGCTCTTGTTTTTTTACCAGAGATAGCAAAAAAATAAACCAAACTAAAGACTGGTAATAAACATGTGATAAAAAAACAGGACTGTAAACCAAAATCATTAGACTTTATCCAGAAGGGGGAACACTCAGTCTCCTGGTGGAATGCCTGCATCACCAAATTGTTTCATGACAGTCAAACCAGATCCTTCCTATTCTTTTCTCCCCTTAATTGCCATTATGGGATAGGGGTGGGTGGGCCACTGAAGACTCGAGCCAAGCCTGGCTGAGGCTCAGCTCGAAGATTCTCGGACCTTTGAGCCCTAAACCAAGCTGAGCCGTCCTGTGGCTTCCGTCTGCAATCCACGCCCTAACCTCGTGGGCCAAGAATAGAATTAAAAAGAAAGCATTCATTTTTGATGTGAAAGGAGAGAGGCAATATATTCCCATCTAGTTGCTGAATTGCACATTTTGAAACCAGAAAGCCTGGCATCAATCCCGGATTCCCCACTTGACCAAGTTGTGTGATACTAGGCAGTTGTTTTACTTCACTTTGCCTCCTTTTTCTTCGTTATCGCGTATGAGGGCCCTTGAAATACATGAGTTCAGGATGTGCGCTGCACAAAACCTCTCACCTTTGATCTAATAAACTATCATGTTTTCCCTGTATAATAATAACCCAGGCCCCACAGAGGAAACACATGACAACTGATTTGCCTTTTGGCTCACTATTGACATTGGTGTCAGGGTAGATGCGAAGGCATGAATGTTTCTATGCACACATGTGTGTGCTCTCGAGTGCATCACGCATGCAAATAGGAATTAATGAGGAGAACTCCGTCTTTAAAAGTCTTTGTAAATATAGATTTGCATCAAAATGACATTGTGGATGCACGGGAATGCCCACGCATCAACTATGTAACGCAGACTGGTGCAAGGTATGTGCGGCCTTGCGAAACTTTGTTTTACACAGCCACGTAATTCAGGATTTGCATGGGCTTGGAAATCCCAAAATTGTTTTTTGCGTCAAGGCTGTGCTACAAAATGTGACACAAACTCAACACAAAATCTTAGTCAATCCGGCTTTTTGGAACAGTAAATGCTGCAGTGCCACTTTCCACCACCAGATAGACACAGGGCTCAGTCAATTCTACAGGGAAGCACAAAGTTGCGAAATTGGCGAAACCCCGAAGGGGTGAATAAGTGCACTGTCCGGGTCTGTGGCGGGGAAAGTACCCGGGCAGGCTTCACAGAATTCCGAAGGGTTTTTGCTCACGTCCGTGCCAACACACTCTGCCCAGGACACCGGGCACCTGAGCATTACTTTTGGTGGAATGAGGAAGAGAGGCACAGGAAGTTAAAGTGATTTACCCAGGGTCATGCATTCTTTTGGTCACATCTCCACATAGCTCAGTAGATCAATGCACCTACAGAGATCTGAGGGTAGCCTGCAGGCCACAGGTTTGAAACCTACCTGCCCGACTGAGCCCTTTTAAAAGAACCTACCTAGAAACATGAATATGGAACACAAGTGAATAAATGTATTAAACATCGGTGAATAGACGAGACATATCGAGGGCCAGAAAAGGATAGAGGTAGGTGGCAAAGTCAGCCTTGTCATCTGCACCGTCCGCACAGGAGGCGCTGTTGCGGTCATACCTAGAGACAATCTGAAATTCACGCCTTTCATTTTAGATTCACACTAAGCCAGAGGGAAATTCTCAGAATTTACTTTGCGGAAATCAAACGAAATTCCCCAAAAATGACATGAATTGACACAAAATGCTGACCCACCATTTTGTGTTACTTCTTTACCACGAAATAAGTCCTCGCGTTTGCTTTTGGGACTAGGGACTGCCACAGGTAGTGGCTTATGTAGGGTTGGCGCAATGTGATTTTTATGCTTTTTAATAGTTATTGCTAATGTGAGTTTTTGCGCTATTGATTTATTATGCACCTCTGAATGTGTTACTGCATCATGTGTCTTTCTTTCCATGCGCTGCACCTCTGAATGTTTAGTCATCATGTGTCTTCTTGCGCTGCACCCCTGAATGTATTCTATTGCATCATGTGCTTTATTCTTAACACCTCTGAATGTATTTTATGGCATCATGTGTTTCTCTTTATTACTCCTCTGAATGTGTTTTATGCATCATGGGTAAGGTGTTCTGGTTTATACCCCTAAATGTGTTTATTCTTAGGTGGTTGTCCCTTTCAGTACAGGTGGTCCTACTAAGGTCCTGGTTCCTGTTACCAGTGGATACTGGTTGTGACCTTTGTGATTACCATTTTATGTTTATTATTTCTTATTCTAGAAGTGCTATATCTGAATCTGACAGTGGCCCATGTGGCCCTGTCTTGTGAATAATCCCATGTGAATATTGCCCGTGCCAGTTGGCACAATGTATATGTGTGATTTTATCTGATGTGTTTTTACAATACAAAAGTTATTTTTATAATAACCTTGTGTGGAGTCTCTTTTGTGGTGTGCCTCGTATGTTGTTGCTGTTGTGCGCTGGCGCAAATGCTTTACACATTGCCTCCGAGTTTAGCCTTACTGCTTGTGCCAAGCTACCAAGGGGGTGAGCAGGGGTTATCTTGGCGTGTGACTTCCTTGCCCTGACTAGAATGGTGGTTTCTGCCTGGCTTTGGCGTCAGCCTTAGCCTACCAGAAATAGCCAGTTCTAACGTTGTTGGTCAGCGGTGCGGATTTGGACTTGTGTTTGCGCAGTGCCATAGCGACAAATGGCTACATTACAAAACTCTGCCATTTTTTTTTTCAGATAGTCACATGTTTGGGATTATTGTTTTTGATTTTTTTCCTCAAGAGTGTCATTTTCAAATGTGTTCCTGCGCTTTA
Source organism: Lissotriton vulgaris (assembly GCF_964263255.1). Taxonomy (NCBI): domain Eukaryota; kingdom Metazoa; phylum Chordata; class Amphibia; order Caudata; family Salamandridae; genus Lissotriton; species Lissotriton vulgaris. Next base: position 60,921,170 of record NC_141687.1, read on the forward strand.
TGTTTAGTGGCAGATGAGAGAAAGTGACAGGGCAGGACGCCAGTAGAGGGGGAGGTTCCCATAGATTAGGAATCCCTTGCTGGGTCCAGTGTCCAATCCCAAATCCTGTCCCTGTGTGGGTAGATGGAAGAGAGGGAGTGTGAGGAGAAAAGACTAGCTCAGGAGGGTGGTTGTTCCCTGAGTGTAGTGTGTGTGTCTGGATTCCCCAGTGTGGTAGGATCCAGTGGTGGCAGCTTAAATGTGTCCAGTGCGTGTGTAGTCCCATTCCCAGTTCCCAGAGTATGGTGCCTGGTGCTCAGTAAGAGGGGTACAGGTTGTGAGTCAGAGGCAGTGAGGAACTGTCTCACCAGTCTGGAGGGGGAGTGTGTGGATGAGTGGTGTCTCGAACTGGAGGAGTTGGTGTGAGTTTTTTTTTTTAAGGAGCTTGCACGTGAAGTGTACCTCTGGTGGTGGGCAGGAGGTCCTGCAGAGGCACTGGACAAGAAGGTGGATGTCTGTCGGTGTGCTAGATGTCTTGCAGAGGCATTAGGGAGTGATTCTAAAAGGAGTGGCTTGTGTATCTGATGATCCTGTGAAGGGGAAGAGGTTCATGTGTAACCCAGCTAGGTCCCAGTAGTATGGTAGGGGTGTAGGGGCTCACGCCCTGTCTCAGTGGAGGCGGAGTGAGTGTGGGAGGGTGTGTCTCACATTGGCCTGAAACCCTATCTCAGGGCCTGGAGGGTTCCCTAAGGGAGCGCCAGGTCAGGGGCCTAAGCTGTACATAGGTCATTTGAGGAGAATCTTCCTGTGTCTAGAGGACGGGGAGTGTCTGTAACCAGAACTCCGGCGGTCCTAGTGTTGGGCAGTACCGCTCCTAGTGGAGGGTGCAGAAGTCCTGGCTCGCTGAGCATTTGACCGTCTAGAGTGCTTGACCATTTGTGGGGCCTCTGGAGGTCATTCCCCGAGGAGGGGGGAAAGCCAGGTTGGGGTGTGGCCTGACCTAGAAGGAGTACTGGAGGAAAGTGTGTCACTGATACGCCGCTGGCGTGTGCTCTGTCTAGCCTGGGACATACTGAGAATTACCCTGTGATAGGGAGTACTGGAGGAGAGTGTGTCGCTGATACGCCGCTGGCGTGTGCTCTGTCTAGCCTAAGACATACTGATACTGGAAGGGGGTGCAGAGGGACGGTGTCCTTACTTCTGACCCCGGTGCAACCTGAGGGTTTAGATCTTAGGTTGGGAGATTAGGAAACTTCTAGGTCAAGAGGAATCTCTACCAAAGTGGATCAGCTGAAGAGACTGAGGGGGCTGCCCTTGCTGTGTGATCTGGGGCTCACCTGCAGTTTGTTGTTTCCACTAAGGTAGAGAAAAGGGGGCTTTGCTGTGTGATGTGTCCCCCCACCTGCTTGAAGAGGGACTATGCTGTGTGCTTTGTACCTCAGAAGTGGAATAGTTTCCAGGTGGTAGACCAGTGATGGATTGAGATCCTGATCTGGTAGGAGAATTGTGTTCTGGTGAATGCTTCTCTGTGAGGGTGCGGAAACCCAGAATTAGAGGTTGGGTGGGGCATTCTTGTCTGTGACCTCTGGTCAGCCTGCGGGTGTGGACTCTAGGTTGTTGGATCAGTGGTAGTTGTAGCTACACTGAGAGAGAGAGTGGAGAATGGCTATTGTATGCCGGGGGTTACTACCCCCGCTCTGTGGATTAGGTAGGACCTGTGATTTGGATGGCCTATGGCCTGGTCCTGGCTGTGGATGACTAGGGAGTACCAGTGTGGTATCCTAGTTGTGTCAGAGAGTTATTGTTTGGAGGTAACCAGGTGGTTTCAGAGTGGCGTAAAACCGGAAGGTGTCCCTGCTGTGCGGGTCCGTGTCCGTGTTTTGTCACCCAAAGCAAGGAATCCCATCAGTGGAGTGATTGGTCTACCCTGCGTTTTGGCTAGAAGGGGGTTGTGTTGGACCCGGCCCGTTGGGCAGGTTCACCCCTAGACTTTTTGCTTTTTCCTAGCCTGTTTATGGAACCTGGTGTTGGTGATTTTAGGCCTCTGCGCACTTTTTCACTGTGGTACAGTGTAAAGTGCTTGAGCTCTCTGTGTATGTGTGGTGAGTGACCTGCCCTCCCATAGGAATGAATGGGGAATATGTATGCCCATGGTAGTTCCTGATGTGTGGGGAGTGCAGGGGCGAGTTTGGTATGTACGAACTCGTGAGAATGAATGCTGCAAAATGATATATGCGGCATGACTGTGTCTAGTCTAGAAGTACTACTTTTGGAAGTTGGCATATTTGTGTAAGTTGGTGCTGGCGTGTGATTGGCTGGTGAGCCTGGCCCAGAGTGCCTGGGCCTGCTTGTGGATTGACTGTCTGGTTTGAGGATGACAGGGGCTGGAGAGCCCAGGAGGTTGTCTGAAGTCAGCCCATGGATGAAAGGCAGCATCTGCTGCCAGGGAAGTGGGAGGAGATGGCACCTGATAGTGAAGGGCTGTGCCTGCCTAACTACAAAGCTGGCTCCACCTCCCGCTGGGCGACTGTCACCTCTGTCCCTGATACTGAAGGGACTTCCCTATAACCAGTTCTAGCTGGTTCTCACACTGCCTGCTTCAAATGACTTCAAAGACTTTTCTGTGTATAAGAAGGGGCTGTGACCCCTTCCAAAATGTTCTTGTTTCTGACTTGAATCTACCAGGGGCGGGCGCTGCCCAGCCCCTGGATGCCTGGAGGACTCCTGGGGGGACCCCTCTGCCTTGCCTGGGCTGAGGGGGGACTTTGCTGGACTTTCTGCCCCCCTAAGCACCTTGAAGTGCTTTTTCTTTGCTAGCGCTGGTAGCGCTGGATTTGTCCTTATAGCGCCTGGAGGCGCTGTGATTTTCCCCTAGGACCTTTTGGGCATTTCCTTCTGACTGCTGGGCAGAGCGCTGTGGTTTTCCCTCGTGGGGAAGCGCTCCTGTCCTTGGTGTGCTCGAGTGCTGCTGCGCACTCTATTGAGAGAGCCCACCTCGCTTATTGTGATTTTAATTGGCCGGTGCCACCCGGCATTGGCACCGCGGTGTTGCCGCCACCTTTATCTTTTAAAAATTACGTTCCGCGAGGGAGCCCACTCCTCGGGAAAATCTCTGCCCGCCTGCCTGTCTGGAAACGGGCCGCCGCGCTGCCCGCGACGACCCGGATGTAGTGGGGCCGGCCAACCAATCGTAGCGCGGCCCCGGGAGAAGGAACCGGAAGTCCGGCCCTCGGCATTGCAGCGCGAGGGGAGAGACCGGAGTGGCGGCGGAGAAGAAGCGTGACGGCCGGCTTGCAGGGCTCCCGTGATGCAAGGGAGCCCTGCTGCATCTAGAAGAGAAGAACCGCCGAGGTATGGAGCGGAGGGGGCGCGGGGCACATTGTCGGTGCCCGCCCCCGCCACCACACAAGACGTCGGCGAGGCTCTCCTGAGTCCGAGAGCCCCGCCCGCCGCTGCAGGAAGAGAGAGAGACCGGCAGCAACGAGAGCCCCGGTGAGTGAAGCTCCGTGAGGGGGCGGCTGGTTCCAAGTGGTGGCCAGGGGGGAGGACGCAGCATTAGAGCGGCCCCGTGGCAGCGGGCCGCTCTCCCTTTTGCCCGCATGTCATTTAAGAGCCGCAGAGGCTCCCCTTGGGCATTTCTGAGGACTCCAACGGCGGAGCATTTTGTTTAGAAAGCCCAGAGAGGCCCAGGGGCCATTTGTGTGATGTCGAGCCCCAGAGGGGGGCTCCAACGACACCGCAGTCATATTTCTTTGAAGAGCCTGTTAGGCTCAAGGGGCATTGTTGTGGTCAGAGCCTGAGAGCTCCAACGCTGGGGGCATGTGTTATGCAGAGCCTGTGTGGCTCCAACCCTGGCGCAGTTTGTTCCTGGGGCTAGTGAGAGCCCCCAGCCGCAGTGTTGATGATTTCTCCAGCTGCCCAGCAATTAGTGAGCAGCTGCACCGTTTAGGCCTTCTCTGTGAGTTCCCAGCTGCCCAGCACTTTGTGGGCAGCTGCCACGTTTAGGCTTTTGTACTTTGTGACTGGCGCTGCATGGCAGCGCGCTCTGACATTGGACTCAGGGCATCCTTGCCCCACAAGGCCAGTTGGCCTAGGGACTGCCACAGGTGGTGGCTTATGTAAGTTATGCGCAATGTGATTCCTATGTTTTTAATAGTAATTGCCTACTGTGTGTTTTTGCGCTATTGTGTTGTTCTGGCACCTCTGAATGTTTTTAGGCATCATGTGTCTTTCTTTCCATGCGCTGCACCTCTGAATGTTTAGTCATCATGTGTCTTCTTGCGCTGCACCCCTGAATGTATTCTATTGCATCATGTGCTTTATTCTTAACACCTCTGAATGTATTTTATGGCATCATGTGTTTCTCTTTATTACTCCTCTGAATGTGTTTTATGCATCATGGGTAAGGTGTTCTGGTTTATACCCCTAAATGTGTTTATTCTTAGGTGGTTGTCCCTTTTAGTACAGGTGGTCCTACTAAGGTCCTGGTTCCTGTTACCAGTGGATACTGGTTGTGACCTTTGTGATTACCATTTTATGTTTATTATTTCTTATTCTAGAAGTGCTACATCTGAATCTGACAGTGGCCCATGTGGCCCTGTCTTGTGAATAATCCCATGTGAATATTGCCCGTGCCAGTTGGCACAATGTATATGTGTGATTTTATCTGATGTGTTTTTACAATACAAAAGTTATTTTTATAATAACCTTGTGTGGAGTCTCTTTTGTGGTGTGCCTAGTATGTTGTTGCTGTTGTGCGCTGGCGCAAATGCTTTACACATTGCCTCCGAGTTTAGCCTTACTGCTTGTGCCAAGCTACCAAGGGGGTGAGAAGGGGTTATCTTGGCGTGTGACTTCCTTGCCCTGACTAGAATGGTGGTTTCTGCCTGGCTTTGGCGTCAGCCTTAGCCTACCAGAAATAGCCAGTTCTAACGTTGTTGGTCAGCGGTGCGGATTTGGACTTGTGTTTGCGCAGTGCCATAGCGACAAATGGCTACATTACAAAACTCTGCAAATTTTTTTTTCAGATAGTCACATGTTTGGGATTATTGTTTTTGATTTTTTTCCTCAAGAGTGTCATTTTCAAATGTGTTCCTGCGCTTTATGTTTAGTGGCAGATGAGAGAAAGTGACAGGGCAGGACGCCAGTAGAGGGGGAGGTTCCCATAGATTAGGAATCCCTTGCTGGGTCCAGTGTCCAATCCCAAATCCTGTCTCTGTGTGGGTAGATGGAAGAGAGGGAGTGTGAGGAGAAACGACTAGCTCAGGAGGGTGGTTGTTCCCTGAGTGTAGTGTGTGTGTCTGGATTCCCCAGTGTGGTAGGATCCAGTGGTGGCAGCTTAAATGTGTCCAGTGCGTGTGTAGTCCCATTCCCAGTTCCCAGAGTATGGTGCCTGGTGCTCAGTAAGAGGGGTACAGGTTGTGAGTCAGAGGCAGTGAGGAACTGTCTCACCAGTCTGGAGGGGGAGTGTGTGGATGAGTGGTGTCTCGAACTGGAGGAGTTGGTGTGAGTTTTTTTTTTTTAAGGAGCTTGCACGTGAAGTGTACCTCTGGTGGTGGGCAGGAGGTCCTGCAGAGGCACTGGACAAGAAGGTGGATGTCTGTCGGTGTGCTAGATGTCTTGCAGAGGCATTAGGGAGTGATTCTAAAAGGAGTGGCTTGTGCATCTGATGATCCTGTGAAGGGGAAGAGGTTCATGTGTAACCCAGTTAGGTCCCAGTAGTATGGTAGGGGTGTAGGGGCTCACGCCCTGTCTCAGTGGAGGCGGAGTGAGTGTGGGAGGGTGTGTCCCACGTTGGCCTGAAACCCTATCTCAGGGCCTGGAGGGTTCCCTAAGGGAGCGCCAGGTCAGGGGCCTAAGCTGTACATAGGTCATTTGAGGAGAATATTCCTGTGTCTAGAGGACGGGGAGTGTCTGTAACCAGAACTCCGGCGGTCCTAGTGTTGGGCAGTACCGCTCCTAAGTGGAGGGTGCAGAAGTCCTGGCTCGCTGAGCATTTGACCGTCTAGAGTGCTTGACCATTTGTGGGGCCTCTGGAGGTCGTTCCCCAAGGAGGGGGGAAAGCCAGGTTGGGGTGTGGCCTGACCTGGAAGGAGTACTGGAGGAAAGTGTGTCACTGATACGCCGCTGGCGTGTGCTCTGCCTAGCCTGGGACATACTGAGAATTACCCTGTGATAGGGAGTACCGGAGGAGAGTGTGTCGCTGATACGCCGCTGGCGTGTGCTCTGTCTAGCCTGAGACATACTGATACTGGAAGGGGGTGCAGAGGGACGGTGTCCTTACTTCTGACCCCGGTGCAACCTGAGGGTTTAGATCTTAGGTTGGGAGATTAGGAAACTTCTAGGTCAAGAGGAATCTCTACCAAAGTGGATCAGCTGAAGAGACTGAGGGGGCTGCCCTTGCTGTGTGATCTGGGGCTCACCTGCAGTTTGTTGTTTCCACTAAGGTAGAGGAAAGGGGGCTTTGCTGTGTGCTGTGTCCCCCCACCTGCTTGAAGAGGGACTATGCTGTGTGCTTTGTACCTCAGAAGTGGAATAGTTTGCAGGTGGTAGACCAGTGATGGATTGAGATCCTGATCTGGTAGGAGAATTGTGTTCTGGTGAATGCTTCTCTGTGAGGGTGCGGAAACCCAGAATTAGAGGTAGGGTGGGGCATTCTTGCCCGTGACCTCTGGTCAGCCTGGGGGTGTGGACCCTAGGTTGTTGGATCAGTGGTAGTTGTAGCTACACTGAGAGAGAGAGTGGAGAATGGCTATTGTATGCCAGGGGTTACTACCCCCCGCTCTGTGGATTAGGTAGGACATGTGATTTGGATGGCCTATGGCCTGGTCCTGGCTGTGGATGACTAGGGAGTACCAGTGTGGTATCCTAGTTGTGTCAGAGAGTTATTGTTTGGAGGTAACCAGGTGGGTTCAGAGTGGCGTAAAACCGGAAGGTGTCCCTGCTGTGCGGGTCCGTGTCCGTGTTTTGTCGCCCAAAGCAAGGAAGCCCATCAGTGGAGTGATTGGTCTACCCTGCGTTTTGGCTGGAAGGGGGTTGTGTTGGACCCGGCCCGTTGGGCAGGTTCACCCCTAGACTTTTTGCTTTTTCCTAGCCTGTTTATGGAACCTGGTGTTGGTGATTTTAAGCCTCTGCGCACTTTTTCACTGTGGTACAGTGTAAAGTGCTTGAGCTCTCTGTGTATGTGTGGTGAGTGACCTGCCCTCCCATAGGAATGAATGGGGAATATGTATGCCCATGGTAGTTCCTGATGTGTGGGGAGTGCAGGGGCGAGTTTGGTATGTACGAACTCGTGAGAATGAATGCTGCAAAATGATATATGCGGCATGACTGTGTCTAGTCTAGAAGTACTACTTTTGGAAGTTGGCATATTTGTGTAAGTTGGTGCTGGCGTGTGATTGGCTGGTGAGCCTGGCCCAGAGTGCCTGGGCCTGCTTGTGGATTGACTGTCTGGTTTGAGGATGACAGGGGCTGGAGAGCCCAGGAGGTTGTCTGAAGTCAGCCCATGGATGAAAGGCAGCATCTGCTGCCAGGGAAGTGGGAGGAGATGGCACCTGATAGTGAAGGGCTGTGCCTGCCTAACTACAAAGCTGGCTCCACCTCCCGCTGGGCGACTGTCACCTCTGTCCCTGATACTGAAGGGACTTCCCTATAACCAGTTCTAGCTGGTTCTCACACTGCTTGCTTCAAATGACTTCCAAGACTTTTCTGTGTATAAGAAGGGGCTGTGTCCCCTTCCAAAATGTTCTTGTTTCTGACTTGAATCTACCAGGGGCGGGCGCTGCCCAGCCCCTGGATGCCTGGAGGACTCCTGGGGGGACCCCTCTGCCTTGCCTGGGCTGAGGGGGGGACTTTGCTGGACTTTCTGCCCCCCTAAGCACCTTGAAGTGCTTTTTCTTTGCTAGCGCTGGTAGCGCTGGATTTGTCCTTATAGCGCCTGGAGGCGCTGTGATTTTCCCCTAGGACCTTTTGGGCATTTCCTTCTGACTGCTGGGCAGAGCGCTGTGGTTTTCCCTCGTGGGGAAGCGCTCCTGTCCTTGGTGTGCTCGAGTGCTGCTGCGCACTCTATTGAGAGAGCCCACCTCGCTTATTGTGATTTTAATTGGCCGGTGCCACCCGGCATTGGCACCGCGGCGTTACCGCCACCTTTATCTTTTAAAAATTACGTTCCGCGAGCGAGCCCACTCCTCGGGAAAATCTCTGCCCGCCTGCTTGTCTGGAAACGGGCCGCCGCGCTGCCCGCGACGACCCGGATGTAGTGGGGCCGGCCAACCAATCGTAGCGCGGCCCCGGGAGAAGGAACCGGAAGTCCGGCCCTCGGCATTGCAGCGCGAGGGGAGAGACCGGAGTGGCGGCGGAGAAGAAGCGTGACGGCCGGCTTGCAGGGCTCCCGTGATGCAAGGGAGCCCTGCTGCATCTAGAAGAGGGTCAGAGCTGATTTGCATATCGCCATTGTCTAACCCAGGGTGGTGTAGAGTGCAAAAAAACGATGGATTTGGGCCCAGATCTTTTGACTGGGATAAATGTGTGACATTGATCCACATTCGGTCCATCACCTGTTTTGTTTGCATCTAGAAGAGAAGCACCGCCGAGGTATGGAGCGGAGGGGGAGCGGGGCACATTGTCGGTGCCCGCCCCCGCCACCACACAAGACGTCGGCGAGGCTCTCCTGAGTCCGAGAGCCCCACCCGCCGCTGCAGGAAGAGAGAGAGACCGGCAGCAAAGAGAGCCCCGGTGAGTGAAGCTCCGTGAGGGGGCGGCTGGTTCCAAGTGGTGGCCAGGGGGGAGGACGCAGCATTAGAGCGGCCCCGTGGCAGCGGGCCGCTCTCCCTTTTGCCCGCATGTCATTTAAGAGCCGCAGAGGCTCCCCTTGGGCATTTCTGAGTTCAGAGTCCCCCGTGGGGGACTCCAACGGCGGAGCATTTTGTTTAGAAAGCCCAGAGAGGCCCAGGGGCCATTTGTGTGATGTCGAGCCCCAGAGTGGGGCTCCAACGACCCCGCCGTCATATTTCTTTGAAGAGCCTGTTAGGCTCAAGGGGCATTGTTGTGGCCAGAGCCTGAGAGCTCCAACGCTGGGGGCATGTGTTATGCAGAGCCTGTGTGGCTCCAACCCTGGCGCAGTTTGTTCCTGGGGCTAGTGAGAGCCCCCAGCCGCAGTGTTGATGATTTCTCCAGCTGCCCAGCAATTAGTGGGCAGCTGCACCGTTTAGGACTTCTCTGTGAGTTCCCAGCTGCCCAGCACTTTGTGGGCAGCTGCCACGTTTAGGCTTTTGTACTTTGTGACTGGCGCTGCATGGCAGCGCGCTCTGACATTGGACTCAGGGCATCCTTGCCCCACAAGGCCAGTTGGCCTAGGGACTGCCACAGGTGGTGGCTTATGTAAGTTATGCGCAATGTGATTCCTATGTTTTTAATAGTAATTGCCTACTGTGTGTTTTTGCGCTATTGTGTTGTTCTGGCACGTCTGAATGTTTTTAGGCATCATGTGTCTTTCTTTCCATGCGCTACACCTCTGAATGTTTAGTCATCATGTGTCTTCTTGCGCTGCACCCCTGAATGTATTCTATTGCATCATGTGCTTTATTCTTAACACCTCTGAATGTATTTTATGGCATCATGTGTTTCTCTTTATTACTCCTCTGAATGTGTTTTATGCATCATGGGTAAGGTGTTCTGGTTTATACCCCTAAATGTGTTTATTCTTAGGTGGTTGTCCCTTTCAGTACAGGTGGTCCTACTAAGGTCCTGGTTCCTGTTACCAGTGGATACTGGTTGTGACCTTTGTGATTACCATTTTATGTTTATTATTTCTTATTCTAGAAGTGCTATATCTGAATCTGACAGTGGCCCATGTGACCCTGTCTTGTGAATAATCCCATGTGAATATTGCCCATGCCAGTGGGCACAATGTATATGTGTGATTTTATCTGATGTGTTTTTACAATACAAAAGGTATTTTTATAATAACCTTGTGTGGAGTCTCTTTTGTGGTGTGCCTAGTATGTTGTTGCTGTTGTGCGCTGGCGCAAATGCTTTACACATTGCCTCCGAGTTTAGCCTTACTGCTTGTGCCAAGCTACCAAGGGGGTGAGCAGGGGTTATCTTGGCGTGTGACTTCCTTGCCCTGACTAGAATGGTGGTTTCTGCCTGGCTTTGGCGTCAGCCTTAGCCTACCAGAAATAGCCAGTTCTAACAATAATAATAATAAAAAATGTAATTAGCCTTTCCATTTTCGTGGTACAATCACAAAGTGCCCTCGACTTTACCCCCACGCTAGTCTGGGGGAGTGATAGGGATGAAAGCGCTAGCGGCCGCATGCTGGCAAATGGTGACCTGCAGAGCGTGTGAATGGGAAGAGCGGCAGTGGGAGGTGGGAGGGGAAGTAGGAGAGTGGTGGTGTGTGTTGCGCACGCGGAGGGCAAGGGAGCGGCAGCCTTTGAAGTGTGATTGGGTGTGTGACGTGGCTGGCCTCGTGCACGCGCCTGTCTCACATGAACTGTGTCTAGTACGCCGTTTTGGTAGACTGCTCTTTTGCTCTTACTATAATCTCGCCAGCAATGCGCAAGCGCATTGGCAGGCAAGACCTAAAAGTAGTGCAAATTCGCTTTCCCACGAACAACAGCCGCTCTCATTCTGTCTGTAGATGAACCTTCTGAGCTCACGGAACAGAACATTTATCCGAACGGAATTGAAACTATGCGATGTGGCTAACTGTAATTTTGCACATTTTGCATAATAGGCATAATGTGAAATGGCAAAACTACCCAAGATTATGCCGGCGTAAACAGCATTTCGCCTGGTCCTAATAGTCACCCACAACTTAATTTGTCTCAATAAACGCGTCACCTAGCAGTCTCTTCTCTGTGCACTCTCTCCAGTATAGCGCCTTCCTGGTTCCTTAGGCTCTTGGTCTAAGTTTGTGCTAGGATGGATTTCTCTTAAAGTAGATATACGGTCGCACCCTTCCCTTGCACTTTAAAAATACAAAAAAACAATACAATGAAAGGCAGAGTGTTCTCACGCTTAGCTCTAAACCTGGCTGCTAGTGCTGTCATTGGTGGGGGTGGGGTACATCATTTAGAGGAAAAACCTCAGAGGTTTCCTCATCAGACAAATGGTGATGAGCTGGTAGAAGCTGCACCCAGTCTTCGAGGTACCGGAAGAGCCAGCTCCATGGAGGTGCCACAACAGCCAGAGGAGGGGTCTCACCCAAAGTGCCCTCAAACTTCACCACCTTATTCTTCAGAGGTGTCTTCCTGGCCTTCCACGGCCAATTAAGTTCTAGAAAGTCAAAGACATGGACCAAGCCCCGCCTGGCGGAGATCTTAGAAAAGGCGGCCAGTTACATGATACCTCAGCAGTCACTTCGGGCCTCATCTACAAGAAAATGATGCAGTGCGGCCCTGTAAGCTCTTTAGCTGTGCCGTGCTGCGTCATTTTCAAAGTCAACAATACTACGCATCCTGTGTATTCCCCTGTCTGCAGGACAATTAGCTGCCATGCACCGGCGCGGGCACCGTTGCGTCATTTTGCAAGGGGGCCTGCACTGCGTGTCTGATTGTTTTTGAGTTTTTGACACCTTCCTGCACATAAACAATCATTAAAGATAATTTGCGCCTTCTATTCTGCAGCACACAGAGAAAGAGGGAAAAAAGGAGAAATAAAAGCATTTTTCCTCTTAGCGACATTCCTTTGCCTCCCCTGGGGAAGCGCAGGATTCTGACGCGCTCCAAGTTTTACAAAATGTGGTAATTCTGGGAATGTGACAAGTTCCATGAATTTTGCGTGGGAACACCCACAGCAACACCCACAGCGACACCCATGGAACGCCCCTTTGACGCAGAGTAATGCATGAAAGGGGCCATATTTACAAGGCCATGAAAAGTCACGCAGGGTCACTCTATGTGGGATTGTAAATATGGGGAAGCCCACAGCGTCACCAGTGCATCAAAAAAGTGACGCACTGGTGGCGCAATGGGTTTGTAAATTAGCCCCTTCATTTCTAACCTAACACTCATGTTGACCAAGCAAGTAAGAGTGCAACCAAGGGCCAGTCTATTGAAAATGTCTAGGGGATACTTTGAGCTCCCGGGCACTTTGGTATTACAGAAGAGGGCGTCACGGTGCATATAAACCGGCAACAGCATATGTGCTGTCCTAAGATGCACTCTCCCAGTTTGCACCAGTCAGACAGAAATAAAGAGTGCGCTGAGTGCAGAGTGGGACAGTACGTTGTATCCATAATACGGCCCCAGGGATTTCAAGTCACTGGGACGGAGGGCCCGCGCCCTCTCTGCCAGCTGGAGCTTTCCAACTGCTCAGTCTATGGATAAAGAGGTTCCTTCTCGTGCATGCAGATGACTCCCCACTTTCAGACTCTAGCTCCTAAGGGTGCCGGAGAGAGCACCTGCTGCTGCAGCCAGCTTGGGAACCACTCCTACTGTATTGGCCGCAGCAGGCCTCCGTACCAGCGTGATCAGAAAGGTGGGCCGATGCTTTCCATGGCTTTTGCGCGCATTAGAGGTCAGCGGCTTCCACGCGCATTAGAGGTGAACAGCTTCCACGCGCATTAGAGGTCAGCGGCTTCGACGCGCATTCAAGGTCAGCTGCTTCCACGCGCATTAGAGGTCAGCGGCTTCCACGCGCATTAGAGGTGAACAGCTTCCACGCGCATTAGAGGTCCGCATATATTGATGACCTCTCGCTCCTGTGATGTCCTCTTGATCAGTGGGTGCTTCTAGTCTAGCATGGAAATTCCAGCCTCTGGTCTGCAGATGGCCAGTGGCCCTTTTACCTGCAGCTAGCCAGATGTTTCTTCCCAGGCCGTCGGATACCTGGTATGACTCTGCCCCTCTACAGGTGAGCCCATAGAGGGCCAGTGCTGACCAGGTGTTACAAGTTTAGTTAGGATCAGCAGAGTAGGGGTGTTTCATTGAAGTCCTACTCTCTTCAGTAGGGCAAGGTGCCAATGCTGAGTTAATGGGAAGGCACAGCCCTCTTCTCCCCTTGTTGGTGTTAGATGGTGGTAACCAGATTTAATGTCAGGGATCATTTCTAAATGTTGGTAGCAGTGAGCTCACGCACGTAGCGGAGGCCCTGCGTCATAGCGGGGGACCCTCACTTGTAGCAGTGACCTCAGGCACGTGGCGGAGGCCCTGCTGTTGTAGCATGGAGCCGCACTCACAGCGGAGGCCCTGCGATCATAGTGGGGGGCCTTCATTTGTGGCGGTGGGCTCACACTCATAGCGGAGCCCACTGGAGGGAGGCCCCGCTGTTGTAGCAGGGACCGCGCTTGTGGTGGGAGGCCAGCACTCGTGGTGAGGGGCGCGCACTCATGGCGGGACATCCACCATGAGTAATTGCAGTGCGGAAGTTCTGCCACAAGTGTGGGGCCCCCGCCATGAGTGCGCCTCTCCCCACGGGGGTGGGCCTTCACAACGAGTGCAGACGCCCTTTGTGAATCAGCCCTTCTTGGGTTTCTACAACGCCGCGGTGCAAAAAATATCTGCGCCCATTGTCAGTGCTGCATCACCTGTAAATAAGGGACAGAATGTTTCAACGTCCATAACTGAAGCTCAACATTCCGCTATATGGAATAAATAGAGAAAAGGAATCTTCGAAACATAAAAACTGGAGCTCGGGAAAATACATTGATGCCTTCCAGCTTTTGGAAATGCTCAGATGCAGATGTGATTCTTCATTCAAACATCCAGCAAGTGTGAGATGAAAGAGCTCAAAAGGGGAATTAATAGGAACAAACCATAAGTGCTGGTTCAAAACATGTGAATCATTCAACAGAAATAGAAAGCCTGCTGAGAGATCTAGAAAGAATGAATCCCAGAGCAGTGTCTAAAAAAAGCCAGGAAACATGAACAAGGACATTCTTACCCTAAAAACCAAAAGTAGATTAAGGTAACCAATGATTTTCAAAGGTATGTTTGGTAAAGATAAAAACAGGGCATAGAAATGAGGTTATGCCACTGAAGATACTTATGGCTATGCAATAATGTAGCAGAAGTGACAAATCCGCATCCTGAGATCATATTTAGTAGGTCAATAAATCTGGCAGCTGTCTGGATAATAATAAGAGATGAGCAAAAGATTGGCCTCCACACAAACCAACTGGGATTTCATGAGCATCAAATGCAGAAGATGCTTCTACTACAAGGGATAGGATGCATGCTCGCAGGAGAAAGGATGCAAAGGAAATGAAATCTATGGCTAATTCAATCCTCATATGTAGCATGCTGCAGCTGAATATTGTGGTATGATGAACTGAGGCAGCAGAGTAATAATGGTGGTAGAACATGTGTCTGTTGTTCCTAATTAAGAATATAACATGGAGGAAATGTACAGCAGCCTATCACACCAGTGCACACCATGATTCACCCACACACTGGTTGAGGGTTACCTGAGTCACACTTTCACGTCCTGGTGCGCAAGCTTGGCTGCCAATCATTCAAAGCTCATACAGTGAGCAGCGTGTGTTGGTTAATACCGGTAACTTTTATTTACAGAGCTACAGTGCAAACTCTTTGACAGAAAGTGTCTATTTGTCATATACTAGAATCCTTGTAGCTTTAGATTTACACGTTCATATTAAGGCAAATTTAAGTAAGCTTTTCATTGTTCTGTTATTTTACAAAATGTACAACGTATCTGTTGCGTAAGAGTGGACCATGTGACTTTTAATAAATACCTTCATTTTCTTTAACAGTCACACACATAACACATGATCCTGGGATGTGATATGTACCTCTTTAGGACATTAGACCTCGGAGAAGTAGACGTTAACGTGGCCTAGCTGGACTGATCATAGGTGTACATCAAACAACCAGGAGTGCTGAATCCATGGCAGAATTTCTCTGATTATTGCTGAATTAAAAAACAGTATTTGTACATAAATTATACTATATTGACAGGCTGACAATCTGGAATGGATCAGCCTTCTGCCCCTTTATTTGATACCCTTGGTTTAGACAATCTTATTGAGGACTTTATACAAGCGGTTATTCCAGAGGCGGTGAGACTCCAAGGGGACCCTGGCCACATCACCACACTTTGCAGGTGGACCCTGTATAATAACACCACTGTAATCACTTGAATATATTTCCGACATAGGCCAAAAAAATCCAGAATTCTCCAATTTCTTAAAAGTTGAAGACATGGCATTTTAACACAATGCACCTCTTTATATTCTATGTTTATATTTCAGTCGGGCCGCCTTTCCCTCAAGACATGCAAAGCTTCTCCACACTTTCTATATTCAAGAATCTTTATGAGCTCCAAGGACATTAAAAACCACCACCCTCGTTTATAATAATCTCACTCGTTATACAACTGGGGGTGAAGAGTGAGGACTTCCCCTTTTTACTGGAGCCTGTGAGAATTACCTTAGGACATAATCCTTCCCAGAATCTCTGGTGATGGCAATACTGTCCTCCTCGCAAAACAACCTTACACATTTCACTTGAGCGTCTTCTATGTTGGGCAACATATATCCCACCATCGGTATTCGATGGAGTCTTGGTGAATGTGATTAATTCCCATCCAGAGCGCCTCATGGACATTCTGCTCAGTTGCTCGCCTGATTTACCCCCCGGCATTGGAAGCTGTGACAGAGGTGTCGATCTGAGTCTATGTCTTGGAGCTAATGGACTAGGTGCCAATGGGTCGCGATCACACAACAAATGCTGAGATACAAAGTTCTGAGGGTTTGTGGTCATGGAGACACGCAGCGAACATCCCAGTTTCAGAACTATGCAAAACTGATCTTTGATCGTGTGCCCTTCCTCTTCCTATGATTGAGTTGAGCACCGTGCTCCCACTTACCTTCACCAGGGAGGAGTGGAGGTATATATTGTGTGGCATGATGATGGCTCCAATGATGCCCACAGCTTGCAGCAGCTCTGCGGATCCACAACCGGGGCAGTATGGGATGAACATTCCCTTCAGAACCTCAACCTGGTCTGGCTTTACCACCACATACTGGCAAAAAAAAACAGAGACGCAAAACGCATGTCGTCAGTCATCATCTGTTTGTTTCAATGGGCCTTTTTCAAATAAAGGAATCTAAACACTCTCAAATTGCATTTCTTTATCCTTGAGTTAATCCATAATTATATAGAAACAGGACAGGCCACGAATCACTTATATTATTCACATCTGTTAATTTGTTTTTCCATATAGACATCGCAGTTTCTCAGATTTATCACTCAAATCTTACACAAATACACACAAATATATACATCACACATCTAAAACATGAATTCATTAATAGAAACTAAAACCAATTCTAGCAAGACATTTAATCAAATTCACATCTGTTCCTTTCTTTCTCTGAAGAAGAGAGAGGCTTGGGAAATGAAGAGCAATGAGACATCTTTTTTTAAGATTTGTTGCTCTCAGGCTTTAAAACCCATGTCCTCCTCTTCTTTTATGCCACGTGTTTCCCCCCCCTTTCATCTTGCAGGCTGTCCAATAAGGATCCCGTTGAGGACTGTACTCCTGACTTTGCCCAAGTTTAAGCTCATGGCCCAGACGCCCTCACCATATCACAGTCAAAATACCAACCCAATGAAATGATGCACTCACTGCATCGCCTACTATTACATAATCAAGGTAATTGTAGGTCAGTGGCTGTGGAAGTAAGAATATACTTATATACTTACCATGTTGTCATAGTGGGAGACAATATAGTGTATACAAAATGCTTGAAAGCTGATATTGTGACTGTGATACAACGACGTACAGCCTCATGTCCAACATTACTCTAGAAGAGAGTCTTACCATTGTTCCAAATTCCAAGGAGGACTTTATCTCTGACTCCCAGGCTCTCTCCTAACAAGCCATATATCCTACCCGCTGATGACTGCATCATTCCTATTCCTAAACCCTTTTGAAGGTCAGTTCTCCTGCCTTCTACGTATCAATGGTGCACCTTCTTTATATGGCTGCGGACATTCATCTTCTCCTTCCTTCTTCATAGATCCTCATCTATTGCACGCTTCCTGAGAATCAGCCTCTCTCTTCGGTCTTTTGGAGGAGTCTCATTGTCTCTATTCCTCCTCTTGGTGCTTTTCAACCTTCTAGGAGATTTGTACCCCATAGATTTATATTGGAAAGTTCTTGTTTGCTGTCCCTCTTGGTGAGAGGGGGCTTCCCTTCTCATGTACCTTTCATGGAGGGATCTCATCTGTTGTCTTTTTGTGAAAGGGATGATTTTCTTATCACCTGTATTCCTTTTGAAGTGTTCTCGTCTAATACGCCTTCGATGGTTCTTATCTCATGCATCTACCGCTCTTAATGTGTCCAATTGTTCTATATCTCCTTTGGAGAGGTCCCTCCTCCTTTACTACTTCTATCTTCTGAACGTCTCTATGAGCGATTTTCTAATCTAATACATCCTTTTCGGAGCATACTATTTTTCTGTATCCCTTTCATAAGGTTCCCATATTCTACATCCCTCTCCAAGTGATCTGATTGTCTTTATCTCCCCCAAAAGGATCACACTGTGTCTTTCTCTCTGAGAGTTATCTTGCCTTGTCTCCCTTTTGGAGAGTTCTCATTGCTTGTATTTTGCAAAGAGAATTTCCATCCCATGTACCCTTCTTCCAGGGTTGTTGTTCCATGGCTCTTGCCTGGATGATTCTTATTTCCAGTAGCCCTCTTGGAAGGATGTTATGTCCTCTAACCCTATTGGAGGATTCTCGTCTCCGGTACCTATTTTGGAAGGTTCCCACTGTCTGTCTCTTTGTTGGAAGGTTCACCCCCTGTGACTCTTAGTCATGGTCTCATCTCTTGTATCACCCTTGAAAGTGTTTCATCACCTAAACCCTCTTGGAAGGTTCTCATTGCCTGTAGTCTTCTTGATAGGTTCATGTTTCTGGTCTCTCAGTTGGAGGATTCTCATGTCTGTTATCTTTGTTAGAGGCTTCTTAGCTCCTGTAACTCTCCAAAATGTTCTCATCACTTGATCTCTGTTGGAAGAGTCACATGTCATTCTATAGGATTCTCTTCCTTATCCCTCTTAGGGTTCTCATGTCCTTGCTCAATGGAGGATTCCGTTTTTTTATTTCTGTTGGAGGGTACTCACCTCCTTATGAATGAGAACATTCTATCAGCATGATGGAAGATCCATATATGCAAGCCAGAGTTTTTAATTCTCCTGTGATCATCTTCCCCATTTCTTGCATCTTCTTATCTCTTGGACCCATCTTGGATGGCTCCAATTTCCCCCTGACTCTTGGTAGTTCTCACTTCTTTTCTCCACTCTCCTGTATTTTTTGTTGGAGATTTCTCTATTTCTGTGTTTTGGGGAAGTGTCCTTTCTCTGTATCTCTCATTGAGTATTCTATTCTCCTACACCTCTAAGAATGTTCTACATATTTTCCTTTTGAAGAGCTTGCTTCCCCTTTATCTTTCTTGGAGAAATTGCTTCTTAGGTATTTCTCTTGGAAGGTTATTGTCTCTTTCTTTAGAAGTTTCTCATCTTTTGTATCTTTCTTGGAATGCTCTAGTCGCTTTTCTTTTTTCGGGGGATAGGGATTCTTACAATGTATGTCTTGAAAGGTTTTCATCTCTATTCTTGTCTTGGAAGGTTCTCTTCTCCTATATCCTCTTTGGAATGTTGTCATCTTATTTCTTTTATTCAGGGGGCTATCTGTAGTTTTATGCAGTATCTCTCTATGAAGCTTCTCATCTCTTTCCTTCTCTTGGAGGCCTCCCTCCTCTTGAATCTGTATTGAAGTGTTCACATCTCCTGTATGTCTCTTATCATGTTTACTCTCTTGTCTTACACATTCTCTGTCCTACTTTTGCCCAGTTTTCATGCGGCATCACTCTTGGTGGCTCCTATCTTTCCCAGCACATTCACAGGTGCTCTGATTTGACATCTGTATTTTGGGATTGCCTTCTTCTTCATCCTTATGTGGCTCCAGATTCCAGCCTCCATCACGAGGGTACCTTATGTCTCCTCTACCATTTGGGCTGCTGTCTTCTCTGTCCTCCCGTTTTAGCTATCCCCCAAACAACGGCAAGGGAGGTGGTGCTTTGCTTACCTCATAGCCAAATGTCAAAGCCATGATGGTTATCAGCAGAGCAAAGAAGGCTTCCAGCTTCCTAAGGCCTGAAAGGGAAGAGACAGAAGATGTGAGAGGTGAGATACAACTGGCACAACAATCGCGATTTCCAAATAACTTCTTTTCAGCCAATTCTACATTCTAATACGGTAACTAACCTTTCCGTAAACTCTTTAGCAGACACCAAGGAGTGAGCCAGTAAGTTGTTTCTCTCTTACAGAGTGTGAGATGAGTTTTAGAAGTACCTACCTCAAGACGCAGATGACTTTATTTATTTAATGATTTATTTGTGGAAATTGTTTAGCTCCCTCGACACTGTCTCTTCTTCCTGTCTTTTAGTTCGGTCATTATTTAAGTTCTTTTTATTTTAGGATTTTCATTTTGTCAGAGTTTTTTGACATTATGCATTCTCGGTTTTTTTACATTAGCATTTTGATCAGAGCGGGGACTTAATGAAGGTCATATTTCAAGTCTTCTTTTTATTTTCTGTACTTTGTGGTTTCTGCTTCCGATGATGCTGCCAGAGGACTCTTGTTCTCCTGGACCCTCCCTAAGTCCTTATGTTAAAATACAGGATGAAAGTATATCTATGTAGTGAACTTATGCAGTGGGGGTGCAGGGCGTAGGCCCATGCTGGTCCCAAGGCATTGCTGACTGCACACCCCAGGAGCCAGGGCTCAGGGTCGGGGTACCACGCGGGTGGACGGCGTCCCTCCACTTAATTTACCGGGAGCTCGATAACTAGAGCAAATGGAGCCACACATTCACTCTTTGGCCTCTCTGGGGCGAGATCGGAGCCCATTCAGAACGCTGCTCATGCACTGGCTTCTCTGATGCAATCGCATCTAAGGGGTGAGCGAGGGGAGGCAATGAGTTTGATGGTGCAAGCCACCTTTCGTGACGTCACTTCCTGTTGTGACATCAGAGTCCCCCCACTTCTTTTTTTAGGACTTGTGCCCTGCCAGGAGCAAAGTAAAGGCCAAGCCACAGGAAGTTAGGCGATATTTAGTCTCCCCCGGTGTAACTATGGGGAGTGGCACATGCCACAAGACCGGGAGCAGGGAAAGGCTGATGGAGGGGCGGGGTCAAGGAGTGAATGGCATATGAGGGCATGAATTCAGGAGCTCATGCACAGCGGGGAGCCATTACCATGGACAGGCACTAAGGGGGTGCGCTTGGAGATACCTGCTGGGGTGTGAATGCGAGAGACCGGGGAATGCAAGCAAAGGCTGTGAACGGAGGAAGAAAGGAACGAGGTGGCAGAGTCCTGGGGCTGGTTGATGCAGTGTTCACAAGTTGGGAGTTTAAGGGAGGGGTGAATGAGACGACTTTAATGTATTAGTGAGGTTCAGTTTTATAATGTAAGTTCTGTATTGTGATGTAGTGATTCTGCAAACCTGTAGTTATAAAGTGGCCTTTTCTGGTAATAAAGTGAGTGGTAAGTGACGTAATTGCACAATTAATTATTTTCAACTAGTGTCACAGGGATTTTTCTCACTAACTTGCCTGATTTGCCATTTCAGAGGGGGCCTTACATATTCTTCAAGGAGACCCTGTACCCCTGACTACAGATAGAAGCCATATCTCCCACTGAGAGATCCAAGTGCTGGGAGACTGGGGGATCCCTATTTACCTAAATGAAGGCCCACAAAGGCAATCCCCTCTAAAGGTAGAAAGCGCTGCACAATATTGGAGGGGATGGAGTCTGCATGTATGCCAGCCAACACTTCCTCCACGGCAAACAGGCCGCGCCGGCCTAATAAAGAAGAGCCTGTGAGGGCTTTTTAGCAATTCCATGGAGAACGGAAACCTATATTGGATCCAGGTGCAAGCAATCCCTCCTATGTACAACCCTGCTATAGGTAAGAGGCAGCTTCAAGGTGGAGGGAAGGGCGGCTTTAATTCACCATCGATCCCTTCATAACTCGTCATTGAGCCGAGTTTGCATTCTTTAATGTATGGTTATGGAACACCTTAACATTTCCTTCAAAGTCCTAAACAAATACAACATTATGTTTGCGGGCGGGTGCATCAGGGCCGCCTCAGCTCCGGACCACCACCTCTTCCCAGGCCTTCAAAACTGACCTCAAAGTTCTCCTTCAAAGACACCTCCAAATTTAATTCACGTCCTCTCGATTATCTGAAGGAAGACCCTCCATTATAGAGAATCCTTTTCTCCATGACTTTGGAAGTGCCTTCCCAGTGTGTTCTTGTCATTTATTGCAGTATTATCCTTGTACCTGTGTTTGGCACTTTTTTGTAACATGCACACTTCACTTTTCTCTTGTATCACACTGTTTGCTACTTCTTACATCTTGTTTGCTTTCGATACTTGCACAATTGCCTACGTAAAGTTTGTTCTTGTATTTGAGTGTCCTCCATTTATTGCAGTATTATACCTCTACTTGTACTTTGTACGCTTTTGTAACCTGCACACTTGTCACTTTTTCCTCCTGTAATGCACCGTTTGCTACCTCTTGTATTTTGTTT
Source organism: Lissotriton vulgaris (assembly GCF_964263255.1). Lineage (NCBI taxonomy): Eukaryota > Metazoa > Chordata > Amphibia > Caudata > Salamandridae > Lissotriton > Lissotriton vulgaris. Next base: position 60,942,718 of record NC_141687.1, read on the forward strand.
GTTCACAATTGTCACTTTTGCCTCATGTAACTTAGCGTTTGCTTTTGTAATTTGTTCACTTGTAATGTTCTCCTCATGTATCAGTTCTGTTCCTATTGTGAAGCGCTCTGGCACCTTCGGGTAAAGTCCGCGCTGTATAAAAACGCATAAAATAAATATAAATAAATAAATAAATAAAATAAAATAAACCCTGAATCCTGCAGCTGGTGATGCTTTTCACCCCAGACTCACCATAGTTGTCGAGGAAGAGGAAGAAGACGGTGTCGATGATGGTGATGAGCACGCCGCCCCACAGGGGAATCCTGCAAGGGAGAAGAGGAAGGATGTCAGCTGTGGTCAGCCCTGCCTCTCGCCCCACCCCACTGCTCTGCTGATGGTGAATCGCCTGATACCGGCTCAGCAGTGCGTGCACAAGCCCGGGAAACGCGTCGCTTTCACTTTTGCGGGTTACTACATGTGCAGTCACCTGCTCATCGGGAAGTGAGGTCATTGTTTACACTGAGGGTCGGCAGAATGAGTGGGTGATGTGAACTTGGACACACTGTAGGGGCCGGGTGAAGATAACCATGTCTGCATCCTCTCCAGTGCTACATGCATTACAAGTTTCACTTGGGGAATGTACATCACACTGCCTGCCTTGTGCAGTTGGTATTTGGTGCTCATTGTTATCCTCTCGAGCATGAAGGGTTCCTGGGACTCGAACCTGTGGCCAGCAGTTCACACACCAATGCCAGCAGTAAGTGCACCTCACTGGGACACTAGAGACCTCAGATGCACCCCCTCCTCCTCCTGTTTCAAGAGGGACCTGGGACTCCATCTCCTCAACAAATACTTTCCCGACTGACAAGGTCAACGAACCTAGACTTCCATATCCGAGCTGACTCCTCCCTCACCTGACATCCAAGGATAGATGGTGACCGGGTTATGTTAGCCGCCTTTGTTTTCTTTTTTCTCTCCCTCTCCTGCACTGTTTACCTAATTTTTATGTTGTACTTATATCTCTGTTTGCTTTCTTACCGCCTGCCTACTATCTAATGCAATTTTTCTTCTGTCCCTACGGTGTGTATGTAAAGCGCTCTGATACCCACGGGTCGAGCAAGCGCTATAGAAAACTTTTAAAATAAATAAATAAAATAAAATACAGCCATTAGCGGGCGAAACTCCAAATAAACAGCTGCTGTGCAAGGGTTTTACAAGTGGGACTTTGAGCCCCTCCCCCTCCCCCCCACACTCATTGTAAAGGAGTGAAAGTGCACTGGGCGCTGCTCATCTGTTGCTCCTGCTCCAGCCACTGCACCTGTTTCTCCTCCAGCCGCAGAGTATTTTGCACAGTAGTTCATCTGCATTCATTATCCGGACAGTGTTTACCCCTCCTCACTCCCACTCACTCACTGTCTGCACAGCGCGTCTCCCTACTCACGCTCACTGTCTGCACAGCGCGCCTCCCTACTCACGCTCACTGTCTGCACAGCGGGCCTCCCTACTCACGCTCACTGTCTGCACAGCGCGTTTCCCTACTCACGCTCACTGTCTGCACAGCGGGTCTCCCTTCTCCCACTCACTGTCTGTATATTGTATCTCCCTACTCCCACTCACTGTCTGCACAGCGCGCCTCCCTACTCACGCTCACTGTCTGCACAGCGGGCCTCCCTACTCACGCTCACTGTCTGCACAGCGGGCCTCCCTACTCACGCTCACTGTCTGCACAGCGCGCCTCCCTACTCACGCTCACTGTCTGCACAGCGCGTTTCCCTACTCACGCTCACTGTCTGCACAGCGCGTTTCCCTACTCACGCTCACTGTCTGCACAGCGCGCCTCCCTACTCTCACTCACTGTCTGCACAGTGCATCTCCCTACTCTCACTCACTGTCTGCACAGCGCGTCTCCCTAAAAACACTGTCTGCACGGCACATCTCCCTACTCCCACTTACTGTCTGCACAGTGCCTTTCCCTACACCCACTCACTGTCTGCACAGCACATCTCCCTACTCGCGCTCACTGTGTGCACAGCACATCACCCTACTCCCACTCATTGATTGCACAGCGCATCTCCCTACAAACACTCACTGTCTGCACAGCGCATCTTCCTACAAACACTCACTGTCTGCACAGCGCATCTTCCTACTCCCACTCACTGTATGCACAGCGCATCTTCCTACTCCCACTCACTGTATGCACAGCGCATCTTCCTACTCCCACTCACTGTATGCACAGCGCATCTTCCTACTCCCACTCACTGTATGCACAGCGCATCTTCCTACTCCCACTCACTGTATGCACAGGGCGTCTCCCTACTCCCACTCACTGTCTGCACAGCGCATCTTCCTACTCCCACTCATTGATTGCACAGCGCATCTCCCTACAAACACTCACTGTCTACACAGCGCGTCTCCCTACTCCCACTCACTGTCTGCACAGCGCATCTTCCTACTCCCACTCATTGATTGCACAGCGCATCTCCCTACTCGCGCTCACTGTGTGCACAGCACATCACCCTACTCCCACTCATTGATTGCACAGCGCATCTCCCTACTCGCGCTCACTGTCTGCACAGCGCATCTCCCTACTCCCACTCATTGATTGCACAGCACATCTCCCTACTCGCGCTCACTGTCTGCACAGCGCATCTCCCTACAAACACTCACTGTCTGCACAGCGCATCTTCCTACTCCCACTCACTGTATGCACAGCGCATCTTCCTACTCCCACTCACTGTATGCACAGTGCGTCTCCCTACTCCCACTCACTGTCTGCACAGCGCATCTTCCTACTCCCACTCACTGTATGCACAGCGCATCTTCCTACTCCCACTCACTGTATGCACAGCGCATCTTCCTACTCCCACTCACTGTATGCACAGGGCGTCTCCCTACTCCCACTCACTGTCTGCACAGCGCATCTTCCTACTCCCACTCATTGATTGCACAGCGCATCTCCCTACAAACACTCACTGTCTACACAGCGCGTCTCCCTACTCCCACTCACTGTCTGCACAGCGCATCTTCCTACTCCCACTCATTGATTGCACAGCGCATCTCCCTACTCGCGCTCACTGTGTGCACAGCACATCACCCTACTCCCACTCATTGATTGCACAGCGCATCTCCCTACTCGCGCTCACTGTGTGCACAGCACATCACCCTACTCCCACTCATTGATTGCACAGCGCATCTCCCTACTCGCGCTCACTGTCTGCACAGCGCATCTCCCTACAAACACTCACTGTCTGCACAGCGCATCTTCCTACTCCCACTCACTGTCTGCACAGCGCATCTTCCTACTCCCACTCACTGTATGCACAGGGCGTCTCCCTACTCCCACTCACTGTCTGCACAGCGCATCTTCCTACTCCCACTCATTGATTGCACAGCGCATCTCCCTACTCGCGCTCACTGTCTGCACAGCGCATCTCCCTACAAACACTCACTGTCTGCACAGCGCATCTTCCTACTCCCACTCACTGTCTGCACAGCGCATCTTCCTACTCCCACTCACTGTCTGCACAGCGCATCTTCCTACTCCCACTCACTGTATGCACAGGGCGTCTCCCTACTCCCACTCACTGTCTGCACAGGGCATCTCCCTACTCCCACTCACTGTATGCACAGCGCATCTCCCTACTCCCACTCACTGCGTGCACAGCGCATCTCCCTACTCGCGCTCACTGTCTGCACAGCGCATCTCCCTACAAACACTCACTGTCTGCACAGCGCATCTTCCTACTCCCACTCACTGTATGCACAGGGCGTCTCCCTACTCGCGCTCACTGTGTGCACAGCACATCACCCTACTCCCACTCATTGATTGCACAGCGCATCTCCCTACTCGCGCTCACTGTCTGCACAGCGCATCTCCCTACAAACACTCACTGTCTGCACAGCGCATCTTCCTACTCCCACTCACTGTCTGCACAGCGCATCTTCCTACTCCCACTCACTGTATGCACAGGGCGTCTCCCTACTCCCACTCACTGTCTGCACAGTGCATCTTCCTACTCCCACTCATTGATTGCACAGCGCATCTCCCTACTCGCGCTCACTGTCTGCACAGTGCATCTCCCTACAAACACTCACTGTCTGCACAGCGCATCTTCCTACTCCCACTCACTGTCTGCACAGCGCATCTTCCTACTCCCACTCACTGTCTGCACAGCGCATCTTCCTACTCCCACTCACTGTATGCACAGGGCGTCTCCCTACTCCCACTCACTGTCTGCACAGGGCATCTCCCTACTCCCACTCACTGTATGCACAGCGCATCTCCCTACTCCCACTCACTGCGTGCACAGCGCATCTCCCTACTCGCGCTCACTGTCTGCACAGCGCATCTCCCTACAAACACTCACTGTATGCACAGGGCGTCTCCCTACTCGCGCTCACTGTGTGCACAGGGCGTCTCCCTACTCGCGCTCACTGTGTGCACAGCACATCACCCTACTCCCACTCATTGATTGCACAGCGCATCTCCCTACTCGCGCTCACTGTCTGCACAGCGCATCTCCCTACAAACACTCACTGTCTGCACAGCGCATCTTCCTACTCCCACTCACTGTCTGCACAGCGCATCTTCCTACTCCCACTCACTGTCTGCACAGCGCATCTTCCTACTCCCACTCATTGATTGCACAGCGCATCTCCCTACTCGCGCTCACTGTCTGCACAGCGCATCTCCCTACTCCCACTCATTGATTGCACAGCGCATCTCCCTACAAACACTCACTGTCTGCACAGCGCATCTTCCTACTCCCACTCACTGTCTGCACAGCGCATCTTCCTACTCCCACTCACTGTATGCACAGGGCGTCTCCCTACTCCCACTCACTGTCTGCACAGCGCATCTTCCTACTCCCACTCATTGATTGCACAGCGCATCTCCCTACTCGCGCTCACTGTCTGCACAGCGCATCTCCCTACTCCCACTCACTGTATGCACAGGGCGTCTCCCTACTCCCACTCACTGTCTGCACAGGGCATCTCCCTACTCCCACTCACTGTATGCACAGCGCATCTCCCTACTCGCGCTCACTGTCTGCACAGCGCATCTCCCTACAAACACTCACTGTCTGCACAGCGCATCTCCCTACTCCCACTCACTGTATGCACAGGGCGTCTCCCTACTCGCGCTCACTGCGTGCAGAGCGCATCTCCCTACAAACACTCACTGTCTACACAGCGCGTCTCCCTACTCCCACTCACTGCGTGCACTGTGCATCTCCCTACTCTCGCTCACTGTCTGCACAGCGCGTTGTTGATGGTTCAAGTTTAGTTGAGGTTTCGATACGCTTCTAGTTGTGCCACCACTGTGTTGTATTCGTTATCACTTCCGGTGTTTGGCAACTTCTGGAAGAGTTTGCAGATCACATCACCAGGGCCAGACATAAGGATGACTGAGCACCATTGCTTATCTCAGGCAACACTCTGAAGACGTCACTGAGTCTCATGATCTAGACTGATCACGGGAGAGCCACTGAGGACAGTGTGACAAGCTTGCTGACTGGTGGCCGCAGGCATTCCACAGCTGCGGAACACCTGGCATAACGCCCACCCAATGCCAGCGAGGCAGACGAACAGTGAATCCACCAGACCAATGCCAGTGGTTACCTAGACAGTGTCTGTACAAATACAAGAAGATGGGCTTGCTTACATTGAGCCGCACATCTCAGTGTCATGCCAGTTATAAGGAGGCAATTTGTTTGGTCAAGCAGCATCTATGGCTGGGGTGCTCTAAAGGTGTGTAACACCTACTCACCAAAGTGTCAATCCGTCCTAGGAATCAAGCCTAGGTCATACGAGCAAATTCAGAACACTTGAGCACCCCAAATTCATTATTTCCAAAAAGACAAATGTGTAAATATTTCTCCAAACAATCCAGTGGAAATACCACGTCCTATATATTAGAACTCCACAATGTCATAGATAAGGAAGGAGAAAGAAAAAGGAAAATCAAAAAGTCCAATCAGATCTTCTTATGTTGAGGTCTGTATTTAATATTCACAATTCACAAGAAGCACCACAGCAGGCGACGCGCGTTTCGCCCACAGGGCTTTCTCAAGGCTCATTAGTAGTGACTTCAGGGCCTGTAAATGTAAATTTGTTTTCCTTCGTATATTGCGTTTCACTTGCGGATGGATGGTGACTCAGTTATTTGCAAGCACACTTGCAATTTAAGAGCGAGATCATATTTTAGATGCCATTCATCATCAAAGTAGTTTAGGCCCCAATATATCAGCAAAGGGTTTTGTCGAGTATTAACCATCCAGTCCTAATGTCCAAATGTCATCATTAATATTGGATTGTATATGATAGGATCGTGATAAATCCCAACGTCTTCTGTTGTTGTAAAAGCGGTGCCAGTAATGTAAACTGGTGTTTTTCGTGCTGGAAAAACACCAGTTTAGATTACTGCCACTTTATGGGCCTAGCATAAAGTCTTAGTTGCTCAATTTGAAGGTTTTTGGTTTGAGCCCTGGTATCTACATGGCCATGTACCTACTTCAAGGTCTGTTCCATTGCAAAGGCTTCAATGAAATGAAAGAGAAAATGTTTCCTGCTAATGGCTGTTCGTCAGCTTTAACTGCAGAAAACCATGGTGTGGTTGTAAACACACACAGTTATTGGGTTATCAAAGACTCTGTTACTTATGACAGTTGCAACAAGAGTTGCAGTGGTAACTTGTTGACATAAGTGTGTTCTGACTGTCTTGTTGCCAGCATGTCCTGGGTTTTTAGCAAAGTCACTGGCAGTTACGCAGATGAGCTTTTGTCAGGTAACAGCAGTAATCCTTGCAGTTTGAGCTGCACTGTTCCTAATGGAGCCGGGACAATACTAATTTGCATAAGGCTGGGTCCAAGCTGAGGTGGCACGGTGAGCAAAAGAACGATGGGTTGGAATACTACTTGAGCGATTGTCAGTCTTTAGACTTATTACGAGTATTCCTCCAACCACTCTGTGTGTTTTATGTACCACTCTAAATGGCAAGGGTATGCCCAGATGGGGGTCCCTTGCTCACTGTGCCACTGGAAACAAGCTACCCCAGACTAACAAGCCCCAATCAGGCCGAAATCTGTCCTGGGTTGCTTATGTTCTCGTTTGGCGAGGACCCGACAATACAGGCTGGACTGTTCCTATTGGAGCAGGGTCAAGACTGAATTGCATATAGGTGAGTCCGAACTGAGGTGGCATGGTGGGCAAAACACACATGGGTTGGGATGTCACATGAGTCATTGTCAGTGGTTAGACTTTTTACAAGTATCTCTCATCACTGTTTGTGTTTGATGTAACACCCTAAGTGGCCACGGGTATGCCCAGATGTGAGACCCTTGCTCACTGTGCCACTGGAACCAACCTACACTTCACCGAAGAGCCCCAATCAAGGCGAAACCAGTCCGGGGCTGCTTGTGCTCCAGTTCAGGGAGGACCTGGCCTTGCAGTTCAGGCTGGAGTGTTCCTACTGGAGCAGGGTCAAGACTGATTTGCATATGGCTGGGTCTAAAATAAGCTGTCATGGTGGGCGATAGAACAATGGGATGAAATAGTACCATGAGCGATTGCCATTAATTAGACTGACAGTCATTTTTCTCAACACCTTTTGCGTGTTTGAAACTCCGTGTGTGAGCATGGCACTTCGAAACTTCGGAGGGGGCAAAAGGAGCACCATTTACATTTTGCACCAGGATATAAAACTGGAGGGTTTAACTTGTTGATAGCTTACTAAGGGAAAGAAATTGCCCTGGGCCTACCACAGAATAATAAATTATTTAATGGAATGAAAAGAATATTTCCTAGGAGGGGAATATGCTCTAAGAGGGGTCATGTGGAAAATGTGGTGGAATGACTATTTTCCTGCTGCCAATAGTGCTGCACAGGTTCTGTGTGTGTGAGGGAAGCTTGCACTGCTGTAAACAGCACTGTCCTTGCACTCTCCCAGTGACAGAGATCTCCTGATTGCCAATAGTGCTGCACATGTTCTGTGTGTGTGAGGGAAGCTTGCACTGCTGTAAACAGCACTGTCCTTGCACTCTCCCAGTGAACGGAGATCTTCTGATTGCCAATAGTGCTGCACATGTTCTGTGTGTGTAAGGGAAGCTTGCACTCCCTGTAAACAGCACTGTCCTTGCACTCTCCCAGTGAACGGAGATCTTCTGATTGCCAATAGTGCTGCACATGTTCTGTGTGTGTGAGGGAAGCTTGCACTGCTGTAAACAGCACTGTCCTTGCACTCTCCCAGTGAACGGAGATTTTCCTGCTGCCAATAGTGCTGCACATGTTCTCTGTGTGAGGGAAGCTTGCACTGCTGTAAACAGCACTGCCCTTGCACTCTCCCAGTGAACAGAGATCTTCTGATTGCCAATAGTGCTGCACATGTTCTGTGTGTGTGAGGGAAGCTTGCACTGCTGTAAACAGCACTGTCCTTGCACTCTCCCAGTGAATGGAGATTTGCCAATGTTGCTTCACGTTTTCTGGTGTTGATTGTGTTACTGTGCTCCATGGATGTAGGGGTTTTACTCAATATTTCTCTCACTGACCTCTCAGTATTGCATCTCTACCCAGGTCCCACTTAAAACACCAGAACTGGACTTAGTTGGGTTTATTAATGTTGAGTGCTTTGCAAAGCTGTGTCTTCACTTTCAGTGCTCAAACAGGAGTCCACATATTTGCTAAAGACCTGGATCCCTAAGATGTCTTTGAGAATTAGATTGAGTGAAGTTTTGTAAAACACATAGAGCCCTCCACTCAGATACTAACAATAGGCGTGAAATACCTGGTCTTACCCCTACACAACACAATAAAACCCTGTCACCGTCTCACGACAACCAAAGCAGTTTACTTTTGAATCTAATTGGCTACAATGATCTTTTCAGCTGACAGATTTGTATCCCAGAGAGAACCACATATCCACTAGTCTGTCCCCAAATTTGGGCTAGGAAAAAACCAGGGATGGATTTACCGTCCAGCTGAGAGGAGACTAAATGCAATGGCTGTGCCGATGACTTCCTGCATGTCGGAGCCGATGATGGCGATCTCCACCAGGATCCAAAGAAGGAGGCGTGGAACCTGGAGGAAGAGGAACGGAAAGACTAGAATCCAGGAAGATGCTTGTGTGAGTCCATTGTCAACTCAAGTCATAGAAAGCTTTATTCGATTGAAGACATTGAAGACATTAAAGATGAAGCTTTGTATAACCAAGACAGTCACGCAGAAGAGGTAACTGCCAGGCTTTGTTTCATGTGAAGGAAACTCACTCACTTGCAAATGTAATTCCCCATACTACAGCGAGCCAATACACATATATTTATAGCCAGCCGCAGCCCCTGCAGGTAAGAGCAGTGGGGCTGTGAGGGGGATTTCGACAGACGATGACTAAGGAAAATTAAATAAGAATTAATTTCCCCTCAGGTTCGTCCATCGAAATCCCCCCCACACGAGCACCACTGCTCTTACCTGCAGCACCGCTCTTACCTGCACCTGCTTTGGCTATATATATCCAATGAGGCCTGGTAGTGATGTGGAGTCTGATCAAGAAACAAATTCATGGTTCACATAAGGACCCATTTATGCAACATTCTAGCTGTGCATTGGAAGCTCCTGGGAATACATGAACTGGGAACATTTTATGAGGACAGGCAGTTTGTAGGATGGCCCTATAGACCATGTCCTCTGCAATGAGGATGCTCAGGAGACTGCATTTAAAAGGGCCTTCTTCATGAAGGACAATTGCTCAGGTGTTTACTTAATGAATGTGGATAACCTTGACAGACATTCCTGTACTACATCAGGGAGGGGTGGCCCCAGCACCCATGGCAGCAGGAGTTGTGTTCTAAGAACATCACTCGATTATTTCTATTTGGAAGTGTTGCAGGGATTCTGCTCCTACACAGAACTGTGCATAGAGACTTGAAACCTCAGTGAATTAGGGTGTGCCAAAACTCACCTTAGTATCCAAAATCCCCTACCAGACTAGCAATCAGTGTCTCATTGGTTCTTACACACCCCCAATGATTAGACAACCCAGAACATGAACTTAGAACACCTCAGGTCACGTGGAACACATGAACACTTTTTCGTTATTCTAACATAGCAGTCCAGAACGAGTAGTAAGTGAGCACACGTACAGATACTTAAGGCATGGGTTTTTACAGTATAACATCTCAACAGCAGAACAGGCTCGTAATGTTTTACTGTTCCCCCCATCTGAATTGATATGTTTTAAAAATGTTTGTTTTTTTAAAGAATTTTTAAATGTCTTTTAAAATAATAATAATGGGTTATGCATTCTGCACTTTACTTATTGCACTAGCACTTCTATTAAGCACTTTTTAAGGATATTTGCTGCTAATACTATTCCATGATCATCTCCCCAGAAAGATAGTTTTTAATTGTGTTGGTTTTATCGATATGTGTATATTGGTTGAAAATTGTATATTATTCCATGTGTGTACCTTCAAAACGTCAGTTAATTTGTTAACGCAGGGTGATAACCATTACAGGGTTCTAATTGGGAAAAGATTGATATTGACCGTAAGTGTTCCACACGAGAATTATGCCGACTATTGTAGTGACAAAGATTATTGAAGAAAAGAGATTTCTTACTTTTTAATGAATGTATTTTAACAATATTGATGTTGTAATTCTTGACTGTTTTGCACATTGACTCGTATGAATGATGTTTTCTTTTTTATTTTTATGTGGAATTCCTTGGAATTCCAAATCATAATAAAATAAACTGAAAACTGAAAACTGAGGACACGTGTAAATTTGAAATATTTATTTCTAATGCCGTGTTCTCAGGCGCAGTATCTTAGCTAATACAAGCAAACATATTATAAGCAACAAGGTTATCAGCATAGTTACTATTCCATAAAATACAAAGGGAGAAAGCATGTTAAAATGCTAAAGGGAAGAAGGCTAAATTACACCTAAGTCTTACACTCCCTTGCTAGTATATTATATTATATCTAAAGAAGGTCCCTTTGGGTTTTATCAGGGCGGCCCCATACCTCTGGTCTTAGTAGAAAGGGATCACAACATCTACTACACCAACTCTCTGCATGCGAATATTCATCAAGTGTGTGTTCATGCTCTGCGCAGTGCCTTATTAAACACGCCAAAAGCCAGAGTTGGCCACAGCAGTATATGTGTTATGTCTAGGACGTGCGCTGATCAGACTGAACAACAACCACTGTATTGAAATAACCTTGAAGGCCTCGGCACTCACTGTACAGACATGGCTTACCAATTAAAGCTGATACTACAGGAAAACATATTATTCTCATGTTAAGCAAAATAGTCTACTAGGCTCAAAGCACTAATAACAATATATGCTGTGTGCAGAAGCAGCAGAAAGGAAAGATGGCGTTTAAACTTCTAATAAGCTCATGCTAACTTAACACAGTGTGAAGGCAAAGCCTATTTCCATGACACCCTCCCTTGATCCGAGCACGGATAAGATAAGATAAGATAAGATAAGATAAGATAAGATAAGATAAGGGGCAAATTTAGGAATGCAGAGTTCAAGAACAATAGTCCAAACATAAGTATCCAATTTGTTCCTAGAACGATAGAGATAAAAAAAAAAATTGAAGCCAACATCTCATAGTCTGTCAACAGTTCAATTTGTCAAAAAAAATTAAAATGTAACCTCTGGACGTAGCAAAGTCAATAGGTCTGGGCCCAAAAAAAATATTGATGAAAAAGTAAAAAAAATAGCCGATGTCCAATAAGTGGCGTCGGTCATAGATGAGAGAGAGTAGATATAACTCATCCCGATAATGAATATGCAAAATATGTAGCAACAGCCTCCAACAGAAAGTCACTGTTCTCATCCAAAAATAACTCGGCCATCCAATTTAACAAAGGGAAAGAACATACATGTTCCTCTATTACCGGAGCTGCTAGCACCATCAGAGGACAACTCGGTGGGTTTTCAATGAAGCTGAGTGCCAAGAAATCTTGTGCTGCAGTGAATACATTCCAACGACCCAGTACTCCATGCATCGCTGCAAAGGCCATAATACCTCCGTCAGAACAAAGCAATTCATGAGCAACTAAGGGGCTCATAAGTTGATTATAATCCGCATCGGGAGACACCGTATTGCAGAGACACAAATCCAGGGCACATTCGAAATCGCAAATCAGGCAATGAAAGACAGGCTGGACGCATGTGAAGTAGGAAAATCGAAACAATAATCCATAAGCTGCACTCAATGTTGCAAGAGGCAGCGCTCCATAGTAACTAAGCATTCGGGCGCGAAGCAGCCCCAGCCGAGACAGCTCTCCTTGTAGCACAGGATGTGCATCCATTTTGAAACAAGCAAAACAGTAAAAGCACGCCAGAGCCAGCAGTAAGGGAAATCCACCAAACAGGCTAGAAAAAATAGAATGAAAAAATGCTGGAAAGACACCAAATATAGTCTGAAAAGAAGTGACAAGGCCACTGCTTACAACTTTAAAAAAGTGAGCCAGCCCAGTTGTGGAGGATGCATTGAAGATAGTGTGAATTAACTCACCGAAATGCAATGGCAAATCAGTATTCAATAAAGCATGCACTTCTGTGCGGGTGTTAGCCACGGAAGGACAAATGTTTCACGAGCAGATGTGAAAGCAACTTCTTTTTGAGACAATAGAGCTCTTATGCGACTCATCTTGTTGAACTCTGCTTTCAAGGTCGGAATCTTGGGTCAGATGGAAACATCAAGTCTCCCATGCTGAGGAGCATACATTACATTTTTACAGCAAACCACCCTTTCACTGACGGTAACAACATAAGCAATTCCCGCTACTAACCCACAACAATCTTCATTATTTAAAAGTAAATAACTCCCGTTTGCCAGTAATGTGAATAAGGGTACGATAGCAGGCACAGGTGTACTTCGGCTCATTCTGATTACAGGAGCCGTGTAATTGGGTATGTCTACACATCAACGAGTGATCCGGTGTTTCAGTGCAATCTTCACCATTCAAATAAACTTCCTTTCCCTCCCTAAGGCATCTACAGGTAAATGGAAGTGACCAAGCTTCATAGATATAAGCACTGCCAAGAGGCTCATATCTACCAATGGCAAAATGCTTCATACATCCCTCAAACTTGAACAGAGGAAACGGGAGAGTTATTAAACCGTGGATAAGCCACGTTGCAGTATTGGCTTCTGACACAGAGAATGGTAAAGGTTCCAACCTTTCAATGTGTAACATAGAAAAAGATGCATCTTTCATCGACAGTAAACGTTGCTTATCAGTCAAATTAAACGGGGCAAACAAGGACAATGTATTCATGCAATGCCAGGGCACTTTTCCTGCCTTTAAGGTCTGCAGGGTCCATGCAAACTGCATAATAGAACACAATTGATTTTGACCATGGTACAGAACAGACACTACATCTTGCACAATATCAACAACAGATGATACAATATTGTCTAATGTGTAAATACGGGAAGAGAGCGTGTTTATGCTATTATCTACAACCGCTAGCACTTTTTCTAAATTGGCTTGATCTATAGCCCTAATGTGGGTAGCTGCCTCAATCTGGGATGTTTTCCAGACTTTGTTGTAAATTGCATATATCCATCTTTTAGATCTACCGTTAGCCAGGCCCTTAATAAAATCATTCAGATCAACATCGTCAGTCAGTTTAGACAAATGTAGTTTAACTGACGCCAAGGTAGAATGTTTGAGCCAATTCTGACACAATTTCCCTACAGAATAGCTAGTCACAGAATGGCCACTTTCAAAACGGGGATCCACCCTGACCTGTGAAAAACCATGAGCTAAACCCAGAAAACGATGCTGGCAAGAGTCAGCACTTTTGTGCCAGAGCAACCAACCTTTGGGATCCAAATTGGAAAGGTTAAAGGAAGAATTTAACAACAGAGTTTGTAGCTCTCTCATCAAAAATTTAGTGGCATTATTCCAACCGGAATATTCTTCTAATTCAGGAAAAGAAGGAGCATTTAATTTTTAGTAGTAGCCAATCCAAAGCAAGTTGTCTGTGAAATCGTAGAATTCAAAAACAACATATGGTTCGGGATGAGGCATGCACGGTGCAAAGCCTCAGTGCCTTGCACTTGCCAGCTTTTAGAACCCCAAACAGATTTAAGGCCAATGGTTTCCTTCCACAACTCATAGCCCCCAACAGCCAACTGGTCTAGAAAGGACTTTGAATACAATAATTTAGTATCGGTAAGTCTAACTTTGGATGTGGACTTTTCAGTCATTTTAAAATAAAATGCATTGGGATTCGACTGATTAAAATCGGTAAAGTAAGAAGGAAGGAAAGAAGGAAAAAAAGGAAGAAGAACTGCCTTGTATGTGTTCCTCCTGGTATTAGCTTTATGGAGGTAATGATTGCCAAAATGTTAGTAACAATATAAATCAATATAAATCACCGTAATTAGCAGATTCTAAATACAAATCTTCAGCATCAAAGGCAGCATAATATTTCAAATCAGAAAACAAAGCTTCTACGGCCTGGACATCCCAATCATCTAATGTATATATTTTTTAATTACATCCCCCATTGAAACTCAAAGCACATTAGGGACATTTATACCCTCAGTGGGCCCATGGATTTGAAATCGAACAGCATCCCATACAATCCCATCTAAGACAGGTCAAGCAGTGATGTTAACAAAGACCAAGTCTCTCTTCAATCTGTGTGATGAGGAATGGGGAGCCAATGTTCCATTGATATGTCGGATGCATGTTCTCTCCTCGACATAGTGTCCATTCACGAGTCGGAAAAAATACACCACAAAGCCAATTGACATAAAAAGGTAAATTGAAAAAAGCACCAGCCAAATGTAGGTCCAAGGGGGAATCAAAAAATGTTTTTTAAACAGTCTTGTCATAACAGAAATTCTTGAATGTTTCCCCGATGTGTGTGAATCAGTGTCAAATGAAAATCTGGATTCCGTAGCCAAACGAGTTTGCAAATCAGGCATCAATAAGTCAGTTGGGTAAGTGTAGTCTGTTTCATTAAGTAAAGTACCAGGCAGTGTACTCAATAAAGGACTAGAAATTGTAGGCATCTCGATGGCAACATCAGGCATTGGATTAGAAGCCGGAGCCAAAACAGAATTTCTCAAAATCGAAGGACATGAGACCGCCGGTGTCATACTAAGAAGTATCGGCCACTCTGTGCATCTTGACATTGTCAATGGAGATGTACCTATTTTCCTTACGACCTGGAAGTGGTGGTAAAATGACTGTTCTAGTGCCCTTCACACCAAGCACTGGAACTGGAGCTCGATAAGAGGGACCAAATTCTTTCTTGTTTTCGATCTTCTCTCGAACCAGTTCTCCAACTTGGGGTAGCCAGCCAACTACCGGGATCTGCAACGCATCATCCGAGGTGGAAGGCAAATTTTCCTTTGAAAGACTGTCTCTTGTCTCTTGTCTCTTGTAGATTCTGTAAAACATTGCAATGTTCATCCACTTCAAAGGAGGCAGCAACCGCCGCCTGGTCTAGACCGTGAAGGCCCGGTACAAAGATCTTGATACCAAAGAGCATTTCGTATGGGGTCCACCCACCCAGAGACATTCTAGGGAGATTATTAAGAGCACGCTGCATGCCATTGAGGTGGGCCAGCCAGTTCCTGCCAGTGCCTATAACTCTAGCTGTCAAAGACTGCTTTAAATCTCGGTTCATTCGTTTCACAACACTATTACCCTCAGGTCGTTATGGAGACGTAAACTTCCGCGACGGAAGCCTTAGCTTCACGTCGGATGGAATATTGAGGTTGAGGCTGTGGCATAGACCGCAAAGGAATCTCGTGGTGTGGGGAAAATTGATCCCACCCACAATGTGTACGGTACAAAGCCGGCGCAAGAGCCTTAGCCCACTCTTCTGCAAAATTCAGCGCATGCTCTTTCCAGACCGTGTGCGCGAAACTAGGGAGGATTACCTCTTCCCCTCTCGGAGCCACGAGCACAAAAGGTGGGGGCCAGTCAGCCTCCGCTAACAAAATGTCATAGGTAGTTGCAAGATTTTCCCAAAATATCCCTTTTATGGTACGCTGTATGTCACCTTCAATTAAAAGGACTATTTCATAAAGTCTATCAGGGGGAGCCACTCTAGTACCAGCTGTCTCCACAACAACAAATTGGTCAGTCGCTGTCACTTGCAGTAGTGGACGCAGGGCCACTCGCACTATGGTAATCTCCTCCGCGCTGTCCAACAATGTCAGCGCCCATGTCAGATTACGAAGCTGCGTTCTCACTATCTGTGGCATATCTCGCTGTTAAAGCGGCAACTTTCTTTTTCTGAAACTGGGGTCTTTTCGGTGTCGAATAGTCCTGCTTGCCTTTACTGTCCTTGGGGCGGGCCTGGTTGCATCCCTGCTGGACACCCCGACCTCTGTCGTCTTCTCCACTACCGGTCGATGAGATCGATGAGTCCTGAAAAGAACGAGGAGAGCGTTGTTCAGAAACCTGAAAACGATAGGTGATTTTATCGTCGCGCGATCGCGCAAGTCATAAACACGTTCTGTAGACGCAGGCACTGAAGATGCAGGACGTGACTCCTGTTTCTGCTGTTGTTGTTTACCCTGTTTTTTATTTTTTGGGCAATTTTGCTTTTTTAGCCTTGGGCTGTTCGTCTGTTTCTGACTTTGGCTCTTGGGGTTGCTTTTTCTCTTTAACAGAGAAAGGCTTGACACCTAAACTATTGCGGCCCACGGTTCTATAAGCCGCCACAATAATTCTCGGTAACTGTTGGGGTTTATTGGGAACCGCCAGCAAAGGATTAGACACCTGAAAGCTTACTGCATCTCCCTTGACATTAGCAAGTACGAGATCAGAAACGACGTCAAAACAGCCGCGTAGGCGCCTACCCAATTCAACCGCTGCCTCAGGTCCGTGCTCATCTTGAACACGTTTAATGACCGAGGGAAGGACAGTGATTGATGGGGTGCTGAAGCACCTCGTATACACTGCTGCAAAAATCTTACCCCAAGACTCAGAGTCACCAGCTTCAGGGATGTATGTATGTATGTATGTATGTATAAATAATTTTATAACACGCTCTGTTACCTGGGAGTATCCTGGCGCGATGGGAAAGAACAGAGGGGAAACAAACAAGAATCAGCTTATGTCACACTCCTAAAAAGATGGGTTTTCAGATTTCTCTTGAACTGCGCTACACACTGAGTGGAGCGCAAGTGAAGGGGAAGGGGCTTCCAGGCTCGGGCTGCCACTACTGCAATGGACTGGCCTCCTAGTCTGGTTCGCTTAAAGCGAGGGAGGGTCATTTTAAACAAAGAGGAAGATCTAAGAGCTCTTGTGGGAGCATAGAGAGTAAATCTCTTCTTCAGATAGGAAGGTCCTTGGTCATGGCTGGCTCTAAATGAGAGCCCTAGGGATTTGAAAAGGATACGTTGTGGCACTGGCAGCCAATGAAGGCTAGACATATGAGAGCGAACGCTCTTCCATCTCGGATCAAGTCTTTAGGCATACTAATTGTTATAATCCTGTGTTTTTCACTAGGAGTCGTGTTAGGAAAATATTGCTTACAGCTGCTCCAACTTCTCGGCAAGCCAGAAAGAAAAGTCATCCTTATTCTGGGGGCGCTTGCCCATCACTGCATTTACCATCACTGGGCTCAACTTAATTCCGCTCTGTCCGGCTGGAAGCGCCACAACACCTGGGGCCCCGCTCGGGAGATTGCGGGTAATGTACTGTACTAACGACTTAATAACGCTAACTGCGACTGTATGTAGTCATCTTATATCTGCAAGGGGGCACGCTCCTGCTTGATAATGCGGTGTAAATCCAGCCAAAACAGGCCAAGTAGCGCCTGGAATGGACAAAGGACCTAGTCTCGGAGTCAATAAAGTGTGGGGTGGGGCGCCATTAAACCAAACTCGGTGCTGCCAAGCATTAATCGGAACTTCCTGTGTCCTTTACGGAACATATTCCTGTGGCACGGCAGTGGGAGTGTACGCATTGAACACATTAATATTTGCGTTCACTGCTGAGAAGGTCACCCATGAGTAGAAAATCTCAAAAGGGTAAGCCACTTCCGCCCACACAACCAGAAGGCGGTACAACAAGAACCTCCGTAGTACTACTGGGTAGTAATTCAAAAGGAAACCGTTTGAATAGATTCAAGCTTGAAAACACCTATGTAATTATAGGTAGGTTTGTCCGACACCACTGTCTTCCGGAAACAATAGCAAAGGGGGTTAAGGACTGAATGAAGTACTAATCAAGTGTCATGTAATAAGACCACCAACGATTGGGCGCCATGTCGCAGGGATTCTGCTCGTACACAGAACTGTGCATAGAGGATTGGAACCTCAGTGAATCAGGGTGTGCCAAAATTCACCTTAGTATCCAAAATCTCCTACCAGACTAGCAATCAGTGTCTCATTAGTTCTTTCACACCCCCAATGATTAGACAACCCAGAACATGAACTTAGAACACCTCAGGTCACTTGGAACACATGAACACTCTTTTGTTATACTAACAAACCAGTCCAGAACGAGGAGTCAATGAGGACACGTGCAAGTTTGAAATATTTATTTCGAATGCCGTGTTCTCAGGTGCAGTATCTTAGTTAATACAAGCAAACATATTATAAGCAACAAGGTTATCAGCGTAGTTACTATTCCATAAAATACAAAGGGAGAAAGCATGTTAAAATGCTAAAGGAAAGAAGGCTAAAGTACACCTAAGTCTTACCCTCCCTTGCTAGTATATTATATTATATCTAGGGCTCTTTGGGTTTTAGCAGGGTGACCCCATACCTCTGGTCTTAGTAGAAAGGGATCACATCATCTTCTACACCAACTCTCTGCATGCGAATATTCATCTAGTGTGTGTTCATGCTCTGCGCAGTGCATTATTAAACGCGCCAAAAGTCAGTGTTGGCCACAGCTCTATATGTGTTATGTCTAGGACGTGCGCTGATCAGACAAACAACAACCACTGTGTTGAAATAACCTTGAAGGCCTCGGCACTCACTGTACAGACATAGCTTACCAAGCAAAGCTGATACTACAGGAAAACATATTATTCTCGGATAAAGCATAATAGTCTACTAGGCTCAAAGCACTAATAGCAATATATACCGTATGCAGAAGCAGCAGAAAGGAAAGATGGCGTTTAAACTTCTAATAAGCTCATGCTAACTTAACACAGTGTGAAGGCAAAGCCTATCTCCATGACAGAAGGGCTTGGCTTCTATAAGTGCTCAGTGTTCCACTCCAGTAGCATGTCACCAGCATGGATGGGAGGTGGCTGGCTGAGAGTTTACCTGCCAAGAACACCACATCTGGACGACATAAAACATCATATTTAAAATAAATTTGGTTTCCTACCCAAATTAAATGGAGTTACACAAATATCCGGAATCATATTTCGTTGCAGTAGAACAGAGTTCTGTTTCGATTCAAAAAATGGTGGGGCTAATTTACAAGTACCTCGTGTCGCCCGTACATCACTTTTTCCCATGTTAACCTTTTCGATGCATCGGACGCCCCATGGCCATCGGACGTCATGGTGGGCATGTGTGTCGGACGGCCGGGGATCATCCGCTCTGCACACGCGTCGGATTCAGCCGCACCCCGGCTGAATGTCCGCCATGGTGAAAATGCAAAAAGTGACGTACTGGACGTGCAAGGGGCTTGTAAATTAGCCGCTCAGTGGTTAGCGACAGGCAGGTGCAGTCTATGCGGTTAACATCCCCGACAGTTCGGTAACAACATATTCTCTGACATTTGCCTAAACATATCCATATGGAGACGCTTGCACTCCAACAATTATGGGATGGCTGGGGGAGTAAGCCTAGGAGGAGAGACTGCAGTGTAGTGATGCTCTGGTGGGCGTATGCAACCTCTCCAGCCCAGCATCCTAGGCTATCGGATCTACCTTACAGACTTCCACCACAGCCAGAACATTCTGACGCCCTACACATCTGCCTCTTCTGGGCTGTCAGGCATTTGAGAGTTCCTCTACAATCATGGACTTCAGACCTGCCTCGTCTGGAGCTGGATGTCAGCCATCTTGTAAAGGACTTCCTACTGTAAGCCGGCTGTGGCTAGCGACCAATAGAACCGAACCCACATCCACCGTCCACCAACCGGTGTGCTCTTCTTCAGGTCCTCCGGAGCTCAGAGGTTACTTGTATGTGTTGGTACTTAATAGAAAGCAGGTTAAAGTGAGAGGCAGGAGATGAAGGATGGACTCAGATACAATTACCAGACTAAATGTGGTGTTGTCAAAGAAGGGAATCATCTGATGTGTAGCTAGTATTGTGCTAAGCTGTGTAGGGTCCAAGCCACTGTCAGTTGAGCTGGAGCCCCCCAAGCCATGCCTCATCTAACTGGCTCCACAGTAAATATCCCTTTATTCCTACTCTGAGGCGGTCTTCATCTTTGTGGCACCAGCTACAACACCTAGAGAGTCTAGATGAAAAAATAATGCAACATCTTGAAAGAATAACACTGAAAGTACACGCACTACTAACTTCACACACAAGTAGAAATTGCCCATTTTTTATTTCTTCCATTTTCCCCCTTATCATTGTAACCAAAATGCATTTTCACGTTTTGATTTCAAACTTTTGTAAGTAATGCCACTCCAGGTCTTTACAGGGTCTTTACAGGGGCAGTGAGGCTCTGAGGTCACCTGCATCAATCCTGCTCCCATGCTTCCGTCACACGACTTCTCGTGGGAGAGGGAGACAAAGAGAAGTGACAGATGGAGCAAGAGAAATAAACAGAAAAGGAGTGGGAACTGATCGCAATGTTGACAAACTGAAATAACGCGTGGTTGCCTCATGCCACCCACGCCGTGGAAACAATAATAGGCCATACCTGGGATGAAGTGTGGCAATCATGGGATACACATGAAGGAAGCCATGTGAGGCTGGTTTGTCACATGCTGTGGAGTCATGGGGAAGAAATGTGTCACAGGCCCTTTTCAAACCACAGCCTTCAAAACATCTGCGCCTTTCTCCAGTAATTAAATCACAAAGTAAATAAATCCATTAATGCAGACATAACCACATTACCCCTCATTTTCTGTTGACCCTAGCCCGACACAAACGTATACTCAAATCGTGAATACGTCCTTCACCCAAGGTATGGTCTTCTGGGCTCCCACACAAGCCATGACGTCACCTCGCTGACTATAAAGGTGAAAATAAACAAGAAGAACATGGCGGCCACCATCCTATCTCCCCCCTCTATCACAAAATGAACAGAGGTAACTCCACTGCGAAGCAAGCAGCAAACTTTACAGCCACTAAACAGATACCATTCCACGTAGGGGAGCAGAGATGACACTTCTTGTCAACAGACATGACAATAAAACATTGTTTTATTAAGGTGAGTCAATCCTTGAGTTGTCACCACCAACACCCCTCCCAAGAAGAAGCACTTGGCCTTTCCTTACGAAAGAAAACCGCAAACCTAGCTGAGCCAGAGCCTCACAGACCCAATAACTTCCCTCTTCTCTTAAAATGATAAGATTTGTGTTGGGCAGCTAAAATGTGGTGGAACCATTGAGCCATGGCAGACACGGCTCATAGGGCCTCTGTGGTAGAGTGGATCTTATAAATGGTCTGAAGTGAGGAGATGCCCATGGCGGCTTCATCCCACCTGTTCCCGGCCTCCCAGCATGCAGCGGTAGGTCAGCGGTGGTGACCGCTAGAGGCATACACAGCAACCGGGGGCCATTTTGCAGAAAATAGAAGATGGTGTCACCACCATGAGTTGATGAATGGATTAGCAAACTTCAATTTGCTGTCAAGATAATCAAGTTTGCCGGAAATAACAAAATAGTTTGATGAAGAAATATGTATTTTGCTGCCATTTTGTTTCTCTTGCTGAATATTTATTACATACTCAATTTAATTCAAAACAGCTTTATTCGGTGATAACAAGACAAGCACCATAAAAGCATACAAACACCTATATATCAAGAAAAGAAAAATACAATCTGATTAATATTCGTATGCAATAATTAAAAAAAATATATATATATATACAGGCTTGAACTACGTAAGGAGAATGTACGATAAAATGACAAATCCGATTATCCAAAGTTTTATAAAAAGACGATCAGCTACAAATTCATACAGTAATTCTATACAAACTCCTTCGCCCAGCGGCCTCAAAGCTCAACGCTGAAAACACAACCTACTGGGAAACACAGATAGGCTGGAAACCCACAGAACAAGAAATGGAGACCATGGGGTCATCCCCTGATATCACCAGTACTAGCTCAAACAAAATTCTGGCTGCGGCACCAAGCGTACTGGACTCCGGTTCGCTTAGCGAAACTAGGCCTAAAGGAGAACAGCCACTGCTGGAACTGTAACAGCGAAACAGGGGACCTAGCCCACCTAATCTTCTACTGCAGCAAGGTCAAGAAATTTTGGGATAAAGTGTTCGACTTTACTAACAAGACCCTAGGCTGCAACCTGAAACAAGAGTTCGGCACTTTAACCACAGCACACTTCAACACCGACATTACCTCACAGCAAGACAGAAAGCTTCTCGACTTCCTCCTGACTAGTGCAACAAAGACAGTACTAGCCAAGTGGAAAGACACCACCAAGGCCTCTTTCAAGAGGTGGCTAAATTGGGTAACATTCTTAAGAGGAGCTGACAACACTGCATTAATACACACACCTTGAAGAAAATCTAACAGAGAGATGTGGTCATCATTAGATAATATTCCTAGACCCGTACAAACCACCCTAGACAGCTAAATTAGTGATAACCATCCACAGGGCTAGACAGCCGATCCTCAACCAGCCGCCAAACATTTATATGTTATATGTATATGTTATATGTTATATGTTTAAAACTAGGTTTAGGGCGAAGAAAAGGGGCCATTTGCAACCAAGTCAAAAGGACGACTAGCCTAACAGGACATTTAACCAGCCATCCAATAGCCATATACAAAACGCTTCTACACAATTTATGTATCCCACATGGATCAGCGAATTGCTCTAATTGCTTTAAATGTTGCATGTTTTATTTGTATCCTGTTAAGAAAAAAACCAATAAAAATATATTAAAAAAAAAAAAGAAGTTAATCATCTTCTTTTTCATACAGCAAAGCATCCAACAGTGCATAGTCTTTTCTTTTTCTAAGTGATTGTTGTATGAAACGGATTGCAGAGCTAATAAATTTCATTGTATCCATGCTGCATATAAAATTAAACGCGTTCTTATAGTTAAAAAGCATATTTTTCAAAAAGAGCGGTTTCAATACAGTTGAGGCACACACAGCAACCTGGGGCCATTTTGCAGAAAATAGAAGATGGTGTCACCACCATGAGTTATGAATGGATTAGTCAACTTCAATTTGCTCTCAAGATAATCAAGTTTGCCGGAAATAACAAAATAGTTTGATGAAGAAATATGTCTTTTGCTGCCATTTTGTTTCTTCTTGCTGAATCTTTATTACATACTCATAGAGGTATGTCCGTCAGATAAGTGTGTTAATGCGTGTGATTACTTTTCTATATTGTCTGCCTTGAAAACTAACTACATTCCCTATTAAAAACATAGAATATGATTCAGACGTGCCTGGTCAGTGTAGAGCAGTGAAACTGACTTAAGGGGCTCCTACTGGGGCGTGCAGAATACGCCAGCTGTGCATGATGTCGCAAACCAAGGTGGACACCCCAATAAACACAATGGGAACAGAGAGGGATCCCTTCCAGCAGCTTACCTTGGGGTAGTAGATATAGCAGACCTCTCCCAAGTCCTTTCCGGTGACGACACCCAGGCGCACGGCCAGCCGCTGGCACAGGAGCCCCAGGACTGTGGACCAGAGCAGAACCCAAACAAGCTGTGGAAAAGAGGGGCAGAGGAGGTGACTGAGAGTGGACACATATGTCAGGTCAGGTCAAATTTCCTATCACTCAATCTCACTCTTTGCCCTCCTTCATATTACATAGTATTATAGAGTGCAAGTCGATTCTTCAGTCTCTTTTGATGCTATCAGACTGACATGTGATTTAAAAAAAAGTTAACTTTTATCAGGTCTTTAAAACTTCTAAATATTGTAAGTGAGGACATCATAGGAAATGACATTAGATGATCATTAACATTTGATGCACAGGAAATTGCGTCAAAAGGCCTCTGATACTGACTAGATTGACAGGTGACTATTTTGAACTACAAGGTGACATGACAGCTAAACAAGCAAACACTACCTGTCTGGCCATTGTCGATCCCAGCCGCACTTAAAAAATGGCTACACGCAGAGGCGCTTCCTGATGATGTTTGGGCTTACTCCGCACCTCATGAAGTCTAGATGCACTTAGCTCTTGCTGACACCGTTCACTCAACACCTGATGTGGAAAAAGACTCACTCACTCTCTGTGATGCTAAGGCTCACTCACCGGTTCATAATGACCAGACGCACTCACCTGCTGCCGAAGTCCAAACTCCCTGTTACCCTCACGCGGCCCAGATCCAGTCAATGTTTCATGTAGCTGAACTCTTGATCAAGTTCTGGCGTACTGAAGTTTTGATGACTTCTCCAACCCTCCACCACTTAATAATGTTCAAACTCACTCCGATCTTAATGAATCCCACACTGATTGAGCTCTCGATAATGCCCAGACTCACACGTCACATTTCATCCGCTCTTGACGAAGTTGAGACCCACTAAGCAGATCAAGTAGCTTAACCCCACTGAGCTCTTAATTTTACGCATAGACTCACTGAGCATTTTACTAACCCAGATTTAATCCTCAGACTCACTGAGCTCTTCATAATATCCAGATATATGTACCCAGACTCACCGAGCTCTTCATAATGCCCAGATACATGTACCCAGACTCACCGAGCTCTTCATAATGCCCAGATATATGTACCCAGACTCACCGAGCTCTTCATAATGCCCAGATATATGTACCCAGACTCACCGAGCTCTTCATAATGCCTAGATATATGTACCCAGACTCACCGAGCTCTTCATAATGCCCAGATATATGTACCCAGACTCACCAAGCTCTTCATAATGCCCAGATATATGTACCCAGACTCACCGACCTCTTCACAATGTCCAGATATATGTACCCAGACTCACCAAGCTCTTCATAATGTCCAGATATATGTACCCAGACTCACCAAGCTCTTCACAATGTCCAGATATATGTACCCAGACTCACCAAGCTCTTCAAAATGCCCAGATATATGTACCCAGACTCACCGAGCTCTTCACAATGTCCAGATATATGTACCCAGACTCACCGAGCTCTTCACAATGCCCAGATATATGTACCCAGACTCACTGAGCTCTTCATAATGCCCAGATATATGTACCCAGACTCACCGACCTCTTCACAATGTCCAGATATATGTACCCAGACTCACCGAGCTCTTCATAATGTCCAGATATATGTACCCAGACTCACCAAGCTCTTCACAATGTCCAGATATATGTACCCAGACTCACCGAGCTCTTCATAATGTCCAGATATATGTACCCAGACTCACTGAGCTCTTCATAATGTCAAGATATATGTACCCAGACTCACCGAGCTCTTCTTAATGTCCAGATATATTTACCCAGACAAACCGAGCTCTTCACAATGTCCAGATATATGTACCCAGACTCACCGAGCTCTTCATAATGCCCAGATATATGTACCCAGACTCACCGAGCTCTTCATAATGTCCAGATATATGTACCCAGACTCACCGAGCTCTTCATAATGTCAAGATATATGTACCCAGACTCACCGAGCTCTTCATATTGTCCAGATATATGAAGCCCAGACTCACTGAGCTCTTCACAATGCCCAGATATATGTACCCAGACTCACCGAGCTCTTCATAATGTCCAGATATATGTACCCAGACTCACCCAGCTCTTCATAATGTCCAGATATATGTACCCAGACTCACCGAGCTCTTCACAATGTCCAGATATATGTACCCAGACTCACCGAGCTCTTCATAATGTCAAGATATATGTACCCAGACTCACCGAGCTCTTCATAATGTCCATATATATGTACCCAGACTCACCGAGCTCTTCACAATGTCCAGATATATGTACCCAGACTCACCGAGCTCTTCATAATGTCCAGATATATGTACCCAGACTCACCGAGCTCTTCACAATGTCCAGATATATGTACCCAGACTCACCGAGCTCTTCATAATATCAAGATATATGTACCCAGACTCACCGAGCTCTTCATAATGTCCAGATATATGAAGCCCAGACTCACTGAGCTCTTCACAATGCCCAGATATATGTACCCAGACTCACCGAGCTATTCATAATATCAAGATATATGTACCCAGACTCACCGAGCTCTTCATAATGTCCAGATATATGAAGCCCAGACTCACTGAGCTCTTCACAATGCCCAGATATATGTATCCAGACTCACCGAGCTCTTCAAAATGCCCAGATATATGAAGCCCAGACTCACTGAGCTCTTCACAATGCCCAGATATATGTACCCAGACTCACCGAGCTCTTCATATTGTCCAGATATATGAAGCCCAGACTCACTGAGCTCTTCACAATGCCCAGATATATGTATCCAGACTCACCGAGCTCTTCAAAATGCCCAGATATATGAAGCCCAGACTCACTGAGCTCTTCACAATGCCCAGATATATGTACCCAGACTCACCAAGCTCTTCATAATATCAAGATATATGTACCCAGACTCACCGAGCTCTTCACAATGTCCAGATATATGAAGCCCAGACTCACTGAGCTCTTCACAATGCCCAGATATATGAAGCCCAGACTCACTGAGCTCTTCAAAATGCCCAGATATATGTACCCAGACTCACAGAGCTCTTCAAAATGCCCAGATATATGTACCCAGACTCACCGAGCTCTTCATAATGTCAAGATATATGTACCTAGTCTCTTGTTGCCCAGCCCATTTGTTGGAGGTTTTTCATGCACTTGATCTTATAAAACTGCAATCCCTTCTTAAGGGACTTAAATCGGGTTCACCAACAGATGTTGCCCCTCCCAAAATCCTGCAGGAATTTTCTGAAGTAGTGACCCCAGTATTATTAGATTGTATCAATTCTTCTCTTGAATCAGCCATTGTGCCTCAACAGTGGAAACAGGCCAGAGTTAGGGCTTTGCTTAAAAAAACCTAGCCTGGATCCAGAGAATTGGAGTAACTATCGGCCTATTTCCCTGCTTCCTGGTATTAGTAAGATCGCAGAGAAATTTGTAAATTCGATCTTGTCTGCACATCTGGAAGACAATAAATATCTTCACGACTCCCAAACTGGCTTTAGACCTAGGCAAGGAACTGAGACAGCTATATTGGCTGCATCAGAAGAAATAAAAAGAACCGTGGATGCTGGAGGCTGCGCTGCCCTTATTTTATTGGACCTCAGCGCAGCCTTCGACACGGTGAACCATCATTTAATGATACAAAGATTGAGGGAAGTGGGAGTAACAGGGCTAGCCCTTAAATGGTTTCAATCTTTTCTCCAAGATCGCTCCTACAGGGTATTCGAAGGAGAATCTGTATCGGAGCCTATCTTGCTGAACTGTGGGGTTCCCTAAGGATCCTCCCTTAGACCCACTATGTTCAACATTCATATGAGTTCAATGGCTGAGAAATTAATTCCGTTTGGAGTTCAGGTGGTCTCATATGCAGATGATACCCAATTGGTGGTATCTCTAAATCATGGTAGTCTGCCCAACCCTGATCTTCTGGCCTGTCTTCAGGTAGTTTTTGAGTGGATGAACAGTTCGTTCTTGAAGCTCAATGGCTCCAAGACGGAGCTTAGGTTTTTTTGGTAAATCAGCCCCAGCCAACATTGATCTCCTATGGCCTATCTGTCTGGGAACCCCTCCGATCCCCAAGAAGCATGTTAAAAGCTTGGGAGTCTGGATCGATACCAACCTTGACTTCAAAGAAAAGTCATGCAGAGTAGCAGGAAGCTGCTTCGGACTGCTCAGGAAATTCAGGAAAATTCTTTCATTGCTTCCTT
The DNA here is from genome assembly GCF_964263255.1 of Lissotriton vulgaris. Lineage (NCBI taxonomy): Eukaryota > Metazoa > Chordata > Amphibia > Caudata > Salamandridae > Lissotriton > Lissotriton vulgaris. The sequence goes on from NC_141687.1 coordinate 60,970,669, forward strand.
TTGGGGCAAAACGCATACTGATGCAGGCAATAGTGCTCGCGCGACTTGATTACGCGAACGCATTATACTTGGGTGCTCCAACGGCCACTATTAAGAGACTGCAGACAGTGCAGAACTGTGCAGCTCGCTTACTGCTGAATGTTCCTAAACGATCTTCTGCCAAACCTGCTCTGGCCAAATTACATTGGCTCCCTGTACAGCAGAGAGTGCAATTTAAGGCCGTCTGCATTATACACAAATCAGTTGGGGGAAATGGTCCCCCTCAGCTGAGGTCCTGGAACCAATGGTACACTCCTAACAGGAATCTGAGATCTAGTAGCAAGGGTCTCTTGCCTGTGCCTAGAATTAAGCATGCGAGGACTGGAGGTCGTCTGTTCTCGTTTAATGGACCCAGATTGTGGAATACTATTCACTTCATATACAGCGTGAGTCTGATCACCTCAAGTTTCGTAAGCTTCTAAAAACGTTTCTTTTCTAGCTGATTTATGTTGTATTAGGGTGCTTAGCGCTGGGATGCCTCCGGGTAACTACGTGCTTTAAAAATGCTACTCAATAACAATAACAAACGAGCTCTTCAAAATGCCCAGATATATGTACCCAGACTCACCGAGCTCTTCACAATGCCCAGATATATGTACCCAGACTCACCGAGCTCTTCAAAATGCCCAGATATATGTACCCAGACTCACCGAGCTCTTCACAATGCCCAGATATATGTACCCAGACTCACCGAGCTCTTCAAAATGCCCAGATATATGTACCTAGACTCACCGAGCTCTTCACAATGTCCAGATATATGTACCCAGACTCATCGAGCTCTTCAAAATGCCCAGATACATGTACCCAGACTCACCAAGCTCTTCACAATGTCCAGATATATGTACCCAGACTCACCAAGCTCTTCACAATGTCCAGATATATGTACCCAGACTCACCGAGCTCTTCACAATGTCCAGATATATGTACCCAGACTCACCGAGCTCTTCACAATGTCCAGATATATGTACCCAGACTCACCAAGCTCTTCACAATGTCCAGATATATGTACCCAGACTCACCGAGCTCTTCACAATGTCCAGATATATGTACCCAGACTCACCGAGCTCTTCACAATGTCCAGATATATGTACCCAGACTCACCGTGCTCTTCACAATGTCCAGATATATGTACCCAGACTCACCGAGATCTTCATAATGTCCAGACATATGTACCCAGACTCACCGAACTCTTCACAATGTCCAGATATATGTACCCAGACTCACTGAGCTCTTCACAATGCCCAGATATATGTACCCAGACTCACCAAGCTCTTCACAATGCCCAGATATATGTACCCAGACTCACCAAGCTCTTCACAATGCCCAGATATATGTACCCAGACTCACGAGCTCTTCATAATGTCTAGATATATGTACCCAGACTCACCGAGCTCGTCACAATGTCCAGATATATGTACCCAGACTCACTGAGCTCTTGATAATGGCCAGATATATGTACCCAAAAGGCACTGGGCTCTTGCTAGATGCAAGTCCCAGGAACAATCAGCTCTTGAAGAAGCATTATCTATCCAATTTAAGAATCTTACTCTAGTCCAAGTGTGGTAGTGGAAGCTTCCTTCAGTCCTAGTGGAGTAGAACCCCTCCCCCACCCTCGCACAGTACCGCTGGCATACCTTAAACCCGGCGATGGCCCCGCTCTGCAGGTCGGACTCTATGTTCCCGGGATCCAGGTAGGCGATGCTCATCAGGAAGCCGGGTCCGGTGAAGGCCCAAAGTTTTCGGAAGCTGAAACCAGGCTGTGACAACAAGAGGAAACAGGAGGACCACAGATGGTGAGATGCCACTACCACAACAGCAGTTTCATAGGGGGGCGGACTGATGGGTTGAGCGAGAGAACGGCCCACTGGACAAAATAGGAGGATGGTTCAGTGTGGTTGTGAAGAGTAGCATAAGATAAATCTTTGTATTTGTTTGTATACTTCATAAAACTTACTACACCACTTTGTCATGAGTTATCAAAATATTATGCAATACACAATGTTGTGATATAATACAATGTCTGCCCTATTCCTCTCAAACTGAACTTTCAATTGTGAGTATATGGTTATTGACTAATCCTTAGGGTGAGGCAGTACAAGCATGTATTAGGTCATTTAAGGCAGGGTGGTACCATGGAATCGACCCCTTTCCTTTGCCAATATCGCAGAGTGGCACTACGGACTGCGGCCGGCCCCGTCCAATCTCTGTTCTTAAATCTGTACAGTGTCTGGAGGTCTGCTCCCTCTCCCAGGTCTCCAGCTCTACAACGTCAGCCATTCCGAGGGACTGGCATCATTATTTAATTAATTCTGCTCCTATAATGTTAATAACGCAGAATTTCCGAGTGCGCTAGCGGGTAGCCATTGTGCTTCATGCCAGATTGACTGCCAGGAGCCGCTGGCACCAACCTCTCCACCCAACGGAGACCCAACAACAGAAAGACCTATGAGAAGGAGCCATGACCTACTGTTGTCCTGTGACCTAGAGATTATCTCTATGCCTTTGATGGCAATTATTCTAATAGTAGTCCTGCATAAACCACATATGTGCTCATGACGTCATCTGGTTGTCAATGTCTGGTTCTCCTAACTCCCTTTTTTTTCTCTTCACTTCCTTTTCTAGTGAGATGCCTTCATGATTCTTTAGGTTTCCGTGTTTCATCCTGGCAGGATCAGCCAGTGTCTTCCTGCAGCCCACCTTATCTCTTGAAAGAGTAGTCACTTTCTGTCTCATTCTGATTCTGGGAAACCTTCTGGACTCTGGTTGCAGGCTGGATTACTGACACACTATAATGTTTGGTTTACCAACATATTTTTCTATTTTTTAATTATATGCAGTGCTTTATGTCACTGCTGGGTTAATTATGGGGTGCATATGTTCAATTACATGACAGCTTTTCGTGGGCTATTTAAACTCATTTCTATAAATAAGGGTCTTCCGCCGATTACTGGCTTTTAGTGATAGTCCCTCCTTTGCAGGCACTATTTGTAGCCATTTCTCAGTGTTAAGCACCAAGGGGCAGATTATCAAGAACCGCGTTAAAAATTATTGCTGGTTTAGAGGCAGAAAACTACCACTAAAGCGGCGATAATGGGCTTGATAATATGCCCTTGAGAATTCCAATAGAAGTCCATGTTCTGGTGTGAACATGGGCTTCTATTGGAATTCTCCAGGGCATATTATCAAGCCCATTATCGCCGCTTTAGCGGCAGTTTTCTGCCCGGCGATAATTTTAACGCCGTCCTTGACAATATGCCCCTTACTTGTTCTAGAAGATTAATTCACCTGCTAATTATATTTTTGCTTCTATTCCAGCTTCATTATATCAACATTTTTCAGGAACTGGTTTACTGCTTTTAATCGGATATCTATGTTTGTAACTATTGTTACCCTTTGTAGAGTGACTTGTTATTTTTTTAGGTCTGCCTCGCTCAACAGCACAGACGTCTGCGAGACATGTTGTTACGTATTCCTAAAATTATACACAGAGTGGGCTATGGCGCTACCCCGGGAGAGGATTCTCTCTCGACTCACAACATTGTGTACTTGGTGGATCAGTCCGCCTTCAACGGAATGCTTGCATTGCAATGCATGAGGGACTATTTTAAATTCCATAATGTATTTGATTCATTAAAACTTAAAAACAATCTCATAGATACATTGCATACAAATAGCTATTTTTGTATACTGATTGTACCATGACACTGTTTTCTATGTTTTACTCATGACACAGAATGCAAGCCAGACCTAATGGCTTTGCCAATGATTGTTGAGGAAGGTGTTTTTTCTCTATAAATTAATAAGTGAGTAAACCGATGACAATGTTTTGAGTTACAGTTTTGATGCAATGTTACTAAAGCATAACCCCTTGCCTGCGGGGCTGATTCCCCCGCCGTGCTGGGGGTGGGGTGGGGCGCACACAGCGTCCGGTGCTCGTGATGAGCTCAGCTTGTCAAGCAGCACTGTGGCGCTGTGCTCGTGACGAGCTGAGCTTGTCACGGCCACACCCGTTTCCGTAGAACGCTCAGCACAGCGAGGTAATTAGCCCCGCGTGCAAGCGTTGCAGCCAGTATGATAATGAAATAATCTTGAGGTGTTGTTAAAAAGGGATAAAGCTTTATTAATACTTTATGACTATGTTAATGGTATTTAATTAATGTAGACTTTTGATATGTTTCTGAGCTATTAGTGAAATGCTGATGACATACTACAAAAATGCCATTTGAATAATCAATTAATATTATTGAGCAATTGATTGTATTATAACGATATATCTCGAAGGTGATCTATGTTATTAACAATGTGGTAGTGACAGTTTATGGGGATGTCCTTGGGTAATTTATAAGAGGTTCTCAATATCCTAAAGTTCTTGATGCTTTATCATGCATTTGTGGTCGAACTGAGGTACCTTTGGTTCGGAGTAACACAGCCCAGACCCGGGTAGATAGCGTATGTAGTGTATGCAGGGTATGTATGTAGCGTATATAGGTTAAATGGAACACACAGGTTGTCGCTCACCATCCCTGGATCCGGAATACTGATCCTCTGGTCCAGGTTGTTCTGGTTCTTGGGCTCATTCTCAGCATCCTCCTGGGGGTCGATGGAGCCATAGCGTGGATTGCGCTTCTTTAAAAGGTCTTAGCATTCGAAGAACCAAAAAGAATATTGAAAAAAGAAAAGATTTGATAGGTTTATAGATTACATGTTCACTTACACCTTACATTTTATGACTAAAGGAAAGATTTGTGGAGAGTTATAACCCATTCAGAGATAACATCATTCAGTGGTATCGTTATATAGACGATGTTTGGCTCCTGTGGCAGGGGAGCCAGGCTCATCTATTGGCGTTCCACGAGTGGCTCAATATGAGACATGGGGATATTAAATTCTCCATTGAGTATAGTAATACTTGCATGACTTTTCTGGATGTCCAAATTAAATGCGACTCTGGTCAACTGAAATCATCCCTGCACAAGAAAACCACCGATAGGAATACCATTTTACACCACAAAAGTGCCCACCCTAGAAACTTGAAAACAAACTTGCCCTATGGGCAGCTATTACGCATAAGGAGAAATTGCTCGGACGTGAACGATTATGAGACACATGCTCATACCTTCTGCAATGAGATGAAACAAAGGGGGTATCCTAAAAAATTATTGAAGCATTCGTTTAAAAGCGCTCGGTTCACCCCCGCGAGTGCTTGCTCCAAGTGAGAAAGAAGCCGGAATTGGACAGACTGGTATGTGTCCCAACGTTCGGGCCCGATACGCACAAACTCAGGCAAGCCGTCCTTAAGAACTGGCACTTACTTGAAAAATTAGAATGCACTTTTCCCCACTCAATGTTTGCTTACAAAAAGAACCAGAACCTTGGGCAGCAGATCATGAGAGCTGACGTCTCGCTGCCCAAAAAGACAAGCATTTACAATGCAATGGTTTTGCCTTTGGAAAAATTAGAGCTATTGGCATTGTAAATGACAATTTGTATTTGTGTTGGTTTTGAAAACAGATAAATAAATGGCATTGTCATTTACATTGCCATTAGCTTAATCTCTGCAGTCACTCTCTACTCTGCGCACTCTCTACTCTGCGCACTCACAACTTCACAATCTGCACATTCTGTTCTTCGCACTCCCAACTTCACAATCTGCACTCGGCGCATTCTGCACTCTGCGCACTCATTACTCTGCGCACTCACAACTTCACAATCTGCACACTCACTACTCTGCGCACTCACAACTTCACAATCTGCACTCAGCGCATTCTGCACTCTGCGCACTCACTACTCTGCACACTCACAACCTGCACTCGGCGCATTCTGCACTCTGCGCACTCACTACTCTGCACACTCACAACTTCACAATCTGCACTCGGCGCATTCTGCACTCTGCACACTCACAACTTCACAATCTGCACTCGGCGCATTCTGCACTCTGCACTCACACTATAATAATCCTTATGTCCTGTAACCAAGGGTTTGTGTGTTTAATACACCCCAGCACTGCCAGTTACCAGCGGTTCAGTGCCCCTTTGGACGCCGCACAACAACGTGAACACAGTGTGCTCCGAGGGCAGGGGCTTGTCCCGGCTGAGAAGGGAGGGGGCATTGAAACTACAAAGAATTGTTGATCCTGTACAAATCCGGGCTGACGTTCTTTACAGAGCCTAAAACGAATCGAGAGCAGCTTTGCGTGTACCTGTGTTAGCCTTTTACATATACTAATAACCGGCATGTTAATAAATAAATACGTGCAACAGCAATAAAGTGAAGACGGTGGGAACCGACAGCGGGGGGGCGGGAATGGGCTCACGGACAGCGGGAGGTGGGCGGGAACGGACAGCGGGACATCACGCAACCCACCCCTGCAAAGGACACTTCCGAAATGGCGAAAACAAAGCTTTAAAACATAAAAAAAACACGCCCACAGCCGCATGACATGGGCAAAAGCCTAAAATTCTCGGGAACGCCCGCGAATCTGCTCCGGCATTGACGGACATATCTCTGTTCCAATGGCTAGCCTCCATTTATGGAGCTAGCCAATGGAACAGAGGGGCAGGACAACGCACACATACTGTAGACATAAGATTTCGCCTGCGCGAAAAGCTGCGCAGTGCGCAGCTTTCGACAGGCGAAACCTAAAAGCGAAAATGGCTGCAATTTACTATTAGGACATGCCACACACATCAGGGCTTGTCCTACCTTATACTTACAATGCACCCTGCCCTTGGGCCTACCATATGGGTGACTGATATGAAGAAAAGGGAAGGTTTAGGGACTGGCAAGTGGGTGCACTTGTCCAGTCAGCATGACAGTACCAGCCTGCACGAAGGCTCTGCAATGGCAGACCTCAGACACATTTTACAAGGCTGCTTCCGTGGGTGGCACAACCAGTGCTGCAAGCCCACCAGCAGCATTTGGATTTACACACCCTGGGCACTCAGCGCACTAGACTGGGGTCTTTCAAGTAAACCAAATAGCCAAACATGGAACCACCGATTAGTACATCAACTTACAATAGGGAGCACTTTCACTGTGGCACTGAATAGCAGTGGCACAGTGCCCAAAGGATCTAATACCAGCAAAAATACATGGGGCAACAACAAAAATGGAAGGAAGACCCAGGCCAATGGTGCCAGGTCTAACAGGGCCTACGTGAAGATTCATGTTTTCAGTTTCTTCCTGAATTCAAGGACTGAGCTAGCAAATTCCGTAAATCGCTCCATAAAATCCATCATAGATTTCTTTAAAGCTCAAACCTGCACAACTCACTCGTGCAGACTTTCCAGGAGGTGGAAAACAAGAGAATATCATGTGAAATTGTAAATGTAACAATTGTTCTTTTTCCATAGAAAGAATATGGTTCCCCAGGGAAAAGCGCTTCACCTACGCCTCTGTTAGAGACAAGCGTCTTCCATTCACCCAAAAAAGTCACCTGTATCTCTCACTAGAGTAACCCTGTGTTAATGCACTGTGTGCAAGCCCACATGCTGAAGAAATCTAAAAATATACAAGCCTACATGTTTGCAAGTATTCGTCTATTTGTGGGGGGTAGGTAGATCATGCTAAAATTATCCAAACCTAGGCTATAACTAATATTCACAACATTGGAAAATCTGTCACCCTAGCTGAATAATGGTGTGATATTTATGAATGGAAAATACCTTTCCCACATCTAAATGCCATGCTGGTTTTAATGTTTTTGAAATATAGCCTGGAGCTAAGGAAGCGAGGGGCAGGGCAGTGTGTGAACTAAAGGGTCAAGAAGCTGCGAGGGCAGTGATTGATCAGAGACAAAAAGGAGCACAGGAGAAGGGGTAGTGTGTGAGGAGAAGGGACAGGGAGCTGTGAGGGCAGTGTGTGAGCAGAAGTGGTTGCGAGTGGAGACAGCATTAAGTCTTCAGATGGGGCCCAGAAGAGAGGCAGTGTATGAACGGGGGCAGTTTGTGAACAGAAATGGCAGAGAGGGCAACGAGTGTTCAGCGATGGCATGCAGCAGAGAAGGCACATAGCGCGAGCTCGACCCGCAGGTATCGGAGAGCATAAGTGACATAACACAAGGTCACCCCCCCCCCCTCCCCCTCTAATTCGATCCTGGCTCCCGCGGCGATAGCTCGGGCCACAACGCCACGTCCTGTACCATACTTCCCGTTTCCTACTGTTAAGTGCCAGAGATGCTCTCTCATTCAAAGTTGCAAGGGCGTCAGCGCGTGCCGCACAAGAGGCATAAGGACAACACAGACACGGCAAGTGTGCTGTTTGTCCGGCCAAACGTCCGCATACAGCAGCACAGAAAGTACACAACACAATTAACAATTCAGAGGAAAGAAATGTCAAATATCAGGATAAAATCGATAAACGAGCGTGAGAGTTACACCGCTGGCATTATTCTAAACCAAATAACAAAAAAAGTGTCGCTAAGAAAGCAGCAACACTTTAGCGCGGGGAGCGATGTGTGAAATAAACAGTTGTGCGCACAACACAAATCATACGTTACTAACTTCATTAAAGCAGCAAACACGCACCGCTGAGCGTAGTGCAAGTTGTGCGTTGTGTGTAGTGAATGATGACAGGCTGAGTCGCTGCAGCTTGTAAGCAGGTGTGTAGTGAATGATGAGAGGCTGAGTCGCTGCAGCTTGTAAGCAGGTGTGTAGTGAATGATGAGAGGCGGAGTCAGTGAGACAGAGAATTATTCATGTAAATTCCTATCCCAATAGACAGGCGCCGTCCTGAATTCCGCTCGAAGGCGTGCAGCTATGGACTAGTGCCTTGAAGTGTCAAGCACACCGCTTGCTTTCAGGTCCAAATAGGATTCTACAACAGCCTAGGACAACAGTCTTCCCTACTACACTCCCTAGCCAGTTTTTAGATCAGGGACCAGGGAGGGTTTTAGCAGAGAGGAGGGTGGACGGGACACACACGCACACATACACTCATTCACACCCATACATTTACACACGTGCACACACACACACATCATTCACAACACTCCTTCCCAAAAATTCAAATATACACGCATGCACCAAACATAAAAAGAATCGATTCGCACTTACCTGCATCTCTCTACCTCGGAAGTCCCAGGAGGGGGAGTCACGGCACGAAGGCCCAGTGTGTTGCCGTCAATCAACCCAGAAACTCGTACAATTGGATAGTAAGACGCTAGTGAAGCTACTGCAGGCACGTCTTTCATTGATATAACAAGCACCACGAGCACAGGGAGGGAGGGTGGCGGGAACGGGCACAGGACAGGGGGGGGGCGGGAAGCGGGAGGGGGGCGGGAATGGACCCGAGCCGAGCTCCAGAAACAAATCCCTTTCACACGGGGAGGGGGGCGGAACGGACACACGGGGAGGGGGGAAGGGGGAGGAGGGGGCGGGAAGGCAAGATTTAACACGCACTCACCAGGGCTTCCTCCGGCGGCCGTGGTCGAAAAACGAAACTCCGCCCACCGCCGAAATAACCCCGCCCACCGCCGCATGACTACACAGAGGGAACGAAATACTCGAAAATCAGGTGCCGGCAATGCCGGACCAGATTCGGGGGCGTTCCCGGCTTTTGGCTGACGTCGCGTGACGTCGCCAAAAGCCCAAAAATTTCGGGAACGCCCCCGAATCTGGTCCGGCATTGACGGACAGGCCCATCGTCCAATGGCTAGGCTCCATTTATGGAGCTAGCCAATAAATGACGGGGCCGTTCCAAACTCCACTACAGTACTCATTAGGTTTTCGCCTGCGCGAAAAAGATGCGCAGAGCGCATCTTTTCGCCAGGCAAAACCTAAAAAATGATTTGCTGGTCGAGTGGAATCTGAAACCAGTTACAGGCCACCACAAATGTGGCAACTGTGCTGCCTGTTCCAGTACCATAGAAGGCAGCGAGTTTTGCCATGCAGGGACTAAATGGAAACATTTTGACATTTCAAATTGTAGGACTAAGAACGTTGTCTATGTGATACAATGTCCATGCGCCATGATATATATTGGCAAAACATGCCAACAAGTCAATCTGCGCATCAGCCAGCATAGGTCAAGGATCAAAAACAGAGTTTTGACAGCTCCTATGGTGGAACACTATGTGGCGAAAAACCACAATGAAAACGATTTCAAGTGGTCAATCTTGTTTCCAATGAAATCATCCAATCATGCGGTAAACGTTGAAAAGGTGCTCCTACAGAAAGAAGCATAGCTGATTTTAAAATTCAACAGTGCACAGGCAGGGCTGAATAGCCTTTCTGAGATAGCGAGACTGTAGAAGGCAATCCCCACCTTCTCTGATAATAATGTGCCCATGAGTTGCCTTGACGTCCTACACAGCCTGTGATCCACGATTTGAATTGCACACCACAGAAAGTGTGCTACCCTCACAAACACTATTAAATAATCCGGCTGCTGCTGGCTCATCAGAGCCCTGCCTGCTTAATTCATTCATAGAAGTACGCTTGAGGAATCATTAAACATACTGCCTTAAATTTGTTGAGGATACAAACCCCAATTCAGACAAACAGATATATCTTACAGAGCACGCGTAGTTAATATTCCCCGACATCATTGCAACAAATGTGTACAATGGTAACAATGGAACACATACGCTAGAACATGTTCCTACGTTCGGGCTCAATGAAGAGTCTACGTCTCCCATAATGCAACTGTTTGAATCTATATAGCAAACAATTTCAAACACACACGATCGCCATTTTTGATGCGACCGGCAAGAGAGCTGCACCGCTGGAGTGAGAGGTACACACGCTTTTCGTGCACAAGAGTATAGCTACTAAGAAAGCTGACCGCTGTAATAATCACCCGTTTCGTTTTTTTAACAGAAACACCATTTACGCTGTCAAGCTGCGCAGACAAGTTATTGGGCTATATCTAAGGTATGCAATACTTCCACTTTTTTAGCGAGTCGCTACCACATTGACTTGCAAGTAGATTTCAATCTATCAGCCTGATTCATCATAGACCCGTTTTGCGAGTCTATAATAGCGATTCATAAGGAATCGCTATTACAGACTCGCAAAACGGGATTCATGTAGGAATCGCAAAAAGAATTGCGATTCCTACACAATCCTTATTTGCGATTAGCAAATTGCTAATCGCAAATAAGGAATAACTCCCCATTCATTCCTATGGGCCAAAAGGCCCATAGGAATGAATGGGGAGTATTCCTTATTTGCGATTAGCAATTAGCTAATCGCAAATAAGATAGCGATTTAAAGGGTGCCAGGGGTGTCCAAAGGACACCCTGTAGCACCCCTTAAATGCAAATTGAAACAGGTGTTGCGCACACACATGTCCAAAGGACATGTGCGTGTGCAACATGCAACTTAGAAAAATGCTTTTAAAAGCATTTTTCTAAGTTTTTGCTATTTACCACGAGGTTTGACCTCGCGGTAAATAGCGGGCCGAAATTGCGAATTCGCAATTTTTAAATGGATGATGAATTGCATTTAAGGAATCTCCAATAGAGATTCCTTAAATGTAATTCCTCGCAAAATTGCGAAATCGCTATTACCGATTTTTGCATTTGGGATGATGAATCCCAAATGCAAAAATAGCGCTCGCAAAGGGCCAGATTCTCAGAATCTGGCCCATGGCGAGCCGATTTCGGCTTGATGAATCAGGCTGTAAGCGTTTCTCGCTTTTTCAGCCGTCTCTGCGCAACAACATTTCTGGCAGTTTGTACCTTAGATGCCCAAGAATTAACAGCAACATATGCCTCTAAACCACGGCCCAAGAAGGTATGTTAGACACTCATTTTAAGTAGGTATCATGCAACAGAGTAGCAGTCGGATGTCAATAATAGTAGCCATTTTTTCCATAACAGAATGGCGTGTTGTTTATAAAGTGAAAGGGTTTACTAGACGACAAACAGAGGACTTGAACAGTCACACTAGTGAACAGAGTGGCCCCTGAGGCTCTTCTTTTCCTAAAACGGATTTGGTAGGTCTTATTTCATACACAATCACTGAGTGGCACTAGAATAGAGTTGAGTCTTGAAATTTGTGAACAAAACTTTATTGTTTTTTTTTTTTGCATCTTTCATAGATACAATGATAACGCCCTGAAGAGATTCCAGGCACTCAGTCCTGGCATCGAAACGCGTCGGCATTTCATAAGGAGGATTTGTTTTGTTATTCAAAACACTACACCAGCAGTTGCTGGTCCAAATAGTCGTCATTTATTGACCAAACTCCTTCCCTTTTTTGTTGTGAATTTATTTAAGCATATTCATTTGAATGTTCAATTTCAAAATTATATTATGCACAATTTTGTCTAATTGTTTTTTGTTCTATGTAGGATGTTAGCATTCACGTCTTTTTAAGTTCGTTTTGCATTGTCATTTTCGTTTGTAAAATTGTACGATATTGTAAATATATTAATGTATAGTGCCTTTCTTTGTTGAAAAAAATGTTTTTTGAATTTTTTTAAAAATACTCAAATAGTTGGTACTAATAAATACCTGCTGGCAGATGCATCAACGAAAATACCTCCTGGTAAAACTGCGAATCGGTAAAACAGGCCGATACCGAACGCAAATCCAGAAAATGCTATGCATCAAACAAATAATCGGAAAAAAATAAAAAATCGCTATTAACCCCCCGCGGTAAAATACCGAATCGCTAAACAGACAATCGGAATTACCGACCCCCAAAGCGGCCATCGGAAATACCGAATCGGTAATAACGAATCGCAATGGTATGCATGAAAACTCGCTAATACCGAAAAACCCCAAAATCGCTATTTAGCCTGAGCAAAATAAGGGGAATCACAACCAGGAGGTAAATTAAACGGAAGGACAGAAAAAAATTTCCAACCCCCTACTGCAGGTGCACACAATCAGCAACCCCTCAAAAAGGCCTGGGAAACCCCACATGTCTTCCAAAATGGCTGCCCTGTACGTGCTTGCTAGGAGGAGGAGGATCAACGCCCAGGGCCAGCGCAGGAGGATGATCCAGGACAGGATCTTCAGGGTGCGCATCACCTTGCTGGGGCAGACCGAGGAGCAGGTCTACGACAAGTATAGACTGAACCGTGCCATGATAATGCGCCTAATAGCAGACCTGGTCCCATTACTGCAGCACGAGACCCGTAGGACCCACGCCATACCAGCCCATGTGCAGGTCCTATGCTGCCTGCACCTGCTTGCGTCTGGAAGCTTCCAGGGGGTAATAGCTGAGACTGGAGGCGTGTCGCAAAGCGCTTTATCACGCTTCTTCCACCGGTTCCTAGAGGCCATGCTGACATTAATTAATCGCCACATCACCTTCCCCACAACCCCCCAGCAGCTGACCCGCACCAAACGGGAATTCTACCAGGTGGCACAATTCCCCCATGTCATAGGGTGTGTTGACTGCACTCATGTCCCCATCTGTCCTCCATCAACCACCGAATACATTTACCGCAACCGGAAGTCCTATCACTCTCTAAATGTGCAGGTGGTGTGCAATGCCAAGTACATAATTACGGACCTTGTTGCCCAATTCCCCGGGAGCACACACGACGCCTATATATTCCGTCACTGTGGCCTCCACAGGCGCCTGATCAACGGTGAATTTGGAGAGGGACACCTACTAGGTACATATTGATGCATCTTCGTACTCTCCACCCCCTCCATCCCCACATGTATATGTACAATCATGCTGATGTCCATTCTCTCCCCATCCTGCAGGTGACAGCGCATACGCATTGCGTGAATATCTACTCACTCCCTACCTGAACCCAGCAACACCACAAGAGCAGCGCTACAACAGAGCACACATCAGCACAAGGAATGTGGTTGAGCGTACATTCGGCATCCTCAAGAGCCGCTTCCGTATACTGCACAAGACTGGAGGTGCCTTGCAGTACGACCCAGTGACCTGCTGCCAGATCATTGCTGTCTGTGCCATCCTGCACAACATCGCCACACGCAGGGGGATACCCATAGAGGTGGACGGAGAGGATGAACTGCGTGCACAGCAACCACCCCCCCAACACCGACAGGCGCATGTGCCCAACACAGCTGAAGGGCAACGGAGGCGGACATACATCACACGGAATCATTTCTGAGACAGGTAACAGAGAGACTTGACAACAGGGCTCCATTTGCAAGGGTTTAATGGGCATGGACACCTGAGTGGTGCAGACAAACAAAACTAAAACATGCTGCTGCTGCAGTAAAAGTCAAAATCAAATAGCACATCCTCAGTACGGGTGATGCGTGCGGCACTTTGGTCTGGCCATGGTTACGTCACCAAGGACAGTGTAACTCAGTCACATGTTCACTTGCGTTTGCCGCGTACCCCCAGTCTCTTGTCATGTGACTCCTCGACTTCTACTCGATGGGAGTCTGTGGCAGTTGCACTGCGGCCACTGCGCCTCCTCCCGCTGGTGTCTGATAGGGAGACGCTGCTGACACTGGAGGCTGCCTCACTCCCCTCTTCCGCCCCCAGCATGCTGACACTGGCTGACCCAGGCTGCATTTGCTCCACTGCGGTGGTCACCCTCTCAAGGGCCTTTGCCACATCCCCACAGTAATGACCTAGGTCCACTTGCAGGGACACGGACCTGCGGGACAGCACAGCCGTGGTGTTGCAGAGCTTTTCGATGGCCTTGTTGGTTGTAGTCACTGCAAGCATGATCTGCCTGTGGCGACGCCGCTCACTCTGTTGGCCTGCCACCACGGCACGTGTGAGTTCTTGCAGGCACAGCTTTATGTCATTGCTGCCGGCAGCTACGGCAGTGGTGTGCTCACGCATAGCGTCTGTCATCTTGCTAAGTTTGTTGCATAGCTTTGTCATGGAGAGTTTCATGGCACCCATGTGTCTCCCCTGCAGGCGCTGGACACGCAGCATCCGGGCCTCCACAACTCCGTACCCTCCGGACAGATCGACTGGTCTTGCAGCACCACGAGCCGGGTTCACAGCCCTCTGCCTGATGCGCTGTCGTGATGATGTTTGGCTGGTTGGAGTCACGACAGCCTGGCGTGGAACATTTGGGGGTGCTGAACTGTGATCAGATTCCATCAGGGGCAGGGAGGGAACTACAGCTCTGCAGCTCTGCGGAGTGGCCCGCACTGGTGGTGGTTGTGTTGGTGGTGGTGTTGTCTTGGCCTGCGAGGTTGGTGGTGGTGGTGTCTTGGACGGCATGGTTGTGGCTGGTGGTGGTGGTGGTGCCTTGGACTGCAGGGATGGTGGAGGTGTCGACCGCCGTGGTGGTGAAGGGGAGGACATGTCTTCAGCTCTATGTGAGCACTCGGCTTCAGACAACACTGGCGTCTCTGAGATGACGAGGCGGGCACTGTCGTCTGAATCGTAGGGGGATGCATCTGTGTGTGAAACAGTGCATAGTTATTATCATGGTCTATTGTGTTGACATAGCAGTGGCATCTCACAATAAATTACATTTTATGTCTGACAATTGGCCTTTAGCTACAGTATTAATCTCCGTGCTCTGGCATGCACCCATTCATGTATGTACTACAACTCCCATGGTGCAACAGTTTGGTGAGGGTATGTGTTTAGGGCAACACTACATGGGCACTGGGTCTGGCATGGGGGTTTGGGCAGGGACTTACTACACGCTGCATTGTAACGCTGCCATGCTTCTTACCTTGTTCTCCTTCCGCAGCACCAGAGGTGTCCAGACGTGTGACCCCCACAACAGCTACCCGTTCTATGGTGGACTCCACTAGATCCTCCAGGACAGTGTTTGGCGGCACGTTGGATGAGCCCCCTCCTGTGCCATCAGCATCCTTGACCCTCTGCGCAATCTTCTCCTTGGCCCTCTTCCTTAGGTCATACCACCGTTTTTTTAGGTCGTCGATGCTGCGGTGGGTGACTCCGCAGGCATTTACCTTGTCCTTGATGCGCACCCACATCTTGCGCTTTTCAGCCTCTGGCACCTTCAGGGACAATTTGCCAAACAGCCTGTCATTGTTGCTGGTGACACACTCGATGAGGATTTCCAGCTCCTTATCAGAGAACTTCCTCTTGCGCTTTCGGTGTGTGTCCTTTCCCTGCTGGGGGGCCTCCTTCTCCATCTTCTCCACACTGCCTTTTCCTGCTCGATACAGGTTCACTCTTGGTCCTCAGCTCCTGTGCTCTGCCTCCTCCTCCGTGCAACTCCGAACGCAGAATGCAGCGTGGCTGTCCTACTTCCTGGTTGTGATGTCATCGTGCCGCATCCGGAGCGTCGCGTACATTGCCCGTTTTCGCTATTACCGATTTCGCTAATACCGGATTCACTAATACCGATTCGGTATTAGCTAACTCGGTATTTGCTACTCAGGCGGGTGTACTTTCGCTATTTATTAGCGATTTTTACCGAATCGGTAAATTTTGCAGATTTGTTTGATGCATCGCGGTTTGCATGTCCTTAATAGCGATTCGTTATTTTTCGCTATTACCGACGTGTATTACCGAATGTTGATGCATATGCCTGCTGGTCAAACTTGACAATTGCTTTTTTGACTTTTTGAATTGCTTGCAAAAATATTGGTAGGTAGGCAATTGTTGTTGTTTTCATTTAAATAGGGTCCAGCTTACCCACTTGTCCTTATGGGCCTAACCCCTTAGGTTTCCACATAAAGGACTCATCAGGACATGGACCCAGGAATCATTGAGAGCACATTGGAGACACTACCTTTTATAATCCTCTTTCGAACATAGCAACACATCGAGCACCAACTTCTAGCCTCACCTCCACTTGCATCCTTGTGTCTCCAGGCCGCTGTTCATGTCAAGACAACAACTGTGCCTGTGCTGAAGATACTAAGCGGTACAAAAGGGGGTGGTGATGGACGGAGCCTCTGAACCAATCAAACACTCACTCAGTCTGACCCTGTGCCTCATGGGAACAGTCCAGCCCGAACCGCCAAGCCATGCCTTACCTGGACCGGAATCAAGCTTCCTAGGACAGGTTTCTGGCATTACAGCCGTCTTCAGCCAGGCTTGCTTGAATCCAGTGGCAAAGTGAGCAAGGGACTCACGTCTGAGCATACCCTGCCACACTTATGGCGAACAAAGCGGTACAAAATGGGGTGGTGATAAACGCTTGTTTCCGGTCCAAGGAAGACATGGCTTGGCAGTTCGGGCTGGACTGTTCCCATGAGGCACGGGGTCAGACTGATTTGCATATGGCCATGTCTGAACTGGGGTGGCAGAGTGGGCTAAAGAACGGTGATGGATTAAACCCGGATCCGTTGACTGGGTGTGAGTGTTTGATTGGTTCAGATGCTCCGTCCATCACCACCCCCTTTTGTACCGCTCTGTGCTGAAGATACTGCCTGACAAATATCTCACACCCACTCCTCCTAGTATGCAATATTGATTCATGTATTCATTCATAGAAGAGCGGGAAGATCAGTCCAGAAACTCTGTAAATGGCAATAGGGTTGGTGCTGGGGGATTAGATCGAAATAATTTGCTGGTTAGCAAACAGGGGGGGGGGGGTTAGTGGGGTTGGCAAGTGAGTGGCAATACAAGATGTTTCATACATTATGATACAATTTATACAGGAAAATATTCCCAAATGGTGCGTGCTTTCATGGGAACAAGACTGGCAAGTGGACACAGGGCCGGCTTTATTGCTGGTGGTGTCTGGTGCTACCATCATTTTTGGCATCCCCGCCCCCCATGACCCACTCCTCTGATTCCCTCACTACCATGAGGCAAAAGTGACCCTCATCTCTCCATAGCGCCTCCCTCACATACATTTCAGGGGGTAAATCAATGTAGAAATCACACAGCGCGGAAGTCGCCTTGCTGCGCTGTGCTGCACGATAGGGTCAGGGCAGGAATGCCCCGTATTTAAAATAATACAGCGCATTCTTGACTTTTCCCATCACTGCCTCAAAGCGTGATGCCTAGCGCCAACGCAGCCACTCGTGCACCGTGGTACATCGGGACCTTCATTGTAGGTAGGATTGTTTTTGTGCAGGTGAGGTCCAAGCTAGCTAAAATATCACAGTACACCTAGGTTGGACTAGGAAGTCTATGGGTGACTAGATTATGGTTCTGGGTTAGATGATGCTTAGCTGAGTGGATGGTTAGTAACTGACAAGGATTTTTGCTAGGTGGTTAGAAACTAGTGCATTCATGGTTTTCAAACTTCGGATAAGAGTTTTCTCCAAGGCCTTGATTTTAAGGATATTCTTCCAACAAGCTGACGACAGTGTAAAGAAGGGTTATATCTGGGGTGTTACAGTGAGCCCCACTTGCCACCAAGAGGACATTAAATCATTATCATGGCTGCAGGTGTAACTTTATCCAGATATTATTTTCAGAGAGCTTAGCTTTGCATGCGTCTCTTGCAGTTTCTATTTTGGCATTTAAAGGAAGGGTCTATAAGGTACCGCACATAACGCAACGCAGGCTAGAACACCAGGGGTTGTATCCTACATACAGCGCATTTTCCTTGTTTGTGCCAGGTGCACCTTTTAAAAAGTGTGCCCGGCGCAAACAAGGAAAATGCGCCGAATTAAGATAAATGTGTTCCCCACAGGGCAGCCGTGAACTCGCGCGATAAATGTGTTCCCCACAGGACAGCTGTGAACTCGTGCAGCCCATTTATTTGAAAAACGGAGTGGCTGCTTTGAAGCTGCTCTGTGTCTCACGGTGCAGGTGGCAACCCGCCTGCACTTTTAAGAGGGTTTAGAGATCCCCTTACAGGCGGGTGCAGTGAGTGACTGCATCCACTTGCAAGGGGATGTCGGGCTGGTTCATGGGACTTTCCCCCTACAGACAGGGCCGGACTGGCCATAGCGGACACTGGGCAATCCTCCGGTGCGCCGCACGGGCGGGGGGGGGGGGTTTGGGCCCCTGGGGGACGATTTTGTTACAGGGCCGTTTTTGCAAAATCAGCCCTGCAACAAAATCGGCTGAAAACCGGCCCCGGCAAAGTGCTCGGCGGCAACCCCCAAGCCTCGGGGGGGGGGGGGGAAACGAGGGGTGGGGGTTTGGGCGAGCAAGCACTTTGCCAGGGCCGGTTTTGGTTCCCAGTCCGTCCCTGCCTACAGAGGACTCCCCTATCATGGGGCGCACTGTTATTGGCCTCCTGACAGCTTCCTTGCCTCTGAGCCCATGCCTGTAATATGGTGGGGGCTCAGAGGCAGAGGGATTCCCTCGTTTGCACGGGGCCACACCCACATGCAAATGAGGGAATGCCCTCTGATGATAGCACGGGCGCTTTTTGTGCCAGCACTATTGGTATTATAGAAGGGGCTGCACAAGCATCAGCGTCCCCTTCTGTAATACCAAAATGTTCTGGGGCACGTAAAGTGGGCGCAAAAGCCCATTCCGCCCTGGGGTCACTTCTGTAATACGGCACTCTGTGCGCCCATGGACCATGGACCCCCCAGACATCCCCTTGCAGGCAGGTGCAGTTACTCACTGCAGGCAGGTGCAGTTACTCACTGCAGGCAGGCAGGTGCAGTCACTCACTGCAGGCAATCCGGTGCAGTTACTCACTGCAGGCAAGCAGGTGCAGTTACTCACTGCAGGCAGGTAGGTACAGTCACTCACTGCACCTGCCTGCAAGGGGCTCTATAATCTCCCTGAACTGTGCAGGCAGGTTACCGCCTGCACTGCGAAACTCGGAGCAGCTTCAAAGCAGCCACTGCGTTTTTCAGATGAATGCTCGCCATGGCAGTGTGAGTCTGCAGCTGTCCTGGGGTCAGTGCATTCATCTTAATATGGCGCATTTTCCTAGTTTGTGCCGGGTGCACATTTTAAAAGGTACACCCAGTGTAACAGGCCCGGCTCCAGGAAGTTTTATGTGGGTGGGCCAAGGATACATTTAGGTGGGCCACTGCGGGCCCGATTTGTCGCTTATGTCTAGCCAGGACTGCTTCTGGGCCCTCCTTTATCTCTACTTAGTCTTACTTGGCCCAGGAAAACACAATCTTTTCCAAATCTCTTTCTAAATGTTATCACTCTCAAAAGGTGTTTTTTTAATATAAGGTCCCTTTGATGGGTGTAGATGAGGTTTCTAAGCTGAGAGTATCAGCCAAGTGACACTACTTGGGCTCCCTCTGTCCGAGCCTTCAGGGAGAATCCCTCTTCATTACTACCTCCACCTCACCCCTGACTCTGCAGCTCACTCCCTTACAGGCTTGATTATCCACCTTTCTACCATCCCTCTCCCGTGCACCTTCTCTCACAGCTGATCTTAGTCCCCAGCCCCATACCAGCCACCATCCGGTTCCACTTTCATTATTCCTGGTAAAAAACATTAGTAAAATCACCTTCAAACTTGAAACATTGAATATAGCAGTAAATGTAATTAGCACGCACTTTAAAGTATGCTCCACAGTTTTCCTAATCACCAAACTGGTAAATAAATAAATAAAAACAGAAAGGCCATGACAGGGAGGGCTTTAATTCTGGTGCAAAAGTCTTTTTTGGCACCCCACCAATGACCTCTTTATCCATAGATGTCTTTACTACCACCCTCCAACAGTGTCCTTTGTCTCTACGTAGCCCCTCCCCCTCATGACCTCCTCCTCAGATTCCCTCACTACCACCCTCCACCAGTGCTCCTCATCTCTCTGTTGCCCCTCTCTCATATGCATTTCATTTGTTGTGGAGCGCTACTCATATCAGTGTAGGGTGTCACAGTACCTTACATCATGCACACATTATACAGAGACAATAAATTAGTTTACGGGGCATGTCCCATAAGCCAATGAGGATAACATGGTGTAGAAATCACATGTCATCCATTCGAGTTTGCAATATATTTTACGAGAGTTTAGTCCGAAGAAGCACAAACTCAGGATTTAAAGAGTACTACTGTGGTTGGGGGTTGCCTTTACTGATAAGCTATTAGCAACATTAGAATAATGAAAGACTGGGGAAGTTCTAACTATATCACAAGAAAGTGAAGTTTGTATGCAGCTCTTCAATGACAGTTCATAGTTCACTGTCCTATGTTAGGATAGTGACTTCTGAACTGCAAGTAACACAAGGATATCTGTGACAAAGCCAGTGACCCACTAAGC
Source organism: Lissotriton vulgaris (assembly GCF_964263255.1). Lineage (NCBI taxonomy): Eukaryota > Metazoa > Chordata > Amphibia > Caudata > Salamandridae > Lissotriton > Lissotriton vulgaris. The sequence goes on from NC_141687.1 coordinate 60,991,685, forward strand.
TATCCACAAAAAATAAAGTTTATCTACATTTAAAAACTACCAACAGACCCATGATTGCTCTCCAGCGGGATCATAAATCCCCAATCTACAAAAGTGGCGAGCGCAAGGATCCAAATAACTATTGCCTGATTGCTCTCCTCGACGCAGAATCAAAATATTATGCGTCACGGATACTTGAGGACCTGACTGAATGGTCAGAAACGAACAGCAAAATACCATTGAACCAAACCGGCTTCTGGCGCGGCATGGGTACAACGACGAACGCTATGGCCCTATGCCTTATTGCTGAGAAAAGCCTACAGAACTCCCACGATCTCCATACCTGTTTTGTGGACTTTAAAGCGGCATTTGACCGTGTCAACAGGCAAATGCTTTGGGCGAAATTAAAGCACCAGGGCCTACCGGACTCAATTCTTTTGCCTATTGTTAACCTTTACACTGAAACCTGGATGCAGGTAAAGGTCGACAATGGACGACGTCTGACTAGGAAGATCTACACCAATGACGGACTAAAGCAAGGATGCGTCTTGGCCCCACACCTATTTAACTTATTTATGAGCGATTTGGCAGAAATTCTAGATAAGGTTAACGCACATCCTCCAAAGTTAGGCACTCTTCGCCTAACGCACTTATCGTATGCGGACGATGTGGTACTCCTGAGTCAGACAAGAATCGGCCTTCAACGTCTGTTAGACGACTTGTCTGCCTACACAAAAAGGAACCTATTAACCATAAACATTAAGAAAACAAAGACAATGCTCATATCACGCCGACGCAAAAACCCGCCAATTTTTCAAATAAACAACGACCAGCTGGAATCCGTCAATGACTATAGATACCTGGGGGTACACCTAGACAAGCATTTAAATTTCATGTTGCACTTCAAAGCCATGGAAAGAAAGGGGGCAGCATTATTGCATGCCTTCACCAACTTGGCAGCTGAGCTAAAGGGCCCTCTTGTCTCCCCCCTGCTAATTGTAATGAAAGCCAAACTACTGCCTACAATAGCGTACGGGAGCATTTTGCACCATGGGAAAAGTGCCACCGTCCTGGAGAAAATACAAACTAAAGTTTATAAGCAGGTCTTCTTCTTAACGAACAACTCTTCCCCAGCACAAGTCAGACTTGAATTTGGTCTACAATCTCAAGTCTTACTGAAAAAGTATGAGGTCATCAAATTTTGGTACCACGTCTGGAGGAACAAGGAGAATAAAATGAAGGGTGCACTTTGGGGAGCGATCCAGACAAGCCCGAACTCTGAGTACTCAAAATATTTTAAGCTCTCACTAGAGGAAACTGAGCTCGGCGCACCGTGGGAAACAAAACTCCCAGCCCCTTCATTTAACCAGGCAGTCAAAAGGACCGCCAAGAAGCACTCGTTCCTCAACGACAAAATAATTTTCAGTACCCGGTCCCACGCCTGGATGACTATTAAATCTTACACAAAGCCAGCGCCAGCCCCTTATCTAGACACGGCATTCTCGTTGAACCTTAAACGCGAATTCCTCCATTTAAGGCTGGGCATTTTACCCACACGACTAGACCAACCTAGATGGAGACCACAAGTAACAACTGAATGCGATCTCTGCGGTGCAGGTAACCAAGACTTTACACACATAGTCTGCATCTGCCCAGCCATGCACTACGGACGGCGGCACTGGCTCAAGGACAAACTCAACGAGCTAGAAGTCCGTACCTGCCGGTCCGCTATAGTCAAGGCCTTATGCTCAGCGGACGCCCAATTGATCTGCAGACTAGTAAAATTCCTGGACAGCTTCGCGGAGAAAACAAGTCACGCTGCCGCTTGCCGGACCCCCATCGAGACTTAAGATCACTGTTGATAGATAAATCTGTCTTATAGCAAATCCTGCTACGACTGGTCGGACTCTTTGTATCGCAAACCTTTTACAATGTAAACCCTTCTTTTAACTCCTTCCTTTTCCTATTTATTTCCTCGCTATTTAAGAATTCTGTTTTAAATGCTGTAGCATGTCACAAATTGTAATGGTTTTAATTAACCGAACAATAAAGAAATGTACTTACTTGCCAGTTATCTGAACATTTTTTATTGTTGTACATCAGTGGCAGATGTACTGTCTGGGCCAAGGCTCATGTTTGGGTGGGCCAAGGCCCATGTTTGGATGGGTCTGGCCCACCCCGCCCACCCCCTAGAACCGGTCCGGCGGTGCAAACAAGTGAAATTCACTGTATGTATGATACGGCCCAAGACTAGTGAAGAGATGAGTACGATGAGCCCCTCTGAGGTGTGAAGGTTTTCTGAAGGCAGTTTTTGTAGGTCTCTCCCTTCTCGGCATCACTCCCCCCTGTCGCCGGATGAGAGCAATACTTTTCAGGTCCTGTGCCCGGACTGCTCTGAGTTACACGTGGCAGATTTACCTTGCACGTGTGATATGTGCAGAAGCCTACACCTCATACATAAATGTATATATTTATTTATTGTGGGTACTTATGTAGTACACAGTGTTAATCAAACTGCTCCAGAGTTTTTTCGTCTTGAGGTGGCATGACGTCCGCCCCAGCGGTGCTGAGGCTGTTGGAACCGCAGGAGTCTGAGGGACTTTACGAATCGGATGATGGCTGGACAATGCCTTAAAAGTAAGGCCTTTCAAAATGCACCGCCTATGACCAAATGGTGACGTTGTCGTTTGGAGGCAAGACCCCAAACTAGACAGCTCTGGATAGTAATGAGGGAGAGAAGAGAGGTCTTGCCAGCAGAGACAGTGCTTCCGTTTGTCAGTGCCGTGTTCACAGAAGCAGCAAGTGCTTCATTTGTAAAACATTGAGTGCTGGGGCCCAACAGGTGGCTCTGAAGCCTGTGCTATTGAAGGTCGGGGCAGAGAATACCAAGGCTACATAGTCGTAATTCACCTCATGCCTCTGTGAACCATCCCCGGACACTGCCTGTCCTTTATCTCTTTAAAATACATGGGATTCTGTGATCTCTGTATAAATGGCACTCACTGATTTCTTTATACTCTGCGACTTGTGATGCACCCAGTCGCAGATTATAAAGTAAATACATCAGAACTGAAGCAGCTGCTTCAAGCAACGACAACCGAGTGTTGCTTTTTTTATTCTTCTGCTTTATTTTAATTGCTTGCAATGACAAGCAGGGAGAACATTACTTATTTTGCACCCCTTAGGTAGAGAATAGCTGGACTCTTTCTGCACGTTTCTACACATTCTGAGGTACTGCAGCGTTTTTGTTTTTAAAAAACGGTCTTGTATTAGACTGTTTCTAATATCTGTTTGCAACAAATATCTAACAGGTTTTTGATGTGTTTACTTTTGCATTGGGGTTTTAGTTTTCTTCTCCATGTTTGCAAACATGCTCGCTCTTTCATGTAAAAGAGCTACGAACCAAGTTATTGGTGTGTGGGAAAGGTGATGGTGTGACCATGTATTATGTGGGATAAAGTACTCCCTGGCGTACATGATATGGATATTGTGAGTCACAGTGAAGTTCCATAACCTTATTAATGAACTTGGCCTTTGGCCTCATCCCTGTATATGGTTATGAAACTCCTTGGTGATATGCACTAGCCTTACAATGTAAGGGGGTACTTTAACCCTTATATCTCAATCGGTCACTTTCAAGGTTTTAGGTTTTTAAGCCTTGATTTCTTTCTTTGTCATTGCTTCTATTGTTTCCTTCCTCCTACTTTTCCACTCTTATGTTTTTTCTCTCTCTATGGGTCTGATCAGGAAAAGTATGTGCCAGTCCCCAAAAATAAGTGCCCACCTGCAACCACCCACGGAAAATTAAGCCCTGAAGGCAGATGACCCTGATTTTAATTCTAGCACTAAGTGCAAGGGCATGGTGAGGGGTGGAGGGGGATAGAGGGCCAAGAGCTTCAGCTGATCAGCTGCAAATTATTTAATCAGCAACTTGAGACAGGGAGCCCTAACTGCTGTTTCAGGAGTGCAAGTAAACCTGGGGCAGGTCTATGAGCAGAGTATATTGACAAATCATAATGCAGGGTTGGACTCAAGCTGTTGCTAGTCAGTGGGTGAGAAAGCAGAGAAATTGTGACAATTGCACCCTTGGTAAAATAAAATAAAAATTAATGGTGTTTTAGAAGCATGTTCTCCAATAAGATGGAGGAGTGCCGCCCCACTGCTCCTTGAGCAGTGCAAAACAAAAAATGAAATTCTTATAACACAATATCATCAGCATTTTATTTTTCCATACTGTAGCAGTTGTGTTTACCTTCTGGGGTGGGACTGGGCTGTTGTCACACCCAGCAGAGTAAGGAGTGGTTGGTGCACTTAAGTGCGCATGATGGTTTGGCCACCCGTCTTGGGCCGGCCAAACAGACATGCGCACTTAGCATGTCCTCCACCCAGCTGTATTGCGCAGCCTGGGTGGAGAATATGCACAGGTTCCCACTCCATGTCTATGCGCGAACCGGGCCACTCGGACCGAAAACGACGCTGTGTCATGCTAGTGACCGCAGCGTTGTGATTGACTTCGAGAAGTCTGGGAGCCTGTGTGCGTCCATGCATCAACAGAAGAGGACAGAGCAGAGGCAGTAGCCAGCAGCATGGTAGGTGAATATTTTGTATTCTACACCCTCCACCCCCGCCCCACCCGTAGTATCCCATGGCATTCCATGTTGATATTGCAGATTTCTCACCCTGTACATTACAACTCTCAGAGCACCACTGACAAAATTAACAAGCATTTACAATGCAATGGTTTTGCCTTTGTTAAAGTTAGAGCTATTGGCATTGCTCTTGACATTATTTTTTATTTGTCTTTTTTAACATAAATAAATGGCATTGTCATTTACAATGCCACTAGCTTTATCTCTCGCAAATGACACACACAAACACACACAGAGCCCCCCCTACACACACCCACACAGAGCCCCCCACACACACAGCCACACAGAGCCCCCCCCACACACAGCCACACAGAGCCCCCCACACACACAGCCACATAAAGCCCCCCACACACACAGCCACACAAAGCTCCCCAAACACACAGCCACACAGAGCCCTCCACACACCCTCACAGAGCCATGCAGGAGCCTTGCAAGAGATGCTGGGCAAGAGGGCAGTAAACCTTCGGTCGAAGCAGGGAAGATGGTAGAGATGCAGGGCGAGAGGGCAGTAACCCTTCAGGGGAAGCAGGGAAGATGCAAGAGATGCAGGGCGAGAGGGCAGTAACCCTTCAGGGAGAAGCAGGGAAGATACAAGAGCCCTGCAAGAGATGCAGGGTGAGAGGGCAGTGAACCTTCGGGAGAAGCAGGGTAGAGTGGCGATCTGCATAAGATGGCGCGGGCTTGCACGAGGAAGAGGCATCCATGCCAGGGTGGGTACAGAACCGCACCGGCCATGAAGGAATTTCAGGTCTGTAGGAGAGAGGCCTGCATGAGACTGGGCCCGCGGGAGCAGGGAGCCGTGCGGCCTAGGGATCAGGGGGCATCCCAGTGCAATGAGAACTAGCAGCGGCGTGGTTATCACTGTGCAGCAGGTGCAGCGGCACCAGTGCTCCCAGAGGCCCACTGCATTCATATTTTAATTCCCAACCGGGTCACCAGAGGCACTTTTCCTGGTTGGCACCAGGGCCCGTGCCACTGGGCCAGTATCTGGGAGCAGGTGGGGGGCAGAACACGCCAGAGGGAAACCGAGAGAGGGTAAAACACACAGGCGTTTTGCTGAGTAATGACGTTTCTCGTCAGGCGGAGCCTGAGTGGGGCCTGGAGACCTATCCAGGAGCAGAGAGGAGAGAGCCGCCAATAATCCGATTAAAAGCAATTACAGCGAGATTATAAAGGCAAGTGCCGGGCAGAACAGAGAGGAGAGCAGGGCCAGGGGAGAGGGAGGCTGAAAGCAGAGAGAGAGAGAGAGAGGAGACTGACAGCAGGGACAGATGAGCGCTGAGAGCTGAGACCGGGGAGGCCAGGGGAAGAGACAAATCAGAGACAGAAGGAAAGTGAGAGTCAACAAAAACAAAGGGAGAAGGAAGTAGATGAGGGCTGGGAGCAGAGATCGAGAGAGACACAGAGCAGAGAGCAGGTGACAAGAATACAAGAATACAGAGAGACAGAGAGCGAGAGGGACAGCGGGCAGAGAGTGACTCCCCGGACAAACACTGTGAGGCCGAGAGAATGGACAGAGGGCAGTAAAGACAGGGGTCTGGGAGAGGCGGCCGAATAGAAAGTTCAGAGTTAAAGCAGAAATGGTTCAGTGATAAAGCACACGAGAAAAGGGAAACAGAGCAGGGACAGGAACGAAAGGGGATAAGAACCTCAAGCCGCGGGGTCAGGGGCGTGGAGTCTGGACTCAGCACACACGGCCATCGGATACACACGGCCATCGGAGCAGCCCCCGCCGGAGCGCACCGGGACCGGCCGGCAGCAACCCCAGGTAGGCAGCCTGGCACCCTGCATGCACGGTGGAGCTGGGAGAACCGGGCGCACGTGGGGAGGGGCACACGAGGAACACAGGCAGAGTCTCACGGGACATGGGCACATGGGACAGACAAACGGGACAAAGGCACATGGGACAGGCACACAGACAGAGGCTCACGGGACAGGGGCACATGGGACAGGCACACAGGCAGAGGATCACGGGACAGGGGCACATGGGACAGGCACACAGACAGGCTCAAGGGACAGGGAAAGAAACTGAACAGAGGAACACGGGACAGGTAAACGGGGCTGGGGCACATGAGGCAGGCACACAGACAGAGTCTCAAGGGACATTGGCACATGGGACAGGCAAACGGAACAGAGGAACACAGGTCAGGGGTGGCACATGGGACAGGGGCACACGGGAGAGTCACACGGGACATGGGCATATGAGACAGGCAAGGGGGAGGGACAGGAGCACCAGGGCTGAATCACCGAGTCAGGGACCGGAGAACTGTCAACAGAGGCAAAGAGAACAGAGACACGTGGCACTGAGGCAGGGGGCACCTGGGCAAGGGCACGAGGGACTGACACCCTCGAAACAGGGGCACGGGACAGGTGCAGAGGGAAAGGAGGCAGAGGAGCAGGACAAGAGGGAAGGAGGAGGCGCACGGGGATGCACGGGACAGAGGCACAGGGGACATGGTGACTTCTACCTGAGGCAGGAGCCGAGCAGAAAGGGGCCGCGTGTCTGAGGTCAATAACAATAAAAACAACAACAGCAATAATAATTTAAAAAGCACATTTTGCATATCAAAAATGGACCCAACCTACTGGACTTCCGGAATGGCTTTTTATCTCTCCTTGGCCTCCCAGTTTCCTCCCCTTATACCATTCACTGCATCCTTAGCTAGCCAAGACGCCTCCTGTGTTACTTGTGCTTTACAAACCCCAATAACAGAACACACGTTTCCTGGGTTCGTCCCAAAGATGTGACACCTTCATCCCCCGCAGGCATCGAGGTATTTTAAAGGGAACACAATTAGATTCTGAAGTGATAGATTTCTATCTGCCTGGGGTGTAGCTCCGGGTGCACATGAGATGATGTAAAGACAGGAGTGATTGAAAGTAACGTTTTTGAATCTTACTTTTATTTCTGTAGCTTGTAATGTGTCACTAGTATGTAATCTCAATTGTAACAATTGTAATGCTATTAATTTTTATTAGCCCTGGTGTAATAGTACCGTTAGCAGTAGTGTGGAGAGCGAGGCAGCGGTAGGGGGCGGGAACTGGGAGCCGAGGCAGCGGTAGGGGGGCGGGAACGGGGCCGGGGAGACACGGAGAGCGAGGCAGCGGTAGGGGGGCGGGAACGGGAGCCGAGGCAGCGGTAGGGGGGCGGGAACGGGGCCGGGGATACACGCGGCCCCAGCCCAGACTCACCGGGCCTCAGGGGCGGCTCCTCCGGGTGGCGGCTCTTCTCCGCTGGCGGTGGGGGCAGGCACCGACAATGTGCCTCGCGCCCCCGCCGCAAGTCTCCGCCTGCCGCTCCTCTCCTCACTCGGGGCTCCCTCTGCACACGGGAGCCCCAGAGGCCGGCCACACTCGCCCTCTCTTCCCTTTTGCGCGGCGGGGGCAGGCACCGACAATGTGCCTCGCGCCCCCTCCGCTACCGCTCCTCCAGGCGCGCCTCCTCCTCCTTCTCCGGGGCTCCCTCAGGTCAGAGGAGCCCCGGAACGGCCGCCATGCTTCCCCCGAGCTCAGGGTCGGGACTTCTGGCCGCTGCAATTGGCCGGCCGGCCGAGCACTTCCGGGTCGCCGCGGGCAGCGCGGCGGCCCTATTCAGACAGGCGGCGATCACGGGGATGAAATCGAGGTGGACTCTCGATCAACGTAAATAATAAAGCGAGGTGGGCTCTCGTGGATTGGCATCAAAAAGCGCTCCCAAGCGCTACGAGGACAATGAAGCGCCCCAAAGCGCTAGAGGCGAAATACAGAGGCAGCGGTAGGGGGGCGGGAACGGGAGCCGGTGCCTTCAATGCCGGACCAGATTCGGGGGCGTTCCCGAGGACAGGCTTTCGGCTGACTTAGCCAAAAGCCAAAAATTCTCGGGAACGCCCCCGAATCTAGCTAGCCAATGGGAGGAGGGGGCGTAGACCCGATTCCACACACAGATCATAAGATTTTTGCTAGCGCATGCGTACTTCGTACGCATGCATCGCTAGTCAAAACCTAAACATACCTTTTAAAGTACAAAACCTAACTGAACATGACACCACACAGACATGCACACAGATAAACTCACATGTACACACACCCACACATCAAATGGGAAACCTCCAACTAGTACTAGGTAGGTTTTTAGCCTACATCACACCGTATTCTGGTACTTTTAGATTTGTTTTAACCTTTTTAAATCTGGCACTCGAAATCCCTGCTTTCACAGCACTTTTGGATAAAAAAATACAGGAATGGATGAAGGACACATGTGGCATGTCCCACTTGGCAGCTGATCACCTATCCATTCATGCTGCTCAGGCATCACCTGTTTTATGAGATAAAAGTTCCCTGCTACTGTGGTATTCTAGCTGTTCCATGAGATAAGCTTGCTCTGCGCTCTGCTGCTGTGGTTTTCTACCTGTTCCATGAGATAAGCTTGCTCTGCGCTCTGCTGCTGTGGTTTTCTACCTGTTCCATGAGATAAGCTTGCTCTGCACTCTGCTGCTGTGGTTTTCTACCTGTTCCATGAGATAAGCTTGCTCTGCTCTCTGCTGCTGTGGTTTTCTACCTGTTCCATGAGATAAGCTTGCTCTGCGCTCTGCTGCTGTGGTTTTCTACCTGTTCCATGAGATAAGCTTGCTCTGCACTCCGCTGCTGTGGTTTTCTAGCTATTCCATGAGATAAGATTGCTCTATGCTCTGCTGCTGTCATATTCTACCTGTTCTGAGATAAGCTTGCTCTGTGCTTAGCTGCTGTGGTATTCTACCTGTTTTATGAGATAAGCTTGCTCTGCTCTCTGCTGCAGTGGTATTCTACCTGTTTTATGAGATAAGCTGTCTCTGCGCTCTGCTGCTGTGGTATTCTACCTGTTTTATGAGATGAGTTTGCTCTGTGTTCTGCTGCTGTGGTATTCTACCTGTTTTATGAGATAAGCTTGCTCTGCGCTCGGCTGCGGTGGTATTCTACCTGTTTTATGAGGTGCTCTGCGTTCTGCTGCTGTGGTATTCTACCTGTTTTATGAGATGAGTTTGCTCTGTTTTCTGCTGCTGTGGTATTCTGCCTGTTTTATGACATAAGCTTGTGCTGCGCTCGTCTGCGGTGGTATTCTACCTGTTTTATGAGATGAGTTTGCTCTGCATTCTGCTGCTGTGGCATTCTACCTGTTTATGAGATAAGCTTGCTCTGCATTCTGCTGCTGTGGCATTCTACCTGTTTATGAGATAAGCTTGCTCTGTGCTCTGCTGCTGTGGCATTCTACCTGTTTATGAGATAAGCTTGCTCTGTGCTCTGCTGCTGTGGTATTCTACATGTTTTATGAGATAAGCTTGCTCTGCGCTCGGCTGCGGTGGTATTCTACCTGTTTTATGAGGTGCTCTGCATTCTGCTGCTGTGGCATTCTACCTGTTTATGAGATAAGCTTGCTCTGTGCTCTGCTGCTGTGGCATTCTACATGTTTTATGAGATAAGCTTGCTCTGTGCTCTGCTGCTGTGGCATTCTACATGTTTTATGAGATAAGCTTGCTCTGCGCTCGGCTGCGGTGGTATTCTACCTGTTTTATGAGGTGCTCTGCATTCTGCTGCTGTGGCATTCTACATGTTTTATGAGATAAGCTTGCTCTGTGCTCTTCTGCTGTGGATTTCTACCTGTTTTATGTAATGTAATGTATGTAATGTAATGTAATGTAATGTATGTAATGTAATGTAATGTAATGTATAGGCATTTATATAGCGCACTACTTACCCGGAGGGTCCCAAGGCGCTTCGACCGCTGCGAAACCCTTCCTGGCTTCCCTGAGAGAGGGTCCCTTACTGGGTATCTCCAGGGGGAGACCAGGCATCCCCGGCGGTCTGGTGGGGCCGTTAGTGAAGATGAGGCAAGCTAATGCCCAGAGTTGCCGAGTGTGGTCTCTGATCAGAGTGGGCACCGAGGCGAGAGAATTATCGAGTCCGCTGACCCTGGTCCAGAAACCTGCCGTGCCGGGGATCGAACCCTGGTCCCGGGCCGTCCTCTGCTCTCGGGTCTGCCGCCTCTAACCAGTGAGCCACACTACTTCACTATGAGATAAGCTTGCTCTGCGCTTGGCTGCAGTGTTATTCTACCTGTTTTATGAGATAAGCTTGCTGTACGTTCTGCTGCTGTGGTATTCAACCTGTTTCATGAGATATGCTTGCTCTGTGTTCTGCTGCTGTAGTATTCTATCTGTTTTATGAGATAAGCTTGCTCTGCGCTCTTCTGCTGTGGTATTCTACCTGTTTTATGAGATAAGCTTGCTCTGCCCTCTGCTGCTGTGGTATTCTACCTGTTTTATGAGATAAGCTTGCTTTGCACTCTGCTGCTGTTGTATTCTACTTGTTTTATGAGATAAGCTTGCCCTGCTGCAGTGGTATTCTACCTATTTTATGAGATAAGCTTGCTCTGCGTTCTCCTGCTGTGGTATTCTACCTGTTTTATGAGATAAGCTTGCTCTGCGTTCTCCTGCTGTGGTATTCTACCTGTTTTATGAGATAAGCTTGTTCTGCGTTCTGCTGCTGTGGTACTCTACATGTTTTATGAGATAAGCTTGCTCTGCGCTCGGCTGCGGTGGTATTCTACCTGTTTTATGAGGTGCTCTGCGTTCAGCTGCTGTGGTATTCTACCTGTTTTATGAGATAAACTTGTTCTGAGTTCTGCTGCTGTGGTCTTCTACCTTTTTTATGAGATGAATTTGCTCTCTGTTCTGCTGCTGTGGTATTCTGCCTGTTTTATGAGATAAGCTTGCTCTGCGCTCGTCTGCGGTGGTGTTCTACCTGTTTTATGAGATAAGCTTGCTCTGCATTCTGCTGCTGTGGCATTCTACCTGTTTATGAGATAAGCTTGCTCTGTGCTCTGCTGCTGTGGTATTCTACATGTTTTATGAGATAAGCTTGCTCTGCTCACGGCTGCTGTGGTATTCTATCTGTTTTATGAGATAAGCTTGCTCTGTGCTCTTCTGCTGTGGATTTCTACCTGTTTTATGAGATAAGCTTGCTCTGCTACTGTGGTATTCTACCTGTTTTATGAGATAAGCTTACTCTGCGCTTGGCTGCAGTGTTATTCTACCTGTTTTATGAGATAAGCTTGCTCTGCATTCTGCTGCTGTGGTATTCAACCTGTTTTATGGGATAAGCGTGCTCTGCGCTCTACTGCTGTGGTATTCTTCCTGTTTTATGAGATAAGCTTGCTCTGCATTCTGCTGCTGTGGTATTCAACCTGTTTTATGAGATAAGCTTGCTCTGCGCTCTACTGCTGTGGTATTCTACCTGTTTTATGAGATAAGCTTGCTCTGCATTCTGCTGCTGTGGTACTCTACCTGTTATATGAGATAACCTTGCTCTGCACTCTGCTGCTGTGGTATTCTACCTGTTTTATGAGATAAGCTTGCTCTGCGCTCTGCTGCAGTGGTATTCTACCTGTTTTATGAGATAAGCTTGCTCTGCGTCCTGCTGCTGTGGTATTCTACATGTTTTATGAGACGTGTTTGCTCTGTGTTGTGCTGCTGTGGTGTTCTACCTGTTTTATGAGATAAGCTTGCTCTGCATTCTGCTGCTGTGGTATTATACCTGTGTTATGAGATAAGCTTGCTCTGCACTCTGCTGCTGTGGTATTCTACCTGTTTTATGAGATAAGCTTGCTCTGCGCTCTGCTGCAGTGGTATTCTACCTGTTTTATGAGATAAGCTTGTTCTGCTGCTGTGGTATTCTACATGTTTTATGAGACGTGTTTGCTCTGTGTTGTGCTGCTGTGGTATTCTACCTGTTTTATGAGATAAGCTTGCTCTGCGCTCGGCTGTGGTATTCTAACTGTTTTATGAGATAAGCTTGCTCTGCGTCCTGCTGCTGTGGTATTCTACATGTTTTATGAGACGTGTTTGCTCTGTGTTGTGCTGCTGTGGTATTCTACCTGTTTTATGAGATAAGCTTGCTCTGCATTCTGCTGCTGTGGTATTCTACCTGTGTTATGAGAAGCTTGCTCTGCACTCTGCTGCTGTGGTTTTCTACCTGTTTTATGAGATAAGCTTGTTCTGCGTTCTGCTGCTGTGGTATTCTACATGTTTTATGAGACGTGTTTGCTCTGCGTTGTGCTGCTGTGGTATTCTACCTGTTTTATGAGATAAGCTTGCTCTGCGCTCGGCTGTGGTGGTATTCTACCTGTTTTATGAGGTGTTCTGTGTTCTGCTGCTGTGGTATTCTACCTTTTTTATGAGATTAGTTTGCTCTGTTTTCTGCTGCAGTGGTATTCTGCCTGTGTTATGACATAAGCTTGCGCTGCGCTCGTCTGCCGTGGTATTCTACCTGTTTTATGAGATAAGCTTGCTCTGCATTCTGCTGCTGTGGCATTCTACCTGTTTATGAGATAAGCTTGCTCTGTGCTCTGCTGCTGTGGTATTCTACATGTTTTATGAGATAAGCTTGCTCTGCATTCTGCTGCTGTGGCATTCTACCTGTTTATGAGATAAGCTTGCTCTGTGCTCTGCTGCTGTGGTATTCTACATGTTTTATGAGATAAGCTTGCTCTGCTCACGGCTGCTGTGGTATACTATCTGTTTTATGAGATAAGCTTGCTCTGTGCTCTTCTGCTGTGGATTTCTACCTGTTTTATGAGATAAGCTTGCTCTGCTACTGTGGTATTCTACCTGTTTTATGAGATAAGCTTGCTCTGCGCTTGGCTGCAGTGTTATTCTACCTGTTTTATGAGATAAGCTTGCTCTGCATTCTGCTGCTGTGGTATTCAACCTGTTTTATGGGATAAGCGTGCTCTGCGCTCTACTGCTGTGGTATTCTTCCTGTTTTATGAGACAAGCTTGCTCTGCATTCTGCTGCTGTGGTATTCAACCTGTTTTATGAGATAAGCTTGCTCTGCGCTCTACTGCTGTGGTATTCTACCTGTTATATGAGATAACCTTGCTCTGCACTCTGCTGCTGTGGTATTCTACCTGTTTTATGAGATAAGCTTGCTCTGCGCTCTGCTGCAGTGGTATTCTACCTGTTTTATGAGATAAGCTTGCTCTGCGTCCTGCTGCTGTGGTATTCTACATGTTTTATGAGACGTGTTTGCTCTGTGTTGTGCTGCTGTGGTGTTCTACCTGTTTTATGAGATAAGCTTGCTCTGCATTCTGCTGCTGTGGTATTATACCTGTGTTATGAGATAAGCTTGCTCTGCGCTCGGCTGTGGTATTCTAACTGTTTTATGAGATAAGCTTGCTCTGCGTCCTGCTGCTGTGGTATTCTACATGTTTTATGAGACGTGTTTGCTCTGTGTTGTGCTGCTGTGGTATTCTACCTGTTTTATGAGATAAGCTTGCCCTGCATTCTGCTGCTGTTGTATTCTACCTGTGTTATGAGAAGCTTGCTCTGCACTCTGCTGCTGTGGTATTCTACCTGTTTTATGAGATAAGCTTGTTCTGCGTTCTGCTGCTGTGGTATTCTACATGTTTTATGAGACGTGTTTGCTCTGTGTTGTGCTGCTGTGGTATTCTACCTGTTTTATGAGATAAGCTTGCTCTGCGCTCGGCTGTGGTGGTATTCTACCTGTTTTATGAGGTGTTCTGTGTTCTGCTGCTGTGGTATTCTACCTGTTTTATGAGATGAGTTTGCTCTGTGTTCTGCTGCTGTGGTATTCTACCTTTTTTATGAGATGAGTTTGCTCTGTTTTCTGCTGCAGTGGTATTCTGCCTGTTTTATGACATAAGCTTGCGCTGCGCTCGTCTGCGGTGGTATTCTACCTGTTTTATGAGATAAGCTTGCTCTGCATTCTGCTGCTGTGGCATTCTACCTGTTTATGAGATAAGCTTGCTCTGTGCTCTGCTGCTGTGGTATTCTACATGTTTTATGAGATAAGCTTGCTCTGCTCACGGCTGCTGTGGTATACTATCTGTTTTATGAGATAAGCTTGCTCTGTGCTCTTCTGCTGTGGATTTCTACCTGTTTTATGAGATAAGCTTGCTCTGCTACTGTGGTATTCTACCTGTTTTATGAGATAAGCTTGCTCTGCGCTTGGCTGCAGTGTTATTCTACCTGTTTTATGAGATAAGCTTGCTCTGCATTCTGCTACTGTGGTATTCAACCTGTTTTATGGGATAAGCGTGCTCTGCGCTCTACTGCTGTGGTATTCTTCCTGTTTTATGAGATAAGCTTGCTCTGCATTCTGCTGCTGTGGTATTCAACCTGTTTTATGAGATAAGCTTGCTCTGCGCTCTACTGCTGTGGTATTCTACCTGTTTTATGAGATAAGCTTGCTCTGCATTCTGCTGCTGTGGTACTCTACCTGTTATATGAGATAACCTTGCTCTGCACTCTGCTGCTGTGGTATTCTACCTGTTTTATAAGATAAGCTTGCTCTGCGCTCTGCTGCAGTGGTATTCTACCTGTTTTATGAGATAAGCTTGCTCTGCGTCCTGCTGCTGTGGTATTCTACATGTTTTATGAGACGTGTTTGCTCTGTGTTGTGCTGCTGTGGTGTTCTACCTGTTTTATGAGATAAGCTTGCTCTGCATTCTGCTGCTGTGGTATTCTACCTGTGTTATGAGATAAGCTTGCTCTGCACTCTGCTGCTGTGGTATTCTACCTGTTTTATGAGATAAGCTTGCTCTGCGCTCTGCTGCAGTGGTATTCTACCTGTTTTATGAGATAAGCTTGCTCTGCATTCTGCTGCTGTGGTATTCTACCTGTGTTATGAGATAAGCTTGCTCTGCACTCTGCTGCTGTGGTATTCTACCTGTTTTATGAGATAAGCTTGCGCTGCGCTCGTCTGCGGTGGTATTCTACCTGTTTTATGAGATAAGCTTGTTCTGCGTTCTGCTGCTGTGGTATTCTACATGTTTTATGAGACGTGTTGTGCTGCTGTGGTATTCTACCTGTTTTATGAGATAAGCTTGCCCTGCATTCTGCTGCTGTTGTATTCTACCTGTGTTATGAGAAGCTTGCTCTGCACTCTGCTGCTGTGGTATTCTACCTGTTTTATGAGATAAGCTTGTTCTGCGTTCTGCTGCTGTGGTATTCTACATGTTTTATGAGACGTGTTTGCTCTGTGTTGTGCTGCTGTGGTATTCTACCTGTTTTATGAGATAAGCTTGCTCTGCGCTCGGCTGTGGTGGTATTCTACCTGTTTTATGAGGTGTTCTGTGTTCTGCTGCTGTGGTATTCTACCTGTTTTATGAGATGAGTTTGCTCTGTGTTCTGCTGCTGTGGTATTCTACCTTTTTTATGAGATGAGTTTGCTCTGTTTTCTGCTGCAGTGGTATTCTGCCTGTTTTATGACATAAGCTTGCGCTGCGCTCGTCTGCGGTGGTATTCTACCTGTTTTATGAGATAAGCTTGCTCTGCATTCTGCTGCTGTGGCATTCTACCTGTTTATGAGATAAGCTTGCTCTGTGCTCTGCTGCTGTGGTATTCTACATGTTTTATGAGATAAGCTTGCTCTGCTCACGGCTGCTGTGGTATACTATCTGTTTTATGAGATAAGCTTGCTCTGTGCTCTTCTGCTGTGGATTTCTACCTGTTTTATGAGATAAGCTTGCTCTGCTACTGTGGTATTCTACCTGTTTTATGAGATAAGCTTGCTCTGCGCTTGGCTGCAGTGTTATTCTACCTGTTTTATGAGATAAGCTTGCTCTGCATTCTGCTACTGTGGTATTCAACCTGTTTTATGGGATAAGCGTGCTCTGCGCTCTACTGCTGTGGTATTCTTCCTGTTTTATGAGATAAGCTTGCTCTGCATTCTGCTGCTGTGGTATTCAACCTGTTTTATGAGATAAGCTTGCTCTGCGCTCTACTGCTGTGGTATTCTACCTGTTTTATGAGATAAGCTTGCTCTGCATTCTGCTGCTGTGGTACTCTACCTGTTATATGAGATAACCTTGCTCTGCACTCTGCTGCTGTGGTATTCTACCTGTTTTATAAGATAAGCTTGCTCTGCGCTCTGCTGCAGTGGTATTCTACCTGTTTTATGAGATAAGCTTGCTCTGCGTCCTGCTGCTGTGGTATTCTACATGTTTTATGAGACGTGTTTGCTCTGTGTTGTGCTGCTGTGGTGTTCTACCTGTTTTATGAGATAAGCTTGCTCTGCATTCTGCTGCTGTGGTATTCTACCTGTGTTATGAGATAAGCTTGCTCTGCACTCTGCTGCTGTGGTATTCTACCTGTTTTATGAGATAAGCTTGCTCTGCGCTCTGCTGCAGTGGTATTCTACCTGTTTTATGAGATAAGCTTGCTCTGCATTCTGCTGCTGTGGTATTCTACCTGTGTTATGAGATAAGCTTGCTCTGCACTCTGCTGCTGTGGTATTCTACCTGTTTTATGAGATAAGCTTGCGCTGCGCTCGTCTGCGGTGGTATTCTACCTGTTTTATGAGATAAGCTTGTTCTGCGTTCTGCTGCTGTGGTATTCTACATGTTTTATGAGACGTGTTTGCTCTGTGTTGTGCTGCTGTGGTATTCTACCTGTTTTATGAGATAAGCTTGCTCTGCATACTGCTGCTGTGGTATTCTACCTGTGTTATGAGATAAGCTTGCTCTGCACTCTGCTGCTGTGGTATTCTACCTGTTTTATGAGATAAGCTTGTTCTGCGTTCTGCTGCTGTGGTATTCTGTGAATGCCCCCCCCCCCCCCCCCCCCACCTCCCTTACCCTCCCTCTGGCTTTGCTAACTCCCTAGAGGCGCCCAGATGGCGGGAAGTCCCACAGTTTCACAACAGGCCAGTCTGCTTCTGCTTGCACTTATCCACAGCTGGACTATACCCGCCACCAGGATCTTCGGATGAGGGGCAGGCTAGCCTGGAGGGGTCTGGTGAATTCTGCAGGTTGTCTAGTTTAAGAGATTCTAAAATGAAAAGATTGCTTTTAATTTTTCAAATTGTGTTTCTCTTCTCATGTACGTTTCCTATTAGTTTTCAAGTCATAAACAATGGTACAGGTTAATTTTATTTGGCAAATTCAGAATGCATTGGTTGCTAAACATATCCACACTGCTTTCACACAACCCGCAAACTCACTGTTGTATGCATTGGCTTGTTTCTGATTGATGATCTCTCTTCCCTTGGGGATTAACAGTTTAATGTTTGCCAGACTTTTTGGATTGATTACAAAAATTTAATGGTAGTTGGCAGTTGCTGAACTTATTAGCCGACACATGTTTCGCTCTGGAAGACCTCCTTGGAGCTTTTTCAAGGTCTAAAAAATAGTTCACATGGGGATGGGCCATTCTGTTTGGTACTTTGGCGCATGTGGTGTAGCATCAATGACTGCTGGAAGGGTTTTGGGGTAATGAAGAGCCTCACAGTATGTAAATTTTATTAGGACCGCCTGCTGGGTAAAGACAGCAGCCATAAGTATCTTCCATTGGACCAGAGCCCACATGCACTTCCTGACAGGCCTGCCAGCTTTCAGTCTTGTCAGTGTCTGAGGCACAGATGTGAGTGTTGATTGGGGCTGTTGCTCTCTATTACCCCATTCAGCCACAATGATACTGCCCGCGCCCCTGGAGAGGGTTAAATCACTGGCAGAGTCCTGGAAGTAGCGTTGTCTGAAGGGGGTAACATGACTCGGTGTGAGAAGGCAAACTGTCCCTAGGGGGAAATATGACGCAGTGTGAGAAGAACTGTCCGAAGGCGGTAATATGCTGCAATATGAGAAGGAGAACTGTCCGAAGGGGGTAATATGCTGCAATATGAGAAGGAGAACTGTCCGAAGGGGGTAATATGACGCAGTATGACAAGGTGAATTGCCCGAAGGGGGTAATATGACGCAGTATGACAAGGTGAACTGTCCGAAGGGGTTAATATGACGCAGTGTGAGAAGGAGAACTGTAAAAAGGCAGTAATATGCTGCAATATGAGAAGGAGAACTGTCCGAAGGCAGTAATATGCTGCAATATGAGAAGGAGAACTGTCCGAAGGCAGTAATATGCTGCACTATGAGAAGGAGAACTGTCCGTAGGGGGTAATAGGCCCCAATATGTGAAGGAGAACTGTCCGAAGGGGGTAATATGACGCAGTATGACAAGGTGAACTGGCCAAAGGGTGTAATATGACTCAGTGTGAGAGGGAGAAATGTTCAAAGGGGGTAAAATGATGCAGTATCAGAAGGCAAACGGGCCGAAGGGGGTAATATGATGCAGTGTGAGAAGGAGAACTGTAAAAAGGCAGTAATATGCTGCAATATGAGGAGAACTGTCCGTAAGGTGTAATATGCCACAAAATGTGAAGGTGAGCTGTCCCAAGGCGGTAATATGCCGCAATATGAGGAGAACAGTCTGAAGGGGGTCATATGACGCAGTCTGAGAAGGTGAACTGCCCAAAGGCAGTAATATGACACAGTGTGAGAAGGTGAACTTCCCGAAGGTGGTAATATGATGCATTGTGAGAAGGTGAACTCTTCGAAGGGGGTAATATGACGCAGTATGAGAAGGCAAACTGTCCAAAGGGGGTAATAGGACGCAGTATGAGAAGGTGAACTGTCCGAAGGGGTAATATGACGCTGTATGAGGAGGCAAACTATCCGAAGGGGGTAATATGACTCAGTGTGAGAAGGTAAACTGTCCAAAGCGGATAATGTGCGCAGTATGAGAAGGTGAACTACCCGAAGGGGGTAATATGACTCAGTGTGAGAAGATGAACTGTCCAAAGGGGGTAATACCCTCCAGGTCACCAGTTTGGCACAATAGTGACACGCTCTGGGGCACCAGCATGACACAATAGCAGTACCCTCTAGGTCACCAATCTGGAACACTATCAATGCCCTCAAGGGCACCAGCCTGGCACACTAGTAATGCCCTCTGACACCAGCCTGATACACCAAAAATACCCTGGTGGGCAGCAGCCTGAAAAACTAGGAATACCCTCCAGGGCAGCAGCCTGGCACACTAGCAATGCCCTGTAGGCACCACCCTCGCACACTTGCAATAACCTCTAGGGCACCAGGCTGACACACTAGCAACACCATCCAGGGCACCAGCCTGGCACACTAGTAATACCCTCTAGGGCACCAGCATGGCAAACAATCAGTGCCCTCTAGGGCACCAGCCTGGCACACTAGCAATGCCCACTAGGGCACCAGCCCGGACACTAGCAACACCCTCTAGGGCACTAGCCTGGCACACTAGCAACACCCTCTAGGGGCACCAGCCCTGCACACTAGCAACTCCCTCAAGGGGCACCAGCCCGGCACACTAGCAAAGCCTCTAGGGCACCAGCCCAGCACACTAGCAAAGCCTCTAGGGCACCAGCCTGGCACACTAGCAACACCCTCTAGGGCACTAGCCTGGCACACTAGCAACACCCTCTAGGGGCACCAGCCCTGCACACTAGCAACTCCTTCAAGGGGCACCAGCCCGGCACACTAGCAAAGCCTCTAGGGCACCAGCCTGGCACACTAGCAAAGCCTCTAGGGCACCAGCCTGGCATACTAGCAACACCCTCTAGGGGCACCAGCCCAGCACACTAGCAACACCCTCTAGGGGCACCAGCCCAGCACACTAGCAACACCCTCAAGGGGCACCAGCCTGGCACACTAGCAACACCCTCTAGGGGCACCAGCCCAGCACACTAGCAACACCCTCAAGGGGCACCAGCCCGGCACACTAGCAAAGCCTCTAGGGCACCAGCCCAGCACACTAGCAAAGCCTCTAGGGCACCAGCCTGGCACACTAGCAACACCCTCTAGGGCACTAGCCCGGCACACTAGCAAAGCCTCTAGGGCACCAGCCCAGCACACTAGCAAAGCCTCTAGGGCACCAGCCCAGCACACTAGCAACACCCTCAAGGGGCACCAGCCTGGCACACTAGCAACACCCTCTAGGGGCACCAGCCCAGCACACTAGCAACACCCTCTAGGGGCACCAGCCCAGCACACTAGCAACACCCTCAAGGGGCACCAGCCCGGCACACTAGCAAAGCCTCTAGGGCACCAGCCCAGCACACTAGGAAAGCCTCTAGGGCACCAGCCTGGCACACTAGCAACACCCTCTAGGGCACTAGCCTGGCACACTAGCAACACCCTCTAGGGGCACCAGCCCTGCACACTAGCAACTCCCTCAAGGGGCACCAGCCCGGCACACTAGCAAAGCCTCTAGGGCACCAGCCTGGCACACTAGCAAAGCCTCTAGGGCACCAGCCTGGCATACTAGCAACACCCTCTAGGGCACCAGCCTGGCATACTAGCAACACCCTCTAGGGGCACCAGCCCAGCACACTAGCAACACCCTCTAGGGCACTAGCCTGGCACACTAGCAACACCCTCTAGGGGCACCAATCCTGCACACTAGCAACACCCTCTAGGGCACTAGCCTGGCACACTAGCAACTCCCTCAAGGGGCACCAACCCGGCACACTAGCAATGCCCACTAGGGCACCAGCCCGGACACTAGCAACACCCTCTAGGGCACTAGCCTGGCACACTAGCAACTCCCTCAAGGGGCACCAGCCCGGCACACTAGCAAAGCCTCTAGGGCACCAGCCTGGCACACTAGCAACACCCTCTAGGGGCACCAGCCCAGCACACTAGCAACTGCCTCAAGGGGCACCAGCCTGGCACACTAGCAAAGCCCTCTAGGGCACTAGCCTGGCACACAAGCGATACACTCTAGGGCACCAACCTGGCTCATTTGCAGTTCCGTTATGCTGAGGGGCAGAGATGCTGGTTGAGAGTGGGTGTGCCATGCTGAGGCGGTGTTGCAGTGATATAGTGCTCGGTTGGTGATGTTGCGGTGATGCAGTGCTTGGGTGGTCTAGCCTAGATTCTGTAGCATGTCTTCTTCTTACCCCACCCTACATGCCTGCCTCTATCTCACTTAGGGGATCTGTGTCATCTCCGTGTTCTCACGTTCTTGCTGTCTTTGCCTTCCTTCTTCTTTCTCCCTAGTTTTCCTTTTTCTGTCTTGCTTTGGGTCAGAGCCATGCGAGGAACAATAAGCCTGCCAGTGGCAGCTCCTCCGCTAAGGCGGAGGAGCATCGCCCCACTGCTTGTTGAGCAGTGGAAAATAAAAGTAAAATGATAATAACAAGAAGTTATTATCATTTAATTTTCTTTGTGACTCAGGGGAGGGCGGGGCTGGACCGCCACAGAGGGAGCAGGAGTGGTTTGTACTCCCTCCCTACAAGCGCATGACGCTTTAACCTGCTCTTTAGGGCCGGCCAAACAGTCATGCATAGTTGCCATGTTTTCCATTGGGCTCTGTTGCCTAGCCCCGTGTAGAACATGCCCAACCTCCCCAGGCACTGTCTGAGCAGCCAAAAAGGCTGCTCAGACCAATCATGACGCTGCTCCTGCAGTGTCGGGATTGGCTGGCGGAATCCGGAAGCCTGGGTGCTTCCGTGCAGGCTGCGGGCAGATGCTGGGAAGGAGGCAAGACAGAGGAGAGGGGTGCGGCGGAGGCAAAGCAAGTAGGTTTATTATTTATTTTTTTTCCACTTTTCATCCCTCACCCACCACCTCTGTTCAGAGGCAGCCACCACTGAGCCCTTCTCCTCATACATGAGTGCTGGTGCCCACAAAATAAGATCTGAGCCTAGAGGTGCAGGGTGGGCTGGAGTGGTGCAGTGTTGAGGTGGCAGTGTGGTAGGGGGGGTGTTGGTGAAGTGCTTGGAGATGTAGGTGCAGATCTGGTAGTTGTTCATCTGTGGTGCTGTATTAGGGCAATGCAGGTGGATGATGTTACATTGAAGTAGGGTTTTGGGTGGTGCCGGGGAGTGGCAGAACATTAGTGGTTATAGCTGTGTGGTGCTTGAGTTCAGGTGTGGCACTTATCTCGCTATTTCTGTGGCACAACTAAACAAAATACATGTCATGCACACTGTCTTGCAGGCACGGTTTGGACTTTACAGGCACGGCTAATCTTGTTCTTTCTTAGACACAGATATTACGCCAAATCCTTTGTGCAAGCAAATTCATAAATTAGTCTAAAAACACCATAGATTCTACTAAGGGAGGTCAGTAGGGCCTGCTGAGTAAACATGGTGCATTCTACCAGTGAGAAACCTAATGTGCTACATTGAGCAGCAGTAGCTCGGAATACAATTAAAGCTCCATTTAGCCAGACCTAGAAAAAAAGGCATCTGAAGATGTAACATGTCTGGAAGAAATGGCATGTCTTCATAAAAGTAGAACTGGCCGTATTGTTTTTAGGTCGAGCCTGGGCAGCGCATGCGCTGCTCTGCGAGGCAGCCTGTGTTCAGGTAGGGAATTGAAGCTCTGCCCACTCTCCACCCGTATTTTTCATTGGCTTGTGTCATTGTCCACTGTTAATTGTGGCGGTTCATTGGTCAATAGGCTTAGTAGTTCCTCCTTAGTGCCGCCTTTTTTTATTTTGTAACCTCCCATGGCGACACCCCCTGTTACGAGTGTCGTTACTCGGTAGGCTTTAATTACAGCCTCCGAGCACTATTTTCTCAGATTGCCTGCAGTTGCAGGCAGGACACGCTCTCTCCGAACCCTTTTTAGAAACTTTATAGCAGGAACATAGTTGCAGTGCAATAGACCTTGTATTTGCGAGAGTTTAAGCTAAAGGCATGGTAAATAACAATCCCTTTTATTTATCTGTTTTAAAAACAACACATAAATAAAAGGCATTGCCATTTACAATGCCAATAGCTCAAACTCTCGTAAATGTGAGACCTATGGCATTGCAAATGCTTGTTAAATATAATGCTTGATTCTAACCGCTTGTTTCTTAGCAAGCATTGGCACAACCAGTAGGTATGTGTAAACACATAAAAGATGTTACATAGACAGGTGTTGTTTGTTTACGTGTAGTGTACAGATATAAATTCAGATGGATGTCACAGGAACATGATTACTTTATTTGTACAGCTATCTGACACACAATTGCACACAGTCAGCAGGAGGGACCATCTCCTCCCTCTGCTTTCGGTGCGCCGTCTTCAAAAGCAGAATTTGTAATCAATTGACATAATACATTCAACTACAGTAAAACCAAAGTGACATAATTCATGTTACTACAGTAGAAACACAGTACAAAAATACATCCTACTACAGTAGAAACAAAGTGACATAATTAATTCTATTACAGTAGAAACACAGTAACAAAGTCATTCTACTTCAGTAGAAAGAAAGCGAAAAAAAATAATTCTGCTATAGTAGAAACAAAGTGACAGTTCATTCTACTGCTGTTGAGAGACAGTAATAAAATATATTCTACTAAAGTAGACACAAAGTGACAAAATGCATTCTATTCCAGTAGAAACAAAGCGAAAGGGTACATTCTACTACATTAGAAACAAAGTGAAAAACTACATTTTACTACTGTAGAAACAAAGTCACAAAATGCATTCCATTACATTAAGTAATACCATATTCAACATTATACTACTATACCTACTACTACACAACAATATGTTAGCATGTTAAAGCGAGACCTATTGGCTTTTGCAATAACAGGTGTCCTAAGTGTGAAAGGGATTTCGGTGGCCAAGAACTACATGATCTTGTGCCATTTTTTAGGCCAATTTGGAGCTATCTTGGGGGCACTTGTATGTTCATCAACACCTGCCTACTATGGCCTTTATCATGAGTCTGGACTAGCTGTTTGCAGAGGAGGGGCAGTGCTAAAATACCTCCACTTGCATCATAATTGGCTGGTGTGTGTGGCCACATCTGTCTTCTTCGTGTCTGCCCTCCAGGGATACTGCAAAAGACACACAAATAATGGACGGAATGCAGAATGTAGGAAGGTGGCTACCTGACTTTGGTTACCCCAGATTTTTTGCCTGGTGTTTAGCTGGTTTTCTACTTAGTTGGCCTGGTTCCCTGCTAATCAGGGCCCCATGCTATCTGCTCTCTCTGTAAAATGGATTCCATGTACCCTAGGTGCATAACTAGATTGGCTTGGGTCACCTTATCAGCCCCTGTATAGAGCACTATAGGTGCCCAGGGCACAGGAGCATCCAAGGCCTACCAGGGGCTGCAGCATATCTTTTGCCACCCCTGGCTGGCTATCTAAAATTGACACAACTGGCTGATCACTCAGCTGGGGCAGGGTGGTGTAACCACCCCTTGCTTAGATATAGTATGCCTATATCTAAACCTATCTGGACACATATAAACCTGTGAGTTACTCCTATGGCAGGCCTTGACAATCCTGAAGGCAGAGTGCGTGGTTTAATGTGAGATGGTGCTCTAGCATGAGCTGAGCCTGTCTGCAGCTGTCGGGACCAATTCCCTTAGCTGTTCCGGGATAATGCCAAACCATATACTATTAAGTGCATTATAATCCTCGCGGTTATATGTCAACTTTGGTTTGGCTTTATCAAAACATGTCGTGTAAGGTGTCATACCAATTGGAATACTACCCCCTCACCAGTCCTGGCGACGGGGGTAGCATTCCACCCCTCTTGAGGGGACGACATGTTACTTTTGCTAAAACGCGGTTGATTTTTAAAAGAGCCTCAGATCCACAAAATGGATGCTTCTGCCACAGACACATGTCTGACCTCCTGCTGCTGACCGAAACTCAGCAGAGGAGGCCTGGACAAAGGCTTTCCTGTCACGGGAGGTGTCACACCACCCCAGACAGGAGATAGTGGATTGTAGCAGGGAGGTTTGAAAGAAACCAGACACTGCCTGGGGAGCACAAGGCTGCCCCTTACATAATCCGGCCAAACCGGTTCTGGGGCATCCCAGCCCCAGTCCCAGCGCGGCCTGGATCAAAGGAAAGGGGTGTAACCACCCCCTTCCTGGGTCCCACCCATAGGAGGGGACCTAGCAGGATGTCCAGCCCACCAGATTCGAATAAGAGTGGGAGCAGTGCCAATGCAACTCAGATCATCCTGAAGAAACATAAGAAACGAATTCTGGACCCTTCGACATCCTTCCCAACGTAGAAGACTGAAGAATCTCCCTTATGGTCAAGGAGTGACCACCCTGTGCAAACAGGCAACATCCAGCCCTCGACCCTTGCTTTGTTGCAGTTCCCGCCGGAACTCGAGCGACAGAGATTGACAAGATTAAGCTTGCCTGCCTTCTCCTAACCCGATCCATAGTCCCTGCAGAGCTGAGACCAGTGGAGGCGACCGGAAGCGAGGGGCAACCCATCTTGAAAAGGCCACGAGGCGCTGACCGTGCAGCCCACGAGTGACCCTCGAAGCTGTGCACCGGGGTTTGAGAAGCCCTAACCCTGAGCTATACTTGCACCAAAGCTACCCCCTCGACACTCGACGAGTGCTGCGTGGGGCCGTTCTGCTTGTGTTGGCTCGACGCGTTGGCCCGGTCACTTGCCAGGTGGCTTGTGGCCCCTGTGCCGACGAAAACTTGAAAACGACTTGCTTTCCTGGTTGCTCCAGGTCTGCACCAGCTCCTGTGAAAAGGAGCCCCCACTCTGACCCTCCTGGTCTGAGTGAGGAGCAATCTCCCGGTTCCGCGTGGATTGCTTTTGCCAAGTGCTGTTTGCTGCAAGCTTGAAGCAGATGGTGCTGACGGCGAGAGCTTGCGTGGGACAGATCGTGACCTGCTCCTGGACATCGCAGATGCCCCAGAGCCCACGTGACAGCGGAGAGAAGCCTCTTGACAACCATCTGATTGCGCCCGACATTGCCTGGTTCCGTCCTGGTTCCACCCTGGTCACTGCTGAGTGACCCAGACTCTGTCCCCTCTGCTTTCAGATTCATCTTGACTTCGATCCACCCTTGGATCACACTGGACACTTCTGCTTCCCATCGCCTGCAGCTTCTCCAGCTCCAAGCACCAAGAACCTGCATGTCAAAACTGACGCCACTTCGACCCTGTGCACCCACTTCCTGTGGGTGCACAGGGTCGAAGGGTAACATTGCAACGCCGGTGTCCCTACACTGGTACACACCTCTAGTGTCTGTGTCTTAAGTTTTGTTCCTCTAGGTTCAGCGGAAGTATCTTTAAACTAACTTTGTGTAACTTTTAGGCACCATTGACTTTGCATTGGTGCAAGCCGCACTTTACGTGCTGCACCCGAATTCCGTGGGCTACTCCCGACTTTAGCATTGCTAGACCTGACTGCTCCCAGCGATTCTCTAGGCCCTAGGCCTAACCACTGTTCGATTGGTATCTCTTATACCATTTTTTTAGTATATGGTTTGAGTGGCCACCCGCCCTCATCCATAATTGTGCAACTTTGAATGTTATACTGCACTTTTGATTTAACGCTTGTGCCCCTTTCCTCATAAAGAGTACTGGGGATTAATTTAGAAATAAACACATATATTTTTATAATATATACTTGTGTGGTGTCCTTTCATTTGGTATTACAGGATTGTATGTGGTAAAACAGCTCGCTTAACACGACCTCTTAAGTTAAGCCTTTAAGGCTGCTTAGTCCATGCTACCCCTAGGATAGCTTGTCTACAAGGTTGACTTACAACCAGACACCATAAGGGATTGTTTGGACTGATACAAGGCGGTTCCAGAATTGGAAACACCACATATCAGGCCAACTTCTCACATTGGTGCGCAGCGGTGCGGATTTGAGCTTGCTGTTGTTTTACCATTGCAATCTTTTTATCAAATTGAAAGATCACATCAAGTACCTTAGGTACATATAAATCAAAGGCTTAGCATATTAAGTTCTACTGAACTTAGTAGTTGTAGATTAAAGGGATTAGCACACCCTGACTACAACTCACTAGCAAGGTACAGTAGGAAAACACTTAGTGTAGGTAAGTGCACCACTTACACCTCACTAGCAGCCATGTCTGACACAGGAAGAGCTTAAGGCTCTGCCCCTGTGATAGTTGACCCTACCAAGGCAACTTCCAGATATGGCAACCTTAGCTACAAAGACTTGTGTGCCTTGTGCACTGCAAGAGGGCTAAAGAAGGGCAGAGGCCCTACCATTCCTTCCCTGATAGCCATCCTGGAAAAGGATGACTTAGATAAGGCGAGTCAGGCTCCCTTAGATTTAGGAGATGGAGTGAACCCCCTTGAGCATGAGATAACTCCAGAAGAGGAAGAAGGAGAGGAGGAAGAGGAGGAAGAAGGCTCAGAGGTAGATGAGCCTGCTCAGAGTCAGAGGGGTAACCAGGTCCCAGTGGGGAGGCTTAGCCAAGCCAAGCCAACTTGGACCTACTAGGGAATGGAGAGGGCCAGCACCTCCCCAGATCCCATAACCTAATTCTCCCAGGCAACAGAAGGGTGAGATCTCCATCAGGGGACTCTCATGTTTCTAGTGTCTCAAGAGAATCTTTAAGGGGAATGACTTCCCCCCAGAGGAAAGAGCATAGGGCCAGGATGAGGGCTGTCCAACTCCAGATAGAGAGGGAAGAGGTAGCCTTGGCTCAAGCTAAACTTGCTTTAGCAAGAGAAAGAAAGTTGTGTGGATTAGATTCCACTGGTGGCAGCAATATTCCTAAAGAGAAACCCAGGTCCTATGATAGTAGAAACCTGACAAAGATTGTGCCCCCCTACAAGGAAGGTGATGACATCCACAAATGGATGACTGCTCTGGAGAGAGCCTGCATGGTACAGCAGGTTCCTGAGGCAGTGGCGTCACTAGGGTTGGTGTCACCCAGTGCGGTGACTCATGGTGTCACCCCCTCACGACTAGGGAGAGATGATGAGGGGCACTGCTGGAGGGTAGTGGTGAGAGAATCTGCGAAAGAAGTCCGTCATTGGGGGCACCAAAAAAGATTGTGGCACCATCAGCACTAAAGCTGGCCCTGGAATCACCTTAACCCTTTCTGATCTGGAGGAGTGATTGTGACCTTAATAGGAGGGGAATGCTTGCACTTCGACATCGCCCATTACAAGGCCTACACCTGTCTCACTCTTAGAGCCTGGGATAGAGGGGAAATCCCAGCACTCCCTGAGCGTCTATGACTGGTTCCACAGAATCTTTGTCTGACAATGCGTCAGGTGTTACTTCATGTAGTCACTTTGAATCCCAGCTAGGCAGTGCTTGCACTATCTTGGCTGTAAAGTGCCTGAATTTCTGAAGACATCTTGTGCATCAATCATCCGGGTTTGGGTACTTGACACGTGTAGATCGTCCCTTTAGATGAGCTCGGGATAGTGAGGAGTACTCTGCGAACACCCTGGCAGCGGATTTTATGGCAAAAGGCAGAGCTGTGAACTCTATGTTCTTATATATCATGAGGCGTGACACCTTGAAACCCAGTCACACTAATATTATATACATGTATATTCTGGTCTGCAAGAAAAAAAAACAAGCCCCTGTAAACAAACTTTTTTTTTCTCCATGGGTGCAAATCTATTTTTACTGTTGAGGCACGCCTCGTGCTCACCACAGCGACTTGGGGAGATGTTCCTTTCACTTTACAACCGTGAACGTGGATTTACTTAAACCCCTAACAGGCGTAAATACCTATAATTTTCCTAGTCCCGAAGAGGATCAGAAAATGTTTGTGAATACCCACATTTAGGGATTCTCTGTGTGAGTAAATAAATACAGCTGTACCTGCGGGCCCAATCTTCCTGAGTTGTATAAGTGGTTTTGCGCTCTGGAATGGCGTATTCGTATAAATGCTTTGTAAATTCGGCCCGGTGTGTTTCCATCCTTGACACACAACTCCTGTCCTAGATTTCCAATACTATGACTCCTCTGGAAATGTAACGTCGGAGTAACGCGCATGCTTTAAATGGGAGGTACTGTCCAGTACGCAGTGCTCCTTATTTGAAAGAGCACCTGCACTTCTCAGCACTGCTGCAATGCATAGAATGGGAGAGTGCCGGCACTTTCTGAACAGCAAACAGGTACTCTGAAGAGTCTAAAGCATCATGCTGCACTACAATGATTTTTATGGTTGTTTCATCCGTTGTTTCTGAGTGCACTTTTCTTAACACGCATCCTCGCGTTTATGACCCTTAGGAGCGTTTGGTGGGTGGCTGCGTTTCTGTGAGTGGTCTCTATTCTCTAAAGAGGCTTGTTTCATTTAAACCTTCATGGTTGTTCTGTCCATAGCTGCCAAGGTTTCAGATTGCTATGTGTGACATTTTCAAAGTTTGAGTGTAATTATGAGTGACTTTTCTTCAACGATGAGTGACACTTTCATTTGATCAAAATCAAGCAATGCATACTACGGAAACTTATAAATAACATAAATTACACCCATTTGAGCAACAAGAAACTCTAAGAAGAACTTAAAACTGGTGCAAAGTGCCAGAAATGGAAGGACACTTAGGTGTGAGTGTGGGAGGTGCTCTGCTTCCAAGTGCCTGGCATCACACTTCCCTCGACGACCTACAGCCCTCCGTGGGTTCTGGGGAACTCTGTCCGCCCTATCATGACTCTCTATAACTGCCATGTTTTCAGTTTGATTGTGTGGTATTTCCATGATTTCAGATTACTTGGGAGTGACATTCTACGGTCAAAGCATTGACACTTTGAGTGACCATTATATACTGTGCGCATTACAATCAATGCCTTGCATAGTTAAAGTGCTTTCTCAGTCGCAGAAGCAGGGGATGTCATAGCATTATAAATAGAGAAGTCACTATGCCCTGCTGGCTGCTGCGCCAAGCAGGATTACATTATTTTTCTCTCCTTAAAAACAGACAGGCATTTGCAGGAAGACTGAATTAACCAGTTGAGGTTTCACAATGTAAGAGTGTATTTGTGACTGATTACTTGAACTTGCATTCATCTTTCAATTATGGTGCGTGCTTTAGATGTGTAAAGGTGAAACACTAACAAAAATACATACAGAATAATGTCTTTTAACCACGCCTATGGACCACGCACTGACACTGCCCCCATTGCTGCTTGACTCACCTGTGCAATACAAGAAATTACTGACAGGGAAGGCTGAGTCAGTAGATAATCACGTTCTGCAGTGCACCGAGAGGAATAGTGTGTGTGCAGCCCTTGAGTGTCATGCTACACTGCAGGCTGTTTTCTAGCGTTGCTACGAGGCCCTAGTGAACTCACGGTAACTGCAGTGGCCGGTGCGCGCTTGAGATGATTTGTCGGCTGAATAGGCAGACTGACCCCAAGTCAGTGTGCCGCCACTCACAAGGGATCGGATGTACAGTAACATAGCCCACACGTGACTGGAGGCAGGAGGGCAGATGAGGCCTAAGCCTAACCGACCGAGTCCCTGTCCTCCACACACGGGGATGGTGGTGCTGGGGGCTGTTAGGGTGGGCTGTGGCTACAGGACTGGCGGAAGGCAATGAGCAAGCCCACTACTGGCTGCAATTATGTGCGTGCGGACATTTGATAAGTTGCCGCCGCCTGCATGCGAGCTCTGTCATAATTATAAATAATGTTGCCATAACTGTACCTGAAACACTGCAACTTCACAAGAAGGCCAGTGGGGTCTGGTCTATCGCGTCGGGATCACACAATGTGCGGCAGTCTATTTTGCGAGCGCGAGCTGCCATACCCATTGCATAACTTAGTGCAGTCCATAGAGAGAGACTGTAAGGCGCCCGCACCCGCCGCAGGAGTCAGGAGCCGGACAGTAGTTCCAAAGTAAACTTCCCGCCTTCCGCAGGCGCAGCAGGATGTGACGTCACCCGGCGGCGCCAGGTATGGCTTTATGGCATTGGGGCTCCCCTGCCTGTGATGTTAGTAGCCTTCGCGCACTACTGTGCGAGAGCGGAGAGACAAGCAGGGACATCATTTTCATACTTTGGAGCTGCCTAGCAGCTTTCTATCATCTCACCACGAGGTGCACTTTCCCCCATACGCGTCTTCGTGTAAATGCCCAGCATGAGTTCACATGTGCACATATGTGGTGTAATATTGCAGAGTCTCACGGTGTCACCCCATGAGGATGGTGTCACCCGGTGCAGTCCGCACCCCCCTAGTGACGCCACTGTCCTGAGGAACAGTGGGCAGCAATCTTATGGTACTCCTTTTCAGAGAAAGGGAGAGATAGGCTCCTCACTGTCAGACAAGAGGATGCCAACAATTACAAAGTCCTGAAGAGTGTTCTAATAGATGGGTTTGGCTTAACCACTGAACAGTACAGGTTAAAGTTCAGAGACACCCAGAAGACACAGACTCAGGACTGGACTGATGTTGTTGATTGTGCAACTAAGGCTCTGGAGGGTTGGCTAAATGGCAGCAAAGTACATGACTTCACAGGATTGTATTTGTCAGAACCAGCTCTTACACCAGCACCTGGTGGACTCAGATTTGGCCTCTCCCCAAGAATTGGGAAAGAGGGCAGATAAATGGGTCAGAACCAGGATTAGGCCTAAGAATCAGGACAGTAACCAGAAGAAGAAGTCTACCAAGCCTCAAGATAAGGGTGGGGATAAAAGTAAAGAAAAGACTTCCCCAGGGCCCCAAAACTCTAAGAATGGGGGTGGGTCCCAAGACACTTCATCAACTGAGAAAAAGCCTTATACTCATGCCTGTAAACAGGCTGGGCATTACAAAACAGACAGCTGTTGTCCCAAGAATGGCAATAAAGAAAACATACCTCCAAAGCCAGCTCCAGCACCTCCTGTTACTGTCAGCAGTAATCCCCCAGGAAGTGGGAGCACACCCAGGAATCTGGGTGGGTTTACTTTTGGAGCCAAGGAGGACCCTGGCCTATCCAGGTCCCCATCCCCAAATGATCTTGTTTATGAGACTGGCATGGGGTTTGCCAACTTCTCTGATTGCCCAAATACCTTGAGCAAATATAGACAAGAACCCATCATCAATGGTTTGAAAGTTGAAGCGTCACCATGGTGGCTGACTGTATAGTCCCCTCTAAGCAACTTTTACCTGGTGCCACATACCAGGTAACAAACATTGATGGCATCCAAACAAATCATCCCATGGCAGTAGTAAGTCTCAGCTGGGGAGGTGTCATTGGCCCAAAGAGAGTGGCAGTGTCACCAAACTTGCCTGTAGACTGTCTACTGGGTAATGATTTAGAAATCTCAGCCTGGGCTGAGGTTGAACAGAAAATCCATTCTAGAATGGTAAACTCCAACGGAAAGGTTAGTGGGGCTGTACTGGCTATAGCCCCAACCCAAGATGTCCTTCCTGAAAAGGTTGGTAGAGCTGAGCAACTCTCTGCCCCATCTTTAAGAGAAGCTCTCCCAAAACAGAATAGCAAAGCTGTTATGATAACAGCAGGGCCGGCTCTAGGCTCATGGTGGCCCTGTGCAGGGAGCGTAGGTGGGGGCCCCCCGGAAGAGGAGGTCCGGATGGGGCGGAGCTCAGGAAGGTGTTTTAATAATACGAGCACAAGAACAAACGTTACGTTCGTAGGCAAAGGCAATGGTGGCACTTGTGCAAGTATCAAAGCAAACAAAATGCCATTACCACGCAGTCCCCAGCCTAGGGCAGGCCCTGGTTACCTTGCTGCCAACACCAATGGTTTATCTTTTATGTCCAAGAGGGACAATTCATGAGGTGAAAGTAATTTTAACAATAAATGAGCCAAACAAGCCAGGATCCACAAAGATAAATCCAACATCTGTAGATATGAAGTTTGAGCTGCCAACATAGTCAGATCCAAGAACGAAAGTAAGACCTGCCTAGTGAGCACCAATTCTATCCTGCCTGAAGTCGCCTTCTTTTAATGTTCAACAATGAAACTGAGTTACCACTACCCAGTGATACTAGCAGTAGTACCTGTGGCCTAACAGGAGCATCCTCTGGGTTTTACTGACCCATGGTCAGTACAGCTTCCACAGCATGTCTCTGCCCCTGGTCAGATGCACCAACCCCAGGTTGCACCACTGTCCACCCAAAAAAGAAATCTAAACAAAAGGGCCCGCAATTAGGCCATTCCAAAGTCAGAAAACTAAATTGGAGATAAAAGGCTTGATAATACGCCCTTGAGAATTCCAATAGAAGCCCATGTTCTGGTGTGAACATGGGCTTCTATTGGAATTCTCAAGGGCGTATTATCAAGCCCATCATTGCCGATTTAGGGACAGTTTTCTGCCGCTGAAGCGGCGATAATTTTAACTCCGTTTCTAGATGATATGCCCCTCAGTGCGTGAGGTCGTTTTTTCCAGCCATTAAATCACAAGGAACCCCATATTCCATGTGAATTAAACTTTGGGTGCTGTTCGAGTTTACCAGCGCTCTAGAAGTATTACACTTTCTATTCTATTGCTCGACCACAAATGCAAAAAGGGTGCTTCAAAGACGGCTGCCTGTACACGGGACGCCAGTTCGAGAAGTGAGAGAATGGGTGCGGATTGATGAGGGCAGCGGAGTGGAAAGGTGGTTAAATCGGCATTAAGCAGAACACGACAGGAAGAGTGGATTGTGGAAATTGTGATAGAAGGCGCCATAAACGAGTGAAATTGATTTTGGAGACTATAGATAGAAGTGCAGAATTTGCAAACATAAGGATAATATTCCCTCCGCCAAGTTAAAGTGCAACAAATAATACGTACAAGCACCCGCGTGAAAGACTGGAGGCAGGTTCAATTTGAAGATAAGCCCTGACGAAGCCGAGAGGTATTTCATAACCTCGGCGAAACGCGTTGGTTGGGATTGGATCTGAACAAAAAAGAAATAAAGGAAGAAAATCTTCATGGAAAACTTTTTGGATGTCTTTTTGTATGGACTAAGCTAAATTTGGGCTATTACAAGTGGAGTGCTTCAATCTATGCAAATCCATATTCCATGTGGATTTGCCACATACATTTACCACCTGCTGTAAGTAGGTTGAACATTTATAGGGGGACCTGTGCATAGGGTAAGGGGTACGAAAGGGTGTGGGTGTTTGGGGGGGGGGGTGATGCATTGTATGATTTTTCTGGTTAAAAAAAAGTGGGTCAAGATCTTTCACATCAAGTAAATCCAGATCCGGAAAACCTAAATACTAATAATCAGTCAGAGAGAAATTAAGGCGCAAACATATCTTAATTTTGACAGTTTGCCATATATTTAACTAAAGCCAGGTAGTCGTCAGGAAGGGAACCTAGCCAAACAGCCAGTTTACTTTACAATTAAATGTCATTGTAATGATAAGAAGTGTGTCCCTTTTAATGTCTGAAAAGTCTTTGACTACTTCCAGAAGGACGTTTGATGTCACACTTTTCTTTTGGCACTCCCTATTTATCATTAACATGGTACATTGTCAGGAAAATAATAAATAGCCTGTGAACACTGATTTGGAAGAAAGAAAGCAAAAGACTTTGTGATATCTAGCCAGCATCTGCATTACAAATATGTGCAGATTTCACCGCAGTGACAATGTGGCTCTGTAAAGATGGCATGTGCTGCGGGATGGTGACAATGTCCGACCTCAGTCAAAGTAATTGTAAAGATGCACTGCAGTAAGTGTACTGTACACAGCCATGAGCGCATTGCAGAACTGCCGGCAATACCTGGCAATCCGGAGACTCGGAGTCGGACACGGGACAGGTGTTCTTCTCTGATGATCGTTGGTGGCCGCGTAATATTCTCAATCTCAGTAACACTGCAGACACGATGACGACGCACAGTCAGTGACACCACCGCTCACGCACTCTCCTGGGCCTGGTGGGAGCGTGACCCACCGTGATGCGTCAGAGCGGCAGCAGGTGTGCAGTTCCGCACTGAGCACAGCGCGCAGGGGCTGTCCCAGGGCCGTCATGTCATACGGTCATTGGTAGTGGGCTAAGATTGACGGCCCTGGGACCCCGTCGCTGGGCAAAGTGAAACTAACAACAAGATTGTGAACAACGCTGCCATTGCTAGCCGGGGTCGGAGCAAGAGGTCGCCAAATCCTGCCAGGGGGCCGCCACTGCCTTTGGCGGCCCTGTGCAGGTGCACACTTTGCACATGCCTAGGGATGGCCCTGACCCAGGGCACATCAAGTCAAAGTGCATCAGGTATCAGGCAAAAATCGTGGGGGGGGGGTACTGCAACAGAAACTCAATTTCTTACAGTGGGCATAACTCTTATATATGGAAGTGCATAATTATATAAGGCCATGGTCATATGTCAACATTTTTTTTTTTGCTTACCTGCATAGTAAAAGCAGTGTGCTAGTTGATTTGTTTGCAGTTCGTGGGTTGTAAGCTGTAGATTACACTTGAGGGTTTGACTATTTTCTAGGCTACGTTGCTGGGATACTGATGGTACAGTTACCTAGGAAATATCCAAGTTTCCAACTGTCTATGGAAGTGTATATGGTCTTGGGTGCTTCTAATACTAGCTTCTAGTGTGTTCCAGAGCTTGAGGGTTTGAACTGAGAAAGCAGTGTCACCTACGGATTTCTAATGTAAAGTGGTATAATAAGTGGGGCAGGTCTGGAGTGCAGTTTGTATTGCTTGAATTTAACTTGTAGGTGTACCAGTCCTTTTAATGTAACTCGATGCACTTTGCCTGAGCAAAAGTACATGCATTTCGTGATCGGACACAAAGGAAACTTGGGACAGCGCTAAATATATGACTGCTGGTTTTTGCAGTGTGAATATTAGTAAATCTGCTGAATATTAGTAAATGTAATAGAAAGATGTATGTGTGATTTGGGAATAGGGATATGAGTAGTAGCATGCGTTTTCCTTGCAAACTACATGAAGTTGTTTCAATACTTAGCTTCATGAAGTTAAGCGAGTAATTAAAAATCATCTGAACAAAGACCACAAAATAGGTTTTGCCAGAAAAAGCATTTCCAGAAAATCATATTTAACTGGAGAAATCTGTAAAAAGTTTTTATGTCAGAAAATTCTTCCTAAAAAAATTCTTACAGAACTTTTCATTCACAGTTTAAGTTTTGGAACAAAGAGAACATTCACAGAATTGCAAAATGGATCCCTCTTGCAAAACTTTGCTTTCAGTTCCTTGTTGAGAATTATTATCTTGAGAGATGAGTTTTAGAAGGCTTTGCTTTCACTTGAACAGAGCATCAGCGATGAGGGCAATCAACAAAAGTGTTGGAGGCCATTCAGTGATGTTTCATCTACATTTGGCATGCAGACAGATCCCTGTAGCACATACCACCATTTCCTGAGTTTGTGCATCTAATCAGGTAAAGCACCACAGCATTACCTGATTCATGTTTTGGGGAACTTTGTGATTTTGGCAAATAGTGAAGTCTTGCATCTTCCTTTAAGCTTGTTTCCTCGAGGATCTGAAGCTCTTTCTAACAATACGTGATTTTTCCGGTTGGACAAGTAATGACACCAGGCGTAATATGTTTTGCATTGTTGTAATTATCTGGCCTTCAACAAAGATGTATGTTTTTTATTTTTTATAATAGGATGATTTTGAGTCTTAAAGTATATGCAGCGACATGCATTCACAGTGCAATCTGCGCATGCGCTATTTTGACAGTTTGGAAACGTAAAATGTTATTCCCTGATAATGAGATATCCGAAGTTCCTGATAGGGCTAGAAACCCTGTCAAATGTCCCATCAGGAATTATGAGGGCTGCGGCGTTAGTGAGAACATATCATGCTTTAGCGGGTCCAAGGTCCGTGGCTGAAAGCAGCTGAAATCTCCAGGAAATCTGTAGGGAAATCCTGGGAATTACTTGCGGTGTTAGACATGGAATTATCAATCCCCTTAGTTATTTCTTATTCTTTAGAGGATTCTCAGTGTTCAACCCAGAATCTCTATTCATTTTTTCACTCTGAGAATTAACAAAACCATTTGTGTCGTTAATTCTGGAGGTGTCGACTTTACACCCCTCATCCAGGGACCTCGTATTGAGGTCCTTAATGGTGGTGATGTTTGTACGCCCACACATTATATGTTTGCTTGCACCAGTGTGAAGGAGACAGGAAATCTGCTGGTTCTAAATTCATTTGCACGCAGGTTGCACAATATTTTAGATTAGCCGGAAAAATTACTGTATACCAACAGTATTGGAATTTGAGAGATTTGTGCACATTGTTTGTAAAAAAAGGCCTAATTGCGTCTTATTTCTAAACTGTGCTAATTTGTGTGTTCAGAAGTAAACTGCTGAAAACATCACTTAAACAACACGTCTATAGATCAAGTTGCACGCTGCTATTATTTACTTTCTTTTCCTCAGTTTACTTTGTAAAGAGGTAAATAATTCTCTCCAATCTCCCTTCCTCTGCGTTTGATTTTTTTTAATGGGCCATTAGGACTCTGCCACCTGCAAATGACTTTTAAGTGAGCCGTCAACTTTGTGTTTGTTTTCACGGTATACTTAAAAGGCAGGATCCATTAAGTTGATTTGTGTTTCTTTTGAACTGTTTGGACTCAGAGCAGATTTTGGTGTTACCATAGAAGTTTCAGAATGACAGAGTCCGGGGTGTGACAGGAGACATGCCGTGCGAGCTGAAGCTTTCTTCTCGCCAAACACAATAGCGACAAGCAGGCATTCATATCTAGAAACTAAAAGCAACATTTAACACTCCTTTTCTGCATTGCTACAACATTATCAGATCCTTCCGATCCGATCCTCGTCTGGCGGCCCCTGGGGTTTGGCGGCCCTGTGCAGGTGCACACTTTGCACATGCCTAGGGCCGGCCCTGATAACAGCAGAAACCCAAACTGAGTCTCCTCCTGAAAAGGTTGGTGGGGCTGTGATGGCCACAGCCCAAACTCAAACAGATACGGTTGTTGTGAAGCCTGAAATGATGAATCACTCCACCCAAACTGAGAGCATGGAGGAGGAGGAGAAATCTTCCCCTCACCAGACATTGGGACAGGATCAGCCTCCTCAGGGAACTGATCTTACCCCTGATGAAGGAACTGCCCCAGAGGTTGTTAGGCCTGGCCTGACAGAGCCTCTGATGGCAGTGGACATTTCTCAGGTGGGACCCAGTCTGGAGCAGGTAACCTGCCCCTCTCTACCTTGCCTTAGTCAGCCCAGGGCTGCAGAGGACAAGAAGGACAGTGAGACCCAGAGGGCCCCCTGTCAAATAAAGCACCCCCATCAACAGATTAGGGGCACCAAAACTAGTAGCCCTAGTGAGGTGAAAACATTAAAAACTCCTGAGGGAGCCCCCTTAAAAGTAGATAGGGACCTCCCACAGATGGATTTTGTTGGGCACAGCCAAACCTGGGACCCAAAGGGCCCAAACCTGAACTGTCCCTCCAGCAAGCCAAACAGAGGGACCCAGCCTCCAGCTTTAGGTAGCCAGAGGCTGACCCTGAAGCACAGTGCAACTCAGTTGAAGAGAGAAGGGCACACATGGTGGAAGATAATTGGAGGAAGCTGAGCCCCAAATTAGTGGAGCCTCACTTCAATACTCCATATCCAAACCAGCTTTTAACTTTGCATAAACACACCCAAGGTAGTGATTCCCTATGGTGGAGACCCTCTAATACCCCAAGGGTGAGGGACTGCTTAGTGGACCATGAGACAGGGGGTACCCATGCTAGTGCAGGTACTTCCTTATATGGCCACTCAGGCAATAAAGGCTTACCTGGACAAGGATAGCCTTATCTCCTTTCGTTTGGTGGGGTGGCGGGGGGGGGGTTGTGTAGGAAGGTGGCTACCTGACTATGGTTACCCCAGATTTTTTGCCTGGTGTTTAGCTGGTTTTCGACTTAGCCTGGGGCCCTGATTAGCAGGGAACCAGGCCAACTATCGGCTCTCTCTGTAAAATGGATTCCATGTACCCTAGGTGCATAACTAGATTGGCTTGGGTCACCTTATCAGCCCCTGTACAGAGCACTATAGGTGCCCAGGGCATAGGTGCATCCAAGGCCTACCAGGGGCTGCAGCATATCTTTTGCCACCCCTGGCTGGCTATCTAAAATTGACACAACTGGCTGATCACTCAGCTGGGGCAAGGTGGTGTAATCACCCCTTGCTTAGATATAGTATGCCTATATCTAAACCTATCTGGACACATATAAACCTGTGAGTCACTCCTAAGGCAGAGTGCGTGGTTTAATGTGAGATGGTGCTCTAGCATGAGCTGAGCCTGTCTGCAGCTGTCGGGACCAATTCCCTTAGCTGTTCCGGGATAATGCCAAACCATATACTATTAAGTGCATTATAATCCTCGCGGTTATATGTCAACTTTGGTTTGGCTTTATCAAAACATGTCGTGTAAGGTGTCATACGAATTGGAATACTACCCCCTCGCCAGTCCTGGCGACGGGGGTAGAATTCCACCCCTCTAGAGGGGACGACATGTTACTTTTGCTAAAATGCGGTTGATTTTTAAAAGAGCCTCAGATCCACAAAATGGATACTTCTGCCACAGACACATGTCTGACCTCCTGCTGCTGACCGAAACTCAGCAGAGGAGGCCGGGACAAAGGCTTTCCTGTCACAGGGAGGTGTCACACCACCCCAGACAGGAGATAGTGGATTGTAGCAGGGAGGTTTGAAAGAAACCAGACACTGCCAGGGGAGCACAAGGCTGCCCCTTGCATAATCTGGCCAAACCGGTTCTGGGGCATCCCAGCCCCAGTCCCAGCGCGGCCTGGATCAAAGGAAATGGGTGTAACCACCCCCTTCCTGGGTCCCACCCATAGGAGAGGACCTAGCAGGATGTCCAGCCCACCAGATTCGAATAAGAGTGGGAGCAGTGCCAATGCAACTCAGATCATCCTGAAGAAACATAAAAACGAATTCTGGACCCTTTGACATCCTACTCAATGTAGAAGACTGAAGAATCTCCTTTATGGTCAAGGAGTGACCACCCAGTGCAAACAGGCAACATCCAGCCCTTGACCCTTGCTTTGTTGCAGTTCCCGCCGGAACTCAAGTGACAGAGATCAACGAGATCAAGCTTGCCTGCCTTCTCCCAGCCCGATCCACAGTCCCTGCAGAGCTGAGACCAGTGGAGGCAACCGGAAGCGTGGGGCACGCCATCTTGAAAAGGCCACGAGACGCTGACCGTGCAGTTTACGAGTGACCCTTGAAGCTGTGCACCGGGGTTTGAGAAGCCCCAACCCTGAGCTACACTTGCACCAAAGCTACCCCCTCCACACTCGACAAGTGCTGCGTGGAACCCTTCTGCTTGTGTTGGCTCGATGTGTTGGCCCCGTCACTTGCCAGCTGGCTTTTGGCCCCTGTGCCAACGAAAACTTGAAAACAACTTGCTTTCCTGGTTGCTCCAGGTCTGCACCAGCTCCTGTGAAAAGGAGCCCCCACTCTGACCCTCCTGGTCTGAGTGAGAAGCAATCTCCCGGTTCCGCCTGGATAGCTTTTGCCAAGTGCTGTTTGCTGCAATCTTGAAGCAGATGGTGCTGACAGCGAGAGCCTGCATGGGACAGATTGTGAACTGCTCCTGGACGTCGCAGATGCCCCAGAGCCCACGTGACAGCGGAGAGAAGCCTCTCGACAACCATCTGATTGCGCCCACATTGCCTGGTTCCGTCCTGGTTCCACCCTGGTCACTGCTGAGTGACCCAGACTCTGTCCCCTCTGCTTTCAGATTCATCTCAACTTCGATCCACCCTTGGATCACACCGGACACTTCTGCTTCCCATCGCCTGCAGCTTCTCCAGCTCCAAGCACCAAGAACCTGCGTGTCAAAACCGACGCCACTTCGGCCCTGTGCACCCACTTCCTGTGGGTGAGGTAACATTGCAACGCCGGTGTCCCTACACTGGTACACACCTCTAAGGTCTGTGTCTTAAGTTTTGTTCCTCTAGGTTCAACGGAAGTATCTTTAAACTAACTTTGTGTAACTTTTACGCACCATTGACTTTGCATTGGTGCAAGCCGCACTTTACGTGCTGCACCCGAATTCCGTGGGCTACTCCCAACTTCAGCATTGCTTGTCCCGACTGCTCCCAGCGATTCTCTAGGCCCTAGGCCTAACCACTGTTCGATTGGTATCTCTTATACCATTTTTTTAGTATATGGTTTGAGTGGCCACCCGCCCTCATCCATAATTGTGCAACTTTGTATGTTATACTGTGCTTTTGATTTAACGCTTGTGCCCCTTTCCTCATAAAGAGTACTGGGGATTAATTTAGAAATAAACACATATACTTTTATAATATATACTTGTGTGGTGTCCTTTCATTTGGTATTACAGGATTGTATGTGGTAAAACAGCTTGCTTAACACGACCTCTTAAGTTAAGCCTTTAAGGCTGCTTAGTCCATGCTACCCCTAGGATAGCTTGTCTACAAGGTTGACTTACAACCAGACACCATAAGGGATTGTTTGGACTGATACAAGGCGGTTCCAGAATTGGAAACACCACATATCAGGCCAACTTCTCATACAGAACAAATCAAACATTCACCCCCAGTCAAGAGATCTGTGTTTAATCCATCGTACTTTTTCTCTCCATGCCACTCCAGTTTAGACCACCCTAGTTTAGACCGAGCCATATACCAATCAGTTTTGACTCTACTCCTCATGGGACAGTCTAGCCTGAACTGCAAAGCCAGGTCCTTCCTGGACTGGAAACAAGAATCCTGGGACCGGTTTCGGGGAATCACCCCTCATCAGCCAGGCTTGCTTGAATCCAGTGGCACAGCGAGCAAGGGACCCACATCTGGGCACACCCATCCCACTTAGGGCAAAAAGTGCTGCAGCAACAAATGCTGGATGGAATGCTGAATTAATCAAACTTTCTCTTCCAGTCAATAGATCTGGGTTAAATCCTTTGTTCTTTTGCTCAGTAC
This sequence comes from Lissotriton vulgaris, assembly GCF_964263255.1. Lineage (NCBI taxonomy): Eukaryota > Metazoa > Chordata > Amphibia > Caudata > Salamandridae > Lissotriton > Lissotriton vulgaris. The sequence goes on from NC_141687.1 coordinate 61,033,706, forward strand.
GCCACCCCTGTTTGGACCCAGACTTATGTTAATCAGTCTTGACCCTGTGCCTCATGGGAACAGTCCAGACCGATCTGCCTAGCTAGGTCCTCCCTGGTCTGAAAACAAGCATCCTGGGACCAGTTTCAGGGTATCAGTGTCCTGACTTGGGTGAGAGTTTAGCTGGTGTCGGTGTGTGCAGACTTGGGTGAGAGTTCAGCTGGTGTCGGTGTGTGCAGACTTGGGTGAGAGTTCAGCTGGTGTCGGTGTGTGCAGACTTGGGAGAGAGTTCAGCTGGTGTCAGTGTGTCCTAGTTTGGGTGAGAGTACAGCTTGTGTCTGTGTGTGCTGGATAAAGTGAGAGTTCAGGTGGTGTTGGGGTGCCCTGACTTGGGAGAGAGTCCAGCTGGTGCCGATTAGTGTGTCCTGACTTTGGTAAGAGTTTAGTTTGTGTCAGTGTAGCAGTGGTGGTGGAACATTCTTTTTGGAGCGTTAGTTTTGGAACCCAGTGTTAAGTTGGCCTGTCTGTGCAAAGTTTTTTAGGTCAAGACTAGAGTCAGCGCACATGCGCTACTCTGCGAGGAATGCTGCATTCCCCCCATGGCTTTTGGCCAAGCCCATCAGTTTTTATTAGGTCCTTCCTGTGCCTTTCGTACTGCCTTTCTTTTGAATGATGAATTGGTGCCATTTGTTCCTCCTTTTGATGTGTTTTTCATGCCCATGGCGACGAGCCCTGTTACATGGGCCATTCCGCTTCAGGGAATTTCTCTTAGTGTTGACACTCTTTTAAAAAATAATATTTGGCTAGAACAAAAGGATCAGCACTGAATGCTGCGCTTCATTTTTTTATTTCTCTTTGATGTTTTGTGCTAGTGCTTTTCCCTTAACAATGGTGGCCGCCTTTCTTTTGCTCGGCTCAGCTTGCATATCCACCTCTTAATTTACTTTGGCCGCGGACAAATGGACCACCATTTTGCTTCACCAACAAGATCATCTTGTGGTACGGTGAGCACAAGGGAAGGGGTCAGTGCACTGCAACTTGGATTGATACTTCTATCTTCCCCAATTGCTATTTCTTCCGATCGGCACAAGTTGGGGAAATAGCTATCACAACGCGGTCACAACAACGCACTACCATTACAACGAACCTTTTACAACGCAAGATCTATTACAATGCATGCCATTACAACACATGCCATTACAACGCAGATGCTATTACAACGCATGCCATTACAACGTAAGTTTGGGTAAGTATTTATTTTGATTAATACTAATTTAATTTTAATTTACTTAAAAAAATGTATTAATGAAATTAAATTTAATTTTATTTAATTTAATATATTTTATTTTAATTTAATTTTAATTTGATTTATTTTAATTAAACCCATACACTATCCAACACTTACCCTACTATTACACCCCCCTGGAGTTAGAATAGTAATTTTAACCCCTACACTATCCAGCACTTCCCCTTCTATTACCCCCCCCTGTAGTTAGAATAGTAAATGTAACTCCTACACTATCCAACATTTACAATACTATTACATTCCCCTTAATTAAAATAAAAAAATGCTTACCCATACTTACGTTGTAATGGCATGCGTTGTAAAAGCATCTGCGTTGTAATGGCATGCGTTGTAATAGCATGCGCTGTAATGGATCTTGCGTTGTAAAAGTTTTGTTGTAATGGTATGTGTTGTGAATGTATGCGAGGTAACGTCATACATCCGCAAAGCTGTATTGCTTACTTTTATGGGAAAAGAAATATACATGTATATGGAATCAGCAGTTACTAATGACGCAACAACCGTTACACGAAGCCTTACTTATTAAATCATTTTTTACCTCCCACTTTATTACTAAAAAAAAATGACTCCATTTATATTTACTGACAACACTGAAACTGAGGGCGTTGCTTTGACGTGTGAGAACATGCTACGCTGAGTTTTAGATGACCCTTGACCCTGTTCGGTGACTCTTGACCCTGTTCGCAGGGCCGGTCGCTCCACTCACCGCACGGCCCCGTGTGTCCTGATCTCACCGCTGCTGCTGTGAGTTCGCCGCCGCTCCTGCTGCCATAAGTATATTGTGCATCTCTCTGCTCTGTGCCCTTTTTCTGCTTGTGCTACTGTTTTGGTTTTTGTATCTGTAATTTTATCTGTGCCACTGATTATCTCGAGGCTTGCCCCCACGCCGCTCTCCCCGTGACTGTTTTCGCACTCTGTGTCCCCCCGCTCCCCACCACTGCTCCCCTGCTGCCCGCTCCCTATTTCTTTCTGTACCCAATTCTCTACTCTCGCCTCCCAGCTGCTCCTCCCTCCCACTTGGCCATTTATGGCAGAGACCGAGTGGTGGTGAGCTGTGACCCTTGACCCTGTCCGCAGGGCCGGTCGCTCCACTCACCGCACGGCCCCCCGTGTGTCCTGATCTCACCGCTGCTGCTGCGAGTTCGCCGCCGCTCATGCTGCACAAAGTATATTGTGCATCTGATACTGCCAGCCCGGATCTGGTTGATGCTATTCCAGAGGATTATGCCCTGGTCAAAATGGACCGAGAAGTGCGCAGAGGTGGGTGGCTGGGAATTCTCTGCAGGGACAACTCTCTAAATCCGGAAGTTCTTAAAATTTTTCGGCCCATCTCCTTACTTCCTGCTCCGGCCAAAATACTTGAGGCCCATCTCAATTGTCACCTGACCTCATACCTGGAGAGTGATAACCTGCTGGACGTCTCCCAACATGGGTTTCGTACGGCCCATAGTACTGAGACGGCCCTCACGGTTGTTGTCAACAACATCAGATCAGAGGTCGATAGAGGCCAAACCACCCTGTTGGTCTTGCTAGATCTAATGGCAGCTTTCGACACCCTGTCCCCCTCAATCCTGGTCGACAGGCTGGGGGAGATAGGGGTCGAGGGCAGTGCTCTGAATATTCTTTCCTCCTTCTTGCATCAGAGACATCAAAGAGTAAAACTAGGCAATTTCCTGTCTCCCTCCCAGGCAGTGCAATGTGGGGTTCCACATTATTTAACATCTATGTAACCCCCCTTGCCAAAATTATAAGATCCTTTGGGTATCAGGTATTATCTTATGCCGATGATACTCAGATCATTGTCTCCACCTCCCAGCCAACACAAGACTCTGCCCCTAAATTTAGAGCTTGCATGGAAGCGGTATCACTATGGATGGTACGTAACCATCTTAAATTTAACGGAGAAAAGACTGAAGTCCTGGTCTTTGGAGGGAGCCGTGAATTATGGAATGAAGACTAGTGGCCCCTTTCCCTTGGGGATTGCCCCCGGCCAGCAGACTCCGCTAGGAATCTGGGCATACTAATCGATCCGGCCCTCTCATTTGACCTTCAGGTCAATAAAACAGTGGCTACCTGCTGCACTATCATTCGGACATTAAAAAAGATTGCCCCCTATCTGTCCCCTGAGGCTCGTAAACAGTCGACGGTCGCCCTGGTATCCTCCAGGATCAACTACTGTAATGCGCTTTATGGTGGCATTAATAAAAAAGCAATTCAGCGCCTCAGGCAGTACAGAATGCCGCCGCTAGGCTGGTTCTCAACTTGCCTAGGAGTTCATCAGCTACTAGGGCCAGGAAAGATCTCCACTGGCTACCTATCCAGGCCAGGATTTCTTTTAAACTTCTCTGTATGGCCCACAGGGTGGTATTTGGCTCAGGTCCCAAAGGGATTAAATCTTTCATTAGCCCTTATATCCCTAGTAGATCCCTTCGCTCGTCCTCCAGACACTTTCTCACCGTTCCTAGATTCAAAAAAGTGAGATGGGGAGGAAGAGCTTTCTCCCTTTTGGCCCCCAGACTGTGGAAATCGCTCCCGTCTGAACTGTCTAGTCAACCTTCATTGGTGATTTTTCGTAAACTCTTGAAGACATGGCTCTTCTCCCTGGCTTACTAATCCTGACCTCACCCCTCATGTTGTGTTATGCCTATCTGGAGGTTATCTGCGCCTTGATGCCCCTTGGGGTTAAGTTTGCGCATTATAACACATCCTTTCATTTCATTTAATTCATTTAATTCATTTCATCTCTCTGCTCTGTGCCCTTTTTCTTCTTGTGCCACTGTTTTGGTTTTTGTATCTGTAATTTTGTCTGCGTCCAGTTCGGGCTGGACTGTTCCCATGAGGCACAGGGTCTGACTGATTTGCATATGGCCATGTCTGAACTGGGGTGGTGTGGAGTGCAAAAAAACGATGGATTTGGGCCCAGATCTCTTTACTGGGGTGAAAGTATGACATTGTTCTGCATTCTGTCCATCAACTGTGTTTTTTGCATTTGTCACCCCGAGTGGGATGGGTATGCTCAGACGTGAGTCCCATGCTCTCCACACCACTGGATTCAAGCAAGCCAGGCTGAAGACGGTTGGAATGCCAGAAACCGGTCCTCGGAAGCTTGTTTCCGGTCCAGGGAAGGCATGGCTTGGCAGTTCGGGCTGGACTGTTCCCATGAGGCACAGGGTCAGACTGATTTGCATATGGCCATGTCTGAACTGGGGCGGTGTGGAGTGCAAAAAAAACATGGATTTAGGCCCAGATCTCTGTACTGGGGTGAATGTATGACATTGTACTGCATTCTGTCCATCAACTGTGGTTTTTGCACTGATTATGTCGAGGCTTACCCCTTGCCGCTCTCCCTGTGACTGTTTTCCCTCTCTGTGTCCACCCCCGCTCCCCGCCGCTGCTCCCCTGCGGCCCGCCCTTTTTCTTTCTGTACCCAATCCTGCTCCCCATTCGCCGCCCCGCTCCCTCTTCCCAGCTGCTCATCCCTCCCACTTCGCCATTTATGACGGAGACCGCGCGAACGCGCAGAGGTCACGCGCAGCGGGCGCGCCGATGGGGCGCCTTCTCGGCCGTCCACGCCTAGACCGTGCCCAGCTCCAGAACCCCTGGACTTCGCCGGACCCAGACCAACCGTCTGAAATACAACACCGCCACCCTCAACGCACTCAACACCGGACGAGCGCCCGCCTGCTATCAAGCCACCCCCAGACGCACCCACGGACCCATCACCTGTCAAGCCTGCAAATTCACCTGCCTCAAACCCCGTCCGCCAAAGCAAACAGCAACAACAACCACCTCAAGTGCATCCTCCTCAACACCCGCTCCATTCACAAGCACGCCATCGAACTCTGGGACCTACTCGACTCAACAACACCTGACGTCGCCTTCCTCACGAAAACCTGGATGAACGCCTCCTCAGCCCCCACATCGCTAAAGCCATCCCGGACGGCTACAAAATCACCCGGATGGACCGCATCAACAAAACAGGAGGAGGGATCGCCATCATCTACAGGAACACCATCAGCATCACGACCAACGCCGAAGACACCATCTCCGCCGCCGAACACCTACATTTCCAGATCCACACCGACCCCCAGACCACCCTCAGAGGAACACTCATCTATAGACCCCCGGGCCCACGCACACAATTCAGCGAAACCATCGCCGACGCCATCAGCCCGCATGCCCTAGCCTCACCAGAATACATCCTCCTTGGAGACCTGAACTTTCACCTGGAGAACAACAACAACAACAACAACAACAACACCACCCTGCTCGACAATCTCGCCAACCTCGGACTCAAGCAACTGGTGGACACCCCCATCCACCTCGCTGGCCATACCCTCGACGCCATCTTCACCGCCAGTAACCACGTCGCCTTCAACCACTCCACAGGACTACACTGGACCGACCACAGCTGCATACATTTAACATTCAAGAAGACTACATCTCACCACCACACGCATCGGATCCCCCGCAGATGCTGGAGCAAAGTCACCACTGACCAGCTTACCACGTCACTGAGCCAGAACCCACCTGCTGACACCAACATACCCGAAACCAATGACGCAGCTCTCAACTTCGCACAATGGATCACCAACTACGCCGACGAAGCCGGCATCACCATTGCACCCCACCTGCAGAACGGCATCATCTCCTACGCCAACGGCACCCAGCTGATACTATTCCCCACCAAGGACCCAGCCACCGCCAGAACCAACTTCCAGGAAGGGATGAAAGAAATAGCAGACTGGATGAAGCACAGCCTTCTCAAGCTCAACTCGGACAAGACGGAAGTCTTCATCCTCGGACAGTCCCCATCTGCCTGGGACAACTCCTTGTGGCCATCGGCGCTGGGAACCGCACCGACACCCACGGACCACGCACGCAACCTGGGCTTTATCCTGGACTCCTCCCGGACGATGACCAAACAAGTCAACGCCGTCTCATCCTCATGCTTCAACACCCTGAGAATGCTTCGAAAGATCTTCCGGTGGATCCCCACAGAAACCAGAAGAACAGTCACCCAGGCCCTAGTCATCAGCCGACTGGACTACGGGAACGCCCTATACGCAGGAACCACCACCAAACTTCAGATGAGGCTCCAGCACATACAAAACGCCGCCGCACGACTCATCCTCAACATCCCTCGCCACAACCACATAACCACCCACCTGAGAAACCTTCACTGGCTCCCCGTCAACAAAAGGATCACGTTCAGAATGCTAACCCACGCACACAAAGCGCTCCACAACATGGGCCCCGACTACCTCAACAGCCCCGACTACCTCAACAGACTCTCGTTTTACACCCCCACCCACCAGCTTTGCTCCACCAGCCTCGCCCTCGCCATCGTCCCATGAATATGCAGAACCACCTCCGGAGGAAGATCATTCTCCTACCTGGCAGCGAAAACCTGGAACTCCCTGCCCACTCACCTTCGTCTGACCCGTGACCATCTCCGCTTCAGGAAACTCAAGACCTGGCTCTTCGAGCAGTAGCAGCATCCCCCCCCAGTGCCTTGAGACCCTCACGGGTGAGTAGTGAGCTTTATAAATGCTTTGATTGATTTATTGATTGATAGGTTTGATGGTTTTGTGGTATTCAAAGCAGAGCACATTTTCTCACTTAGAAGCGACTGAACCGCATTTGGCTCACGCGGTCTGTGGAATAACGTGCCCCAGGCGGCGCAAGTCTTTGCACCAGTGATTGGAAAGGAGTCGCCGTGATGGTTTTCTTGCTTCTGTTTCTTGCCTTGGGTGGAGGGGAGGCTTCTTCAAGCTTGACATATTCAGGGAATTTTATTATTCTTATTGTATTTTTTACCCTTAGGGTTTTGAGAGGAGCCAATTATTCACTCCACCTAGGGTGTGTATCTACTTAGATACCATCATTGAGGGAATGCAGAATGCAGCATGCCTTCTTCTATACTTTACCGAGCTACGCTTGCTCATTAAACTGAGTATTTAATTAGTTAGCAAATGTGTGCCACTGTTTCAACACCTACTCTCTTTTTCTTGCCAAATGTGTCATGTACTTGATAGAAATGTGTTAGCACAGGTGTGATGTGCCTGCAGGTTTCCCTGGGTGCACCCAATGTACAGTTCTGTACTATGACACAGCTCATTTCTTTGTTACCACATCATTATGCACAATGGACACATCATTATGCACAAAGGAAGAGTGGTTGACAGCAAGTGCACCTGCTATCTCAGAAGGAAACGTGGCCAGATTGTACCTGAGGTTGTCTTTTATATAATGGATTATCCCAACTGACCTCAACGGGCAGCCAGCAGGAAGGTGGCATCCCTCCGTGGTCTATATGACAGTGCCTTCCCATTTGGGCTGGGATGTTTTCACTTCAGCTTACGGCACAACTATCTCTCAAGTTAGCGGCCACGGTCCGTGCAGGTAACAGCGTTGGGGACGATGCAGAGGGAACATTTATTATTTGTTTAATTTTCCCTTGCCATCGTCCCTCAAAATACCCCCCAACACGGCCCCACCTCTGTTACCTGCACGGACCGCCGCTGCAACTTTTTCCCAGTATAAGAATTGGCTTGGTAGTTTGGTTTGCCCTGTTCCCATCATGCACTGGGACAGGAACAGACTAATTTGCATGTAGCCAGGTTCTGAGCTGGGATGGTGCAGTGAGCTAAAAAAACGGTGATGGATCAAGCCCTGATCTTTGGACTGGTAAGAGTGGTCTGCTTAATTCAGACACTCTGTTCATCACCACCCCCCCTTTTCTGCTGCAAGTTAGCCTGGATTTACATAAGGGCACTTCACCACTCCAGCTTATCCGAGGCACCGTGTTCCAGTTCCGGCCTGTTTCTTAACAATCAATTGTATTCTCGAGTTTGTAGTCTTGTTTGCTTAATTTGCACTCATATGGGCTTATTTACAACCCCTTGCACCACTTTTGCGTCATTTTTCCCATGTTAAAATTGACGGAAAAGTGGCACAAGGGGCTTGTAAATCTGCCCCATAGTTCTAAAGGGCAAACAGCCCTGATATGTAGAGGAAAAAGCCCAGTTGTGATATTGTGTCTTGGATGTCAAGGTACCATATGGACACATTATTGGTTTAAGCCTTTAGGTTGTAGAGAGGTGATGTATAGCTCACATTTCACAAAGGCCCAGGCTACAGCATCCCACATAAGACACAAAACTTGGTTTAGACAGCCTGCTGTCTCAAAATGATACACATTTTACAGGTGTTTGCTATAGACCGAGCTATCCTTCAGGTGAAACTGAACAAACAAAGCTTTGGCATTAGACAGTATATGTAGCAGGGTTCACAGAATTTGGAGGCAGGTCTCAGATAATCGCACCACTCTCAGTTGACACCAGATATAAAAGCTCAGCCTTCAGACAGCAGAACTATCTTAAAGGTTTAGGGCTCTAATAACTCCTCACTTGGGGGCATACCAGCAACAGCCGGCGATAATTATCGCTAAGCGCGCTTAGCACGAGGATAATTATCTCAGAGATAGTGCGGTATCAGCAACGCTTATTTCCAATGCAATAATAAATGCAGTGATAGCTGTAAAATGTGTGATTATTGCTGGAAATCCAGCGATAATTGCACAGCGATAGGCGATACGTTGATAATAGGGCAGGGTGGTCTCATCATTATGACCCACCACCCATAGACTATAATGCCTTAGTCAGTTTACAAGCAGGCGTAAGCAAACCTGCGAGAAGCGTGGTTAGTGCTACTTTTCTCGTCACTACACAGGTTAGCGATGGGCTTGTTAATTGGAGAAATGTCTGTTAGCGACATTCTCCATGTAGGTTTAGCAGGGTAAGCCCACTTTGCATATCAATGGCATTGCAAAGTTGGGCATTAGGGAAACCAGCGCAAAGGCATAGGAACACGCGTTAGCATGTCCTTGCTGATAGTGCGATGAAATTATCGCCGCTTTTCACCTGTAAACGGACGCTAAAGCAGCGATAATTTTATCCCCTGGAACCCATAACTGCTCACAGAACCCCTCGTGGAACTCCAAGCCTGCTTGTAGAGCCCCTCCCTGAGCTCATAAGGGCTTTAGAGTCCCTCCTGGAACCCAAAACTGGTTGTAGAGCGCCCCATGGAACCCAGAACTGCTGTAAAGCCCCTCCTTGTACCCAAATCCATTCTTCCAGAGCCTGTGTTGGAACGCAAAAACCACTTGTACAGACCCTCTTGGAACCCAAACATCACGTGTAGAGCCCCTCCTGGAACCCAACACGGCTCACAGAGCCCCTCCTGGAACCCCAAACTACTCACAGAGCCCCTCCTGGAACCCCAAACAGCTTATAGAACACGTCCCTGAGCTCAAAAGGACTTTTTGAGTCCCTCCTGGAACCCAAGATCCATGTGTAGAGCCCCTTCTGGCACCCAAAACTGCTTTTTGAGCTTGTGACTATAAACACTTTATGTAGAAAACTCCTATATACATGAATTTTTGGGTCTGACTATTGAAGTTTTGTTAAGGCGAGCCACACTGGCGCGGGTCACGCTTGTTCACTAGGGTGGATTGGTGCAATATACAAGCCTGGTGTCCAGACCTTCACCCAAGCTGTTTAGAGTCAGATCCTGCTGACGACGCACGAGCACAAGAGCTTCCATCAGTGTGTGAAGAACCTGGTGCAAAGTTGCTCTGGATAAAGCGGCCGGACAGATGGACCAATTACTGTCTAAAGTATACAGGACTGGGTATCCAATCCCAAATCAGGCTTCACAGGATCCTCTGCATTTGGAACCTGGACTGACCCAGCAATCCTGGGCGATCAGACGCTCTTATCTCAAGCTGTGCCATACATTCAGACTTGCAGATACAGAATTGTTAGTATCACGTGCCTGGCAGGAAATACATATTCTGAATTCCAGTTTTCCACATGTAGCTGGGCACTACACGAAGCAGTCCAGTTACCACAAATCTCAAACCAGTCAGACACGTGGTATCAAGAAACAACGTATCGCTGTAACAAAAATCCGCGCTGGGCAAGAGGACACAGCAACTTTATCAAAGTGGCAGGTCATGAACTCCTATCAGCCACAGCCCTATATTGAACAAGAGTGCTCGTATCAAACAAAGCTCCAGTGTATGAGACATAAGCCAGGCGTCCATCCAACCTCGCATGCAACACTCCCTGGATGACAAGCTGCTGACAGAGAATGTTGCAGACTGTATGTCTCTGCAAAAGAAACCATGATTTACTGCTTTTGCAACTGCCCTATTGTGTTCCTCATTGTAGAGAGCTTTTAAGCAATATTGTAAATCAAAAGAAGATATGATCATGCAGACAAGCACTTATTAAAGCACTTAATCTAAAACACGCACAACTAAATGTGTGACTTGTCAAATTCCTGGCAACTTTCCGTGCAAAAGTAAAACCTATTGGGAAATACACATAATTACACTGAAGAACGCTTGCCAGAAAAGAGACTATATAGGCAAGCATTGGCGCTTTAGTGCCCAGTGGTGAGGCAGCAAAGACACTGTATTGATATGTTTAGCCAACTTGGGGGCATATTAGCAAGGGCCATATCGCCACTTTAGCAGCACTTTTTGTTGCTAAAGCGGCTATATTTGTATCGCCCTATTAGCAAGCTGTCGCTAACAGCAGTTAGCGACAGCTTTTAGGCGATAGCAACCGGTTTGGGGCCCGCTTTGCATGTCAGCAATATTTATCGCTAATGACATGCAAAGTGGGCATACCCAAACTGTTAGCGACTGAAAGCAGTCGCTAACACAGCTATCGCCTATTAGCAAGGCAGGCGTAGCGATAAAAAAAATTGCGCTAAGCACCATTATCGCTATAATCTAATGCCTGCTAAAAACATGACTTACCTGTTTATCCAATGGGAGGTGGATTTTCAGGTTATGTCCCCATTCGCCTTAATGCATGAATATCGCTGGATTTCCAGCGATATTCATGCATTTCGCCTCTATCGCTGGATATTTTAGCACAATGGAGAAAAACGTTGCTAATAGCATGTTTTCTCCGCTAACATATGCAGCGATAAGCAGCAATAAAAAAATGCGCTAAGCGCATTTAGCGATAAATATCGTCATTTGTTGCTAATATGCCCCTTAGTTTTACTAGTTTGTGTCTTGAACATTCACAGGATAAGAGTCTATATAGAAACTCACTGCCACATTAGTACTTATTAGCACTTTAGCTGGCATTAGCCGGATAGCAACACAATCAAATTTATGTGTTTAGCCAACTTTGTTTCACTAGTTTGTGTCTTGTACGTCTGCTGTAAAAGAGTCTATATTGATACACACCGTCACTTTAGTATTCATTATCTGGCCAGCAAATTGACTGTACACTAAAACAGCTCAAGAAGATTCAACCGTTTATTCCTCTGAAGATTTTAAGACTGTAGTGCCATCTATAGTCCTCTCAAAACTGGATTATGGCGATCCCTTTATCACAGGAACGCTGAAAAATCACCATGCCCCTAAGAACAGTTCACAACACGGATGCCCGTCTCCTAACCAGCTTTAAAAGGTTTGAACACTTCTCACGAGCCCTCAAGAACCGCACTTGGCTCCCGAAGGAAGATGTATCTACAAGACAGCGTGCATCACCCACAAAGCCCTTCATACACATAACCCCAAATATCAAGATTCCAAACTTTCGAGAGCAGAAATAGCCAGGACTCTGAGAAGCTCCAATTCACTTCTTCTCCCACCTTCCAAACTAAAGAAGAAATGCTCCCAGACATGCTCATTCTCTGGAAATGCACCTAGGATCTGGAACTCACTCCCTAGAGGTTTCCGCTGTAACCCTTCCTTTTCCTACTTCAAAAAGGACCTTACATATCTACTGCTCAACAAATACGTCAACACGTACGCTAACCGAGCTATGTTCCAAAAGCTCACACCCAAACTGACTAGACCTATTTAGGAGGTCTATTGATTGCCCCAGCTGTCTACTATATCATTTACTCCATAAACTTATGCTGTTCTCATGGCCGCATATCGTATCCACCTTGACTACCTAATGATTTTCTTTGTTTATATATATGTATATACTTAAATCAAAAGATCTTGCATCATATATAAAGTGCTCTGATACCATTGGGTCTAGCTAACACTAAATAAAAGCTATAAATAAAAAATTAAATAGATATGTTCAGGGATTTTTAGTTTTATTAGGGTGTACTATCTTACAATTGTTGTCATTGCCGAAAATCAGTACCTGATTTTATTGTTTGATTTTAAAATGCGTCTATGTTTTACCAGATAAATTGCGGGAATATGTAATGGTTTTAATTAACTATGCATCTTTTGAAATAAATTGAAATTTGTGTTGGATCACAAACATTGAACCACTGGTGGGTAATTTTTTTCCATCCTATGCATGGATCTATGCAAAAGCCCAAATAAATTAGAGCGGCTCTTTATTCACCAAGAGGGAATGGAGCACTAGATTACTTGACGTAAAAACAGAGTTTTCCCTTTTGGTTGTTAATTATCAAAACACACCTTGTGCACCAAAGTCTACTTGAATCAGTATCAAATACTGTCACATTCATACATGAAACATTTAGAAAGAAAAAATGTGATAGTTCCAAACATATATAAACAAGTATCAGCCTGTTTTATTATAAAATTAAAAAACATTAAAAATACATTCCATCACATATAGGTAAAGTACACAATTTAAAAACAATACAGTACATAGTATAAAATATTTGCAATTCAATTGGAGAAGAGCAACAAAAAGACAATTAAATCTGTCTTGGAGATGTTAATCAAGAAATTATGTAGTACAACATAAGGCTGGATTTAATGACCAATGCCCTCACTGATGTTGACCCTTCCTGATTTAACTGTTTAACAAAGCGTTGACGCGTTTCGGTGGTTCAATCGGTGTACAACCACCTTCTTCCGGACCAATATAGTAAACGTCTCCTTAATGCGGCATCACCTGCGCCCATGCACGGTGGTCCGAAAATATTTTTCTAGTAATCTTTTTCTTTTTTACAGCGTTAATTTATTACACTTTAAAATTTCTTATGCATGTCTGGTGGATTTCTGGATATCTTTAAGACTCACTGGCGTTACTTCAAAACCTGAAACGATATTTTTAAGTCTTCTGTTCGAGATCTTCTCTCTGAGTATAGTCCTTATGGGTGTTCACCTGTTAGCTGATTGAAGCACTCGTGGCTATATCCTCCGTTTTTTATTATTATTATACCCCGGTAATTCGATGCTCGCGGCTGATCCGTCCAGCGACACTCTTTCCGGGGGTGAAACCTCTTCCGGCGCGTTCGTGTTACAGCGGGTCCGGGTAATAGAAAAAGGTGTGCCTTGATAATTAACAACCAAAAGGGTAAACTCTGTTTTTACTTCAAGTAATCTATGCAAAAGCGACAATTTCACCCAATGTCCCTTATGCAGTGAGCGATTCGTGAAAATTTCCTTTTTGAGCTATCTGGTGCAAATGATGGTATAAAAAGGCAATCTAAGTGACCCAGCACTGGGGCTTGTCCACAAGTATTACATCAGTTGGATTACTTGGATTTAATTACAAAATAATTTTCTGCCCGAGACCTTGTTATGGAGTGCCCTCAATTTGCATATTCAGTTAACCAAAAAACCTAAATAAAATCGTGCCCGGTTGATCGTGTGCAACAAAACAGTTGCCTGACGCCTAATCATGATGGCCTGGATCAACACTGTCCTCCAAAGCTCTGGTTGGCCAAGGTTTATTTTTCACAGCCAATGTGTCTGTTTTGTTGATTACCACCCTAGGTGGAAAGCAGAGATTGGCGGAATCATGCCAGTGCTAGTGCCAATTGGCTCTCTTCTAGGTTCACGGATAGGGCAAGTAGCAGAGAGGCAGTGGGCGTGGCCTCATGCCTATATTGGGTGATGAAAGGGGCAGGTGCTAATTGTCTTTCTTGCATGCTGTAGTAGTTACAAACTGTCCATTACCCTTTCCCTGGTTATGGGCCCTGCCTTAGGCTCGGACTTACAATTATCTGGCTGGAGATTAACAACAGTGTTATCCCTCAGCATAGTGCAACTTTTTTAGCAAAATAATTACAAGTGGACTTTTTCCTCTTTCAAAATTCTACTTATATTTTTATCTAGATCAGAATACGGGGTTAGCAGCATTCATTTTGAGCACCATCAGTGCTGGGCCCTTAATAATTTTTATATTGACAACGTCTACGAAGTCGAGCACACCCACATTTTCCTCTGTGGGTCAATATATAACCCTTCTTACCCTCATAATAGCATTGAGCATATTTACAAAGCACATAAAAAATTCTGAGAGAGTTAATATCTACCAAGCAATCTGCCAGGAACTGTGGGAGAGGTTCCAGGACTGGAGGCAGGGTTGAATTGTGCTTGCTGCAGTGCATCCCTAAACACTTAAAAGGGCAATGTTGAGGTTCTTTCTTTGCAGTAATTTGTCTCCGTCACTTGGCCGCTCGCATTCCAGGGCTGCTGTCTTACCGCGCCTTATGGAATGGCCAGTGATGCTATAAACTCGGTGCTCTTGGACTGTAAGGGGCTCATTAAGATGACGGGCGGACATCAGTCCGCCCGCCATCATAACGGTGCTGGGACCGCCCGTCAGACGTGCGGCGGTCCCACCAGTGCAATTAGGATGCACCCGCCATATTTTGCCAGGCGCATCCTGGCCTTTTAACATTGCGGACGGTGCTGCTGGCTGCAGCACTGTCCGTAATGTCAAAAGAGCACACACAGCATTTCCCTGCACCAGGTGGCAGGCACCACGTGGTGCCTGCTGGAACTGCAGGGGGGTACCCCCCAGTTCACCCCCACACACACATTGGGGGGCCCCCAAAGCCAGTCTCTACCTGTCTTTTCGGGACAGGATATGAAATGAAATATTGAAATGAAATACCAGTATTTGTAAAGCGCACAGCTACCTCCGAAGTGGTGTCCCGGCGCTGGGGGCCGTCGGGAAGATTACGAAAGCTATTGCCCAAAGTCACGTGGTGCTGGGCTAACCTGCCGCCGGCACCGGGGATCGAACCGTGAACCCCATAGTCCGGTGTCAGGCACCCTGGCCGCTGCGCCACACCTCTTCCACGACCTATCTGCCGCAAAAAGAAAGACGGAAGGGCATAACCTAATCACTACGGTGGTGCCTGCACGGCACCGCTTCAATGCTGCCCTTCTTCAGGGTTCGCAAGGCGGGCGGAAAGGGACCGCCTTGCGAAACCAAGGTGGACGGACTTTCCGTCCGCTGTGGAACCATTGTGATTCCCACCGCCATCCTAATTTGGCAGTGGGAATTTTCAGTATGATGGCGGAAAGATCTATGAAATTGGCGAGGTACATCAGTCCAGCGTCCTCGGTTGGACCATTTTGTTTGCTCTACACAGGGTGTTCCTCAGTAAGGTTACTGTTCATGTTACAGGGCTGCTCCTATTTTCACTTCCATCAATGTTTCTACAGGGCACAGTACAGGTTCGGTGTTTCTGTTCCTCTTTGAAGGACCCCACGCCAGGGCAGCCGACAGGCAGGAAACGCGCAGGCAACTATGAATCTATCGAAGTGACAAAACAACCTTATTGAGGACAGGGAAGGATTTTGGGAGGAGCCTCATAACAAGGTTTGAAATTAGAAGGCTTACTGAGGTGCATACTTCCACGAAGGTCGTCCAGTTCTATCAGTATGTGAATCCTGGCATTAAAGACATTGCTCCAGCCATCACCAACTTCACTGAAATCAGCCTCAAATGACTTCTAAATGAAACAGCTGGAGCATCTGCTGACACTTGTTTCTCTGTTATATATGGGTCATGGGGCCTCTTCACTTTAAAACTTTAATGCATTTTACATTAGCAAATCGTTGACTCCGCCTTTCATTCTGAACCTGCTGCCGGCTCCTCACTCTATGCTCTAGCAGAAGAACCACTCACCGTGGAGAAGGCCCGAGCTACCTCAACAACCGAGTCAACTTCTACGCTCCCAAACGCCACCTCAGCTCAGCCAACCACGCCCTCGCCGCCGTCCCCCGCATCCGAAGAGCGACAACAGGAGGAAGGTCCTTCTCCTACCTGGCCGCCAAGACCTGGAACTCCCTCCCGTCCGACCTGCGCCTGACCCAAGACCGCCTCTCCTTCAGGAAGAAGCTGAAGACCTGGCTGTTCGAGCAGTAACGGCACCCCCCTCCCCCCAGCGCCTTGAGACCCTACGGGTAGGTAGTGCGCTCTATAAAAGTCTTTGATTGATTGATTGATTGAAAGAATCGTGCTTCCAGAGAGTTTGTTCACAAAGGTGAAGTAATGCGAGGGCAAAATAGACAATGGCGGGGAGAAACACACGGGCAACAGAGAGCAAAACAGAGTACATGGGGAGATAGGTGCATGAGGGAGACAGCTGCGAAACACATGCATTCCACAGAGTTCTTAACACAAATGAAAAAAGTAGCACTTGAAAACAAGTAGTGAGAGCATGGACTCAGACAATCAAAAGAGATGGTAAAGAGGTAATGCTCCATGGGAGGGACAAAAAGAACTACAAGTGGTTCTGATGGGGAACACAAACAAATTTCTTTCATACATGTAAGGCAATGGCCAGCAAGATAGAAGTCTAGCAAATGCTTTTAAGACTTTTTGGAAAATGGGACACAAAAGCGAGAGTTATTTCAATGTTTAATATTTACTGATTTATTTACTGGGCGACATGTAATTAAGGTGAAGTACATGAACAAAGTGATATAAGTGACCAAGGGATATATTACATAAAGTGTGTCAATAATATACAGAAGCGGGACTTGAAATGAAAGATCTGCCCCTAAAAATGTTTTTAAATACGCTCAGTCTTTCTGTTTTATTTTATGATAAGGCTGAGGGGGTTGTGGGTCATGAGCGGGGATAACTGTTGACGTTTCGACCCTGTGGTTTGTGCAGATGAAATGCATCATGACGGGTCTTCCTCAGGACAAAGTGCAGTAGACAGGCTAGGCATAAAGATCGTTATATTCCGACCTCATATGAGTAGAAGGGACGTAGGCCTGTGTCATCTAACAGGTGAAAGGGCCTGTGATGGTTTAAGTCATAGTAATGTCCTTGCAATATTTTATGATAGGCAATCCCTTTGATTCGATGTAAGCAAGACAGTCACAGTGATTAATCAGCCACTCTCTCTGTCGTTCTTTAGTCTTTGTCACAATAAATTTGTATCGATGCGAATATCTGAAGGTGAGGGGCAAGCACAAGATTGACAACATATGACGTGAATAAGAAGGAGCTAAAGACAGGGACAGGAAAGGAATATGTGACGTTACAACGCAGGCCATTACATCAAATGCCATTGCAAAGCCAACCTTTACCCCGACTTTCTGTCGGGGGAGCACTGGAAGTTGGAATGGATTAATTTTCTATTCCAACTCCAGTATGTGCAACAGTAGGGAACCTGTTGGAGTTAAATCCAACACCTTCTACCCACTGCTGCACACCTTTTTCGTGGCAACGGCATGTGATGTAATGGCTTGCGTTGTGACGGTTGCATAGTAAAGCCTGTTTCCCCAGGAAAGCCAACCAATGGTAAGCAGCTGAGGGCTCCAAGCCCCTGTATGTTCTTGGTAAGCCCATCATATCTCTCGCAAAAGTGAGCTCACCACGTCTCTCGCACTAGACAGCAAAGTGACTTTCTAGTATGCGAGACCTGAAAAACAAGGAACCAATTCAGTCCTACCCAACACTGTCACCAAAAGAGCTGGTTCAAGAGGACACACACTCCACAATCAGTGTGACTAAGAGGTATCCATCAAACACACAAAAGGTGATGGGAGGCGTGCTTGCAGTAATTATAACCCATGGTAATGGCTCGGGTAGCATTCCAACCCATCGTTCTTTTGCTCACCATGTCCCCTCAGTTTGGACTCATCCAAATGCAAATCAGTCTTGACCCTGCTCCAATAGGAACAGTCCAGCCCGACCCGCCGGGCCAGGTCCTCCCTGAACTGGAACGCAAGCAACCCAAGACTGGTTCCGGCCTGATACGGGCTCGCTAGTCCGGTGTAGCGTGTTTCCAGTGGCGCAGTGAGCACAGGGCCCACGTACCGCAAACTCTTGGCCGTTTAGCTTGGACACTTTTAAATACAATCATCTAAATGGAATTACATAGTCCGTGCTTCTTATGAAAATGGGTTAGAATCTGGCAGATAGTGGAGCAATGCGGTAGTACATATCCACAGTTAAAAACTACAGAAAAGAGTCCATTGCAGAGTAAGTACACACCATATTTCGAAGCTGATAAAACAACCTGCCACGGCATGAGATTCTCAGGTAATTAATGTCCACATTCTCAGGCGCTCTTCTTAGACTGACAAAAAGAACCTGCCAGTAGCCGTTCATAGAGATGCTGGCAAGATAGCTCACTGTGTCGAGCTCCTGCAGTAGAGATTTATACATTAACTTGATGTCACACGCCTGGATGTACGTCACTACCACGCACACTTTTACAACGCGTACCATTACAACGCGGTTGTAACAACGCAAGTCGTTACAACGACTTGCGTGGGGGGGGCACAAATTTAAAATTTTTTATTTACTATTCCAACACCAGTCCCCGTGGATAGTAGGGAAAGTGTTGGGATAGTAAATTAAATGATTTACTATCCTTGAGCGCCACCCAGCGCAATTCGTTGTAACAACTTTCGTTGTTATAACCGCGTGGTAATGGTACGTCGTTGTAACGCTCGCGTTGTAAACGTCATATACCCACACGCCGTAGTGCTTGCAGGGCCGAATCAGCATTTCATCTCATCGTCAGCTTGCAAGCCAGGGAGCAGAGCTGCTTGTGGCCTGCACGTTTTAACATCTAGATTCTTCCAATTGCATTTATCGAGTGCATTGACCCTCTGAGCTAAAGGACAATGGTCCCAGAACTCATGTGTGAGAAAACAATTCCAGAGAGAAAATATAACATGTTTACACTGCTTTCTTAGAGAATTTGCTGGTATGTGTGGCTGGGTATCAGGAGGGGGTCGCTTCAGCGCCCCATGAGGGCAGAAAAGGAAGCTCGATTGGGAAGGTTGATTGAGGGCACGTGAGAGGGGGGTTGTTAAGTTTCAAGAAAATCTGTCTCTAACTTGTGGAGAGTTGACTGTGCAGTCTTGAATGCTGGTGCTGAGTGGGCAGGTTCCCGTGCAGCGGATCGAGTAGGTGCAGCAATATTTCGTGTCCTTCATTCCTGTCTAATGTTGTATGTACAGTACAGCTGTGACGTCACTGCTCAGCTGTAATAGGACAGCAGTAGCACTGCTCTACAAGTCAACATGTGTCCTGCCAGCAGGCAGTGTGAACCCCGCTGCATGGGCACAACACCAGCTGCCGCTTACACAGTAACAGCGGTGTCCGGCTCTCCAGCCCCCTTTCTTTTAACTGCTCCTGAAATGTATTTATTTATTTGTGTGTTTTTGTACAGCATGCACTTTACCCAGAGGTGCCAGAGTGCTTTACAACAGAGCAAAGTACACTACATAAGAAATTCTAATATGTTACTGGTGACAAATTGTATAATGAACAGCTGCTTTGAGAACAGTGTCTGCCAAATAACAGCTGCTGCTTTGAGAATAGTGTCTGACAATGAACAGCTGCTTTGAGAACAGTGTCTGACAAATAACAGCTGCTTTTAGGACAGTGTCTGACAAATAGCTGCTTTGAGAACAGTGTCTGACAAATACCAGCTGCTCTGACAAATAACAGCTGCTTTGAGGACAGTGTCTGACAAATAACAGCTGCTGCTTTGGGAACAGTGTCTGATAATGAACAGCTGCTTTGAGAACAGTGTCTGACAATGAACAGCTGCTTTAGGAACAGTGTCTGCCAAATAACAGCTGCTGCTTTGGGAACAGTGTCTGATAATGAACAGCTGCTTTGAGAACAGTGTCTGACAATGAACAGCTGCTTTGAAGACACTGTCTGACAAATAACAGCTGCTGCTTTGAGAACTGTGTCTGACAATGAACAGCTGTTTTGAGAACAGTGTCTGACAAATAACAGCTGCTGCTTTGAGAATAGTGTCTGACAATGAACAGCTACTTTGAGAACAGTGTCTGACAAATAGCTGCTTTGAGAACAGTGTCTGACAAATACCAGGTGCTTTAAGGATAGTGTCTGACAAATAACAGCTGTTTTGGGGACCGTATCTGACAAATAACAGCTGTTTTGAGAACAATGTCTGATAAATAACTGCTGCTTTCAGGACAGTGTCTGACAAATAACAGCTGCTTTAAGGACAGTGTCTGACACATAACAGTAGTTTTGAGAACAATGTCTGACAAATAACTGCTGCTTTGAGGAAAGTGTCTGAAAAATAACAGCAGTTATGAGGACAGTGTCTGACAAATAACAGCAGTTTTGAGGACAGTGTCTGACAAATAACTGCTGCTTTGATGACAGTGTCTGACAATGTACAGCTGGTTTGAGAACAGTGTCTGACAAATAACAGCTGCTTTAAGAACAGTGTGACAAATAACAGCTGTTTTGGGAACCGTATCTGACAAATAACAGCTGTTTTGAGAACAATGTCTGACTAATAACTGCTGCTTTGAGAACAGTGTCTGACAAATAACAGCAGTTTTGAGAACAGTTTTTGACAAATAACAGCTGCTTTGAGAACAGTGTCTGACAAATAGCTGCTTTGAAGATAGCGTCTGACAAATAACAGCTGCTTTGAGAACAGTGTCTGATAATTGGCTGCTTTGAGGATACCATCTGACAAATAACAGGTGCTTTGAGAACAGTGTCTGACAAATAGCTGCTTTGAAGATAGTGTCGGACAAATAACAGCTGCTATGAGATCAGTGTCTGACTAATAACAGCAGTTTTGAGAACAGTGTCTGACAAATAACAGCTGCTTCGAGGACAGTGTCTGACAATGAACAGCTGCTTTGAGAACAGTGTCTAAAAAATAACTGCTGCTTTGAGAACTGTCTGACAAATAACAGCTGCTGCTTTGAGAACAGTGTCTGACAAATAACTGCTGCTTTGAGGACAGTGTCTGACACAGCTGCTTTGAAAACAGTGTCTGAGAAATGACTGCTGCTGTTTTTAGAACAGGTTCTGACAAATAACATCTGCTTTGAGGACAGTGTCTGACAAATCACAGCTGCTTTGAGGACAGTGTCTGACAAACCACAGCTGCTTTGAGGACAGTGTCTGACAAATCACAGCTGCTTTGAGGACAGTGTCTGACAAATCACAGCTGCTTTGAGGACAGTGTCTGACAACAAACAGCTGCTTTGAGATGTGTCTCACAAATAACAGCTGCTTAGAAAACAGTGTCTGATACAAACGTGAATTTACATGAATAGTGAAACAAACATGTTCATGACTTTTTATTCCCACTCTGCTTAAGAACAGTTAAATATGCCTGTTCATATTTAACAGAGAACTCTGCTCATGGAGTTTTTTCCACTCCACGGAGCTTCATCCTCGCTTGTGCTCGCCAAAAGCAAGTTGGCGAGCATGAGAGAGAAAAATCCAACCTAGACCACTTCCCTGCGAGATTTCTCAAGGAGGGCGGTCGGGGATAGTCGCTACCGCTCACGTTGAGAAACCTCCCTTTCACGTAGACCTTCTACTCTTGCACTGTGCAAGATGCTGTTCGCACTGATTTTACAGCGCAGGATAAACACCCGGCACTAAAAATCAGTGCCAGCTGGGAGTAACTATCAAAGCTTCGACTCTTAAATAGAGCGCTCTAACGCTGGAAGGGACCAGATTACTTTTGTAACATTCCCGACATTGAGTTGCATTCCATGTAAAAAGTGTTTCAGTAACTCTTGGTCCATTTCAGCCTAAAAATAAGACTTTTGTGTTAAAACCTGCAGTTGCGCAGCAGATGGTGATTTGCGAGGAAAGCGTAAAAATCTGTAGTAAGGGCCCCATAATGAGGTTTTTGTTCATTGTGTCAAAATAAATTGGTCTAAGGTAACTCCTGGAGCCATGGATTTTCACTCGGGTAAAATCATGGGTGTCGAGTCACCACATGCCAGGGGAAGCAGAAGTGGCATGGCACGCCATTGTGCCTTTGCTATGGCTCACACACACATGCTTACACATACACACATTCACACGCTCTCTCACATAAACACACTCTCAGCCACTAGCAAGTAAACAACATACATTTAAAAGCATGTTTTACTTACCTTAGCTGCCAGATGGGGTCATAGTCCAGCTAACTGTATTCCATTTTACATGCAGCTAGAGAAATACATAATTCTAGTGGCCTCGTTAATAAAGAATAAAATATACCCAAATTAAACTCCATGATCATAAAAAGGAACTTATCCTGTAGTCTTACTTATCTGCTTGGTCAAGGAACTGCTCTGCGTCTTACAGTATTCTCATAAAAAATGGAGGGGGGGGGGGGGGGTTGACCCCTACCCTGCAGTATATTATCAGTAAGGCTCCATGTTTTCCATTTTTACAGATTTTTATAGATAAATACAGACAGAAAACAATGTCTTTTCTGTCTGCATTTATTTTTAAAAGTTGATAAATACAGAAAACTGGGCTTCTTTTAAGTGACTCTCCGTGCTGTCTTTCATGGATTAAAGGCCAGAAGCTGAGCAGATGGACAGCATGGGAAATTAAATAACAAGATCAAACTTCTTTAAATAATGGCATATGTCAACATACATTTATGGTATAATGCTAGTATTTACCATTAAGTAATATTTGACAGCGAGAACAGCTAAACCACGACAGACATCAAAGTATGAGTGCGCGTCTATTGGTTAAATAAATATGGAAACGTACAGTTTTACGATTCATTTATACGCAAAACCCAAAATGAATATAGATAAATTTATGATAAAATGGCCAATAAATAAATATGGATAAATACAGACGGAAATGTTAAAAAAATAAATAGCATAAAACCGGGAGCCCTAATTATCAGCAAGAATAACAAAAATGTGTGTTCTACCTTTATCTCCTTCAAAATTCAGTACGTGTCTTCCAAACAGATGACTTTTTGTTATCCAACCAAACGCCGAAGTATCAACGATGAAAGGCTGAGTCAGCCCGACTTGACGCCCCAGGTCGTACATGTCAGTTGCGGGCACGGGGTCCTCTACTTGTGACCCGCGTTTTTATTACCTTTACTGTTATAGACCATCTGTACTAGGGAGCAGTGATAAAGCGCTACTAACACCTGTCATGGGACCGCCTGAGACCTCGGACCTCTGCTGGGATGCAGGCCGGGGCTGTGACCTGGAGGCTGCGTGCGGACATCAGCAGCGAGTGCAAGAACCCCCGGGGCTTTCTCAGCCCTTAAGTGGCCTGTATGCTCCCCCCGAAAAAAAAAGTTATATAATGCACACTATTTTACAAGCTTTGCATATTCGTAAATAAGAAGTCATTTGTAATGAAAGGTACCTGCTTCTTCTGGGGGCGCCATTCTCGGGCACTGGGGCACCTGCAGCAAACACCAGGGCAGCAGAGACGCTGGCGCGAGCCTGGCAGTGCCCAGAGCCTCTGACTGTACCCTGCGGCTCGCGCTGCAGTACTCTTATCAAAGAGTGCACCAGGGCATGCGAGGAGGCGTGGGGTGACCCCTGCCCTGACTTGATTAGAGGAAGTTTCGTGATTTGTGACGCGCACGTGGTCCCCGCGCCCTGTGCTGGTGCTGTTCTCGCACTCTCAGGTTCAGACGACTCATTTCAGACACTCGCACGCCCCGAAAACGGAACCAGGAAGGGAGAACAGCGGTCTGTCTAAAAAAACACTTCGTGGTAGTAACTCGCGACTGGTGCCAAGGTCTGCGGTGTCGACAGAGCCCGGGAATTTCCCCACCTGGCGCCTTATTATTTTTATTTATTTATTTTGTCTTACATCTTTACATAGAACGAATTTCGTCACAAAGTTGAAGGACACCTTGCAACACAAGCTGCAGGAGCATATATATAAACACTTGTTGACAAAAATATCAATAACAAGTTAGCTAGGTAATGACAATTGAACATTCAAATAAATAAATGGATGCTACATTTTTTCATTTGTTTTGGTGTTCATGCTTGTAAAATGTAACGAACCGTTACTTACCAGTAATTTTCATTACTCTGAATCAGAGCTCCTGTCCCAGTCTCCACCTGTGAGGATCGAACAGTGCCTTCTTACCACGTCGTTTTGTTGAAGGAGGGAGATTAGTCCTTCTTTTGTTTCAATGACTACAGCATAATTATCCCCGCGTCCCGCCCTCCACCCCAAGGCACTTCTTCTCTTCACTCTCCAAATGTATTGGTGCCAAGAACTGGAGGAAGTGCCAGGAATTGGACCAGGACCAGGAGCTCCTGTTTTGGAGTGGTGAAGGTTACCAGTAAGTTATAGGTTCATTAACCCTTCATTGTCCCTCCTCGTCCCAGCCCCAGTCCCCTCCTGTGCCTCTCAAGCATCAATAATATTTCACCCATCTTTCCTTCTAACAACATTTCCACTCAATGCACAGTTCAGAAAAGACATCATTACAGCTTTCCACAGCTGGAAGCAAGGTTTCAAGAATCACTTGAAATCACTTCTCACACTCAATGTGCCATGAAAGTGTGAGGAGTGGACCACGTGGCCACCCTACATATTTCCGGTTGGAATACCCCTCCTGACCCAGCCCAAGGCTCAGGTGCTGACCTGGTGGAGAAGGCTTGTAGACCCTCTGGAACAACACAGTCAGCAGAAACCCAAGCGTGAGTGATGGAACCTAAGCGTGAGTGATGGAACCCAAGCATGAGTGATGGAACCCATGCGTGAGTGATGGAACCCAAGCGTGAGTGATGGAACCCAAGCGTGAGTGATGGAACCCAAGCGTGAGTGATGGAACCCAAGCGTGAGTGATGAAACCCAAGCTTGAGTAATGGACCCAAGCGTGATTGATGGAACCCAAGCGTGAGTGATGGAACCCAAGCGTGAGTGATGGAACCCAAGCATGAGTGATGGAACCCAAGCATGAATGATGGAACCCAAGCGTGAGTGATAGAACCCAAGCGTGAGTGATGGAACCCAAGCATGAGTGATGGAACCCAAGCGTGAGTGATGGAACCCAAGCGTGAGTGATGGAACCCAAGCGTGAGTGATGGAACCCAAGCGTGAGTGATGGAACCCAAGAGTGAGTGATGGAACCCAAGCGTGAGTGATGGACCCAAGCGTGAGTGATGGACCCAAGCGTGAGTGATGGACCCCAAGAGTGAGGAATGGAACCCAAGCGTGAGTGATGGAACCCAAGCGTGAGTGATGGAACCCAAGCGTGAGTGATGGAACCCAAGCGTGAGTGATGGACCTAAGCATGAGTGATGGAACCCTAGCGTGAGTGATGGAACCCAAGCATGAGTGATGGAACCCAAGCGTGAGTGATGGAACCCAAGCGTGAGTGATGGAACCCAAGCGTGAGTGATGGAACCCAAGCGTGAGTGATGGACCCAAGAGTGAGTGATGGAACCCAAGCGTGAGTGATGGAACCCAAGCATGAGTGATGGGACCCAAGCATGAGTGATGGGACCCAAGCGTGAGTGATGGAACCCAAGCGTGAGTGATGGAACCCAAGCATGAGTGATGGAACCCAAGCGTGAGTGATGGAACCCAAGCGTGAGTGATGGAACCCAAGCGTGAGTGATGGAACCCAAGCGTGAGTGATGGAACCAAAGCGTGAGTGATGGAACCCAAGCGTGAGTGATGAAACCCAAGCTTGAGTAATGGACCCAAGCGTGAGTGATGGAACCCAAGCGTGAGTGATGGAACCTAAGCGTGAGTGATGGAACCCAAGCATGAGTGATGGAACCCAAGCGTGAGTGATGGAACCCAAGCGTGAGTGATGGAACCCAAGCGTGAGTGATGGAACCCAAGCGTGAGTGATGGAACCAAAGCGTGAGTGATGGAACCCAAGCGTGAGTGATGAAACCCAAGCTTGAGTAATGGACCCAAGCGTGAGTGATGGAACCCAAGCGTGAGTGATGGAACCCAAGCGTGAGTGATGGAACCCAAGCATGAGTGATGGAACCCAAGCATGAATGATGGAACCCAAGCGTGAGTGATAGAACCCAAGCGTGAGTGATGGAACCCAAGCATGAGTGATGGAACCCAAGCGTGAGTGATGGAACCCAAGCGTGAGTGATGGAACCCAAGCGTGAGTGATGGAACCCAAGCGTGAGTGATGGAACCCAAGCGTGAGTGATGGAACCCAAGAGTGAGTGATGGAACCCAAGCGTGAGTGATGGACCCAAGCATGAGTGATGGACCCAAGCGTGAGTGATGGACCCCAAGAGTGAGGAATGGAACCCAAGCGTGAGTGATGGAACCCAAGCGTGAGTGATGGAACCCAAGCGTGAGTGATGGAACCCAAGCGTGAGTGATGGAACCCAAGCGTGAGTGATGGACCTAAGCATGAGTGATGGAACCCTAGCGTGAGTGATGGAACCCAAGCATGAGTGATGGAACCCAAGCGTGAGTGATGGAACCCAAGCGTGAGTGATGGAACCCAAGCGTGAGTGATGGAACCCAAGCGTGAGTGATGGACCCAAGCGTGAGTGATGGAACCCAAGCGTGAGTGATGGAACCCAAGCATGAGTGATGGGACCCAAGCATGAGTGATGGGACCCAAGCGTGAGTGATGGAACCCAAGCGTGAGTGATGGAACCCAAGCATGAGTGATGGAACCCAAGCGTGAGTGATGGAACCCAAGCGTGAGTGATGGAACCCAAGCGTGAGTGATGGAACCCAAGCGTGAGTGATGGCCGCTCCTACCCTGTGACTCAAAGGCGCTGTTACACCCACTTCCCTTTCTTTGCCAGACTATAAGCCATGAATGAAGCACTTGAAAAAGGGAAATCCTTGGTTCGCTACAAGTAACACTCTCTTCACAACTAACGACTCAGGAATCCCTGAGTCTGAAACATCTGCCATTACAGGGAGAACAATGTGTTGTGAACAGTGAAAGTGTTTCTGGACTTTAGGCCTCAAGGTAGGATCAGGTCTCAGAACTGTTCTATCTGGCAGGAACTTTAGATGAGGGTTATTTATTACCAGGGTCTCTAGCACCCCAAAATGTTTACGTGACTCTATAGCAAACAAAAAGACTCTATTGCTGAAACTGATGCAATGTCTGCCATATCCAAAGGCTCAGAGAATCTTCAAGACCGACAGAGAAGTCCCAGCAGCTCCTGGCGTCTTGGTTCTTGGTCTGTTTCACCTGAAGCTCTTTGATACCTTGAAAGCCAGAGGAATGAGCCTAGGACTATTCCCATCTCAACCATTGAAACCTCTAAGTGCTGCCCACGAGGGTGAAAGCATAGGAGGGGACAGCTCCAACAGGAAGACACCTTTTAGCAAATCTAAGTAAGGAATTGGTCCCAAATCCTTGCATTCACAACCTTCACTTCACACCAACTCTCAAAATGCTTCCAACGCCTTGAATAAACTGTGTGCGTAAAAGGCGTCCTGCAAGCCTGGATATCAACCGCGACCTCCTTTGAACACCCTAAAGCTTTAGGGGCCCGTGGTTCGATACCCATGCCATGGGATGCAAGGTCTACAAGTGTGACAGTGTTAGAGATGGAAATTGAAGAGTTGGTGGGTGAGGAGGAAGCTGAAGAGAGTGGCCCTTCCATTACAGGCTCCGCAGCGGAGACCATGGGTGCCGTGGCCAAAACAGAGCCCACAAAGTCACTTGTTCCAGGTTACTCAGAATCTTTTGCAAGACCCTTGCAAGAAGCTGTATTGAGGAAAAGCAAACAGAATACCGCACAGCCATGGGAACAAAATTGCATCACCATCCGCAAAACATGATGCCAAGTCTCTGAACAAAAGTGTGGTAGAAGACCATTGCTCAGGGAGGAAAACAAATCCAGCCATGGACTGCTCATTTACTAACTTATGCCTACTACCCCTCTGGAGGTATGGGCCATCACCCTGGACTCTCCAACTATCTCTGTCCTGGGATTTTCTTTCAATCATACTCCAGGTGTAGCCCTTCTCCTTGCAGTCAGCCTTGAGGCCTCAGTGGAAGGTGTTTCTTGGCCTTCATATTTTCATTTTTTCTTGAGAGTTTTAGATGAGGGCTTGCCTGGTGGTGTTTGATGCAGGCTTGCGGAGGGTGTGACCTATCCAGCCCGGTGCCTTTTCATGAGCGCGGGAGTTGTGACGTCTGCTGCCATAGGTCGTTGATGCTGATGGTGCTTGGCCAGCAGATTCAGAGGACTTTTCTCAGACAGGTGTTGATGAAGGTCTGGACTTTGTTTGTGGTCATCACTGTTATCCATCAAGTTTCTGCTCCATACAGTAGGACCAAATTTTGCGTTGGTGTTAAAAAGCCTGATCTTGGGGGGGGGGCGTGGCTAGGCGGGCGAAGATGGCGGTCGCAGCTTAGTAGAGCTCCCGCCGGCCCGAACTTACTTTCATCATTTATCCTGGCCCCCGAGCCCGCAGGAGATACCTGGCTAGCGACACCGATCCAGGAGTGTGTCCTGCTCTCTCCGGTGTCGGGATCCCGCAACTTCGTCTCCACCGGGACCCTGAGGCGCCGATAGCGGTGTGCGGCCTGGCGACTGGCCGTGAGCCGCGGACCTCGATTTCGGAGACGCCGAGTGGCAACTGCCGGAGCGCTGCCGAGGGTGACATCAGCGGTGCGGACCCCGGACGGCCCTGCAGCGCTCGTACCCCGAGCCCGCGGGTGGTGCCTGGCGAGCGCCGTCGGTCCAGGAGTGGGCCCTGTCTTCTCCGGTGCCTGGATCTGGCGGCTCCATCCCCTCTGGGACCCTGAGGCGCCGACGGCGGTCTGCGGCCTAGCGGCTGGCTGGAAGCCGGGGACCTCGATTTTCGGACCGCCGAGGGGCGGCTGTAGGCGCGCTGCTGTGTGGCATCAGCGGCGCAGACCTCGGCCGTGCCTTGCAGCATTGGTTGCCTGAGGATTGCGGAGGTGCCCTGCCTCCTCTGGTTCCTGAGAACACTTGTGGGTGACACGGCGTAGTGGGGGCCTGTCCGGTCCTATGAAGCATTGGTTGCCTGAGGATTGCGGAGGTGCCCTGCCTCCTCTGGTTCCTGAGAACACTTGTGGGTGACACGGCGTAGTGGGGGCCTGTCCGGTCCTATGACGCCTCGAGTTTCGTGACGCCGGGGTCACATTGGCCTGCCACAATTTCCTACACGGACACCAGACCCGACGTCCTGACGCGGGGCCGGGGGCCTCCTGTGCCCATAGTAGTGGACTTGCTGCCCAAGGCCTGCTGAACCTGCCGCGGGCGGCGCCCGCCCCGTCCAGTGTGAAGATCCGCTGTGTCCGTGAGCGGCCATGACCAGGGGTGGTGGAGGGGGCCCGCCTAAGCAGGGCCCCATGGACAAGTTTGCCGGGCCCAGTGGCGGCGCCGGGGCAACGCGGCAATCCTGGCGGCCATTACCCAATCCCGGGACATGCTAGATGCCAAAATTGGGGCAGTGGGAGTGGACGTTACACTGCTTCGCCAGGACCTCCGGAACGCGGTGGCGCGGATAACTGAGACTGAATCTCGCATCTCGGTGACCGAAACGGACATCGGCGCCCTAAAGAAAAGAATGGCAGAGGTGGAATGTGTCCAGAAGACTCTTGCGGCCCGTGTGGAAGATGCCGAAGGGCGCGCACGGAGAAATAACCTCAGTTTTATCGGCTTTCCGGAGCGGTGTGAGAAAGATGGCATGGAGCGGTTCCTGACCCACTGGCTGGAGAGCTGGGTCCCTGAGGGGACACTGTTGGCGTGCTTTGTGATTGAACGGGCACACAGGGCCTTGACTCAACGGCCACCTGAGGGGGAGCGTCCTCGGCCGGTCATTGCCCGGCTGCTGAACTATGATGACCGTGATGCCATACTGCGGGAGGCGAGGAACAAGGGTTCGCTTACATATGAAAATCACACCATAATGATCTTCCCGGACTACACGAAAATGGTTCAGCAGCAGCGACAATCCTTTGTGGCCGCCAAGGCTAAGTTGGGAGGCCTGAAGCTCCAATACTCTCTCCTGTACCCGGGCCGCTTGCGAGTGGTACACCAGTCCCGGATGCACTTCTTCGATACACCCGAGGAGGTATTCCGTTGGACCGACGAGACGGTGCGACTTCGGCCACATGCCCAGCCGGGGCTGGACCCTGGCGGGTCCCAAAGGTCATCACCGGAGCGGACAGACCGTACTAACCGGAAGGGACGACATCGAAGGTCCAGATCTAAGAAACGGTCAGCCTCCGCTAGTGCGACGCAGACGAACGGCGCACTTGACTCTGAACACTCTGATGCTGGCAGTTGAACCCTGGTGGAGCCTGGACATTGGTGTTGGCCTATGTTGGAATGGATCAGCTGGTGAGACTGTTCCATATGACTCTATTCGTGCTTATCTCTATGCTCCTGAGACACTCTGAGGCTCTGGGTTGAGCCACTGCGGGGCTCGGGTGGCGGTTTCTATGGGCCTTAGACCCACACGAGTAGTGGGTGTTGTTGGGGGGGTGGTGAGTGTGTGCTGATGGGGGTGTTGGGATCCATTGGTATGGCGGGCCCTGGGTTCTCTGTTCTGGACCCGGGTCTCTCCATGTCGCGACAGATACTTCACTGTTTTCTGAGGTATTGGGGTTGGGGGTGTGGGGCGCAGGGGGGGGGTTGCCTTGTTGTTGGCGTTTGGGGAAGTTCGGGCTTGGGGTGGCCTGGTGGGTGTTGGGGTGCTGAGTGTTCGGGCTGGGAGGGTGGGACCACACGTGTATATGGCTCTTGATTTTGTTGCTTTGTGGGGTGCGCCAGGGTGGGGCGGAGGGCTGGATACTGGACACTGTGTTGATAATGGCTGATAATACGACTATGTCTCCTCAAAAGACCCTGCGTGTTGTGACGTGGAATGTGAGGGGTATTCTGGATAAAATCAAGCGTGGGGCTGTGCTGCGTTGGGGGAAAAGAGAGATGGTGGATGTGCTGCTGCTTCAAGAGACCCACATGCTGGGCTCCAAGGCCCTTAGCCTCCAGAGGTTCGGATTTCAGCAAGTGTACCATGCGGGCTTCACGAGGGGCTCGCGGGAAGTGGCTATCTTGGTGCACCGCAGGGTGGCTTATGTGCATGAAAAGCAATGGATTGATCCTCAGGGCCGGTATATTTTCATCAAAGGCCTGTTGGGTACCGAACAAGTGGTTTTTGGTAGCGTATACGCCCCCCCCCCTCTGCAGTGGGCCTTGTCTGAGCGGCTGTTCGCGCTGTGGGATGAGATTCCGGAGGTACTGACCATGGTGGGAGGCGATTGGAACGAGGTTATGGATGTGGGCCTGGATCGCCTGAGGCGGGTGCCTGCTGTATCGGATCCCCCCCTGCTGCTGCTCCCACCAAATTGTGTGCGACTGTGAGTGGCCTGGGCTGGGTTGATGTGTGGCGACACTTTCATCCTGCTGCACGTGAATTCACATATGTGTCGGCGGTGCATGGGTCCTTTTCGAGACTAGATTATCTGTTTGTGCCGGGTGCCTGTCTGAGTCGAGTCAGAGATGCTGTGGTACTCCCCAGAGGCCTGTCTGACCATTCCCCTGTCCTAGCCACTATGACCCTCCCCTCCACAAAACAGCTGTTTCGATGGCGGATGTCATCATGGCAGCTGCAGCGGCCTGAGTATGTGCATCACCTGCGCGAGGAGATTGATCACTTCTGGCGCGAGAATCTGGTGGGGGATGTGGACGTAATGGTGGTGTGGGAGGCGCTGAAACCTACGCTTCGGGGCATCGATATAGCTTGGTGCGTGGCTGCTCGGCGAAAACATCGGGAGGCCATTGTGACCGCCGCGGCCCGCGTAGAGGAGCTGGAGCAGCGTGGTCGGCTCGGGGGCGACGAAGGTATTGTGAGGCAGCTCCTGCAGGCCCAACAGTCGTACGCCTCCGTCCTTTACAAGGAAGCCCGGCAGGCATGGCTCGCCACGCGCAGCAGGGTGTATCAGTGGGGCGACAAGTCCTGTTCTATGCTGCATAGGTTATGCCACGCGACCTTCCAGCCCCTGGTGTTGCCGGGCCTTACGGCGGATGACGGCTCGGTCATGACCGACCCGGATTTGCTGGCGGCTAGTTTTGCCCGTTATTACGAGGCTCAATACGCTCCTCGTGATCACTTGGAGACGAGCGAGATATCCACGTATCTTGATGACCTGCTACCCCAGGCCATCCCCGATGAGACCAGGACCGCCCTGGATGCCCCGCTTACGGCTGAGGAACGCGGGGAAGCCCTTGGTCAACTAAACACTGGTAAGGCGCCCGGCCCGAGTGGCTACCCAAGCGAATTCTATAAAAAGTTTCACGTCCAGCTGGGGCCCCACTATCGCTGCGCCCTGGAGGCGGCACGGGCTCAGGGAGAGCTGCCACCATCATCATCGTCATGTTGAAATCGTGGTCTTTTTGAAGCCGGGCAGGGCACCGGACAGGCACGACTCTTACAGGCCGATTTCCCTTCTTAACATCGAGGCCAAGATTCTGGCTAAGGCCTTGGCGAACCGCCTCTTGCCCCACATTGCTGACCTAGTCCACCCCGACCAGGCTGGATTCATGCCTCACAGGGCCACCCGGCATAATATTCGGCGGGCGCAGGCAGCGGTGGATGCCATGGGTGCTAGAGATGAACAAGCGGCACTCCTCCTGGCGGACATGGACCGAGCCTTTGATTCGGTGAGTTGGGCATATCTGTTCACACTGTTGGCCCGCCTCAACCTGGGGCCGGTTTTCTTGTCGTACGTTCGTCTCCTCTACACTAACGTAACGGCCTCGGTCCGTGTGGCCGGTGCTACCTCTGGGCGCTTCCGTATAGGTCGCGGTACTCGGCAGGGTTGCCCGCTGTCCCCATACCTGTTTGCCCTCGCCATGGAACCCCTGGCGTCGCGGATACGAGCAGATGCCCAGTTGCGTGGTTTCGTCTGGAATGAGGACCTGGTGGATAGGATTGCACTGTATGCGGACGACGTCCTCCTCTTCCTTACTGATCTACGGCGATCGGGTCCCCGGGTTCTGGAGATCATGCGGGCGTTTGGCGAGGTCTCGGGTCTTCATCTTAACCTGAATAAATCGACCCTGTGGGTGCTGGGTGGCGGAGTGGTTGCCGACCCCTGGGCTGCTGAGTTGCGAGTGGCGTCGGATGGCTTAAAATACCTGGGCGTTTTCCTCTCAGAGTCACGGGCGGTGGCCTGGGCGCGTGGAGTCTTGCCGGTGTGGGAACGGGTCCAGGCTGATGTCAAGACTTGGTCCAGAATGCCGCTCACTATCTTTGGGAGATCGGCCATCTTCAAGATGGTGGCGCTTCCGCGGCTCCTATACCAAATCCAGAATTTCCCACACCCCATTGGCCTGGAGTGGTTCCGTCAGGTTAATTCAGTGTTGGGCCGCTTCTTGTGGGGTGGCGGTGCGGCCAGAGTGGCCTTGAAGACGTGCTTTCTGTCCACATACTGTGGTGGCCTGGCCACCTCGGACCTCCTCTCCTACTACCAAGCTTCCCAACTACTTGTCCTTAATGAATGGTGGTATGGTGATAGGGGTGATCCGGCTTATGCTCTGGAACGATTGCTCATGGGTGATCGCACGCTCCACACCATTCTTTATTCAGCTCGCCTGCGCCGTGGGTTGCCATCGGTCACTGGGGTGGTCTTTGCGGTGTGGCGACAGTCACTACGCCGCATGGGATGGTGGGGCAGATTGACGGCTGAGACGCCGCTTTGGCATAACGGCCTGCTCCCGGAGCTGGCGGCCCTGACCGGGTTTGAGGGTTGGGAAGCCATTGGGATTACACAACTGGGCCAGGTCATGTCCGGCACCACCCTCAAATCCTTCGAGGAGCTCCGCACAGAGTTCCAAATGCCTCAGTCCCAGTTCTTCCGCTACCTCCAGCTGCGGCATGCCCTCACCCCGAGCGTCGCCGGTCTCGACTCCTTGCCGGAGTTTAGCCCAGTCGAGGCTAAAGTGTTTATGGGGGACCTGGGGGACAGGAAGGTCTCTAGGATTTACCAGACACTTGTTATTCATTGCTCCTCCACCCTACACTCCCTTCGGGAGGCGTGGGAAGTGGACGTGGGCCCCCTGGATGAGGACGATTGGAGGGAGGCACTGGAATCCCCACGTGGAACCGCCATTGCGGTCCGGCTCCGGCTAATCCAATTCAAATACTTGCATCGCGCTTATTATACGCGTGAATGGTTGTGGAAGGCTGGTTTGATTGCATCCCCGGAATGCCTGCGATGTGGGGCGGTGCCTGGCTCCTTGATGCACACGGTGTGGTCGTGTGGCCGGCTGACTGGGTTCTGGAGGGGTGTGTGGAGTTGCCTGGCTGAGGTCCTGGGCTGGGACCTTCCTCGTACCCACCGGCTGGGCCTACTGCATATTATGGAAGGGATTGGGGGCAATGTGTATAAGCGCCACTTGTTGCTCTTGGGGCTGGTCGTGGCTAAGCGGGACCTGGCCCGGGCGTGGAAGTCGGTGAGGGCTCCCCCCTGTCTGCATGGAAGGCTGGGCTGGATTATTTTATGGGTCTGGAGAGGCCGATCTTTGAAGCGAGGGGCTGCCCGCGCAAACACTACAAAATCTGGAAGCGTTGGGCCGACTATCGTGGTCTGTCCTTGGACCCCCCGGCGGAGCAGGAGGAGGACATTTGATTACAGTGACAATTTTGGCCTGATGCAGCGACGCCCTGGTGGCATTACACCTGTCTATATATTTTTTTTTCTCTATTGCTTTCTATACACGTGTGGTAAGGGGGGTTGGGGGGTATTCAGAGCGGGGGGGGTAGCGTTGTGGGTTAGGGTAGGTTGCTGGGGAGTTTCTATACTGAGCCTATTCTGAGTCTGCTCTATCACTTGCTGCCTATGTAATTGCTATATTGATATTGTTGTGGTGTTCTTGGTGTGTGGAGATGCCACATTCTTGATGCTCATTTGCTCAATAAAATTGGTTGTGAAAAAAAAAAAAGCCTGATCTTGGGTTGCAGTGTTAGGTCCTTGGAGCTTTAGCTGAATGAAAGCAGCCCTTGCTTTGCCGATTCTTGCCTTGACATCAGTCTCTGTGCTGCCCTGCTTGTCTGAGATACTGCTCAGGTCAGAGAAGGCCTCAACTTCTTCCAGTGCATCCCCTGCAAGAGTGATTGCAGTAATGTGGGCCTTGTTAGCCTTGAGGATCGTGGTCTTTCCCTGGTGGATGTTGAGGCCAAGTTGGCCTGATGTGGACTGCTGAACCTGTCCACTATCAGGAGGAAGGACTGCTTGCTCAGATGATACCAGATTGGGGTCAGAAGATTACGGCGTCGTCCCTCTTGAATGTTTACCAACCCAAAATATATGTTGTCCTTAGCACTAACAGAGGACATTTTGCCCAGGCAAAAATCTCCATGGCCACGTTTGTCATGGTCCTGTTCCTTGTACCGCCGTGCCTTTTCAAGCAACTTTTCTCTACTTGCTTGTCAGCCCTGACTAGGACAGAGGAAATCTCCAGGTGGTGTGCATACCTTTGAAGGGCATACCATACCACCAACAACTCCTTCCAGTTTGAGCAGTGCATCTCCTCTGACAATGACAGCTTCCTTTTACTTCTGTACCCTCAAGAGTGGCACCTCACCCCCATTCACTTGCATCTTATGTTATCGGGCGCAGGCTTGGGCATTGAAAAAATAAATCCCTTCCTTGGACTCTCCTCGTACAGCCATCACCGTAAAAGGGCTGTCAACTACCCAGAGATAGGAACGAGCCTCTCACGTTCCATTGTCACTGAGGGCCAATGATCAAGCAAAAGGTCCACTTGCTGCAAATTATGCCACTCCCAAGAGACCACTGCCGTTGTCGGCAACTACGGCAGTGGTTGCCACTGCCTGGAATCATTTTGAGGTCAGAGGTAAAAGTACAATACAAGGAACTTAATTAGCATACGATAAGTTGCACAGTATACGTTATGCCCTAGGGGCCTCACAAACCATATACTAAAATAGTGTTATAAGAACCACGTGAGGGATAGAAAGCAGGCCTAGGGCCTGTAGAACCGCTGGGGCAAACAGGAACCACCCAAGGTAGGGATGCAGGAGACCCATGGGGAACGCGTGCAGTGTCTAAACACAGCCGGGGATCACCATTGACATTCTATGGAAAACGAACAAGTTACAATTTTAAAGATTAAGGGCACCTAGAGGTACACTACGATGGAACCCTTTTAGACTAGGACACTTCGAGAGTCAATACCCACGGGAGCACCGGAGTACTCATGTTACCTCACCCAGGGAAGCCGGGTGCATAGGTGTCTTTTGGTCTCGGGTTTCGTCGTCGATTCCAATGGAGAGCTGCGAAGAAATACTGCAGGCGACCAGAGGAAAAGTGTCCGGGTGGATCCAAGGGTGGATCAGAGATGTGAAGAACCTGAAAGCAGAGGGGACAAAGTCTGGGTCACTAGCGAGTGACCAGGTTGGCGAAAAGGAGAGGCCAGCCGATGTCGGGTGATTTCAGGTGAAAGAGTTGAAGCTTGACTCTTCAGCCACAAGGACCAGGAGGCGTCGACGACAACCAGGAGCTGGATTCGAGCTGTCCCAGGAAGGATGTCGAGTACTGCAGCGTCAGAATCCGGATTGGACCCAACAAGCCTTGGCAACAACAACCCACACAAGATGTCGAGATTAGCTTCGGTTCAGACCAGCAAGGTCTGGGGACTCCTTCTTTAGATGGGAGTCAGAGTACTTCTGGAGCAACCAGGAAACCTCAAAGAACAAAGGATTGGGGGGGTAGTATTCCAAAGTGTTTGACACCAAACACAACATGTTTTGATAAAGCCAAACCAAAGTTAGCATTAACCGTGAGGATTATAATGCACTTAAGAGTATATGGTATGGCTATATCATAGAACATCTATAAGGAGATGGTTCCGAAAGCTGCAGAGGGGCTCAGCTCATGTCAGGGCACCCTCTCACACAAAACCAGTCACTCTGCCTTCAGGATTGTCAAGGCCTTCCATAGGAGTGACTTATAGGTTAATATGTGT
Source organism: Lissotriton vulgaris (assembly GCF_964263255.1). Lineage (NCBI taxonomy): Eukaryota > Metazoa > Chordata > Amphibia > Caudata > Salamandridae > Lissotriton > Lissotriton vulgaris. The sequence continues at coordinate 61,070,947 of NC_141687.1, forward strand.
CTATATGTAAAGGTAGATATAGGTATACTATATCTAACTAAGGGGTGCTTACACCACCTTACCCAGGCTGCAAGTGCAGACCTGTGGTGCCCTTTTGGAAGGCTACCCAGGGGTGGCATAATACATGCTTCAGGTCCTGGTAGGCCTCTGGGGTACCAATGCCCTGGGTACCTAAGATACCATATACAGGGACTCACAAGGGTGACCCAGTAACTAATCTAGTATGTACCTAAAGTACATGGTATCCATTTTATAGAGGAAGCAGACAGACGGGGTCCTGAACAGCAGGATCCCAGTCCAACTAAGTCGAAAACCAGCAAAACACCAGGCAAAAAGTGGGGGTAACCATAGGATCACATTCCACCTTCCTACACCTCCGCCACTTGTGAAACTTCACAGAGTTTTTTTGTAACTTTGCGGAGTTCCGTGTAGCAAAACTCCACAAACTACACCCAGACCTGATGCAAACATGCATCTTTAAAATGGAAGGTCACTGGAAAGTCATGTTTCAACAACATTGGAGTCACCATTTCCAATGCTAGTATCCTGAAGGGTGCGAACCCCACAAACCTGTTGAGACGTTTCTGGGACTAGGTCAGTACACCAGCAACACTGCACGTTTTTTAGCCAGGTCTATTGGCACTAGTGTGGTGGGAAAGTAATGCTGTGGTGGAAGGCTCGAAAAGTCTATGACAGAACCATCTTGTATTACTGTCAAGACCTCGATCTGATACTACCTGAACTCGCTCCAGATAAGAGTTCTTTAGCCGGGCTCCCACTGCCCTGCTCAGAGAGCAGGCTTGTGGGGTTCCAGTCTGTGGCCAGGACTTTCATCCTTGAAATGGTAGCTGGTTCTCCTGAAGTGCCCGACCTGGTTTTTTTTCTGAAAAATACTTCTTTGCAGAAGGGGCTCGAAATGGAGAAAAGTATCTTCCTCTCCTTATCCGACTTTGTCACTATTTCATCCAGTTCTGCCCCAGAAATGGAAGGTGGAGAATGGAAGACCCCTGTGACTGGTCCACTTTCCAGAGCTGAAGCCACGATAGCCTTCTGACAGCCACGTGGTCCCGTGACGATGCTGGTGCTGCTCAGAGGGAGTCAAAAACAGAATCCCGCAATCACTGTAATAGAAGATCCATCTTTTCGAGAACCTCTGAAGGATCCTTATTCTCTTATAAACTATCAAAACATATCTAAAAGTATCCGAAAGCCTTGCAACATCATCTGGGAGGCAGATGTAGCACCAATGTTCTCTTTGAATGCTGAACAGTTCCTTTTGAAGGTACCCCCCATTTTCCTGACCATTGCCTCTGGAAGAGAGACTTCTTGGAGGCCAAAAATGAAGCAGATGCCAAACTGATCAAAATGGTGTTCGCCTTCCTAACCCGAGGAAAGTTGACATCAAACTGGTCCAAAGGAACCTTTTAGCTAGACATCCGGAAAAAGAGGAATTCCCTAAATCCTTCCACTCTTTCAGGATCATGGATGTAAGTAGCTCATGGAAAGGTGGAGCATCCGCGTGCAGGGCCGTTCGTATACGTACAAAAACATGTTGTCCTATAGGAACTTCTTAAGGAACTTCAACAAATCTCTAAGTCTCGCAGTCACCTCCACCAGTTGACGCCCGTTAATGTTTTTAGGTTCATCACCCAAGTCCTCATCGGGGTCGAGCCTCGACCATTTGTCATGTGGTCCCCCCAACATTGATCTGAGAATCGAATTCTGACCTTCCAGGGACATCTTCTCCTCTGGCTAGGATTCATTAGCTGTGTCCTGGTGGTCCCTTTCCTGGGCAGTTTTCTTAGGCTTCATAGTGACCTCTTGGCTTCCTTCACTGTCTTTCTCCATCAACAGAGCTGAGCATGTCAACCAGCTGCAGCTAGCTGAATTATTGAAAAGATCCATAATGAGGGCCGCTGGAATTATGCGGCAGGCGAGCACCAAATTATACAGAAGGATTTACCAAATTATGCTGCAAAAACCCACACACATTATGCGGCATAACACAGCACATTGTTTGATACTATTGCTTCATTTTTTTTGTAATTCTTACACATTAAAATACTGTCTTTGCAAAGGGTTCCCTCATTAGTACCAGTTTAACAGCCAAATACTGGAAAAGTGAACAGAAAAATGACTGGTGAACTTTTGCACAGGGTCTTCTACTGCGCGCGAGCCCACGTTGCTGCATTTGAATAACTTTTGATCCATTTTAATAACTTTTGTTAACATTTGCAGATTATGCAACAGATTATGTGGCAAATGCGACAAACCCATAATTAAGCCAAAAAAAAGGTGCGGCTGTGGAATCGCATAGTTCCAGTGGCCCTGCCCATAATTCATCAATTATTGATTATTTAAATAAGTAATCGATAACACTGGGTTTAAATTGTCCCCCACACAATGCAGAGCCTTTCCTTCTCTTGCCTCAGACGAGGACACTCCCCCCAGCCCTGCCGCTGGCTTTGCCTACATTTCAAGCAGACACGTGGCCGTCAAGGGCCACAGGCTTGCCGAGGTGTGCTAACTAAAATAAAGCACTACTCGGAGACAGACATAAGGGGTTAAATAAACTCCCCTCTGGGCCTGCAGGCGCATCAAAGGCGCGCGGCTGTGCGCTGCGCCAGCGCAGCTCATCAGGATGCGGCCCCGAGGGCTTCAGAGAGAACAGGTCGTTTTTCAGTTTTTTTAAGCATCCCAGTTTGCCCGCAGGCACCTATTCCTGCTTAATTGCTCCCACTCATAAGAAAGTTACCGTGAAACCAATCTTCAGAGGAGATTTTCAGATTTACGATTTATTTACGCATGGGAAAAAGATTAATTTACACTCGTGTGAGCCACGCTATGTTTACAAAAGTTAAAGAAGCGCTGTAGGTACTTTGCATAAGAGAGTGTAACTTGCTTGGTAACAACTTACTAGGTTGCAACTTACACATTCCTTTTTGTACTCCAAACCTTTTAATAATAATCATTTTTCATAGCTGGTTACGTCACAGACTCAAAAGAATTCTATAAACTCGTGCACAATCCTTCATTTTATCGTCAAGTTAAACATCTGTAATCCCCCTCCTGGAATGCCCCCATACCGAGTTGCATGGATTCATTGGCGCCTTCCTTGGAACGACGCCGCCCACCGCTGTGCCAAGGTAGCCACGTCCAGTAGGCAAATATGGTTTGCCCCTTGTGCGATGACGTCGTCCTGTTCTGTGGTGTAATCTTCGTGGCTACCATCGAACCCCGTGGTCAGTGGCGTAACGAAACATGAGGGGGCCCCCCTGCAAACTACATGGAGGGGGCCCCCTCCCATTCTCCGTGCCAGTCTAGAGCTCTCAGGGCAGCGACCCGCCATACTGCAGGGGATGCGGGCGATTGTTACGCCACTGTCACCAATACAGCAGTTATAAGTAACACTGGATGGTGGAGTCAAAGGTTGGGCTTAGTCTGCCCGCAGGCTATCATAGGTGGTGGTCCATTCATTACATGGTCCCTGCCATGAGTAGGCCGGGAAAGTTTGCCCAATTTTATGTGGGTTTCCTGATGCAGACTCCTGTCATGATATACAACATCTGGCCCACTCATAGTTTAGTTTTGATAAATGTGCATCCACTGCTCCTTCTCGTTTCCGTTTTAAGACATTGGACAAAGCTTCAATGCAGTATTTCAAAAGCAGATGTAACCACAAAGAGCACATTTTGATAATACATTTTTATTTTTATTAGACAATAGCAATCTTAAGAGGCATTGCATAGCTTCATACACACTTTGACCCCAATTCCATCACAGTCTCTCTCTCTGTCAGTCAGTATCTCTCTTTCAGTCAGTCAGTCTATCTCTCTCTGTCATTCAGTCTCTCTTAGTCAGTCGCTCTCTCTGTCAGTCAGTCTCTCTCTCTCTCTCTCTCTCACTGTCAGTCTGTCAGCCAGTCAGTCTCTCTCTATCAGTCAGTCTCTCTGTCAGTCAGTCTATCACTCGCTGTCATTCAGTCTCTCTCAGTCAGTCTCTCTCAGTCAGTCAGTCTCTCGCTCTCTCTCTGTCAGTCAGTCTCTCTCTGTCAGTCTCTCTGTCAGTCTCTCTTAGTCAGTCTCTCTCTCTGTCAGTCAGTCTCTCTCTCTGTCAGAGTCTCAGTCTCTCTCTCGGTCAGTCAGTCTCTCTGTGAGTCTCTCTATCAGTCAGTCTCTCTCTGTTGGTCAGTCTCTCTTTCTCTGTCAGTTTCTCAGTCTCTTTCTCTCTCTGTCAGTCAGTCAGTCTCTCTCTCAGTCAGTCAGTCTCTCAGTCAGTCAGTCAGTCTCTCTCTCAGTCAGTCAGTCAGTCTCTCTCTCAGTCAGTCAATCAGTCACTCTCTCTCCCAGTCAGTCTCTCTCTCTCCCAGTCAGTCAGTCTCTCTCTGCTGCTGCTTCAAGAGACCCACATGCTGGGCTCCAAGGCCCTTAGCCTCCAGAGGTTCGGATTTCAGCAAGTGTACCATGCGGGCTTCACGAGGGGCTCGCGGGAAGTGGCTATCTTGGTGCACCGCAGGGTGGCTTATGTGCATGAAAAGCAATGGATTGATCCTCAGGGCCGGTATATTTTCATCAAAGGCCTGTTGGGTACCGAACAAGTGGTTTTTGGTAGCGTATACGCCCCCCCCCCCTCTGCAGTGGGCCTTGTCTGAGCGGCTGTTCGCGCTGTGGGATGAGATTCCGGAGGTACTGACCATGGTGGGAGGCGATTGGAACGAGGTTATGGATGTGGGCCTGGATCGCCTGAGGCGGGTGCCTGCTGTATCGGATCCCCCCCTGCTGCTGCTCCCACCAAATTGTGTGCGACTGTGAGTGGCCTGGGCTGGGTTGATGTGTGGCGACACTTTCATCCTGCTGCACGTGAATTCACATATGTGTCGGCGGTGCATGGGTCCTTTTCGAGACTAGATTATCTGTTTGTGCCGGGTGCCTGTCTGAGTCGAGTCAGAGATGCTGTGGTACTCCCCAGAGGCCTGTCTGACCATTCCCCTGTCCTAGCCACTATGACCCTCCCCTCCACAAAACAGCTGTTTCGATGGCGGATGTCATCATGGCAGCTGCAGCGGCCTGAGTATGTGCATCACCTGCGCGAGGAGATTGATCACTTCTGGCGCGAGAATCTGGTGGGGGATGTGGACGTAATGGTGGTGTGGGAGGCGCTGAAACCTACGCTTCGGGGCATCGATATAGCTTGGTGCGTGGCTGCTCGGCGAAAACATCGGGAGGCCATTGTGACCGCCGCGGCCCGCGTAGAGGAGCTGGAGCAGCGTGGTCGGCTCGGGGGCGACGAAGGTATTGTGAGGCAGCTCCTGCAGGCCCAACAGTCGTACGCCTCCGTCCTTTACAAGGAAGCCCGGCAGGCATGGCTCGCCACGCGCAGCAGGGTGTATCAGTGGGGCGACAAGTCCTGTTCTATGCTGCATAGGTTATGCCACGCGACCTTCCAGCCCCTGGTGTTGCCGGGCCTTACGGCGGATGACGGCTCGGTCATGACCGACCCGGATTTGCTGGCGGCTAGTTTTGCCCGTTATTACGAGGCTCAATACGCTCCTCGTGATCACTTGGAGACGAGCGAGATATCCACGTATCTTGATGACCTGCTACCCCAGGCCATCCCCGATGAGACCAGGACCGCCCTGGATGCCCCGCTTACGGCTGAGGAACGCGGGGAAGCCCTTGGTCAACTAAACACTGGTAAGGCGCCCGGCCCGAGTGGCTACCCAAGCGAATTCTATAAAAAGTTTCACGTCCAGCTGGGGCCCCACTATCGCTGCGCCCTGGAGGCGGCACGGGCTCAGGGAGAGCTGCCACCATCATCATCGTCATGTTGAAATCGTGGTCTTTTTGAAGCCGGGCAGGGCACCGGACAGGCACGACTCTTACAGGCCGATTTCCCTTCTTAACATCGAGGCCAAGATTCTGGCTAAGGCCTTGGCGAACCGCCTCTTGCCCCACATTGCTGACCTAGTCCACCCCGACCAGGCTGGATTCATGCCTCACAGGGCCACCCGGCATAATATTCGGCGGGCGCAGGCAGCGGTGGATGCCATGGGTGCTAGAGATGAACAAGCGGCACTCCTCCTGGCGGACATGGACCGAGCCTTTGATTCGGTGAGTTGGGCATATCTGTTCACACTGTTGGCCCGCCTCAACCTGGGGCCGGTTTTCTTGTCGTACGTTCGTCTCCTCTACACTAACGTAACGGCCTCGGTCCGTGTGGCCGGTGCTACCTCTGGGCGCTTCCGTATAGGTCGCGGTACTCGGCAGGGTTGCCCGCTGTCCCCATACCTGTTTGCCCTCGCCATGGAACCCCTGGCGTCGCGGATACGAGCAGATGCCCAGTTGCGTGGTTTCGTCTGGAATGAGGACCTGGTGGATAGGATTGCACTGTATGCGGACGACGTCCTCCTCTTCCTTACTGATCTACGGCGATCGGGTCCCCGGGTTCTGGAGATCATGCGGGCGTTTGGCGAGGTCTCGGGTCTTCATCTTAACCTGAATAAATCGACCCTGTGGGTGCTGGGTGGCGGAGTGGTTGCCGACCCCTGGGCTGCTGAGTTGCGAGTGGCGTCGGATGGCTTAAAATACCTGGGCGTTTTCCTCTCAGAGTCACGGGCGGTGGCCTGGGCACGTGGAGTCTTGCCGGTGTGGGAACGGGTCCAGGCTGATGTCAAGACTTGGTCCAGAATGCCGCTCACTATCTTTGGGAGATCGGCCATCTTCAAGATGGTGGCGCTTCCGCGGCTCCTATACCAAATCCAGAATTTCCCACACCCCATTGGCCTGGAGTGGTTCCGTCAGGTTAATTCAGTGTTGGGCCGCTTCTTGTGGGGTGGCGGTGCGGCCAGAGTGGCCTTGAAGACGTGCTTTCTGTCCACATACTGTGGTGGCCTGGCCACCTCGGACCTCCTCTCCTACTACCAAGCTTCCCAACTACTTGTCCTTAATGAATGGTGGTATGGTGATAGGGGTGATCCGGCTTATGCTCTGGAACGATTGCTCATGGGTGATCGCACGCTCCACACCATTCTTTATTCAGCTCGCCTGCGCCGTGGGTTGCCATCGGTCACTGGGGTGGTCTTTGCGGTGTGGCGACAGTCACTACGCCGCATGGGATGGTGGGGCAGATTGACGGCTGAGACGCCGCTTTGGCATAACGGCCTGCTCCCGGAGCTGGCGGCCCTGACCGGGTTTGAGGGTTGGGAAGCCATTGGGATTACACAACTGGGCCAGGTCATGTCCGGCACCACCCTCAAATCCTTCGAGGAGCTCCGCACAGAGTTCCAAATGCCTCAGTCCCAGTTCTTCCGCTACCTCCAGCTGCGGCATGCCCTCACCCCGAGCGTCGCCGGTCTCGACTCCTTGCCGGAGTTTAGCCCAGTCGAGGCTAAAGTGTTTATGGGGGACCTGGGGGACAGGAAGGTCTCTAGGATTTACCAGACACTTGTTATTCATTGCTCCTCCACCCTACACTCCCTTCGGGAGGCGTGGGAAGTGGACGTGGGCCCCCTGGATGAGGACGATTGGAGGGAGGCACTGGAATCCCCACGTGGAACCGCCATTGCGGTCCGGCTCCGGCTAATCCAATTCAAATACTTGCATCGCGCTTATTATACGCGTGAATGGTTGTGGAAGGCTGGTTTGATTGCATCCCCGGAATGCCTGCGATGTGGGGCGGTGCCTGGCTCCTTGATGCACACGGTGTGGTCGTGTGGCCGGCTGACTGGGTTCTGGAGGGGTGTGTGGAGTTGCCTGGCTGAGGTCCTGGGCTGGGACCTTCCTCGTACCCACCGGCTGGGCCTACTGCATATTATGGAAGGGATTGGGGGCAATGTGTATAAGCGCCACTTGTTGCTCTTGGGGCTGGTCGTGGCTAAGCGGGACCTGGCCCGGGCGTGGAAGTCGGTGAGGGCTCCCCCCTGTCTGCATGGAAGGCTGGGCTGGATTATTTTATGGGTCTGGAGAGGCCGATCTTTGAAGCGAGGGGCTGCCCGCGCAAACACTACAAAATCTGGAAGCGTTGGGCCGACTATCGTGGTCTGTCCTTGGACCCCCCGGCGGAGCAGGAGGAGGACATTTGATTACAGTGACAATTTTGGCCTGATGCAGCGACGCCCTGGTGGCATTACACCTGTCTATATATTTTTTTTTTCTCTATTGCTTTCTATACACGTGTGGTAAGGGGGGTTGGGGGGGTATTCAGAGCGGGGGGGGGTAGCGTTGTGGGTTAGGGTAGGTTGCTGGGGAGTTTCTATACTGAGCCTATTCTGAGTCTGCTCTATCACTTGCTGCCTATGTAATTGCTATATTGATATTGTTGTGGTGTTCTTGGTGTGTGGAGATGCCACATTCTTGATGCTCATTTGCTCAATAAAATTGGTTGTGAAAAAAAAAAAAGCCTGATCTTGGGTTGCAGTGTTAGGTCCTTGGAGCTTTAGCTGAATGAAAGCAGCCCTTGCTTTGCCGATTCTTGCCTTGACATCAGTCTCTGTGCTGCCCTGCTTGTCTGAGATACTGCTCAGGTCAGAGAAGGCCTCAACTTCTTCCAGTGCATCCCCTGCAAGAGTGATTGCAGTAATGTGGGCCTTGTTAGCCTTGAGGATCGTGGTCTTTCCCTGGTGGATGTTGAGGCCAAGTTGGCCTGATGTGGACTGCTGAACCTGTCCACTATCAGGAGGAAGGACTGCTTGCTCAGATGATACCAGATTGGGGTCAGAAGATTACGGCGTCGTCCCTCTTGAATGTTTACCAACCCAAAATATATGTTGTCCTTAGCACTAACAGAGGACATTTTGCCCAGGCAAAAATCTCCATGGCCACGTTTGTCATGGTCCTGTTCCTTGTACCGCCGTGCCTTTTCAAGCAACTTTTCTCTACTTGCTTGTCAGCCCTGACTAGGACAGAGGAAATCTCCAGGTGGTGTGCATACCTTTGAAGGGCATACCATACCACCAACAACTCCTTCCAGTTTGAGCAGTGCATCTCCTCTGACAATGACAGCTTCCTTTTACTTCTGTACCCTCAAGAGTGGCACCTCACCCCCATTCACTTGCATCTTATGTTATCGGGCGCAGGCTTGGGCATTGAAAAAATAAATCCCTTCCTTGGACTCTCCTCGTACAGCCATCACCGTAAAAGGGCTGTCAACTACCCAGAGATAGGAACGAGCCTCTCACGTTCCATTGTCACTGAGGGCCAATGATCAAGCAAAAGGTCCACTTGCTGCAAATTATGCCACTCCCAAGAGACCACTGCCGTTGTCGGCAACTACGGCAGTGGTTGCCACTGCCTGGAATCATTTTGAGGTCAGAGGTAAAAGTACAATACAAGGAACTTAATTAGCATACGATAAGTTGCACAGTATACGTTATGCCCTAGGGGCCTCACAAACCATATACTAAAATAGTGTTATAAGAACCACGTGAGGGATAGAAAGCAGGCCTAGGGCCTGTAGAACCGCTGGGGCAAACAGGAACCACCCAAGGTAGGGATGCAGGAGACCCATGGGGAACGCGTGCAGTGTCTAAACACAGCCGGGGATCACCATTGACATTCTATGGAAAACGAACAAGTTACAATTTTAAAGATTAAGGGCACCTAGAGGTACACTACGATGGAACCCTTTTAGACTAGGACACTTCGAGAGTCAATACCCACGGGAGCACCGGAGTACTCATGTTACCTCACCCAGGGAAGCCGGGTGCATAGGTGTCTTTTGGTCTCGGGTTTCGTCGTCGATTCCAATGGAGAGCTGCGAAGAAATACTGCAGGCGACCAGAGGAAAAGTGTCCGGGTGGATCCAAGGGTGGATCAGAGATGTGAAGAACCTGAAAGCAGAGGGGACAAAGTCTGGGTCACTAGCGAGTGACCAGGTTGGCGAAAAGGAGAGGCCAGCCGATGTCGGGTGATTTCAGGTGAAAGAGTTGAAGCTTGACTCTTCAGCCACAAGGACCAGGAGGCGTCGACGACAACCAGGAGCTGGATTCGAGCTGTCCCAGGAAGGATGTCGAGTACTGCAGCGTCAGAATCCGGATTGGACCCAACAAGCCTTGGCAACAACAACCCACACAAGATGTCGAGATTAGCTTCGGTTCAGACCAGCAAGGTCTGGGGACTCCTTCTTTAGATGGGAGTCAGAGTACTTCTGGAGCAACCAGGAAACCTCAAAGAACAAAGGATTGGGGGGGTAGTATTCCAAAGTGTTTGACACCAAACACAACATGTTTTGATAAAGCCAAACCAAAGTTAGCATTAACCGTGAGGATTATAATGCACTTAAGAGTATATGGTATGGCTATATCATAGAACATCTATAAGGAGATGGTTCCGAAAGCTGCAGAGGGGCTCAGCTCATGTCAGGGCACCCTCTCACACAAAACCAGTCACTCTGCCTTCAGGATTGTCAAGGCCTTCCATAGGAGTGACTTATAGGTTAATATGTGTCTATATGTAAAGGTAGATATAGGTATACTATATCTAACTAAGGGGTGCTTACACCACCTTACCCAGGCTGCAAGTGCAGACCTGTGGTGCCCTTTTGGAAGGCTACCCAGGGGTGGCATAATACATGCTTCAGGTCCTGGTAGGCCTCTGGGGTACCAATGCCCTGGGTACCTAAGATACCATATACAGGGACTCACAAGGGTGACCCAGTAACTAATCTAGTATGTACCTAAAGTACATGGTATCCATTTTATAGAGGAAGCAGACAGACGGGGTCCTGAACAGCAGGATCCCAGTCCAACTAAGTCGAAAACCAGCAAAACACCAGGCAAAAAGTGGGGGTAACCATAGGATCACATTCCACCTTCCTACACCTCCGCCACTTGTGAAACTTCACAGAGTTTTTTTGTAACTTTGCGGAGTTCCGTGTAGCAAAACTCCACAAACTACACCCAGACCTGATGCAAACATGCATCTTTAAAATGGAAGGTCACTGGAAAGTCATGTTTCAACAACATTGGAGTCACCATTTCCAATGCTAGTATCCTGAAGGGTGCGAACCCCACAAACCTGTTGAGACGTTTCTGGGACTAGGTCAGTACACCAGCAACACTGCACGTTTTTTAGCCAGGTCTATTGGCACTAGTGTGGTGGGAAAGTAATGCTGTGGTGGAAGGCTCGAAAAGTCTATGACAGAACCATCTTGTATTACTGTCAAGACCTCGATCTGATACTACCTGAACTCGCTCCAGATAAGAGTTCTTTAGCCGGGCTCCCACTGCCCTGCTCAGAGAGCAGGCTTGTGGGGTTCCAGTCTGTGGCCAGGACTTTCATCCTTGAAATGGTAGCTGGTTCTCCTGAAGTGCCCGACCTGGTTTTTTTTCTGAAAAATACTTCTTTGCAGAAGGGGCTCGAAATGGAGAAAAGTATCTTCCTCTCCTTATCCGACTTTGTCACTATTTCATCCAGTTCTGCCCCAGAAATGGAAGGTGGAGAATGGAAGACCCCTGTGACTGGTCCACTTTCCAGAGCTGAAGCCACGATAGCCTTCTGACAGCCACGTGGTCCCGTGACGATGCTGGTGCTGCTCAGAGGGAGTCAAAAACAGAATCCCGCAATCACTGTAATAGAAGATCCATCTTTTCGAGAACCTCTGAAGGATCCTTATTCTCTTATAAACTATCAAAACATATCTAAAAGTATCCGAAAGCCTTGCAACATCATCTGGGAGGCAGATGTAGCACCAATGTTCTCTTTGAATGCTGAACAGTTCCTTTTGAAGGTACCCCCCATTTTCCTGACCATTGCCTCTGGAAGAGAGACTTCTTGGAGGCCAAAAATGAAGCAGATGCCAAACTGATCAAAATGGTGTTCGCCTTCCTAACCCGAGGAAAGTTGACATCAAACTGGTCCAAAGGAACCTTTTAGCTAGACATCCGGAAAAAGAGGAATTCCCTAAATCCTTCCACTCTTTCAGGATCATGGATGTAAGTAGCTCATGGAAAGGTGGAGCCTCCGCGTGCAGGGCCGTTCGTATACGTACAAAAACATGTTGTCCTATAGGAACTTCTTAAGGAACTTCAACAAATCTCTAAGTCTCGCAGTCACCTCCACCAGTTGACGCCCGTTAATGTTTTTAGGTTCATCACCCAAGTCCTCATCGGGGTCGAGCCTCGACCATTTGTCATGTGGTCCCCCCAACATTGATCTGAGAATCGAATTCTGACCTTCCAGGGACATCTTCTCCTCTGGCTAGGATTCATTAGCTGTGTCCTGGTGGTCCCTTTCCTGGGCAGTTTTCTTAGGCTTCATAGTGACCTCTTGGCTTCCTTCACTGTCTTTCTCCATCAACAGAGCTGAGCATGTCAACCAGCTGCAGCTAGCTGAATTATTGAAAAGATCCATAATGAGGGCCGCTGGAATTATGCGGCAGGCGAGCACCAAATTATACAGAAGGATTTACCAAATTATGCTGCAAAAACCCACACACATTATGCGGCATAACACAGCACATTGTTTGATACTATTGCTTCATTTTTTTTGTAATTCTTACACATTAAAATACTGTCTTTGCAAAGGGTTCCCTCATTAGTACCAGTTTAACAGCCAAATACTGGAAAAGTGAACAGAAAAATGACTGGTGAACTTTTGCACAGGGTCTTCTACTGCGCGCGAGCCCACGTTGCTGCATTTGAATAACTTTTGATCCATTTTAATAACTTTTGTTAACATTTGCAGATTATGCAACAGATTATGTGGCAAATGCGACAAACCCATAATTAAGCCAAAAAAAAGGTGCGGCTGTGGAATCGCATAGTTCCAGTGGCCCTGCCCATAATTCATCAATTATTGATTATTTAAATAAGTAATCGATAACACTGGGTTTAAATTGTCCCCCACACAATGCAGAGCCTTTCCTTCTCTTGCCTCAGACGAGGACACTCCCCCCAGCCCTGCCGCTGGCTTTGCCTACATTTCAAGCAGACACGTGGCCGTCAAGGGCCACAGGCTTGCCGAGGTGTGCTAACTAAAATAAAGCACTACTCGGAGACAGACATAAGGGGTTAAATAAACTCCCCTCTGGGCCTGCAGGCGCATCAAAGGCGCGCGGCTGTGCGCTGCGCCAGCGCAGCTCATCAGGATGCGGCCCCGAGGGCTTCAGAGAGAACAGGTCGTTTTTCAGTTTTTTTAAGCATCCCAGTTTGCCCGCAGGCACCTATTCCTGCTTAATTGCTCCCACTCATAAGAAAGTTACCGTGAAACCAATCTTCAGAGGAGATTTTCAGATTTACGATTTATTTACGCATGGGAAAAAGATTAATTTACACTCGTGTGAGCCACGCTATGTTTACAAAAGTTAAAGAAGCGCTGTAGGTACTTTGCATAAGAGAGTGTAACTTGCTTGGTAACAACTTACTAGGTTGCAACTTACACATTCCTTTTTGTACTCCAAACCTTTTAATAATAATCATTTTTCATAGCTGGTTACGTCACAGACTCAAAAGAATTCTATAAACTCGTGCACAATCCTTCATTTTATCGTCAAGTTAAACATCTGTAATCCCCCTCCTGGAATGCCCCCATACCGAGTTGCATGGATTCATCGGCGCCTTCCTTGGAACGACGCCGCCCACCGCTGTGCCAAGGTAGCCACGTCCAGTAGGCAAATATGGTTTGCCCCTTGTGCGATGACGTCGTCCTGTTCTGTGGTGTAATCTTCGTGGCTACCATCGAACCCCGTGGTAGCCACAGCGCACTCCCCTTTCGAACCCGCGACCATTTAGCTGTTCTCATTCAAGAGGGTCTCTTTGGGTGACAGGTATGTGTGTCTTTCATCCTACCAAGTTTTCTCGTAGGTTTCACTTGGGGGCGTGTCTAGGGGTGTGTCTGGGGAGTGGTCATTCATTTAGGTGTCACTTTCTGGCTCCTCGCGCCTCGAGGCGTCGCTGAAGATGCACACGAAGCCGCCCTGTTTCCTTTCACGATCCGGGTAAGAGAGCGCCCGGAGGCGATTTATCTGGCTGTGCAGCGCTAGTTGAGAAATGCCTCGCACTCGTTACACGTGTTGCTTCCATCTTCAAAGCTGATCTCAAATCGCTCCTCTTTCAAAGTCACCTTCAGAACTAATACTTTCATGCTCAGGTCCCTCTTGGAAGTTCACACTTCATTGTAAATTTGTACTTATTTCCTGTACATTCCTCACTCCTGTGTGCTTTGTTGGATTTTGTGTCTATGTAACCTTCATTTTTAGTCTCCTGTTTTTCTTTGTAATGTTTTATTGTGTTTCCACTGTTCTCTTGTAACGTAACTGGCTCTAGTGTACAGCGCTCTGACACCTTGGGGTAATGTCCGCGCTTTATAAAAATGCACAAATAAATAAATACAAAATACAATAAAATGTCGTGTGGCCTCAGCAATGTGTGAAAAAGAGATCACACAATGTGGGAAAGATATCAACAGCGACCTGGAGTCAGTGTCCAAAGCCAGTTAAAGGCAAAAACTGCCTTTTATGTATCACTTCATTAAGGAAGTTCCCAAGCCTCTAAATGAAAGAAAGTAAAAGAAGGCACAAAAAAGAGAGAAAGGGGATTGCTCAGAATCACACAGTGACGCAATGTCAGCAGCAGATGCTGATAGCGAGACACACACGCCTCTCCTAGCACCACAGATGTAAGCCCCAGGCTAGGGGATATGAGGCATCCATCAGTCACCCCGGAAGCCTCATGCTGGGTGTGGGCTAGGAGAGCTCCAGGGCATGGAGCCATTACCTCCTCGTCAGCCCTCCCCGTCCCAGTCCTAACTACATGAGCATAGCTCCTCCCACCAGAAACTCCCAAGCAACTTGAAACCCATCCCTTCCCTCCAGGCCACACCCATACCCTGAGGCATATAACCCAGTGACCTGCCAATCAACAACTTGTTTGTTTTTTCTGCGGAATTACTTCCTAGGTGACTTCGTCGAGGGGGGCGCTGGAATTGGCCTCCTATCTCGTAAGTGTGAAACGGGATGCTACAAAAAGACCACGACCCACACCCCCCCACAACCTATTCCTCGAAGAAACTGGAACAAAATCACCACCGACCAACTCTTCACATCGATAAACCAAAACCCTCCTGCCATATAACCGGCCCAAACCAAGCTGCCATCAAATTCACACAATGGATCACCCACAGCGCTGACGTATTTGCACCCTTGAAAAACCATCAGATCAAACAAGGTAGCAAAAAGGCCCCCTGGTTCAACGATGGCCTTAAGAAATCCAAGAAGTTATGTCGTACCCTCGAGAAAACCTGGAGAAAAAACCCAACCTCTGACAACCTTACCACCTTCAAGGACGCCTCCCCCAAACACCACCAATTGATCCGATCCACCAAGAAATCAGCACTCAAGGATCGACTCGACAACAACGCCCACAACAGCAAGGAACTATTCAACATCGTCAAAGAATTTACCAACCCCACCGCCGGTACCAACGACATCACTCCCTCCCAAGACCTCTGCGACTCTTTATCCTCTTTCTTCCACAACAAAATCACCGACATACATAACAGCTTTGAAAACCAGTCCGATGAACAGCCCACTCCACCCACCTCCGAACCAAAACAGCACTCTCACAACCTTTTCGCCTGGAACCCAATCACCACTGAAGACGCCATCCGCCTGATGAACTCAATCCACTCAGGATCGCCAACCGACCCATGTCGCCACCACATCTTCAACAAAGCAGACTCCATCATCGCACCCCATCTCCGCGATGTCATCAACTGTTCCTTCAACTCTGCTACTTTCCCGGAAAGCTGGAAACATGCAGAGCTCAGCGCCCTTCTGAAGAAACCCACAGCAGACCCCTCTGAACTTAAGAACTACCGCCCCATCTCACTCCTCCCATTCCCTGCCAAAGTCATTGAGAAAGCCGTCAATAGTCAGCTCGCCGCCTTCCTTGAATCCAACAATTCCCTCGACCCTTCACAGTCCGGCTTCCGAGCCAAACACAGCACCGAAACCACCCTCATCGCAGCTACAGACGACATCCGTACGCTACTGGACAACGGAGAAACAGTTGCCCTCATCCTACTCGACCTCTCCGCCGCCTTCGACACAGTATGTCATAGCACACTCATACAACGCCTCAACAACGTCGGAATACAAGGAAAAGCTTTGGATTGGATCATCTCGTTCCTTGCCGGAAAAACCCAGAGAGTCCGCCTCCCCCCATTCAAATCAGAGGCCACCGAAGTCATCTGTGGTGTACCACAAGGATCTTCACTCAGCCCCACCCTCTTCAACGTATGCATGAGTCCCCTCGCATCCATCGCGTGCCAACACAACCTCAACATCATCTCCTACGCAGATGACACCCAGCTGATCCTCTCCCTTACCAAAGACCCAAACATCGCCAAAACCAATCTACACGAAGGAATGAAAGAAGTAGCCGAATGGATGAAGAACAGCCGTTTAAAACTTAACTCGGACAAAACGGAAGTCCTCATCTTAGGATCATCCTGCCTGGGACGACTCATGGTGGCCACCAGCCCTGGGCACAGCACCCATACCTACAGATCACGCACGTAACCTGGGCTTCATCCTAGACTCCTCCCTCTCGATGACCAGACAAGTCAACGCCGTCTCATCTTCATGCTTCAACATCCTACGCACGCTCAAAAAAATCTTCCGCTGGATCCCCACCGAAACAAGAAAGACAGTCACCCACGCACTGGTCACCAGCCGACTGGATTATGGAAATACCCTTTACGCCGGGACCACAGCCAAACTACAGAAAAAACTCCAACGCATCCAAAACGCCTCAGCCAGACTCATACTGGACATTCCCCGTCATGCTCACATTTCCGGTCACCTGAAGGATCTCCACTGGCTCCCCGTCAACAAGAGAATAACGTTCCGTCTCCTCACCCACGCACACAAGGCCCTCTACGACCTAGGACCCGAATGCCTCAACACACGACTGTCCTTCTACACACCCACCCGCCAACTACGATCATCCAATCAAGCCCTCGCCGCAATTCCGCGCATCCACAGATCCACCATGGGAGGAAGATCCTTCTCCTACTTAGCGGCCAAAACCTGGAGTTCTCTCCCCACTCACCTCCGACTTACACAGAACCACCTCTCCTTCAGAAAGCAACTAAAAACCTGGCTATTCGATAAGTAATGTACCTACCCTCCCTCAAGCGCCTTGAGACCCTCTGGGTGAGTAGTGCGCTATACAAATTCCTGAACTTGAACTAAGCGCCTGTTTTTAACCCCTATTGTGCCTGATTTACCTTATGGGCATGTGCTTTGAGTCCCTGATGTAGCGGGACCATGGGGTTTGGGGTCCGGACGGCCTGGTGTGAGGTGGTGACTCCCTGCTGCGGCCTCCCCTCTTCCGGTTCGTTCCCAGCTCTAGCGGGAACACCCGGGGAGGGAGGGGAGGTGTGTGGGGCATGGCAGGCTTTTCAGTGCGCTTAGGGCGTGCCGGTTTGGCTTCTCTGTCCCTTTAGATGCTGTCCGTGTTTAACCCTTTTGTTTCTTCCTGCAATCCTTGGTGGAGTCTGGGATTGCGGGGACGGGGCTGCCTTTGTTTGTTCAGAGGGGGCTGGATGGTGTCAGATTCGGTCCTTGTGGGCCGCTGTCCGCGCAATGCGTGGTATTTGGCTGCCTCATTGCTATAAACCACATATCCCAGAGGGCCAAGGGTGACGCTGCGCAGGACGTAGCCGCGCAGCCCCGGAACTTAAGCCAGAACTTCAGGGAGAACGGAGCCGATAATTTGCTGTGGGTGAGCCGAAGTGAGGAGAGGTCGTTCTTTCATTTGAAGCAACCGTGAGTAGGAGCTTCCGTGTGTTTGCCGGCTGGAGGCACACGGATTGGAAACAGGCAGAACTTACGCTGTGTTTCTTTCAGGAGACGGACACGGCTGTGTTCGTCAGTTTCCCCATTGACTCTTTCGAAGCACCTGTGTTTGTTTTCCCGGTGTTCAGAGAATCGCGGCTGCGTTCTCTTGCAGGGGAAAACCTTTGGAGGGAAACAATAATTCGGAGAGAACTATTCCGGAAACAATTGTGTATACTGGATGTTGTACTTTGGGTGCTACAAACAATTCTCCCAGTCACATGAGTGTTATATGACTGGTAGCTACGGCAGAGTGCAAGGTTCACTCCAACTTGAGAGGTATAAACTCTACCGAGTGCAATAACGTATAATTTTGATTGCGGGAAGATACAAGATGAAGGTGAAGTAAACCTTCAGCATATCGTTTATTCTCTGTTTTCTTTCGACAACCTCTTTGTGCTTTATTTACACTGCAGGAGAGGAACCAGGGTGGTACCTAGTTAATTCGGAAAAGTGGAGCAAGGCAGAACATTGTCAGGAATTGGTAGGTGAGGTGTTATAAGAAGCTCCAGTACATGGTGAGACTGTTGTATATCTCATGTGCATTTTCTGTTCCTTTCTTATCAGATTGTTGCCACTGATAGGACCTTACCTCCCTCTCCTGCATACAAAGATTATGAGTTTTCCTTTTCAGGTATGATTGTGTAAGATTGAGAAAAGAGTGTTACTTCACCAAAAGGTGATTCAGAGTCCTAGGGTAGATAGGGAGGGGTGTGATGCTAAACATCTTGTCTTTGTCATTTCAGATCTCCCTCCCCGCTGTCCCCTTCCTTTCCCGTGCTCGCGGGACCATCCTACTGGTCTGTGATTTATACCGGGCCACGGGGTGGTTGCGTGGGTGTGGGTATAGGTCTTTCAGCACAGCCCCGAGGAGAAGTGTGACGGAGCCTGACAGATGGGACTTGTTAGACCTGGCCTCGTGGCGGGGTCCTCCCTGACCCGTGGCAACCCCCTTCCGAGCTTACACCTCAACAGACCCCTGAGCCCCCCGGCCTAGCCAACCCTTCCCTCCATGTTAGTCATGACCATTCCCAGACTTCCTGGCCCGTAGGCCCTGTGTGCCCACTTTCCGGCACCTAAGATGGCCGCCGAGCCAGCGCGGCCTAGGCCGAGAGGCGCCACCCTGGCTGGAGGACAGAGCGCTCCCCTTGAGTGAGGAGGGAGGAGCAGTATCCTTCACACCTCCGTCCTCGAGAAGTGGGATTTGATCGCCCCTCCGGCTAACCGGAGGGCTGGCTCCACGCCTGCTGTGTGTCTGGGACTCCTCCCGAACACGACCTGAATGGATCAAAGGGCAGCGTGGCAGGAAACCCCAACAAGCGGCCCCCAGGTGCCAAGACCCTGCAGACCAGAACTCCGGGGATCAAAGAGGAGCAGTCCTATAACTGGGGATGCTTTGGGACTATCGACCGATTCGATTCTGGAACAACGAGAGCCCTGCTGACGTGGTCGCGGCTCGATTGGCAGAGAAGGACTTCTGCTGGAAATTACCTGAGCCCTGCTGAGTGACTCGCGGCTCCCCTACAACTTTGGAACACCTGAGCCCTGCTGAGTGACTCGCGGCTCCCCCTGAAGATCGTAAGACCTCCAACATCTTGCTTGAACCCTGCTGAGTGACTAGCGGCTCCCTGACTCTCCTGGTCCGGCTGGACCCTGAAAGATCGCCTGTATTCCCCGGCTCGAGGATTGAGAGCTGTGCGTCGGATACGCAACAATATTGACACTATTCCTATAAGACTGTCCCGCTACCCCTACCCCGACCGAGACTCTTTGAGCTCTTGCTCTGCCTGTATTATCTGGTTCCTCTTATCATAAAGATCCCTTGAATCACGAGATAAAGAAACGTTCTCAAGAAGCTACGGTGTGGTGTCTCTTTGTCGTGTGGTGCTTGTGTGGTGTGTACGATCCTAGATTCGAGACTCTCCCCCTGAGAAGTCTCCCGCCAGTGCTCGTCTTCGTACCTAGGGAGGTGGATCCCAGGGTGGTCAGGTACACTCCCTGCCCTCCCCTGAGGTCGCCTTCTAACAGCACTCCTCCGGTGGATGTGTTCAAGGCTACTCCTGTTCCCAGGTCTCAGGCAAGATGTCATGCTCTATTGGACGGAGTTCGGGACTTGGTGTCAAAGGGGGCTGTGGTGAGGGTGCCTGTGAGTCAACAGGGTCAGGGGGTTTACTCAATCCTGTTTTTGATCCAGAACCCAAATGGGGACTTCTGTCCGATCCTGGATCTGAAGGCGGTGAACTTGTGTATCCCTCATCGGTCCTTCAAAATGGTGACTCTACAGTTGATTCTTCCCTTCCTGTCGGTGGGGGATTTCCTGACTTCTCTCGATCTACGGGACACCTATTTTCATGTGCCAGTGCACGCGGATTCACAGAGGTTCCTGCATTTCTGTGTAGGGGTGGATCACTACCAGTTCCAGGTATTGCCGTTTGGCCTGTCTGCCTCTCCGAGGGTGTTTACGAAAGTGTTGGCACCCTTGGTGGGTTTGTTGCATGCTCAGGGTATACAAGTTTTCCCTTACTTGGACAATTGGTTGATTTCTTCCTCTTCTTTCCTTCGGAGCCCCGCAGACTGACTCTTGTGCACAAACTGAAAAAGGTGTTGGGGGCTCGGTATTCCACGGCTCGCCAGTGGTTGCGTGTTCAGGGGCTGATGTCAGCAACTGTGATGATTGTTCCTTGGGCCAGTTTACACTTATACCCCCTGGTGAATCATCTTCTGGGGCATCGGGATCCGACCTCTCTGAATTACGAGCTGTTGGTTCCGGGGAGTGTGTCCATCACCCGGCAGTTGTCCTGGTGGCTGGTGGATCGGAACCTCCTACAGGGCTCGCCCTTTGTGTCCCAAGTGAGGTTGGTCCTGACAACCGACGCCAGCGAACTGGGTTGGGGTGCGGTCTTGGGTCAGGAGTCGGTGCAGGGTCTTTGGTCTGTGCCGGAGGAGGAAATGTCCTCGAATTGGCGGGAATTAAAGGCGGTTCAGTTGGCGTTGTCTCATTTTCTGCCTTGGGACCTCCAGAGGGATTTGATGGTGCTGTCGGACAACACAGTGGTGGTGTGTTATATCAACCGCCAGGGAAGTACGAGGGTGGCTTCCCTCAATTTGTTGGCTCAAAGTATCGGCCTGTGGGCGGAGTCTTACTTGTCTCTGAGGGCTTTACATCTGCCTGGGATTTTGAACTCGGAGGCGGATCGCCTGAGCAGGGTGTTTCCTTCCCTGTCGGACATGTGCCTGTCTCAGGAAGTCTTTGGTTGCCTGATGGCCCGGTTCGGGGTCCCGGTGGTGGACCTGTTTGCAGCCCCAGGGAACGCCTTGAGGGAGACGTTTTGTTCTGCCGCGGTTTGGAGGGTGGATGCCCTGTCCTTCCGGTGGGAGGGGGCCTGATGTATGCCTTTCCCCCTATTGCCCTGCTGCCGTGTGTTCTGCTGAAGGTCAAACTGGATCGGGCTTCGGTGATCCTGGTGGCTCCGGATTGGTCCAGGCGGCCTTGGTTCACTCTATTATTGAAGTTGGCAGTGGGGCCTTGCTGGAGGTTGCCGGTGGTCCCTTGTCCCTCGTCGTTTCCCCCTCTGTCTCGGGAGTGTCTGGTCCACCTGAGACTGGCGAGTTGGCTGTTGAGAAGATGAACCTTGTGGAATTGGGGTGTTCTCCTACAGTGGCGGAATTTATTCAGAGGTCCAGGCGCCCATCGACTCTCAAATCCTATGCCCGGCATTGGGTTTCTTTTCAGTCTTGGTGTACGGCGCGTGGGTGGTCTGCGTTGGTGGTGGATCCGGTGCTGGTCTTGCACTTTTTGAAGGACGGCTTTGACTTGGGTATGGCTGTGTCCTCCCTGAGGGCTCAGTGGGCTGCTGTTCGAGCCTTTCGGGGTTTGGTCTGTGACCCGGTGGTTCCTCTGGTGTCCCCTGGTGTCCCTTTTGTTGCAGAGTTGCTTCCTTCAGAAGCCTGTCATTCGGTCCTTTGCTCCTAGTTGGGAACTGCCTCTGGTTTTGGGGGCTTTGCAGGGGGCTCCCTTTGAGCCTCTGCTGGAGGTGTCTTTGAGGTTTCTGACAATCAATGTGCTGTTCCTGGTGGCTATTACGTCAGCTAGGCGGATAGGGGGGTTGGGCTCCTTGATTTGTTCGGCCCCTTTTTTACGTTTTTTTCCCTGATCGGGTGGTGCTGCGGCCTGATCCTTCCTTTGTTCCCAAGGTCCCTTCCTCTTTTCACTGCTCTGCAGATCTGGTTTTGCCTGTTTTGTGTCCTGATCCTCTTTCAGAGGTTGAGGTGCGGCTGCACTGTTTGGACGTTCGGAGGGCTCTAGAGATCTATTTGATGCGTACTGAGCCGTTTCGTAAGGTGGAATCCCTTTTTGTGACCTTTGCACTGGCTGGTCAGGGTCTTAAGCCTTCTGGGGCTACCCTCAGTCGTTGGCTGCGATGGGCTGTGGGTGCTGCGTATGAGGCCTGTGGTGTGTTGGCTCCAGGGTCCGTTCAGGCAAGATCGACTCGGGGGGTGGCGGCTTCCTGGGCTTGTTTTCAGGGGGCTTCCATGGCTGAAATCTGCTGGGCTGCGACCTGGAGTTCTCCACACACCGTTATGTCCCATTATCATTTGGTGGTTTGGGGGACTGATTCTGCTGGGTTTGGAGACGCTGTGTTGCGTTCTACTCCGGTGGTGTGACTTTTATGTGCTTTAATAAAGTCTGCTTTTTGCTACTGAGTGAAGCCGATTATTGCTTTGGTATCTGCTCATGTAGTTAGGACTGGGACGGGGAGGGCTGACGAGGAGGTAATGACCGGTTACTCACTGGTAATTTTCATTACTCCGAGTCTAGCCCTCCCGTCCCAGTCCGGGTTCCCATCCCTCCCTCCCTGTTCGGCTTCTTGTGCTTGTTAGGTACAGGTTGTTGATTGGCAGGTCACTGGGTTATATGCCTCAGGGTATGGGTGTGGCCTGGAGGGAAGGGATGGGTTTCAAGTTGCTTGTGAGTTTCTGGTGGGAGGAGCTATGCTCATGTAGTTAGGACTGGGACGAGGAGGGCTACGGCTCGGAGTAATGAATATTACGGGTGAGTAACCGGTCATGAACCACTCACCCAAGGCAGCCTCATGTTGGACGCGTAGAGGTGCTAAGGGTGGGGCCATGAACTACTCACCCAAGGCAGCCTCGTATTGGGCAGGGCTTGGGAGAGCTGCCAAGAATGAGAAACCCTTTAAAGGGTGTAGGCACTGAACCCCTCACCCCACATGAACCACTCACCCCACATGAACCACTCACCCCACATGAACCACTCACCCTGTTAGTCTCTGGCTGGGCGGGGTTTACTGGGCCTCCGGGTGCTGCTACACAGTTTACAATGGGACAAAGTACCAACCATAAATGAGGCACACACACACTGGTCTCACGGTGGGGTCAGAAGACCTTGTGCGGTCCCCGGCCCTTTTATTTATATCCTCTGGCTACGCCCAGCCAGAGGTTGCCGTGCAAGTACATCCGGGGCAGATGTCAGCCCCAATAGTGACTGGGTTGGTCCCGACATTCCTTCCCCATTTTGCGCCAAACCCCTCAAATGGATGTTACAAACAAAGTCTGTGAGTCTCTGATTCGGCTTCGGTTTGGATCAAACAGATAATTTTGGGACCTGGTCAAACCGCCTCCCTGTGACCCCGTTGGGCGCCCATCCGATGTCCCCTGTTCACAAGATGGTCCACCTGTCTGTTGTTCCGGGGTCCCAACTGTCGCAGTGAGGTGTCCTGTCTCCAGGACTTCTTCCTTCTCAACTTCCCCATGGCCTGAGATGTCGACCTTCTTAAACCACAAGATGTTACGGCTTTCCACTGTGACTACCTACCAGACACCTGGTTTAAATGGGGTTCGGAATTTCCAGCCAGGCCTGAGTTACTTCAGGAGCACCTGAGCTCCTGGATCGAGTAGGTGGTGAACTGATCTCCTACTAACAATGGCTCTCGTGTTTTGCACCTGCCTGTTTTGGGTACCCTCAGGATCATACTTAGGTTGAAACCATTCCAGGTGCACAGCAATCATGCCGTGCCAATAGACTGTTAGCATGAGGGTCCACGGGGGACACTGAGTGCTGAATATGGGGTGCCTCGGTACTCCCACAGGAACCTGTTGAAGCTGAGCTCTGGGTTTATTCCTTTGTGTGTGGCAATTTGCAAAGTTTTGTTTAGTGTCTGCATAAAACCCTCTACCTCACCATTTTCTAGCGGCCACTGTGGTGTAATTCGATGGTGCCGTATTCCCTGTTGGCATAACAAGTCTTGGAACTCGCTTCCCTGAAACGGATGCCCGTCATCCATCTTGATTTCTTCTGGAAGGCCGAGCAGGGCCAGTACCTTCTCCAATGCTGTGGCCACCTTTGCAAGCGCCGTCGACTCAATGAATTCCCTGATGGGGTACTTGGAATGGCTATCCACGTGGACCATTGTAATCCTTCCATCTGAAAAACAGCCAAAGTCCAGGCTATCTTTGGTCCATGGAGTGTCGCAAGGGATCACTGACACAACATAGACTTGTATAATATCGAGCTATAAAATTATCAAGTCACTAAAATCGGATACAAAAATATCAACACCCAATACACAAAACTAAAATAACTCAAACATCGATAAAAAAAATTGATTAAAAAAATTTCGATGACAAAAATATTGACAAATGACAACAAAAAATAGAACACAAAAATAGAGATAAAATCAAAATAACATATCACAACAAAAACATCGATGTGCATAATAACGACAACACAAACATCAATAAAATACATATAAACTATACCAAAAAATAACATTTAAACATAAAAATAAACTATTTTAAATAATATAAGCAAATAACATATATCAAACATTAAAAACAAACACTAAATCATTTACAAAATAAATAAAACTAAAAACGAAACAAATACACTTAAAAATCAAAAACAAATAAATAAACACTACAATATAAAAAAATCATAACTTTCAAAAATAAACAAACAAATATATTACATATATAAAAAATATATAACATTTATTTACGCATATACTTTAATTATATAACTAAACAAACATTAAATAAACATAATTAACATTAAACAAATTAAATTATAACTGCCCAAAAATTCAAAAAAAGCTATCTCGACTAATAAATTTAAACTACACCAACACAAACCAATAGAAAACTTTAACTAATTAAATCAGCACTATAAAGCAATCAATTCATTAACACAAAATGTACAGTGAAACGGACAAACACTCAAGAAGTCCAAACCTTTGCGAGACAGAAATCAGAACAAAAAAGATGGACACAAATAACTAATCAGAAAAACTCTCATTAAAGGTAAGAATAAAACTTTTTAAATAAATAAATAAAATTAGCTTAAAAATATAAACAAATTAACTAAAACTATAATATGTTTTCCTTTATATTTCACAGACTAAAGTTCACTAAAACTCCACCTAGCAAATTCAAAAGATTTACTTCCAAAACAACTACAAAATCAACATTAACGAAAATTATAAAACAAAGTAAGTATATATCTTAACCAACAAATAGAGTTCACTGATGAAAATTAAAAAAATTATTAAAACATCAAAACATAACTAACAAATACTTTTATTTTAATAGCTTCTACAGACTTCAACAAAACAACAAAATCAACTAAATAAACTCCATCAACTAAAAATAGTAAGTATTTTTTTAACCACTAAATAAAAATAGAGACTAAATAAACAAAATAACCAAACTAAGGGGTCTATTAGTATGGTGTGCGGATCGCCACCGCCCTACCGGCGGTGGCGATCCACATGCCAAAACACCCCGCTGGTCAGCCTTTTACCCCTACCACATTAGCATGGCGGGGGTACCACGGCGGACGGAAAGACCGTCCGCCGCTTTGCCGCCCGATAGGCAATTGTCACGATTGCCTACCGGGCGGAAATGGCCCAAATAGGGTGGCGGTGCTATTATGATGGTGGCGGTTTCATGCCTTTCCATGGCGGAGACTCCGCCATGGAAAGGCATGCAGAGTTCTCTTTGGGGGCCCGTTTCGGGGCCCCTGGGGGTTGGGGGGACGGGGGGCTGCATTGGCATGCACAAGGTGGCAGGCACGCGCGGTGCCTGTCACATTGTGCATGCCAATGCACAACATGCATATATTGCATTGTGTTGGGTGGTGCTCACAGCATAACCCGCCACAATGCAATATATGCGAGATGCCACGACCACCATGGCAGTGGCATCCTAATTGCTGATGCAGGAACGCCGCACCTATGGTGGCCGGTCCCAGCACCGCTAGGGTGGCGTGTGGACTGAAGTCTGCCCGCCATCCTAATAGACCCCTTGATGTAACACTTCAATAAAAATATCATTTTCCTTTTTAACCAACAGAAAAAGGAAACCAGTGAATAAACCACAAGCAGCAAAAAAATCCAACAAGAAAAAGCAAAACAAGATATATGTAAGCATATTTTGAAACCTAATAATTCTATAAACATGTTTACTATTTAATACTTAATCATTAATAAATATATATATATATATATATATATATATATATATATATATCTATATATATACATATATATCTCCACAACTCCATTCACCAGTGGTTGAACACAGCAGCGGGTGCCTCCGTCAGGTGGGTGAAACCTTCTTGCCTCGCTAGCACAACAGAACACACGGAGCACTACGGGACAGATCAACACGATGGCTTTATTACGGCAAATGCATTTCAGTTAGATACACCTTCTTCAGTGCCAAGCCTCTAGTCAGTCCTCTGCTCAGCCCCCAATTTAACATACTTCTGTCCACCTTATTGGTGGGGCTTCAGTCTGTCCAAAGCGGCAGTTCCTCCAATAGGAAACAAGAACGGAAGCAGCCGGAACTCCATGTTCCATGATACACCTGTAATTATTTTCCGTTCTCGTTATTCAAAAATTTGAACAGCATTCCTGTCGCTTCGCTCGATGTGAAGCCCTTGCATTTGTGTCGGATTTGAGCAGGTTCCCCTCGCTTCCCGCTGATGACACCAAACACAGACGCTTGTGGGTGACCCTCCTATGAACGGAGCACCCCAGGCTTGAATAGTCCGCGCCCTCCGACAACAAGCGCTGGTTTAGCGGGGGTTCAAACGTACCAATTAATCTCCACAACTCCATTCACCGGTGGTTGAACACAGCAGCGGGTGCCTCCGTCAGGTGGGTGAAACCTTCTTGCCTCGCTAGCACAACAGAACACACGGAGCACTACGGGACAGATCAACACGATGGCTTTATTAAGGCAAATGCATTTCAGTTAGATACACCTTCTTCAGTGCCAAGCCTCTAGTCAGTCCTCTGCTCAGCCCCCAATTTAACATACTTCTGTCCACCTTATTGGTGGGGCTTCAGTCTGTCCAAAGCGGCAGTTCCTCCAATAGGAAACAAGAACGGAAGCAGCCGGAACTCCATGTTCCATGATACACCTGTAATTATTTTCCGTTCTCGTTATTCAAAAATTTGAACAGCATTCCTGTCGCTTCGCTCAATGTGAAGCCCTTGCATTTGTGTCGGATTTGAGCAGGTTCCCCTCGCTTCCCGCTGATGACACCAAACACAGACGCTTGTGGGTGACCCTCCTATGAACGGAGCACCCCAGGCTTGAATAGTCCGCGCCCTCCGACAACAAGCGCTGGTTTAGCGGGGGTTCAAACGTACCAATTAATCTCCACAACTCCATTCACCGGTGGTTGAACACAGCAGCGGGTGCCTCCGTCAGGTGGGTGAAACCTTCTTGCCTCGCTAGCACAACAGAACACACGGAGCACTACGGGACAGATCAACACAATGGCTTTATTACGGCAAATGCATTTCGGTTAGATACACCTTCTTCAGTGCCAAGCCTCTAGTCAGTCCTCTGCTCAGCCCCCAGTTTAACATACTTCTGTCCACCTTATTGGTGGGGCTTCAGTCTGTCCAAAGCGGCAGTTCCTCCAATTGGAAACCAGAACGGAAGCAGCGGGAACTCCATGTTCCATGATACACCTGTAATTATTTTCCGTTCTCGTTATTCAAAAATTTGAACAGCATTCCTGTCGCTTCGCTCGATGTGAAGCCCTTGCATTTGGGTCGGATTTGAGCAGGTTCCCCTCGCTTCCCGCTGATGACACCAAACACAGACGCTTGTGGGTGACCCTCCTATGAACGGAGCACCCCAGGCTTGAATAGTCCGCGCCCTCCGACAACAAGCGCTGGTTTAGCGGGGGTTCAAACGTACCAATTAATCTCCACAACTCCATTCACCGGTGGTTGAACACAGCAGCGGGTGCCTCCGTCAGGTGGGTGAAACCTTCTTGCCTCGCTAGCACAACAGAACACACGGAGCACTACGGGACAGATCAACACAATGGCTTTATTACGGCAAATGCATTTCGGTTAGATACACCTTCTTCAGTGCCAAGCCTCTAGTCAGTACTCTGCTCAGCCCCCAATTTAACATACTTCTGTCCACCTTATTGGTGGGGCTCCAGTCTGTCCAAAGCGGCAGTTCCTCCAATAGGAAACAAGAACAGAAGCAGCGGGAACTCCATGTTCCATGATACACCTGTAATTATTTTCCGTTCTCGTTATTCAAAAATTTGAACAGCATTCCTGTCGCTTCGCTCGATGTGAAGCCCTTGCATTTGTGTCGGATTTGAGCAGGTTCTCCTCGCTTCCCGCTGATGACACCAAACACAGACGCTTGTGGGTGACCCTCCTATGATTGGAGCACCCCAGGCTTGAATAGTCCGCGCCCTCCGACAACAAGCGCTGGTTTAGATATATATATATATAGATATATATATATATATATATCCACGAGCAAATGTCCCAAGCAGGGGGAGCGGCTTTACAGCTGGTGCTGGCGGCGAGGATTAGGACGACCTCGCTATAAATGCTAGAGCAAGAAATCCTTCAAAAAATGAAGACGCCGCACACCACTTCAAACTTTCAGCTTCAGTTGTTTATTCAAGTAGGTTCCCTCACCTACGCGTTTCGGACATTAGCTGTCCCTGGTCACGGTTAACAAACAGTTGTCCCTTCTTTATGTTACTTATTTATACCCAGACACCGTCGTCCTAATCCTCGCCGCCAGCACCAGCTGTAAAGCCACTCCCCCCGCTTTGCTCGTGGCTTAATTCAACACGGGGGAGAGCCCGGCATCTGTATCTTGCTGAATCGAAGAAGTTTCTACGAAATACGGAACATCTTTGTAAATCGGCAATCCCGTGGTGAATTTTGAACTACTTCAGAAATAAACGCCGCGTTTGGAATCTGTCATTACAGGCCCGTATGCAAGATCAACGAAAATCTCAACGCCAGCAGAATCGATCTGGGTTCTCCGGTTGAGCGCCGACTGAAAGCGTTGGAGGACGCCGACAGCGACAGCGACAGCGAGTCTCCCGGTGAGTCATTCAACTGAAACCCCAGATAAACATGCCAGCGCTTGTGAGCAATGCCGCAGCAAGTGTTTAATAGCTCTTACCTTTGACTACAAAAGCGGAGTTTGTTTGTGTACTAATTTGAGCCAAAGAAACACTAACTTCATAAGCTTCTTATTCCTGAAAAGTGAATAACAACTTTTTTCAAAAGACAATTTGAATTTCCCTCACAAGTAACAAAGTTGTCACGTGATATATGAACACATGTTTCTTGTATAATAAACAACAGAAATATAACTACACACACCCTTAATACTCGGCCTCAGTACTTGCACAATGGAAAAGAGAGCACCCATGCGCCTTGAAAAGGCAGAGAATATGTTTGTGAAAAATGCGACAGGCAGTAGATTGACAGCAGTAACATCCAGTACATCAAACACTGTCAATCCAACAATTAAACAACTATTCCAACAACTGGAGAAACTGTCACGAAAAGAGACATCCAGAAGCTGGGAAATCATCACCCTAGAAAAATATACAGAACTGGGTCTAGTACCAAGAGGCCTACGTATATTTACTCTACCCAACCACCCTGACACCAGTCCAGAAATGTTGGAGGAATGGGATCAAAACAACATGGACTGCTCACACAGAATGATCTTCATCATCGTTAAATATGCTAGAAAAAATGTAGAAGATCTTCTTTTGAAAATCAAAGATCTTGAAGAACAAATACAGGCACTAGGAGAAAGTGAAGATGTGACTAAAAATCTTCGTGAACTAATGGACAAAAACCTAGATAAACACAACAACGAGATCCAGGAAAGGAAACAACGCAAATTCAGACGTGAAGAGTTGGATTTCGAAAATGGCACGATATTCACTTTTGCCAAGAGGTTTGATGTCCTGAAACAACAACATCAGACACATCCACAAGCACTCCAAGAAATAACTGTACAAAGTGAAACAGAATCAGAGACAAGCGATGGTGAACAAAACGTACTGGGATTAAAAAATTTCTCCTTTTTAGAAGAAATGCAAATTTTGTTTACAGATCAACAAAATGCAAAAATGCGAGGAAGAGGTCGAGGAAATCCAAGAATGAGAGGGGGAGGAAGAGGACAAATGACAACCCAAAACCAAGGAGGAAAACCAGGAGAAGCAGGAAATCAAAGATATCCCCTGGGCAACAGGGCAATGCCAAAGAAGTGAAGAGTCAAAAATCGGCAAAGTCGGACCCAAATCTTATCGTCAATTTGTCTTCTCATATACTGTCTGAAGCAGAAAGCAAACTGTTGAATAAGGGACTAACATTTTGCCCAGACAAACATCAAGATGAGGTGGAAACACGAATTGATGTATACAAATGCATCAGAAAATTAAAACTCAAAAAATTATTTGTAAAACATAACAACAGAGAAATGGTCGAAACAACATCTGATGATTCCATCACACGCATAGAACCGTAAGTTTTTGTTGTTGCGGATGTAACAAGCTTACAGACAGCATATGAATTGACACATGAAATTGAAGTAAATAAGCAAACGAGCACTCAAACACTTTCTGAAATGGGAATTCCGACAGGCACACGCCCTTAAACAAATCTCAAGAACAAATCAAAATTTTGTCCCACCTTATACCCAGGAAATCGCATAGACGCATTCCATAACCTAGTGGTGGCAGAACTAGATGTCATGGAAAATACCATCAACAATAAAGAAAATTTGACTAGAGAGGAACGCATGGCACTAAAGACCCTTCAAACAAACCCTGCTATAGAAATAAAACCGGCCGATAAAGGGAGTAATATTGTTATTCAAAACAAAACAGATTATGTGGAAGAGGCCAATCGCCAATTAAATGATACAACCAATTATAAACAACTACAAAAGAATGCAACCTTTGAAATGGCAAATACGCTACAAATATTAATCAATGGATGGCATGATAAAGGAATAATCAGCAAAGAGGAGAAAAACGACCTCACTGTATTACACTCTGCACAAACCACCGGCACGCCCAATAATATCCAGCTGCGGCTCCTTGTGTGAAAATGTTGACTACTTCCTAGCACCAATCATTCCAACACTTAGCTCTTTCATCAAAGATACTGGGGACATTCTTAGAAATATTATGGATACGGAGTGGCAACCAGAATATTTGCTAGCCACTATTGACGTGGTCTCCTTGTATACGTCAATACAACACGACGTAGGATTGACAGCAATCAAATATTTTCTAAAGCAAAGGCCAATATCAGAGCTACGGCATACCAATATGCTGGTGGAAATGATAACTTTATGTCTATCAAACAATGTGTTCCTCTTTGACAAA
The DNA here is from genome assembly GCF_964263255.1 of Lissotriton vulgaris. NCBI lineage: Eukaryota > Metazoa > Chordata > Amphibia > Caudata > Salamandridae > Lissotriton > Lissotriton vulgaris. The sequence continues at coordinate 61,102,496 of NC_141687.1, forward strand.
AAGGTATTTACACAGACATGCGGATGTGCCATGGGCGTGTCATTCTCTCGAAGCTATGCTAATCTCACCATGGGATGGTGGGTGAAAAACATAGCTTGGAGAGAGGAGAATGAAGAATATACCACGGATGGGGTACTCTGGCTCCGGTTTATTGACGACTTCTTCCTTTAGTGGAAGGGTTCTAAACCAAAACTGATTAAATATATAGAAAGTTTGAATAAAAATGAAGTGGGTTTGAGATTCACATATAACATCCAAAAAAGGAGATAGATTTTTTAGATACGAAAATCTATGTAAAGAACAATAAACTAGAAACCACGGTCTTCAGAAAAAAAACTTCAACGAATAGCGTACTTCATGGTACGAGTTTCCATCCGGCATCGTCACAAAAGAGCATTCCCTACGGATGAATTTTTGCTTATGAAACGTAACTGTTCAGAAGAAACAGAAATGGATAACAAATTCGAGGATACCAAAAAGCGCTTCCTCAATCGCGGGTACAAACCCGCTGACATCATACGAGGAGAACAAAGAGCCTGATTAAAAACAAGAGCGGAAACATTAGTACCAAAAAACAACAAGTCAATGAAACTAAAAGATGACAAGCCGAGACTGATTCTCACTTATTCAAAAGAAAGTTTCAAGATAAGACAGATTCTAAGTAAATATTGGAATGTATTGAAGAAAGACACTCAACTTGGCTCCTTGATAGGAGAAAGACCGCTAATATCGTTTCCGGAAGCACCCTCAATACAGGATACTCTTGTAAACAGCCATTTCACAAGAAGAAACCCAGTTACATGGCTCGACAATCGCCAACGCGGTTTTACTAAATGTCTATCGTGCAAAGCCTGCAAAGTGGGCCTAAATCCAAAATCCAAAAGGCAGAAACTTTGAAATCAAAGATAAAATAACTCGCGAGTCCCAGTTTGCTGTGTCCCTAATACAATGTTTTTGCTGCATGAAATACATTGGCTCGACAATCTGTCCTCTCAAAAGAGAATCCTGGAACACACAAGAGCAATCCAGAATGATGATTTCAGCTACGCAATTGCCAAACACATGAAGAGTCACAAAGGAAAAAGCTGGAAAGATATGAACTATTCAGGAATTGCTCTAGTAAAAGAAAACGAAAGAGGAGGAGACCGCATCAAAAAGCTGAGATGCGTAGAATCGAAATTAATAATCAAATTCAAAACCAGCAGCCCGTGGGGATTAAATGGGGATGAAGAAATGCATGAGCACCTTTAAAATCCCGTTACTCCAATGATGACTAATAAAACACTTTGACACTCAAATTCCTTATAAACCAGATACTGTAAAAGGGTCAGACCAAAGCTTAGTTTAAACAGTAAAATGAGAAACATGTGGTAAAGTGAAATGATTTTATTGTTGATTTGTTATCCGAGAGTCGGATGGATGTGAGAAAAGCATGAACAAAATTAAAGGAAAGGAGGGAACAAGGCACTCAGCCTTGATGCATTCCAAAGACACTAAGGGCTAGATGTAGGTAAATTAGATTTACCGATTCCCCAAAAACAAATTTTACCGATTCGGTATTTTAGAATTGGTAAATCTAATTTACCTACATCTAGCCCTTAGGGCTACCGAATTTTACCGATTCGGTATTTTAGAATCGGTAAATCTGATGTAGGTAATAATTTGGTATTTTTTACCGAATCGTTAAGATTCGGTATTTACCGATTCGGTAAATACCAAATCGGTATTTGCTATTGAATCCTATGGGCCATGAAGCCCATCGGATTCAATAGCAAATACCAGTTCGGTATTTACCGAATTGGTAAAAATACCGAATTGCCAAGGGGGACAGGGTGTCACTTTGACACCCTGTTACACCCCTGTTCCTGGCTTGTGTGCCATGTGGCACACATACATGCCCTAAGGGCATGTATGTGTGCCACATGGCACACAAGCCAGGAACAGGGGTGTAACGTGCCACATGGCACAGGTGTACATGCACAGATGTGCATGTACACAAGAATTCGTTATTTACCATGCAAATGTATTACATGGTAAATAACGAATTCTAAAGGCCCTGTAGCACCATCGTCCTTTACAAATACATATATAAAACATATATGTTTTTCAGAAAGACACACATTCACTGGATGGTGTCATCAGTGATGTCATGAGTGATGTCACTGACCATGTCATGAGTGATGTAATATGTGACGTCATCAGCAGTGCATTGCAGGCGCGCAAGTTATAGCGAGTCCAACTAACTATAACGTGGAATTTCATTGGTTTTATGTCAGTAAAATTTCCAGCTAACTATAACTGGTGTAAACCCTAATTATTTCTTCTCTTTTTTTTTTTGCTCCAGTTGAGCCATTTTCAATTCCCTGTTTTTTCGTTTCTCCCCATGAAAAATACAAAAAAAATATAAAACTGTTCAGAAAACCCCCAAAAAGTACAAAATGTTCATAAAAACAATAACAAAAATATAAAACAACAAAAAGAAGAAAAAAGAAGAAAAAAAACAGTTCTACCTCCAATTTATTAAAAAAAGGCTTCTTTTTAAAAAACTCTGTCATTCTTTTTTCCCCATGGTCCGCTCCCCGGTCCGCTCCCCGGTGCGCGTACCGGGCGCTCCCCCCGCGCAAATAAAAATTTTTTTTTTTGCCCTGCGGGACCCTATTATAGCCCCCACATCAAACCTAGGGGGTCAGGGGGGTCTACCCTGGCCCCTTATGGTCATTTCCCCCTTTTTTTTTGCCACCTCTTGTGTCTCGATCCTACCGAGACACAAGATGGCGGCCGCTCCGGACTGATTCGAATGTTTACAGAAACTCGAGAGCCAATCAGCTTTCCGTGCGCACCTCGCGTGGCGTGCCCGGAGCGCTCCCCTGTGCGCGTACCGGGGCGCTGCCATAGATATATATATTTTTTTGAACCTAAATTACTCAAAATCCTCTGGAGCACATATCTTGAGACATAGCAAAGGCACATCGGGCCACCCGTCCCTACAATTTTGCCAAGTTTGGTGGTAATCCATTCAGCCTTTCGGGCTAAAAGTGAGTTCGACCGCCCTTTGGAAATTAACAAGGGGAAAACACGTTTTGGGACCATCTTTTATCTCGGCCCCCGCTTGACGAATCCCCCCAAAACTTTCAAGGAAGGACCAGAGCTCCGCGAGGCAAATTTGAGGAGGTTTTCAGGCAGATTCGTCAACCGGCGCCAAAGTTATTCCAAATAGAATTTTGAGATTTTGCATTGAAAAAAATCCTAACTATAACTACCTACTGGCGACCGCCAGTAGGTAATATGTATACATATATATATATATATATATAGATATATATATATATATGGTTCACGCCCATCCGGGTAGAATAGATAAACGTGCGCAGCTGCGCTGAGAACATTGCTGCTCTTTCCCTACAATGCCTGTACCAATGAGCAAGGGAGATGAACTCTCGAAACGCGTTTGGTTTGAAGGCTCAAGAATTTGTTGTTTTTAACATGCAGCTGCAACCTTGTGATAATCCTCAATTAAAGGTATTGAAGCATGAAGTGTGTGGCGCCTCAATGCTGGGAGCAGCTTTTTTGTTGGATTTTTGTGGGTCAGCTCTGATCGCGAGGTGCCCTGCGGCGGAAGAGCCGATCCGCAATGTGAAGTAGCTAAGGACGCTGCTGGAACTACGTGTCCTGTTGGGGATTTGAAACTTCAAGGTGGCAAGTAGGATGTTTTAATAACTGCCCACTATGGATTTTTGAATTTTTTGTAAGGGAACTGACTGGCGGCGAAATCACTATGAATTTACCCATGCAGAACTATATATACCTGTACAAAAGGGGGTGGTGATGGACGGAGCATCTGAATCAATCAAACACTCACACCCAGTCAAAAGATCTGGGTTTAATCCATCACCATTCTTTAGCCCACTCTGCCACCCCAGTTCAGACATGGCTATATGCAAATCAGTCTGACCCTGTGCCTCATGGGAACAGTCCAGCCCGAACTGCCAAGCCATGTCTTCCCTGGACCGGAAACAAGCTTCCGAGGACCGGTTTCTGGCATTCCAGCCGTCTTCAGCCCGGCTTGCTTGAATCCAGTGGCAAAGTGAGCAAGGAACTCGCGTCTGAGCATACCCTGCCACACTTATGGCGGCCAAAAGCGGTACAAAAGGGGGTGGTGACGGACGGAGCATCTGAATCAATCAAACACTCACACCCAGTCAAAAGATCTGGGTTTAATCCATCACCGTTCTTTAGCCCACTCTGCCACCCCAGTTCAGACATGGCTATATGCAAATCAGTCTGACCCTGTGCCTCATGGGAACAGTCCAGCCCGAACTGCCAAGCCATGTCTTCCCTGGACCGGAAACAAACTTCCGAGGACCGGTTTCTGGCATTCCAGCCGTCTTCAGCCCGGCTTGCTTGAATCAAGCGGCAAAGTGAGCAAGGGACTCACGTCTGAGCATACCCTGCCACACTTATGGCGGCCAAAAGCGGTACAAAAGGGGGTGGTGATGGAAGGAGCATCTAAATCAATCAAACACTCACACCCAGTCAAAAGATCTGGGTTTAATCCATCACCGTTCTTTAGCCCACTCTGCCACCCCAGTTCAGACATAGCTATATGCAAATCAGTCTGACCCTGTGCCTCATGGGAACAGTCCAGCCCGAACTGCCAAGCCATGTCTTCCATGGACCAGAAACAAGCTTCCGAGGACCGGTTTCTGGCATTCCAGCCGTCTTCAGCCCGGCTTGCTTGAATCCAGTGGTAAAGTGAGCACGGGACTCACATCTGAGCATACCCTGCCACACTTATGGAGGCCAAAAGCGGTACAAAAAGGGGTGGTGATGGACGGAGCATCTGAATCAATCAAACACTCACACCCAGTCAAAAGATCTGGGTTTAATCCATCACCGTTCTTTAGCCCACTCTGCCACCCCAGTTCAGACATGGGTATATGCAAATCAGTCTGACCCTGTGCCTCAAGGGAACAGTCCAGCCGAACTGCCAAGCCATGTCTTCCCTGGACCGGAAACAAGCTTCCGAGGACCGGTTTCTGGCATTCCAGCCGTCTTCAGCCCGGCTTGCTTGAATCCAGTGGCAAAGTGAGCATGCACTTTTTTTGGCCACGCCCATCCGGGCAGAATAGATTAACCTGCGCAGCTGTTCTGAGAACATTGCTGCTCTTTCCCTACAATGCCTGTACCAATGAGCAAGGGAGATGAACTCTCGAAACGTGTTTGGTTTGAAGGCTCAAGAATTTGTTGTTTTTAACATGCAACTGCAACCTGGTGATAATCCTCAATATAGGGTATTGAAGCACGAAGTGTGTGGCGCCTCAATGCTGAGAGCAGCTTTTTTGTTGGATTTTTGTGGGTCAGCTCTGATCGCGAGGTGCCCTGCGGCGGAAGAGCCGATCCGCAATGTGAAGTAGCTAAGGACGCTGCTGGAACTTCGTGTCCTGTTGGGGATTTGAAACTTCAAGGTGGCAAGTAGGATGTTTTAACAACTGCCCACTATGGATTTTTTAATTTTTTGTAAGGGAACTGACTGGCGGCGAAATCACTATGAATTTACCCATGCAGAACTATATATAGCAGCATGCACTTTTTTTGTCCACGCCCATCCGGGCAAAATAGATAAACCTGTGCAGCTGCACTGAGAACATTGCTGCTCTTTCCCTACAATGCCTGTACCAGTGAGAAAGGGAGATGAACTCTCGAAACGCGTTTGGTGTGAAGGCTCAAGAATGTGTTGTTTTTAACATGCAGCTGCAACCTGGTGATAATCCTCAATTAAAGGTATTGAAGCACGAAGTGTGTGGCGCCTCAAATGCTGGGAGCAGCTTTTTTGTTGGATATATATATATATATATATTGTGAGGACTGGTGTGTGAAATAAACTGAAATAGCACCGAGAAGGGTCTGCCTCGTTTTCCTTTCTGACCCTTTGGGAGTTGGTGGCTGAAGCGAGCACTTTTGAAAAAAAAAAAAATATATATATATATATATATATATATATATATATATATGTCAGAAAGGGCTCCCAGCCGAAATCCACGCAGGAACCACACAAAGAGACTCGCACTCCAGGGTCTGTGTTTTCAAATGTTTTTAATGGCTGACGCGTTTCGACCAAACGGTCTTCTTCCAAAGCCAACCACAATTAAACAAAACCACCATTTCATGCACAAAGTGTTCCACACAGTAAAGGAAATAGAGGTAGGACTGCCACATTATTCTAAACTACATTTTGAGTGAACTACCATGAAAGTAGAAGACAGACTGTGCCACAATGGTCTAAAATAAAGTTGAAATTAATGATAACAATTTGTTAAACATTTATAAAGGGTACAAATAAAATAGTATAAAATAGATCTCTTATACTATTAATGGTAATATTACAAATTATTGTGTACTTAAAAATGTGAGCTCCTTAAATGCCAAAAACAGTTCATTTTCAACTGTATATAACAAGCATGTCCTTTCCAGTTATTCGCTCAACATTTTCTAGACCGCTTAAACCGTCACAGTTTTTAATTAATGCACAACATTGTTAAATTTATATCATCACGGCCAAGTGGCCTAATTCACAACAACGTTGAGGGTTAACACATCACGGCCGAGTGGCCGAATAATAATATCCTAAATACTCCAGAATGGTAGTCTTAGTAGCTGATAAGGATTAGAGCAGTCAAACCTTCTCTACATCAGAGGTAGGATGGGGAAATACCCCCTTATATACAACGTGAATTCACAACGTTATATAAGAGTCATTTCAAACAAACTACAAAAGTAAAATAAAATTAAAGAGTGAGGTACTGAAATACTTCTTTCAGCCCTGTGAGCTAAAAAAGTGAACCCTGTGTTGCCTGAAAAACTTGCCTAGCCAGGCATGTGAAGGACAAGCACAATGCTGTGATTGTAAAAAAATAAAATCAATGGTATTTGCAAGGATACCCTCTTTCGGACAGGGAACATTTCATTACACATGATGAATTGTATCATAGTATAGAGCCAAACATTTGGGACGGATTGGGCCAAGTATGGTAACTCAGATCCCATTTGGATTATCGGGGTGCTGATGTAAACAACCCACCTGTGTCAGAGAGAGCCCTCTCTGAGCAGGTTAGGGAGGGAAGGAGGGGACACACACAGACACCAACGATGAGGGATCTGGGTAACAGAGGGAGTAAGGACACAGTTAGAACTGGTGCAGAATAAAGGCAGATCTTTCGGCTCAACATAGGGTCTTAGCCAATGTGCACATACAGTTCTTCATCTTCGTTCAGGCCAAAGGGGTTCATAGAATCCAGGCGAATGATATAGCGGGATTCCAGGACACGTAGTTGTTTAAGACGGTTACCCCCTCTGGGGTTTGCTGGGACCCTGTCGATGCCAAAAAAGGAAAATTGGTTAACATCACTGTTGTGAACCCGAAACCAGTGTCTTGCAGTAGCATAGGACATATCAACATTTCTAATAGCTCTCATATGCTCGAGGATCCTCTTTTTTATAGGGAAGATGGTGCTGCCTACATAGAGCTTTGAACATGGACACATAATTACATAGACACAGTGGTCGGTGTTACAGTTCATGAATTTGCCTATATTTTCATTTTTTCCCGTAGGGAGTAAATAGGACTTCACATTTCTACTGGTAGCACAGGCATTGCATTTGCCACATTTATAGAACCCTTTTTGTTCTTTGAGCCAGTGTTTCGTTTTTACAGGGCCCTCAAAGTAACTCCTAACAAGCATGTTTTGTAGAGAACGTGCCTTTCTGTAGCTAACCTGTGGTGAACTGTTGATCAATTTGCCAATGGTCGGATCACTTTTCACTATGTGCCAATGTTTCTTGAGAATACCCCGTACACTGCCTGCCTCAACATTGTATGATGTTATCATCCTAACATTGCTTGTCCCAGAATTATCTGGATGTTTGTTGACCTTCTTGGTTAGAAGTGATGCCCTGTTCCTTGTTTTCACTTTTTCTTTCGCTGTCATAAGTGTCTGGTCTGAGTAACCCCTGGCTCGGAACCTTTGAATCATGTTGCCTTGTGCCTTTTCAAAGTTATCATTGAAACTGCAATTTCTTTTTGCCCTTAAGATTTCACCATATGGGATGCTTTCTTTTAAACTGTTCGGGTGATGGCTTCTATATACATACATACATATACATATTCACAGATATACAAAAAAAATGACAGAAAGGGCAAAGACATCTCCTCCCAAAAGGGCAAATTACTTCTGTACTATATGAGCCATACTTACACACAAGAAAAAATAACTGGAAATAAAACCCATTAGAAATGTAGTAAATACCACTCCAATTATTGCTATGGGAGCACAACAACAGTAGAAACGAATGTTATTAATGTCAGGGAACACAACCATCCCCCAATGTCTTAGAAATTGAGATGAGAGATGCTGTAGAAACCATCAAAAAAGCAAGCACCAGCTCCCAACAGAGAACAGACCAGTACCCAAATATTACAATATGTACTAACTAGGCTTCCTAAACATGTAACAGGACAATTACCATCCACCCCACTCTAAAATGTCTAATAGCCAGTACTAAAATTCTACTGCTCAAACACTACCCTACCCCAAAAAATGTTTTTGAAATTGAAATTTTACAAGAATACACAGTCATACACAAAGATGAAAAATTCATTCTTTATGACAAGCACAGTCATGAAAAAAGAATTATCATCTTTGCCACCAACACCAAGATTTCAAAGTTAAAGCAATGTGAAACGCGGATGATGGATGGGGCATTTAAAGTTTGCCCTAAGCTCTTTTACCAGCTCTATACCATCCATGGAGAATATGAAGAAACCAGCATCCACTTCATATACGCACGACTCCCCAACAAACGAAATACTACCAACATAGAACTCCTTACAGTAATAAAACAACAGACAGAAAACTACTTCCCACAAAAAATAATAATAGACTTCGAACAAGCAATGATTCAGTCAATTAAAAAAATATATCCACATACTGCAATACAACGTTGCTATTATCATTTCAACCAAAGTATCCGGAGACATCCGCAAAAATCTACCCAAAGTATAGATTATGCCACAAACAGCAACTTTGCCTATGAAATCAAAAAACGAATAGCTCTGGCCTATGTACCAAAAACAGAAGTAGCCAACCACTATAATATACTTATTGAAAGCCCTTTCTACCAAGCCAACAAAGCAAAACTAATACTCTCCCATGACTACTTTGAAGACACCTGGGTAGGAAGACTGCATAGGTCAGGGTGCCGAAGACTATATACAGTGGAAGGATGGCATAATGCCTTCGAAGCCATAATAGGAAGAGGACAACCAACTTCACACAAACTAATTGAAGCCATAAAAAAGAACAGAGTCATCAAGAACTAAGGCTAGAACAACCCCTCACTAAAATAGGTCCTTTACTTAGTAAGCAAACAAAAACAATGTATGAATGCCTACAACACAAAACTCAACTCTACCCAAACACCAAAGGACTAGAATACCTAGAGACAATAGCCAAATCTATACTTTAAACAAAAAACAATAGCAAACATCATGCAGCATTTTAAAATTACAAAACATTTAAACATAATTCTACTCTTTTTTAAATTAATAATTAAAAACGTACATAAAAATATATGACATAAAATAATTATTAAAATAAGAAAGAAACAAACAAACCAAATGTTACTAAAACATTTCCCACCCATAATAATAAAAAATAACTTACAGTTCTGTCGCAGTAGATGGTCCTCAAAACGAACAAATCCATAGTAGATAAATCGAAACACGAATCCATTCAAAAGGAAAGCCCCCAAAAAATGCAAAAATACAACTATAGAAAAAAGTCTCCAACGACACAATCCTCTGAATAATGAAATCCTCAAAAACCCGAAAATTAGCTTAAAATAAACACTCCAACAAACCCAAAAATAAAAGAGAATGAAAAAAATACATTTGTTTCAATAAAACAAAATATATTTTCCATTTAATAAACAAAGAACCCTTCTTCAGCACCATCTCTTAACAAAACGGGAAACCTGCAAAAAAAAAGCCAACACCCTCCTACAATAACATATGCAAACCCACACACGTTAATTAGAACATTAAATACAATATAACATAATTAAACATCACATAACTAACACTATAGAACACTCTACTACTCTTCAAAACGACGTCAAACACATAAAACACTAAACTACCAAAACAACACCAAACTATACAAAAAACAAACATTTAACACCCTAACAAGTCTAGCTATACTACTACTACCTCCCCTCTACCATAAAACTACCGTAAAAGTAAATTAAATCAAACTTACCTTAACCGACGAAACACAGCTCCCAACCGCGAGGTTCCGTCTTCCAAAATGACCTAAAAATGAAACATAGACAAAAAAGTGAGGATATGGAAAATAAAATGGCTGCGTAGTAAAATTAAAATAAGACTACCTCCCTATAGACAAGGATGCAGAAATAATAAAACAATATCCAAAACAACTAATATATATTTTTTTATTTTGAAAAAAAAATAGAAAACATTTACATAAAGTGTAAAATATATATTAAATATTATATTATCACAAAACATAAAATATAAAGTTTGATGTATAATAAAATGTATATTTCTTTGATGTACTCATCGTCAACATATAAAATTACAAGAAGACTCTTGTAAATGTGCAAACAATATACCGTTTAATTAAAAAATTATGATACATTAAAAAAATATTGTGAAACAACTTTGTAAATCATTTAATATATTACTTTTTTGTAATAATAATATTCAATATACTACATAATAAAAACAAAATGTACATACATTAACAGTGTAAAATACATATTATATAATTTTATGACAAAAATAAAAGTATATCAAATGTATTAAAAACATGTAAAAACAAACGTACTAAAATGTTTACTTTTCTTTAAAAGAAATTATAAATAACAAAAATCAAAAAGTCTACAATGAAAGAACTGAAAATATACTTACTCTTTAAAAAATATGTATGTGAAAATATATTTCCAATGTTGCAAATGCGCATTAAAAATATGCTTTATAATGTATTCTGAATAACATCAAAATTTGCTAATAATGTTTTTCAATATTTGCAAAAATTATATACCAAAATAAATAAAAACAATTTAACTGTTAACAACTAAAATAAAAACATGTTTTTGTGAATGAAAAGGTTAACAATAAAAACTGACATACGTCTCCTTTCTTATGTTTAATTTACATATAAAGTCTAAGAAAATACTATAAAATAAACCATAAAAAAGTACTATTCCAACTCTAAAACCAACTAACCTCAGGTAAAGTGCTGGATAATAAACCATCAAAAATTATTATTTCAACCTCCAAAACCAACTAATCTCAGGGAAGGTGCTGGATAATAAACCATAAAAAATTACTACTCCAACTCCAAAACCATTTAAACTCAGGGAAAGTGTTGGATAATAAACCATAATAAACCATAATAAATTACTATTCCAACCCTAAAACCAACTAGCCTCAAGGAAAGTGCTGGCTTACAAACCATGAAAAATTACTATTACAACTCCATACTAACTAAACTCAAGAAAAGTGAGTAAGTAATCTATTGTATGATTAATTAAAATCTTTACAAAAATAGCAGGAAGTGCACGTTTAGAAAAGATAATAATAAAATACATAAAATCTGAATAAAACGACATGTTTAAAATACAGATATACGGTAAAAAACACAGCACAGGCAATGGTTGCCAAACGGGGAAAGTGCTAAAACTGCTCTGAGGCATCATATTCCTACCAAAAATGAGTGTAAACATATGTATGATTAAAAATACAGGTGTAAATGGTACCGACTGTCAATAGTGCATGAAGCCTAATTCATACTACTGTCACTTCTCTGGCTAAACGTATGAGCATTCCAGCAGCAGCATAAAACTTCCCAATTTATGCCAGCTCCATCGGGACAGTGGTGGTATAGATGTACCTTAGAGCCTCCTTACATGATCTAACGCCATGGCATATGAACATAGGGGCATATTATCAAGGGGGTTTATCTCCGCTTTTTTGGCTTTAAAAGCCAAGAAAGCTAAAATTATCTCCCTATTACCTAGCTGTCGCTAACACCAGTTAACGACAGCTAGTAGGAGATAGCGACCATCTTGGACCCCACTTTGCATGTCAGTGATATTTATCACTAATGACATGCAAAGTGGGCGTGCCAAGATGTTAGCGACTGGAAACAGTCGCTAACATCGCTATCTCCTATTACCAACTTTTGGAGATATTCGCGCTAAGCGCGAATATCTCCAAAAGCTAACACCTGCCCTGAGCAGTTCTTAGCCATGTTATCCAATGGGAGGTGGATACCATGGCTAAGAGCATTAGCTCGGTAATGCATGAATATCGCGGACTTTTCAGCGATATTCATGCATTGCGGCCGATTTTTATCGCATTTGCGATAAACCTTGGTGATACCAAGGTTTATCTGCGATAAAAATCGCTGCAGCTCTGCGATAAATTTTTGTCTCTAACCAAGCAATAGCGATAATTATCGCTATTGCTTGGTAATATGCCCCATAGTTCTTAGGTACAGGCGCCTTTGGGCCAGCAAAGCTGGACAACAGCAAGTAACATGTTCTGTAGATTCTGGGGGGTGTTGACACAGACAACAGCCGTTGCCACTAGGTGACCAATTTTTCCAGTGGGCTCTATAGTCTTGTATAGGCAAGGTTAGGAGCCTCACTTTCATAACATTTTGAAGGGCTTGCCTTCCAAGACCTGCTTTTAAATAGGGCTGACATTTAAGGCTTTCATGTGAAGTACTTAGGCCTTCGCCACCCAAGACTAATCTGATCCGTTCAAGATCTTGTTGCCTCGAGATGGTCTTACCACACTTTTTTAGTAGGATCTTTAAGCTGTACTTTGTAAGTGGTGTGTCTGGGGAAAGTTCAAATTTTTGTCCCAATGTTTGTTTTGCAATCAAGAGATACCTCGCCCATCGACTGTTATTATCTGAGAAGAACACGTGTAGTGCCGCCCTGATTGTGCCCGGTCAAGCGTTGTTCACATTATGATTGAGTTTGACTTTGTGTTTTTTGCATTCGATGTCCATTGCTGTGATGTTAAACTCCAAATGGATCAGTGAATGCCAAGTCGTGTGAGGGAGCTTAAAAACTTTTCTATACGTCATTATACGTAGGCCTTCCATTTTTTTAGTCAACAGACCAGGGAAGGCAAGGTGGCCATGGCTCAGTGTGGGCATTAGCTTGGCTTTGATAACTCATTGGATCCCCTCCGTCGAGTGGCTTACAAGCTTGTGGTGTAGTTTGCACAAGCCATATGTTAGCTTAGCTGCTTTTGTCTCCAGTGCTTTGACCTGCAGTGCTGGTCTGCAGGTATCTGTAAATTGCACTCCTAAGTAAGTATACTTATTGGTCGTGTTTATCCTTAGAGGACCGAGCTGCCATGCCAAAGTATGTTTTTTTGGCTTGTGGCCAAAGATCAGTACTTTAGTCGTTTGACGCGTTAACTACAAGCTTGTTTTCAGTGTTGTATTTTAAACATGACGTTTTATTCAGATTTTATGTAGTTTATTATTATCTTTTCTATACGTGCACTTCCTGCTATTTTTGTAAAGATTTTAATTAATCATACAATAAAGATTACTTACTTACTGAACTCAAGAAAAGTGCTGGATAATAAACTAAAAAAAATTCTATTCAAACTCCAAAACAAATAAACTAAGGGAAAGTGCTAAATAATGTAAAAACTTTAAGAATATAAAAATTAAAAAAAATTTAAAACTATGAAAAAAGCATACATTTATAAAAATATACAGGTTTTTTTATTTTAACATTGAATACAAATTAAATTACTATTCCAACTCCAAACCAACTAAACTCAAGGAAAGTGCTGGATAATAAACATAAAAAATTACCATTCCTAACTCCAAAACCAACTACACTCAGGGAAAGTGCTGGATAATAAACCATAAAAAATTACTATTCCTAACTCCAAAACCAACTAAACTCGGGGAAACTGCTGGATAATAAACCATAAAATATTCCAATCCCTAACTCCCAAACCAACTAAACTCAGGGAAAGTGCTGGATAATAAACCTTAAAAAATTGCTATTCCAACTCCAAAACCAAAAAAACTCAGGCAAAGTGCTGGCTTATAAGCCATAAAAACATAATTATTGCAACTCCATACCAACTAAACTCAAGGAAAGTGCTGGATAATAAACCAAAAAATTACTTGGCAAACTCCAAAACAAATAAACTAAGGGTGAGTGCTAAATAACATAAAAACCGTAAGCATATAAAAAATAAAAAATGTCAAAACTATGAAAAAAACTATGGCCCGGCAGCACCTTACAATGCAGGACATGGCAGAATATAAAGCTAGAGGAATATCCGATCACTCACCACTGCTGATTAGCCAGAGGGCGAGACGACGGAGGGATAGGCGCCAACTTCATTTGACGGCATGGGATCTACAGAACCTGAACGTCGTACGGGGAATTAGGGAGGAAAACAAAGTGTATGTTGCTGAAAATGAGGGCTCGGTGTCCTCAAAAGTGATCTTTTGGGAGGCTTTAAAGACGGTCATGAGAGACAGGGTAAAACATAGATTAGCGGAGGAACGCACAAAGCTCCACTCAGAAACTGACATCATAGAACAGGACATACTGATTTTGGATAGAGAGTGCCAGAACTCGAGAGACTCAGGGGCACTTCGGAGACTCACGGACTTGCAGACACAGTATAGAGAACTAGTAACAGGAGAGGAGAAAACCCAAGCGCTAATCACTCTGCACCGCCTATATGATGTGGGGGACAAGTCAGGGAATCTCCTGGTGTGGCTTAGCAAAAAAGAACGCGCAGAGAGATGGGTGGAGCAGATTAAAGACCCGCAAGGGAATATACTTCACTCAGACATCCATATAGCTGAATCGTTTGCAGATCATTATGAACACTTTTATGAGGCTAGGACCTTGGGGTCGCAGGAGGAGGCAATGCAATACATGGACCAAATTGACCTCCTGACTCTGTCCGTTGAAGACGCGAAGATGCTGGACTCTGATGTCACTCTTGATGACATCTCTGAAGCTCTGGCCAAGTTACGGCCAGGGAAAACGCCGGGACCCAATGGTTTCCCGGCCGAGTTCTTTAAGCGTACGGCCGATCTCATTGCGACACACCTAAAGGGCCTCTATAAGGATGCCCTGAAGGACGGGAGACTCCCCCCTAACCTGACGCTAGCTATCATTGTCCCTATCCATAAGGAGGGCAAACCTAAAGAATACTGCGAATCCTATTGTCCGATATCATTATTGAACACGGAAACGAAGTTGCTAGCCACTATTTTGGCAATGCGACTGCATTCGGTGATATCGCAGCTGATACACCTTGATCAGACTTATTTATTCCTGATAGAGCCACCAGACTAAACCTCAGGCGCACCCATAACTGGCTGCAGGAAGTCCGGGACAGGAGGGACCCACATTGGTTCCTGTCCCTCGATGCAGAAAAGGCCTTTGACGCAGTGCATTGGCCGTTCCTGGAGGGTGTTCTACAAAAATTCGGCTTTGGATCAAAGTTCCAGGAGTGGGTGAAACTGCTATATACCGAACCAAGGGCCAGGGTGAGAGTCAACGGGGTCCTGTCGCGAGAATTCCAAGTACGGAGGGGGACCAGACAGGGGTACCCCCTCTCTCCACTCTTGTTCGCCTTAACGATAGAGGTCCTAGCTGCCAAGATACGCCAAAACCCAGCCATCAGGGGATTTCAGCGGACTTACGGTGACGCATACGAGGAAAAAATCTCGCTTTATGCGGACGACGTACTTCTGTACGTCACCACGCCGGAATCGTCGATTCCGCAGTTATTTTCTGAACTGGAGGGCTACGGTGATCATGCCGGGTATCGAATAAATTGGCATAAGTCGGTCCTCTACGACCCGGCGGGGAGGATTCGCCTGGTCAAACCTTCCGGATAGGCTGCTCACCACCACAGAGGGCTTCCAATATCTGGGGGTGTATCTCACCTTGGACAGGCATGTTTAGTACACCCGTAACATTGAGTGCATTATGGTGAACTCAGTTGCAGACATGGACCGCTGGAGGCTCCTCCCTCTCACTCTTCTAGGCCGGGGGGCAATGTACAAGAGGATTATTCTCCCAAAATACCTTTATGCCCTTCAAAATGAATATTACCCCCTCCCCCCAAAAGCCCTCCCCAGGATACATGCGGACCTGAGGGCATTTGTGTGGCTAGGTAAACAACCCAGGGTGGCACTGACCACCTTACAGAGACATCTGTATAATGGGGGGATTTCACTCCCAAATCTGGAGGCATACTATTGGGCAGAACACTTGGTCCTGATAAACGAATGGATACACGCACAGGCAGACCATCACTCATACGCGCTTGAGCATCACAAACTCGCATCCAGACATATTCTTTCCTATTTATATGGGGGGAGTGGACGGAGATGTCTTCTACCAGCAACTGAAATTACATTGCTCGCCTGGAGGGCATCCACGAAATGTATGGGATGGGACAGGAAGCCATCGAGACAAACCTCAATCTGGCACTGCGCGTGGCTGGCGGAGCTTCACAAACTGACGGGTTATAGGGGCTGGGACGACATAGGGATCTCTACACTGGGAGACATAATCATCAAAGGGCAACTGAAGTCGTTCGAGGCCTTGACATCGGAATTTGGTCTGCACCCCACTCAGGGATACAAGTATGCTAGATTGAAACATGCATGGGGGGCCCAGAATGTCGACACTACAGACCTAGCCGAATTTGCCCCGCTCGAAGGCAGGCTCCTACAGGAATACATCCAACAGAAAGCGGTCTCTCTAACCTATAAGACACTTACGAGCAACATGTTAGGGGACCTGGCCAAACTTAGACGACAATGGGAGGCGGACGTGGGAGTCATGGAGGACATTGATTGGGAGTTGGTTTTGAGGCACCCCAGAGAGGTGGCAATCAAATCTCGACTCCTCCTTAACATACTGCATAGAACCTACTTTGACAGGGTGAGGCTCCAGAAAATGGGAAAGATAGACGATGCTAGGTGCTTACGATGTCAGGATCCCAGGGGGGACTTCTTTCATGTCCTGTGGTCATGCTCTAAAATACAGGGGTACTGGTCAGATGTCTTTATGGAACTGTCCGCAGTCCTGGAGAGCCAATTACAGGTAGACCCCAAGCTGGCACTATTGGGCATGACAATTGATGTGGATCTCCCACGCCCTCAGCTGACCTTCCTGGTACTGGCCTTAGTAGTGGCCAAGAGAGACATAGCAAAATCCTGGGGGGCGCCAGAGTCACCATGTCTTGAAGACTGGAGGAGAGGGCTAGATATGTATATGGCAGCTGCAAGAGTCACTTATAAAGCAAGGGGGTGTCCCAGGAAATTTCGAAAAGTGTGTGGGAAATGGAGAAGCTATCATGGATTTGATGCGGGTCTACACTGAGTCACTATGTTGGATACGAACTGGAGAACTGAGAGGTTTAAAGATGTCGACCTGGTGGACAATATTGTGGGGGGACTGCCTTGGGGTCCTGTATATATGTGACATGTATGCTTCGAAATGGGTGATGACTGGGGGACGGCGGGTGTGGGGGAGGTAACTGTGTACGCTAACATGGATAAGACTGCACTGTAAAGGTTTGATGAAAATGCAAATAAAATGGTTTTAAAAAAAAACTATGAAAAAAACATGCATTTATAAATGTATACATTTTTTTATACAAAAATTTAGCACAAACAAAGTTACTATTACAACTCCAAACCAACTAAACTCAGGTAAAGTGCTGAATAATAAACCATAAAAAATAATTACCATTCCTAACTCCAAATCCAACTAAACTCAGGGAAAGTGCTCTATAATAAACCATAACATATTACAATTCATAACTCCCAAACCAACTAAACTCTGGGAAAGTGTTGGATAATATACCATAAAAAATTACTATTCCAACTCCAAAACCAACTAAACTCAGAGAAAGTGCTGGATAATAAACCAATAAAAAATTACTATTCCTAACTTCAAAACCAACTAAACTCAGAGAAAGTGCTGGCTTATAAACCACAAAAAATTACTATTACAACTCCACCCCAACTATACTCAAGGAAAGTGATGGATAATAAACTAAAATAAATTACTATTCAAACTCCAAAATAAATAAACTAAGGGAACGTGCTAAATAATGTAAACATTTTAAGCATATAAAAGTTAAAATATTTCAAAACTATGAAAAAAACATAAATTTATAAAAATATACAATTGTTTTTATTTAAAAAAATGTAACACAAAAATTTTTACAAACATGTTAAAAACATTAAAAAAACAATTTTGTTTTTAAAAAACTACGTTTTAATTACAATATTTAATTAAACATAAAATTTGAATTCTTCTCTTTTTACAAAAATTATACAAATTAATATTTTTAATTTTCAAATAAAAACAAATTACTAATATTTTAAACATTTACAAAATAAATACAATAGAAAATCCATAAAAATAAACATAATTTTACTAATATATTTATTTAAATAATCTTTTCCATTAAAAAAATATTTTTATTAATTTTTATATCATTTAAATGAAAACATTTACACCTCAAAAAAACTTAAAAAATTAGTTTTTTTAACATTTACATTTTTAATCACAAAAATGATTTACATTTTCCAATTATATATATATATATTTTTTAATATTATTTGAAACCAAAAATGTTAAATTACTCCACACCTTTATCCCCTATAAACCAACATCCTGCTCCTAAAATTACACATAACATTTAAAAAATCACTAGTACTTAGAACAAATATTTTTAAATTACTCCCCACACATATAACCCTAACATCCCGCTCCTAAAACTAAGTGAAAATACAATAAAAAAATACATTTTAACATTAAAAAATAAATGTAAACATAGGAAATAACTATAAACTAAAATCTTTAAAAAAGAATTTAAACATTAAACAAAAACAACCAACGGAGCAGGAGGAGGACATTTGATCACAGTGACACTTCTGGCCTGAAGCGGCAAAGCCCTGGTTGCGTTCTACCTGCTTATTCTTTGTGCATTTCCTTTTTTGCTGCTCTTTTGTACACGTGTGGTGGGGGGGAGTGTTGGGTACAGGGGGGTGTAGTTGGGGGTTAGAGTAGGCTGCTGGGGCATTTCTAAAACTGAGCTTCTTTGGCATTTGCTTCATCCTTTACTGTCTATGTCATCGTTACATTGATACTGTTGTGGTGATCTTGGTGTGTGGAGATACCACATTCTTGATAATTCTATGCTCAATAAACTTGGTTTTGAAAAAAAAAAAAAAAAAACAACCAAAATACAAATAGTCGATATTATTTACAACAATATTTTCAACATCGATATTTTCAAAATCGATATTTCTGAAAAATGCAAAAATCTATATTTTTAACAATGAAAAACTTACCTCGATATCTTGCACCATTAATTCTTGACTCAATATTCATGCAATTTGATATTTCTCCATCGATATTCTGTCTCCTCACCGTCGCAAGGCTCCTCCGTTATGATTGATCGGGCGCCTTAGTGCTGCTGGTGACTTGACATGCTGAACATTGTCGTACCGGGTCATCCACCAGGGCTTTCAACCCAGGGAACCACAAGTTCCCTAGTAGGTGAGAGTTCATTTTTGCTATCCCTTGGTCTCCACTGGTACTCCTTCCTGTGTGAATACATAGCCAAAGAATTCAATGTTCATCTGAAGGAAGGAGCACTTCTCCAGGTGAAGAGTGATTCCATACTCACATAGGTGCTTCAGGGTGGCCTTCAGGCATTGATGATGTTCCTCCACTGTCTACGGGTATATTAAGATGTAATTGCTGTCATTCATGACACCTTACAACTCTGATAGTACCTCTTTGATTCCATTCTGAAATACCTCTGCGGCAGGCAATATTCCAAAACGTAGCCATTTGTAGTATCACATGCTGAGTTGCGTATAGAAAGTTGTAATATACCTGGATCCCTTCGTCCAGCTGGAGCCATTGAGATCCGATATAATGTCATTCATTGTGGGAGAGATTTGCTTTTCCCTCTTAATGGCCTTGTTTGGAATGGCACATGTCAATGCATAGGCGAACCTTGCCATGCTGTTTTGGGTTTTTGGCGATCACCATTGGTGACACCCAAGGTGTTGGGCTGAATACCTTTTGATCACCCCCAGGCTTTTCAGTTTGTCCAGATCTTGTTCTACCAACTACAGCATGCGGATGGGCACCACTGGTTTGACGGTCTTGTTGATGTGGAGGCGAATTGGTGGAGCTTGCAGTCAGCCTATCCCCTTGAACAGACCAGGGAACTGGTCCAGCAGTTCATCCACTTGGCATGGCAGTAAGACCAAGGGCCCAATTACGATGCGGTTCGGAAATCTTCCCAATCGAATCGGTTTGGAAATAGTTTCTGATCGACTCGGATCGGGAGAGTCTGACCAACTTTGTATGATGCATCCCGATGCTTCCAGATACGATGATGCATCCAGATGCTTCCAGATACGATTTGGTTGGACTCCCATTGACTTCTATGGGAGCCTATGTTACTAACCGCTTCAGGAAGACACATTCCCGATCCGATTCGGAAGGAGCAAATGCCGTTGGGAGGCCTTCCTAACTGCATCGTAATTGGGCCATAGCTGGGAATGCTTTCCTAACCGCATCGTAATCGGGCCCCAAGTCTTCTGCCATGTGACACCCGAGCAGGGTGTCTGTTTCCTTGTTCACAACATGGAATGCTGTAGTGACCTCTTGGTCATTTGATCGGACACACACTTTCATGAGTCACTTGAGTGGCAGTGATGTGTCCCCACCGTGTGTGTAGCTTTTGTGTTTGACGGAGACAGAACAGGTTTCAGACAGAGGCGTCAGAACTGTTGGACCCTATAACTATTGTGTAGTTCCTACCAATCTGTAGGACCTACCCGTCTCTGGACAACATAAACTTAGGGTGAGGTGCCTAGACTAATTCCATGCACCCCCGCAATACATGTTGGCCTAGAGACCAGCTAGCTCACAGTGCCACTGTAAGTCACCATAACCCAACCAGGGAGCGAATGGTTTTTGGCACCCACTGAACATGACAGCCCTGACCCCTCAGGGATTATGGTAACAGATCTAGAACACTTTTGCTCAGACACTTGTGCAATCTTGTTCTCAGACATATATACAGAGAATACACAATGGAACGTTTTCAATACATTTATTGAACCAACGTTATTCTTGTATAGAATACATGTGTTGCAATAATCAATAGACAGAAGCAGATGAAAGGGATTACAAACACCAAAAAAGTAAATAGTAGATACAGTTCTACCATGGTGCTTTGACAGTGTATATATGCAGGCATATAAAACAAGATAGTAATTAGGCGTACTGCTATTATGCAATTCCTAAGCTGTGTATGTCTAGAGTGTGTGTAGGTGTAGAGCCAAGAATCCCCCCACAGGATGATCCAATCCCATTACCTGGCAGGAAAGAATGTATGACCCCTTCTAGGTCATGAATTGGACACCTCTCACAGAGATGTCAGACACCTGAATGGCTAAGTCTCACTATGCAGGGATCCTCGGTGTCAGTTTAAGTGTCTTCTCTGCTAACCCCCGGAAATGCTACTTTATTTATAATAAAAAGCATCCTTGTGATGTGCACACAGATTAGCATTGTTGTGTATACGTAGATAGCCCTGTCACCCCATGGATGAAGACAGAACGACATTTGTATATTGTGGGTAGAGGTGTAAACAAAAGTAGTTTCAGAGAAACTAATCCTACATTGTCACGCACACGAATATGTGCAAAGATCACAGCCAATAATGTTATTGTGTAGAAAAGAGAACTATGTAAGAAAACGAGCCGCTGTGCTACATGGGCCTAACTCAGGGATATAATAACAGTACATTCATGGAGGCCCCTGTGTCGATGAGGGCCTTGATGACTGATCCAGCTGCATCGACCACGCAGATTAGTTGTGGCCTTCTGTGCCATTTGAGATACTCTGTGAAGGAGATGAGGAAGGCTTCCTCCTCTTCCTCCGAGGGTGACTCGTCTTGCTGGCCACCCTCCCACGTGTCCCACTTTGCTGCTTCCTGGTGTTCTGTGTCAGACAGTGAAAGCTGATGGATGGCTTTCGTCTGTGTCCACTGCACACGGGCTCCTCAGTCTCTAAGTCCTCCCCTGCACACCTTGGCAAAGTGGTTCGGCTTACTGCAGTTCAAACATGTCCTCCTGCATTGCCCACCTGATGATGCTGACATGTTATATGTGAGACAACAAGGACCCCCTGATAAGAATCAATTTCCTGGGTCAGGGCAATTAATATGTGTGAACAAAAATACCCAGGCAAAATACCAATACCTACTAGCACATTAAAGGTGGCATATGCCACACACGTAGTAATAATAGTCAACTCCTGTTTTTACAAATGGAATACATTTTAATTCCTTATACAAAACATAATATTTGATAAAATCGATATATATTTATAAACACATGATAAAATATTCCAGCATTATAGCATATGCATAACTTCATGCACACAACATTTGTTACATATAAAAACTGTTGGATGGTTTCCTGTCTACGCGTTTCGACACTAAGGTGTGTCTTCCTCAGGACTGTACCATCATAGTGCTGTTTTAAACTGTTGCTTCTATATGGATCAGACTACCAGAAGGATAAAGTACGATATCGTATTTGTAACTGCCGCACAACGAGAACTGATAAATCTTGTTTGTGTCTTCAGTTTTTATATACGTTGATATGAATATAAAGGGTAGATAAATCAAAGCACGTCGATATGTTAAAAACGGGAAAGTTGTTTTTCCTATTTAACTTTCTCCTGGGTGGTGGTTTCTAGGCTGTGTCAAACAGCATGAATCCAGATAGACGTCAGCATTTGGCGATCTTTAGGCTTTAATCACACACTAATTGAGCCGACTGACTGCAGTAGTCACACGGTAACATCCGATATCTGCGACAAACGGTATGGCGCCGTGTAGCGTAGATCAAAGTAACCGTAAGCGGTTCGGCGTTCTGCGTTTAGGCGCTTTTAAATGGACCGGCTGTAGACGTTCCCCGGCGGCATCTAATATTTTTGGCATATAATAACAGTACATTCATGGAGGCCCCTGTGTCGATGAGGGCCTTGATGAATGATCCAGCTGCATCGACCACGCAGATTAGTTGTGGCCTTCTGTGCCATTTGAGATACTCTGTGAAGGAGATGAGGAAGGCTTCCTCCTCTTCCTCCGAGGGTGACTCGTCTTGCTGGCCACCCTCCCAAGTGTGGCACTTTGCTGCTTCCTGGTGTTCTGTGTCAGACAGTAAAAGCTGATGGATGGCTTTCGTCTGTGTCCACTGCACACGGGCTCCTCAGTCTCTAAATCCTCCCCTGCACACCTTGGCAAAGTGGTTCGGCTTACTGCAGTTCAAACATGTCCTCCTGCATTGCCCACCTGATGATGCTGACATGTTAACCTTGGGCATTGCGGTTTTCCTCCTTGTGGAGATGGCGTCTGCGTGCTCTACTTTCACACTGTGTGTTCTGCTGAGTAGTTGTGTCATAGCCATGTCCATCTCATTGGCCCTCGCGGCTCATAGATCATGTAACCTCACCATGATGATGATATCATCCATACTGACGTTGGGCTGTTGTAATATGAGGCCCCTCAGGGTCTTGTTCATGCACCCTTGGATGATCTGCACACTGATGTTCAAAGGCTTGTCATCTGCTGTACACTTGCTGGTCAGCTTGTGGAGGCAGGCATAGAAAAGGTCACTTCCTTCTCCTTCACACTGGTGAGCCTGGCGGCGCTTAACGCATTCAAAATCAGGATTTAGCTGGTGGTCAGGATTCTTTATTTGATGATTAAAAATCACCATAAAAGTACAGACATACAATATACACTCAGTTCATTAAAAAAAAAAAACATAAAATTAACATGAATCCCAATATAAGTACAACAAAGTCACAGTAGGTTAAAAATACATTATAAACCTTTAAAAACAATCACAGAAGTCTCACAATCCCCCCCCCTCTAGTTGCCCTCAATTGAACCGCTACTTTAATAAAATTAATGATGCAGCACAGTGTAAGGAGATCAGTCGCCTGTTGTAGAAAGATCAAGGCCTCTTGAGCACATTTTATATTAGATCTTTTTAGGATGTCTACCAAGAATCTACGCCTAGGTTCAGAGTAAAATGAACATAACAGTACTGCCGAGACCTGTTGTCGCAGCCGCAGGTTCCCTTCTGCTCAATTGTAAGTGAATACCCTAGTGGTGATCCCAATAAATATGGTAAAAGATTGAGCCTAAAACGGTTCATTAAAAACCTTTCCTGTGCATTATGTATCAAATATAGATAAGGTTCCATTCCTTCTGTGGTCTACAAGGTTATATGCACACACCGTGGTTTTAGCCCTTTCTAGCTCTGTTCTCTGTGTGGCTTTGTATGCCAAAAACGCTTTTTTAACAATCATCTTATGCTGAGGGATAATCACTGTCGGATCGGCAAAGAGATTCCCGAGGCCCAGGGTTTCCAATACGGACTTAACATAACTGAGCCACGGGATTCGCAACCATTTTTCTCTGCCCAAGAGGTCCTTCATTATTTCCCTGCTTAAGCTCGCCTCTGGATTTACCCAGATTTTAAGCCAAGCTAGGTTTGGCCTAACTTTCACCAAATCTTCAAGGTAGGGTATCCCTAACTCCCTGTGTGCAATTGCAGCAGATGGACTATGTGGGGCTTTCAGGACGGAGCGTAGATATTTATTCTCCTCCCGCTGCAGTTGGCAAATATTTGCAAAGACCCACACCTCTGCCCCATAAGTGACTTTAGAGCAACACATTGAGTTATACAAGTTCATCACCTGTTCACGGCACCACCTCCCCAGCCTTCGGCCATAACCTGCAATTGCCCCGTTGGTGACATTCATTTTGCGTCAACGTTCCTCCACCAGGCAGTTAAATTTTAATAACCGTCAAATAGTAAGCCCAGATACGAGAATGATTTAACCTTCTCTATCTTGTGGCTCCCTATCGTGAAGGTACATTTGTTGCACTGCCATTGGTGGCGAGATTGAAAGGATTAACCCACCAACTCGAGAAGCTAGAAAAGGACATTGGGGAAATCAAAGTGGGAATTAAGGATTTATCCAAATCAGAACTAGAGCCCCAACCCCCTGTCCTGCTTCCAATCACTATTGCCCAGAATGAAACAAAAACCACCAATTTGCCCAAACCAAAACCCCGTAAAATATTACCCATTAACACAGCAGTGATAAATAGCAAAAATAACGTTAAGAAGACACAGGAAGGATTAACATCAGATAAACTTGGAAATGCCCCGAAATTGAATCCTGCCCCCAAATCCATTGGCCAAGAAAAATCTGCCAGGACACTCCCAGCCAAGAGGCTTAGAGTAGAACTGCCCCCGGAAGTGGTTCCGTATGTAGCGGTCCTCACCGGGGTGTCAGTCTTAGCGGATGGTTGTGGAGAAGATCAAAGTGGGCTGAAAAACAAAGTCATACATTGGCTGACGCAGAATTGCCCACTACCACCACAAATAAATGGGGCAATTCTTAACGTTAGGCGTCTCCCTCTGGCTGGGTCAAAGAACTAAGGACTTAATGGGTGACATTGTTATAATACATTTTCAAGATGACAGAGTTGTCAGATACATTGTAAATGGGTTTCCACAATATGCTGGTAACTCAATTACTGTACGTGATCTGACTTACTTTTACCCCAGAGGAATAGTTGCCCCGGTATCCAATCTCAGGCCCTTGGTTTATCAACAGAGCAACTATACAGGCCCCTCACTTTGTCATCAGAATTTTGTTTTTGGGCCTTCATTTCAAAGGCAGGAAGGTAGTTCCAGACCATTCTTTCACCATCAAGCTGATTACTCCTTGCCCACTTTTAATCGCTTAGCAACATTAGCGGGCATGGACTTTGCTTAGGGGGTATAGCAGATAATGAAGTCGCTGGACTACAAAAGGTTCTCTCCCTACTTGTAGAGCCAACCAAAACTAGAAATGTACATGTTTCTTCCCCAAAGCATACTTGGTCCCAAAATATATTGATTGAGAACGTGATTGAAGATGAGGGGCAACCAGTTCATGCACAAGTTTCAGGCTGGGGAGGCAAAAGGGGGGAGGCAGCTGACGAGGTAGTCAGAATTGTGTCCTGGAATATAGCGGGTTTGGCTGCCAAAATTAATAACAAAGAATGGCGCCACTACATAAGCAAATTCTCTATAATCTGCTTACAGGAAACTTGGGCAGTCGACAACAGCTCAATACACATACAAGGGTACAAAGGTTTCTTTGTCCCGGCAAGGAAATCTAGACCAGGTAGGGCTATGGGTGGGTTATCAGTATATGTGGACCTGAACCTCCCTGGCACATGGTCGACCTCAAATTGTAACTCACATGATATCCAAGAGGTGCGGCTCAAGGGTAAAGGACTTAATCTGACAATGTTCAATACGAAACATGCGAGCGATGGGGTGGCCCCGCTGAGAACTACTAAAACTAAACACCCTCATGATGCTCAGCGGTGGTTCACAGATCAATTAAAACTGGACAAATTGGCCCTTAGAGAAGCCGAGCGCCGTTGGAAGCGTAATTATGACCCACTACTAAAAACTGCTTATGTTGATTTATTAAAACTGTACAAAAAATCTATCTTACTGGCCAAAACCTCCTAATTCTCTCAGAAAATCCTCAGTTCTGCCTCTAAAACCAAGGATATTTTTTCAATCATAGAGGAACTTTCCCTGCCCGACCGTGTTAATGCCCAACCCCAACCCTCACAAGTCCTCTGCGATTCCCTTAATTCATTTTTTATTGACAAAATCACTACTATCAAAAACAATATCCCTCCCCCTTCTTCGTCTGCTGACTGCTCTTTACCCCCCATGAATCCTTGTTGTTTTAACGAGTTCCCTCCCATTTCCCAGACAGAGTTCATCTCCCTGCTACATGCGGTCAGCTCAGGTTCCCCTAACGACTGTTGTCCCCCTCAGATCATGAAAGCCGCCTCCTTGGCTTGTCCTGGTCCCCCCTTGGCACTTCTTAACAACTAACCATAAATGAGGCACATGCACACTGGTATCATCAGGGCTTTAAGTGGGACGAAAAAACTGGAGCATCTCTCAAAGGGGAGTGACCAATGTAATTAAGGGAGTGGCTTAAAACCGGTAAGCTAAAAATCTGAGCTCAACATAGTGTGCCGCCCGACTTGTATTTTACTGTTTCTGTCCTTGCATCCAGATATATGATACAACAAGTAACATTATACCTACTACAAGTCAAGACTATTGGCTTTGTCAGTGGTTGTTAGTAGCATAAGATAAATAGGCAGCAACTATAGCTTATATATAATATTGAAAAAGCTTACACTTAAAGCCCTGGTGACACCACAACAATTTTGCTGCTCCTGCTTTCAAAAAGAGAAGGGGAATGCAGAGAGAAAATGGCTCTCTTTAAAGGATTTCCCCTACAACGCTCACCTGGCATGAGGTCATGCCGTAACTTCTCCACTAGTGAGAAGTGAGCAATGTGAGCATGCGCACATTTATGTGCCTGCTGTCACTGCAGTCCAGGAAAAAACTGACCGCCTGTGCCAGGGCACAAAACAGAGCCCGATAGAGACCCGTTTCTAGGACCCCTTAAAAAAACTGCTAGTGCTCACCACCAGTGAGACCCGACCCACTTAATGCCGTGGGTATCATTGTGTGGGCAGAAGCCCTTCTGCAGTTCCAGGCCTTTTTATATCCTCTGGCAGAGGGTGCAGAACAAGTACATCCGTCAGCTCCGATAGTGGCCAATGGCTAAGGACACAGGGGTTGGGAGAGCTGTCAAGGATGAGAAAGGGAAACCTTTCAGATGAAGGGGCCTTGAACCACTCCCCCTACCTGAAAGACTCACCCAAGGCAGCCTCATGCTGGACGGGACCTGAGACAGCTGCCAGGGATAGGAAACCTTTGAGAGGGTGGGGTTTTGAACCCCTTCCCCTGGCAGCCTGATGCTGGGCGGGGCCTGAAACAGCTGCCAGGGATAGGAAACCTTTCAGAGGGTAGGGCCATTTTTTAGAGTTTTATATAGTGCGAACTCGAACCGAAGGTATCAGAGCACTTTACATGTGCACCAGTTACGTGACACCATTTCTTGGGGCAACCACTTACCAAATATACAATTTTTTCTCTGAACATACACCAATCAAGGCTCTGCTCCCAGGCCTCCAAAGTGGGCGGTTGCGCTGCCCCCCACAATTGAGCAATGTTTCGTTTGGCCAACATGAACCCCAGTGTAACCCATTGTGTCTGGGAAATGTTTAAATCTGTGGGCTCCCAAATGTTCAAAAGATATAGTGTCACCTCCGGGCGAAGAGAGATGCACACCACTTTACTGATTGTGTCATGGATCTGGAGCCAGTAAGGGCTAATATGTGTGCCTTCCCAGATGGTGTGCATAAATGTTCCGGTGAGGCCGCAACCCCTCTTGCACTCATGCCTGTGTCAGACCATCCCATGTGTACTAGCCGGGCCCCGTTATGTAGATCCTGTGGATGATTTTAAACTGGACCAGTCTCAGACGTGCCGGAATAGCCACCTCTTTAGGGGAGGACACTGCAGTTTGCCAATCCTCATCATCTAGTCCTATCCCATCCTGTGTCCACTTATCCCGCAGTATCTGTAGAGGGTCTGCCATGTGGTTGATTAACTTCTTATATATCAATGAGATTGTTTTTTTGGGGAGGTGACCGTCTAGAATTCTATCTTCCAGACGGGAGGCCTCGGGGGATCAGAACCCCTAGGAAGCAGTGATGGGAGCGAGTGTGAGACCTGGGCATAACAAAAGTACTCTGTGTCTGCAAGCTCATATTCGCTCCCAAGCGTACTGTAGGACTTGACTCCCCCTCCTCCCCAGATATCCTTGATAGCCAAGATATCGATTAGGTCCAACCTATCGAAGCCCTTCGTTTTCTACAGATCACCCAATTGTTCCGAATGCCAAAGTGAAGTGGCCAGAGTCAACGTATGTCTCCAGCCCAGTGAGTTGGTGGCGTTGTGCCAAATTTGAACGGAATGCTTCGTAGGGCCTGTTAAGGAATTTTTTTTAGGTCAGGAGTATATAGCTCTGCAGTAGGTGCCCCCCGGTAGGAGCCACTTACCCATAGCATAGCCCGGGTCGTCCACACGACCATACATACAGTGATTAATGGCCGCCAGTTGAGAGGCCCAATAATATTTCTTAACATCTGGGAGGCTAATGCCTCCGTCGTACCAGTTTAGCATTAGTTTGTGGAGGGCAATTCGTGGTCTACCATCCCACAATAAGTCCCTCTGTAGGCCTTCGATTTGCTTAAAATAATGAGACAGAACTAGATCTAGGGTGTTTTGAAGGGCATGGAGAAATCGTGGCAAGGCCATCATTTTGAATAGGGTGGCCCTGCCAGAAGCGAAATGGGGAGCGTCTTCCAGTTGGCAATATCACTTTTGAGTCTCCAGAGAGGGGGAAGAAGATTCTGGGCATGGCTGGCCGAGGGGTCAAGTGAGATAAAAAGTCCCAGATACTTAAATCCGGCCGTGTTAATTTGTATTGGACAGTTCTGGGGCAGAACAGGGGGGTCCCAGTAAAACGATTGAAGCATAACACTATTGAACGTTTCCCTGATTCCCTTTTTGTTGACCAATTTTACAATGGTCGTTTTGGGAGGCGCAAAAACGATTTCATTTTCTTCACTCACGACACCCCCTCTTGGTCCACCAGCTTATATAATTCCCTTAACGTCACCTCCTCCTCCTCTATCCCTCATGGGAAACAACTAAAGATTTCCCCCTCTGCGTATTTCAACGGCTCCCTCACCATCTCAATCTATAACAATGGTACTGTCATGATCCAAGGCAAAGACACCTGTCTCTCGTTCTTTGACCACCTCTCCCCCTCCCTACTCCCCTCCTCTGCGACCAGGTTTTCCCCTGACTCTCCATCTAGCTCCACCCATTGCTCCCTTTCTTCTCTCCTGACCCCCATACACTCCAATAGGCTGCACCCTCGGGAGGCACAGGTCAGCCCTCTTCCCTCCCCCCACCTCTCCCTTTCCTCCCACTTCACAGTATGCCCCCCCCCATCATCACGTCAGCCTTATCACTAGCTAATACGCTTCTCGTCCACCGGTACTCCAATCTCATCTCCTCCCCCCTATTCCTACCTGCTACTCCCTTTTTTAGTCCACCCCTCCGACAACCTCCTCCCCCAGCTAACTTTCCTTATGCTCCCCTCATTCCTCCCTCTCCCCCTCTTCTTTACCCCCTCCTCCCCTCGCTTCTTACCCCAATTTCTTCACAATCCCATTGCATCTCCCTCCTTCCCCCCACTCCGCCAGCAATGCTGTGCTGCCCCCTTTACCTCCCTGGTAACCCTTTCTTTCTCCCTCCATCAGGCCCAGCAAAACCATTTCCTTTCTTCAACTTCCCCTTCTCCCAACGCCCCCCCCCCCCCCCCCCCCACTCTGCCAGATGCCGGTTCCCTCACAGCCACCTCTCCTAGCCAACAGGACCTCTCCAACCTCCTCCCCTCTTTTCCTCCCAAACCTCCTACACTCCTATGACACCTCACAGTCCTCCCCTCTCTGTCTCCTTCTTCCCCACCGCCTGGATCCGCACCCATCCCCCCCTAAATATGTCCTTCGTGCAACGCCAACAAAGACAACTCTCCCTTCACCTCTGATACACCAACCCCCGTTCTCAACCTCCACCTTTCCCCACCTATGAACCCTATACCCCAACTCTCCTCCTGTCCCCCCACCTCTCCCTGCCTTCCACCACCTATTTCACCCTCTCCTTTTGCCATCGAGACACCCAACGTTCCGTGCTCTGCCCTACTCTCTCTTGAAAATAAGCTATGCTCTCTTATCACCTCCATCTCCCAGCTTGTAGCTTCCATTTCACTTTTAAGCTCTAAGATTTCAACTCTCCCATCCACCTCAACTCTTTTGGAAAACTCTCACCTTCCCACGAGATGCACCGTGCCCCCTCACCCCATCATAGCCAAGCATAACCTGTCGTCTGCAAACATCGTTCACTCACACAAGCCCTTGAACACCACCCTTCTTCAACCAGCATCTCCGAGTAACCCATCTAGCTACACTATTCCGACCATCTCCTCTTTCAGTACCAAGCATCCACCTAAAACCTCCTGTGCAACCCCGTATAGGTATAATATCCCTTTCACCCTTCTTAGCCCAAGTGCCCCGTCACCAAAATAGTCTCGACAGAGCTGCGCTGTCTGCTCCACAACTGCAGATCTGCAATAAAACAGAAACTCGAAATCTCTAATACCATCACCCTTCACAATATTGACCTTCCTAACTGAGACCTGGTTCAACGATACCTTCTTCTCTATGTTTGATCTCCTATTACCCACAGGCTATTCTATTTTCAGGAATGACAGACCTATCAAAGTTGGGGGAGGTGTTGCAGTCATCTTTAGAAACTCCCTTCAACTGAAGGCTTTTCCTATCAGCGCCTTCTGCACTTTTGAATGTCTATCTCTTGAGCTTCAACTACACCACCGCTCACCCCTCAGATTCCATGTCATATACCGCCCACCTGGCAGCGGCCCTTCGTTTATGGAGATACTCACTGACTTCATCAGCGACCAATACGCACAAAGTGACAATCAGACCTTCGTGGGTGACTTCAATCTCCACTGGGGCTCCCTGCAAGACTCTTCCGCAAACTTGCTGGCCACCTTCCTCTCTACAAACGATCTTATCCAACACTGCACAGAATCAACACATTCTAAGGGCTCAATCCTGGACCTTGTTATTTCTAAAGCAGGCATGCTTTCTATCACTACCTCTATTCACGTAGACTGGTCTGACCACCTCCTCATTTCATTCTCTCTTCACCTAGCAGACTCTATAACTCTTGGCCAACCTAAGAGGGCTACCTCCTGGTTCCGTGACACTAAAAATATTGACACTGTTTCCCTCTGTGAATCAGCTTTGCTGTCACTTCCAAGGCTAGACCCGAACCTAGATGTTGACGATCTCACCTCCCAATGCCTCTCAGTCCTTGCAGTCGAAATCAATAGCGTTGCTCCTCTCCAAAGCAAAAAGAAAAGGCACATTCCCTCAACACCTTGGTTCAACAAATCCCTCTATGAAGAAAGGAAGCACCTAAGACTCCTGGAGAAACAATGGAGGCAAGCACCCTCCAACGATAATTTGGCCACGCTTCGTTCAGCAAGATCCAAGTACCACAAGCACATCTTCCTTGGGAAAGCATCACACTTCAGAACCCTCCTTGACTCAGCCAAAAATAGACCCGGAAAACTATTAGATCTCATCAAGCCTCCTAACTGCTCTCCACCAACCTCCAAGTTGGAGGATTCTACAAAGAAAGCTGCGGATTTTCCTGTATTCTTTGACGAAAAAGTGAAATCACTTGTGGATCAGGTCGCTCATCCTACCCTTCCAGAGGAACGCAAATCACTAGCCATTTGGCAGAACTTCGACCCCATCTCTGAAGATTTCCTCCTCAAGTGCATCCTCGAAACAATGCCCTCCAACCATTCTCTTGACCCTATCCCCAGTGCCATTGCCATTGACTTCTATACCCATTCTCTTCCCTATTGGACCACTCTGGTCAACCTCTCCCTCTGTCAAGGCTCCCTTCCTGTTCCCTTCAAAACTGGGCAGGTCACCCCTCTGCTTAAAAAACCCACTGCTGATGCGAATGACCTCAACAACATCCGCCCCATCACTAACCTACCCTTTCTTGCGAAGATCACAGAAAGATGTGTTGCAAAACAACTCTCTCGTCATATCAAGGACAATGATCTTCTTGACAATTTTCAGTCCGGCTTCATCCAAAGCTGAAGCACTGAAACAGCCCTGCTGCAAGTGATTGATGACGGGCTGTGGATACTCGATTCGGGGGGGTCTTGTCTTCTAATTCTCCTTGACCTTTCGGCAGCCTTTGACACTGTCAATCACAACACCCTCCTCAACACTCTTCAACAGAGAATGGGCATGGAGGGCACTGTGCTTCAATGGTTTGCTTCCTTCCTTTCTGTAGATCCCAAATGATCAAAATAGCGGACAGTCTTTCATCTCCTTCAGCGGTAAGTCAAGGTGTTCCTCAAGGCTCTATATTTAAACCCACATTGTTCAATCTCTATTTGGAACCTCTGGGAGATCTCTTAAGTAAATATGGGGTCCACTATCATCTCTACGCAGACGACACTCAAATCTACCTCAAGGTTGCCTCCACTCACGATCTCTCCGTCCTAAGTTCTACTCTCGACTCCATTCAAAACTGGATGTCAACACATCAACTGATTCTGAATCCCTCCAAAACTGAATTCCTCCTCCTCTCCTCCTCACTTTCTCCTCCCCGGTTCAATCATGGATGGACCAGATGAATCTGCTGAACAATAAACCCATCATTGTCGACAGCGCAAAATCCCTTGGTGTCATACTTGACACAATACTCAATCTACTCTCCCACGTTAATTCAATTGCAAAGTCTGCTTGATACCAACTGCACCTTCTTTGGGGGATTCGTCGCTTCTTCCCGGAGCATGACCTTAAAACCCTGGTCCAATCGCTGGTCCTCTCCAGACTGGACTACTGGGGTCATATAGGTACGGTGGACAAAGTTGAAATGTATAAGTTTAAAACGTGCATTGCAGGAGACCTTACGGGTCAAGAGCCCGATTCTTTTACGTTGTGCAGGTTCCAGCTCCACCCCTAGATCTGCCTCCCAGGCCGCCCAGGCCGGCGCGACCAGGGGGTCGAGTCCCGACGCATGGCCGAATAGAGTAGGGAAATCAGTCGTTTACCTCTCCCACAGGATAAAATAATGTCGAGAGTATAGGTGAGCGGAGGCTGGGGTCACGTTGTTCTGGCCACGTCCTGTAGGCTCCTGTAGTGGAGGTATTGTCCCCTACTCAGCCCAAAAGACTCCGTGGCACGTTCAAAGGACACAAAGGAGTTGTCTGGGTAGAGGTCAGTTAGGGTCTCATACCCGCCACAGCGCCACTCACGGTAGGACATGTTCTCCTCCAACCGGAGTACCGGGGCCAAGACCCACACCGGAAGCTCCCTATGAAACGGGGCCCGCTTGAGTACCTTCTCGACAAATCGCTGCCAAATCCCCGCTGTGTGACGCACCACATATGGTAAAGTTTCATCGGCTCCACGACCCTGCATTAAGGCCTCCCTCAGAGTCTTTTCATTCGCCGTACCTGCCAGCAGTGCCAGTTCCCAGTTCTCCTCATCGGCGAACCACCTTGCGGCTGGGAGAAGCTGCGCTGCATAATAATATAAGTCAAATCTCGGGGCCTCTAGGCCTCCCTCTTCCCAACATCGTGTTACTGTGCGTAAAGCTACTCTACTGCGCCCGCTCGCCCAAAGCAGGGAGGTAAGGAGCGAGTCAAGTGTGCGAAACACTCGTGGGGCAACGGACACAGGGCATTCTGCAATACGTTCAAAATCTTGGGGAGCATCACCATTTTGGCGATCGCTAAGCGCCCCATAAGGGAGAGAGGGAGTGTGTTCCAAAAGTAAACAGATTTGTGGAGAGCTTGGAGTACTCTGTCCTCGTTGTACGTGAGCAGGGCCTCATCTGATGCGGCCACCTGTATGCCAAGGTAGCGGAACGCCTCCCGCTCACAACGCAGACCCAAATACGGTATATCTACACCTGGGTCCGGAATACAACCCGTCAATGGGAAGACCAGAGATTTATTGAGATTAATGCGCAACCCAGAACCCGCACCAAAGCGGTCCAGGGTCCGCATCAAGACGTGGAGCGCCTCGGAGGGGGAAGTTAGATAGAATAGTGCGTCGTCGGCATAGAGTGAGACTACATTAACAGTGTCACCTACCGTGATTC
Source organism: Lissotriton vulgaris (assembly GCF_964263255.1). Lineage (NCBI taxonomy): Eukaryota > Metazoa > Chordata > Amphibia > Caudata > Salamandridae > Lissotriton > Lissotriton vulgaris. The sequence goes on from NC_141687.1 coordinate 61,137,457, forward strand.
CCCATTGCTGTAGATCTGCATGGGCGGAGACGGCAAGGGGTTCAATCGCGAGAGCGAATAGAAGAGGGGAGAGAGGGCAACCCTGACGGGTGCCTCTCTCCAGTGGCCATTCCTCCGATCGGGCCGACCCCAGCCGAATCCTGGCACGGGGCGCTCCATAGAGCACCCGGATCCAATTGCGAAATCCTGGCCCAAACCCCGTCTTCTGGAGCACCTCCATCAGATACCCCCAATGTACCGTATAAAAGGCTTTAGCCAAATCAATTGACACCAGCACATGAGGACCCTCTCTTCCCCGTACTTCATGTAGGACATGATTTAAGCGGCGTAGATTCATCGACGTATTACGACCTGGAATAAATCTGCATTGGTCCGAGCGGATCAATTGAGTCATGTGTGGGGCGAGGCGAGTGGCTAACAGTTTAGTAAGGATTTTTGTGTCCGTATTAATCAAGGTGATGGGACGGAACACCGCTGGATCACAACTATCTCCGCCCGGTTTCAAAATCATGTAGACTTCCCCTTGATTCATGGTCGGTTGAAGAGTGCCCGTATGCAGAGCTTCATTGTAAACTTGCAACAGGAGAGGAGCCAGAAGGTTCCCAAAAGAGTGATAAAATTTGGCCGGGAATCCGTCCCCGCCAGGGGTCTTAGCTCGAGGGAGGACGGCCAGCGCCACGCTGATCTCGCCCAATGTCAGTTTAGTCTCGAGTTCCTTCACTGCCGCCTCCGGCAGGGTTTGGAGGTCCAAGTCTTGTAGGTATGAACAGTAAGAGTCCTCCGTAACCAGTGGGTCAGCCTCATATACAGCCTGCAGATGGGATCGGAGGACCTCAAGGATATCTGACTCTGAGTGGACCATAACACCACTCCAGTTTCGTAAAGCAACTATGCGAACTCCCGGCGAAGGATCCAGGCCAATAAGCGGCCAGATTTGTCACCTTCGCGGTGGAGACGTTGCCTGTACTGGCCCAACGTAAATTTGTCAAGGCGGGTGAGGATGTCATGTATCGACACCTGAGCTTCCTTCTCCATCCGCTGGTCCAATGTGTCCGGATCGGGTCGGGACTGGGCGCGTGGAAGCACCACCTCTGCATCGTGCAGTTCAGACAACAACTGCTTCCGGACATCGTAGGTGAGGCCCATACAGGCTCCACGCACCACCGCCTTCAAGGCTTCCCATTTAGTAGAGTAGGGCAGACTATCGCCCCCCCCAGTTTAGCTCTATACAGTTCGATAGAGTCGTCGCCACATGGTCCTTACCCACCTGATCCTGAAGAATGTCTGTGGGCATTCGCCAGGTGCGGGGACGGGCAGCTCGATCAGCCCACTGCGCCATGCACGTCACTGGGGCGTGGTCCGACAGGTATCGGGCCTGATGAGTAACCGTCAAGGTTAGAGACGGGGTGAGATTAGCCGCAAGAATGCGGTCCAATCTGCTATGGGTGCCATGTGTCGGAGTGTAACACGTGTAGAGCTTCTGGGCGGGATGACATGTTCGCCACATGTCTAGAGCCCCCAGATTGTGCATCACTTCCCGAAGACGCGCCGTCATACGGGGCTTAGTGCCCGTCCGGGGTGGGTGGCGATCCAACTCCGGGTGCAAGACGCAGTTAAAGTCCCCAAACCAGAGGAGGGGCGGATCTAGATCTGAGGCTACAAGATCTTGGATTCGAGAGAAGAAGGCCGGATCATCGGTATTCGGTGCATAGGAGTTAAGGAGTAGCAATTCTTTGTCATCTAACCTAAGCCGCACTAGTAGATACCTGCCATCAACGTCTGCTTCGATATATTGGACAGCGCAAGGGATCCCCGGGGCCACCCAAATGAGGACTCCTCTGGCATATGTGGAAAAGGAGGAGTGGAAGATCTGACCTCTCCATTTCTTGGACAGCCGCTGTGCGCCGTCGTCATCTAGGTGGGTCTCCTGTACACAGGCTACCGAAACCCCATGTCGTTTAAGGAAGGAGAGGACCCTGGTCTCTTGGTGCAAGTACCCAAACCACGCACATTCCAAGTTAAAAATGTAAAACCCATGGTCGATGATTACGCCCATCCGGGCCACAGTATATGTACACTATGACCTGCCGCCACTTGGCCCCCACTCTAGTTAGACCGGAAGGGTAGCCCTGTCAGTGAGCCACACAGATGTCGGATTCAATATGCATATGATGCCAGCAATAACTTCTACGTTAACCTTAGCCCATCCTCCAAAACCCCTAGAACTCGGAACTTCTTCAAAAACATGTACCCCCCCCCACCCACGAGCAAAAGGATAGCAACAAAGAAAAACGCCACCCCGCCCTTCCCCTGCCAGTGCCAGGACGTACACAGCCACCCCATACAACTCACTCAACACACACTCACACACAACACACCAAACTCACCCACCCTCCCCCCCAGCTCCCTAAGAGACCCAGTGGTTTTAAGATAGTTCCCGGGCATGTCTACTTATATCAGTTATTAGTACGGGCGACATGCTACTCAGGAAGAAAGTTGGCCCCCCACCTTCATCTCGTACCTGGGTCCATCGGGGCACAAGTCCTCTGCTTCGGCTAGGTATCGAAAACCCCTTTAGTGTCAATGAAAAGCAGTGGTGGACCAACAGAGTTTCAACATGAGGTCCCCCAAATCAGAGGACAACAGAGCGCACAACAGTATATAACTCAGGCCAATAGTTTACTCCATCCTTGGTTCAGAGAGGGCAGTCTCCGGGATCACCGGGGCTGTAGAGTCTGTGTCCAGCGGTGTTTCTTGTAAGGTGTCTGGTGCCAACATCTCACCAGGGACGGAGGCCCCAGGGGACCCCGGTCCCACCCTCATCGGTGATGTTCTCATATGGATATCGCCATCCGCTCCCACCGTAACTCAAGTCTCAGGAGAACCACGGGATCCAGATTGGCGTCTTCCTCTACCTCGATGCTTCCTCTGGGGTCTGGTTCCCCAGGTTTCACGGGGGCCACCACGCTCACCTGGGGGCAGGTCATTTCCCCTAATCTCAAGCCACTCCATACCTCCGCCGGGGACTCGAAGAAGTGTGCACGGTCCTGGGAGAGCACCTTAAGCTTGGCTGGATATAAAAGCACGTACTGGAGTTTCATTTCACGGAGCTTTTGTTTAACTCCCAGGTAGGATTTTCTTTGTTCCTGCACCTGTTGGGTATAGTCAGGGTAGATGGACACGCGGCTGTTCTCAATTGTTAGGGACTCCATTTCCCTTGCAGCTCTCAGAATACAGTCACGGTCCTTATAGTTCAGTATCTTTGCGATTAGAGCCCTAGGAGGTTCACCTGGGCGCGGAGGGAGCACAAGGGCTCTATGTGCTCGCTCCACGATAAAGACACTGGACAGTCCAGTCGGGCACAGGTGAGTGCGGATCCAGGTTTCCAGGAAGCTTTCAGCATTTCCTGCCTCCAATCGTTCCGGTACACCCAGGACTCTGATGTTGCTTCGACGGGCCCTACCCTCCGCGTCCTCGGTGTGTAGATGTAAGTTGCGCAACTGATTTTTGTAGAGAGGCCACCTCACTTTGTAATTGGGTAATGTTGCCCTCCGCGTCTGATACCTTGTCCGCCACCTTACGGAGATCAGTTCGGAGTAGATTCACATCTTTAGAGACAGTCTCTATCTGCCTCTCCAGGGCAGAGTGGGATCCCTGAATAGCCCTCAAGATCTCTGCTCTAGACGGTTCCGCCGGTCCCTCTCCTCCGTCTGACGTGTGATCCTCTGCGAGGGTAGACGTGGAGTAGTATATTGTACAATGGTGTTATGTTGGGAGGATTTTGAGGATCTATCTTTGCGAGTCGCCATCGTGAGAGGCAGATACCGCTCCCATCCAGTACGTTCCAGAGGGTTCTCCCCAGGCCCCACCGGTCAGAGAAGTAATGCACGAGTGGGCCCAGGCCGGGAACCGCAGGAACGATGAGGTCGCGCCAGGCAGCACAGGCAATCGCAGTGTGGGCAGTGTCCAAGCCAGGCCGGGCGACCCAGTAGCAAGTATAAAGTGGAGGAAGCAAGCTCCCGTCCCCCTTCAGTGTAGGAATGCTTGTGGGGGTCAAAGTCCGGCACCTGTAGTAGTAATGAGGAGATAGGCGGCCGGCACGTACACCAAGGCAACTTGCAGTACACCCCTCACCTCCAGTCGGTATTAGCACGACTCCCAAGGCTCCAGGAGCGTTCCCCCAGAGGAGCCCACAGTTGCAGTCCAAGTTGAGTCAAAGATCTCCTCCGCCACGTGTGCCCACAGCGCAATGAGGGAAGCGCTTCAGTACTCAGACAAGACGTTGGGCGAGTGGGGGAGGGGCGCTATCATGGTCGCATCTCTTGTTGCGCCGTGTCCCGTGTCTCCCCCAGGTTATCAAAGGACCGCTAACTCCCGACGAGGGAATCAATGCAGATCTCAGTTCGGAGGGGGGGGGGACAGGTCCGCAACCCCCGCAGTGCACGGCGGAGGAAGTAGGCCAGGCTGGCCGCCCGACAGCTCCGAGTTCGCCCCACTCGATGTTCGCCTCCAACAGGAGCCAAGGCAACAGCACTGTCATTCGCCCTCGTGCTTCACAGGCCCCTCGGAGTCTCGGGGGCCAACCAAGCGATCTCTCGCAGTATCGACACTCGGTCGGGAGCCCCGCTGCAGGAGCGCAGCCCGGAAAGGGCAGGCGCAGCTATCCCCCAACTCCGGTTGGCGTATATCACCGGGGTCCCCCGCCGGCCCTCCTCCGCTTCTCAATGCTCACCGGCTGCAGACTGTGGTACGCCGGGGTCTGCCAAGGACACGCCCGGCCCAGGAACAGCAGTTTGTCGCGTCTGGGTGGGCCACTCGCACAGCGGCACCGCGCCACAGGCCCAGACCGCGGCGTCGCTTAGATCAGCCTGGAGCTCCGATCGCCGACAGTGCCGCCGTCTCTGTTTACAGTGGTTCCACGGACCGCTCCTTCAGCACAGGGGTCCCATTCGAGTCAGGAAGGCTTCCAGCTAGTTTTCCAACCGATTTAACAGCCCAGGCAGGATCTTATGGCAGGATTTACGGGTCCTCGGGACGGAGCTTGTGGAGCTCACGTCCTGTCGGCCATGTTGCTTGGCCACGCCCCCCACAATAATACATTCTTAATGCAAATCATAAAATGTCTTCACAAACTAAACGATATATAAAGAACCTTATGATTGATGAGAACGAGTAAAAACGAGATTAACTTTTGACTCTTAATTGCCAATATAGATCAATCTTGTCTATATTTATTTCTCTGTTCATAAATTGTGCATGGGACCATTGTTGTTTGAAATCATTATGTTCCCCGAGGTCCTGTGCTGACTCATTGGGGCTCCCTTGTTGTTTAAAAACGTAATGTGCGCAATCACCTGATTGCAAGGGCTTTACTGCCTTCCACTTATACCAAGTGGGTCGCTTTCCTCTCACTTAAGCACCTGCTAGGTTATTATTCGCTTGCTTTCACCACCTCTTTCCCTCCCCCACCTCCCATCCTTTTTATACTGTTATGTCTGATCAGCCCCACTCCTACACTCTGAGGAGTATATTAAAAAGATCTGAACAGGCCCCTCCTTATTTACGGATCAAGAAGACATTTCCACAGCAGGTAGTTCCTATCTCTCTGAAAATTTGGAAAAACAGCGGAAGAAATATGTTCGCTTAGAACTAATGACATTGATGCTTACGGAGTATCTATAATCCAATACCATACCGCTGTGGTTGCAAGTGAGGAATATCCCTGGCGTGTTCACAGATAACCCCAAATACATCTCTGGCTTCAGCCATATAGGCACTACATGCTCAAGACATTGGTTAGTTTTGGGCATTGAAACTGCCTCTGAAGAACTCAAAAAATTGGATGAAATCATCAAAGATCTAGAAAAACAGATTAATGATAACAACACTGTCCCTGAAGCTAAAAAACTTTTAGACAAGGTTGAGAAAACTATACTTGAGTTCCACCGCATTGAACAAAATAAAAAATCAAACAAAGTAAAAAAGGACATCAAATGCTTTACTCAAGAACGCACCTACCCCTACCGTCACAAAGATTTCTATACAAATTGGAATTTTAACCATAATCCCCAGAACCCAAGACTTTGGGGTCGATTCAATCAAAGAAACACTGTTGTGGGATTCACTGATTCCTCTTCCGAATCATCTGACAACTCAGATGCAGGGGAGGGAAGTAGCGGCCCTACACGTAATCAGAAGCCCCATTTTTTAGAGAGGGGTGGGCAAGAACCCCCCAAAAGGGGCCGCGTCAAACAACAACCGAGATGGTACAACCCCCCAGGGGAGAGACTAACCAGACAGAAATTCTACCAGTGGTAATGGGCGCAAATAACTCGGATATGAGTATTCCCTTGTTTAACTTATCCAATCACATTCTCTCTAGCCAAGAAATCTCTATTCTGAGCAAGGGACTATCATTTGTGCCCACAACGTAGCCTAATTTTCTAGACCTCCAAACAGAGTTACTTGGGTTCTTTAGAAAAAGTAGACTCCGGGCGTTCTTTGACCTTAATCCAACTGAATCTAAAAACACCATTACACCTTTTAGACCCCCTTCTACTTTCTTCCCTACATCTAATATGATCCCTAAGGAGATCAATACGTTTGAGAAAGTCATCCTTAAAGAAACTTCTGAACTGGAGAAAAACACCTCCTTATCCTATACAACATCTCATTAGATGAGAAAAGGGCAATCTCCACACTACGGAATAACAATGGTCTAATTATTAAGCAAGCAGACAAGGGCGGGGGCATTGTTTTGCAAAATATTGACGATTACAAAGTAGAGCTTAGGCGACAAGTCTCCAACACTGATCACTATTGCCTGCTACCCACCAACTCTACCAGAGAGCTTCAAAAACTCATCAAACAAATCACCACGGAAGCACATGAAAATGGCTTCTTGAGCAAACATGAACTGAACTTTCTCAACGTGACCGATCCTAGGATTTCGGTTATCTATACCCTTCCTAAGATTCATAAAAATCTTGACACTCCGCCTGGCAGTTCCATTGTGTCTGGGTGTGGTTCCGTCCTTGAGCCGTTGGGAAACTATGTTAACTTCTTCTTGAAGGATTTTCTGCCCATTACCACTTGTTTTATCAGGGACAGTATGTACATGATAAACCTTATTTAGAATCACCCCTTTGACCCTGAGAAAGAGACTCTATGTACATTGGACGTAGAGTCTCTTTACACCAACATTCCCCAAAGAGAATCTCTTTTGGTCATGGAAAACATACTCAACAGCAGAACAAGACCACACAGGGTACCCACACTTTTCATTGTTCAACTTCTTGAGATTTGCCTAACCCAGAACTTTTTCATGTTCGACGACCAATACTACCAACAAGTACGGGGGACCTCCATGGGGGCAATTTTTGCCCCAACCCTGGCCATTCTGTATTTGGATTGGCTTGAATGCAATACCATCCTCCCTGCTACCAACCCATTCCATCAAGGAATATTAACGTGGAAGTGTTATATAGATGACATTTTTCTCATCTGGGGAGCATCTCATGACGCCTTGAAAGCCTTCTTACATTGGCTGAACAACAATTGTAATGGTCTCACTTTTACTCTCACACTTAGTAATACCAGTATCCTCTTTCTTGACCTTTGTATTCAACACTAAGAAGGTTTGCTCTACACCTCCCTATTCCGCAAACCCAAGGAGAGAAATACACTACTTAGCTATGATAGCTGTCACCCCAGGGCCCTGAGAGATAGCCTCCCGTACTCCCAGTGCCTGAGGCTCAGAAGAAATTGTTTCCAAAAAGTGGACCATTTCAATGAGGCGAACATACCAGCGGCTAAACTTAGGTGTAGGTGATACCCACGACGGCTGGTCAAGAATGCAATGAAAAGGGCCTGGTTTTGTCCACGTGAGACATTATTGGAACCCAAACCACAGAAGAGTACTGAGAAGTTGGTCTGTGTTACCACTTTCTCTATGGTGTCCAATAAAATCCGTCAGAGTATAAAGAAAAATTGGCATATCTTAAACTCCAGTACTCTTGATTTGGAAATGCCCATTTTTGCTTTCAAAAAGAACAAAAACTTGAAAAATCATCTGGTTAGGGCTGCTCTCCCATCAACAAGTAGTCCAAATACCACACTCAATGATCTCTGATTACTACCGCCCCTCAGGAGCCATGCCAAATGTGTTAATTATGTTGCATGTGATTTTTCAATTGACTGTAAAGAATTTATTTTTAAAGATGTGAAAAATGAGTTGAAAACATTTACAAATTGTAATAGCTGTAATCTTGTGTATGCCAACTTTTGTCCATGCAATTTGATTTATGTGGGCCAGACGATACAGAAAATTAAACTTTGTATCTCGCAGCACCGGAGTACGATTAGATGTAAAACCGCCAATGCCCCATGGTCGAACATTTCAATACCAAAGGACACAGTGAAAATGACATACGCTGGACCGGAATCAACCAAATAATCTTACCTCCCAGAGGCGGTGACCTCACAAAACTACTAAACAAAGAGGAATTAAAATGGATTATCAAGATGGACAGTCTCAATTCTGGATTGAACCTACAAGAAGATTGGACCACCCTAATCTAATCCAATCAATTTACGGAGACTGCTATGTACCCTACATAAGAACTGTACAATACATGTGGCCTTTTCACAAAACCTTACTGTACATTACATGTGGCTGATTAACAGAAACTTAATGATTTTCTTCTCTTTATGTATTAATTTGTCCTTTAACATTGTCTTCCTCTGTCCTCCCCCTTCTATCACTGCACTCTACCTAACACAGTGCGTGGGTCATTACTCCAAGATGGCTGCCAGTATATACCCTTTGGTTGCCCTCTACCTATATCCATGCCCAGTTCCCTGCCTGCAGAGGGACCCTTCCAAGATGGATGCCATGTCTGTTCCGGGGCCGTCCTTTCTCCATTTCATGCCCGGCTCCCGCCTATCAGAGCTGCCCTTACTTATAAATTGTACATTGTAAATTGATACTTGTATAGCGCACTACTCACCCGCAAGGGTCTCAAGGCGCTTGTACGAATACCGCTGTGGAACCCATTGTTGCTTTCCCTGTGAGGCGTCCACTCCTGGGCACCCCCAAGGGGGAGGCCAGGCATCCTTAGCATTGTGGGGACCGTTGTGGAGATTAAGCAAGCTAATGCCCAGAGTTGCAGAGTGGGACTCCATGATTGGAATAGGCACCGAGGCGAGAATTATCAGGTCCGTGGAATTTTGAGCCCAAGACCCGCCGAGGCAGGGAATTGAACCCTGGTCCCGGGCTAGACCTCTGCATCAGGGTCTGCCGCTCTAATCATTGAGCCACACTTCTCCACTTATGGTAGAATTCCATCCCGAGATAGGCAACTGCATTCTCAGGGAGGAACACACCCCGACTGACCCGGTAAGCGCCAGTAGTCATGTCCCGATCGCACTAGAGTACCTACTCCAGATTGGACCTGCCCTTAACTGCCCGCTTTCTTTCTCAGGGGCCCTTTTCCAAAATTACGCGATCGAGCTGACGCGTCTTTGACAAGCCCCCGTAACTGGTAAGTCATTTCTACCGTGCTAGATACTGCCCCTTTAGTTTTCACTCCACGGCGGGTCCCGCCTAATGACCTCTCTCTTCCCTCCCCTGGGCAGCTTTACCTACTTCCTCCACTCACATTAACGAGTACGCCAGTTATTGCTCCCGAGGTAAGCCCCGACCCACGGCACTTTGTTATCACCTCGCCGTAATCACAGCCCACTAGTCACTGCCTCGATTTTATGAAGCATGTAATTTTATCCGTCTCACGACTACCGGTTTTAATTAGCCCTCACCGCGCCTGTGACTATGCATGCTCTTTCGCATGTATCTGACTCTCTTAAAGCTACCGCACCGGAACGTGTATGACTTAAAACTCCCTCACGTCTTTCTGGTTTAATTCTCTGACACTAACACTGGTCCCAGTCCCTCAATCCTGGCTGTTCCTTCACACACTTGCGCTGCTCACTTATACCGCATATTGTTTCCCTTATGGAATGTGTATGACTTGACACTCCCTCACGTCCTTCGGTTTTAATTCGCCGACACTAACACTGGTCCCAGTCCATCAATTCTGGTGATTCCTTCACACACTTGTGCCGCTCACTTATGCTGCGTAATATAATCCTCCCACACCGCCTAGAATGTTAACCTGCGTGGTCCACACACTCTGGTCCTTTACACTCAAGGATCCTAAACAACCTCCTCGGTACCTATTCTGGTTCACGGTCATTAGCATAAGCGGTCGCCCTTACGGTCCCCCTGACAACACTTCCTTCTTAGACACTGTTTCACCAATCTCTCCCCAGGGGTTCACTCAAATCTTGCTCGGCTCCTAATCTTCACGTCACCTCCTTGCCGTAGCATGAATCCTCAATATCCACGTCAACCAGCGCTTGAGCGTTTCTTTCGTTGATAATCCTTCTCTCATTATACCTTTTTCCTTTCTTCCCATCTTCTTAGGCAATAGAGGCTAACAATTATTAGGCTTCATCCAATTGTCCTGATGATGATCCCCAAGATTACTTAGCGGGATCGAAACGCCGTCGACCTATATGTGCACCCTATACAGATCGTATAATTTGTACTATGTATGTGTACAGGTGCTGTTTGGATTTTCTGTCTTACTGTAATTCACAGAAACCCTCAGTTTTTTGCCTAATAGCCCTGCTTTGTTCCTTTCGTCTGTAAACGGTAATTACCTGTATGTGTTTGGGTGCAGGCTTGTGCCCCACTATGGTGAATTGTTGAAGGAATTCTTTGTTCTATTTTTATTGATCCAGTAAAGATTGCGACCTATGTCCGGCTGGACATGTCAAAACCAATATAGATCATCTTGTCTATATTGATTTCTCTGTTCATAAATTGTGCATGGGACCATTGTTGTTTGAAATCATTAGAAATGCAGTGTATCACAGAAAAAACACACACATTTCTTGAAACCAAATTTCCACGCAAACCCAAACTATACATGTTACTGAAAATTCATAAGGATGCCTAAACACCACCCTTCAGACCCATCGTATCAGCGTGTGGCTCTATCTCAGAATCAATAGGAAAATATGTTGATCGGTATCTACAACCCATAGTTCAAAAATGCAATACCTATATCAAAGATACCACAGGTTTCTTGAATCTGTTGAATAGTATCAAATTAGATGAAGACTCTGAATATTGGCTTTGTACAATTGACGTTGTAGCCTTGTACACCTCAACTCCTCATAACGAGGAGTTGGAGGCTCTTGAATGGAGCTCACTGAAAGAAGAGGAACTAGAAGCTAACAAAGTGTTTTTGATTACACTTATGCAATTCTCATTGTACCACAGCTACTTTGAATGGAAGAACAAGTTCCACAACCAATGCAATGGTACATCAATGGGCTTCGGGGGGGCACCCTCGTATGCCAACTTGTTCATGTCCAAATTCGAAACTGAATACATTCTAAACAACCAAGAATGGTCAGACAATTTGATCACGTTCAAACGTTTTATTGACGACATATTCCTCATTTGGAAAGGCGACAAAGATCAGCTTGAAAAAAACATCAATAAGATGAATACCCACAATGAGAGAATCAAATTTACTCACACCATCAAGCTAGACTCAATTTCTTTTCTCAATGTTTTAGTTTGCATTGAGAACCATCACATACATACCAGAGCCCACAGAAAAGCCACTGATAGAAATGTCAGTCTCCTATTCCAAAGTTTTCATCCAGAAGCCTTAAAAAACATCTCCCAACATCTCAATTCATTAGACAAAAACGAATAACTTCAGATTCCCAAATACTACAAGAGTCCTTTGAAGATCAAGTGAAGAAATACACACAAAGAGGTTATCCACAAGAAATCCTTGAAGAATCCATCAAAAAAGTGAATACATTGCCCAGAGATCAATTACTAAAACCATCTACTCAAACCACAGAAAAGAAAACAGTTTGTGTACTAAAATTTTCAACAGCGACTAAAACCATAAAAAGCATTATCAATCGTCATTGGGCATTAATTTCAACAGAACCAGATTTACAAGACCTATACAGTGACCGGATCACTTTTGCTTTTCAGAGATCCAAAAACATGAAAGAAATTCTAACTGCACCAGTGGTTGAATGAATGAATGAATGAAATATCATTTATAATGCGCAGCTATGCCCAGTGGGCGTCAAGGCGCCTAAATCAAATAACAGGCTGTTAGCAGACAGAAACAGAGCCTACTGATATGCACTAATAAAAAGCCAAGTTTTCAGTGACTTCCTAAAGAGGTCAAGGGAAGGCAGTAGCTTGATTTCCAGGGGGAGTGAATTCCACATCTGAGGTGCCAGTATAGAAAAAGCTTTGCTCCCCCATCTAGCCTTCCTGGCTCTGGGAGTTACCAGTTGATTAAGCTCACTGGAACGTAGGCATCTGCTCGGAACGTATCTAATGAGTAGCGATCCAAGGGCATCAGCCGAGCCTGCAGATAAAGCCTTGTATGTTAGGCAGAGGAGTTTAAACGTAATCCTTGAGGGAATGGGGAGCCAATGGAGGTTCTTCCTCGCCAAGGTCATGGATGCCAACCAAGGCAGAGCGAGAGCAAACCGCGCTGCCGCGTTTTGTATAACCTGCAGACGCTGAAGCAGGCCCTTGTTGGCCCCGGCGTACAGTGAGTTGCAGTAATCAAGCCTTGAGCCAACAAGGGCGATCACCACCTGTTTCCGTGCCTGTGGGGACAGATAGTGAACGATCCTTTTCAGGGTCCTGATGACGCCCCAACAGGTAGCCACCGTTCTGTTGACCTGAAGCTCCATGGAGAGCTGGGTGTCAAAGATGACGCCAAGGTTCCTGGCAGATTGTGTAGGTATAGGGCAGCTACCTAAAGAAGGAGGCCGCCAATCACCTGACCACATGCCCTGGTCTTTGCCAAAGACCAGGACCTCTGTCTTATCCCCGTTCAACTTTAGGGAGTTGGAAATCATCCACTCTGCAACAAGTTGCATGCAGGCCCTAAAGTTCGATGCGGTTTCATTCACAGAGTGGGTCAGGGATACCATAATCTGCGTGTCGTCGGCATACGACACTACCTCCATCCCCTGAGATCTTACTAGTCGTGCAAGGGGGGCCACGTAGATGTTAAACAGGGTCGGACTCAATGCCGACCCCTGTGGCACCCCACATTGCAAAGACTTAGCAGGGGAGAGGTACTCACCTAGCATGACACGTTGCTCTCGTTGGTGTAAAAAGGAGCTCAGGAGACTGAGTGCCGGTCCTTCTACCCCTGCCTCCCTTAACCTAGATGTTAAAGTAAGGGGAGACAGGGTGTCGAATGCTGCTGAAAGATCTAGCAGCACCAGCACGGTGGTTGGACCCAAATCCACTTTTCTGCGGATGTTATCCATGACTTTCGTCAGGGCAGACTCCGTGCTATGCAGCTTTCTAAAGCCATGTTGGGACCCGTCCAAGAAACCAGAGGAATCAAGGAAGTTTGAAAGATGAAGGTTCAAATGGGTCTCCAACATCTTAGCAGGGGCCGGCAGCAGAGAGATGGGTCTAAAATTCTTCAGTACTCCAGGGTCTAAGGTGGTCTTTTTCAGCAGCGGCTTTACAATGGCTTTCTTCCAAAGTGACGGAAAAATGCCCTGTTCCAAGGCTCCATTCATTACTTCCAGCATCGGAGGAAGAATGATCTCTCTGCAGTTCTTAAGTTGTTTCAGAGGAACTGGATCAAGTGGGGAAGACGATTTTGTTTTGTCCAACAGGCTGTTAAGATCCTCCAAAGAAAGAGCAGGAAAATGTTCAAGGGACTGAGGGAAATCTTTATTCCACGCTTCCAGTCGTTTAATTCGAGAGAAATCCTCAGAACTAAGAGAGTTCCTCTGCGACTTTAGAGCTATGTAAATATCATCTATCTTTTTGTAAAAGAAGTCTGATATATCATTGCATAGCTCCTGGGAAGCAACTACAGGATCAGGTACCTGGAGAGAGCACAGTGAATCCACTATTTTAAAGAGCTCTTTAGAGGATGTTAAAGAACAGGTTAGGTTGGAAAAATAGTCCTGTTTTTCCTTAATGACTCTATTTTTGTACTCTCGTAATAGGCTCTTATAGCCTTCTCGATCTTTGGGATCCCAGGATTTACGCCACCCACGTTCCTTCTGTCTGCATTTTTGTCTGAGAAGCCTCAAATCGGCTGAAAACCAGGGGGCAGTTGGCTTCTGTCGAGCTGCAGATTTCAAGGAAGGAGGGGCTAGTTCGTCAACGGCTCTGGTAATGGCTTCAGTGAGTTCTTGGGCCGACTCATCTGCCTTCCGCTGAGTTGTAATATTGATGTTAAGGAAAAAAGGGGCTAGAGCCTCCTTAGTAAAGTTTTTGAAGTTCCTTTTAGATTGTTTTTTGCCAGTGCCCACATTAACATCAGGGCAGGGAATGTCTAGAGACAACGGGACTGCTAGGTGGTCAGACCAGGTGATTGGTACCGGCATTCCAACAGCTAGTCTAGTATCATTAGAAAAAATCCTGTCAAGGATATGCCCCGCCTTGTGAGTCGGATGGAGAACTCGTTGGACAAAATCGCATGCCTCCAGAGAATTAAGCAGAGAGAAGGTATCTTTCGAGGCCAAATCCTCTAAGTGGAAATTAATGTCACCCAAAATGGTGAGATGAGGTCTGCCAAAATAAGGTTCCAGAATTCTAAAAAGTTCTGGGCACAAATTAGCTCTGGACCCAGGGGGCCTATAAAGTAAAATACCAGAAAAGGAACTCACCGGGGTATGCACAATACAGAAGTATAGTGCCTCAAAGAGATCAGTAGGGGCCGATAAGGGTTTTATGGTACAAGAGAGAGTAGATTTAAAAAGAATGGCTATTCCACCACCTCTACAGCCTCTACCTTAGGAAGGTGTATCCTTCAGGTATGGCCAAAAGCAGGTCATGGCCAGAGGACTCAGAAGCCCACGTTTCGGTAACAAAGACCCAGTCGGGATGCCTCGAGCTAACAAAGTCGTGAAATTCAATCCCATGTTTGATCAAAGAGCGTGCATTGATCAGGAATCCCTGTTTAGATTGGGAGATATGACTGGCAGGCGCCGAGGGGATAGGATGAATACGGGCCTGAGTAGAGCAAGCAAAAGAAATATTGCAAGAAGGACACGAATGGGCCCAAAGCAATACCTCGGGTCTAAACCGATGATGGCAGCAAAGCGCAGGTGGTCTCAGGGACAGAAGGTTACAAAACAAATCCTCCCGAATGGGGGACACGGAAACGCCGGGAGTCCCAGGGTCCAGCCCGTCCTGCAGCGCGTCCTCAGTGCGGACGGGCGCAGACGGGCTGAACTCTATCGTAACTCCGGCGTCAGTCTGGCGTCCCCGCAGCGCGTAACCGCTGCGCGTCAGCATGACTGATTTAAGTACACGCCTAGCGTCCTTCTGACGACTAGAGCGTCAAGCCTACCTGCTAGCGCCGAAAAGCGGCACAAAGTACTTCCAAAATGGCGCTCCTAAGATGCCAATTACGCGAGGATGCGGACCCGCCCAACAGCGGTGTAGTTCCCAAAAGTTAGAGTGCAGGTGAGGGCCAGGCGCGATTTAAAAGCAGGGGAAATGCAAGTAAATCCAAATAAAATAGGAAAACAAGGTATTTTAAAATCACACAGCAGTTCTGGTCCTGCAGCGCACACAGCGCGTGCCACGATCGAAATAACAGCTGACAAGGGGGAGCCTACAGTTTACCTGGCTTAAGTACACGCCTAGCGTCCTTCTGACGACTAGAGCGTCAAGCCTACCTGCTAGCGCCGAAAAGCGGCACAAAGTACTTCCAAAATGGCGCTCCTAAGATGCCAATTACGCGAGGATGCGGACCCGCCCAACAGCGGTGTAGTTCCCAAAAGTTAGAGTGCAGGTGAGGGCCAGGCGCGATTTAAAAGCAGGGGAAATGCAAGTAAATCCAAATAAAATAGGAAAACAAGGTATTTTAAAATCACACAGCAGTTCTGGTCCTGCAGCGCACACAGCGCGTGCCACGATCGAAATAACAGCTGACAAGGGGGAGCCTACAGTTTACCTGGCTTAAGTACACGCCTAGCGTCCTTCTGACGACTAGAGCGTCAAGCCTACCTGCTAGCGCCGAAAAGCGGCACAAAGTACTTCCAAAATGGCGCTCCTAAGATGCCAATTACGCGAGGATGCGGACCCGCCCAACAGCGGTGTAGTTCCCAAACGTTAGAGTGCAGGTGAGGGCCAGGCGCGATTTAAAAGCAGGGGAAATGCAAGTAAATCCAAATAAAATAGGAAAACAAGGTATTTTAAAATCACACAGCAGTTCTGGTCCTGCAGCGCACACAGCGCGTGCCACGATCGAAATAACAGCTGACAAGGGGGAGCCTACAGTTTACCTGGCTTAAGTACACGCCTAGCGTCCTTCTGACGACTAGAGCGTCAAGCCTACCTACTAGCGCCGAAAAGCGGCACAAAGTACTTCCAAAATGGCGCTCCTAAGATGCCAATTACGCGAGGATGCGGACCCGCCCAACAGCGGTGTAGTTCCCAAAAGTTAGAGTGCAGGTGAGGGCCAGGCGCGATTTAAAAGCAGGGGAAATGCAAGTAAATCCAAATAAAATAGGAAAACAAGGTATTTTAAAATCACACAGCAGTTCTGGTCCTGCAGCGCACACAGCGCGTGCCACGATCGAAATAACAGCTGACAAGGGGGAGCCTACAGTTTACCTGGCTTAAGTACACGCCTAGCGTCCTTCTGACGACTAGAGCGTCAAGCCTACCTGCTAGCGCCGAAAAGCGGCACAAAGTACTTCCAAAATGGCGCTCCTAAGATGCCAATTACGCGAGGATGCGGACCCGCCCAACAGCGGTGTAGTTCCCAAAAGTTAGAGTGCAGGTGAGGGCCAGGCGCGATTTAAAAGCAGGGGAAATGCAAGTAAATCCAAATAAAATAGGAAAACAAGGTATTTTAAAATCACACAGCAGTTCTGGTCCTGCAGCGCACACAGCGCGTGCCACGATCGAAATAACAGCTGACAAGGGGGAGCCTACAGTTTACCTGGCTTAAGTACACGCCTAGCGTCCTTCTGACGACTAGAGCGTCAAGCCTACCAGCTAGCGCCGAAAAGCGGCACAAAGTACTTCCAAAATGGCGCTCCTAAGATGCCAATTACGCGAGGATGCGGACCCGCCCAACAGCGGTGTAGTTCCCAAAAGTTAGAGTGCAGGTGAGGGCCAGGCGCGATTTAAAAGCAGGGGAAATGCAAGTAAATCCAAATAAAATAGGAAAACAAGGTATTTTAAAATCACACAGCAGTTCTGGTCCTGCAGCGCACACAGCGCGTGCCACGATCGAAATAACAGCTGACAAGGGGGAGCCTACAGTTTACCTGGCTTAAGTACACGCCTAGCGTCCTTCTGACGACTAGAGCGTCAAGCCTACCTGCTAGCGCCGAAAAGCGGCACAAAGTACTTCCAAAATGGCGCTCCTAAGATGCCAATTACGCGAGGAAGCGGACCCGCCCAACAGCGGTGTAGTTCCCAAAAGTTAGAGTGCAGGTGAGGGCCAGGCGCGATTTAAAAGCAGGGGAAATGCAAGTAAATCCAAATAAAATAGGAAAACAAGGTATTTTAAAATCACACAGCAGTTCTGGTCCTGCAGCGCACACAGCGCGTGCCACGATCGAAATAACAGCTGACAAGGGGGAGCCTACAGTTTACCTGGCTTAAGTACACGCCTAGCGTCCTTCTGACGACTAGAGCGTCAAGCCTACCTGCTAGTGCCGAAAAGCGGCACAAAGTACTTCTAAAATGGCGCTCCTAAGATGCCAATTACGCGAGGATGCGGACCCGCCCAACAGCGGTGTAGTTCCCAAAAGTTAGAGTGCAGGTGAGGGCCAGGCGCGATTTAAAAGCAGGGGAAATGCAAGTAAATCCAAATAAAATAGGAAAACAAGGTATTTTAAAATCACACAGCAGTTCTGGTCCTGCAGCGCACACAGCGCGTGCCACGATCGAAATAACAGCTGACAAGGGGGAGCCTACAGTTTACCTGGCTTAAGTACACGCCTAGCGTCCTTCTGACGACTAGAGCGTCAAGCCTACCTGCTAGCGCCGAAAAGCGGCACAAAGTACTTCCAAAATGGCGCTCCTAAGATGCCAATTACGCGAGGATGCGGACCCGCCCAACAGCGGTGTAGTTCCCAAAAGTTAGAGTGCAGGTGAGGGCCAGGCGCGATTTAAAAGCAGGGGAAATGCAAGTAAATCCAAATAAAATAGGAAAACAAGGTATTTTAAAATCACACAGCAGTTCTGGTCCTGCAGCGCACACAGCGCGTGCCACGATCGAAATAACAGCTGACAAGGGGGAGCCTACAGTTTACCTGGCTTAAGTACACGCCTAGCGTCCTTCTGACGACTAGAGCGTCAAGCCTACCTGCTAGCGCCGAAAAGCGGCACAAAGTACTTCCAAAATGGCGCTCCTAAGATGCCAATTACGCGAGGATGCGGACCCGCCCAACAGCGGTGTAGTTCCCAAAAGTTAGAGCGCAGGTGAGGGCCAGGCGCGATTTAAAAGCAGGGGAAATGCAAGTAAATCCAAATAAAATAGGAAAACAAGGTATTTTAAAATCACACAGCAGTTCTGGTTGAAATTAGGAAACATAAAGGCATGGCCAAATGCCAAAATTGTATACATTGTAACAATGTGATAAATGGGAACATTTTTATGCACCCCACTAAAGGTTTCAAAATCAACCTTCAATACTCTGCAACTTGCGACACCAAAAACACAGTGCATGCCATTAAATGCCCTTGTGGCAAAATGTACGTCGGACAAACTGAGAGAAAAATTAAAATTAGAATGTCAGAACATAAGAGCAATATCCGACTTCAAAATATGTAATCTACAGTGGCCGCACACTGGCTGGAAGCAAAACATCAGATCTCTCAAATAAAATTCACTATTCTGGAGGTACTACCACATCGCTGTGACATGGATCCAGTAAAACAACAACTAAAAGCTGAATTCTTTTGGATAAAAAAATTGAACTCCCAACATCCCATTGGGATGAATGACCGGATCAAACTTTCATGTTTTTTATGAATTTGCATAACATTGAACTATGGTCTATCTAACCCCTTGTATCCTTAAGCACCAACAAATGGCAGTTTTTGGACACTAATGTAATACGTCTGATTTATGGTTCATAATTTTGTAATCATTCAGGGTACATATTGATGAGATTATTAACACACATTTTTGTTTCATTCGACATTTACTTTTTCAACTAACTTTATGTATTTCAGTAACTAATGCGCAATTCATGTCCTCCATATTGAAGTCACATCACAATAATCACGTGACGAGGGTTTTTTACTAATGCAACACACCCGTTCTGTTACGCATCCAAAGTCCTCGCTGTATACACAGAACCCATCAAGCATGCCGGTTTCCGCATTTACCACGAGTAAATAAAGCACAACTATAATTTTATTCTGCATGAAGCATATCTGCACTACCGAATCGTCACACGGTCTACTAGAACCGTTGCAGGCAACAAATAGATTCTCCCACCGGAGTCCCACCTGAACTCAGATTGCGTTAATACTACTCCGCAGATATACTCACTTAAAAATTCACTCATTAGAAATGCACGAGCACGTCGTTTACTTTGCACACAGTTTTGAGTAGGTTTTTCCAACAGTCGTGTAGTATACTGCTGCCTCACAAGTTTTTTAATATGCACATTTATCCACTTCACTACGTAAGCACGTCAAGTCTTTGGTGCTATAACTGGATGCACGGTTTTCATCGAGTAGAAATACCGCATGTGGCTCAGTAAATATCCAGCAATTAAGAGTCAAAAGTTAATCTCGTTTTTACTCGGTCTCATCAATCATAAGGTTCTATATATATTATTTAGTTTGTGAAGACATTTTATGATTTGCATTAAGAATGTATTATTGTTTGATACATATTCATTTTCAAACGTGAATGCTAAGGTCCTGCATGTTGTCCTTTTTTCATAGACCCCTGATGAAGGGTCCTTTGAAATGCATTGGGTATAGTGAACTATGACGTTAAAGCAAAGGATATTGATTTAAAGCCAAGAAACGCATTGAAGATTGCCTTTTGAGAATTAAAGAAGACAATCTCAACATTCATTGACTAAGTGTAATCTTTGAAAAGTTTGAACCAGGATAAGAAACGTTCACGTTTCAAGTTGAATGCGTGCATTCTTGAGTGATCTACAAATCACAACATCTATCAATAATATATTTATTAAAATACGAAAGAAACAAACAAACCAAATGTTACTAAAACATTTCCCACCCATAATAATAAAAAATAACTTACAGTTCTGTCGCAGTAGTTGGTCCTCAAAAACGAACAAATCCATAGTAGATAAATCGAAACACAATCCATTCAAAAGGAAAGCCCCCAAAAAAATGCAAAAATACAACTATAGAAAAAAAGGCTCCAACGACACAATCCTCTTAATAATGAAATCCTCAAAAACCCAAACATTAGGTTAAAATAAACACTCCAACAAACCCAAAAATAAAAGGGAATGAAAAAAATATATTTGTTTCAATAAAACAAAATATATTTTCCTTTTAATGAACAAAGAACCCTTCTTCAGCACCATCCCTTACCAAAACGGGAAACCTGCAAAAAAAAAAAAACCCTCCTACAATAACATATACAAACCCACACACGTTAATTACAACATTAAATACAACATAACATAATTAAACATCACATAACTAACACTATAGAACACTCTACTACTGTTCAAAACGACGTCAAACACATAAAACACTAAACTACCAAAACAACACCAAACTATACAAAAAACAAACATTTAACACCCTAACAAGTCTAGCTATACTACTACTACCTCCCCATTACCATAAAACTACAGTAAAAGTAAATTAAATCAAACTTACCTTAACCGACGAAACACAGCTCCCAACCGCGAGGTTCCGTCTTCCAAAATGACCTAAAAATGAAACACATAGACAAAAAAGTGAGGAAATGGAAAATAAAATGGCTGCGTAGTAAAATGAAAATAAGACTACCTCCCCATAGACAAGGATAGAGAAATAATAAAAAATATTCAAAACAACTAATATATATTTTTGTATTTTGAAAAAAAATAGAAAACATTTACACAAAGTGTAAAATATATATTAAATATTATATTATCTCAAAACATAAAATATAAAGTTTGATGTATAATAAAATGTATATTTCCTTGATGTACTCATCTTCAACATATAAAATGACAAGAAGACTCTTGTAAATGTGCAAACAATATAACGTTTAATTAGAAAATTCTGATACATTAAAAAATATATTTGTGAAACAACTTTGTAAATTATTTATATTACTTTTTTGTAATAATAATATTTAATGTACTAATTAATAAAAACAAAATGTACAAACCTTAACTGTGTAAAATACAAATTATATAATTTTATGACAAAAATAAAAGTATATCAAATGTATTAAAAACATGTCAAAACAAATGTACTAAAATGTTTACTTTTCTTTAAAAGAAATTGTAAATATCAAAAATCAAAAAGTCTACAATGAAAGAACGGAAAACACTTACTTTACTACTACATAACTGTGCTTCATAAAAATGTGCAATTTTTAAAACTGTTTAAAAAATATGTATGTGAAAATATTTTGTAATGTTGCAAATGTGCATTAAAAACATGCTTTATAATGTATTCTGAATTACATCAAAATTTTCTAATCATGTTTTTCAATATTTTCAAAAATGATATACCAAAATGAATACAAATTTAACTGTGAACAACTAAAATGAAAACATGTTTTTGTGAATGAAAATGTTAACAATAAAAACTGAAATATGTCTCCTTTCTTATGTTTAATTTACATATAAAGTCTAAGAAAATACTATAAAATAAACCATAAAAAAGTACTATTCCAACTCTAAAACCAACTAACCTCAGGTAAAGTGCTGGATAATAAACCATAAAAAATTACTATTTCAACCTCCAAAACCAACTAATCTCAGGGAAGGTGCTGGATAATAAACCATAAAACATTAATACTCCAACTCCAAAACCATTTAAACTCAGGGAAAGTGTTGGATAATAAACCATAATAAATTACTATTCCAACCCTAAAACCAACTAAACTCAAGGTAAGTTATGGCTTACAAACCATGAAAAATCACTATTACAACTCCATACTAACTAAACTCAAGAAAAGTGAGTAAGTAATCAATTGTATGATTAATTAAAATCTTTACAAAAATAGCAGGAAGTGCACATTTAGAAAAGATAATAAAACACATAAAATCTGAATAAAACAACATGTTTAAAATACAGATATTAGGTAAAAAACACAGCACAGGCTATGGTTGCCAAACGGAGAAAGTGCTAATACTGCTCTCAGGCATCATATTCCTGCCAAAAATGAGTGTAAACATATGTATGATTAAAAATACAGGTGTAAATGGTACCAACTGTCAATAGTGCATGAAGCTTAATTCATACTACTGTCACTTCTCTGGCTAAATGTATGAGCATTCCAGCAGCAGCATAAAACTTCCTAATTAATGCCAGCTCCATCGGGACAGTGGTGGTATGGATGTACCTTAGAGCCTCCTTACATGATCTAACACCATGGCATATAACATAGTTCTTAGGTACAGGTGCCTTTGGGCCAGCAAAGCTGGACAACAGCAAATAACATGTTCGGCAGATTCTGTGGGGTGTTGACACAGACAACAGCTGTTGCCACTAGGTGACCAATTTTCCCATTGGGCTCTATAGTCTTGTCTGGGCAAGGTTAGGATCCTCACTCTCATAACATTTTGAAGGGCTTGCCTTCCAAGACTTGCTTTTAAATAGGGCTGACATTTAGTGCTTTCATGTGAAGTACTTAGGCCTTCTCCACCTAAGACTGATCTGATCCGTTCAAGATCTTGTTGCCTCAAGATGCTCTTACCACACTTTTTTGAGCAGGATCTTTAAGCTGTACTTTGTAAGTGGTGTGTCTGGGGAAAGTTCAAATTTTTGTCCCAATGTTTGTTTTGCAATCAAGAGATACCTTGCCCAGCAACTGTTTTTATCTGAGAAGATCACGTGTAGTGCTGCCCTGATTGTGCCCGGGCAAGTGTTGTTCACATTATGTTTGAGTTTGACTATGTCTTTTTTGCATTCGATGTCCATTGCTGTGATGTTAAACTCCAAACGGATCAGTGAACGCCAAGTTGTGTGAGGGAGCTTAAAAACTTTTCTATACGCCATTATACGTAGGCCTTCCATTTTTTAAGTCAACAGACCAGGGAAGGCAAGGTGGCCATAGCTCAGTGTGGGCATTATCTTGGCTATGATAACTCATCGGATCCCCTCCGTCGAGTGGCTTACAAGCTTGTGGTGTAGTTTACACAAGCCATATGTTAGCTTAGCTGCTTTTGTCTCCGGTGCTTTCACCTGCAGTGCTGGTCTGCAGGTATCTGTAAATTGCACTTCTAAGTAAGTATACTTATTGGTCGTGTTTATCCTTAGAGGACCGAGCTGCCATGCCAAAGTATGTTTTTTTGGCTTGTGGCCAAAGATCAGTACTTTAGTCTTTGACTCGTTAACTACAAGCTTGTTTTCAGTGTTGTATTTTAAACATGGGGGCAGATTTATGTTAACTGGCGCATCCCCAGGGATGCACCAGTTAACGTGCACCACAGTGCGCCACAGCTCCGCCACCCATGGTGCGCCGCATTTATAATGCGGCGCACCATGGTGCAAAAACGGCACAGATGCGTGACGCATCGGTGCCGGAAATGTGGCGCATTGCTGGAGTTGCCTCGCAAGCGCGACGCAGCTCCAGCAAGGCTCGGGGGTGCCCCATCTACGCAATGCTGCATCAAGACTTACGCCTGCTTCAAGCAGGCGCAGGGTTTTGACGCAGCATTGGCCTGAAAGTGACTGAGTGAAATCTCATAGATTTCACTCAGCCACTTTCAGGAGGCGTTCCTGCGCAGGAACGCCCCCCCTGCTCAGGAACGCCTCCTTATGGCGCAGGGCTTTACAACGTGACGCATCTCCTAGATGTGTCACGTTGTAAATAGGGCGCATTGTTTGCGCTGCAGTTGCGTCAAATAAAGTGACGCAATTGCGGCGCAAGGGCATCATAAATCTGCCCCATGATGTTTTATTCAGATTTTATGTAGTTTATTATTATCTTTTCTAAACGTGCACTTCCTGCTATTTTTGTAAAGATTTTAATTAATCATACAATAAAGATTACTTATTTACTGAACTCAAGAAATGTGCTGGATAATAAACAAAAAAAATCCTATTCAAACTCCAAAACATATAAACTAAGGGAAAGTGCTAAATAATGTAAAAACTTTAAAAATATTAAAATTAAAAAAAAATTAAAACTAAGAAAAAAGCATACATTTATAAAAATATACAGGTTTTTTTATTTTAACATTGAATACAAATTAAATTACTATTCCAACTCCTAACCAACTAAACTCAAGGAAAGTGCTGGATAATAAACTATAAACAAATTACCATTCCAACTTCACAACCAACTAGTCTCAGGGAAAGTGCTGGATAATAAACATAAAAAATTTCCGGGCCCGATTCACAGAATGAACTTAAGACTCAAACCTAAACTTACTACTATTTTGGTATTCACAGAATGCACTTACTCATTTCGGTATTCACAGAATGCACTTACTCATTTCGGTATTCACAGAAGGCACTTACTCATTTCGGTATTCACAGAAGGTAGCAGTCCTAACTTTAGGACTCCTAAATGCCTTCTGCGAATACCGAAAGTCTTAAAATTAGTATTTTTCTCAGTTTAGTAGTAGTAAAGTTAGGACTCCTAACTTTAGGACTCCTAAATGCCTTCTGTGAATACCGAAAGTCTTAAAATTAGGATTTTTCTCAATTCAGTAGTAAAGTTAGGACTCCTAGAACTCCTGCAGCAACTAGACCTGATCAATTTACAGACTCCTCCACGATCTGCAAGTACAATGTCTAGAACCATCCGGCTCTGCAAAGTCATAAGACGGTCCGCCTGAAGTTCGGCTGTTAGATTACTCAAGGCTCCAGAAGTCACATTTATGGTAACCTCAACAACACAAACTAACTGTCTAATGTTTCTGCTATTGGCCATTGGGCCCCAGAAAGGAAGAAACCCTTTGATAAAGTCAGCTCCTTCTTGTCCTGTTGTGTCTTTGGAATCGATAACCCCATTGCCATATCTTTTTCTGTGATGACCTGAAGGAGCAGTGTATGTCGGAGGGAGAAGAAAAGCAGCATAACATGATCCTGAAAAGTAGGTGGGAAGCCATGTGTAGGCTCTGTCGTGACAGACAAAATATGTGCCTTGAGATGGCACTAACGGTGAAAAAATCTGGGGTGAATAGATGTATGTATGGGAATAAACACTCTTTTCTTGTTGGGTTTTAATATTATGACCATTTATCTGTAGACATAAATTACCTCGATGAGGTACGGTCCAAATTTGTGGAGATCTCCTTTGTCTAACCTTATCTGTGAGGCTAGTAACATAACGAGTCACATTCTAACTATCATATGCTCGTTTCTCATCAACGGGAATCTTACCAATTTCGGCAATTCTAGCCATGGCCACTATTCCCTTTATCAAAGAACTATGACTAAAATCTGCTCCACCATTATATGGACCACCAGGAGGATATCGAAGTTGATTCTGGTACACATTGGAAAACATGGCCAAATAGGCCCAAGAGGAACCTTTGTGAGAAAACGGAAGGACTAAATATGGCATCCCTCTCTCTGTGTTATGGGGCATGAGTCCAAAAACCCAACAGTCAGTAGTATTGCACGACCAGTTGATGCTGATGCAACAGCTGGATAAATGAATTGTTAAAGTATTCTGTTCTCCTAATTTGCTCGTGCTCTGGGAGTGTATGAAACTGATGTGGGGAGGCAGTAGTAGAAAAAGGCAAAGAAACAGAAGTAGGAACAGGTGCTTGCTGCATAGTGTGAACAAGCCAACCCACACAAGCCAATAAAAAACATGAACATAATAAAATGTACAAGGTTACGCACATGGACTAAACAACAATTTCTTATATTTACTTTTCATTTCTTGCTTTTTATCATTCTTTTCCAATTTAATATCCATTCTCAAAAGCGTTGCTCACGGTAATCTTCCTGGATCACTTAGTTGTGGTTATTAGCCGTCCTATGACACTGCAAGTCCTGCAAACCCACTGTCACTCCTCTGGTCACAGCCTAAGACTCCTACTGTGACCCTGCAACTTGATGGATAGTGAAAAAGAAATGTCTCTCAAAAATATAACCAGAAAAAGAAAAGAGAAAAAGTTCAATTGCTCTTAATCAGTCTAGGTCTTAGGTTGTACCGGGTCTTGCCAGGTACCGTTTGCTCTCGAAACAAAGACTCTGAGTTTGTTGTGTTCAATCGCAAATGTGATGGTACAGATTCTTGCAACACGTCGTCGTCTTCTTTTTCAGACCTTGTCCGATCCAGACGTACACTACTGAAAGGTACCAACCGTGGGACCCTTTCACTCTCACTATCACCTACACTCCATGCGGACCCACTGGTCAAAAGGCAAAGGCAAAGGTACCCTTTTGCAGTGCACGCCATGGATCCAATTCTTCTTTCTGATGAACTTTACTGCTGTACGTGTCACTAGAAGAACTTGCAGAGGCGGCCCCCAACGAGGTTCCAAATTCTTTTTCCTCTGAAAATTCTTCAGGCAAACCCAGTCTCCGGGTTGGACGGAATGACCTGGATCTGCGGAGGCCTCCGGCAAAGCGTTTTGAACCTGTTGGTGAAGAACATGCAATTTAGTGGTGAGGTCATGTAAGTAGTCAATCAACATAGGATACGGAATATCAGAGTACTTTTTAGGTCGAGGGACTCCCTAGACGTTAGCTGGGCGCCCAAAAACGACTGAGTCCTAAGCGAGAATGTACAGCTGTTCTCGTAGATAAGAGTGCCAAAGGTAAAGCATAGGGCCAAGCAAGACCCGTGCTGGCCTGAATCTTTGCCAGTGTGAGCTTGAGAGTGCCATTATAGCACTCTTCCAAACCTGCTGACTGAGGGTGGTTTGCCGCATGGAATTTCTGCCTAATACCAAGACCCGCACACACCTTCTGCACAATTTGGCCTACAAATTCACTTCCATTGTCACTCCAGACAATTCGCGGCAAACCAAACCTCGGGAAGAATTCCTTCAAAAGGACTTTGGCAGTGGACAAAGCAGTATTGTCCTTTAGGGGGTAGGCCTCTATCCATCTGGAAAAGGCACACATCACCACCAGAACATACTTAAGGTTGTTACAACGTTCCATATGAATGTAATCAATTTGTAATACCTCAAAAGGATACGTAGGGGGAGCAAAATGACCTGCCGGAGTTGGGGTTACCTTTCCTGGATTATGCATCAAACAAACGATACAATGTTTCACCACATTTTCCGCACATTTAGAGATTCCTTCATTCTGCCATACTGGAGCCAGAAGTTTGCAGATCCCTTTCGCACTGATGTGGGCTGGACCCTGTGCCATAGTAACTACAGGCAGTACATAGGCATCTGGTAACAGCCAATGCTGATGTTCTGACAATTCCGTCCAACACCCTGTCGCGTCCAACATTCCCGTACTTTCTATCCACTTACTCAATTCCTTTTCTGTAGCCTCTTCTTGAATCATTCTCACACTTTCTATTGTGTCCTCACACATTCCTCCTTCTCTGACCCATCTGGCAGGGCCTGCAACACACATGCGACTTGTAGCATCTCTCGCTGTTTCTTTCGCTACCTCGTCTGCAAAAGCATTCCAGCGACCCACATCATCCGTGATCCTTTTATGTGCACTACACTTCACTATTGCTATTTGGGTAGGCAAAGCAAGTGATTCGAGAAGGTCAGTTACCAACTGACCATGCTGTATCTTAGTCCCATGGGAAGTAAAGAATCCTCTTTCTTTCCACAAACGACCGAAACTATGAGCCACGCCAAAGGCGTATTGGCTATCAGTGTAAACATTTACTCTCTTTCCCTTAGCCAACACACACGCTCTCGTCAGGGCAATCAGCTCAGCTGCTTGTGCTGAATTCTGTGTAATGCGTGCTGTCTCCACTACTGTATACAAGGTGGTCACAGCATAGGGCGCAGTCGTCTCGCCATTGGGAAGCTTGAAACAAGACCCATCCACCCATAGGATCCCATCCGGGTCCACGAGTGGGGTATCTTTTAAGTCTATTCTGCCTTTCGTTTCCTCCTCTGTACGGAGAAAACAATCATGCTGTTCTTGGGTGTCTTTCTCTTCTGGAATGGGTAACAGTGTTGCTGGATTCAAAGTATTACACTGCTTGATGTGTATATGACTTGCCAAGAGCGTAAGCTCGTACCCAGACAAGCTGGCTCTCGTGAGATGTTGTGTTTTCGCTCTGTTCAAAAGAGTATACACTGCATGTGGTACCATAACAACAAGAGTATTATCCAGTACCAATCCAGCAGATTGACGAATAGAGATCGCTGCCGCTGCTATAGCTTTGAGACAACTAGGCAATGCCTTGGCTACTGGATCCAATGTAGCCGATAAATAGGCACATGGCCGCTGTTTGTCTCCAATTGTTGCGTTAAAACTGACCGCGCAACCTTCTCTTTCATGAACGTAGAGTGTGAAAGGCTTACTGTAATCCGGAGTACCTAACACAGGGGCAGAACACAAGGCAGCACGTAAGTCAGAAAAACTCTTCTGACATTCGTCAGTCCAAGGAAGAGGTTGGGGTGTGTCTTTCAGAGTAAGTGCCAGCAGAGGTTTAGCCAACAAAGAAAAATTTGGAATCCACTGTCTACAATAAGAGGTAATGCCTAGAAAGGCACGCACCTCCCTTTGTGTGGATGGCACAGACATTTGTGCGATTGCTTGAACACGTTCTGGGGTCAATCGCCTTCCCTCCTTCAACAAGAGATGACCTAAGTAGGTAACCTCTTGGCGGCAATATTGTAGTTTAGAGGGTGACACCTTGTGATGCAGGTCAGACAAATGACGCAACAGCGAAACAGTCACATTCTTACAAATATCCTCTGAATCAGCAGCAACTAACAAATCGTCCACATACTGAATAAAAGTAGCACCTGGGGGCAAAGTGAAAGCGTCGAGCTGAGATTTCAAAGCCTGACTATGAATGGAGGGACTCTCACAATAGCCTTGAGGTGCACGTTTGAATCGGAAACTTCGGCCTCCGAGAGAGAAGCCAAAAATATCCCTACTCTCCTCAGCAATAGGAATGCTAAAGAAAGCATTTTTGAGATCAATTACTGAGAACCAGGCAGCTGAAGCAGGTATCATTGTGAGCAAGGCAGTGATATCTGGGATGACAGGAAACTGGGGGACAACAATTTTGTTGACCTCCCGAAGATCGATCACAAAACGATATACAGTAGGCTGAGAAGGATCAGTGCGTTTAAGAACAGGTAGAACAGAACTATTGCAAACATTTCCTCTTGTTTCTTTGACCACACCCTTCTGAACTAAATCATAGATGATAGCCAACATAGTTCTTTCACGATCGTTGGAAATTTTATATTGAGGAATGCGTGGTAATTTAACATTAGGCTTGACAGTAACCACGTATGGTGGAATTTGGAGCAGACCAACATCATTCGGACCTGTAGCCCAAAGCGTAGCAGGAAGAGAACGCAATTCGGTGGGAGTTGGTCCTTAGACAAATACATAGGAGAAACCAATTTCTCACCTAGAGTAAGATGTACACCAGAGGGGGAACAATACAATGTTGCATGTAGACGTTTCAATAAGTCCAAACCCAACATATTCTCGCCGCAACCAGTCGGTAAATTGAGCGGGGCCTCCAAATCATAAGTACCAATCGAGATAGGCAAAGGGCAAGAAACCGGGTCACTAACTGGGGCACCAGAGAATCCTACAGAAACATTTGTTAAGCCAGACAAAGGTGCCCCAGGGAATTTGGAGTGAATGATAGAACTTCTCATTGCACCAGTATCCAAAAGAAATGGCTCTGAAACACCCAATGCAACAACTTCAACATAAGGCCCATTCTGATCTACTGGAACTGATACGACTCCCTTGCTTTGTCCATGGCTGTCCTAGCTAGTGTGAAAATCCTGATTCTCACTTTCAACACAATAGTCGTCATTGTAATATTGCGTAGACTGAGTATTCTGCTGGTCAAAATAATTCATAGAATTCTGAGGGGGGAAGGAACGCTGTCCCTGAGACAACGCACCTCGCCCTCTACCTCTGGGTGCTGATTGAAAACCACCACGGCCTCGCGGCCCTGAGAACCCACCATTACGCTGCAATAAAACCGGACAGCTATTCTTAAAATGACCTTCCTCTTTACAATAGGCACATTGATTAGGACCTAGCAGAGGTCACGGAACAAAGTGTTCAGGCTTCTGTAACAACCTCTGGAACTGGGGAGGCTGTTGGAATTGGCGCTGAGCAGAAGGAGGG
This sequence comes from Lissotriton vulgaris, assembly GCF_964263255.1. Classification (NCBI taxonomy): domain Eukaryota; kingdom Metazoa; phylum Chordata; class Amphibia; order Caudata; family Salamandridae; genus Lissotriton; species Lissotriton vulgaris. The sequence continues at coordinate 61,167,965 of NC_141687.1, forward strand.
AGATAAGCCTGTTGCAAGAGAACCTTTGTTTTCAATTCTTTAGTCTTGTTCTCCATTTTATCCTTTTCCTCCTTATCCCTATTCTCGTAATACTGAGCAGTGGCTAATATCTGGGCAGACGGAGAAACAGCCCACGAACGTTCGGAGTCTTTCAATTTATGTGATAATTCTGAAAGTAAATTAAATACAAATTTATCCACGAATAATCGCTGTCCACCCTCAGTACTCATATCTTGACCACTGTGGTCGATAAACGTCTCCTCGAAACGGGTAAAGAAATCGGAGACACTCTCATCTTTCTTCTGTTTACATGCAGCTAACTTATCCCAGTTAACACGTAAGGCAGGCATCATCGTTGTCATTAAAGTGATGATCCAATTGTGCAATCAAATCATCTGGTTTAGCACCACCTACTTGTGCTGCATCCGCAGCAGTTATAGCAGCCCAATTACCACCTAAAGCTTGGTCGTGGTCCTCCCTACTAATCCGAGCCCATAACTCTTGTGGGACTACATTTCCCATCAGCATATCAATATCGGCCAAATTCATGATACACGCATCAACAGTCTGGGACAGCTCTTTATATTACCCATCGGGATTTTTACGAGGGTCCGGTAAAGACTGTTTAAGCACCAAAACTTCAGATTGTTTCCAGGGGACATGTACCCATATACGCTGGAAATGAGCTGGGACATGCGGAACATTGCCTGCCTGTGGAACCTCTTCTCTCCATACTGGAGGAACTTCCCTCATTGGATAATGTTTCATTTTCTGTCTAACTGCAGGATCAGGTTCAAGAATAGTCTGAGAAGAAAATAAAGACCTGAAAGTGACAAGTGTCCTTACGGCGTCCTCAACTTCAGAATCCACAATAAGTCCTTTATCAAATTTAGCCTGCACGTCTAACAAATCCTGGAGAGCTAAACCAAAATCCATATCCTCTCATCCTTTGACAAGATTGTCACACATAACATTAAAAACATATCTCTGCGTGGGCACATTCCACTAGAGAAAGGTGCTCATGATATCTTGCACACTATATTGTGGACCACTCATGATCCATATTATTATCCAACGTAATTTGCTCGTCAGAACCTGGAAGTTGACTACGGGATTGCCTTCGAGAAAGAGCAGGAGTCAGATTAAAATACCCAAAGAGGGGGGAGAAAAGACCAGAAACAGTATCGACCAATTGTTTACGAGCTGTGGGAGAATCTGACAGTAAAATGGGAGACAAGGTATTAAGCACAACAGGAGAGGGGCTGACAGTTACAAGAGAAACCGAGGGTAAAGGAGACTGAGGTAATGAAGTCGTTGGCCAAGGAGGCGAGGGTGGTAATACTGGAAGGGGCAATTGTGGAAGAGCCGGATCAACTGGCTGAACAACAGGTTGATGGACAAGTGCTAACAATAGAGGTGCATTAGCACCTGGTACATAGGGCAGAGGCAATCTCAACAAATGAGACATTAAGGGATCTTCGTCAAGATCCTTACTCTGTGGAGAAGTAGGCAACACAGGGTATCATCTATCTATTGTCATACGATGCTGTCTTTCTGAGACTTCAATCGCCCGATCAACCTCATTTTCTTTAAACTGCTGGGCAGCCTGTATAATCGTCATACCTTTTGCTTTCTTATCTCTTTTTGCCTGCTTGATTTCTCTCTGTTTGGCTTCCTTACGCCAGAGGCGGAAAGAGTCAAACATTGCCGGCCGGGCTTTTCTTTTGAACAAAATTGCTTCTAGATTGTCTAATATGTCAGGCTCAAAGCTACCATTTTGTGGCCTCTGCAGAACACCATCTTTCTTTGTGTTTCGGATCCATGCCTCGTTAAAGGCAATTGGGCCAACACCATGTTTCGAATAGAGCTCATAAGTAGGAGTTCCAAATGGAGGAATCAGAACAGAGTCCTCCAGCCGGGAATCCCTATCGCAACCAAGACAACAAAACTTCCTAAATTTGCTAAGACCAGACATCTTTTAATTCACTGGTCTGTTTACGAACTTCAAGGGGTTAAAGCAAATAACACAGCACAAACGCACTCACCCCTTGGCTTCGGCTAGTGCAATGGTCGAATAACAAACCCAAAAACAAAACAAAGAAGTGGGCGCCACCCAGGAATACTTAACTAAGTGTTCTCTCACGCCAACAGAGGTCCGTCTAACGTCTCGCAATACCAGTCATCACCAAATAGGCCAAGGCAGGGCGGCAGTCAGGGCAGCAGTCGTCGGAAATGAGTAGCCGCGCTGCAAAAGACCTTCGGTCCACTTTGACATACAGGGGTCGCTTGACGTGGTTAGCGAATCCTTCGGAATTTTCTTGCGAGGCTCCTCACGACCCTCCGGCTGAACCGCTACCACAGAAGCCGCCCCAAGTTGGGCGCCAGTTGAAGAACCGGACCTTATGGGCCTGGCAGCGCAGGGCACCTTAAATCTCGAGTTCACCTGCCTTGTCGGACAGAGACACGAGACACTCTGTTAGGCGTAGAAAACCAGGTTTATTAGCTGCAGCTAAGCACATTTGTCCCAGAAGTACAGAGTAGGTTCTCAGGAGACTGCCACTTTATTCCGTGGTGCACAATCTTTTATAGCACACATATTTACAACGTATACTCCCAATACATACAAGGCTAATCAATAGGAAAAGTTCGAAAACAAGCTATCAAGTGTCCCAAATACGCCCTCCTTTCAGACCCTGTGTGTCACCTCTCCCCACAAGTTAATCAGTGCCAATGCCTACGATCCAATTTGCAGGTGGCAGGACGTATTTGTGTGCCTCAAAGGATAGTTATGTAACAAGAGAATATAAGGAGAGAATAGCGAAGGCCAGTCGGATCAGATAAAGTAAGGAAAGAATAGAGGAAGCCAAACAATCAGTTGTGACAGGGATCAATCAACCTAGACATGGATTAGTGGACTCGGCCAGACCCTGACATCGGTTTCGTAAACAAGGGCAGGGGGTTACTTTTTAACAGAAGAGACACGTAGCAGCTGGAAAAGGCAAAAACACTCCGTTCGCCGTGCTGCCTGAGTGAGGGCAACACAAAATGGCGACCGGACACAAAATGGCGGCCGAATACGGGACGAAGTCGAAAATCGAAGAACCTCAATGGGGAGCGTCTTCCAGTTGGCAATATCACTTTTGAGTCTCTGAAGAGGGGGAAGAAGATTCTGGTCATAGCAAGCCGAGGGGTCAAGTGAGATAAAAATTCCCAGATACTTAAATCCGGCCGTGTTAATTTGTATTGGACAGTTCTGGGGCAGAACAGGGGGGTCTCCGGTCAGTACAAATAGTAGGGACTTTCCCCAATTGATGGAGAGGCCAGAGAATCTTCCAAAGATTGCAAGGATATCTAGTACTAGCGTCAGAGATTTCTTAGGAGAGGCCAAATAAAGTAATATGTCATCCGCGTATAAAGATATGCGGTCCACCCATCTGGGGGACCATCTAAGCCCCCTTATCATCGGATCCCAACGGATCCAAGCAGCAAAGGGTTCTAAGGCCAAGGTCCTATCATATGTAATCATTTCCCTTGTAAATATTATCTTGTGCCAGTTGGTTTCATGTACACCTAGATGAAGGGCCCAACAAATACCCACCTCTCTTCACGGACAACACATTAGTCCAGATTTCCACACCCGACGTCTGGAATATATGCCCCCTTTTAGTCCTTATACATCTCATCACCACTGCTTTCCTAGTAACACCTGTCTCATATGCCCCCCGCACTCCTTCTCCTCATTTTCCCAACATGGCCACCACTCGAGTTAAGGATGGAATTAACTGCTACAAAATCATCTATCCTCCCGGCCAGACTAAAGTTTCAGTAAAACGATTGAAGCATAACACTATTGAACGTTTCCCTGATTCCCTTTTTGTTGACCAATTTTAAAATGGTCGTTTTGGGAGGCGCAAAAACGATTTCATTTTCTTCACTCACGACACCCCCTCTTGGTCCACCAGCTTATATAATTCCCTTAACGTCACCTCCTCCTCCTCTATCCCTCATGGGAAACAACTAAAGATTTCCCCCTCTGCGTATTTCAACGGCTCCCTCACCATCTCAATCTATAACAATGGTACTGTCATGATCCAAGGCAAAGACACCTGTCTCTCGTTCTTTGACCACCTCTTCCCCTCCCTACTCCCCTCCTCTGCGACCAGGTTTTCCCCTGACTCTCCATCTAGCTCCACCCATTGCTCCCTTTCTTCTCTCCTGACCCCCATACACTCCAATAGGCTGCACCCTCAGGAGGCACAGGTCAGCCCTCTTCCCTCCCCCCACCTCTCCCTTTCCTCCCACTTCACAGTATGCCCCCCCCCCCCCATCATCACATCAGCCTTATCACTAGCTAATACGCTTCTCGTCCACCGGTACTCCAATCTCATCTCCTCCCCCTATTCCTACCTGCTACTCCCTTTTTTAGTCCACCCCTCCGACAACCTCCTCCCCCAACTAACTTTCCTTATGCTCCCCTCATTCCTCCCTCTCCCCCTCCTCCCCTCGCTTCTTACCCCAATTTCTTCACAATCCCATTGCATCTCCCTCCTTCCCCCCACTCCGCCAGCAATGCTGTGCTGCCCCCTTTACCTCCCTGGTAACCCTTTCTATCTCCCTCCATCAGGCCCAGCAGAACCATTTCCTTTCTTCAACTTCCCCTTCTCCCAACGCCCCCCCCCCCACTTTGCCAGATGCCGGTTCCCTCACAGCCACGTCTCCTAGCCAACAGGACCTCTCCAACCTCCTCCCCTCTTTTCCTCCCAAACCTCCTACACTCCTATGACACCTCACAGTCCTCCCCTCTCTGTCTCCTTCTTCCCCACCGCCTGGATCCGCACCCATCCCCCCCTAAATATGTCCTTCGTGCAACGCCAACAAAGACAACTCTCCCTTCACCTCTGATACACCAACCCCCGTTCTCAACCTCCACCTTTCCCCACCTATGAACCCTATACCCCAACTCTCCTCCTGTCCCCCCACCTCTCCCTGCCTTCCACCACCTATTTCACCCTCTCCTTTTGCCATCGAGACACCCAACGTTCCATGCTCTGCCCTACTCTCTCTTGAAAATAAGCTATGCTCTCTTATCACCTCCATCTCCCAGCTTGTAGCTTCCATTTCACTTTTAATCTCTAAGATTTCAACTTTCCCATCCACCTCAACTCTTTTGGAAAACTCTCACCTTCCCACGAGATGCACCTTGCCCCCTCACTCCATCATAGCCAAGCATAACCTGTCGTCTGCAAACATCGTTCACTCACACAAGCCCTTGAACACCACCCTTCTTCAACCAGCATCTCCGAGTAACCCATCTAGCTACAATATTCCGACCATCTCCTCTTTCAGTACCAAGCATCCACCTAAAACCTCCTGTGCAACCCCGTATAGGTATAATATCCCTTTCACACTTCTTAGCCCAAGTGCCCGTCACCAAAATAGTCTCGACAGAGCTGCGCTGTCTGCTCCACAACTGCAGATCTGCAATAAAACACAAACTCGAAATCTCTAATACCATCACCCTTCACAATATTGACCTTCCTAACTGAGACCTGGTTCAACGATACCTTCTTCTCTATGTTTGATCTCCTATTACCCACAGGCTATTCTATTTTCAGGAATGACAGACCTATCAAAGTTGGGGGAGGTGTTGCAGTAATCTTTAGAAACTCCCTTCAACTGAAGGCTTTTCCTATCAGCGCCTTCTGCACTTTTGAATGTCTATCTTTTGAGCTTCAACTACACCACCGCTCACCCCTCAGATTCCATGTCATATACCGCCCACCTGGCAGCGGCCCTTCGTTTATGGAGATACTCACTGACTTCATCAGCGACCAATACGCACAAAGTGACAATCAGACCTTCGTGGGTGACTTCAATCTCCACTGGGGCTCCCTGCAAGACTCTTCCGCAAACTTGCTGGCCACCTTCCTCTCTACAAACGATCTTATCCAACACTGCACAGAATCAACACATTCTAAGGGCTCAATCCTGGACCTTGTTATTTCTAAAGCAGGCATGCTTTCTATCACTACCCCTATTCACGGAGACTGGTCTGACCACCTCCTCATTTCATTCTCTCTTCACCTAGCAGACTCTATAACTCTTGGCCAACCTAAGAGGGCTACCTCCTGGTTCCGTGACACTAAAAATATTGACACTGTTTCCCTCTGTGAATCAGCTTTGCTGTCACTTCCAAGGCTAGACCCGAACCTAGATGTTGACGATCTCACCTCCCAATGCCTCTCAGTCCTTGCAGTCGAAATCAATAGCGTTGCTCCTCTCCAAAGCAAAAAGAAAAGGCACATTCCCTCAACACCTTGGTTCAACAAATCCCTATATGAATAAAGGAAGCACCTAAGACTCCTGGAGAAACAATGGAGGCAAGCACCCTCCAACGATAATTTGGCCACGCTTCGTTCAGCAAGATCCAAGTACCACAAGCACATCTTCCTTGGGAAAGCATCACACTTCAGAACCCTCCTTGACTCAGCCAAAAATAGACCCGGAAAACTATTAGATCTCATCAAGCCTCCTAACTGCTCTCCACCAACCTCCAAGTTGGAGGATTCTACAAAGAAAGCTGCGGATTTTGCTGTATTCTTTGACGAAAAAGTGAAATCACTTGTGGTTCAGGTCGCTCATCCTACCCTTCCAGAGGAACGCAAATCACTAGCCATTTGGCAGAACTTCGACCCCATCTCTGAAGATTTCCTCTTCAAGTGCATCCTCGAAACAAAGCCCTCCAACCATTCTCTCGACCCTATCCCCAGTGCCATTGCCATTGACTTCTATACCCATTCTCTTCCCTATTGGACCACTCTGGTCAACCTCTCCCTCTGTCAAGGCTCCCTTCCTGTTCCCTTCAAAACTGGGCAGGTCACCCCTCTGCTTAAAAAACCCACTGCTGATGCGAATGACCTCAACAACATCCGCCCCATCACTAACCTACCCTTTCTTGCGAAGATCACAGAAAGATGTGTTGCAAAACAACTCTCTCGTCATATCAAGGACAATGATCTTCTTGACAATTTTCAGTCCGGCTTCATCCAAAACTGCAGCACTGAAACAGCCCTGCTGCAAGTGATTGATGACGGGCTGCGGATACTTGATTTGGGGGGGTCTTGTCTTCTAATTCTCCTTGACCTTTCGGCAGCCTTTGACACTGTCAATCACAACACCCTCCTCAACACTCTTCAACAGAGAATGGGCATGGAGGGCACTGTGCTTAAATGGTTTGCTTCCTTCCTTTCTGATAGATCCCAAATTATCAAAATAGTGGACAGTCTTTCATCACCTTCGGCAGTAAGTCAAGGTGTTCCTCAAGGCTCTATATTTAAACCCACATTGTTCAATCTCTATTTGGAACCTCTGGGAAATCTCTTAAGTAAATATGGGGTCCACTATCATCTCTACGCAGACGACACTCAAATCTACCTCAAGGTTGCCTCCACTCACGATCTCTCCGTCCTAAGTTCTACTCTCGACTCCATTCAAAACTGGATGTCAACACATCAACTGATTCTGAATCCCTCCAAAATTGAATTCCTCCTCCTCTCCTCCTCACTTTCTCCTCCCCGGTTCAATCATGGATGGACCAGATGAATCTGCTGAACAATAAACCCATCATTGTCGACAGCGCAAAATCCCTTGGTGTCATACTTGACACAAAACTCAATCTAATCTCCCACGTTAATTCAATTGCAAAGTCTGCTTGATACCAACTGCACCTTCTTTGGGGGATTCGTCGCTTCTTCCCGGAGCATGACCTTAAAACCGTGGTCCAATCGCTGGTCCTCTCCAGACTGGACTACTGCAATTCTCTTCTGACTGGTCCCCCCAAATCCCACCTGTCCCCCCTTAAGTCTGTTCTCCATTCAGCAGCTTGTTTCATTTATGGGGCCAAAAGAGGCGACCACATCACACCCATGTTATCCACCCCCCGCTGGCTTCCCATCGAGGCAAGATTTATCTACAAGACTGCCTGCATTACCCACAAAGCCTTGCACTCCTCCTCTCCGCGCTACCTGGCGAATAAACTGAAACTCTCTGGAGGTTCTAGACCATCACGAAATGCGGAAAATCTACTGCTTGAACCTCCCACTTTCAAGAAGGAAAGATCGATGGCCCAATCCTTTTCAGGCAGGACAGTGAGAATCTGGAACTCACTTCCGCCTTAGCTCCGGACCACCACCTCCTCCCAGGCTTTCAAAACTGACCTCAAAGTTCTCCTCCTTCAAAGACACTTCCAAATGTAATTCGTGCCCTCTCTATTATCTGAAGGAAGTCCTTCCATTATAGAAAAATCTACTTTACATGACCATGGAAGTGCCTTCCCATTGTGTCCTGCCAGTTATTGCAGTATTATTCTTCTACCTGTGTTCGGTACTCGTTTGTAACATGCACACGTCACTTTTCTCTTGTAACACACTGTTTTCTACCTCTTACATTTTGTTTGTTTTCGCTACCTGCACAAGTGCCACCAGTGCCTACGTAACGTTTGTTCTTGTGTTTGAGTGTCCTCCATATATTGCAGTATTATACCTCTATGCCGGCACCACCGCCAAGCTCCAGAAAAGACTCCAGCGGATCCAGAACGCCTCAGCCAGACTCATCCTCGACATCCCACGAACCAGCCACATCTCCGGACATCTCAGAGACCTGCATTGGCTCCCCGTCAACAAAAGAATCCCCTTCCGCCTCCTCACCCACGCACACAAAGCCCTACACGACCAAGGCCCGAGCTACCTCAACAACCGAGTCAACTTCTACGCTCCCAAACGCCACCTCCGCTCAGCCAACCACGCCCTCGCCGCCGTCCCCCGCATCCGAAGAGCGACAACAGGAGGAAGGTCCTTCTCCTACCTGGCCGCCAAGACCTGGAACTCCCTCCCGACCGATCTGCGCCTGACCCAAGACCACCTCTCCTTCAGGAAGAAGCTGAAGACCTGGCTGTTCGAGCAGTAACGGCACCCCCCTCCCCCCAGCGCCTTGAGACCCTACGGGTAGGTAGTGCGCTCTATAAATGTCTTTGATTGATTGATTGATTATGTGTACTTTGTACGCTTTTGTAACCTGCACACATGTCACTTTTTCCTCCTGTAATGCACCGTTTGCTACCTCTTGTATTTTGTTGGCTCACGATTGTCACTTTTGTCACGCCGGCACGCTCGGAAGTGCATACCAGCAGACCCCTTCGTTACGGAGAAGCGCTCACAGACTATCGAGTAAGACCAGACCTCTCTGCACCTTACAATAAGGAAAAAAAGAAATACGTCCTCTCCACTAAAATATATAAGGAATATCGGAATGTTTCTCGCGAAGAGAAAAATAAAGATGACATAATCATTGCGATAAAAAAATACCCTTCTTTCGATTTATCTATATTAAGATCACAATGTGGATCTAATCTGGAGCAAAATAAGTTGGCAACAAAAGCCTATGAACCTCTACCTCCCGTAACGTGCATTTTCGACCCAAGCATATATCTCAGGAGAAACCCGACAAACAATAAGAAGTAGGAACAGAAAATATCAGTGCTACATAGCTCCTGTTGAAGTCCTTCTAATACTAAAAACAACCCAATCTCCTCTATATGAGATAACTGGAATCAACTCCACATGATAATAAATTAAAGTTTTTGTTGTACACCAGTCTTTGTGTAAAAAAACGAATGACGGTCACCTGATGAAGGCCTCAGGCCGAAACGCGTTGTGTTCTATTCTACCGCATTTGCCTTCATAAACTTTCCATCGACCGAACATATCGTACAGCACCTTTTGTATCTATATGTAAACTGTCTTGTTTCTGTTCACAATGAGTATTGCATGTTATTTATTGTCACTGTAATGAATTATAAGTGTTTTTCTATGAACTAAATCAATACACTATTTATAAGAAATATAGAATTTTTCTGTCCAAAAAGGAAAAAAGACATAAAAAGTAAATAAATAACAAGAAAAATAAAATAATCATATATTTTTCATACATTATTGTCTAAGTGAATCATTACTGTCCATGTAGACAATATTTGAAATGAGGTTGAAATAAGGGCATTAATATTATCATTGGTTTGCTATTTTCTTTCTCAACTTAACACACTGTTTTCTACCTCTTACATTTTGTTTGTTTTCGCTACCTGCACAAGTGCCACCAGTGCCTACGTAACGTTTGTTCTTGTGTTTGAGTGTCCTCCATATATTGCAGTATTATACCTCTATCTGTACTTTGTACGCTTTTGTAACCTGCACACATGTCACTTTTTCCTCCTGTAATGCACCGTTTGCTACCTCTTGTATTTTGTTGGCTCACGATTGTCACTTTTGCCTCATTTAATGTAACGTTTACTATTGTAATTTGCTCACATGTAATGTTCTCATGTATCAGTTCTGTTCCTTTTGTGAAGCGCTCTGACACCTTCGGGTAAAGTCTGCGCTATATAAAAACGCATAAATAAGAAAAGGAGGGGGGATAAAGGGCAACCCTGACGAGTTCCCCGACTAAGGGCCATATGTATCAAGCTATTAAGCATTCGCAAAGGCCGAAATTCTGCGAATTTCGGCCTTTGCGAATGCTAAATACCTAAATGGTATGTATGAAACATTTTTGCATCAAAATAAGGAATCGCAAAAACTGCTATTCCTTATTTTGCAATTGCACTTAAGGAATCGCAAATTTTGCGATTCCTTAAATGCAATGTATCAAAGTAAAAAAATGCAAAAAATGCCATTAACCCTTTCGATGCTGATGACGAGCTCAGCTCGTCATGATGCACAGTTGAGCTGTGCTGATGACGAGCTGAGCTCGTCATGAATATAGCCAAAGAGTAATTTCCAGCACAGGGGGGGAAAACGCCTAGCAGCCAAGGTGTTAAGGAATCGCAAATTACCACCAACTTCTAGTTGGTGGTAAGTTGCGAATTCTTTTAATAATGCTTTTTAAAAACAAACCAAAGGTGCCATATGACGCCCATACATGCCCTTAGGGCATGTATGTGCGCCATATGCCCCCAAATGTCTTTTTCAGGGGTGCAGCAGGGTGTTCTTGAGACACCCCTGCACCCTTGAAAAAATTCCTAATTTGTGATTAGCTAATTGCTAATCGCAAATTGCACCTTCATTACTATGGGCCTCCTGGCCCATGGAAATGAATGGGTAATTTGCGATTAGCAATTTGCTAATCGCAAATTAGGAAAGGTACAGAATCGCTATTTAATAGCGATTTTGTACATACATACCGTTTTGCGAATTCCAAATAGCGATTCCTTAAAATTCGCAATTTGGAATTCGCTAAACGGTAGTATGATACATACGGCCCTAAGCGAAAAAGTGGCCCATACTTTGTTGTTTACCACCACTTGAGCTAGCAGGTCGGAGTACAAAAGACACACCCAGTGGATGTAGTTCGGGTCAAACCCAAATTTCGCCAAGACTGTCCATATATAGGGCCACTCAATTGCATCGAAAGCCATGGTCACGTCTAGTGACACGAACACAGCTGGTTCTAGCTGGGCTCTAGCCACCACCCCGTGAACTCTGCGCAAGTTGAGGACAGTTTTTCTATGGGGCATAAAACCAGACTCATCAGGATGCACTAGGCCACTGATCACCTTCACCAGGCGGTTAGCTAATATTTTGGCTAATATCTTGGGTTCTGCATTGAGGAGAGAAATGGGTCTGTACGAGGCACAGTCCGTTTTAGCCTTCCCTTCCTTATGGATTGTGACAAAGGTAGCTATTCTCTGCTCCCGGGGGAGCATTCCAGCTTCCCTAGCTTCTTCAAACATGGTTTTCAGATAGGGAGCAAGTTAATCCGTCTTAAGTTTGTAAATTTCAATGGGGAAACCGTTCGGGCCCAGAGCCTTCCCGGAACTTCAAGAGCGGATCGCTTGTGCAATCTTGTCGGCAGTGAGAGGGCTGTCCATTAAATCCCGATCCTCTGGGGAGAGGCCGGGGAGCTTAATATCCCGTAACAAGTCTTGAGAGTCTGCTTCTGTGTGGCGGTTAACTGACGTGTAGACCGTTTGAAAATGGTCAGCAAACTTATCAACTATTTCCTGGGGCTCTGTGATCGAGATGCCACCCTCTACTACGAGCTCCGGGACCAGCCGGCTCGCCCAGTCCTGTTTGTCTAGCCATGCTATGAGCTTTCCAGCCTTATCTCCTAAATCATATAGTCTACCCTGCTGTTCCCTGCTAAGGGCCTTGGCCATATCCTTATTTGCTCTTTTTATTCAGTGTGAGACACCCAGATTTTTCACAATCCCTATAACATCATTGACTAGTGGTGGTCTGTGCAGGAAGGCGCAGTGGGGCGGGGTGGGGGTAGGCAGTGGTGGGGCTATTGAAAGTGACAAACGACGGGATAGGGATAGGGAATGTGAAATAAATAAGTAAATAAAACCACTGACCATGCGCAACGTAAGGGGTTTTATTTATTTTACATTCCCTATCCCCTCATTTGTCACTTTCACCCACCCCTTACCCGTCCCACAACCCACTGCGCTTACCTGCATGGGCCGCTACATAACATTGAAGGCAGCACCCCACTCTGAAATTGTTTCAGCACCAATGAGTTCAGTTGTCCCATTTCCTGAGGACATAACTTTAGTGTAACAGAGATGTGAGATGCTGCCATCGTTGGAGGGGTTGAGGCAGTCACTGGATGAATGAATGTCAAAAGAGGAGGATTGAATAGCAACCAACCATCTCTAAGCGCTGCAACTTTCGATTCAACAACTGCCATGCCAAGATGTAGCTACTGGCAGGATGTGTGTGTTGGGGGTTTAGAGAATGAATGAATGAATGAATGAATGAATGAATGAATGAATGAATGAATGAATGAATGAATGAATGAATGGAGACCCACAGAGTGCTGCATTTCATCTTGCGACAACTGCAAGGACGGGATGCAATACGTCCAATCCTCATTAGTGGCATGAGCGATACAGGCATCAAATGAATGACTGGATATGGAGACTTGCACTGCACAGAATCACACACTGAATGGCTACTGGGCGCTAGATTCTACAACATGACAACTCAAGAGTTTAGATTGGGCACGATCGTGCCTCATTGAGTAACAAATACTGGGCAACTGAAATAATTAATGAATAGACATGATTAACACCCCCCCCACAAGCCAAAGTGCCTCTGGGCGCTACTTTGCATTGTAAGACTGAGATCCCACTGGGTCATGGCATACTGGAGATGGAGGCAGGCTTTCTGAATTAATTCATTTATTAATGAAGGATAGCTCGAATTAAGGCTCCTCTAGATGCTGCAAGGTGCAGTGATAGTTTCCCAGTGCTTGCATGCTGCACCTTCCAAGAGGGCATGTGCAGTTTGGTAGACACTCCTCGTGACTCCATTATTAGGTCTCACGCCTAGCTTTGCAGTGTGCAGCACTGCAAGTGTAGCGAGAGATTTATTGGGGTAGAGGGATTTTATTAGAAGGACTTTTGCTCCTGCCCACACTTTGTATTGGGCAATGTCAATATTTATTTAAAACTGTGTGTTCTCATTGGTCTGCAGCGGTTTTTGCTACTGCACTGTTTTTCACACGCCCATAAGACAGCGAGTCTACGGCGTGTCTTGCTCAAGCTGCCTGCATGCGCCAGTCGGCTCTCTGATTGGTTGGCAACTACCAAAGAAGCACTGTGATTGGTGGACCTTGTCAACCAATCAGAGAGTCCACTAGCAGGTGCAGGAAGCTTGAGTAAGACATGATGTAGACTAGCTGTCCCAAGGGCGTGTTGATGTTCAGCCTTCTAATACAGACAGGGAGCTGGGTCCTACAGAACACCGGCCCGCCTCTGCTCTTTCCTGGGTGGGGTCAGCGCTTCCAGACTGCCACAGGCCTGTGTCCCAACTAATTAGACTTGCCCAAGATCACAGCCGCTGCCCCGTGCTAACAGCTGCATTCAAATCACCACCACCAGCCTCGGGAACCCAGCGCACATCACTGCTGAGGTGTCACGCAACACTTTTACACAAAAGAATGGTGGCACCTCTGGTCTTGCGGTATGCAATCGAGCCATTAAGGACAGGCCGGTGTGAGGAGTGAGGTAATATGAATTTTTATGGTCAATTGTGTCCCCTAACGTAGACCCCAACGGCTCCATGTACGTGCTTCAAGTACATGTATGTTCCCTCCACAACCAGCTATGAAGACGCAAATACATTTGCGTCCAACGTTAACATGTCCTCTTTCAGATCCACCATGAATGGGTCGAAAATTCAGTTCCTAAGTATGCCTTGCCACCGTCTTTACATGGTGCACTTTCACGTTTTCCTGGCTCTAGCGAGTTAGGCCCTGATTTCTGCCATCGAGCCCTCTCTGCCTTCTGCCTCTGAAAGCTGCAGCCTGGATCTGCATTCATGACCCTTGCCTTACTCCCTGCGCGGCGAGCGGTGCCCGGCTCGGCCTGCTTGCCTGCCAAGACTGTATTTTGCCTTCAAGTTATCTGCTCCGCTCCTCGAAAATACATTCCTGTCTAGTGATTTAGGAAAACATCTCCCCAGCTGCAGAGCAAAGGGCCCGGCCTTTCTGTCTCCGTGCAAGTAATTCATTGCTCCCGTTACCATGGTAGGCCCATGGCCCCTCGCATTACACGTAGACACGTAGTCACATATGCATGCACTAGCAGTCAGTATAGAATAGCCTCTGCCCGAGAGACCTTTCCTTCTAGATAATACAGTTCCCCAAACACAAGATATTAGATATGATTTGGGATTAGGTTGCTCTGACACTCCAGACTTCTGTCTACTCATGTAGAGCTAAATGTCAAGTCCCCTTCACCCTCCAGTTCCACGTCAATCACATGTCATGCTGCTGCGCGCGCATCCCTGCCATATATTTCTGCTGACACTGCAGAATTCCTCTATGGATCCACCCACCTGTGACACTTTCATGTGACGTTTCTAGCACACACCTCCGTGTACGCCCTCGTGCACGCCTTCTGTTACGCACATGTGTTCTTATCTCTTTTCTCTCAGCTGTTACGCCTTCTGTATCCATCACCATTGTATGCATTTACTATATATATTGTACTCTGTTAATAAAGCATTGTCTATCCCTTCCTGAACCTTCGTGGTGATGGAACATGATACCTGGTTCGAACCAATTCCATTTTATGGAATAAAACCCTTATAAACTCAGATGCCACGGACTCTGCCTCTCATTTTTTGATTGAGCTATTTTATTGAACTTTACCGCATAGAAATTCCGCATAGGTAATATTTATTTTACCACAAAATTGGCGCCCGAACAGGGACCCCTCCCCCACCTTACGCGCCGGCGGTGCGTTGCAGGCCTAGCCCCCTGCCACAGCCGTGACGGACAACTACGCGTACCCGCAGGATTTCCTGTATCTCCCTCAGGCCAACGGAGGTGACTGAGGCTGCGATCGACACCCAGACGAGGCGGTGAGGAGTGCGGAGGATCCCGACCAGAGCCCAGCCGAGAGAGCAAGGTCCGAGGTGTTCAGAGGCCCACCAGTTCCGAAGTACCTACGTCACGAGTCGAGTCGAGTCCAGTCCGGTCCAGTCCAGTGTTGAGTTTCCGAGGCCTTCCGTTCCGTGCTTCCCGGTGAGTACCGTTGCTGGGGACGCATCTAGACGGGTACATTAATTTGTGTCCGGTCAAGACGGGTTTGGGTACACAGACCCGGTCTGCACTGTTTTAGCAGTGTATCTGTACTGTTTAGCAGTATATCAAGTATTCAGCTATCAAGTTATTGTCCGTTCTGAAATGTTTAATGTGTCTTAATGTCGTGGTATGGGTGATTGTTTGATCGTCATTCCTGTGTTCATTGTATTAGTTGTGTCCCAATCCGAGTAAGTATCAAGTATCAAGTATCAAGGTCCAGAATGCCACTGTTTTCTAAACTGAGACAGATAGGAACTAGAAAAGGGATACTCGAGGAAGCTGTTCCCATCCCACCCAGGGACACTCCCGGTTATTTTATGTACCACAAGCACGGCCTAGACGCTGTATTATATCTCGACTTGTGGGTGGATTACACTAAGGATTTAGCAGAGAATCAGAGATGGCCCGTTACAGGGACATGGGATGCCGAGTGCATCATGAGAGTAGAAGAAGCGTTGTGGAAAAAGAAAGCCAGACAGTCACAGAAAGATGCCATTGAGCTATGGCGTAAAGAATCACACAGACGGACAGAGAAAGCACTCAGAAAAGCAGAGAAAAGTAGAGAGGATTCTGAAAAAGCCAAAGAAAGAGAACTACTAGAAGAAGGAGAACGAGTTAGAATGGAACAACACGATAGACGGAGTAATGCCATTATGACAGGATTGTATCCAGTCCTGGCCGAGGGCCTGCCTAAGGCGACCCCGGAAATACCGAAGGATCTGCCCCCTCCATTGGTTCCGACTAAATTACGTCACAAGACCGCAGCAGATATTTTCCTTTCTTCCTATTTAGACGACGTAGCTCCCGAATACACCAATGTCCCACCTGTACCTATACCACCCGCCGATCGTCTCCCAGGTCCGCAAGCGCAGACCCCCCCTGCGCCATTTCCTGCACCCCCTATTAATCCGCTTAATCCTTTTGGGCCGGACACGGCCCTACAGACAGGTGATGCTCAAGCCTCCGCCTCAGGAGGTGCATCAGGAGGTTACCATACCCCGCCACCAGTACAGCGATTAACTATAAGAGAACTAGCAATGCAACGTACTCCGAGAGCAGTCACAATTGAAAAGCTTAAAGAGTATCTTACAGACTGTAGATATGATCCAGTACCAGGCAAAGATGGTTGCATGATATTAGCCTCAATACGTATAAGACGTGCTGCAAACTTTTTAGTTCTATTTCCAGGAATGATGAACTATCTAGACAGGATATATCGTTTTGTTCAGACTGGGGAGGGTCAGGAATGTATTCACGAGGCCATGGCGCATCAGAAAGTAGACGTTCAAAGTATGATTTTAAGATTCCTCATAAACTGTTTCATAAGAGAACGAGACCGGCCTGGTGTAAATAAAGAAGAGATGGAGGTACTAACTACATGGGGTCAGAATATTGCAGACGGAAAACATGATAAACAGAAATGTATAGAGGCCATGTACAGAAAAATCCGTAAAGAAATAATAGTATTTCATGAAGGAGAGAAAGCTGAAAGTGAAGCAGATAGTGACAAGCCTAAATCCTCAGAGGAGGATGAGCTAGAAGAAGATATAGGTACGGTAGCATATGTAGGAAAGGGTAGACCTTTTAATAAAACGTTACGTCCAGAAAGCAAGAGACTTTTTCACTCTGCTATGTCAAATCCGAAGACTCCTGAACATCTGTTTCAGGCTACCGATAAAATACTTCAAGAACGAATGGGGTACCATGTACTCAATTCCATGGATGAACAAGAATTAGCCAGGTCAGCAGTGCAATGGGCTGACAATTCCGATAGATATAATGATGACGCATTAGCACAAACATTTTGGAATCTTTCCCCAGACGAACAGCGACTAGCTGGTATGTACATGATACAACACCTCCTTACGTTGTATAAGAGCCAACATTCTGATCCAGGTCCCCTACCTGATGTACTAATAGAGTTACTCATGAATAAATGGAGAGGCCTGGGTACCGATTTAATTAAAGTAATTTTAGAACATCGACACAGATATAGTGCTTTCCTGAATCCACAGTTTGTTTCAGCTCCACCCCCAGAAAGAAAAATGTTCTACATAGACAGACAGAACCCCTTGCGAGAAGTACACCCGATCAGGAAGCCAGATAATTCACTAGAACGTGTATTTGTATACACACCCTTAACTAAAATGGAATTGTTAGAGATGAAGAAAATAGTGCCCAGTCATGATAAAGACCCAGCAGGTTTTCATCGTGAACTAAAAGACATGTTACTCATGGGAGATTATACCTATCCCGACATTATGAAAATATTGAAAGTACTATTGCCTGCCGGTATTTACGAGAAACTCAAGGAAAAAGAATGGGAGGTGGGAGACAAAAAGATTA
This sequence comes from Lissotriton vulgaris, assembly GCF_964263255.1. Lineage (NCBI taxonomy): Eukaryota > Metazoa > Chordata > Amphibia > Caudata > Salamandridae > Lissotriton > Lissotriton vulgaris. Next base: position 61,185,956 of record NC_141687.1, read on the forward strand.
ATTGGGCTTTACTAGAAACAGAAGAAAATGGCCGAACCCCAGGTTTAGGTCTTGGGGACCAGACTAAAGCATTACCAGGATTATTAGTGCAAGTATTGCCAAGGTTGTTAGCAACTAAAAAGGAGGATTGGGATGCAATCTCAGCCTGCAAACAGAAACCCGACGAAGACACTAGTGATTTTTATTCCCGATTTGAGAAATGTTTTATTATTAATAGTGGCTTGAAAGCAAGTAGCGAGTCTTACCGACACCTTTTTGTATCCAAATTAGTCGAGAATTCTCTGTCCCAAGTTAAGAATCGTGTATTGAAAGTCGAGAGCACATGGCAAGCAAACACCCCTTCCCAAATGTTACAGATGTTACAGTACCACCAGAACAGAATAAGGGAAGAACATGATCACGAACAAAGACGTATGAAAGACACGAAAATGAAAATGCTCGTTGCTCAGTCAGTTCCAGCTGACGGTCAGAAAAAGGGCATGACACAGTCTAATAATTCGGCAGCTCCTGTTAAAGGGACATGCAACTATTGTAAACAGCCAGGTCACTATGTAAACGATTGTCCAGTTTTGAAACACAATATATCTACAGGTAAAACTAAAGAGAGACCGCGTCCTCCTAGACAGGACCAGGCCCAACAACATGTTACACAGAATGTACAGCCTATGCATGCTCCACAACAGACAGTACAGTCCGTAGCGGTACCACAGCCACAACCGATTGCCGCAACACAACATACAACACAGCAGATGTACCAATATGCTCAAACAGATTATCCCGATTACCAGCGATACACATGAAACAGCCTAGAGAGGGAGGTTGGCTTGCCTCTTATTGAGGTTCCTGTAGATCAAGAGGGTCCTTATGTACATAGTCAGGTATTAGGAAAGGATAGAAAGTTTTTGATTGACACAGGGGCAAGCAGGACAACAATCAGTCACGACGAGGTTCCAGGGGCACCCCTCTCAGGCTCACAGAATGTTTCCCTTGGATTTTCAGGAAAGCCTATTGTAAATGAAGTATCGAAACCAGTTCCCCTTTCAGTTGGTCCGTTGTCTCGCACTACAGATTTATTGCTCACGAAATCATGTCCAGAAAACTTATTAGGTATCAAGACGCTGAAAGCTCTAGGAGCTGTAATTTGTTGTTCTCCGGAAGGAGTAAGATTGTTTTTACGTGACTTTAAGGGTCACTATGTGTTGAGAGATATTGATTCCAGATTACAGAATGTTCCTGCACATTTATGGGCACAAGGCCCCACTGATGTAGGTTGTATGCACATTACTCCGTACCGTGTCACACTCAAGCCAGGAGTAGTACTACCACGCATTCGACAATACAAGTTACCACCAGATGCTGTAGTGGCTTTACTGAAAATCATTGACGAACTCATTGCACAAGGAGTGGTTGTAGAAACCAACTTGAATCTATGTAATTCCCCTATCATTCCGATTCTTAAACCTACTGACCCAAATGCACCCCCAGTTTATCGATTAGTTATCGATTTACGAGAATTGAATAAATGCGTACCACAGTACCCTGTGGTTCCAGACATCTCTTCATTATTGACAGCTATTGACTCAGAGGCAACGTTCTTTACTGTAATTGATCTGAAGAACGCCTTCTTTAATGTCCCAATCGATCCGGAAAGCCAATATCTTTTCGGATTCTGTTTAAATGGCCGAAGCTTCAAATTTGCACGCGCACCTCAAGGATTCACAGAAAGCCCCAGTATCTATAGCCAAGCATTGAAAAGACAACTTGACAGTATTCACATGCCTGACAACACTACCCTACTTCAGTACGTCGATGATCTATTGATCACCGCCCGTAGTGAACCAGAATGTGAACAAGCGTCACTGACAGTTTTGTATTTCTTGGCTGACAAGGGACACAAGGTGTCTCCTTCGAAGCTGCAATTCTGTGTTCAGCAAGTGGTATACCTTGGGCACTTGCTGTCCAAAGGGGGGAGACAGCTAACACCTGACCGTATCCAGTTAATTGTAAACATGTCACAACCCAAGACACAAAAGGAGGTACAGGCCTTTATAGGCCTCACTTCTTACTTTAGACAATGGATCCCTCAGTATGCATTTCTAGCCAAGCCACTCATACAGTTGACAACTCAGGAGGCAGCGTCTTCGACTGTCCTCCCTTGGACTCAGGAACATACACAAGCTTTTGACGACTTAAAGAAAGCCTTATGTCAAGCACCTGTTTTACCGACACCATGTTACAGCAAGGCTATTACACTTTTTGTCACAGAACGCGAAGGTACTGCATTGTCAGTACTCACCCAGGTTCAAGCAGGTTCACACAAACCGTGTGCTTATTTTTCTAGTACATTAGATCCAGTAGCCCAGGCTCCGCCTGCGTGCTTGAAATCTGTAGCAGCAACAGCTCTAGCGATTAGACAAAGTGATTCCATAGTATTAGTTTTATTTTTAGAAGGAGTGAGCGACCCGAAATACCCTTGAGGGCTTGGGTAATAAAGTTGAAAAGGTAAGTTTGCCTTCAAGGGAATTTATTCAAACTATATTTTGTTTAGTTGAAGTTGTTTTTGAGAAGGACCAGTTACTTGTCCTTGGAGTGAATATATCAACAATTTTCTAGTTTAACAGGAGCATTGCATCAACATATAACATGTAAACATATAAACAAAGACACAAGGTGTATACGAAAAATATATCTTTATCAAATAGCTCAGTCAAAGAAATCAGCTACATATACAGATCAATAAGCAAATAAAAATTAGGACTGTAGGTACACATATAAGTAAATTACAAAGTGACACAACCGAACCTAAAAAGACACCTATCCCTAATCACATTGAGTAAAACAAAAGAGAGGGATAAGGTGTATAGTCGACGTTTCGGTTTCTCTGGCGTTAGTTTGCTGAAACCATCCTCAGGACTGTTATTAAATTATGGTCTGTATAGAGATATTGTTATCTGTTTAAAAAGGTAGTGACTGCATCCCGTGGATGACTGTGAGTCAAGCTGTCTTTTAGAATCTATTAGTTATTGGATGGGAAGCTGCACGTAATAATTCAGGCTGTCGATGAGATATTCCTCATAGATATTCCTCATAGAATTCAAATATATATGACGGAAATAGAAAATCCCGTATGTGTGAAGTTGAATCTTGTAAATCAAAGATATCAAACTCAATCAATTGAAGTCAGTAATATGTAGAGCAGTTATTAATCCTGCGCCACCTAGTACTCAGACAGAGTAGAATAGAAGCACGTCTCATCTGTGGGTCCGTACAGATGAGACGTGCTTCTATTCTACTCTGTCTGAGTACTAGGTGGCGCAGGATTAATAACTGCTCTACATATTACTGACTTCAATTGCTTGAGTTTGATATCTTTGATTTACAAGATTCAACTTCACACATACGGGATTTTCTATTTCCGTCATATATATTTGAATTCTATGAGGAATATCTATGAGGAATATCTCATCGACAGCCTGAATTATTACGTGCAGCTTCCCATCCAATAACTAATAGATTCTAAAAGACAGCTTGACTCACAGTCATCCACGGGATGCAGTCACTACCTTTTTAAACAGATAACAATATCTCTATACAGACCATAATTTAATAACAGTCCTGAGGATGGTTTCAGCAAACTAACGCCAGAGAAACCGAAACGTCGACTATACACCTTATCCCTCTCTTTTGTTTTACTCAATGTGATTAGGGATAGGTGTCTTTTTAGGTTCTGTTGTGTCACTTTGTAATTTACTTATATGTGTACCTACAGTCCTAATTTTTATTTGCTTATTGATCTGTATATGTAGCTGATTTCTTTGACTGAGCTATTTGATAAAGATATATTTTTCGTATACACCTTGTGTCTTTGTTTATATGTTTACATGTTATATGTTGATGCAATGCTCCTGTTAAACTAGAAAATTGTTGATATATTCACTCCAAGGACAAGTAACTGGTCCTTCTCAAAAACAACTTCAACTAAACAAAATATAGTTTGAATAAATTCCCTTGAAGGCAAACTTACCTTTTCAAATCCATAGTATTAGGACATCAATTGACAGTACAAGTTCCACATTCCGTGGAAGTTCTTTTAAACAGGACACAGACTCAGCACTTGACTATAGCACGACTGACAGGTTAAGAATTGACATTGTTTCAGCCACACATAGAAATCAGACGTTGCAATACTTTGAATCCAGCTACACTCTTACCACTGAGTGAGACAGACCCTTTGGCACATGATTGTATCGAAATCATTACCATTACGACGAAACCCAGACAAGACTTGACAGACATTGCATTACCAGATCCAGACCTGACACTTTATGTGGATGGTTCATGTATGAGAACAAGTACAGGAGAGTTAGTGGCCGCCTACGCAGTCACGACCGAAACTGAAGTCATAGAAACGAATCGCATTGATACACTGTCAGCCCAAGCAGCAGAGCTCACTGCTCTGACTCAAGCATGTATTCGAGCCAAGAATAAGAAAGTTAACATATACACAGATTCCCGTTATGCATTCGGAGTCGTACACGACTTCGGTGTACTCTGGCGAGAGAGAGGTTTCTTGACCTCTCACGGGGCCAAAATCCAGCACGGTCCCCTCATCCAAGCTCTGTTAGAAGCAATACATTTGCCTAAAGCCATATCCATCATGAAGTGCAAAGCACATACGAAAGTTACAGATAAAATTTCCCAGGGTAACGACCTGGCAGATCGAACAGCCAAGCATACAGCTCAGACTCAGACTCACGCAACTGACCTGACAAAGACAGTAGTCCCGACACCGACACATTGCATGACAGTGAGGGATCCCGCCCTAGATGTAATTGACATACAGACACATGCTACACCAGACGAAATCAAGAAATGGACTGAACTAGGAGGGATCCAGACAGAACAGGGATGGATGACGAAGGGGAAAGCCACATGGTTTCTCCCCGACTCTATGGTTCAAGTTATCATTAATACCGTACATAGTCCTGCACATTTAGGAGAAAAAGCCATGTTAGACAGTATTCAAAACCTTTGGTTCAATAAACATTTACGAGCAGCAGCCAAACAGAAAGTGCGTACTTGCATGATCTGTTGTCAGTTCAATCCAGGTAAAGGCATTCCCGTAGAGCAAGGTGGATTTCATCCTCCCGATCACCCTTTTGAAGTCCTCCAGATGGATTATATCCAGATGGAACGTTGTCGAGGATTCAAATATGTCCTCGTAGTTGTATGTGCACTTTCCCGTTGGACAGAAGCATATCCAGTCCCAGATTACACTGCTCCGACCACTGCCAAGCAGCTGGTACGCGAATTCTTCCCACGGTATGGTTTGCCCCGTATCGTGTACTCAGATAATGGTCAGCCATTCTCGTCCGAGCTCATGAAGCAGGTGTCACTCCTGCTAGGTTATCAGTGGAAGTTCCACTGTGTCCGACATCCCGAGGCAGCAGGTCTCGTAGAGAGACATAATCAGACCCTGAAAACACGTCTTGCTAAGATATGTAGAGAGAAAGGCGTTGACTGGATAGTAGCTTTACCCGTTGCACTCTTTTACATGAGAATGATAGCACATTCAAGAACAGGGCTATCCCCGTATGAGGTGGTCTTTGGTAGGCCGCCGAATATGTGGGGGACGCCTCTGCCTCATAAAATAACAGATGTTGACTGTAATATGCTGACAGATTACCTTGCCTACTTGATGTCTGCACTACAATCATGTCGTTCACAGGTAGCAGCAGCCTTCCGAGACAACACCGAGGTGAAGCCACACGGGATCGTCCCCGGGGACCTGGTGCTCGTAAGGAATTTCGGCAGGAGGAGTCCGCTGGAGCCCCGTTGGCAGGAGCCGACGCTTGTGTTATTAACAACAAGGACAGCAGTGAAAGTGGAGGGCCGCAAGGGCTGGCTCCACTCGAGTCATGTAAAAAGACACTATGGACTGCCGCCAAGACCAGACTCCCAGCCCTGCCCCCTTCCAGAGACTGATACTAAACTCCCCCTGGTAGAGAAATCTCCTTCTCAAGAATTTCGTATGAAGTTGAGGTCTAGCAAGTCAGACAGTTTAATTGTTTAAGTCCTCCCCTAGGTGAAGCGGTTAGACAGGTTCCTGACATGTACAAGTTAGACCCCAATAGAGAGAGAAATAGACAGAAACAGATCAAGAAACATGAATATTGTAAATCTCTCCGCAGTCACTGCATTGTGACATTATTGATTATGTTTTTTCTGAGTCTTATGATTATTGCTGCAAGCATATTGCTACACATGTACTTTCCTATTTTCACACGTGCACATTCTTCTTCAAATGACACTGCCGAGCATACTTTCAGTGAATTGCCCCCGCACGAGTTATCTTACCGACTTGCGCTGCGCAACAATACATTCATTAGTATGTTACATCATTCCCATCAGACCAACAATGCTACCAATTGTTGGATATGTGGCCGACTCCCTCCCTATCAGAAGTATAAGGGAGTTCTGCCCCTCTTTCCGTACCCGTTCACACACAATGGTTCCTGTGGTGCATGGTTTAGTTTAATAAATTCTTTAGATTCTGATTCCGTAGTGTACCAGGGCAATTGGGTATGGGGAAATTTAAACACAGTTTTGCATAAAGTATGTTTCCCTGACAAGGAGGGTCTTCCCCAAAGGACAGGGACCGATCTAGAAAACGAAGTATATGGATTAGGTAATTTTACACTTAACCTCATGATTCTGAATGTCCAGTCCGAAGCCGAACCAGTCTTGCCCGCTATGTCAGTATTACCAGTCAAAGGTGAATTATGTGTCAGGAAGAATGGTTCAGTACACCTAGGTCATAGTAAATGTACTACTGTGATCGAATTCAGTGATAAAGGCAAGTCTACATTCAAAGCTTCCCGTCATTCCTATTTCATTTGTGGTCATACAGCATATATACACTTACCTCTAGATTGGGATGGTACTTGTTACATTGCATTCCTTCTGCCACCTGTTTTTCTAGCCCCTCCTGATTATCATAGGAACTCCCATCTAGTACACAACAGACCCAAGAGAGATCTCCGGATTGTCGACTATACTGAAACAGCATGGGAGCAGTATACAGACTTCAATAAAGGTTTCTTTCCCTATTTAGGTGCTGTTTTTAATAGTAAACTGATACGTAAATTAACCAGAACCCTCGAGGCAGTAGTGAATGAAACTACTTCCGCCCTAGGCAACCTAACAGAGGAACAGTCTGCTATGAGACTTGTTGTTCTTCAAAATCGTCTCGTTCTTGACGTCATCCTGGCCGATAGGGGCGGAGCTTGTAGAGTCATCGGATCGAGTTGCTGTGTTTTCATTCCAGAAAACGCACCATCAGTATATAGAGCCATAACCCGTCTCCACAAGATTGCAAGTCAGATACACCAGAATCCAGGCACCTGGACTTGGTCCGGTTGGTTCTGGAGCGTGTTATCAGCCTGGGGATGGAAAGTCCTATCCTTCCTCGGAATAGCCCTTCTCATAGTATTCAGTTGTTGCCTATGTTTACAATGTGGGCCGGCAATTTGCGGTTTGTGCGCCACATCATGTATTCCCCATTCAAGTTCACGTTCTAAATCCCGCCTGAAAAAGGAAGAGCAAATGATGTTATATGAACAAATTGATGGATTAATGAAGATTGATATATCATGAAGGGTCCGTAGGGGACAAGGAGGGAATGAGGTAATATGAATTTTTATGGTCAATTGTTTCCCCTAACGTAGACCCCAACGGCTCCATGTACGTGCTTCAAGTACATGTATGTTCCCTCCACAACCAGCTATGAAGACGCAAATACATTTGCGTCCAACGTTAACATGTCCTCTTTCAGATCCACCATGAATGGGTCGAAAATTCAGTTCCTAAGTATGCCTTGCCACCGTCTTTACATGGTGTACTTTCACGTTTTCCTGGCTCTAGCGAGTTAGGCCCTGATTTCTGCCATCGAGCCCTCTCTGCCTTCTGCCTCTGAAAGCTGCATCCTGGATCTGCATTCATGACCCTTGCCTTACTCCCTGCGCGGCCAGCGGTGCCCGGCTCGGCCTGCTTGCCTGCCAAGACTGTATTTTGCCTTCAAGTTATCTGCTCCGCTCCTCGAAAATACATTCCTGTCTAGTGATTTAGGAAAACATCTCCCCAGCTGCAGAGCAAAGGGCCCGGCCTTTCTGTCTCCGTGCAAGTAATTCATTGCTCCCGTTACCATGGTAGGCCCATGGCCCCTCGCATTACACGTAGACACGTAGTCACATATGCATGCACTAGCAGTCAGTATAGAATAGCCTCTGCCCGAGAGACCTTTCCTTCTAGATAATACTATTCCCCAAACACAAGATATTAGATATGATTTGGGATTAGGTTGCTCTGACACTCCAGACTTCTGTCTCCTCATGTAGAGCTAAATGTCAAGTCCCCTTCACCCTCCAGTTCCACGTCAATCACACGTCATGCTGCTGCGCGCGCATCCCTGCCATATATTTCTGCTGACACTGCAGAATTCCTCTATGGATCCACCCACCTGTGACACTTTCATGTGACGTTTCTAGCACACACCTCCGTGTACGCCCTCGTGCACGCCTTCTGTTACGCACATGTGTTCTTATCTCTTTTCTCTCAGCTGTTACGCCTTCTGTATCCATCACCATTGTATGCATTTACTATATATATTGTACTCTGTTAATAAAGCATTGTCTATCCCTTCCTGAACCTTCGTGGTGATGGAACATGATACCTGGTTCGAACCAATTCCATTTTATGGAATAAAACCCTTATAAACTCAGATGCCACGGACTCTGCCTCTCATTTTTTGATTGAGCTATTTTATTGAACTTTACCGCATAGAAATTCCGCATAGGTAGTATTTATTTTACCACAGGAGGGGCGGCCCGTGTCTCTCATTGGCCAACATCCTCACCTGCTGGGGCGGCTCTAGGCTCATGGCGGCCCTGGGCAGGGACCGTAGGTAGGGGGCACTGGAAGAGGGGGTCTGGGCGGGGCGGAGTGCGGAGGCCAGTGAAGAGGGGGGGTCAGGGTGTTTGGAAGTGGAACAGAGCCGGAGGCCTCCAAATCCCTGCCAGGGGCCGCCACGCAAATATGTATCCATCTCAGAGGATTATTATATTAACCCCTTACATGCTCATGACGAGCTCAGCTCATCATGAACAATGGGATTCAGAAATCATCAGCACAGAGGGGGAATTGCTGTAGCAGCGATGGTGTTAAGGATATATGTTGACGTGGTGGCTCCTGGGTTTGGTGGCCCTGTGCAGGTGCACAGCTTGCACATGCCTATGGCCGCCCCTGCTCACCTGTCACTGCCGCTGGATTAGCTGGTGCCCTTTTGGCAATCCTCCTGCAGCCTCCACATTCCTCCGTGCAGGTCAGCAGAGCCCCCACCCCCAGGAGAGCCCGCGAAACAGCAGCAGAGCACACAGCTGAGGCATCACCGCAGCGTGAGCATCACCAGTGCCTGAGCCGGTACAGCAGTGCATGCACAGGCCCCCGAGAGCCCATGCATCCACAACCAGGGCTCGCTGACTGCGGCACAGCTGCGCCGCGGCCCCCATAGAGCCTGTGCTGCCTCGAACTCCCCCTGCCTCAGCAGCTCCATGGCCCGAGCGCAGGCCCTAGAGGTAGCAGAGCCCAAGCACCAGCAGGCAGGCAGGCGACCCTCGGTGCGCTGCTCTAGTAGCGTAGTCTGAACACCCTCCAGACAGCACTCACTGCAACGGGACAGCCTAGGGACCAGCAGATATCCTAGCTCAGCCACAGTTTCCTGCAGCCTGGGGAGCCGCAGAGGCCTCAGCAGAGTCTGGGGACCACCATCAGGAGGCCAACCTCAGCACAAGGGGCCCTGCCCTCAGCAGATCCCGAGTACGAAGGAAAGGCGCAGCCCCCAGGCCCCTGCAGTTGTGAGGAAACCTGGTAGCCCGGACCGGAAGAGGGCACATTAGGAAACTATTCATTATATTTGTTTTCACTCATTGCTCGCTCGTTGTGGTTTACTTAGTAAAACGCTCACTTTGATTTGCCTGTATTCATTTCCTGGCTGCCGGTGTGTAAATGCTGCAGCTCGCGGATGGTAAGGCACTTAACTCGCTCTGCTTTTATTATATTGATCCAGTTCCTGTCGGAAGCTCGCTCTTGAAAGGTGCAGTCTGTGGTGGTTGCAATCAGCATCCTCAGAAACCTTGGGCCTTATTTATGAGGGACTTGCGCCGCCGGTGCGTCAGTTTTTCCCATGTTAAAAGTGACGCACCGGCGGCGCAAGTCCTTCATAAATAAGGCCCCTTATGTGTGTCTCTAGAGAGCTGTTCTGAGATTACTAGGGATCTCACCAGGATTTCCCTAAGCTCTCTTTATGCTGCAGGTGCATCCATGGGCCTTTTGGGAGCTTCGTTTTTTTAGGTCTCGCCTGTTGTCGATGCGCATGCGCATCGAGCAAAGCGAGACTATTGCGAGTTATCCACTCTTTATCCACACTGCAAGGAATCGTGGCGATTCCTTGCAGTGCACGATAAATTTAAGGTCAATGCGCATGCGCATTGAGCTTATGCGCATGCGCATTGACCTTAAAAGTCACGGGCGCGTGCACGTCCGTCTTTGTTTACCCCTCCGCCCCCTCCCGCCGTGTCGCATTTCTCCTCCCCCTCCCCTCTCTTCCTTTCGTCTTCCTGCCGTGTCGCACCTCTCCCCTCTCCGCCCCCTCCCCTGCCCGCCCCCTCCCGCCGTGTCGCATTTCTCCTCCCCCTCCCCTCTCTTCCTTGCGTCTTCCGGGCCGTGTCGCACCTCGCCTGCACGTTTTCGGCAAATCTCTTTTCTTTAAAATAAGGTTGGTGCAAACCCTTCTGGTGCAGGACCGTGTAGACTCGTCACTTTAGGACTACATGAGCATTGTTTTCATACCTTCGCTAGGCTGCCGTAACCATCACTGTTCCAGGACCCTCTTACCTTCCGTCATCTGCGATCTGCAGGGCCCTTCTATGATGCCGGTTCCCTTGATTGAACTAGTGGCCCTCCTTTAGTTGCTCCCAATGTACAACTTCTCATTACATGGTACGCATGACCGTCTTGAGGATCGAGCAGAACACAAATCCTAAATGCATCAAATGATGCTCAGAGCATAGTCTGCATTAAACCCAAAATTGGAGGGAAGCACACATCCCAGACTGCCCACAGTGCAATGAAGCCATTCGATTCACACCAGTGCTAGTAGCATAGCATGTCTATCCTTCCAGTGTGCGAAACTTGCTTGGTGGGCGTTGCCAGTGCACTCCTCTGGCGCACAACACTGCTCTGCGCCCTGCGGTGCTACAGAACTCAACTGCTACGACAGCCCCTCTTTCGTCTTCCTGCCGTGTCGCACCTCTCCCCTCTCCGCCCCCTCCCCTGCCCGCCCCCTCCCGCCGTGTCACATTTCTCCTCCCCCTCCCCTCTCTTCCTTGCGTCTTCCGGGCCGTGTCGCACCTCGCCTGCACGTTTTCGGCAAATCTCTTTTCTTTAAAATAAGGTTGGTGCAAACCCTTCTGCTGAATCCCCTCTGCCTTTTGAGCGTTATGCCTAAACTCCTCATGTGGTGCAGGACCGTGTACACTCGTCACTTTAGGACTACATGAGCATTGTTTTCATACCTTCGCTAGGCTGCCGTAACCATCACTGTTCCAGGACCCTCTTACCTTCCGTCATCTGCGATCTGCAGGGCCCTTCTATGATGCCGGTTCCCTTGATTGAACTAGTGGCCCTCCTTTAGTTGCTCCCAATGTACAACTTCTCATTACATGGTACGCATGACCGTCTTGAGGATCGAGCAGAACACAAATCCTAAATGCATCAAATGATGCTCAGAGCATAGTCTGCATTAAACCCAAAATTGGAGGGAAGCACACATCCCAGACTGCCCACAGTGCAATGAAGCCATTCGATTCACACCAGTGCTAGTAGCATAGCATGTCTATCCTTCCAGTGTGCGAAACTTGCTTGGTGGGCGTTGCCAGTGCACTCCTCTGGCGCACAACACTGCTCTGCGCCCTGCGGTGCTACAGAACTCAACTGCTACGACAGCCCCTTTCCGTACAGAATTCCACCGATCAAAATGGTTACCCCTATGCTATGGTGCTCGGTCACCTGGCCAAGCTTGTCCCTGTGTCCTATCGTTGACCATGTCCATCCCCCTGCTGTAGAATAGAACCCTCAGCATTCCCGCGGCCAACACCTGTTGCGGCCTTGAACTCTCAACATTACCATGTTCCACCAGCTTCCTTGGTACAGAACTCTCTGGATTCTGTACCAGACTCATTTATTAGTCAGAAACTCACACCCACCCACCCACTCACTCTCACCCACCCACCCACTCCACCCACCCACTCTCACCCACCCACTCTCACCCACCCACTCTCACCCACCCACTCTCACCCACTCACTCTCACCCACTCACTCTCACCCACTCACTCTCACCCACTCACTCTCACCCACTCACTCTCACCCCCTCACTCTCACCCCCTCACTCTCACCCTCACCCTCACTCACCCTCACTCACCCTCAACCCCTCACCCTCACTCACCCTCACTCACCCTCACTCACCCTCACCCACCCTCACCCTCAACCCCTCACCCTCACTCACCCTCAACCCCTAACCCTCAACCCCTCACTCACCCTCACTTTCACTCACCCTCACTCTCTCACCCTCACTCACCCTCACTCACCCTCACCCTCAACCCCTCACCCTCACCCTCACTCACCCTCAACCCCTCACCCCCTCACCCTCACCCCCTCACCCTCAACCCCTCACCCTCACTCACCCTCACTCACCCTCAACCCCTCACTCACCCTCACCCACCCTCACCCTCAACCCCTCACCCTCACTCACCCTCACCCCCTCACCCTCACTCACCCTCAACCCCTCACCCTCACTCACCCTCAACCCCTCACCCTCACTCACCCTCAACCCCTCACCCTCACTCACCCTCACCCTCACTCACCCTCAACCCCTCACCCTCACTCACCCTCAACGCCTCACCCTCAATCACCCTCAACCCCTCACCCACCTTCACTCACCCTCACTCACCCTCACTCACACTCACCCTCACTCACCCTCACCCACCCTCAACCCCTCACCCTCACTCACCCTCAACCCCTCACCCTCACTCACCCTCACGCACCCTCAACCCCTCACCCTCACTCACCCTCAACCCCTCACCCTCACTCACCCTCACCCTCACTCACTCTCAACCCCTCACCCACCCTCAACCCCTCATCCTCAACCCCTCATCCTCAACCCCTCATCCTCAACCCCTCACCCTCAATCCCTCACCCACACTCACCCACACTCACCCTCACTCACACTCACCCACCCTCACCTTCACTCACACTCACCCACCCTCACTCACCCTCACTCACCTTCACCCTCACTCACCCTCAACCCCTCACTCACCCCCACTCACCCTCAACCCCTCAACCTCAACCCCTCACCCTCCCTCACCCTCACTCACCCTCAACCCCTCACCCTCACTCACCCTCAACCCCTCACCCTCAACCCCTCACCCTCACTCACCCTCAACCCCTCACCCTCACCCACACTCACCCACACTCACCCCCACTCACCCTCACTCACACTCACCCACCCTCACCCACCCACCCTCACCCACCCTCACTCACCCTCACCCATCCTCACCCTCAACCCCTCACCCTCACCCTCAACCCCTCACCCACCCTCAACCCCTCACCCTCACTCACCCTCAACCCCTCACCCTCAACCCCTCACTCACCCTCACCCTCAACCCCTCAGCCTCACCCTCACTCACCCTCAACCCCTCACCCTCACTCACCCTCAACCTCATGCTAAAGATTTACAAAAAAACCCATAAACAATTCTAAAAGCACTAACTCTAATGCTGCGAGACCTATTGCATTTCTAATGCTTGTTTATATATGGAACAACATAGCTCAAAACATCAAAAAATCCAAAAATGTTTGCAGGAGAAACCTATTGGCTTTGCAAGAACTTGTTGTTTCTGGACAGTGCGCTGGTTCCTCCTTTGCTCCCCTGAGAAGGTGTAACCAGCCAGGACATTACGCACCTTCCCTTGTAACTTGTCTCAAGATATGCAAGGGCTGGTTTGTAGGGACCAAATGCCTTGAGGGCTATGAGCGCTCCCAGGGCACAAGTCCCATAAAAAGAAGTGGAGGGACTAACCAAGTTAGGCAGTATGCAAGTTGCCTCATGACGAGTGTCATCACAGCGTATGACGTTACGACACTTGACATTACACGTGGTATCACAGGAAGGGACATCAGATATTAAGATCACACACATGTTTAGCAGGTATAGCATGAGATAGTGCATTAGGAAATCTAACAAATGAGATTTGGCGTTGGGGTTGTGCCAAAAAAGTGGCGCAATCCTAATGCAAACTGTGGGCCTCAACTAATACATTCTGTTTTTTAAAACCCTGCCACAAAGAAAGTGGCAACAAGAAGAAGCATGAGAGGAGATCTGTTCTGCTTAATTGGTTGCAAAGTCTGGATTTTAAAATACTTTATGGGGTTAGGGCATCTGCCGCAGAGGTGCCCAGTAAATCTCATGGAATAATAATAATGGGGAGATAACTCTGGAGGTTCACACGTTTGTTAGAGAGATCTGTGTTTTTGTGAAGTCCCATATTTGAGTAGCCTAGAAGGTTAAGGTGTCTCCTGCAAACCACATCATGTTACAAAAGAAATAAAATAGTGCTATCCAAATTTTTATGTGTGTCAACACTAGGACAGACCAACACATCTGGCATTCTTACAGTGCATGCACTTATATACATGGGCTGAACAAAGTCAAAAGCTGCCTCTCTTAGGTACCTGTGAAGAGTCAAGCTGCGTGCTTTTGTTTCACTTGCATTTACATTTAAGTGTGAGGTTCTAGGAGGCCTCCAGCCAGGATACTAACTCCAAAGGACGCCTGATGGCCCCTTAACTTCTGCCTTTATCTTTGGCCTAGCTGGAGGTGAAACTAAAGCCCCGTCACTGCCCGCACGTTGCTGCTGGGAATGGAGAACAGCCAACGTAGGGCGCTGCTGAGCATGTCCGGGTGTCTGAAGACTACACTGGGGCAAGTTCATTATATTACTGTGGGGCCCTGCTTCTTGGCACAGCGTCCACCCTGTGAACATAGTGGATGGACGCCATGTACCGGCGTGTACCCCAGACTCTGGCAGGAGAGGTCTTGTCTGATAGGGTCCATCCCAGGCGAGAGCCACAAGAAGCAGATGTTGAGGTATTTCCTGGTCTTGGCTCCCAGGCCAGGTTGAGGCGCGAGAGGGTCTGACATTTTTGACGTGCATCAGGGTTTGAACTGTTCTGAGATCATCAGGCGGATGCAGTTTACCCCGGATGGCTTTTTAAAGAACGTGATACAGACTTTTTGATGTGGGAAGTCACCAGCTTGACATGCACGCGCCATGCTCTGGCTTGGGAGTGGGGCTGGGCGTGGCCCTTTACTGGCGAGCTGCCAGGATTCCTTTTCTGAGCACACGGATGTGGAATCCGTTCTGTATGCAAAGGTGTAGAGAACAGTTTGTTACCCCCTGCAGCTGTATTCTCACAACCCAATTAGCAGCCGAGGAGGGCGTCTTCTCACAGACCACTGCTGCCTTCTAATAGCGGTGCAGGGCCGCCACTTTGTAATCACAGCCTTTTGAACAAGCATTTGCAATGCAATAGGTCTCGCATTTGGAAAGTTTGAGCTATTGTTATTGTAAATGACACATTTTTTATTTATGTTTTGTTTTTGAAAATAGCAAAATTAATAGCTGTGTCATTTACAATGCCAATACATATAACTTTCGCAAATGTGACACCTATATCTTTTGTAAAGCAATATGTGTTGTATTTACGTGACTTGCATGTATTGATATTACAAATAACAATGGTTTTTAATTTTTTTCCAATAATTAATACTTAAATAAAAGTTACTGTAATTTATAATGGCAATAGCTTAAAGTTTTGTAAATAACTTTTGTGAAGATTATGTTCAGTGTATTTTATTGTGACGGAAATCAAAGAACAGAAGTGAAATATTAACATCTTTTTATTACATTTGTAATAAAGCTTGAAACATTGAGAGAACATATTTGAACCAGGTGTTGTTGAATGGTTGCACAGATTGATGCGTTGGTGGCGCTGAGTGATGTTGTGATGGCGAACGAGTGATGCTGTGGCGTTCAATGAAGCTGTGATAGCACATAGTGATGTTGTGGTGCCCCTGAGTGATGCTGTGGTGGTGCGGAGTGATGCTGTATGCTATGTTATGTTTTGTTTTGCTATCCTATGTTTTGTTTTGATATGCTATGCTATGCTGTGCTTTGTTATGCTATGCTATGTTTTGTTATGATATGCTATGTTTTGTTTTGCTATGTTTTGTTGTGTTTGGTATGCTATGTTTTGCTTTGCTATTATATGTTTTGTTTTGCTATGTTTTGTTGTGTTTTGGTAAGCTATGCTATGTTTTGTTGTGTTTTGCTATGTTTTGCCGTGCTTTGTGTTGTGTTTTGTTATGCTATGCTATGTTTTGTTGTGTTTTATTATGTTATATTTTGCTATGCTATGTTTTCTTATGCTATGTTTTGTTGTGTTTGGTATGCTATGTTTTGCTTTGCTATTATATGTTTTGTTTTGCTATGTTTTGTTGTGTTTTGGTAAGCTATGCTATGTTTTGTTGTGTTTTGCTATGTTTTGCTGTGCTATGTGTTGTGTTTTGTTATGCTATGCTATGTTTTGTTGTGTTTTGTTATGCTATGCTGTGTTTTATTGAGTTTTGCTATGCTATGCTATGTTTTGTTATGCTGTGCTATGTTTTGTTGTGTTTTATTATGCTATGCTTTGTTTTGGTATGCTATGTTTTGCTATGCCATGCTTTTTTATGCTATGTTTTGTTATGCTATGCTAAGCTTTGTTTTGCTATGCTAAGCTTTGTTATGCTATGCTATGATATGTTTTGTTTTGCTATGCTATGTTTTGTTAAGCTATGCTATGTTTTGTTGTGTTTTGCTATGTTTTGTTATGCTATGTGTTGTTGTGTTTTGTTATGCTATTTTGTTGTGTTATGCTATGTTTTGTTATGCTATGCTATGTTTTGCTTTGCTATCCTATGCTTTGTTTTGTTATGCTATGCTATGTTTAGTTTTGCTATCCTATGCTTTGTGTTGTTATGCTATGTTTTGTTCTACTATGCTATTTTTTGTTTTGCTATGCATTGTCATGTTATGCTGTGCTATGTTTTGTTATGCTATGTTTTGATATGCTATGCTATGCTTTGTTGTCTTTTGCTATGCTATGTTTTGTTTTGTTATGCTATGTTTTGTTTTGCTATCCTATGCTTTGTTTTGTTATGCTATGCTATGTTTTGTTATGCTATGCTGGTGAGGGTGTGTGAGTGTGTGTGTGAGGGTGAGTGAGGGTGAGGGGGTGTGAGGGTGAGGGGTGTTAGGGTGAGGGGTGTGAGGGTTAGAGGGTGTGAGGGTGAGGGGGTGTGAGTGAGGGTGAGGGTGAGGGTGAGGGGGTGTGAGGGTGAGGGGGTGAAGGTGAGGGGGTGTGAGGGTGAGGGGGTGTGAGGGTGAGAAGGTGTGTGAGGGTGAGAGGGTGTGTGAGGGTGAGAGGGTGAGTGAGGGTGAGGGTGTGTGCGGGTGAGGGGGTGTGAGGGTGTATGTGAGGGTGAGGGCGTGTGTGAGGGGGTGAGGGTGAGGGGTCGCTCCCAGTGTCTCTTGCAGGCATCTGGTTTTTATCGCGCTGCATTGCCAGAACCTTGATTTGTAGAGCGTCTCTCATTTAGTTTAGCCTGCTGCATTGATTATTTGATAGCGCTGCCTAGTTTGCACTGATTAGTTACTTTCCGCCTGCTGTATTAATAGCGCTGCCTTGCCTGAACTGCTTTCATTGTAGACTCTTCATCTGCTGTGTTGCTTATTGCCGCTTTTGCTTCGCTAGCGCTTTAATATTTGGTTTCCTCACTGATTTGTCCTGTAAGCGCGTTTGTCTGTAGCGCTACGCTGTGCCCCCCCCTCCGCCTCCATTTTGTTTGTTGTTGTCCTCGTGTGCCCGCCCCGCCTCCCAGCTGTGACGCCCTCCCACAGAATTGAAAGAGTGCTCCTCTCCCTGAAGACGCCGTGACTCGCTCCTCGCCTACAAGCTGAGTGGTCGCTCCCAGTGTCTCTTGCAGGCATCTGGTTTTTATCGCGCTGCATTGCCAGAACCTTGATTTGTAGAGCGTCTCTCATTTAGTTTAGCCTGCTGCATTGATTATTTGTTAGCGCTGCCTAGTTTGCACTGATTAGTTACTTTCCGCCTGCTGTATTAATAGCGCTGCCTTGCCTGAACTGCTTTCATTGTAGACTCTTCATCTGCTGTGTTGCTTATTGCCGCTTTTTGCTTCGCTAGCGCTTTAATATTTGGTTTCCTCACTGATTTGTCCTGTAAGCGCGTTTGTCTGTAGCGCTACGCTGTGCCCCCCCCTCCGCCTCCATTTTGTTTGTTGTTGTCCTCGTGTGCCCGCCCCGCCTCCCAGCTGTGACGCCCTCGCCCCTCCCCCTCCACTATCCACATATGACAGTAGTTCCCGCGCGCAGCGTTTACGCGCAGCGACCGCGCCCAATCCACGCCGAAGGTGCGCCAAAGGTAAGCCCGTCTACGCCCGTCCGTGCCTGGACCGCGCCCAGCGCCAGACCCCCTGCCCCTCGCGCTACCCAGCCCTCCCGCATTACCTACGATGCCGCCACCCTCCTAGCCCTCAACCCCGGTCGCGCTCCCAACTGCGTCCAAGCCGCTCCTGGTCGCACCCATGGACCTTTCTCCTGCTACTCCTGCAAATTCATCGGCACCGACAACATCTCCGCTGCGACCACACCACAGACTCCAGACCCCAACCACCTACAATGCATCCTTCTCAACACCCGATCGGTCCACAGACACGCCATTGACCTATGGAATCTACTAGACACCATCTCTCCAGACGTCGCCTTCCTAACAGAAACTTGGATGAACGCTTCCTCCGCCCCAGACATCACCATTGCCATCCCTGATGACTATAAGATCACACGCAAGGACCGCACCAGCCACACAGGAGGAGGAATCGCTATAGTCCATAAGAAATCTATCCGCATCTCAACCAGCTCTGACGCCAACCTCGCCAACTCCGAACACCTTCACTTCCAGATCCACATCGACCCCAAGACCACACTCAGAGGCACCCTCCTCTACAGACCACCAGGACCCCGCGCAAAATTCAGTGAAGACATCACGGACTTCATCACTCCTCACGCGCTCCCCTCCAAAGACTACATCCTCCTGGGAGACCTCAACTTTCACCTCGATAAGATCAACGACCGCAACACCGCCACCCTCGTGGACAACCTCACCAACCTCGGACTTAAACAACTGGTCACTTCCCCCACCCACATCGCAGGCCACACACTCGACCCCATCTTCACCTCCAGCAACCATGTCTCCTTCAGCCACACTACGGACCTCATCTGGACTGACCACAGATGCGTTCACTTCACCTACAACAAACCAAAACCCAGCATCCACCTCCAACCTACCTTGAAAAGGAACTGGAACAAAACCACCACGGACCAAATCTCCGCATCGCTCCTTCAACACACCCCAGCCCCCTCCTCCAACGCTAACGAAGCCGCCGCTAACCTCACCCTATGGTTATCCAACACCGCTGACACCTTAGCACCTCTGAAAAAACGTCAAAACAAACCTGGCAGCAAGAAGGCCTCATGGTTCAACGATGATCTCAAGAAGTCCAAGAAACTCTGCCGCTCCCTTGAAAAGGCCTGGAAAAAAGACCCAACCACCAGCACCAAAGACGCCTTCAAAAACGCCACCCGCACTCACCACCAACTAATCCGAAAAGCCAAGAAAGCAGCATTCAAGGATCGACTCGACAACAACGCTCACAACAGCAAGGAACTCTTCAACATCGTCAAGGAATTTTCCAATCCCTCGGCCAACTCCAACGACATCACCCCCTCTCAAACCCTCTGCGACTCCCTAGCCTCTTTTTTCCACAACAAGATTGCAGACATCCACAACAGCTTTGACAACCAACCCGGAAACCAACCCACCCTGCCGTCTGCTGTCCATCCCCCCCCGTGAACACCCTTAACGACTGGAAGCCAATCTCCACTGAGGACACCATCCGCCTGATGAACTCCATCCACTCAGGATCCCCCACAGACCCATGTCCTCACCACATCTTCAACAAAGCAGACTCCGTCATAGCACCGCACCTCCGAGACGTCATCAACTGCTCCTTCAACTCCGCTACCTTCCCTGAAGACTGGAAACACGCTGAACTCACCACCCTCCTGAAAAAACCAACAGCGGACCCCACCGAACTCAAAAATTACCGCCCCATCTCGCTTCTTCCATTCCCGGCCAAAGTCATCGAGAAAGCCGTCAACTACCAGCTCGCCGCCTTCCTCGAAGCCAACAAATCCCTCAACCCCTCACAATCTGGCTTCCGAGCAAAACATAGCACTGAGACCGCCCTCATCGCAGCAACAGACGACATTCGAACTCTACTGGACAATGGAGACACAGTCGCCCTCATCCTCCTCGACCTCGCTGCAGCATTCGATACAGTCTGCCACAGCACCCTTCTACAACGCCTCAATAACATCGGAATCCAAGGAAAAGCACTGGAATGGATCACCTCGTTCCTCACCGGAAGAACCCAGAGAGTCCGCCTTCCTCCATTCAAGTCCGAGGCCTCTGAAGTCATCTGCGGCGTACCTCAAGGATCCTCACTCAGTCCCACCCTCTTCAACGTATACATGAGCCCCCTCGCGGCCATCGCACGCCAACACAACCTCAACATCATCTCTTACGCGGACGACACTCAACTGATCCTTTCTCTCACCAATGACCCCGGCACCGCCAAAACTAACCTGCACGAAGGAATGAAAGAAGTCGCCGAATGGATGAAACAAAGCCGTCTGAAACTGAACTCAGACAAAACAGAAGTCCTCATCCTAGGCAAATCCCCCTCTGCTTGGGACGACTCCTGGTGGCCGGAAGCCCTCGGAAAAGCACCCATCCCGACAGACCACGCACGGAACCTTGGCGTCATCCTGGACTCTTCACTCTCAATGAACAAACAAGTCAGCGCCGTATCCTCTTCCTGCTTCAACATTCTTCGCATGCTCAGAAAAACATTTTGCTGGATTCCCTCCGAAACAAGGAAAACAGTCACCCACGCTCTGGTCACGAGCCGACTGGACTACGGAAACACCCTCTACGCAGGTACCACCGCTAAACTCCAGAAGAAACTCCAACGAATCCAAAACGCCTCAGCCAGGCTCATATTAGACATCCCACGCAACGAACACATCTCTGGTCACCTTAAAGACCTCCACTGGCTACCCGTCAATAAGAGGATCACTTTCCGACTGCTCACCCACGCACACAAATCACTTTACGACATCGGACCAGATTGCCTCAACTCTCGACTGTCCTTCTACACCCCCTCCCGCCAACTACGTTCTTCCGACCAAGCCCTCGCCACTGTACCTCGCATCAACAAGACCACCATGGGAGGCAGATCCTTTTCATACCTGGCTGCTAAAACATGGAACTCACTCCCCGCTTACCTTCGCCTCACCCAGAACCACCTAGCGTTCAGAAAGCAGCTTAAAACGTGGATATTTGACAAATAATCCTCCTCCTCTTCCTAAGCGCCTTGAAACCCTATGGGTATGTAGTGCGCTATACAAATTTTATGACTTGACTTTTATGACTTGACTGTGTGAGGGTGTATGTGAGGGTGTGGGTGAGGGTGAGGGTGAAAGGGTGTGTGAGGGTGAGAGGGTGGGTGAGGGTGAGATGGTGGGTGAGGGTGGGTGAGAGGGTGAGGGTGTGTGAGGGTGAGGGGGTGTGCGGGTGAAGGTGTGAGTGTGAGGGGGTGTGAGGGTGAGAGGGTGTGTGAGGGTGAGAGGGTGACTGAGGATGAGGGTGTGAGTGAGGGTGAGGGTGAGGGTGTGTGAGGGTGAGGGTGTGTGGATGTGAGGATGAGGGGGTGTGAGAGTGAGGGGGGTGTGAGCGTGAGGAGGTGTATGATGGTGAGGGGGTGTGAGGGTGAGGGTGAGGGGGTGTGAGGGGGTGAGTATGAGTGAGGGGGTGAGAGGGAGAGGGGGGTGAGGGGGATGAGGGTGAGGGTGTGTGACAGTGAGGGTGTGTGATGAGGGGGTGTGATTGTGAGGGGGTGTGTGGGTGTATGTGAGGGTGAGGGGGTGAGGGGGTGTGAGGGGGTGTGAGGGGGTGAGGGTGAGGGGGTGTGAGGGTGTTTGAGGGTGAGGGTGTATGTGAGGGTGAGGGTGTGTGTGAGGGTGAGGGTGTGAGGGGGTGGGAGGGTGATGGGGTGTGAGGGTGAGAGTGGGTGAGGTTGGGTGGGAGGGTGTTGTAGTGTAGTTCCTATATTCCCAATAGGCTCTGCACATTGGAATAACATAAACGATAGTTTAGACATAGGATTGAGGTCGACTAGGTCTGTATTGAATATGTTAGACTTAATTGTGTATGTGCCAGCTAGCTCAGAGGTCACTAGAAACTTTCTTGAGTAAACAAGAAGGTGTTAACTTTCCTGAATAGACAAGAAGGGATTAGCTTCTGACAACCATATAACATGACAAGACAACTTTTCCCCCTGAAATAAGGAATATCTTCAGAGTCACAGAAACAATAGATATCTATTTTACTCAGTCAATCGTGCATGCTTCGTTTCACCAGAAATGCAGAGAAATAGAGAGACGGGCGTTTTCAATAAAAGGGTTATTTATTGAGCAGTCTTCTTTCTCATGCAAGAGAAATGAATTGCCACAATTGCAATACTTGTCATAAAGTAAAGTGCGTACAGTAAAAGGAGTATTATGAAATAATTCTGTAAAAGCATTTATATGGTTTCTAAGCCATAAGATACTTAAAATGGATAAAATATATTCAATGATAAAATAATGACTAAACGTGAGGGGTAGTATCAGGAAATACTGCCTCTATCTGAGTAATTTTTTGAGCTAACCAGAACGGAATTTGTTCCCGTTTTGTGGGTATTTTACCAATGCATGATTGTATAGTCTGTGGTGTAATTTTATTTGTGTTCCCCTGGTGACGGGTGTGCTGTGGAATTTTTATTGCTGGTTGGACTGTTAGAGTCCGCATGACATATTGTACCAAATGTCTATGTATTTTAATTAGTTGTTTTAGCTGAACTAAAAGTTCCCCGCTTGACATTTTTTCAATGTCAGGATGTGGTGTACAGCTGGCTAGAACCAGCCATGTGGCTCCTGGTCTACCTAGTGGACCGAGCCTGATAATGTGATTTTAATGTTTTAGGGCGCCATTAAACCAGAGCTCATGCTCCTGGTAAGTTAGTGGAATTTCAACGTCCTCGAAAGGAACGTATTCCTCTGGAGTTTCCTCTATTTTGTAGTAGTGGAACTCGCGTGTCACAGCATTTGCTGCTGGAAAATGTATCCATGAATAGAATACCTCTGTCTGCCGGTATTCATGTGCCTCGACAACAAATATGACCGTACCTCCTCTTGATGATACTCCATTTTCTATAAGTTTTATTGTTAAGGTTTTCCTTATATTTACCAGGATGATTATTCCATCCGGTTCATTTTGTTGTAGACTTGTGTCTTCCGCCAAAAGTTGAGTTGCTAATCTAGCTCTCTCCCTTTCTTCGTCACTTTCCGACATTTTACTGACTGAAAGTTTCCAGATCAAGTTTCAAGGAAACAAAGATTAGGTGCACAATATTTTGGAACACTGTATCCTTCAACGTTGACTAAACCAAAAACTAATACATAGGAATCTCTTCCTACTAAGTTTTGGCAGATATTAACCATTTACCCACTCCAGACGTCTATTGGGGTTTTTACGGGAAAAGGAGTCTGTGTGAAAAGCACGACTGAGTTACTCTAGTATCTAGCGTTAAATTATCACCTTACCAAGCGTTGGGCGCCATGTAGTGTAGTTCCTATATTACCAATAGGCTCTGCGCATTGGAATAACATAAACAATAGTTTAGACGTAGGACTGAGGTCGACTAGGTCTCTATTGAATATGTTAGACTTAATTGTGTGTGTACCAGCTAGCTCAGAGGTCACTAGAAACTTTCTCGAGTAAACAAGGTGTTAACTTTCCTACATAGACAAGAAGGGATTAGCTTCAGACAACCATATAACATGACAACTTTGTTCCCCCTGAAATAAGGAATATCTTTAGAGTCGCGGAAACAATAGATATCTATTTTACTCAGTCAATCGTGCATGCTTCGTTTCACCAGAAATGCAGAGAAATAGAGAGACTGGCGTTTTCAATAAAAGGGTTATTTATTGAGCAGTCTTCTTTCTCATGCAAGAGAAATGAATTGCCACAATTGCAATACTTGTCATAAAGTAAAGTACGTACAGTAAAAGGAGTATTATGAAATAATACTGTAAAAGCATTTATATGGTTTCTAAGCCATAAGATACTTAAAATGGATAAAATATATACAATGATAAAATAATGACTAAACGTACTCAACTGGTGTTTCTAAGATACGCCTACCCCGGTGTACCTAACCTAAGCCTAGTACGTGGGAAGGAGTAGAAGAGTTACAGTTTTTGCCAAGAATCTGAATCAAGAATTCTCTAAGGGTCTAATCAGCTCCGTACCTTGGGTACAGAATGAAGGAGGTCTTGAATCTCTTTCTCAGGACTCGATCTCCCAGTAACCCGCGAGGGTAGCAGGGAAACACTGGAGCTGGATTTCTCGGCAGGAGAAAAGACAGCGTCTCTCTCAGTGCGTCAGCAGGGAGGGTCGGCTTCCTTCGGCACTCGCATCAGCAGGGCGTTGGGCAAGTAGATAGCTGATCTGCTCCAAACCACTGTGTCTTGCTTAAGCCATATGTTGGTATATTTATACCTGGAAGGTGCAGAGTTTGACGTAAGGTTGGAAATAAGACGTCACTAAGAACTGGCAGTTCTTTCAGGACTCTCAGGAGTTCTAGGACAAATCAAAACAGAAGCAGGGGGAATTCCCGGGCTGCTGGAGGCTTGGTTTGTTTAAGAATGCGTTGTGCTTTCTAGGAGTCTATGGGTGTAGCCTTGCCGTATTTGGACTGCATTGGCTATGACTTAATGTGGATATGATTCTCATGCCTTTATAGGATATGATTTGTTATAACCAAATAAGGGCATAATTCGGGACTGTCTTAATTAGGGTCCTAGATACATTCACAACAGTGTGTGAGGGTGAAAGGGTGTGTGAGGGTAGGTGAGGGTGAGAGGGTGGGTGAGGGTGGGTGAGTGAGGGTGAGGGTGTGTGGGGGGAGGGGGTGTGAGGGTGAAGGTGTGAGGGAGGTTGAGGGGATGTGAGGGTGAGGGGATGTGAGGGTGAGGGGGTGTGAGAGTGAAAGGGGGTGAGAGGGTGTGTGAGGGTGAGGGGTGTGAGGGTGAGGGTGTGTTAGGGTGAGGAAGAGGGGGTGTGAGGATGATGGTGTGTGAGAGTGAGGGCTAGGAGGTGTGTGAGGGTGAGGGGTGAAGGTGAGGGGGTGTGAGGGTGAGGGGTTTTTAGGGTGAGGGTGTGTGGGGGTGTGAGGTGGTGAGGGTGAGTGAGGGTGTGTGAGGGTGAGGGGGTGTGGGGGTGTGAGTGGGTGTGTGAGGGTGAGGGGTGCGAGGGGGTGTGAGGGTGAGGGGATGTGATGGTGAGGGGGTGTGAGGATGATAGGGTGTGTGAGGGTGAGAGGGTGTGTGAGAGTGAGAGGGTGAGTGAGGGTGACGGTGTGTGAGGGTGAGGGTGTGTGAGTGTGAGGGTGTGTGGATGTGAGGGGGTGAGGGTGAGTGAGGGTGGGTGAGAGGGTGAGTGAGGGGGTGTGCGAGGGTGAGGGGGTGTGAGGGTGAGGGGATGTGAGGGTGAGGGGGTGTGAGGATGATAGTGTGTGTGAGAGGGTGAGTGAGGGTGTGTGAGGGTGAGGGTGTGTGAGGGAGAGGGTGTGTGGATGTGAGGATGAGGGGGTGTGAGAGTGAGAGGGTGTGAGGGTGTGTGAGAGTGTGAGGGTAAGAGGGTGAGGGGGGGTGAGGGTGAGGGGGGTGAGGGTGAGGGGGTGTGAGAGTGAGTGAGGGGGTGTGAGGGTGAGTTATGGTGTGTGAGGGTGAAGGTAGGTGAGGGTGAGGGTGTGTGAGGGTGAGGGTGTGTGAGGGTGTGAGGGTGAGATAGGGTGTGAGGGTGTGTGAGGGTGAGGGTGTGTGAGGGGCGTGAGGGTGTGTGAGGGTGAGGGGGTGTGAGGGTGAGGGGGTGTGAGGGTGAGGGGGTGTGAGGGTGAAGGTGAGGGGGTGTGAGGGGGTGAAGGGTGAGGGAGTGTGAGGGTGAGGAGGAGTGAGGGTGAGGAGGTGTGAGGGTGAGGGGGTGTGAGGGTGAGGGGGTGTGAGGGTGTGTGAGGGTGAGGGGGTGTGAGGGTGAGGAGGTGTGAGGGTGAGGGTGTGTGAAGATGAGGGGGGTGTGAGGGTGAGGGTATGTGATGGTGTGTGAGGAGGAGGATGTGGGGTTATGAGGGGGAGGGTGTGGGGTTGTGAGGGTGTGGGGTTGTGAGGGTGAGGGGGTGTGAGGGTGAGGGGGTGTGAGGGTGTGTGAGGGTGAGGGGGTGTGAGGGTGAAGGTGAGGGGGTGTGAGGGGGTGAAGGGTGAGGGAGTGTGAGGGTGAGGAGGAGTGAGGGTGAGGAGGTGTGAGGGTGAGGGGGTGTGAGGGTGAGGGGGTGTGAGGGTGTGTGAGGGTGAGGGGGTGTGAGGGTGAGGAGGTGTGAGGGTGAGGGTGTGTGAAGATGAGGGGGGTGTGAGGGTGAGGGTATGTGATGGTGTGTGAGGAGGAGGATGTGGGGTTATGAGGGGGAGGGTGTGGGGTTGTGAGGGTGTGGGGTTGTGAGGGTGAGGGGGTGTGAGGGTGAGGGTGAGAGGGTGTGAGGGTAAGGAAGGGTGAGGGTGATGGGGTGAGGGTGACGGGGTGAGGGTGAGGGTGTGTGAGGGTGAGGAGTGTGAGGGTGAGAGGGTGTGTGAGGGTGTGTGAGGGTGAGGGTGTGTGAGGGTGTGAGGTTGAGGGGGTGTGAGGGTGAGGGCGTGTGAGAGTTAGAGGGCGTGAGGGTGAGAGGGTGTGTGAGGGTGAGAGGGTGTGTGAGGGTGTGGGTTGTGATTGTGAGGGGGTGTAAGGATGAGAGGGTGTCTGAGGATGATGGGGTGTGAGGGTGAGGGGGTGTGATGGCGAGGGTGTGTGTGAGGGTGAGGGTGTGTGTGAGGGTGTGAGGGTGTGTGAGGGTGAGGGGGTGTGAGGTTGAGGGGGTGTGAGGGTGAGTGAAGGTGGGTGAGAGGGTGTGTGAGGGTGAAAGGGTGTGTGAGGGTGAGAGGGTGGGTGAAAGGGTGAGTAAGGGTGAGGGGATGTGAGGGTGAGGGGGTGTGAGGGTGAAGGTGTGAGGGAGGGTGAGGGTGTGTGAAGGTGAGAGGGGGTGAGAGGGTGTGTGAGGGTAAGAGGGTGTGTGAGGGTGAGAGGGTGAGTGAGTGTGAGGGTGTGTGAGGGTGAGGGGGTGTGAGGGTGAGGATGAGGGGGTGTGAGGGTGAGGGTGTGTGAGGGTGAGGAGGTGTGTGAGTGGGTCTGAGGGGGTGAGGGTGAGTGAGGGTGAGAGGGTATGGGTGTGAGGGTGAGGGGGTGTGAGGGTGAGGGGTGCAAGGGTGTTTGAGGGTGAAAGGGTGAGTGAGGGGGGTGTGAGGATGAGGGTGAGGGGGGTTGAGGGAGGGTGAGGGGATGTGAGGGTGAGGGTTTGTGAGGGTGAGGATGAGGGGGTGTGAGAGTGAGGGTGTGTGAGGGTGAGGAGGTGGGTGAGGGGGGTGTTAGGGTGAAGGGGTGTGAGGGTGGGGGTGTGTGGGGGTGTGAGGGGGTGAGCGTGAGTTAGGGGGTGAAGGTGAGTGAGGGTGAGAGGGTTGTGAGGGTGAGGGGGTTAGGGGGTGAGGGTGAGGTGTGAGGGTGAGTGAGGGTGTGTGAGGTTGGGTGAGGATGTGAGGGTGAGTGAGGGTGTGTGAGGGTGAGAGGGTGTGAGGGTGTGTGAGGGTGATAGTGTGTGAGGGTGAGGATGTGTGAGGGTGAGGGGCCGAAGTAAATGGTGGCAGGGCAGACATCATAAGACAAAGAGAAGAGACTGCGTGGTGACTGCGTTGGTCAGTTTCAGAATCAAGATGGGCAGAGTCAGCACAGTCTGCGAGGGATCAATGTGTCTAGAGGCAAAGCATATGTCAAGATTCTTCAGTAGTCCCAAGCAGAAGTCGCAATTCCCCAGGATCAAAGCAATTGTCTAACCTTTCCAGAAACTACCAACAGCCTGTGAAAACAGAGAACTCACAGGAGGCAAGTAGTTCCCAAAAAATAGGAGCCCCAAAACTGACGTATTCCCACATTCATCAGAATTCCTCAAACATATGTGTGTTCATGATGGAGAAGAAGCAGGGTCTGCATGGAAAACAAAACATATAAGGTAAGGACAGGGTTTGATGAAATGTGAGAATGCTCTTATTATTTTTATGTATTCTAGGAGGAGTGTGTGCTATCCCAAGCTTACCTGAATCAGGGAGCAAGTCGATCGGGTTCTAACAGCATAGCGGATGTAGCATTGCAGCTAACAAGTCGAGGAGATGCCAAAATAATATTCACAATTCTTCTTGAGTCTCCAAATAATAAAAGGCAGGATTGCCGTTGATTTATATGTTCCAGTGGTTCCAAAGGAAAATGCTGTATTAGGGATCAGCAGTCAAGAATATCACACTGCATCAAACGGAAAACGAATCACGCGCCTTATGATTCCAGGGGCGCGGTAACAAAAGCGTCAGAAGCACAAGTGTTCAGTTTTGTGTTAACGCGTCCTCGCGTTCTATAAAGTTTCTTGACACTGCTTCCGCAAACAAAAAAGAAATGGTGCTTGAAAGGAAACGAAACAGTAAGAGCACCGTGTCCATCAATAATCTGAATCGCGTTAACATTCACATGCGTTCGCGTAAATATCGTAGTACAGCTTGCGGGGGAACAACGAGGGAGATGGCAGTCAGGAGAATTCACGGCCACACGGAAGGAGGCGAGGGTAATTAGATACGCCTCGAAACTCACCTACAAGAAATGCTGCCGAACAGCCGAAAAGAGAGAAAATGAGGCCGGAAACACGGCAGGGATCCGACTTCACCAGTTATACGAATTCCTACCAAGAACATAGTTGAGGGTCCCACAAAGAACTCAGAAACAGCACCAAGGTCGGGGAATCTAGCACGAAAGCCAAGCACTGCTAGCAGGCACCTGGAGGCTTAAGAACCTCCCAGTCACCTGATCAGTCCCAGGCAGCATGGGACAGCACACAACTATGCTCCCTGATTATGGGCGATGTAGTGCAATCAGGGAGCAAGTCGATCGGGTACTAACAGCATAGCGGATGTAGCATTACAGCTAGCAAGTCGAGTGTTTTCAAGCTGAGTGTCCCTAGAGAGAGATGGCAATACAGCAACAGCATTTGAGAAGCAAGGCTACTGTAAACAAGCACAGTAGATTTTCACTTTCGTCCATAAAAAAACCGAGAAAGGTGCAGAGAACGCCAAACAAAATATGGCTTCCCCGCGAAATGGATGCAAAAAAAACCAAGCTCTCGGTATTGCTGTGGCGGGTGGGCGGGAGAGCAGGAGCGCGTTCCTTTGAAGTCTGATTCCAAGGCTCAGACAAATGGTGGTATGCGATGTGCACGCGGAGGGTCGGGGGAGCGGCAGCCTTTGAAGTCTGATGCCGAGGCACAGACGAATGGTCATGTGTGATGTGGCTGCCTCTGTGCACGCACATAGCTCACATGAACTGTATGCGACCCGCAGGCTAGGTAGACTTTTCTTTTCCGCTTACTATAATCTCGCCTATTTATCCCTGCGGGTTATAATAGGCGAGACCTAAAAACCCAATCCCATTGTGGTAAAATGAATTTACCTCTACTGAATTTCTATGCGGTAAAGATCAATAAAATAACTCAATCAGAAAATGAGAGGCAGAGTCTGTGGCATCTGAGTTTATAAGGGTTTTATTCCATAAAATGGAATTGGTTCGAACCAGGTATCGTGTTCCATCACCACGAAGGTTCAGGAAGGGATAGACAATGCTTTATTAACAGAGTACAATATATATAGTAAATGCATATAATGGTGATGGACACAGAAGGCGTAACAGCTGAGAGAAAAAAGATAAGAACATGTGTACGTAACAGAAGGCGTGCACGAGGGCGTACACGGAGGTGTGTGCTAGAAACGTCACATGAAAAGTGTCACAGGTGGGTGGATCCATAGAGGAATCCTGCAGTGTCAGCAGAAATATATGGCAGAGATGCGCGCGCAGCAGCATGACGTGGGATTGACGTGGAACTGGAGGGTGAAGGGGACTTGACATTTAGCTCTACATGAGGAGACAGAAGTCTGGAGTGTCAGAACAACCTAATCCCAAATCATATCTGATATCTTATGTTTGAGGAACTGTATTATCTAGAAGTAAAGGTCTCTTGGGCAGAGGCTATTCTATACTGACTGCTAGTGCGTGTATATGTGTCTACGTGTAATGCGAGGGGGCCATGGGCCTACCATGGTAACAGGAGCAATGAATTACTTGCATGGAGACAGAAAGGCCGGGCCCTTTGCTCTGCAGCTGGGGAGATGTTTTCCTAAATCACTAGACAGGAATGTATTTTCGAGGAGCGGAGCAGATAACTTGAAGGCAAAATACAGTCTTGGCAGGCAAGCAGGCCGAGCCTGGCACTGCTCGCCGCACAGGGAGTAGGGCGAGGGTCACAGATACAGATCCAGGCTGTAGCTTTCAGAGACAGAAGGCAGAAAGGGCTCGATGGTAGGAATCAGGGCCTAGCTCACCAGAGCCAGGAAAACGTGAAAGTGCACCATGTAAAGACGGTGGCAAGGCATACTTAGGAACTGAATATTCGACCCATTCATGGTGGATCTGAAAGAGAACATGTTAACGTTGGACGCAAATGTATTTGCGTCTTCATAGCTGGTTGTGGAGGGAACATACATGTACTTGAAGCACGTACATGGAGCCGTTGGGGTCTACGTTAGGGGACACAATGGACCATAAAATTCATATTACCTCATTCCCTCCTTGTCCCCTACGGACCCTTCATGATATATCAATCTTCATTAATCCATCTATTTGTTCATATAACATCATTTGCTCTTCCTTTTTCTGTCGGGATTTAGAACGTGAACTTGAATGGGGAAAACATGATGTGGCGCAAAAGCCGCAAATCGCTGGCCCACATTGCAAACATAGGCAACAACTGAATACTATGAGAAGGGCTATTCCGAGGAAGGATAGGACTTTCCATCCCCAGGCTGATAACACGCTCCAGAACCAACCGGACCAAGTCCAGGTGCCTGGATTCTGGTGTATTTGACTTGCAATCTTGTGGAGACGGGTAATGGCTCTATATACTGATGGTGCGTTTTCTGGAATGAAAACACAGCAACTCGATCCGATGACTCTACAGGCTCCGCCCCTATCGGCCAGGATGACGTCAAGGACAAGACAATTTTGAAGAACGACAATCCGCATAGCAGACTGCTCCTCTGTTAAATTGCCTAGGGCGGAAGTAGTTTCATTCACTACTGCTTCGAGGGTTGTTGTTAATTTGCGTATCAGTTTACTATTAAAGACAGCACCTAAATAGGGAAAGAAACCTTTATTGAAGTCTGTATACTGCTCCCATGCCGTGTCAGTATAGTCGACAATCGGGAGATCTCTCTGGGGTCTATTGTGTACGAGATGGGAGTTCCTATGATAATCAGGAGGAGCTAGGAAAACAGGTGGCAGAAGGAATGCTATGTAACAAGTACCATCCCAATCTAGAGGTAAACGTATATATGCTGTATGACCACAAATGAAATAGGAATGATGGGAAGCTTTGAATGTAGACTTGCCTTTATCACTGAATTCGATCACAGTAGTACATCTACTATGACCTAGATGTACAGAACCATTCTTTCTGACACATAATTCACCTTTGACGGGTAATACTGACATAGCGGGCAGGACTGGTTCGGTTTCGGACTCAACATTCAGGATCATGAGGTTAAGTGTAAAATTACCTAATCCATATACTTCGTTTTCTAGATCAGTTCCTGTCCTTCGGGGAAGACCCTCCTTGTCAGGGAAACATACTTTATGCAGAACTATGTTCAGATTTCCCCATACCCAATTGCCCTGGTAAACTACGGAATCAGAATCCAAAGAATTTATTAAACTGAACCATGCACCACAGGAACCATTGTGTGTGAACGGGTACGGAAAGAGGGGCAGAACTCCCTTGTATTTCTGATAGGGAGGGAGTCAGCCACATATCCAGCAATTGGTAGCATTGTTGGTCTGATGGGAATGATGTAACATACTAATGAATGTATTGTTGCGCAGCGCAAGTCGGTAAGATAACTCGTGCAGGGGCAGTTCACTGAAAGTATGCTCGGCAGTGTTATTTGAAGAAAAATGTGTACGTTTGAAAATAGGAAAATATACGTGTAGCAAGATACTTGCAGCAATAATCAAAAGACTCAGAAAAAACATAATCAATAATGTCACAATACAGTGACTACGGAGAGATTTACAATATTCATGTTTCTTGATCTGTTTCTGTCTATCTCTCTCTCTATTGGGGTCTAGCGGGTACATGTCAGGAACTTGTCTAACCGATTCACCTAGGGGAGGACTTAAACAATTAAACTGTCTGACTTGCTAGACCTCAGCTTCATGCGAAATTCCTGGGAAGTTTAGTGTCAGTCTCTGGAGGAGGGCAGGGCTGGGAGTCTAGTTTCGGAGGCAGTCCATAATGTCTCTTTACATGACTCGAGTGAAGCCAGCCCTTGCGGCCCTCCACCTTTACCGCTGTCCTTGTTGTTAATAACACGAGCTTCGGCGCCTGCCAACGGGGCTCCAGTGGATTCCTCCTGTCGAAGTTCCGTACAAGGACCAGGTCACCAGGGACGATCTCATGGGGCTTCACCTCGGTGTTGTCGGGAAAAGCGGCGGCAACCTGTGAACGACATGATTGTAGTGCAGACATCAAGGAGGCAAGGTAATCTGTCAGCATAGTACAGTCAACATCAGTGATTTTACGAGGCAGAGGCGTCCCCCACATATTCCGTGGCCTACCAAAGACCACCTCATACGGGGATAGCCCTGTTCTTGAATGCGCTATCATTCTCATGTAAAAGAGTGCAACTGGTAAAGCTACTATCCAGTCAACGCCTTTCTCTCTACAGATCTTGGCAAGACGTGTTTTCAGGGTCTGATTATGTCTCTCTACGAGACCTGCTGCTTCGGGATGTCGGACACAGTGGAACTTCCACTGATAACCTAGCAGGAGTGATACCTGCTTCATGAGCTCGGACGAAAATGGCTGACCGTTATCTGAGTAAACGATACGGGGCAAGCCATACCTGGGGAAAAATTCACGTACCAGCTGCTTGGCAGTAGTCGGAGCAGTGTAATCTGGGACTGGATATGCTTCTGTCCAACGGGAGAGTGCACATACAACTACGAGGACATATTTGAATCCTCGACAATGTTCCATCTGGATATAATCCATCTGGAGGACTTCAAAAGGGTGATCGGGAGGATGAAATCCACCTTGCTCTACAGGAATGCCTTTACCTGGATTGAACTGACAGCAGATCATGCAAGTACGCACTTTCTGTTTGGCTGCTGCTCGTAAATGCTTATTGAACCAGAGATTTTGAATACTGTCTAACATGGCTTTTTCTCCTAAATGTGCAGGACTATGTACAGTGTTAATGATAACCTGAACCATAGAGTCGGGGAGAAACCATGTGGCTTTCCCCTTCGTCATCCATCCCTGTTCTGTCTGGATCCCTCCTAGTTCAGTCCATTTCTTGATTTCGTCTGGTGTAGCCTGTGTCTGTATGTCAATTACATCTAGGGCGGGATCCCTAACTGTCATGCAATGTGTCGGTGTCTGGACTATTGTCTTTGTCAGGTCAGTTGCGTAAGTCTGAGTCTGAGCTGTATGCTTGGCTGTTCGATCTGCCAGGTCGTTACCCTGGGAAATGGTATCTGTAACTTTCGTATGTGCTTTGCATTTCATGATGGATATGGCTGTAGGCAGATGTATTGCGTCTAACAGAGCTTGAATGAGGGGACCGTGCTGGATTTTGGCCCCGTGAGAGGTCAAGAAACCTCTCTCTCGCCAGAGTACACCGAAGTCGTGTACGACTCCGAAAGCATAACGTGAATCTGTATATATGTTAACTCTCTTGTTCTTTGCTTGAATACAGGCTTGGGTCAGAGCGATGAGCTCTGCTGCTTGAGCTGACAGTGTACCAATACAGTTTGTTTCTATGACTTCAGTTTCTGTCGTGACTGCGTAGGCGGCCACTAACTCTCCTGTGCTTGTTCTCATGCATGAACCATCCACATAAAGTGTCAGGTCTGGATCTAGTAATGCAGTGTCTGTCAAGTCTTGTCTGGGTTTCGTCGTAATGGTAATGACTTCAATACTGACAAGGTTACAAGCACCCTTACCTGTAGGTTGCTTGATGTGGGTTTTCGCAGAGACGTTATGGACCAACTTCCCCAAATTCTAGGCAACACCTAGTGATTGTTTAATAACACTGAGGCAATTAAATAGAAAACAGGGAGGTAGGCCGGATCGTGGACGCTACCTGCTTCCTTGATTGTCGACCTGCGAAGCAATAAGGAAAACCTTTGTAAAAACTGTTTCCTGTATTTCTAATGATTTACCCCTAACTTGTCTCTAAAGATTTGTAACTGTTCTCTAGTAGAAGCCTACCTGCGACTGGTAATAATGTAGCGTCGCGTCCGTGTTGTCGTCGTGAAGGGTGAAATCTGGGCGAGGTTTGTGACGGTGCAGAAGGTTGTTTTAGTCAGTGATAGTCCTTCTGAATTCTCACCATGCTGTTCTTCTCCTTCACTCCCTAGTATGAACAATATTTAAACAAAGACAAATTTTGCAAACAACAATAACATTTGTTTTACTTTGATACTTCTCAAAGTCTTTCAATTCCTTTTCAAAAAGTTCTTGTAAATATGCTCTTTTCTTTGAGATTCTCTACTGTCTTAAATCCTTGAAATCTGTCCAGGTAAGTCTTTACTTCAATAATTGACTGGTAGCTTGCTTGCGATGGGCGCCAGATAATGCAAATAAGAAGGAAACCGGTAACTTAGCTTTAATGTCTCTTTCCTTCTTTTCAGGTCGTGCGAGGAAGAATGATGACCTTCAAACTCCGTGTGCAGGTCGTCGTCTTCGGATCTCCGGAAACTCCGTGGAACCTTTGGAGGGCGATGGAAGAAGGCAAAGCGCCGTTCTACGTTGGGTGTGGCTATTTATAGCAGAGCCACACCCAGGAACGTCGACGCATCATGCGCCAAATACCTGCGTGCCGTTTTTTCAGCGTGCGCGCTGAACCAGCATCTTCGATTTTCCTCAGAGCTGTTCTCTCTCCCGTCCTGCCCACAAACAAACCGATCTATTCAGCATTCCTGTCTAAACTTCCTAAACATCACTGCTTACCTCTACTCGGCAATCATTCCAATAAACTCGGCAACAGCTCTACAAACAGCACTTGGTAAATACAAATAAAATCGTAAAAACATGTATAATGTCAAAAGCACAATTCTCTAAGGCAGTACAGTAACAACATACATTTGAGCATTATACATGTACACACTAACATACTACTGGCGTGCTGGCTGCACGGGACAGGGGTGGGTTTCTTGAGTGGGAAAACTACGCCTGCATGTAAATGCATGTGTAGATGAATGTAAGGCTTGTGAGGAGCGTGATTCATGACAAATACAATCATGTGCCAAAGGGTCTGTCTCACTTAATGGCAGGAATGTAGCAGGGTTCAATGTTTTGCAACGTCTGATTTCTATGTGTGGCTGAAACAATGTCAATTCATAACCTGTTAGTCGTGCTATAGTCAGGTGCTGGGTCTGAGTTCGGTTTAAAAGAACTTCCACGGAATGTGGAACTTGTACTGTCAATTGGTGTCCTAACACTATGGAATCACTTTGTCTGATTGCTAGAGCTGTTGCTGCTACAGATTTCAAGCACGCAGGCAGAGCCTGGGCTACTGGGTCTAATGTACTAGAAAAATAAGCACACGGTTTGTGTGAACCTGCTTGATCCTGGGTAAGTACTGACAATGCAGTACCTTCGCGTTCTGTGACAAAAAGTGTAAAAGGCTTACTGTAACATGGTGTCGCTAAAACTGGTGCTTGACATAAGGCTTTCTTTAAGTCGTCAAAAGCTTGTGTATGTTCCTGAGTCCAAGGGAGGACAGTCGATGTCGCTGCCTCCTGGTTTGTCAGTTGTATGAGTGGCTTGGCTAGAAATGCATACTGAGGGATCCATTGTCTACAGTAAGAAGTGAGGCCTATAAAGGCTCGTACCTCCTTTTGTGTCTTGGGCTGTGACATGTTTACAATTAACTGAATACGGTCAGGCGTTAGCTGTCTCCCCCCTTTGGACAGCAAGTGCCCAAGGTATACCACTTGCTGAACACAGAATTGCAGCTTCGAAGGGGACACCTTGTGTCCCTTGTCGGCCAAAAAATGCAAAACCGTCAGTGATGCTTGTTCACATTCTGGTTCACTTCGGGCGGTGATCAATAGATCATCGACATACTGCAGTAGGGCAGTGTTGTCAGGCATGTGAATACTGTCAAGTTGTCTTTTCAATGCTTGGCTATAGATGCTGGGGCTTTCTGTGAATCCTTGAGGTGCGCATGCAAATTTGAAGCTTCGGCCATTTAAACAGAATCCGAAAAGATATTGGCTTTCCGGATCAATTGGGACACTAAAGAAGGCGTTCTTCAGATCAATTACAGTAAAGAACGTCGCCTCTGAATCAATAGCTGTCAATAATGAAGAGATGTCTGGAACCACAGGGTACTGTGGGACAATGCATTTATTCAATTCTCGTAAATCGATCACTAATCGATAAACTGGAGGTGCATTTGGATCAGTACGTTTAAGAATCGGAATGATAGGGGAATTACATAGATTCGAGTCGGTTTCTACAACCACTCCTTGTGCTATGAGCTCGTCAATGATTTTCAGTAAAGCCACTACAGCATCTGGTGGTAACTTGTATTGTCGGATTCGTGGTAAAACAACACCTTGTTTCAGTGTAACTCGGTATGGTGTAATGTGCATACAACCTAAATCAGTGGGGCCTTGTGCCCATAAATGTGCAGGAACATTCTGTAATCTGGGATCAATATCTCTCAACACATAGTGACCCTTAAAGTCACGCAGAAACAGTCTTACTCCTTCCGGGGAACAACATATCACTGCTCCTAGGGCCTTCAGTGTCTTGATACCTAACAAGTTTTCTGGACATGATTTCGTGAGCAATAGATCTGTAGTGCGAGACAACGGACCAACTGAAAGGGGTACTGGTTTCGATACTTCATTTACAATAGGCTTTCCTGAAAATCCAAGGGAAACATTCTGTGAGCCTGAGAGGGGTGCCCCTGGGACCTCGTCGTGACTTATCGTTGTTCTGCTTGCCCCTGTGTCAATCAAAAACTTTCTATCCTTTCCTAATACCTGACTATGTACATAAGGACCCTCTTGATCTACAGGAACCTCAATAAGAGGCAAGCCAACCTCCCTCTCTAGGCTGTTTCATGTGTATCGCTGATAATCGGGATAATCTGTTTGTGCATACTGGTACATCTGCTGTGTTCCATGTTGTGTTGCGGCAATCGGTTGTGTCTGTGGTACTGCTACGGTCTGTACTGTCTGTTGTGGAGCATGCATAGGCTGTACATTCGGTGATACGTGTTGTTGGACCTGATCTTGTCTAGGTTGACGCGGTCTTTCTTTAGTTTTACCTGTGGATATATTATGTTTCAAAACTGCACAATCGTTTACATAGTGACCTGGCTGTTTACAATAGTTGCATGTCCCTTTAACAGGAGCTGCCGAATTATTGGACTGTGGCATACCCTTTTTATTACCGTCAGCTGGAACTGACTGAGCAACGAGCATTTTCATTTTCGTGTCTTTCATACGTCTTTGTTCGTGATCATGTTCTTCTCGAATTCTGTTCTGGTGATACTGTAACATCTGTAACATTTGTGAAGGCGTATTTGCTTGCCATGTGCTCTCGACTTTCAGTACACGATTCTTAACTTGGGGCAGAGAATTCTCGACTAATTTGGATACAAAAAGGTGTGGGTATGACTCGCTACTTGCTTTCAGGCCACTATTAATAATGAAACATTTCTCAAATCGGGAATAAAAATCACTAGTATCTTCATCGGGTTTCTGTTTGCATGCTGAGATTGCATCCCAGTCCTCCTTTTTAGTTGCTAATAACCTTGGCAATACTTGTACTAATAATCCTGGTAATGCTTTAGTTTTGTCCCCAAGACCCAAACCTGGGGTTCGGGTCGCTTCTTCAGTTTCTAATGCAGCCCAATCAATCTTTGTTTCTCCCACCTCCCATTCTTTTTCTTTGAGTTTCTCGTAAATACCGGCAGGCAATAAAACTTTCAATATTTTCATAATATCGGGATAGGTATAATCACCCATGAGTAAAATATCTTTTATTTCACGGTGAAAACCTGCAGGGTCTTTATCATGACTGGGCACTATTTTCTTCATTTCTAACAATTCCATTTTAGTTATGGGCGTGTATACATACACACGTGTAAGGGTGTTATCATCATTCCTGACTGGGTGTACTTCTCGTAAGGGATTCTGCCTGTCTATGTAAAACATTTTTCTTTCTGGGGGTGGAGCTGAAACAAACTGTGGATTCAGAAAGGCACTATATTTGCGTCGATGTTCTAGAATTACTTTAATTAAATCGGTACCCAGGCCTCTCCATTTATTCATGAGTAACTCTATTAATACATCGGGTAGGGGACCTGGATCAGAATGTTGGCTTTTATACAGAATAAGGAGATGCTGTATCATGTACATACCAGCTAGTCGCTGTTCGTCTGGGGAAAGATTCAAAAATGTTTGCGCTACTGCGTCATCATTATATTTATCAGAATTGTCAGCCCATTGTACTGCTGACCTGGCTAATTCTTGTTCATCCATGGAATTGAGTACATGGTACCCCATTCGCTCTTGAAGTACTTTATCGGTAGCCTGAAATAAATGTTCAGGAGTCTTCGGATTTGACATAACAGAGTGGGATGTTTCTGGTATTAGACAGGGGTAATGTTTCTGCTTTTCACACGTTTCTTGTTTACGAATGGGTCTGTCGAAGGGCCTATCAAAAGGATGCGGTCTAGGGAATTTTCCTCTGCCTACATATCCTATCATCTGTTTGCCTGACTGATGCGAAGTTTCTGCTAGATCCTCTGTATCATCCTCCTCCTGCGAGGAAGTCGGACCGTCTGATTCAAGGTGTTCTTCAGGGGCCCGCCAGGCATGTATATCTATTATTTCTTTACGGATCTTTCTAACCATAATATGCACACTATTCTCCTTCTCATGTTTACCATCCGCGATATTTTGGCTCCATCTATGCAGTCTATCCATTTCATTTTGCGGAAAACCTGCCTGATCTTGTTCTCTTATTAAACAATTAACCATAAATCGCATTAATAAACCTTTGTTCTCTACTTTCTGACGTGACATGGCTTCGGCAACACACTCCATTCCTTCTCCTGTTCTAATGAAATAATTACAATTTGTCTAGATGTTCTGGCATACCTGGTAATAACATCAGGTAATCTGTAACACGTCGCAAACGTAGGGACGCTAGCAACAAGGGTCCTGTTGTACCGGGCACTGGGTCATATCTACAATCTGTAAGTTCTTTTCTAAGCTGTTCTGCCGGTGCACCCTTAGGTGTCCGAGCCTTTGCTAAATCTCTCATTGTCACTCGGTGTAATGGTGGGGGTGTTTGATAACCTCCGGTAGCACCTCCTGAAGCGGAGGGTTGACCATAACCTGGCTGTAGGGTCGGTACCTGCTGTAACTGAGTTGGGGCCTGAACGGCACCAGGCCCAAAAGGATTATGCGGATTAATAGGGGGTGCAGGTAAGGGTGGAGGAAGCAGACCGGGAGGGGTCTGCTGTTGCGGACCTGGGGGCTGAAGATCAGGGGGCGGGTTACCGTCAGCAGGTGGCCCACGGGCAGGCATACTAGCATATGCGGGAGCTACATCATCCAAGTAGGATGAAATAAAAATGTCTGCTGCGGTCTTGTGACGTAATTTAGTCGGAGCCAAGGGAGGGGGCAGATTTTTCGGTGTTTCTGGGGTCGCCTTAGGCAGGCCCTCGGCCAGGACTGGATACAATCCTGTCATAATTGCGTTACTCTTTCTGTCGTGTTGTTCCATTCTAACTCGTTCCCC
This sequence comes from Lissotriton vulgaris, assembly GCF_964263255.1. NCBI lineage: Eukaryota > Metazoa > Chordata > Amphibia > Caudata > Salamandridae > Lissotriton > Lissotriton vulgaris. The sequence goes on from NC_141687.1 coordinate 61,226,412, forward strand.
TTCTTCTAGTAGTTCTTTTTCTTTGGCTTTTTCAGAATCCTCTCTACTTTTCTCTGCTTTTCTGAGTGCTTTCTCTGTCCGTCTGTGTGATTCTTTACGCCATAGTTCAATGGCATCTTTCTGTGACTGTCTGGCTTTCTTTTTCCATAATGCTTCTTCTACTCTCATGATGCAATCGGCATCCCATGTCCCTGTAACGGGCCATCTCTGATTCTTGGCTAAATCCTTGGTGTAATCCACCCATAAGTCGAGATATAATACAGCGTCTAAGCCGTGTTTGTGGTACATAAAATATCCGGGAGTGTCCCTGGGTGGGATGGGAACAGCTTCCTCGAGTATCCCTTTTCTAGTTCCTATCTGTTTCAGTTTAGAAAACAGCGGCATTTTGAGCCGTGGTACCTGATACTTGATACTTACTCGGATTTTGACACCACTAATACAATAAACACAGTAATGAAAATCAAACAATCACTCATACCACGACATTAAAACACATTAAAACAATTCAGAATAACTTGATAGCTGAATACTTGATATACTGCTAAACAGTACAGATACACTGCTAAACAGTGCAGACCGGGTCTGTGTACCCAAACCCGTCTTGACCGGACACAAATTAATGCACCCGTCTAGATGCGTCCCCAGCAACGGTACTCACCGGGAAGCACGGAACGGAAGGCCTCGGAAACTCGACACTGGACTGGACCGGACTGGACTCGACTCGACTCGTGACGTAGGTACTTCGGAACTTCAGAACTTGGTGGGCCTCTGAACACCTCGGACCTTGCTCTCTCGGCTGGGCTCTGGTCGGCATCCTCCGCACTCCTCACCGCCTCGTCTGGGTGTCGATCGCAGCCGCAGTCACCTCCGTTGGCCTGAGGGAGATACAGGAAATCCTGCGGGTACGCGTAGTTGTCCGTCACGGCTGTGGCAGGGGACCAGGCCTGCAACGCACCGCCGGCGCGTAAGGTGGGGGAGGGGTCCCTATTCGGGCGCCAATTATGTGGTAAAATGAATTTACCTCTACTGAATTTCTATGCGGTAAAGATCAATAAAATAACTCAATCAGAAAATGAGAGGCAGAGTCCGTGGCATCTGAGTTTATAAGGGTTTTATTCCATAAATGGAATTGGTTCGAACCAGGTATCGTGTTCCATCACCACGAAGGTTCAGGAAGGGATAGACAATGCTTTATTAACAGAGTACAATATATATAGTAAATGCATATAATGGTGATGGACACAGAAGGCGTAACAGCTGAGAGAAAAAAGATAAGAACACGTGTATGTAACAGAAGGCGTGCACGAGGGTGTACACGGAGGTGTGTGCTAGAAACGTCACATGAAAAGTGTCACAGGTGGGTGGATCCATAGAGGAATCCTGCAGTGTCAGCAGAAATATATGGCAGAGATGCGCGCGCAGCAGCATGACGTGTGATTGACGTGGAACTGGAGGGTGAAGGGGACTTGACATTTAGCTCTACATGAGGAGACAGAAGTCTGGAGTGTCAGAACAACCTAATCCCAAATCATATCTGATATCTTATGTTTGAGGAACTGTATTATCTAGAAGTAAAGGTCTCTCGGGCAGAGGCTATTCTATACTGACTGCTAGTGCGTGTATATGTGTCTACGTGTAATGCGAGGGGGCCATGGGCCTACCATGGTAACAGGAGCAATGAATTACTTGCATGGGGACAGAAAGGCCGGGCTCTTTGCTCTGCAGCTGGGGAGATGTTTTCCTAAATCACTAGACAGGAATGTATTTTCGAGGAGCGGAGCAGATAACTTGAAGGCAAAATACAGTCTTGGCAGGCAAGCAGGCCGAGCCTGGCACTGCTCGCCGCACAGGGAATAGGGCGAGGGTCACAGATACAGATCCAGGCTGTAGCTTTCAGAGACAGAAGGCAGAAAGGGCTCGATGGTAGGAATCAGGGCCTAGCTCACCAGAGCCAGGAAAACGTGAAAGTGCACCATGTAAAGATGGTGGCAAGGCATACTTAGGAACTGAATATTCGACCCATTCATGGTGGATCTGAAAGAGAACATGTTAACGTTGGACGCAAATGTATTTGCGTCTTCATAGCTGGTTGTGGAGGGAACATACATGTACTTGAAGCACGTACATGGAGCCGTTGGGGTCTACGTTAGGGGACACAATGGACCATAAAATTCATATTACCTCACCATGGCAAAGACTTGATGGTCTGATGTGTCTGGCCAAGGTGACCAAGACCTCTGTTGTGCATGTGGTCCCCTAATATACATCCCTTTCAGCCTCCCTCTCGCCGACCCAAGGCCCCAGAGAGCCAATGAAACCACTGTGAGATTCTGGCATATCCCATTGGCTGCATGCTTTGAGTGACACCCCCATTCAAGGGGCTGACCAGCGGAAGTAAGAAAAGGTTAACATTGCTCTTTCCTGCAGTGGTGCATCCTTTCCAGTGAACAAGACTCACTCCCAGCAGGGACATGCCTAAAAAGGGATTGAGTTAATTTACCTTCTCTTGCAGGTATGTTAGGATAGTGAAGAAACATCATTATATGAGACTTTTTTAAGGAAGGCATCAACGCCCCTCCCTCCAACCCCCTTGTGCAGCATGGAGATACCATACCAGCTTGGGGGACTGTGGTGTCTTGCAATGGTCTGCCCTCGGCTCGACAGCCCCCGGCTCAGGTTCTTAATGTTTAAATGGTCTGTACACCTGGATTCAGATGCCTAAGCAACCTGTCCTGGACACAGAGTGCTATGTAATGTTTTTCTTTTTTCTTAATCTTTCACTCTTTTATCCCTCCACTATCCTTTTCAATCGAAATTAACAGACTGACATGTTCACTTCTCAAATTACTTATTAAACTATACTAAACTATACTAATATACTACCCAAATATCTGAATAACATATCAACTACTCAAATTACTTCATTTTCTTTTACTAATCTAATTTTCAACAGTAATCCTTTATGGGTTCCGGAGTGGCGTTCTACTCGCCAGAAAAGCGATTCAACACTCAACAGCCTTCCGAAGAGCGATCAAAACCCATCTTTTTCCCGCTCCGTAGGTCCCTCTTTCGCAGCCAGTAGATTGTGTTACGGTTCTAGCGCAGGGACGCCCCGTCGCTGGGGAAGCTGTTGCGCTCTACAAAACAGGTAACATAACATAACATAACATAACAAGGGTAACAAGTGCTATATGAATGCAATCTTTCTTCCCCTTTTATCCCTCCGCTATCCTTCTCACTCCAAGTAACTGACTAATATCCACCACTGTAATGACTTCATATTTCACCATATTAATTCACCACTAATCCTTAGTTGGCTTCCTGAATAGGGTGCATCAACAAGCGCTATATAAATACAAACCACTTAAAATGAACTTGTATCTTTGACTATACTAATTCAACACTAATCCTCTATGGGTCCCGGAGTACTGTGCTACTCGCCGAAAAAGCGCTTTGACGCCTCGCCAGGGGTAGTAAGCGCTATATAAATGCAATTACAATACAATACAATACAATACATCCTCAGCTTGCTTTCTATCTTAAAAGCCTCTTCCTACCCAACTCCTAAAACCTGTCATGGAAAACTGATGTTGGCTTAAAACTCTTGGTTGTTTGCTCTCCTTCCTTTCTTAACAGTGACCCTCTCCATACCTTCCATCGTCTGCTTGCCTCCTCTCTCTGACTGTATTGCATTTTAAGGAGCATGGCTGTGTGCCGTAAATCATAACAAAGGCTCCCTGAGTTCCGTTTTTACGGATTTTTACAGATAAATCGAGACAGAAAAACATTTATTTCCCTGTCTGTATTTATTTTAAAAGTGGATAAAAATGGAAATTGGGTTGTTTTTCGAGTGATTCTAAATGCTGTCAACCATGACTGCCAGGCCAAAATAGCTGTGCAGACTGATAGGCAAGGGAATTAAAAAAATAGGGATTTTTAGTAAAGAGCCGTAAATGCAGTAGATTTGCGCAACCTTGATACTAAAATGTACATATTTTCTTACAAGTGCATATTTTACTACCTGAGTGTGTATATATCATTGAAACCTGTCAGGCGTTCAGGCACAAGTGCACATTAACTGGTTAAGTAAATGCAGAAATATACACATTTGGGCTTCATTTGTTCACAAAGCCTAAAATAAATATGGATAAATACAGGCAAAATCTGCAAAAAAGAAATATGGATAAATACAGACGGAAATTACAAAAATATAAATACCATAAAACCGGAAGCTCTAATCATAACCCTGTGGTCTACCAACACTTCAACTATTTGTTTGAACTCACAAGTTCCCACTAATGACCACGCCTCACTCCTGTTCATATAGCACAAAGAAAACGAAGGAAACTGTTTCCTAAGAGCACAAGACTAATGCAATATCTAATAATAACAAATACCCACTGGTTTTAGCACCAACCTTGGCTTTCGGAGTAGCGTTCTACTCACCGTAAAGTGCTTCAAAGTCTTGTCAGGGGTAATAAGTGCTTTCGAAGTGAAAGTACAATACAATATGCACGTTTCCCACACCTACATGCACACTTAGGTTGCAACTGTAAGGTTGATATCATCCAAATGAGCTTGAGTTTGCCTAACTATTACCTTCTCCAAAAGTGAGGAGGTGAAGTGGCCACACTCTGGGTCCCTCAGCAGTCAGCGGTTACTAGCAGGTTCATGTTATGAACAGAATGGCTCTATAAACCCTTGAGTTTGGGGCTGAGGCTGACACTGTTTGCGTTTCTACTAGGGATGCTGTCCAATTTCTTACTGATTTTGCTGCGCATTTGATGCTTAGCATGTTTCTGATTTTGCCTAATAATCTGTATTGTTCGTATTACCACGATCCTTCAGACTTCAGGCTGTCTCTGAGCAATGCAGTCATCTCCTTTGAAAGGGCTTTATTCACAGATAATAGCTCTAATATGATGTACTATCCCCTGGTGCAGTGATTGCAAAGGTTCTATTAAAATTCAGAAGGTCTTTAAAAACCTGGCTTTTTCCTCACTAATAGCCAGGTTTTTTGCTCTTTCATATTCACCGCAGCCGACTCCTCTCACATAGTGGTCTAGTTAGCGCCAGGATACCAGTTTTGGTCACAGTTCGCTTTATAAATTCCAAATACAATGCAATACAATAGAATTCACTATTATCAGTGCCCCTAATTATGCAGATACAAATGAACCAGTTTCAAAAAAACCTTATGCCACCTTATCTCTTTTCTTTCTATACTTTTTTTTATTGTAATTTTTAATTGTATTGTGATATCATGTAATGTTGGTGTGATTAATTTTCACAGTTGACTAATTATATTTGAGAAGCAACTTTTTAATAGTGTTTTTTATCTTTCATGTTAATAAAATCAAAGTCACCAACTTTATGTTTTTTAGTAATTTTCTCTCCTTTGCCACTTCTTTATGAGCACCAAGTATTGAATTGCCTAGGTTGTTACATTTCATGACCAGTTTCAGGCAAAACCATCTTAAAATCTCACATATGCGGCACAATAAAAGAGGTGGGTCAATATCTCATCGAAAGTGCAGGATGTGTTGGGAGTGACTATGACTTATTACAACGCGAGTCGTTACATCTTGTGGCATTACAATGCAGTTGTTACAAAGACTGCGTTGTTACCACACAATGCCAATACTACGCAAGTCATTACATCGACTTGCAGTAAATGGCGCGCTGATATTAGAAATGTATAATTTACTATTCCAACTCAAGCCTCCCTTAGTAGGGAAGGTGTTAGAATAGTAAACTATACTATTCCTAATGTTAGCGGGCTATCTACTGCAAGTCGATGTAATGACTAGCGTAGTAATGGCAATGCCTGGTAACAACGCAGTCGTTGTAACGACCACGTTGTAATGGCATCGCGGTATGATGACCGCGACGTAAAGTTCATTTCCCATTGGGAGCTTGAAGCTTAGATACGCATTGCCACAAATACTGACACTCAACAAACTCAATGACAAGTCAAAATATGTATTTTAAAAATAATTGGCATTTTATTTACACATAGGGAAAAAGGCCACATCAAATTAATAACATGCAACAGATCCTAGCATCTCCTGGGGCCAAAATGCAACACAAGTACAGCTATCAGGCTTAACCATAAGGTGTAAAACCAATAACATGGGAACGATGGCCAGGGAAATGTACCGACATCAGTTTGGGGTCCTCTGCAACAGGATGGGTTGTGTTCAGTCAATGGATCACCCGTGCTGGGCAGGATGGTAAAATGTATTCAGTTTACTATCACATGTCTCCCTTCTGCGCCAGTCGTCTCTGTGTCCTATGTGCAACGATCGCTGCAGGTTTCCACTACTTGTTTCAATAAAAGAAGCCCCATCATTCCGTTCCCCGGCTAGTCCGACTCCGATCCCAGAACCCTTGACAGCCCAGGACACAAATCCCTGACAGATCTGGTTGCATCATTTTGCATTTTATACCCCTAGAGCTTACTTCCTGTTTACTTCTGCTCGTCACTGTGTTCCGGGACACCTGACTTAAACATGCACCCGGCCTGCTCCTGGAGTCTGGTTTTGGCCCGGGTAATCATCTTGCTGGTGTGTTGCGATTGTTTTCCGCCCTGTTAGATTGTGGTCGAATTCTTCCACTGGTACATAGAATGTTTGAGCCCTAGCGCTTGGAACCCAGGATCTGTTTACAGGGCTCTATAAGTGTAAATATGGAATGGAAATTGATCACATATATGGCCATTTGGGAATTTCTAATTGAATTCTGAAGTGTTGTGGAACTATTTGTTTCTTGATGACTTTGAATTCGGAGGTTTTTTGTGAAATTGTATTGGCCTGAGAGAGCGCAAAACAGAGGTAAAAAATTGTAGGGGTGCATCATATGCACGAGTAGTCAGCACCCACATATATAGAGGACTTATTAAACATGTTCAAATGTAATGTAGGGTTGAGAACTAATGTAGTTGGTATTAGAAATACACTGAGAGCTAATGCAAAGTGCTTTAAAAATCAATAATGCTGTTTTAACATAGAGATGCCGTTTGATGTGAAGTATTTCACTAATAAGAGATGTGTTTAATAAATCACCATTGTGCCTTTAGATCTGCTTTATTAAAACTCACAGTTGTACCTTTTAAACGTGATTGAATGGCTTAGGTAGAGAATTGTATTTTGATGTTAAAGAACGAAAATGTATTGCTTATGTTAGAATGTTGGCGCACATAAACGTGCAGAGGCCCATTTCATGGAAAACGTGTAGGCCTGATTGAAATGCCTTGCTTAGCATTGAATCGTAGAAATGTTTTTGGAGAAAGCTGCTTTAGCTAAAGTCAATTGCAACATTTAGAAATTGTGAGCCGATTCACATGCGTTCCTTTGCAGGTGCAGGACCAAGTAGATAGTGGAGTAGAAGGGCTCATTGTGTATGAGAGTTAGGATACTAGGCTCAGATGTGGAGGAGTAGCCGAGGAATTCAAGGAAGCAACTTGAAGCGAAGGAGAGCCTGTGTCCCAAGGACGTTTTAACGGACGAAGATGGAGAGGTGCCATAATGGAAAAATCTGAAAACCAACACCTTCTAGAGGGGCGTACCTGAAGGCGTGTCGTCCGCATTGTGGGGTTTTGTATTAGGGACAGCACCCCGAGGGTGACGGTAGAGCAGATGGGCTGAGGAGTCAGAGAGAGCGGTTGGTCAGGCAGAGAGCTTAGTTATGACTGAGTAGTCGGAAGATTGAGATCGAAGGAAAGTGAGTGAACTCCTTTGAGAGTCACCACTGCTGACACCTTTTCTGAATGGGATATTCTTGAGTAGGGATGTCATTTAGAATAGTGTAGGGACAGACTAACCTGGATTTATTCCTTTTATAAATGCATACTAAAACTCAGGTTATAGCAATTCTTGTTGGCCTGATGATTCTTGAATTGATCCTTGTATTATTTCTGAGTCGTCTGAGATTCTTCCGTAGGATTATGTTTGTATTAGTGCCTGTTTATCTTTTGAACCTTTTGCTGAGATGTTTATACATCCAGTTGTTTTTGGCTTTGTAATAAATCTTTGAACTTAGTTCCTAGTCAGTGTTTCCTTGGGGATACAAGGGGAATTGGTTGAAATTGACTAATCATTGTGTAGATAGATTTCCTAATTCACTCGATGACAGGTAAAAAGGCCTAGTCGACCTGTGTCGGGATTCTGGAGAATGGTAAGCCGACTCTAGAAGTAAAATCCCGCCCTTACAGTTGGTAGCAGAGTAGGATGGTTACCTTCTAGAGTGAGGTTAATCTAGATTAGGTTAAGATTTCCCCGAGGCCCATAGAGATTCAGTGATGAGTGTCCAGAGAACCGCGGACGGAGGATGGCGTTCCATGGAAACTGACGGAGAGTGACGGTGCGGCAGAAAGCAGCAGGTCGTAAGAGAGGGAGTATGAAAAGGGTCATGCGTTGTTAGATTGCGGTTACGTTTGTATTGTTGTGTTGTATTGTCTTGCGGAGTTGAGTGCCTGTGGTGTGAAAGGAGATCAGGTTGTGAGCGCGCGCAACCAGGGAAAATCTTAGACTCATGGGGAGTTTAAGTGGTTCGGGTGTATCGAACACCCATAGTAATTGTCGACCATTGTTAAGGGGGTCATGAGGTACCATTGATCGCCCGCAGGGGGAGATACGGGGAACGAATGTGTGAGTGCGTGGGTAACGGACGCTGGTCGGAAGTTGCTGTGTGTTTGTAACCTATCAGTTGAGGCGATTGTCCGGTCGTTTTGTGGAAAGACATTTGCCAGTTCGGTGACAATTACAGTCAGACTGTGGACGTACAGTCAAGGAAGTGGTTGCTTGGTCGGAAGTGATCATTTCAAGTGTATGATTGGGACGCATGCGTGACCGGGAGACGAGCTGAGAGATGAGGGGAACTGCTGCGAAGCGGAGGCGAGTGACGTCAGAGAGAGCCGCGCTGGGATAGGGCGGTTAGTGTGGAGCCGCGCTGGGATTGGTGGATTGTCATCGGGAAGTAAAAGAGCGCTATAAACAAAGAAACGTTGTGGTTTTCATCATGAAATGTTTAAAAGTGTTGCGAAATTGTTTCAAAGGTGAGAAGAGATTAGAAACTCGGGGTGGGGAAGAGGCTCCACCCGAGGATATTCCAGCCCATTACATGGCTACAAATGTTGGTTTGCATATCATATTGTGGCTTGAGAACTGGTGTAAGATGACTGACGGAAGCGAGGAATTGACCTTTACTAGGTACGGAACGTTTAAATTGGAGGTGCTGTATCAGTTAAAAGTAACTAGGGCTTCTTTGCGGCCTTTGCCCAGGCCAACACAGTTTGAAGCATTAAATGCGTGGATCAGGGCAGCTCATGAAAAGAACAGAGGTAGGAGACAAGAAAGAGTGAAAAGATCAGTTAGGGCGGTTCAAGATGCGAGATGGCCAAGAGGTGGAGAGTGCAGACCATCGAAGGGGACAGGTTGTACCCTTTGTTGGTCAATACAGGGGATGCGCAGAGAAAGAGTACTGAGGATGAGGACAGTGAGACAGACGACAGCCTGATAGAGAGACTGTTGTCGAAGAGACCACCTCCATATAATCCTGATATAGAGGGAAGACCAGCATCAGCAATGGATAGGGAAGCCTCTGTCGTGGACGGTGGCGTCTCACTGGCGAGCGGTTTGGGCCCTTTAGGGGACAGGTCCGGCTCGGTGGAGGGAGAAAGGGCACCTCAACTTTCTCCAAGGACGAAAGTAGTGGGAAGATTTACGGTACAAAATGTACAAAACGAAGAGGGTGTCGATTCTCAGAGGCTGCCAGACGCTCTTACGGTACCTGTTACTATAGGTCCCATAGTATCAGTGTACAATCCAGAACAGACACAAAGCGAGAGTCTGCCACAAACAGACAGGGAGAGAAGTGTCAGTGAAGGAAGGAGTAATATGGCGGACGGATGGAGCCAATTGCCAAGGCCTGTGGAAAGGAGCACCCCTTTGGCAGCATCGCCAGACTCATCTAGAGAGCAGGGGGGTTTGAGAGGACCGATGGATCTGAGAGGACCACAGCCAAGGTCGCTTAGGGAATTAAGGCCTGATTTGAGAACTTGGGAGACGATTGTGGATACCCAGAGCAACAGGTCGAGGGATGATTTTGATCATGGAAGTCAGGAAAATAGGGGGGTGTCTCACTGCGCGCCTAGCGGAAGCAGGCAGGAATGGGATCGCAGGAGTGTGGAAAGTAGGGGGGTGTCCCACCACGCACCTAGCGATAACAGACCGGAGTGGGACCGCGAAGTTTGGGAAAACCGAAGGGTTCCCCATAACACACCTGAAGAAGACAGATGAGTGAGTCAGGACTGTGGCAGAGGGGACTCTAATGGAACATCTAGTCAAGGTACATTGAGGGCGGCAATAAAGGCAAGGAGGATTGATGTGATGAGACTCAAATCAGAAGTGGAGGAGATAGTGGAAGGCACATTGCCACTAGAGAGAATCGAACTCTACGAACCAGATGAACTGTTGTTTGTGGCGAAAGATGTTACTCGAAGGGCTAGGACAGCTCATGAGAAATTGTCTGAATTAGCGAACAAGTATGCTGTGGATTTGACAAGGACGAAAGCATTACAGGGTGGCCATAGGTTGCAGTACTCGGACCAAGATCTAGAAGAGAAGAGGGTGATCGGATTGAAAACCCACATTAGGGAATTGGTTGTGGGACTCCGAACATGGGTCCAATTGGATAAATGGGAGGAAAGGTGGTCAAAGAAAAAGAGTGTTAGGCGAAGCGCTATTGAGACATCTCCGGGAGGAGGGTTGATGCATGTGGAGGCATACCCCTTGCGGGAGGTGGCTCACAGGGGATATGTACCCTGGAGTAGGGGAGATTTGGCAGCCTTTACGAACTCATTTCCGTAGTTGCGTTAGAGTCCGGTGCAATGGTTCAAACAGGTAGAGAGGTTCGTTAAGATCTCAAAGGTATTGTGGATTGATCTGAATACTCTGTTTGACATTGTGGTTCCAGGAGACCTGTGGATAGTATGTAAGGTCAGTGTTGAATGGCCCACAGTGGAGCCAGAACGAGATGCTGCCACAAATGGACCCTCACCCAGGGTGATGATAAAGTATGAGCAGGTGATCACGTGGTTGAAAACTAAGGTACCACCACAAGACATCGACTGGGTGAAGATAGATCGGACTAGGCAGGAACCGAAGGAGACAGTTCACGAGTACTATGAGCGATTATTGCAGATATTTAAGCAGTACAGCGGATTGGATGTGATGGATCCAAAGGACATGGGACAGTTTGTGTCTAAGTTTGTCCTAGGACTGAGACACGATATTTGTCTCATGATACAACAACATTTAATTTGTTGGCAGAATAAGCCTCTAGATGAGATCTTGAGGTACGCAAGGTACTGCAGTGACAAGATAGATTCTAAGACAAGGAAGCTTAAGGATAAGCTGTTGTTAGTTCAGATGCAATCGGGAGGACAGGGTCAGTCAGGAGGTGGAACCTTGGGGAGAAAATCGGGTGGTCAGAAAAGGGACAATGAGGACGGTACGAGACCGAGGATAGATCTGGCGACTCTGAAGAAGACGACCAAGTGTCATCAGTGTCATGAGGTCGGACATTGGAGACGCAAGTGTCCCCTTAACCCAGAAAATCAAGGACAAGAAGAGGAAGAGGAGGAGGTTCAGGCCCCTCCGGTGCAGAAAGTAACAATAGCGAAGGTTAAGACGGCTAAAGGGGGGACTTCAGCTCTTCGGGTGCCGGTTCCCCAGCCACCGAAGATTTCGGCAGGGAACAAGGTTTACAAGCAGATGCCTTTCATAGTTGAAAGGGATGAGTATTATTACTTTGACCCAGTGACTGGACGATGCCTGAGTGGGGAGGAGGACTGTACCCTCGGGGCAGTTCTGGAGGTAGACCAGAGAGAACCATTCGTAGAGGCTGATGTGGATGGCCATCCCACCACCTTTCTGGTTGATACTGGTGCTACCCGTTCTACTGTACGGTCTGCAGTAGTCCCCAACCTACCCCTTTCAGGACAGACTATCCAAGTTGTAGGCGTTGCAAGCAGAAGAATGACAAACCCACTGACTGAGCCAGTCCCAGTGAAGATAGGAAGTTTCAGGGATAAACACCAATTGGTAGTGTGTGATTCCAGTCCTGTGTGTCTGTTAGGGAGAGATCTCCTGTGTAAACTCAATTGTACCATCTATTGTACCCCCAAGGGAGTGGAGTTGCAGACAAACGATGATGATGCTGCCTTTAAGGTTGCTAATACGCATGTGTGCATAGAATTGTATCCTGCTTTAAATGTGGAGGAACTCCCTTGGGATTTGAGGGATACAGTCTCACAGGAAGTGTGGGACTTTACAGGAGAAGAGATCGGTTTGATTAGAGGAGTAGAGCCAGTTAAGATTCAAGTAAAACCGAATGCTGAGTTCCCAAGAACACCCCAATACAATTTGATTCCGGAAACTATTGCAGGAATAAAACCTGTGATCGAATCCATGATTAGACAGGGAATTCTGAAGGAAGTCATGGGTAGTCCATGCAACTCCCCGATCATGGGTTTGCAGAAGCCTAGCGGGAAGTTCAGGATTGTGCAGGATTTGCGAAAGGTGAACAACATAGTTGTTCCATGCTGTCCAGTGGTACCGAATCCATCAGTGATACTGTTTCAGATACCGTTCCAAGCTGAGTGGTTTACTGTGATTGACCTTTGTCAGGCTTTCTTCTCGATTCCATTGCATGAGGCGAGCCAATTTCTTTTTGTGTTCAAGCTGGAAAATGGTGTATTAACGTGGTGTCGTATCCCTCAAGGGTACACGGAGAGCCCATCGATCTTTAATCCGTTGCTAAAAGGAATCTTGAGAATCTAGTACTGCCGCAGAACTCCGTTCTCGTACAGTACATAGACGATCTCCTTGTTGCGTCAGAGACAGAAGAAGCTTGTAGAATTGACACCATTGCCTTGCTGAACCATTTGGCAGAAAATGGACACAAGGTATCCCCCAGCAAGTTACAGTACTGTTTGTCTGAAGTACAGTATCTGGGTCACAGGATAGAGAAGGGGAAGAGGAAAGTGTCGCCTGACAGGATTGAGGCGATGATGAAAATGATGGTGCCTTCGACCCAGAGAGAGGTTAGGATGTTCTTGGGGATGGTCGGCTACTGTCGCCAGTGGATTGCCAACTTTTCCCTGAAAGCGAAACCATTGCAGAAACCGACGCACAAGGATGTAAGTGATCCGGCACCATGGGACAAAGACTGTATGATAGCTTTCCTTGAGCTGCGAGAGGACTTGTGTCACGCTCCGGCTCTGGGAATGCCTGATTACACCAAATCATTTTCACTGTTCTGTTGTGAGCGAGAGGGGTGTGCTTTGGCAGTTTTAGCACAGGATCATGGAGGTGTCCGTAGACCAGTTGCTTACTTCTCGGCTACCTTAGACCCAGTAGCCACAGCGTTGCCCGGATGTCTCAAATCCGTTGCTGCATCAGGTGTCAGCATTGAAAGGTGTGAAAGCATTGTGATGGGTCATCCACTGACGGTACATGTTCCCCACTGAGTGGAATTGTTGATGACCAGGACCAAGACCCAGCACTTGACAAATAATAGGCTCACACGCTACGAGCAGGTTATAATTGCTGCAGAGAATGTGACCCTTAAGAGGTGCTTGGTCTTGAATCCTGCTACTTTGATGCCATTTCCAAATGTCTTAGACAATGATTGTGAAGACCATGATTGCCTTGATGTGACTGAACTGTGTACCAAACCTAGACCGGATATTGTTGATGAGCCATTGGTAGACCCTGATGAAATTTTCTTTGTTGATGGCTCATGTGTAAGAGACAATACTGGTCAGTTGAGAGCAGCTTTTGCTGTTTGTACTATTTCTGGAATAGTAGAAGCGGCCTGCCTGGAAGGAGTACACTCCGCTCAGGTGGCTGAGATAATTGCGTTGAAGCGTGCCTGTTTGGCAGCCAACAAGATTCGGATCACCATATACACTGACAGCCAGTATGGGTTCGGTGTGGTTCATGACTTCGGGCAGTTGTGGTCTCAAAGGGGTTACATGACATCATCAGGTTCCCCTGTCAGGAATGGAGAATTTGTCAGATTACTGCTGGAGGCTTTGCAGGGTCCAGCAGAGATAGCAGTTGTGAAATGCACTGCACATAGTAAGGGTACTGACTTTGTGTCCCTGGGTAATCGTTATGCTGATGAAGTCGCACGTTACTGTGCCGAGCAGGGATACTCGTTTACTGAACAAACTTTCGAAGGGACGCAGGGAAGGACTGAGTTAAACATGATACTGGAAGTGGCTGATACCTGGGATGAGTTGAGGTGCATGCAGGAGCAGGCGTCAGACTATGAGAAAAAGGTGTGGGGGACAGCTGGTTGTGTCAAAGGAGAGTTGGCTTTGTGGGTTTCGGCTGATGGGAGAGCTGTGTTGCCGAATGAGCTGGTGAGTCCGATGGCACGACAGATACATGGTCCTGTACATCTTGGAAGAGATGCGATGATGCGTGTGTTCAGACAAACGTGGTATAACCCGAAATTCCGAGCGGCTGCGGAAGCAGTATGTCAGAGGTGTGTTACATGTCAACAAATGAATGTTGGGAAAAGAATACCAGTCACACTGAGTCACATTGGGAGGTCCGGCGGACCCTTCAATAGGATGCAACTGGACTTCATTGAGATGCGGAGGTGTAATCGCCTCAGGTATGTCTTGGTGATCATGTGTGTGTTTTCCAGGTGGTTGAGGCATACCCAACACGTAGGTGCGATACACTCACAGTAGCAAAGTTATTGTTGAGGGAGCTTGTGCCACGTTTCGGGGTTCCGACCTCTTTGGAATCAGACAGAGGGACGCATTTTAATAGCGAGATCGTGAAAATGCTCTGCTCTGCACTGAACATTGACCAGCGACTACATTGTAGCTATCGACCAGAGGCTTCTGGCGTAGTGGAGCAAGTAAATAGAACACTCAAGGCCCGAATGGCAAAAGTGTGCTCATCTACATCCCTGAAATGGCCAGATGCATTACCGTTGGTGCTAATGAGCATGCACAGTACACCAGACAGGAGAACAGGTCTCTCACCTCATGAAGTACTGATGGGGAGGGCTATGAGGCTACCATCTGTTCCTTCAACAGCCTTGCTGAATATCACAGATGATCTGATTCTTGATTATTGCAAAGGACTTTCTGATGTCATCCATTCTGTGTCCCTTAAGGTGCAGACTGCTGAAATTCCTGCTTCTACAGACCTTTGTCACGACCTGTGTCCAGGTGACTGGGTCCTGGTGCGGAAACACGTAAGGAAAAGCTGCCTGGATGTGCGCTGGAGAGGACCATTTCAGGTTATCTTGGTGACGAACACTGCTGTGAAGTGTGGAGGATTGCCTGGGTCCATGCTTCTCACACCCGACGAGTTCCAGCACCTCTGGAAGAAACAGCTCATCTCGTAGATGAAAATCTAGCTATGGTGGAAGATCCACTAGAGGGGACAAGTCAAGCTGTGGGGGTGTCTGAAGAAGCTGGTAGCTCATCTGATCGAGCTGAAGGAAATCAGCGACTCAGAGTCTACTTCTGAAAGAGAAAGTTGCTGTGAAGGTGATTCGAACACAGAGCAAGCTGAAAGTAGTGATGAGCAGGGTGTGCGAACGAGAAGCAGAAGAGTGAGAAGCGTAGAGACACGTTGGCCTGAGAGGCGGAGGCGATTGAACATAAGACTGGCTTCCGAAATAGATCTTGCCCCTGTATCTGAAGATTCAGACCAGGAAGAAGGTGAACAAGAAATAAAGCAAGGTGGTCCAAGAAGGTCAAGGAGGGGGAGAGTACGTAACCAAGATTCACTTACATGCCTGTGTTGAACGGTGATTCAAAATCTAAAAACGAGTGAATGTAGAAAAATTCATTAGACCTATTGCGCAAAAAAAGTTATGCCTGTGCGTTACGTTCGAGGCTATGTGTTCCCTGCAACTGACCTTAATGGTTACGTACTCTTTCAACCCACAGCACTATTTCCTCACAACATCACCCACCCCTTTAGCTGCATGAAGCACATTGAGAGTTATGCAAATCGTTATACAAATGTCTCTGATATTGTTTCTTTGAACAAAACAATGACAATATGCACATGATTTGCTCTTATTAATGTTTATTTATGTTATCGTTTTTAGTGTCATTCCCTGATGAAGGGCATGCTTCTAAATGCCCGAAATGCATTGGACACGCCATGATATTGCCTGATTTTGCATGTTGACATCAAATGATGAAGTAATTTGAAACGCATTGATACAAACTATAACTAAATTCATGAAATAAATGATGCAAAACGAACATTGAATGGAAGCGGATTTCTTAAACTAAGGAAACGCAAACATAGAGTGTGCCAACTAGGGATGATACCAGAGGTTCTCTGGTCTCACGTATCTAACAGTCATACTACATGTGAGCACACTTTCACATTGGAGTATTACACAAAGGATTTTTTGCAGAGCGTGGTGCAGGTGATTCCTACTGTGTATTTTGTCTGCGGAAGGAATGCGTATGTGCGATTGCCGGAGAAATGGTATGGGACGTGTTATCTAGCGATTATTTTTCCCAAAATATACCATACTGAGGATTTTGCTCTCTTGGAGGGAGGACACCAGACGAGAGTAAAGCGAGGTGAAAGTGCTGCTGCAATCGTTGG
This sequence comes from Lissotriton vulgaris, assembly GCF_964263255.1. Classification (NCBI taxonomy): domain Eukaryota; kingdom Metazoa; phylum Chordata; class Amphibia; order Caudata; family Salamandridae; genus Lissotriton; species Lissotriton vulgaris. Next base: position 61,243,076 of record NC_141687.1, read on the forward strand.
AGATGTGTTCGGAGCAGTGATACCCATGTTGGGAGTGAATCTGAATGACGTGAAGATACGGCGGTTGGCTACTGTGGTGGATGAACTATCAATGAGTACAGCTAAGTCATTAGTGTTGGTTGAGGGTGAGATGTTGTCGATAAGGACAATGGTTTTACAAAACCGCCTTGCTTTAGATGTCCTTCTAGCTAAAGAAGGAGGAGTCTGTAAACTTTTGAAGGTCCAGGAATGTTGCACGTATATTCCAGACAATTCGAAGGATCTGGAGAAATATATAAGTAACATTACTGCCATTCATTATGAAATTGAGGATTTGACGCAAGAGAACGTGTGGGAGAAGGTTGGCAAAGGATTTGAAAAAGTTGGAAACTGGTTTGCAAACTTGGGAAGGAGTTTCCTTGGGTTTGTACTGAAACCCCTCATCATAGTTGTGGCATGTCTGATTGGGTTGTGGGGTTTGGTAAGAGTGTACAAGTGGTATAGGTCAACTAGGTTGGAAAGATCGATGAGAGTGCAAGAGCAGAAGAATGGAGAGACTGCAGGACAGTCAATATCAGAGCTTGAGAGCGATGGAGATGTTCAAGCGAGGGAAAGTGGCGACAGGCTCTGTTTAACTCGGTTCTTACTTTCAGGGATGGTGTGGTGATGGTGATGACACAGGTCATCCAAGGGGGGAACTGAGAGAGCGCAAAACAGAGGTAAAAAATTGTAGGGGTGCATCATATGCACGAGTAGTCAGCACCCACATATATAGAGGACTTATTAAACATGTTCAAATGTAATGTAGGGTTGAGAACTAATGTAGTTGGTATTAGAAATACACTGAGAGCTAATGTAAAGTGCTTTAAAAATCAATAATGCTGTTTTAACATAGAGATGCGGTTTGATGTGAAGTATTTCACTAATAAGAGATGCGTTTAATAAATCACCATTGTGCCTTTAGATCTGCTTTATTAAAACTCACAGTTGTACCTTTTAAACGTGATTGAATGGCTTAGGTAGAGAATTGTATTTTGATGTTAAAGAACGAAAATGTATTGCTTATGTTAGAATGTTGGTGCACATAAACGTGCAGAGGCCCATTTCATGGAAAACGTGTAGGCCTGATTGAAATGCCTTGCTTAGCATTGAATCGTAGAAATGTTTTTGGAGAAAGCTGCTTTAGCTAAAGTCAATTGCAACATTTAGAAATTGTGAGCCGATTCACATGCGTTACTTTGCAGGTGCAGGACCAAGTAGATAGTGGAGTAGAAGGGCACATTGTGTATGAGAGTTAGGATACTAGGCTCAGATGGGGAGGAGTAGCCGAGGAATTCAAGGAAGCAACTTGAAGCGAAGGAGAGCCTGGGACCCAAGGACGTTTTAACGGACGAAGATGGAGAGGTGCCATAATGGAAAAATCTGAAAACCAACACCTTCTAGAGGGGCGTACCTGAAGGCGTGTCGTCCGCATTGTGGGGTTTTGTATTAGGGACAGCACCCCGAGGGTGAAGGTAGAGCAGATGGGCTGAGGAGTCAGAGAGAGCGGTTGGTCAGGCAGAGAGCTTAGTTATGACTGAGTAGTCGGAAGATTGAGATCGAAGGAAAGTGAGTGAACTCCTTTGAGAGTCACCACTGCTGACACCTTTTCTGAATGGGATATTCTTGAGTAGGGATGTCATTTAGAATAGTGTAGGGACAGACTAACCTGGATTTATTCCTTTTATAAATGCATACTAAAACTCAGGTTATAGCAATTCTTGTTAGCCTGATGATTCTTGAATTGATCCTTGTGTTATTTCTGAGTCGTCTGAGATTCTTCCGTAGGATTATGTTTGTATTAGTGCCTGTTTATCTTTTGAACCTTTTGCTGAGATGTTTATACATCCAGTTGTTTTTGGCTTTGTAATAAATCTTTGAACTTAGTTCCTAGTCAGTGGTTCCTTGGGGGTACAAGGGGAATTGGTTGAAATTGACTAATCATTGTGTAGATAGATTTCCTAATTCACTCTATGACAGGTAAAAAGGTCTAGTCGACCTGTGTCGGGATTCTGGAGAATGGTAAGCCGACTCTCGAAGTAAAATCCCGCCCTTACAGGCCAGTTCTTATAGATGGCACATGGTACCTGAGGCGTTCTTAGATCTCAGATTGCAGGAACTTTGCGAAATACTGTCAGTGGTGTTATTCAGCCAGCCAGGTCTTTAAGTGGGATGAAAACACTGTGTGTGGGGGGGGGGGGGGTTTGGGAGACGTGGTCAATGTAATTAAGGGCTTGGCTTAAACACATGTAAGCTAAAAATCTGTGTTTAGCATAGTGTGCCGCCCGACTTGTATTTTGCTGTTCCTGTCATTGCATCCAGATATATGATACAACAAGTAGCATCATACCTACAATTCAGGACTATTGGCTTTGTCAATGGTTGTTGGTTGCACAAGATAAATAAGCAGCAACTGTGGCTTGTAAATAATATTCAAAAAAGCTTCCACTTAAAGCCCTGGGGCACCACAACAATGTTGCTGCTCCTGTGTTTCAAAAAGAGAAGGGAAATCCAGAGAGAAAAGGACTCTAAAGGATTTCCATTCCCCTACAACGCTCACCACGCACACATCGATGTGCCTGCTATCACTGCAGTCTGGGAAAAAAACAGACCGCCTGTGTCAGGGCACAAAACAGAGGAATATTAACCGGTTCTCCATGGTATATGCTGCCTCCCTCCCTACGTGTAGGAAATAGGCATGTTGAGTGCTTATTTTTGCAACAGCCATTGGCGTATCTCAAGCTGGGGGTACCCCATACAAGTACATAGCCTCAGCATTAGGGGTTACCCCAGTTAATTAACTTTTGACTTTCCAGATACCCTTGTATCTCTTGTTTCTGTCCTCTACTTGTCCCTACATTGCACAAACCTCCTTGCACAGGCCATAACTTTCAGCCTTAGCCACAACAAATAAACTTACAAGGCAATAAAAAAATGAAAAAAGCAAATAAAAAGTACAACGTTTAAAAAGTCCAAAACCTACCAGTAGGGAAGCATAAAAAACAAAAAAGCACATTTGCAATCTCATACATCATAATAACAGATTAAATACAATGCAGGCCCCTAACATAACAAGGCTGCCCCTTCAAGTCCCCTTCGGGGCACGAGCACCTTGGTGTAGGGTCCTTCAAGACCTCTTCAGTGCTGGAGCACCTATGTGTAGGGTCCTTCAAGACACCTTTGGTGCAGGAGCACCCATGTGTAGAGTCCTTGAAGATCCCTTCAGTGCTGGAACATCCATGTGTAGGGTCCTTCAAGACCTCTTCGGTACTGGAGCACCTATGTGTGGGGTACTTGAAGACCCCTTTAGTGCAGGAGCACCCATGTGTAGGGTCCTTCAGGACCTCTTCAGTGCTGGAACGCCCATGTGTAGGGTCCTTCAAGACCCCTTTGGTACTGTACTGGAGCACCTATGTGTGGGGTAATTGAAGACCTCTTTAGTGCAGGAGCACCCATGTGTAGGGTCCTTCAAGACCCCTTCGGTACTGGTGCACCTATGTGTAGCATCCTTCAAGACCTCTTCGGTACTGGAGCACCTATGTGTGGGGTACTTGAAGACCCCTTTAGTGCAGGAGCACCCATGTGTAGGGTCCTTCAGGACCTCTTCAGTGCTGGAACGCCCATGTGTAGGGTCCTTCAAGACCCCTTCGGTACTGTACTGGAGCACCTATGTGTGGGGTAATTGAAGACCTCTTTAGTGCAGGAGCACCCATGTGTAGGGTCCTTCAAGACCCCTTCGGTACTGGTGCACCTATGTGTAGCATCCTTCAAGACCTCTTCGGTACTGGAGCACCTATGTGTGGGGTACTTGAAGACCCCTTTAGTGCAGGAACACCCCTGTGCAGGGTCCTTCAAGACCTCTACAGTACTGGAACGCCCATGTGTAGGGTCCTTCAAGACCCCTTCGGTACTGTACTGGAGCACCTATGTGTGGGGTAATTGAAGACCTCTTTAGTGCAGGAGCACCCATGTGTAGGGTCCTTCAAGACCCCTTCGGTACTGGTGCACCTATGTGTAGCATCCTTCAAGACCTCTTCGGTACTGGAGCACCTATGTGTGGGGTTCTTGAAGACCCCTTTAGTGCAGGAGCACCCATGTGTAGGGTCCTTCAAGACCCCTTCAGTGCTGGAACGCCCATGTGCAGGGTCCTTGAAGACTCCTTCGGTGCTATAACGCCGAAGTGTAGGGCCCTTGAAGACCCCTTTGTTACTGAAGCACCCATGAGTAGGGTTCTCAAAGGACCCTTCAATGCCGGAGGGCCGATTGTTTGGGGCCTTGAAGATCCCTTCGGTGCTGGAGTGCCGGTGGGCACGGTTCTTAAAGACCCATGTGAGGGGTCTTGCAAACTTTTCCCCTTGTAACAGTTCACACAACAGCGAATAGAAAAAACATTGGTTTAAAGACCTTTTAGCAACTCCTACAATAAAACCATCAAATAAAGATGTATAATGTCTACTCTGCCAAGTATGCCTCAGCCTAGTTCACTGATCTTTTCAGACTTCTGAATTATCACCAAAATGCGCTGGCTGGGATGTCCACCACATCTTAATAAAAAGGTAAGTAAAGAATGAATTCAAAAGTATTTCAACAATTTGTTTTGTTGTAATAATGTATATGTTATTACATTTTGTAATGTGCTAACCCGTCTCCTTGGTCTCTACTTTTGACATCTGAAATTATATTGTTTGCCATACCTCTGGTAAGTCCAATTATGGTATTACATACACCAGTATACCTCCACTGTAGCCAATTCCTTATATATAGGCTTTCCTGTTTTCAGTTTCTATTTTTGTTAAATTCTGGTGTTTTTTGTCAGTGTTTTCAAGTGATTTCAATACCTTAAAAAAACAGTGGTTATCAGTGGTTACACATTTTCGCGCCATTAAAAACAACAGACACAGTGTTTTTCCAGTGTTTATGGAAAGTTTTGCTTTTAATATTGCTTGCGTTCTGCACTGATAGCGCATGGTATATAGACAGTGTATGTATAGTGTGTATGAGGTCCAAATAGATTTTTGCAAATTAAACTTATTGTAGTGCACCTTACAATACTTCTTCAGTGAGTCTTTGGTCATGCGCACTTGCTCTTTCCTTCCCATGTAAACTTCTGTGAAAAGGCCCTCTCAACATTGGCACTTGAGACGGGCAACACCAAAACAACAAGTACACAATTTGTTAACTATGGCCACTGACATAGCATTCCATGCCAATACTGGTGTACTTGAAGATTGCGATTCTGAGCAAACATTCTGTAAATGGTTGCCACATGGATAATAGAGCATTCATATCCCCTTGGACTGAGAACCATCAGCTAAGGGACACAGTTGGGATGACTCTTACTTTGAAGCACGAAATGAGAAATATTTGCATTTTAGTTCCAGTGCATAAGAAAACAGTGCACCAGAATGGACTAAAAAGTCAATAGCATTCCTCATTAACTCTGAAGATTGTAAAGATGCTTTCAGCATACCATCTAACAAGTAGCAAGGATCTCCTACAGGGAATCACTTCAGCTCGGGTATCAATTTTGACAGGTCATCATACAACTTTTTCATATATGTAGCTGAAACACTGCAAATACAAACAATATCACTCCAATCTTTGTTGAACTTGGAAAGAACCTTTTGCAGCAGCATTCCAAGTGACACTGTGTTCCATGTTTTCCAAACATCTGGTGTCATGTTTTCACCACTATCCCAGATGCTTGGTGATAGCGCTCTTTTCACATATACTTGTCACTATACCTTGCATTTAATGTTTAAAACCTGAGGTATTGGCAATTCACCTACTATCAATACTGACTCACTAGAAACTACGGGCTGATGTATTAAGGGTTTTTACCCATTCTCTGTGGGTAAATGTGATGACACATATTAGGATAGATTCTTATGAAACCAAACCAGCCATTTTACCTATCAGTTTATAAAATAATTAAACGAAACCTAAAACATGCTTCTAAACCCTGCATCGTTAGACCAAAGACCACAAAACTGAAAAAAAGCAAAAGGAAAAAGAAACAATAATTTAGTGGCATCCCCAAACAACAAAACTCAAGCAGAATAATGTTAGCCCAGTCTTTCTTACTGCTAGCTTGTATAACAAAGTTAGATTGTATTGGCCCTTTCAGGAAGAATAAAAATGAGTCTGTCACTCTCTTATTCCTTTCTTTGAATGGCATTTAGTTTGTGGTTGTGCCTGTGTTTTTTCAGTGTTTATATGTTTTCACTGGTGAGGGCTAATTCTCTTACCGAGGGGTTTTATCAGTTATTATAGCTTTAAACCTAAAACCGGACAGCCTAATTATATAGTTTTATTTCCTTCCAGTTTTTATGGCATCCTTTCTGCCCGGATGGAGGGTGCATCCTAAATTTGTCCTGCTGAAGATCATGATTAAATAATATCTCTGGGGTCAAAATTATTGCTTAATTTGAGCTGGTGACCTCCAGTGCTCGGCACCCGCACATAATTGTCAACACCGGGGTTTGTGACAGTCTGTCACATATTGGCGCTGTCTGGCTAATTTAGAGATGACCACAACCACAGGTAATTATTAATTCAATACACATTAAAAATGAATATTATCTGCTGCTCAAGCCATTCTACTAGCTTTGGGGGCCTGCAATAGTCTGAATTGTCACACTTGTAGGAGTGTGATGGTTAGTAGTTATGTTATTACTATCATTGGCAGCATGGCGGGGCAATGTGTGGTACAAGCTGACGAGAGCCCTGGCACTTATTTTTCTACAATTTAAGCACTTGTCAAAACATTGACAAAACTGACTTTTGCATTACTTTACATATATTACATCTCCTTTCGACCTGTAGTGCACCTTTACCTACCCATTGCTCTGGGTACAGGAGAATGGTCCGTGAGACAGTCAAACCATCTACCATAGCTCAGACCTAAGGATCCCTCTTACTCTGTCCCTCCACTCAGATGTCTGTCGCCAATCCCAATAATGTCCAGTGGAAGTAAATGTGACAATTACCACTAGTGCGTTGTCTCTTTGTCTCCTTCCCACACTACTGAGCTTCTCAAAGGGAAACTGAGATGCTGCTGTTGCTTTGGCTGCAGTTTCACTTCCTGTTGGTTATTACCATCGGGTCTGTCCTATGTCATATGACTTCTGGTAAAGAGGGTCAAAGTGTTCCTTGTTGGTCAAACTGTGGAAGGTCAAATGTGATGTATGTGTTGATCAGTGCTCTTTACTGCCATTGTCGCTTCTGCTGGATTTGATGGAGAATGGCGACAGACATCTGATTGGAGGGGTGGGGTAGGGTGGCCCTTAGGTCTGGGCTATGGCAGATGGTCTGACTGTCTCAAGGACCATGATCCTACACCTAGAGCAGCGGGTAGGTGAAGGTGCATCAGAAAGAGGTGGGTTGGCACATTAAAAAATGTAATAACACATATATTACTGCGCCTGTAGTTGTGGCTTGCCCACTCACACAGGTTCCTGCCAGGGTCCAGGAGGTGAGACCCTAAACGTCGCTGAAGGGTCCTGGTCCAGGTGGAGTGCCAACAGCCACTCACTGACTTCATAAGGAAAACAACACCACAGCCAATCAGGACCCTGCAGAGAATGATGCTGAAGGTGCAGAAACAGCTAGTGTTTGCCCAAACACCATGGGCTGCTGGGATGACTTAGCAGCATCAGCTTGTGGTGCCAGTGCCAACATGAAGGACCTCAGCAGCTGGGGTATTATTGCCCTGGCTTACTTTCTTTCTCCGGAGCACCCATACACCTCTGCGACCTGCTCCAATGCCCCATCAAGAACACTGTTTGTTTCTAGGTCTGGCCTTTCAGGGACATCTCAAGGATTTTGGGGGCCCTGGGCCAAACGTATTTTGGGGGGCCTTATTCGGAACAGCTTTGAATTTATGATCCATGAACACAGTGGCGTACCGAAACTTGAGGGGGTCCCCAGCAAACTACATGGAGGCCCCCCCCCCCCATTCTCCGTGCCAGTCTAGAGCTCTCGGGCCACGACCCGCCATACTGCAGGGGATGCAGGGCTATTGTTACGCCACTGTCACCAATACAGCCGTTATAAGTAATACTGGATGGTGTAGTTAAAGGTTGGGCTTAGTCTGCCAGCAGGCTATCATAAGTGGTGGTCCATTCATTACAGGGTCCCTGCCATGAGTAGGCCGGGGAAGTTTGCCCAATTTTAGGTGGGTTTCCTGATGCAGACTCCTGTCATGATATACAACATCGGGCCCACTCCTCGTTCAGTTTTAACAAAAGTGCATCCACTGCTCCTTCTCGTTTCCATTTTAAAATATTAGACAATGCGACAATGCAGTATTTCAAAAGCAGATGTAACTACAAAGAGCACATTTTGATAATACATTTTTATTAGTAGACAATAACAATCTTAAGAGACATTGCATAGCTTCATACTTTAACCCCAATTCCATCACAGTCTCTCTCTCTCTGTCATTCAGTCTCTCCCTTTCTGTCAGTCAGTCTCTCAGACAGTCTCTCTCTGTCAGTTTCTCTCAGTCAGTCAGTCTCTCTCTCTCAGTCAGCCAGTCTCTCTCTCTCAGTCAGTCTCTCTCGCTCTCTCTCTCTCTCTCTGGCAGTCTCTCTCTCTCTGTCAGTATCTCTCTCTGTCAGGCAGTCTCTCTACTCTCTATCCTCTCTCTCTCTCTGCACTCTCTCTTTCTTTCTACCATCTCACTACTCTCTCTCCATTCTCTGTCCACTCTATCTCCACTGTCTCTCTATCTCTCCAACCTCTCCACTCTCTCTCCACTCTCTCTCTCCACTCTATCCCCACTCTCTCTCTACTGTCTCTCTCTCCACTCTCTCTCTACTTTCTCTCTCTACTCTCTCTCCTCTCTCTCTCTCTCTTTCTCTCTCCACTCTCTCTCCACTCTCTCTTTAAACTCTCTCCGTTCGCTCTCCACTGGCTCTCTCTCTACTCTCTCTTCGCTGTCTCCCTCCACTCTCTCTCTACCCCGTCACCACTAGTCTCTCTCCATTGTCTCTCGCTCCACTCTCTCTTTTACTCTCTCGACTGTCTCTCTCGACTGTCTCTCCACTCTCTCTCTCTCCACTCTCTCTCTCCACCCTTTCTCCACTCTCTCATTCTCAACTCTCTCTGTCTCCACTCTCTCTCCACTCTCTCTCTCTCCACTCTCTCTCTCTCCACTCTCTCTTCACTGTCTCCCTCCACTCTTTCTCTACCCCCGTCACCACTAGTCTCTCTCCACTGTCTCTCGCTCCACTCTCTCTCTTACTCTCTCCACTGTCTCTCCACTCTCTCTCTCTCTCCACTGTCTCTCTCCACCCTCGCTCCACTCTCTCTTTCTCAACTCTCTCTGTCTCTACTCTCTCTCTACTCTCTCTCTCTACTCTCTCTCCACTCTCTCTCTTCACTCTCTCTCTCCACTGTCTCTCTCTCCACGCTCTCTCTCCACTCTCTCTCCACTCTCTCTACACTGTCTATCCACTGTCTCTCTCTCAACTCTCTCTCTCTACTCTCTCTCTCTACTCTCTCTCCACTCTCTCTCTCTCTACTCTCTCTCCACTCTCTCTCGCTCCACTCTCTCTCTCTCCACTCTGTCTCTCCACTCTCTCTCCACTGTCTCTCTCTCCACTGACTCTCTCTACTCTCTCTCCACTCTCTCTCCTCTCTCTCCAGTCTCTCTCTCCACTCTCACTCCACTCTCTCTCCACTCTCTCTCCACTCTTTCTCTCTCTCCACTCTCTCTCCACTCTCTCTCTCCACTCTCTCTCCACTGTCTCCCTCTACTCCCTCTCTCTCTACTCTCTCTCCACTGTCTCTCTTCACTCTTTCTCTACTCTCTCTCCACTTACTTTCTCTCTCTCTCTCTCTCCACTCTCTCTCAACTCACTCTCTCCACTCTCTCTCCACTCTCTCTCTCCACTCTCTCTCCACTGTCTCTCTCTACTCTCTCTCCACTCTCTCCCCACTGTCTCTCTACTCTCTCTCTCTCTCCACTCTCTCTCTCTACCCTCTCCACTGTCTCCTTTCACTCTCTCTCTACTCTCTCTCCACTGTCCCTCTGTCTCCACTCTGTCTCTCTCCACTCTCTCTCTCCCCACTCTCTCTCCACTCTCTCCAATCTCTCTCGCTCTCTCCAATCTCTCTCCAATCTCTTCACTCTCACCTCTCTCTCTCTCTCTCTCTCTTCTCTCTCTCTCCACTGTCTCTCTCCACTCTCTCTCCACTCTCTCTGTCCACTCTCTATCTCTCCGCTCTCCCTCTACTCTCTCTCCACTCTCTCCCTCCAATCTCTCCACTCTCTCTCTCCACTCTCTCTCCACTCACTCTCTACTCTCTCTCCACTCTCTCCACTCTCTCTCTCTCTCTCTCTCCAATCTCTCTACTCTCTCCACTCTCTCTCTCTCCACTCTCTCCCACTCTCTCTCTCACAAAGTAGTGTGCGTTCTAACAAGAGTGCTTACCTGAGGGCACCATTTTGCTGCCTTGTCCCTTCTCATATGAGCATTGCCCTGGAGAATGTTCTCTCTGGGGCCCTCACACCCATCCTTGTCCTATCCCCTCTCAGAGGCTGTGCCCTGTGGCAACGGCTCTCTCTGGGGCCCCCACCCCCATCCTTTCCCCTGTCAGCTCTGCTCTGTGCAGTCAACTTCTCTCTCAGGGGCACCCACCCCCATCCTTGTCCTCTCCCGTCTCAGAGGAGCAGAGCCCTGTGGGGAATGCTGTCTCTGAGGGCCCCCACTCCCACCCTTGTCAGGGTCCTGAGCAGTGCTCTCTGGGGTCCACACCCCCATCCTCTTTCTGTGGCTCTGACTGAAGAGAAGCAATGTAACTTGTTACATTGTTTCTCTACAGTCCTGGGTCAGCGCGGAGCTCGGAGCAGGCTGCAGACACTGCAGCTGCTGCTGAGGAGCCTGTCTCTTTCACAGCTGTCTGCAGAGGAGCTGAGGGGGCCCCTTCATGTACTGGACACTGTGGCCCCCCCGCACCACGGGGGCTGCGGCGGTTTTTGTTACGCCACTGCATGAACAGTTCTTTCATGCCCTCTCTGGCCAGGTCTCTGACAGTGGACAGACACAGTGGTCCATATTCTAAATGTGTTTACATCTAATATTTAGGGCTAGTAAGGTGTGTTTTCAATATTGTAACACAGCAGCAGCTCACTAATGTTACTGCAAATAATCTGTGACATATGAATGTGTGAGGTCTGACTCCTGCTTTGATCTGAGAGAATGAAACATAAACAAAACATTTCTCTGCAAAATGTCTGTTTCAAATATCATTTTCCTTGCATTTATTTTAAATATGGGTGATGTGGGAGAGTCTATTACAATCTGTTTAAGAATTATTTGAGATCATCGGGGCAAGACTCCCTGCAGAACAAAGGTGGCTCAATCAGAGGACCCCCTGAAGGGCTGGGGCCCTGAGCAAGAGCCCACTTTGCCCATGCCTTAAAACATCTCTGTGGCCTTTTACACAGCTTTAGCCATCTTGCGAGACTTTTATTTTCTAAAAGAAATCAACCATAACATACACACATGGAGGGGCCTTGGGTCAGCAGGTTTCACCCATTGGTCTGCTACATTGTCTTTCACATTCTGCTGCCGCACATTACAGCACACAGTGGGGGGCAGTGGGTCAGCCCACTTTACTCACTGCACTCTTCAGTTCGAGTGACTGCTCAAAGCCTGTGCACATTGTACACATCAACTTAAAATAGTTCCTACTCTACAGTGTCAAAGCTGATTCAGAGCGTGCTTTATTATTAATATTTTTTTATATGAACCCTAAATACCAGTTAGGTGCCCAGTTAAATGGTGGCTAATTTTCCATCTCCTTTACATAGTTGCTGTTATAAAGTAATTGTAACATATGAGTACTTAGTAGGTTATGATTTAATTTAATCTTGTTCACAAATAATAATAAAATGAATTGCATAGCTAAAAGGCTTTGAGAGAATTTTTTTTTTAAAACAAATAAAAAGACCGAAAATGTTTTTCTAATTTAAAATGTTTATTGTGGGGGTGTAGCTTGGGCAATCATCATGGTGGACACAGCTTTGTGCAGCACCCACCATGCTCCTCCCAAAATCCTACATCATCCAAGTTACCAAGCAGCAAAATGATCCTTGTTGTCTCCATTACACTAGACTTTTGGCCTAAATCCTGGCAAGATCACTGAGTTGTCTGTGCCGGGGGCTGGAGAGAGGCCGTGATCCAACTAATGGCCGTGAGTTGGGTGCGGCCTGCATACTGCGACTTAACTGGATCACACAAAGGTCCAGACCAGAGGAAAGCAGCGGGTGGTGCGGACACACCTCCGTGTTATGCAGAACTGCATCCTGGTAGATCCTTCTGAACTTGTACCGTGGGGGGTCCCCGACCTGATGGGAGTGGCCTTTGCCTCTATGCCTGCCTGGAACACGCGGCCACCCAGATTTGAAGACAGCAGCAGTGAGTGTAGACACAGCACAGGACAAGGGCAAGGGCCAGTTGTGGATGGTTCAGGGGCCCAAGTGCCTAGATTGGATGAACCAGGGCAATCACCTACCCAAGCCCCTAGCCAGAAGTTTCTTTTTAGGGGAGCTTGGCCCTCAGCTATGACCAAATACTAAAGCTGTGCTCTATAGGTGCATTCTTTCCCAAATACTGGGTGCACCACTAAATATCGACCCCCAGAATATTGTGGCCCAAGAATATCAACAACAGAATATTGAAAAGTAAGTATATATAGGGAAGTACAGATTTACTATTCCTAACTCTACATACCTCGAAGATATATGTATTGTGTAGGTGCATATATCTGGAGGTAGTTATACAAAAAACAATATAACCTTTTGACATTTTAGATTCGTTGTGCGGTCCTCGTTATTCTACGTTTCGATATTCAGGTGAAAGTCATGTGATTCTGTGTGAAGTAATACGTATTAATTGTACAAAAAGGATATTGCCAACTTCACATTTCTTTTCTCCTCGTGATTGAGGAAAACAAACCAAAATTACTCTTATAGTTTGTTTGGTATATCTACTTCATACCTTTTTATTTCATATTTCATTATATTTAGATCTTTTCTTGTTTGAAAAAAACACATGAACACATTTAACACTTTCTACATACATTCACTATATCAATACATATACATTCCACATTACATATAAATACACTACACAATTAACAAGGACTTTTGTCAACATTAAATTCGTATTCACAAAAATGATCTCTGATTAGATTTAAAACCAAAGGACAAAGTAAACACTAAAGCAATTATCATTCAATATGCAACGACTTGATATAAATCCGTTTTAAATGCCATTCAATATACAGCAATTCAATGCGTTTCTGTTTTAAATGCCGACGCGTTTCAAACCCAATTTCATCACTTTGTGGGTTCTCATCAGGGCTTTGTCTCTTTTGTTTATCTACAAAGTGTATGTAAAACAAAAAGAAATCTGTTTTAGTGCTCAATTATACTTTTCAGTTATTTCTCTTCTTTGCTACTCCATTCACCTATGTCACTACTTTTACCTGTATTCCAGCGTTTCGCCGGTCAACTGTTGTACGATTCGCTCACTACCTCATCTGTGTCTTTATCTACAATGTAAATTATATACATAAGGACTTTTGTTTATACTTTGTTAGTAAGTTCAGGGACTCATTTGCAAAAGCATTGCTAAAGCATACCTCTTGAGTTCTTTGTCCTCGTGTTGGCACCCTTATCAGTTATCTATTTCTTTCCGTGTCTGTTCAACAGCTGTAATTAAAACCGAGTGGTTTAATATTCATTCCCCTCTGTTTTATTCAAACAATTCTCCTGTTCTTCTAGCGGTTTAAAAGACATACCTATTTTCGAGTGGACGCATTCATGCGTGGGGTGCTACACGTCTCAACTTGAAGTAGTTGACCGTATTTTGCCTGTAAGTTATAGAAATTCCAATCCCTGGGTGTCGATCTCTCTTATTTAATACTCACAATTATTTACATCTGAGAGGGCATACCTGCTTTGTTTCTTTCTTACGCGGTCCAGCGTTGAATGCTTTGCGCGTATACGAAAGACTCATTCGGCTTCCTCACTTTGGGGTCATCGTCTCTGGCAGTTTCCTGTGTGTACACAGTACCCAATTTTAGTCCTACAGTCTAATTCGTTTGTCACAAGTTACCTAGTGATGTTGCGCTTGTTCCCTGTCTCTCTTGTGCCGGTTGTCGATCCGCCAATTCCTTTGACATCGCGGCCATCTTTCAGTGTGTTTTTTACATGTTTGGCATTATTTGGTAAACGGCGGCCATCTTTTAACGTGCAATTTTTGTTTTCAAACCAATAAGTCAACTAGCCCAATGGCCATCTTTTGACATGTAATTCTGCTTGTATATTAATTATTTACCTTATATACTTGGCTATTCAAAAGACCTAATTAGGTTTTGAATGTTATGGCAACCATTTTTGATTGTTTGTACTTGGTACATTCATTGTTGTCATTAAATTTGAGTCTAATTCGAACGGCACCTTGTTCAATATTAGAGTCTCGAAACTTCAGAAAGAGTGTTTAATCCAGCAAGGGCACTGTTAAATTTTAAAATCAAATAGGCTTCTTTATGCAACAACAACTTCTTTGTATCAGTGGGGCATTTTAGCTGGTTGACATTATATAAAACGGAAATATATCAAGTCGTTGCATATTGAATGATAATTGCTTTAGTGTTTACTTTGTCCTTTGGTTTAAAATCTAATCAGAGATCGTTTTTGTGAATACGAATTTAATGTTGACAAAAGTCCTTGTGAAATGTGTAGTGTATATATATGTAATGTGGAATGTATATGTATTGATATAGTGAATGTATGTAGAAAGTGTTTTTTCAAACAAGAAAAGATCTAAATATAATGAAATATGAAATAAAAAGGTATGAAGTAGATATACCAAACAAACTATAAGAGTAATTTTGGTTTGTTTTCCTCAATCGCAAGGAGAAAAGAAATGTGAGGTTGGCAATATCCTTTTTGTACAAGTATTGATGGTCCAGCCAACTCCACGCCCCAGGACCTAACTCCTTATTGTAAGAAAGTAATACGTATTAAAGCACACTCAACCAACTTTTCACAATCAAATTTTAAATTCTATCAATTAGGTGGGATTTAAAGTAGAAGAGTGTAAAGTTGTAAAGTAGGCTGACTCACAACTTTCTGCATTTTCAAAACTGTTCAAGCTTTGTGCAATGCAAAGCTTATCAATTTCTTCTTTTTAAAATATAAACTGGCCACAGTTCAGAGCTCTCCCTCCCACTCTCTTGTGGTAGATATCCAGCCTCTACACTCAAAATGTTTTGCTGGAGGATGTCCTATCAGGGATATTCTACCTCAGGAAATCATGACACCTGAAAGTCCCAACAGGATAAACCTTAACTCACATAAATCTAGGAAATTTCGTCTGATTTCTAAAGTGTGTAATTTCCTAATTCTGACAAAATTCTGTGGTGAAGCTTGAATTTAACTTGTCATTGATTCAGCATATCTTTCTGGAAGGAGTTGTAAAATTAGTTGCAAACAGTGTGTTTTAAATATTTTAAGGCTGCAGCAATGGTGAAAACTAAATAGAATTTAAATGTAATTTTACAGATGATGTTGGGAAGGTTCCCCAATGAATTTCACTATAAGGTTGTAACAAAAGATGGATAGATCAATTACAATTGATCAAAAGCACCAGTTAAAACTTCACGGTCTGGAAGCAGTCTCTGTCATTGGCATACACCGCTCATAGTTACAGGGAGGTTGTGCGAAAGGTGCTGTAAAAAAGGAGACCTTTGTTAGAAATACAAAGACAGGTAGGCATGGCAAAGGTTAGGTGATTGTGTGAGCCTGAGATGGATCCATTTGGGGCCCGGGGCCTGGCTGAGGGCACTTGTTTCATCTTCAATTAGAGGATCCGTAGATTAGCAGGCAGCAGCATAATTGTGGACCCTCTTTACTCTTTCACATGCAGATGACTTCTTACATAAAATCCTTGAGTATGTGGTTAGCATTATTTGGACAAGCATGCACTTTTTAGACTGGTGAATGTAGAAAGCATGGAAGCCTGAAATTTCTACTAGACATGGAAAATATTTCCTTGCAAAAGTATTGTTCGGCATTACGTAAGGTGCAGATAAAAGTCAAACTTCATGTAAAGAAACACTTAAAGATACTGACATTTTTAAATGTACACTAGAAAGCCAAATCACCTCCTTAAGAGAACCGGAACTTCTAAGCAAGTGGGTTGTCCTTTCCAGCGACTATATGAGCAAATGTAGGCATGACTGATATGTATTAAAAGAAAACGTGGCATCACTTCTCACCAAGAGCATATGGAAACAAATAACAAGGGGGTGCCATTGTTAATCAATTCGCAAAAAAGAAATGTGGATCAAGTAACAATGGTTAGACCTCACTAGCATTTTAACCCCTTCGATGCTGGTGACGGAACCATTCCGTCATCAGTCACGGTTGAGCTGTGCTGATGACGGAATGGTTCCGTCACGACCGCACCCTGTTCTGGAATGTCCAGCACCGGGGAAGAATCTGCGCCGCACTGAAGCGGTTAAAGACCAACAGGGTAGGTGATTTTACACTAAGTTCTCTTCCAGAAACTAAAATGCAGAAATGTGCTTTGAAATCACATTGGACGAGGTGAATTGGCAAAAACACGATAACCTATAAATTCCACTTACAATCTCCAGTCACCATTTCTCTATGTGTACCTAGCCCTCCTTTCACTCCTTTGGGGGATATTCACAAGGACTTATCTCCGATTTATCCCCATCTTAACGCATCAAAAGTAGAGATAGATTTAACAACCCATTCACAAGCTGGTGCTAACTGCAGACATCGTCAATTTATCTCCACTGTGGACACCACAAACTAACTCTATTGAGCTGCAGAGTAGGCTTTCCCGTGCAAAAACACCCGAAAAAACTACAACACCACTTTCACAGTGAACTGCCAGATCTGCGAAGCGCCACAAAAACGATAAGCCGGGATAGCACCAGGGATTTAACACCTGCCTTTTGCTGGTGCTAAGCAGGACGGCTATCCACAGCATGAAAGGGAGCCCAGCCAAGAGCCACACCTGAAAACCCACAGATGCCATGGAGACAATGAACATTCAGCACCGATACCCATGAGGGCCACAACATCCCCAAGCCCCCTGACCCCCTGCCGGACATACACATACCGTGCACGACACAAGAGCCACAAAAAATGCATGATGGCGCACATTGCCAAAATAAATACACACATGTGTGGCTAGAAGAACGAGAAACAGTCACACAGTACTGAAGTAACAACCAAAAACTTTATTGAAATACAACACAAAACACCAATGCGGAAGACTCCTGTCGGGTCCGTCAGGGTCACTCTCGACATCACAGCCTGGAAAATAAGGCACAAAATCAGGACATGTGTCATGCGTACATCTAAGGAGCGAGACACAGAGAAACAGAGAAGGAAAGTGAGCCAGAGAGAGAAAGAGAGGGTAGGAAAGGAAAGGAAGGGGGAGAGAGAGTGGGAGAGAGGGAAGGGAGAGAGTGTGTGTGAGAGAGAGAGAGAGAGAGAGAGAGAGAGAGAGAGAGAGAGAGAGAGAGAGAGAGAGAGAGAGAGAGAGAATGAAAGGAAGGAAGGGAGGGAGAGAGTGGTAGATAGGGAAGGGAGAGCGAGTGAGAGAGAGAGAAGTAAAGGAAGGGAGAGAGAGACACCACCATCCCTGAGCACACAGGCCCCACTGTTCACCTGCTGCCACCGTTGTGTACATCAGTAGGCAAACTCCAGGACCCGGTCCCGCCACCATGGCATGGTCCACATCATGTGGGCCCGCCAGCTACCCAGCAGGTCCCACACATGACGCTGAGTCCTGAGTCCTGAGTAATCAATGGCGGAGACCACATCAGTGCACACATCATCTACGCAGGTTGCACACCGGCTCAGCTATTTCGGGGCCATTCACCCTTTGCAATGCCAGTCAGCGGCACGTGGTGGTAGGCCTGTGACAGCCGCAAGGCTTTGAGTGCCACTAACCCTGTGCTCAATAACTCATGGGGTTTTTATGATTGAGAACCATGGAGCGTCCGTCATCCAGTCACCACAGGCAGAGGGGAATGTGACATTGTCGGTCCCTTATATTTGCGGGGTCACATGGCATGTGATGCCTGTGCCAGATGTGTGTGGTCGTGAAATGCTGACAACTATACCAGTGACCTGCACACCACCAGCGAGTATGTCTGCGACAGGTAGCAATGTGGGCCCTCCCTCGGAGCGTAAGCGGAGTGGCCTGGCATATACCAGACCAGCGGAGGGCTTGCAACAGTGTCTCGGGGCTCTGGGCATGGTTCAGGCCATGTGCGGACCAGGAGGTGACTAATGCGTGTGTCCCTGTTGTAGTGCCCACGGGACCAGGAACACAATAGGCAATGTAGCACACGGTGACTGGCATCCCACTAGTTGAGCATCATTGGCGTAAGGGAAATCACTGTCCCTACATTCATCCACACATTCATACATGAATGATGAAAGACATGACACAGCAGTGCGTTACTGGATGTTTATTGCACATCCAGTCTAGTTTTGCAGCTGGAGCGGTACAGGGCCATGCCAAGCAAACTACACAATATGAGCCCACGGAGAGCCAGCCAGAGTCCATTCGGGGATGACAAGTACTGCGGAAGAGGAAGGGTACAGTCCGCAGTCTGGTCGCCGTGTCATTGGTCATTAAACAGGATATGGCAGTCCATGTCGTGGTCCAAGGGGAGTGGAGTGTATCGGGGGTCAGTAGAAGGTCATAGGGCCATGTGCGGCACCAATCAGAAACAGGCCAGCTGGCGACAATGAATGCTAGTGCCTCCTACTGAACACAATCCCATCCATGTCCTCATCCTCGGATGTGTACTCTGCCCCACCTGTGGGTGTTGCAGTATCGTCTGAGGTACTGTGTGCCACTGACACATCAGGGGCCGGAGGAGGGTTGTCAGCCGCACTGTGAGGCACTGATACACCAGGGGGTGGAGATGTGGACAGTGTGGGGGCAGCAGCATTCATCAGCACCACGCCTTGTGGCAGCAATACCATGATAAGGATCTGCAGGGCATGGTAGATCCCAGCTACATTTCGCTGATGTGCAGCAGTGGCTGCCATCCTTTCTGCCTCCATCTGCACCATGTCCTCCATGAGCCTCCGCATGTGTGCCAGCTCACGCTGGAATCGCTGGAGCCAGTCTGAACGGACCGGTGTTCTTCTCTCTGCGTCATGACTCCAACGATGCTAGTCATGGCTCGTTGGAGACCATGGAGCTGGCCGTGGGTGTCCGTTAGGGACTAGAGCTGGTCCCTGATGGGACCTAGACACACAGGGATGGTGTCCAGTTTGGTAGCCATGAGGCCTAACCCCACCCGCACCTGCTCAGCCGTCTCCCTCTGGCCATCCAGCATAAGGTGTTGTAAGGCCATGGTTTGTTCCTGGGGGTCTTGGGAGACTTCCGGGGCTGTGGGTGCCTCCTGCAGGGTGGTTTGGGTAGTGGGTGGGGTCTCCTTGATACAGCTGGGCTGCCCTGATACTGGAGGTGAATCACGGATGAAGTCCATGATGTGTCGGAGGGCTTGGGTGTCGATGCTGGTGGTGTCCTCCTCGTCATCAGTGAAGAGTGGCTGGGACTGCTGTTCAGGGGGTGTTAACAGTGCCTCTGCATTGTGAAAGGGAGATGGTGTATTACAATGTGTCCACATGTATGTAGCCGCATGGTACATGTTTACATTCAGACAGCATGGCATTGTACATTGTGACAGTCTGTTGATCAGGGCCATGACCCAGACTCATTGTGGATGTGCACTGTGCTCTGCTTGATTGTGCATGTGTGCCATTGTGGCCATCTCCACCCATCCCCCAGTACCTGGTGGTCACTCACCCTGTTGCGGTTGTGTTGTGTCCTGTCGCGCAATGTCCGTTCCCCCGACTCCAACCACAGTCTCCACACTGATGACTGTCGACACCAGCTCCTCCATGTCATCCAGCACAAGCTGTGGCACTGGGCTCTCACGTTCAGTCTGCATTGCTGCCTTCTGGTTGGCTGAGAGTTTCTCCTTGGTCTTACGCTTGATGTCAATCCAGCGCCTCTTGACCTCGTCCATTGACCTCTTGTGCTCTCCGACGGCATTCACCCTGTTTAAGATGTTCCGCTATATCCCATTTTTGGTGCCCAATGACACGTTGGTGGTGACGAACAGTTGTTGATGGTGTTCCATCACCTCCATGATCAGGATCCTGTTTTCCTGTGGACTGAACTTTGTCTTCCTCTTCTTCTTGTCCTTGTCCTTCCCTGTCCCCGAGGTCCCAGGCTGATCGTCCGGGGTGCTTTGTTGGGTGCGCTCATCCTCTGCGCCTACTCCGGCGGCCTCCATGGTGCTTGGGTGTAGGTCAGTTTGTGTTTGAGTGTTTTTTCTGCTTTTATAGCGATATTTCCCACCTGCCATGTGTGTATTGCAGGCCTGGTGCTGCTTAGCACTGATTTCCTCATCGCGCTTTGGCCCATCGCATGTTTTTTTGCGTTGAGGGTTATGTTTTTAGCTCCATCTAGGTGGTTGTATCAAGGACATTGGCCGTGGTTTCGACAGACTATCGAATGGTACCGCCATGTTGTGAATTCCACGTTGACACCGGGTTATTTTCCCGCGATAGGCTGAGATGTGTAAAGTTGCGTTAGCATTTTTTTGGTGATGGTAAGCACACGTTCCTGTGAATATACCCCTTAGACTCTTTCTTACTTTCTCTATTCTGTCCCAATATCAGTCCCCACTGCCTCTGTCAACCTTTTCCCCACTGTCCCATTTTGTTTGCTGCTGCATGTATCTTCCCTTTCCCATCTCTCATTCTCTCTATCTTGCCTCTTCAATTTACTTTTACGATTGTCTTCAATCTTCTTTGTACATCTCCATATCTGTTATTCTCTCTCTGGACCATGTATGTCACCAGAAACTTTCTCATGGCCTTGCATGGCCAATAGAAGTACCTGCCACCTTTCTTAGACAACTGTGCTTTTTTCTGTTCCCCAGTCCCAGAAGTACACCAACCTGAGGGCCTCCTGGAGCTGGGAAAGCCCCATACCTACATGGAAAAAAGAAGTTAGTGCAATGTGGCCATGATATTCCTGCACCTTGTTGTCAATTCTTGTTAGACAGGACATCAGGCTGCATGGATTTGGTGGGTTTTAACTGCTTTAGGGCAGACGATAAATAAATGACGTCCACCACACTACCTTCACAGTACGGTGGACTTCAACGGGTCATCCACAGTACTGGAAAAGAAAATGTTTCTGAAAACACCAGAAACATTGTAATTTCCCAAATCAAGCGAGCATGCAAGGGAAATGCTTCCCACAAGTCCTGAGTTTGACCTATTATTTTGATGTATTGCGTATCACAGTTACATAGCAAAACAAAAGTGAAAGCAGACTGCAGTATCCAGGATGCACACTGTCCTACCACACAGCGTTCCTACACTTCTCCCAATAACAGCAGTACCCCACTTGTATGACTGAGCTATCACCAATGAAACAAGAGATTCTCAAAGGCCCCTAATACACAAGGAAACCTCAAGATTCTGCCTTGCATATTGACCAATTTTGGGTATGTGGGTAGCTGTGGTATTTAGGCCAGAGCTAATTCAGCATCAAGGAAACCCTGGCAGGACAAGACATTTCTAAAAAGAAGGTGCCTAGGGTAGTCCAGGGAGGTGCAGCTTGCATAGATCCCACTACCTTTTCTTACACGGAATGCCTTGCAAATCACAAACATTGTCTAAATCATAGAAATTCCTATCACGCAGCATTCCCACACTTCTCCTATTAAAAATGCTACCCCTATTGTTCACCACATATTGTGCATTTATCACATTACTTTTATAGGACATCAAAATAGAAATGTATGAGCTATGAGCATAAATTAGATAAAGGTAAACCAGAAACTCAAAGGAGTCAATAAATTAAAAAAAGGAGATTCATACTACACAGATCCTAAATCACAATATTTAACACTCACAAACATTAGTCATTGTCCTGTGGAGATGCTTAGCGAGGTCAATCATAATACAAATGCTTTCAGCCTCAAATTCCCTGATTATGGTTTTCACAATATTTGGTTCAAAGAGATTTATTCTAAGCGCACTGAGCCTGGCAGGGTTATCTTGATATTAAACCATGTTTGAAAGATAGTCCATTATAGCAGCCCTTTATGACATGGCAGGTGGTATTGGGTCATTTCAGATTCACACTATTACCAGTTAGGGCATTTTCAGCCATCTGCAGCAGGCACATTAACACCTTCGCTGCGGCGGCTATTCCGCCGCAGTGCTAAGGGGGCGAGGGGCCGCGCAGCGTGCACATGCTGGTGACGGAACCGCTCCGTCACCAGCCGCAGTTGAGCTGTGCTGATGATGGAACGGTTCCGTCACGGCCCCGCCCGCTCAATAGAACGCCCAGCGCAGGCGCGGAATCCGCGCCGCAAAGGCGCGTCGGGCGGGCCATGATGGAACCGCTCTGTCATCAGCACAGCACCACCGCGGCTGATGACAGAGCGGTTCCGTCATCAGCACGGAAAGGGTTAAACTAAAAAACTATCTGGCTCATGCAAACAAAATAAGAATATCTAGCACAGATTCATTATCTCACCAGGCTACATTTCACAACAGGCCAGTGCAGGCTAATGCAATGTCAGTCAAATAGAAGTTGTACCTGATCTGTGATAACTCTGCCCCAGCTCAAAATGGCCCACAGGACAAGCTCCTATTGAAAAATTGAAATTTGTAAACATCCTGGCACCGTGTGGCAGGCACCCTGAGGGGGGAACCATAGGTACCCCCCAGGCCCACATGCGGAAGGCTAGGGGAAAGAGGGCTGTGCTAGGGGATCCCAAAGTCAGTTTCCGATAGCTAATCCATGTTGGAAAGGCCAACATGTATTGGCTGTCGGAAATCAATATCATAATCCAAACAGCAGAAACGCCGTCCTTAATGGATTATGGTGCCTTTCCGAATGACTGACAGACTTCTTGATCCTGTCGAAACTGCATTGGATTCCCTCGTTGGTTTTAACTCCGACTGCCATCATCCTAATGCAGCAGTCAGACTGTAAACCTACTATGTTGGGTGAAAAACCTCTGACCAGCGTTCAGAGGCTTTTCGCCCGACATCATAATCGGGTCCTATGTTGTATCCTCCCATACCTTGGATACCAACAGAAACTGCAAGCCATCCTTACAATCATATTCCAAGTTTGACTATGCCAACTACATATATCTTGCCACACCTGCATTTATCATATGTAAAATATAACATACCCATAATGTTGCTGCAAGGCTTGTTCCCTGCCTTCCACCACGAGAACATGACTCCAGTCTTGAAATCATTCCACTGGCTATCTATAGCTAAAGGAGCAGTCTTCAAGGCACTTTGGTTTGTCCTCAAAGCCTCCAACGAAAAGGACCGCTATATTTAGAAGCTAAATTAAAGCAATTCATACAAATCAGACGTAGCGCTGCAGGCTAGCACCACTTACCATCATTCCACCTTACCATTAAAAACACACAGGAGGCACTGCTGTCTCAGTACAAGCTGCCAAACTCTGGAGCTCCCAACCAGCCAGAAATCAAAGCATCCAGGAGCCCATACACTGCAGACGACAGTTGAAAACATGGATATTTCAAAGACAACAACACCACCCACATCCCAGCCACAAAATCTGGAAAGACAGTCACTCTCTCAAGTTCAATCTTTAGCTTACAATCCACAGGCTGGAAACAACCCAACCAGCAAACTACTTTTGACCAGCAGGTCAGTTAAGAAGGACTGACCTATGGTTTGTTAGAGTATTATACAATTATGTAAGTTCATTCAAACACTAATACTAATGCCTAATCCAGTGGTCAGCAGCCACCTGTAACTTACACCTCTTACAATCAATTGAGGCATATTTCCTATGAGGGTTGTCCATCACCAGTACTATGCAGCCAATAAACCAGCCACCACTAAATGAATAGACATGGAATAACTGAAGAGATCTGTTACATACCGCGGGTCAATCGGAGGACTTTAATCCAGTCCATGACTGCAGGTCCCAAATATCCATACACTATGGCCACTTTCATCTCACAATGGCTTGCAGATATGGGATGATAGTAACAATGAACATCCAAGTAGATCTCTCCCCCTCTCTCTCCCTCCAACAACGCCAGCTCTGGCCAAGAACTGTACACTGGGGACAGATTTACTATGGTTTTGCTTCAGGGTTGTGTCACTTTTGTGATGCAGCCCAACGCAAAATCATTTTTGGCATTTACGAAGCTAGGCAAAGACGCTTTACATGGCTTTGCGAAGTTTAGTAAACACAAAGTAACGCAAGGCAGCGCATAGCGCTGTCTAAAGTTATAGTGGATTCGGATGGTGTTCCACGGGTGGGGCATGGGTGTTTCCATGCATCTGCCGATAGATTTTGCAATCTTAGATTTACTAAAGCTACTAAACCTCTTTATGCATCAAAACGCTATGTGTTCTCCTAAAATGCGTAAAGAAGAGAAATATCTTTAATTCTCCGCGTTACTTCCTCTTTCTATCTGTGCTGCATTTTGCAGCACACATAGAAAGAGGAATATGTCTTTCAGGATTGTTTTGTGCAAGAAGGTGCCCCTTCCTGCACTAAATCTATTGTACCCTTAATGCAGGCACCCTTGCACCATGGCGCAGGAGTGACTGTGTTGGCCCCAGGCAGCACATAGTGCACAAGCGCATTTTCTGCTGCTTCCCTTTCACACAACGCAGCACAGCAAGTTGCACTGCTGTTGGAGTTGTGAGACATGGAAGTAACTCTGTCACAAAATTACTTATTGGACAACCCAGGGCAGTAACCTGCCAACAGACTATAATCATATACTACCACAAAGGGACCACCAGAGCTGTTCAAAACTGACAGTGTACTGAAAAAACATAAACAGTGCATCTGTGTCTCATCATCTCAGCACACCTCTACAAGCTGCGTCCCATAACACGATAACCACACCTTGGAGGCCATCAGGCATAGCATGGATTCACTTCCCACATAGGACCACAAAACAAAGACACCACCCTTCAACCACACACCACCCTATGCGATGCCGCTTTCTGTTCATGTTTGTGAGCACTTCCATGCCACGCATAGGGATAGTAAACGCTATACAAATAAAATCCATGATTTTTCTTTTGCCCATCACCATGATTTGCTTTGAGCCTATTAAAATATTTGTTTCCATCGCACTTCAGGATTATAAAACAAAATGAGCTTCAATTGTGCGTTTATAACTGCTGGTATATGTTGAAATATTTATAAAGTTAATTTACATTTTTTGTAAATTAGAAACAAAATGACACCCTACAGTGCTTTCTTTCACATTCCATGTACACAAAGCAACTGGAATTATGTGATTCTGTGGCATTTCCTGCATAATTATGAATTTCGGCGTTTTCCACATATTCTATCATCTGCTGTATAATCTGCAGATTGCAACTAAAGCAAATAGGTTTCTAATTCAAACAGATAAAAAATGATAAAAAATGCTGCAACACATGATGCTTTCAAGTGGTCACGTTTTAGTTATTTCTGGCTGTATTCGGATGTGAAACTGGAACTAATGAAGTGAAACAATGTTCCAGTCAGTGCTAAAACGTGTAAAAATGATAAAATAGTGAAGTGAAACTATCACAAAATCTGCCACAATAAGCTGCATAATTTGTGTTTTCTTGTCACACAGTTTAGTCGACATTGCTGCATAATTTACCCCCCCCCCACCATATAATTCCATTGGTCCTGTCTGTACCCCAGCAAGCTTGTCACATAGTTCACTTTACAAAATCCTGCCAATTTGCAGTCAAGAAAAGAAAAGTAAACAACATTTCCACTTAAGAGAAAAGAAAGCAATTTTTCAGAAGATACGGCCTGACATTTAACCTGTCTCAGAACAGGCAGCAAATGTGACAAATGTGACAAGAAAAAAACGAAACATAAAGGCATTTTTAGTGCTCAAACACCTTCTGAACACCTGCACCTCGATACTGTGCCAGCTGCCTCGGACCTCTGGAGGGGCCAAAGATTAATTTGGGCTGGCCTGGCCTTCTCTGTCCCTGGCCACCTTCCCTCCACTCTTCCTTTGGACCACAGTCTTTTGTTGACTTGGCCCTTCTTTCCCATGTGGACCAGGGCTGATGTCATCACCTCATTCCTTCCCTTGCTCCACCATTCCTTCAACAAATTCGGCTATATGTGAACCCCAGCCTCTCGTTTGACATGGTGGGCAGTCGGCCACTGGCCGATGCACCTGTGGTTGCGGCCCGTACGTTGGTGGGCCGGTCTTTGGTGGCCGTCTCAGTCCCCACCGCAAGGGCACAACATCAAGGGCTGTAGGGCCGGATCCATGCCAGATTTTTTAAATTACTACATGTATCTCAATGGGGATATCCAAAAAACCTGGCATGGATCCGGCCCTCCAGGACCGGTTTGGAGACCCCTGCTTAGAGCCTCTGCTTACAAATAATGAGCCTGACCTGACGCGCATCAAAGTCAGGCTGCCGCGTTGTGAGAGGTAGAATGACAATGGCTGCTCCGGCTGTCACAGCATGAGGTGTGTCTGAGAACCGTCTGTGCCCCTCTCAACTGTGTCACAGTTCCTACTGGAGGTACCCTGGACCCAGGGCTTTAAGTGGAATGAAAAAACTAGGGGTAGGGGGTCTCTCAAAGGGGCGTGGCAAATTAAATTAGGGTTGTGGCTTACAAACTTAAGCTAAAAATCAGTGCTTAGCAGTGCGACGCCCGACTTGTATTTTGCTGTTTCTGTCATTGCATCCAGATATATGTTACAACAAGTAACATCATACCTACAACAAGTCAGGACCATTGGCTTTGTCAATGGCTGTTAGTTGCATGAGATAAATAAGAAGCAACTATGGCTTGTATATAATATTGAAAAAAACGTCGACTTAACGCCCTGGTGACACCAAGATGATGTTACTGCTCCGGAGTTTCAAAAAAAGAAGGGAAATCCAGAGAGAAAATGACTCTCTTTGAAGGATTTCCCTTCCCCTACAGCGCTCACCTGGTATGACCCACTTAAAGACCTGCCTGGACCTCTTCACTGTCCATCCAATGCCCCCCAAACCTAGGGGTGTGCCCACCAAGGATGGCTCAGCTGCGCTTTTTCCTGTCCTCCTGGCCAGTTGTCAAGCATCAGTCAGTGCCGCTCTTGTATACCTCTTTGGGGGCATCTCCTACAGCTCTATAACTAATGTCACCCCCCTGGTATTTGTGCTTCTTGTTGAGGGGGGTGACCGGGTCAGTGGCTGAAGTGCAATAAAAAGAAAGTATAGGAACTGTGATGCTGTGCACAGTGGGGGCTGGGTGATTGAACGTGGGGGCGGTGTCAAAGGCTTGGGTAAAGAAAACTAAATATTATTTAACTTTTTTTAGTCTTCTACCTTTAGGAAACTGCATATCAAATAACACACAGCTTAAATGAGAATTAAATGCAAATTACGTTAATCAGCAGTTAATGTACTTTTGTACATTATGAAATCTCTATTAGTTAATGCACTTCAGAGGTCTGTGTCTATAACTAAAATACCACTGAATTGAATCCTGTTTGGTGCAGTGGAGAGCGACTTATGTATGTTTAGTGCTATGTGGTCCCAGTCTGGCCGAAAGCACTGTGAATATGTAAGTCATTATTTAAACTGTGCATTACACGCAGTATATGGTAGGCTTCTACAAAATGTGCAAAAAAGGTTTAGATGAAACGTGCTTCTAAAATATAGATTTTAGTAATACCCAGAATGGACATAGTGTATATTTAGGTCTCGTGACCTACAATGCGCGCAAGCGCATTGAGGGAGCGAGAATTCAAGTGCTCAAAATCCTCGTGAAACCACAGGCTTTTTGCTGCGGTTTTCATTAAGTTCACGTGGCCACAGGCATGCGCTTTTGGGCCATAAACTTGCATTTCTCCTCCCCCTCACCAGCCAGCTTCCCCCAGGCCGTAGCAGCACTCCTCCCACACCTTTGAAGTGAAGCTTAGCTTCACTTCAAAGGCCCCTGCTGCTTCACACCGTGTCGCATTTCTCCTCCCCCCTCCCCTTCTCTGCCTTCCCTCCGTCTTGTTTACCTACCCACCAACCCACTCTCTGAACAGACAGTTCAGTCTAACTTGTCTCTGCCTCTCTCTAACGCCTGATGAATGCCCAGCTGTTACCTTTGTAAACGTTTCCTTGATACAAGCAGCGGATGAGGGATTTCGCGTAATAAAAAAACAAACCAAGGAACGTCATGTTATCGTTCACGCCGGAATCATTTAATAAAATTTTAGAGACTTTTGGTTATGAAAAAGCTGCAGGCCAAAAGTTCTTACTACCGAAAATAGCATCGCACCATCGTAAATTCGCTACCAACCGACATGCACTAGCAAAGAGCCGATTAAAAATACTGGCATTATTTGGAATTTCCATTTCAACATTAAAAACGTTGATTTTATTCAGTGTCAGATGAGCTGAATTTATGAAGTGCGTCATTTTCTGTTCCTTAATTACAGCGGGCGGCTTTCCAGACCTTACCACAGTTTTGGTCTTACAACTTCACAAATCAAATTGATTCCACCCACATTCAGCGCGGAATCAACTGTGTGTGCGCTGCTGACTTGTTGTGTACTTGGTGCCTCTCCCACAAGTCCGCTTCTTGTGCTGACTCTTATCACTGACATTCTGGATTAAATGTCATTTTGAAATCCCGCCACAATGCTGTGTGCATAATGCCATTGGCATTATACCTTGTCAATGCTTGTTTATCCCGTTGCTTCTGCCGCGTTTTCTCTTCTGGGACCTCTTGCTTAGCTCGCCATAGAAAACACTCATTTAATTTTTCACGCCGGACGGTGATATTTTTCCTTACAGAGAAAGGCATATCAAAATGTGTTTTTTTCATTGAGTTCTTACGCATAACAAGGAAACGGATGAATGAATTTGAACAGACGCCTCGGGGTAAGTGCCGTACCAGGTGGTTTAATGTGCACATGTTTAGTATCTAAAATTAAAGCATTGCAACCCTTTCAGCACGGAGTTGGGAGGGGGAAGAGAAGAGTGATGGCTTAAAACACGTACAGCAAGCGTCTGTATTTGACACCATCATGGGATCAAATCCTAGCTAATCAACTCAGGCCTCCATCCTCGCAAGGTCGATAACAATAAACATATGCGGTTTCAGCGTCACAAAGCCCTTAGGGCCGATCATGGCTCTTAACAAATACGCATAACAAGGAAACGGATGAATGAATTTGAACAGACGCCTCGGGGTAAGTGCTGTACCAGGTGGTTTAATGTGCACATGTTTAGTATCTAAAATTAAAGCATTGCAACCCTTTCAGCACGGAGTTGGGAGGGGGAAGAGAAGAGTGATGGCTTAAAACACGTACAGCAAGCGTCTGTATTTGACACCATCATGGGATCAAATCCTAGCTAATCAACTCAGGCCTCCATCCTCGCAAGGTCGATAACAATAAACATATGCGGTTTCAGCGTCACAAAGCCCTTAGGGCCGATCATGGGCCCTTATTTATGAAAAGTGACGCATCGCTGCGTGAAAACAGCGATGCGTCACTTTTCAGTGCGCACTCCTTGCGACACCAATGATGCGTCATATTTAATGTATGACGCATCATGTCGCAAGGAGTTACAGATACGTCAGTATTTCTGACGTATCTGTAAGCGCAAAAGTGACGCATCGCTGGAGTGTGTCACAAAAGTGACGCAACTCCAGCAATGCGTCCTTTCACATTGGGGAAAGCCCCATGTGAAAGGGCTTGCGTCAGTCTTACGCCTGCTGTGAGGCAGGCGCAAGATTTTGACGCAACAGCGTCCTAAAAGTGACGCAGTGAAATCTCATAGATTTCACTGTGTCACTATTACGAGGCTTTTTGCGGGGTAACGCCCCCTCTGCATACATTATACCTGATGCAGGTATAATGTGGCGCAGGGGTTTAAAAAGTGACGCATCTACCTAGATGCGTCACTTTTTAAATATGGCGCAACAAGGCGCATGTTTTACGCCATCGATGCGTCACAAAAAGTGACGCATCAGCAGCGCAAAACTGACGCAAGGCCTCATAAATGAGGCCCATGGCTCTTAACAAATCCACCAAAAGAGCCACCTCCCTGCAGACATCACGGTTGGCGCTATGCAGACCTTGCCAGCTACCATTCCAGGACGCACTGACATCCAAGCCTTTGAGGCATTGTGCTGCTGATAGTGTAATCTCTCCTTGAGGAGTGGGGGAGGCCCTCTCCCAGGATGTGAAGGTAAACACCATGTAAACCAAGGCAGTCAATTAGCGTTCTACTCTGAGCTAATGCTAACACATGCATATGCAGTTTGTATCCAGTTTCAAACTACACATTCTTTCCAATGGTCCAAGTACGTTTTCCTTAGTGCCAGTAAAATAAACTGCAGCATATTAGACAGGCAAGGCCAGCGATGTCAGAATGAAGCACTGTTAAGACCATGATACAATTTTGTATCCGAAATAGCATATATTTGACATGCTGATTTGAAACCAGCTGTCATGGTTCAGAAAGTCATGGATGGGGGCATAACAAGTAAAACATTTGTAGACCCCAGTCCTTAATTTGTGAAAGATAGTGTACCGGTGCCCGCAGCTCTGCTGAAAAGACGGCGGCCAGTGCTACTAAATGTCGGCAAGCTGAATACCAAGGCTGGTAGTCTTTTAATCTGCTTCCTCAAAGTGAAGCATACTTTGACACAAAGTGTCCACTTCACCATGGCGATTCATGAGGATGCTCATGTGTACATTGTTTACTATGGAGGTAGGTCTGCTATTCGACCTGAATAAGAAAGAGAGAGAGCAGTGAGGATTTAAACAAGCACTGGCGTTGCCAATAGGTCTCGGAGTAGGAAAGTTGGAGCTATTACAATTGCAAATAACAATGCCTTTTATTTTTGTTTTCATTTTAAAAACATAAAGGGCTTCGTCATTTACAAAACCAATAGCTCCAACTTTCCTACTGCGAGACCTATTGGCAACGCCGGGTGCTTGTTTTATAACTGTCCTTTAAACGTACAAACTTCCCGGCTCAGCTGGTAACTCCCTTGCACTGACATTCAAAAAGAATAAATCTGTTTCATCATGAAGCTTCAAGTGATTCCATTAATTAAAGCCAATGCCGGCTTCCAAGCACCTTTTACATTTGCAGATTGACAGATGTGCACATTTGCATTTCCTTGAGGCAAGCAGGCACCCTGGCAAGAAAGCTTGTTTAGCGCACCAGTGGTCTAGCTAGACCTTTTGCCGCCCCATCCGGCCCCGGTCACGGGGTGGGTTGAGTGTGCTGATGGTGACTCCTTTGTTCGTTTGCCGCCCCGGGATGGGCCTAGGGGGAGCGGGGAATCTGCAACCCCCAAACGTTGTGAAACGCCCACCACCCCCGCCTTGCTATGCCACTGCTGTCTGCCCCTACCTCGGTTTCACAGCACAGGTGACTCCCTGACTTACACTTCAGGTGAAGCATTTTATATCTTGGAATTAACAGTCCCAGGGCGGTTATATTTTCGCAAAAAGCAGGTGAACTGTTTTACTTAAACAAAAAAAATCTATGGACACGTCGTGCCCCTCAGATCCCGCCCACTTCAACCACTGCCCCTGGCTCTCTTTTTCCCTCACCATTCATGCCCCCCTTGCACTTCAGGGGAGGAAAACTATTCAGTGTTGTGGTGGTGCTCCTGTGTGTGCATAATTAAATTTTAAATAACTGCAGGGTTACAGTCACGTCCTGGGAGTGCTCATCTTAACTTTAACCACACGTGCCTTGTAGAAAGCTGTAACTTTTACACTTTCTCACTCTTTGTAAATAGCTCCAACACATGTAAATAGAGCTCAGTGATTGTGGGAACGCACTGGTTGTTAAAATACTGATAAAATGTGGCAACCTGCAAACTATGTGTTCGGCTGCTTTACATTAAGCATGGGCGGAAATTGTGAATTCGCGATACGTGAATTCGCGCAAATTCATAATTGCGATTTGCAAAAATCCGCCAAATTCACGAGATTTTTTTTACCAGTTCAGTACGAGAACTTGCGCATGCGGTCGCAACGGTCTCGAACATGTTGTTTCCACTTAACCAGCCTGCTCGCGATGCCTTTTTCCTGTTTCGGGTCGCAATGACGTGTTCGCGTTCGCAATTTCTGTTTCGGGTCGCAATGATGTGTTCGCGTTACAATTTCCTGTTTCGGGTCGCAATGCCGTGTTCGCGGCGTCACTCGGCCAGCTACCAAAATCTCGCAGCGCACGCGAACAGGGAGGAAAACTCATCAGCGAACGCAGAATCATGGTAAGTCAATGCCGCACGCGCGAGATTGTATTTTTGAAGCGCGAACAAACAAAAAAAAATCCGCCACCTCGCGAATTGAGGAATTTTGGGCAATTTCGCATGGTTCGCAGATCACGAAATTGCCAAAAATTGGCAAATTCCGCGATCAGAACGTATTTTCCGCCCATACTTACTTTACATGAGACTCAGCCTTTCATCCTTTCAAGGATAATAGGATGAGCACTGTGACAATTAATCTCTTGTCTTCCCCTTCAGCTGCAGAGCAAGCAGAACTCCTAGAGGCTTATTTACAAGCCTCTTGCATCACTGGTATGTCACTTTTTCCCATATTAAAATTTACGCACAAGCGGCAAAAGGGGCTTGTAAATTAGCCCCCTAGTATTTAGGGTGCAGTCAGAGGTGCGTGAATTCCAATGAATAGAACTAGTAATCTTCATTTCAAAACGATTTACTTTTAAGTATCAGAGTTGCCCACCAGGGCGACTTCTCTGTGTTCGAGGAGACTTCCAGGAAGTCATTGTGGCCCTGGCTGCTTGGAAAGGGTCCCTTTGTTTGATGTTTAGAGCCAGTCTCTTGTTACAGGTCTTTCCTGGTGCAGCTGCCAGAAGAGACTGGACGCTTCTCGCAGTAAAGAGACACAGTGCAGGGAAGAGGCCTCTAATCCATACTAATATAATAAAGAGAGAGCTCAAACCTTTGAGGCGGGTAATCTCAGGAACCACAGCACCAATCACAACACCCAATACAGCGTTGGAAAGGGCAGTTGCAGCAGAAGGAAAAAGGCTATGCAGACGCCCACCATATACATTTAAAAGGTAAAAGAACCGTGCCAGCAAAGTAGTCCCTTGCGGGCGTGTCTGCGTTGTGCTGTGGGCGTGTGCTGGGGGCGTGACAAATGCTGGGGGAGTGTGGTACGTTCCGCCCTTCATGCCATGTCTTATATCGTGTGCTGTGGGCGTGGGCTGGGGCGTGGGCGGAATTACGGGGAAAAGAAAAGCGAGCAATGTGCCCAATATTTCATTGGTTTTTCTTCCCAGGTTCTGTACATTCCAGCTCCGGGTGTCCACCCTGCTCCCTACTAACCCATCTTAACCCTATAATATACCCTGTACCCCAAAACCCAAACCTATCCCTAAACCCTAAAAATACCCCTGTACCCCAAAACCCAAACCTATCCCTGAACCCTATAAATACCCCTGTACCTCAAAACCCAAACCTACCCCTGAACCCTAAAAATACCCCTGTACCCCAAAACCCAAGCCTAGCCCTGAACCCTAAAAATACCCCTGTCCCCCAAACCCCAAACCTACCCCTCAACCCTAAAAATACCCCTGTACCCCAAAACCCAAACCTAGCCTGAACCCTTAAAATACCCCTGTACCCCAAAACCCAAACCTACCCCTGAACCCTAAAAATACCCCTGTACCCCAAAACCCAAACCTACCCCATAACCCTAAAATACCCCTGTACCCAAACCCAAAACTATATCTGAACCCTTAAAATACCCAAACAGCCCAAAACATATACCCCTATACCCATACTTACCTTATCCAAGCATTAAAAAAAAACATGCTTTTACCATTCATGCATTTACAACGAATTTCGTTGTAAATGTATGCATGGTAAAAGCATATAAAATGTAATGCCATGCGTTATAATGGCATTGCGGAGTCATGGTACTTTTGTAATGAAAGTATGCGGAGTGATGGTATGCGGAAAGAAAGTTGCGGAATAATGGGTGTTTACCCTCCCCCGGTAAGTACATTGGAGGCACAGCGGCCCACATCTCCAGCAACATACTCATATTTTTTCACCACCGATTTGAAAAATGCACAGGTCTCTCTCACAAGCCAGCACCGACATACACTTTTAGACACACCTCCCGCCACAAGTTCTAGAATTGCGAACTTTAGAGCTAGGGAGCTACGTTCGAATCTCGGCATCAGCTCAACACCCTGTGATTCCAGGCAAATCGCTTTGTCTCCCCGTGCCTACCACAAATGAATGTGTTCTTCTGTAATGTAAATTGTGCTCATGCCATGTTGTCGAGTTCGCGCTATATAATATTGCAAGGAAAAATAAAGTAGGGAAACTCGAGTTCACACACTACTGAACGTGCACTCTTAAGTGCATCAGCAGTGCACTGTGAATTGGAGTGTTTCACAGGCCTGTCACAGATAAGAAATGCTATCAAAACGAAATCCTACAAAACAATATACTACTGGCTGGCAGCAATTCATACCCGGACAACGTCGGGACGGGCTGCTAGTAATTTATAAAAGGAATGCTAAATAATTGGGCAATTTCTCAGGTTAAGTTCTGTTTATCAGCTCTCCCATGACAGATAGGGATGTGTACAAAAGAGTGAACAGTGCTGATTGGTGGGACGTGATAAAGGTATGAGTATTACTATTTTTTAAAGAGGATTTTATGGAACACTTTTGTAAATATGATTACTTTTATGAATTTCTGAAATTCGAATAAATATTTTTTTGAATTGAATTTGAGGAGTATTACAATAAATTGGACAGATGTAATAAGAATTTTTTTGCATTTGTAAAGGTGCCAAATCCCAGAATTGGACCGCCAACAGGCCTTTTGGTATGTTGCAAACACAAATTACGGTAGGGTAACATGTTACTAAAGTGCAATTTAGGTTTACGACTATATTCTAATTTGGCATGTGAAAGGGGCACTTATTTGCACTTTTTGCAGCATTACTGTATCACCTTATATTACTGGAAATCATTCATTTTCAACCGTAAATAAATTAAAGCTGTTTCATCAGAGTATTTCACTTAAAAATAGGCATGTTTAAAGTATCTATAAGTGTTTGTTTTCTATGCATTCCTTTGTAGTAACACTATGGAACACAGGTTACCCGAAGAACAATAGAACAGGGTGGCCAGCTGTCCTGTTTTCTGTGGAATTCTGCTAACTTGGGGCAATTTGTCCCATGGTCCAGTGCCATCTGCTGCAGGGCACCAAATGTCCACAAATTTGTCAACCGGAGACAATAAAGTATAGAGGGCCATTGGAGCCGGAGGGTATGATATATGGAGGGGCTTGGCATGATGGTTCAAGCTATCAAGATCCCAAGATCCCAGGATGCTTGTTTCTGGGCCAGGAAGGACCTGGCCTGGCAGTTCGGGCTCTGCTGTTCCCATGGGGATCCAGGATCAAGACTGATTTGCATATGACTGAGTTCAACTTGGTTGGCGCAGTAAACTAAAGAACGATGATGGATTCAACCCAGATCTCTTGACTAGCGGTGAGTGTCTGCAAAGTTTCAGCACTCCGTCCATCATCTTGTTGTTTTTCCTTAAACAGCCTCACCGAGTGTCATTCTGTCATGTTTCACCTCCTCAACCCTGATATGCTGTGAACATCATGAGCTCTGAAGAAGTGACTTTTAGCAGGTAGCATTTAAGGATGGCTGGAGGGAGGAGCCGAAGCAGCACAGGTGCCCTTCAGAAAGCTAATTCAATGCTAAGCCTTGTGTTTATAGAGATAATTCAGTCAGGCATATTTCCAGATACATGGAAGATAGCTTTGGTGCTCCCACTTTAAAATAAAAAGCAAATCTGGACATAAAACTACCCAGCAGCTACCGGCCAACATCCAGAATCCCATTTCCAGCTAAAGTCTTTGAAAAACTGCTTAATAACCAATTGACAGAACTTATAACATCCAAAAACATTTTAGATCAATCACAATGCGGTTTCAGGGAAGATAATGGAACAGAAACTGCATTGGCCATGGCAACATAGGGACTCTGGAGTATATTAGACGCAGGAGGGAAGGCCGCCCTGATTCTATTGGATCTTTCGGCAGCCTTCGACACTGTGAACCACGAGATACTCTGTGTCCGGTTAGCTGATTTGGGGCTTCAAGATTCTGCACTCAGGTTGATGCAATCTTTTTTAAGAGACAGATCATTTTCGGTCAAACTGGGAGAGTTTACATCCAAATCATTTAATTCTCCTTGTGGAGTACCGCAGGGCTCTTCCCTGAGCCCTACACTTTTTAATGTTTATGTTGCCCCTTTGGCAGAGATTATCAGGCAGCATGGGTTTCTTCCAGTATCATATGTGGACAACGTGTAAATAGTGGTGTCAGTTACAGGCAACTTGGAGGAAACAGCTGAGCGATTCAATGACTGCATGACGCAGGTAGATCAGTGGATGCTGCTTAACTGCCTGAAGCTGAACGGTGAAAAAACCGAGGTTATGCTGTTGGGATCAAAGACAGATTTTTGGTCTCCTAATTGGTGGCCAGCCAGGCTGGGCACCTGCCCAGTGTTAGGAATAGACTTCATTAATCCTCCTTGCTGTACATATCCCAGAATGCCTTAAAGTAGAGGTATAGGGTGCTGTCTCAGTCTGCCTGGATATCCCTGCACTACAACTCCCAGAATGCCTTGTAGTGGAGAAGTAAGAGTGTGCCGTCCCCTTATGCCCAGGAACCAATCAGAAAGGACGTTCATAAGCCTTTCCCATCAAAATGGCGACACTTGGTTTTCCACGCTAAACCCTCCACGTAGTTCCTCGTGCTCGTTTTCAAGAACCTTGTACCTTGGACTCTGTTTCCCCGGTAATTAGCATATTGCCGACTGCGAGACCTTTTTGAACTATATCCTGGGATCCTCCTGTGAGCTCCTGTGACTCCCGGAAGCAATTGACCATTATCGCGGTATTCCGATGCACGTCTACCCGACTACTTGTTTTTTTTGGCAGAACAAAACTTTATTGACAAGCAACGTCGCACTGGCTACACTCGTAGCGTGAGTCTGCCGAGTGAGTTCTTTGTTCCATTTCACCCCAGTGCGTTTAGCCACTGAACCTCCGTGACTGTGTACAGGAATTGGTGGCTTTTTGTTTTCTTTTTTGTTTGAGGCCGATTTCTGAGTAAACGCGAGGACGCGTTTCACTGGTATTGCCACACGGCTATTCTGTCTCCTTTTGTTTGAAAGACGCGCGGACGCGTCCTCCTATTTATATGATATTTTGCAGATGTGAACTCTCCACTGCTTGAACTATACACAGGAAGTGTCTTGCTATTTACTTTTGCTGGACATCGTTTACCCCCGGTTCTTGGAGACAAGTTGCAAGGAGCATTCCAAGGGGGAAGTCACAAGTTGGCTTTTTGTTGCTTACATAGAGACCAAACAAGCATTCCTTTTGGTTACTTCTCTTTATTTCGAAGCTATTATCGGATTCCTTTTATTCATCTTGATTCACCAGGTCAGGTGAGTGTGGGACAGCACATTAGCCTATGGGTAGTTCAGAGTCACACTGAGTATTCTCCCTATATTAATGTTCACTCTCTTGTGTTTGTGTCTTTCCCTTCTGCAGTGCGCTGTGCTGAATTGAAGCCCGGTTTCCACTACACCCCTCCCGTGTGGGTAGACCTGTTGTTTTGGTCCCTCTCTTTTTGTGAGATAGTTACCCTCTCTTTGGTGTTCCTTGAGTCACCAAGGGGGTGGTATCTTATTGGAGGAGAGTGACACTATCTTTACTTCTGAGGAGATTGGATTTCTGCCTGGACACAAGTCTACGCCCGACACCCAGTACCAGTGGGTAAGGTTAAAAATGTAGGCGTCATACTCGACAACAAATTGATTTTCAAAGCCCAGATAAACAACCTCTCTTCGGCCATCTGCTATATTTTAAAGATGATTAGAAGAGTCCACCCTTTCATTCCCATTGAGTCACGTAAAACGCTGGTCACAGCTTTGGCCTTATCTAGACTGGATTATGGTAACACCTTATATGCAGGTACCCAAGCCCAACATCTTTCAAAACTCCAGCATCTGCAGAATGCTTCGGCAAGGTTGGTCCCGGATCTTTCCAGACATGAGCCAATCGGCCACAGATTGAGGGCTCTTCACTGGTTACCCAATAACAAAAGGATTATGTTTAAATCTCTGTGCCTGGCCTTTAAGGCCTTGCATGGGACTGGACCACAGTTCTTGAGATCACACTTGAAATGGCATTTGCCGACCCGAAGCCTGAGATCAGCACATACAAAACTTCTACGAATCCATAAGTTTAAGCAGGTGAGGTGGGGAGGGAGAAGTTTCCTGCTGCAGACGGCCAAAAACTGGAATCTCCTCCCGTTTACGGTAAAAAGCAGTCTTTCACTCTTGATGTTTAGAAAAGCAGTAAAAACGTGGCTTTTCACCTGCTAAGGCAAAACATTATTATGTCCAGGAATCCCCCGTGCTTCGGACCCAGCGCCAAGACCCCCTTGGGCAATCACACGCTTTAAAATTTTAAATCAAATCAAATCAATGCTCTGCTGTCCTAATGATAATCCTGTGCATGTAGTGCCTGGAGGACCACAATTTCAACATCAGTATGCTAATCTTGGCCGAACAGTGTAAGTGATAGAGGAAGCCACATGCCTCAAAGATGTTTTGACTATCGAAGTGAAGAGCATGTTTTACAGTGAAAGAAACTGTAACTCGGAGGCAATTTGTGAATTGAGGTGAAGGGTTTCAGTATTGGAATGGCACACTTCTCTGAGGCTAGAGGACAGAAAGCCACAGGGGATTACAATTTAGGTGGCCTGGAACAGATACAGAGTGCTCTTGCTCACACCTTGAAGAAGGTACTTTATTTGGTCATAATGCTTAAAACCAGTGTGCATCTGACAATGGAAACATTCCTGATTAACAGTTTTTAAAGGGCGCTAAATGCTGCAGTCTTTGGCATTTCAAAGCACCGTAATAAAAATAGCTACTCGTATTACGAAGTTTATTTCGATTTTGTTTGTCCATTTCTGAAGGCTGAAAGTCTGAATTGATTCTGTCAGGGGTAAAAACAAATTACCTGCTGGTTAAACTAAAATGTACATAACAACAAACAGATAAATCGAGGGTCCCAGGGGATGTTTAACGACCACGCAGTTAGGAGAGTAACTGATGGATATCTTCCCATACAGTGTGATATCCTGTTGTGTGCTCTACTAACACACCTAGAGTGCACTCCTAGTCATCACGACACACCTAGACACACAGTTGACCCACAGTTATTCTTTTTGGAGTATAAACTAAAATGTAAACAGTGAGGGGTTCCCATCCTGAGTCATTTTTTCCACTAAGGTGCCTCATTATATCTCTGCCCTCACCTTCTAATCTCAGCTGTGAGCTTTAGAATTGCATCCCAGAGACTAAAAGCTGTAGTGATGAGGTCCGTAGCCAAGATATAGTTTCATGTAGATTTATTAGATTCAGTTACAAGTAGATGAGTTGTAGAGATGCAGCCCCACCAGGAGCAGCCTGCCTGCTGCTCAGCCCATACTCCAACTGCCACACGCAAGCATCCAGGCACCCAAACATTCCATTCAAGACCATCACACCAACATTCCATGCATCACATTCACACTGGCTGAACAGCTAGGGAGAAAGTAACCAGATAAATATAATACAGGTTACAACATACCTTCCCTTCTTGCACAAAACAAAAATAGAAGCCACAAAGAAGAAAAAGGTTTAAACAAGGAGAACCCCAAGAAATAGACAAGCATTTGCAATGCAATAGGTCTTGCATTAGTAAAGGTTTGAGTTTTTGGTGTAGCAAATATTAAAGCAACATTACTAGGTCAAATTTTGTTAATGTAGACCTATAGAGTGTAGTGTGGTACAGTGAAGTGGTGTATAGAGTAGAGGACATTATTATAGAGTGTAGTGGAGTTGAGTAGTTTAGTGTGGACTGGTGTTGAGTTGAGTAAAGTGTAGGAAAGTTTTTAGAGTGGTATTGTGTGTGCTTGTATTATGATAAAATATAGTAAGATTATGTAGGAATGAACGTATGAGAAATATAGGTTGGTGGTACTAAATTTGCTGTACCAATTTATTTATAATGTCTTTTGTTGTGCAAGGTGACTTTACTTGTAACTGCTTGTTTAGTTGCCTGTTTAAGCTTTAAGCAGTGCATGTAAAAAATAGTATACTAAGGAATTTTCTGTAAGCAGAAATAATAGGGAAAGATTTTGTACAGCATGCAAAAAGCTGGTAATTTAGTTGGAAAGATAGCTGTTTATAACATTTGAAGTGTATAAAGGCGCATAAAAGGCAAAAAGTTAGAAAGCAATGTTGCGCAAGCAAAAACTGCACTGTACTAATGTGTACAGTATAAGGTTATTGCCAGCCCCCTTGTAATACGGAGTGTTTGTAGGGTGATAGGTGGGCCTTGGGGCAGCCTATTTAAGATATAGTAGGGCTAAAAAATACATGGGAAACAATAAACAAGTTAGGGCTTTTGACATTGTAAATGGTATTGGTTTTTAAAATATAAATAAAAGACATTGTCATTTACAATGGCAATGTGTTAAACTCGCATAAATGCGAGACCTATTGCATTGCAAATGCTTGTTCCTTGTGAATTCGCCCTTTCTCACGCCCACCGCAATTAGGCCAACCTTGTGGTTCCTTCTGCAGCAGGTTCCTTCATCGCACGCACCTGACCTTAGGAAGGGATATTCTCTATCCTCTATACCGCCAATCCTGCTTGTGCTGGACAAGATGAAATCTACAAGTCTCAATGCTTTAATATCAGGAAATTACGGATTCTACTGGTGTCTAGTCTCCTGTCTGCAGCCATGTTGGGATCTGCATGGAGGGAGCATCAATATTTCAGTATTTGGGAGCAGAATGCTTTAGAGTTTTGTGAAACATAGGGCTTCAGGCTGCCAGAGTAAGAGGCTGGAATGCGGCAGTAGCTGGAGGCTGTCGAGTTGTACAGATGATGGGGTGTGCTGCTGTGGGAGCAAGATGGGGCCTGGCTACAGGAGAGCAAAGGCTGCTAGGTTGCAGGAGTGAGCAGCAGTCAGCTGGCTGATTAAAAGGCTGTGGGTCCCCAGGAGTGATAGGCCGTCAGGTTGCAAGAGTCTGCAAAAGCACAAGAATATCGGGATGAGGACGTCAGCCTGAGGCTATTGACCTGGCAGCAGAGGAAACTGTTGGCCTGAGGGAGCAGGAGACTGTCAATTTTAGGTTATCAGGCTGAGGGAATAGAAGGTCAATAGGCAGAGGGAGTAGAAGGCTGTTTGGCCGTAAGTCTATGGGAACTGGAGACTATTGGGCTAAGAGAGCAGAAGCCTGACTGCTTTGAAGAGTAGGAGGTTGTTGAGATGAGAGAGCTAAAGGCTGAGCTTTGAGTTAGTGGGAGACTGTTGATCAAGGGAGCAGTTGGCTGTTGCGCTGAGTGAGCAGGAGACTGTCGGACTGAGGGAACAGAAGGCTAATGAGCTTAGTTTGTGAGTGAGCCAGTGGCTGGTGGGCTGAAGAAGCAGGCGGTTGTCAGGTTGAGGAAGAGGGATGCTGTTGGACTGAGGCAGCTGGAGGCTGTCTCCCTGAGGAAAATGGAGCTTATCTGGCTGAGGAAGCCGGAGGCTGTCGGGCGAAGAGAGCTGGAAGATGTCGCTGGTGACTGTTGAGCTGAGGGAACTGCAGGCAGTCAGCCTTAGTTGGAGCTGTCGGGCTGAGAGAGCTGAAGGATGTTTTGCCGAGAGAGCTGAAGAATGTCAGGTTGAAGGAACCAGACTTTTGCGCTGATGGAGCAGGAGGCTGTGTAGTATTGGGAGTGAGAGGTTGCCAGATGTCTGACTGAGAAGGTGAAAAGTTGTCAGCTGAGGTAGCGATAGGCTTTTGGGCATAAGGAGTGGGAGGAAGTAGACCTGAAGGAGCCAGAGGCTGTTGGGTTGTGCGGAACTTATATCCTTTTGTGCTACTTAAAGAAAAATATTTATTTTGAACAGTGTCACACCTTATTAGGAATGGCCTAATATAAGAACCAACGAAGCCTCATACTGATCTTCTGTGTTTTTTTCCACACAGACTCACACTGTATTGTCTCCTGTATTGTATACCAAGGACAGACCCTTTGATTGTCCATACACCAAGCGCTCAATCCTGCCCAGCATATCACCCGGTTAACTGTTCAGTCCAGTATGGTAGATTGTGTCCCAAACCAAAGAACTCAGTGGGAGGTCTGCCTGAGCAGGTTTTCATGTGTGGCTCTGGGCGCACACCTCCGTTTTCCAGGGGTTTTGCTGCCGAGCGCAGTCTAAGCTGAGGTTGGATTTACAGCACCTGATAAATTTAATTAAAGAGCTGGATTTTTGTAAACGCCACACTGATTCCCATTTGTTTCTCTCGAAGGGGAAATGGTTCCAACTGGTTGGTATGAGTAAGGCTACACTTGCAAATGCTAATCAGATGACACTCTCTTTTCTTTCCCATAGAGTTTCAGCATTGGGAGTTATTCAATGAAGGGCTCCTTGTTGGCACTTCATGCAGAGCCATTATTTTTAAATCATAATTGGCCTGATTCCAACTGGCCATAAGGGTTCATTTGACATCGCCACCGCGTTGCCCACTGCCTTTGGCAGGAGCTTGCAGACGCACCTGTTCTTTAGGAACGCTTTAAATCCCCCAAGCCATCCTGTTTCGTAAAATTAAAACTAAAGACGCCGCATGCAGTGCTCGCAAGATGGAAGACAGACGCCAACAGGACAGAGCAGCAGAATGCCGATTCCTGTAACAGAAATGGAAAAGGTGCCAGTGTTAAATGTTCTGTGATAAGCACGGAGAAGTCTGTAAATACTCATTAACATTGAATCCCTCCCCCAAAGGTCTCCGGGGTTGTGCTCAGTCAACATTTAGCTGTACCTTGCATGCAAGTCCTGCCAACCATTTTATATTTTTTACAGGGATGACCCACAGTCCGTTTTCTATACTCGCTTTATTTTCTTCAGAATCGCTAAAACCCATCTGGCAGTGCTTTATTAGGGGCTCATGCAAGTGTCGTTATCAAGTCCAAACATTTTATTTTTGCA
Organism: Lissotriton vulgaris; assembly: GCF_964263255.1. Taxonomy (NCBI): domain Eukaryota; kingdom Metazoa; phylum Chordata; class Amphibia; order Caudata; family Salamandridae; genus Lissotriton; species Lissotriton vulgaris. The sequence goes on from NC_141687.1 coordinate 61,286,323, forward strand.
CCCTTGACAAACGGGCCTCTCTACGAGCAGCAGGCTGGTAACCATGGAAACTAATGGATAAAAAAGCTTGCGAGTGGTGCGCGCGCGCCACAGCAAGACATGTGGTTTCACTTATCGTGCCCATGTCTGGGCACGTTAATTGAAACCGCATGGCAGCAGTGCGCGTAATAGACACCAATAGGCCATGGGCGGGGCAATGCGCCTGCCTTTGGCCAATTGAGTGCTGTCTTTAATAAAAAGACGCACGCAAAGGCCAATAGCGGGGCCAAAAAGGAAAAACACGCGCACGAGCGTGTGCGATTCCTGGGTTCGTTTTCAAACCCCCTACATGAGGTCTCTAGCTGCGCGTGCTGGGCTGCGCACTGCAACACTAGGCACGAGACCTAAATATGGACAAGTAGAGAAAAAGCAAGAAAAAAGTGAACCCAAACGTGAAGGCATCATAGCAAAAAAAATCAAGAATGGGCAAAGAGAACATATACATGTGATGCACAAAAAGAATAGAAACCATAGAGTAGATGCATAGACAAATATACATAATATATCATCCACCCATCATCCTCCTACACATTTTTTGAAGAAATAGTAGAAATGGGAGAAGGACAACTAAACTGACTTTCCCCAAAATACAGGTGAATAAAGACCAGAACCAACATGGAACAACTACACCCAACGTAAACCGAAGAAAATAGTTAGGAGAGAGAAAGAAAAACAATGTTGACTGCTAACCATACAGCCAAAGAGGCCTAAGGGCAGAGAACCACGTGTGTGGCACACAGTGAAAGTTATATACCTAACAATAACATGAAGCACAGAAGGAATTAAACACTGTTAGCATAGCAAACAAATGTAAGCATGTACCACAGTGTGAACAAAACAAAGGCGCACATGGAATTAAAACCCATTAGAACCCAACGTGGGGTTAGAAACGTAAACAGAGCAATAGAAAACATGGGACTGCTACCCATTAGTAATATAAAACATGGGACTCTTACCCATTATAACTCCTACGTGGTGGTTAGAGCGTGAACAAAACAATAGAATACATGGGACTCGTACCCATTAGAACCCCTATGTGGAGGTTAGACTGTGAACAAAACAATTGAATACATGGGACCTGTACCCATTAGAACCCCTACGTGGAGGTTAAACTGTATAAGTGGAAAGACCCCATGAAAGTACCTTTTTGTAAAGGAATAGACAGAGAAAACTGTATTGAATCCCATCAACACATCAACCGCGAGAACTGTGTTAAATGGGACTAAAATCCCAAACCCATTAACTGTGAAAGCTGTGTTGAATGGTTTACCTAGTGCTTCAAGTAAGCCCTGTGACTGTTTTTGTTATTCTGCAGTTTAGCTGGGTTTCTTCAGGATTAAAACAAAGCATTACAGCCTGTCTGCAGCTAGTTAAGCCCTTCTGATTCCATAGGAATCAGAAGCAGAGAACGCCTTATGTCCAAAAGGTTTGTACAGATGCAAATGATGTGTATGAGATCCTCTTTCCTAGAAAAACAGAGTCGGCAACGGTTTGCTGAATTTTCCCTGTGCCAAGTGGGGTGTTATAAGTATGTTGCCGAAGCGCATGTTAAGAAATGTGTTTTTTGTTTTCTGTGTGAGGCCCATTGTTAAGTATTGTTATGGTTTAAGAGCGCTGTAGCCTTTCAGCACTACCCATCCATGCACTCTCTTCGCTAGGGTGGCTTTGTCCTCAATGGATTGGGACCATCTTGGTGACTTTCAATACCACTTTTTTGAAAGTGCCAGGGTCAGTTGGTGACTCCCATAGGTTTGTTAATCCTAAGGTCTCCAGTGATTCCATTAGGTCATTCCTTGCTGGTGAGTTGTCTCTAATGGACAGTTCAGTCCAGAGATGGGCATTTAGGGATCCATGATCAGCGTCTCTGATTTTCCGCCTGCTTTTTATGGATACTCCTCTTCTCTCCACCGTTTGTTTCTGCAGTCCGAATTCAAGACGGATTTGAGCAGGCGATGAATAGGTGGGGAGATGGAATATTGCCCTGTATGCTCGACTAATGGTGTTTTCTAATGTTGTTGCGTCTTTGCCTCGCATGGATTCACTGCCGTAAGTGAGCATAGGCTGTAAGCGAGCTCTTATTCCCTGTAGGAGAGGACCCAGTGACCGGTCAGGAAGAGCTTTCTGCAGTGGCTTTATCGATAGATGGAATGTCGTGCCCTTCCGACGGATGGCCTCTAGTTGATTTTTGAAAGAGCCATTGCAATCTATTATGACGCCTAGGTATTTGTAAGAGGCTACCTGCTCTAGCCTCTGTCCATCCAGAAACCATGCAAATTTCCGTTTTTTGTGGTGATTCATTGTCATGACTTTTGTTTTGTTTCAATTAATTGTTAATGAGTTAGTTGTGGAAAATGCGTTAGTTTTGTCTAGAAGATGTTGGAGGCCGATGGGGGACCGACTGATGAGGACAAGGTCATCTGCGTAAAGAAGGCTTGACAGTGTGGTGTTGCCTAACCGCGGTGCGTGAGATTTGGTTGTCTCCAGCTCGCCAGGGAGATCTGCAAGGAAGAGATTGAAAAGCATAGGCGCTAGGACGCAGCCTTGTTTCAGTCCTTTGCTGGTCCTGATTTGTCTTGAGAGGTGCGTACTGGTTCCCAGTTTGATCTTGACCCAGGTGTTAGTGTATAGCATTACCAGCTGCTGTAAGAGTGGGCCTGGAATTCCCCATTTATTCAGCTTCTGCCAGAGTTTGTGCCGGTCTACGTGGTCAAAGGTGGCGCTATAATCGATGAAGCACAGAAACAGAGAGCTTTGGTGCCTTTGCCGAGTCTGCTAACAGAGTTAGCAACATGATGTTTGTCGTAGTACCCTGGCCGCTGCGGAATCCGGTTTGGGATGCTGGGATGATGTTCTTTGCAGTTGCCCAAGATGTTAGATCCTCCAGGATGAGGCCCACATAATACTTTGTCTTGGTGTCGATTAGGGCTATGAGGTGATAGCTGCTTGGGCCGTTCCTGGCACCCTTTTTGTAAATCAGGCTTCTCCAGGATGTTGGTGTTTTTGTTGTTTCCCTTATTTAGTGAAAGACTGGTGCCAAGATATTGCTCCAAAAGACGTCATTGTGTTTATATAATATTGGCGGGATCCTATTGGGGCCTGGGGCACCCTCAAGTTTGTCTTTATGTTTTTTATCACTAATGTTGTTACTTTTCCATGTGTAAACCGTGGAGTGTTCCTTTTTGGGTTTTTAGCTCAGTTGCATGTTTGGCTCCCAATTCCGTAACAAAGTCTACCCAGGCGTCTAGTGGATTTATGTTTAAGCTAGATGTCTGGTGCATGATTGTTGTTGCACTGGGCGATAGTTCCTCGGACTCAGTAGTCTTGCACCTTATTCGTCTATGGTTGACGGTGTGTTCTGTGCCAATGTATCTTTTTTCCACTGCTTCGTTCTCGTAAGACAGACCTAGTTTAACTTGTAGTGGCAGATGGTCGTTTTGGGCGCTGTCGCCTATCTTAAACGAGCTGATTTTCTCGTACAGTGGAAGTGTCGCTAGCATATAGTCGAGGTATGAGGAAGTGCTTGAGGAGATGTATGTTGGTACTGGTGGAGTATCCTCTGTGAATCGTCCATTCAGTACTCTCAAGTTTAGCTGCTCGAGATCTTTCAGTAGCTGAGTTGGAGGTATTTGTGTGTTTGTTTGGAGAGGGAATGGATTGGCTTGGGATTTCCCTGACGATGTCCATTTCTTGGTCATGTTGTCAATTGGTTTGTCTCCAAAGAGGTGGAGGTTGAAATCCCCTGCCACAAGTATATTCTCCATATCCCTGTCCTCTGTGAGTCTCGCAGTTCTTTGACGAGTTCCCTTGACCCCGATTGTCTGTGCTTCGGGTGTATGTATATGTTTATGATGTACAACTGTTGGGTGACCTGATTGTTATTGATAGTGCCCCTATCGCGTTCGGTGAGGTGATGCTTACTCTTATTGCTTCCATTGTTCCAATAGTTGATATGGAGGCAAATGATGCCAGGCCACCTGAACTGTGGCCATATTGAGAGCCTCTGGTTGCCGGATGGATTTGGGTTGTGTAACCTTGTAATGGTATGTCATTTGCTTCCCACGTTTCCTGGAGAAGAAAGAGGTCAAAAGATTTTAAATAATCTAGTGTTTCGGGGTCCTCCAGTTTATCTGAGAGTCCATTGATGTTCCAGTTGCATATTTTGATTTTGGGGGAGGGGGGGCAGCAGAATTGGGAATTAAGGCTGGTGCTCTTTGTCAGTTGGCTTCACCTCCAGGTATGGTACGTGTTATTATTATTCTGCGTGCCTCTAATTGGTATGGAGTTGAATTTTGAGGGTGTGATGAATGTTTATCCGGTCCCAGGGAGTAGCTGCGTGCTCCTTTCAGTATTGATTTAGCTGTTTGGAGGCGCTCTTGTTTCCTTTCTTCTAGGAGCAGAGGAGGATAAGCTGGCCTTTTTGCTGCTTTAAGCTTAATTCCCCACTGGGCGAATCTGAGTAATTACTCCATGATTGAGTTTGCTACATCATTTGTTATCCATTTGGTCTTTGTTGTTTCATTACCATGTGGGTGAGGGGCTGGATGAAATTCTATTGCAAGCAAATCAGACGTGTTTATGTTTTTTAATTTGTCAATTGAGTGGATTAGCTTTAATATGTTGCCCATGTTTAGAGTGTCCACTCTTCCTCTGGATTTGAATTCGGGAATGAAGAAGATTGTGTCTGAGTCAGTTTCCTCAGGGGGCAGTATTTGCTGATGTGTTTGTTGCTCGATTTTGTTGGCCCCTTGTGGGTGCTGGGTATTGGATGTTGTGGGACCGCAATTGGAACTTGCCCGCTGAGATTGCTCCTTAGTCTGAGAGCTATCTTCTTTGCTGATGTTTACTGTCCGGGAGTTCCTCTTTGGTTCACTGCTAGTGGTCTCAGTGTTATGGCAGGTGCATTTTTTTGGGAAGTCGACAATTGTGACCTTTGTTCTAGCTATGTCAGGCTCCTCTTAGGCCTGCTTTCCGACTTCCGGGGCCGGTTGTGTTGTCGCTACTTGACAGTCACTTTGACCTTTATATGCCAATTCTAGTGAGTTACTAGGTATTGGGTTGTTAGTTTGGCTGAGGGGCTTCTGCTCTGTCTGTTTGCAGGTTTTCTCATTTGAGAATGTCAGGGCTCCTGTTCCTGCTACAGTTAGCGTCTTTACGTCTGATAAATCTATAAGATGAGGTAAAGGATTTGTATGCTCCCTGTGGTGTTTGCTGGCTCCTAGCAACGCCATGCCCCCGGTGTTGTTAGCTTACAATTCTCTTCTGTGCAGTCCGCTTCTGCTTGCTTTCTATTCCTGCCCTTTCTTTTTTGTATGCGTTGGGTGCGCGCATTCGTTGGGCTCCCCAGTGACTCAAAACATCCTCTTGTTAGGGTGTTCTGAGGAGACTCTTCTGGTAAGGTTTTGGGGTTTGATGGCTGGCGCCGTTGCGTGATAGCTGTATGAAGCTCGTTGCTGTTTCCTGATGACCTTTTATTGGGGGATGGACTGCCAGACCTGGCCTCTGTTGTCGGGAGCGTTGTGGTGTTTGATTTTATGTCCTCCAAGAGGTTTCCCAGCATCATTGGTAATGATGATAGTTTATCAATGATTGGTGAGCAGACGCAGTTTGTTCTTTCAATTTGAGTTAGTTTAACTAACTCTTGTCCTCTTTTTATGAGGCCGTTAAGATCTGCGAGTTTTCTGTCTATCCCCCTGGTGGCCTCTGCTAGCCTTTGCAGGACAGTCAGTTGTAGGTCTAGTTTGTCCGATTGGTACTGAAGTGCTGTGGATGAAAGCTGAATTGTATTGAGTAAAGTTACCCAAAAGGTGTTGGTGGGGTCTCTAGTCCCCTCTGTGGGCTGATGGAGGCTCTCTTCACTAATGCTGTTTGTAGATTGCTTGACGCTATATGCTGCCACTAATTCGCTCCATTCTTGTGATACCAAGAGGGTCATGTCCCTGTCCGAAGAAGATAAGTCCCCGTCTGCCATGATTGGGGAGGAGTTTGCGGGGTCAGTTTTTATTCCCTGTGTAACATAAGCCTCAATGTCGCCTTGAGTTTTTGATTCTGCGTGTGAGTAGGGTTTTTATGCATGATACGATGCTGTTCTTGAACTTTTTTTGCCTCTGCTGCTGCCATGAAGAGGGATAAGTTGGGGATGACTGGCCGCTTACAGTGTAGTTGCTGGGGTGCCCAGGAGACCCTTCCAGCTCTGGGGCGTGTTTACTCGATGTATCTTTGGCGGTGGGCTAGTTAGGTTTATTTCCTGGCTACCTCCCTCTATTGGTGTGGCTTGGCTGATGGTGCCTTCTGATGGCGTTGGCCTTCTAGCTTCTTGTGCCTGTTGATCTCCTGCCCCTGCTGTGCCTCTGGTGTGATCCGTATTCTCCATTGGAGTCGGTAACGTGTGTATTTCTGCAACTGTGTAATGTGGAATTTGCGGCAAAGAGTTATTTGTGCCGGCAGGTTGCAATGGAGAATGGATGCCTGTGATAGAATCATTTGAAGGGTAGATGGCATTTTCTGGATTTTTTTAAAACGTGAATTTTGTGTAGATTTTCGGTTGGTAGTTATATTTTATTTTCGCTGGCTGACCTGTTAAGTTAATTAGTTCATGGGTGTTTTTCCCTTTATTGCTTATAGATAAATCTGGTGATGGGGTAGGGCTGTGGTCTATGTCAGTTGACAGACCTTTGTTTGTGAAAATGATGGTGCCATTAGGGTTACTTTCCTGTGACGGGGTTTTGCTGGGGGTATTGCTGACTTCCTTGGTGCTGTTAAATGCTCGCTTGTTTTTTCCTGGTGTCACTGAGCTTGTGATTGTGTTATTCCCTTTTCGTTCATTCGGTTGCCTTGTAGGAGGTCTTCTTTCTCTTCCCGACCTCATGATGGTCCTGCTGGGTCCCTCTCAATGTCTCTCCCGGTATGTGATATTCTTCTATCTCCTAACATTAACTAGTTGGCGGTTGCTGGAAGAAATGGTCAGGACTGGGTAGAGGCTTATCTCAAGGGACAATGGACAAGGTTGTTGGTTTTGCAGGACAAGGCAGGGACCCCCCCGGCACAGGGACGGAGGGACGCAGGGACACTTCTTGATTTACCTCCCGCTCTCCTCACCTGTGCCCTTGTTGTGTGCTTCGGGGGCTGAGTAGTAATTGGTACTTGGTGATTAAAGCAGATTAAAGCAGCGAAAGCCTCCACGCTGATTCCTGTTCACAGCATTTTTGGTTCGTGACCTCAGGGGCAAGCTCCAAGTCTGGAGCCGGTGGTGACAAATACGACGAGCTAGAGCGGGAGCGTGAGTGAGAGTGAGTGAAGGTGGTGGCGGGAGCTGGAGCGGGGGCTTGACTGCTCGACCGCTCTACCGTTCAACCCTTTGCGATCACCTCTGGTGCTCACTAGCTCTCCAGTCTCTGGGCTGTTCATGCGGGAGTCTTCTCTTATTTGCCACCTCTCCCGTTTTGCTTACCAAATTGCTCCCTGGTTGTTTGCTCAGGGAGGGAGGAGGTCTCACCGCGGCTCCTGCCGCTACTGGGCTGTTCCCCGTGCTCCCCGTGGGTCTTGTCGTGGCTCCCCGCAGCTGCCTGGCTTTTTCCGCATCTCCTGCTCCTGCTCCAGAGGGGGGGCCTCTGCGGGTCACTGCGGCTCCTGCCGCTAACAGGGCTCTTCCCCTGCAGCTCCCCTGCAGCTCCTGTTCCTGCCGCTGCAGGAGTCTGGTCGCAGGAGTCTGGTCGTGGCTCCCCCGCCGCAGCCGAGCTATTCCCGCAACTCTGCAGAGACTTGCGTGGGGCTCGCGGGAGGCTCGCTCGTCCCCCGCTGGCTCTCGATGCTCCTACGGGAGGTCAGCCGACCAGAGGCTGAGGACCAGGAATGAGAGCCGAGAGCCGGGAGAAAGCCGGGTCAAAGCCGAGCGCCGTGTCTGCTGCTGAGCTCCGCCGTGGCGCTCTGACGGTGTGCTGGTGAGAAATCACGGACTGGATCTGACAAGGGACTATAATACCCAACAACAATCCCGTGTAGGATAAACAAGAACATGTAAATACCGTCAGTATAACAACAAAACAGACATGAAGAACTAGAAGAATGAATACAATGCAGAACATGGCCAAATGAGAACAAAATGACCATAAACAACAAAAAACTTTGCCGGTGAACTACCTCCCACCTGTGTCATGCCATAGTGAGATTTCAAAATACTAGGGAGTGGTGTATATGGCATCTAATAGAAAATCTCTCCGGTTGCGCTAAATAGATCTGCTTCCAGACGAAAAAGCAGAGAGAGACAAAACGTTCTTAAAATTAAAAAAAAGTTCCACCAAAGCAGACGTTAGCAGTATTTCGGCTACAGGAAACTGATAAGAGAAGAAGGGAAGAACAAGCATTAGTAAAGGCAGAACAATATGCTACTGCCAATAGAAATAGAGGGAAAAAAGTGGCAAGCACAGGAACCAATAAAAAGCCAGGAAAGTGAGGGGGCTTTTAAGATTTATATTAAAACAATATATTTCACAAGCACAGCGCATGCACTGTGAAGGTGAAACCTCATGAAAAGAAAACTTTTCATGTTTAGATCTTGTGTTTGTTTAGCTGTCTCAGTGAGACTAAAGTTATCTCTATATTGGCTTCACCTTCATGTAATTTCTCCTGCCCCTCCTGATTGGTTTAAGTTAGGCATTGCTGTTGTTTTTTTGATTTCTGTTGGCTGTTGGCCCTGTGGTCACTTCCGTGTAGTCCTGAGGCAGCGGCGCCTAACTACAGTTTCACTCCGCTGGCACTTAAGTGCCTGCAGTGTGCCATCTGGTTGGGGGTGTGGCCCCCCTCCTTTCCCTCGTTCCGTGCGGCCGCTTGTTTTTAGATAGAGGTAATATCCGGTCTGCCGAAGGCAGAATCGGAAGTACCGAGATTTAATGATTCTTAGTATGGACGATTTGTCCCGCCTCTGTTTTTGCCTCTCTCCCATTGGCTGGCTTCCTAAACGGAGGCCAGCCATTGGAAGAGAGAGCTATCCCTCCGAATAAGCTCCGTCCTTTTAGGATTTGGAGGTGTGTTTGGTGTTCTTCTTTCCACTTTTAGGCCACGCCCATTCTGAGAACACCGAACACGCCCCCAATCCGAAAAATTTGGAACGTTCTGCAGCCGTCCGTCTGCATTGATTGGCATTACGGGCGTGTGGGGTCACTTTCGTTCAGCCCCAGGTTCATCTACTGGTAGGCGCAGGGGGTGGGGGCAGGTTTCCCTGGCCCGGCGTGCAAGTTTCGGCTTGGGCACAGGGTACTGCTTCTCCCCCGGGGGTCGGCCTTTTTTCTTTCCCTTTGCAACCCAGATCTTAAAGCCCCTCCTCCCTTTCGCCCGCAGGGGCATGGTTTGTGGCAGCGGGGGTCGCGCCTGGCATCATTAGTAAGGGCCCACGGGCTGAGTGGAGTCTGAGTGCTACGGGTGTTCAGGGATAGGATGTGGCGTTAACAGCCTGGGCTGTCGACTTGGGGAGAAGGAACTGAGGTTCGAGTCTCGGCGTCGGTCCAAAGCCCTCTAATTCTGGGTGTATCTCCTAATCTTCCAGACGTGCTCATGCAAAGCGCTGCAGTATCCTAAGTGCTGCTTTTAATAGCATTAGCTTTAAGCCACGATAGCATGTCGATGTACAGATTTATTTTGCACAGCATTCTCTCGCCCGTACGAGCATGGGGGCCCATCGCGCAGACTGCCTCGTGCACCTGGCGATAGCGAGGACAGTCTTCTCCCCGATTATGCGCCAGCTCCACTCGCAGCCTAGCCCCGCAAATGGGGACCGGGAGAGAGGTTCGGGAGCGGGCGCATGCAGGGTGGTAGCGACGTTGCTTGTTCCCGCGTGCGGCCTTGGCCCAGGTCCTCGGGGAGCCACACCTCCCACATGGTGCCAGCCCGGCGGTGCGCAGCTTTCACGGAGTCTGAAGCCTCGCGTGGAGGTGATTCCGCACCACGCCACTCTTGTCTTCCCCTTGCGGAATGTACGGCCGGGAATGTACTCCCGGTGTGGCGAGATGGAATTGTGGGGACACTGGGTTTCGAGTCTGTGGGTTGCTCGAATATCCGGTATATTAGGGGCTACAACTGCTGCTTATTTGCCTTTTGTGTTCCTTTTCGCCATAATTTCATCCCTGCATAGACTATTGGGTATTAGAGTCCCATATGTGTGTGGCCTTTAGGTGTGCAACGTATTGAGGCCTAGGCCGCTGCGGGGTGAATTAAGCAGGGTGTCCATGTGCAACAGCTTAGGCGGCGTGGCCATATTACAATCTGTTTCTTTAAATTGTATTGTGCCTCCCTCTTTGTGCATGCAACAGTGTATTCATTCGTGAAGCATTTATTGTCACTCTATTAGCGGGTAGGGACTGCAGCCTTGGGTGATAGCGGGCGACAGGAGAGGGGGGTCCCAGGGCCTTGTGGCTACGGATCGCTCTTAAGTTTTATATACTTGTCCACTGCTGGGGGCTACCTGTGAGCTTCTCTTGTCCCGGGCCCCGGTTCGGGTTTTATTGCCAGGCAATACTTGCCGTGTGTCGCGCTTCTCTCGTTAATTGCTTGCTATGACCCGGCGGGTCCACGCACTGGTCGGCCGCCCAGCCCATGTTTCTCGGGTACCCAGTTTTAGCCTGTCTCGAGTTTTTCTCATGCACAGCATGAAGTACAATTATCCAAGTGTTGTACCGCGCTCGTGCGGCGCGTCATTGGCCCGTCGGCTTAATCGCCCAACGATGGTGCTGGAAACCAGGGTTCGAGCCTCATGGTCGCGTCCACATCCGGTGATTCAGGGCAAATCACTTAATCTTCCCGTGCCTGTATGTGTAATGTAAATACGGTGCTCAAATTTTCAGAATGAACATTAAATGGATAATTAATTCCCCATCTGCAGCCATGTGTCTTACTCGCCGGCCATGGCCCGGTCAGCACCCTCCTGCATGAGTTCCAAGTGCGAGCCTTGCCTGGGGGCTTGGGGGACGTGGGGGGAGGGACGCCGCCCGGGGGTAACACTGCCCGGGGGGCGGAGGGGTGTTTCAACCTGGTGCCCTCGTAGAGAGAACCTCCTGCCGGTCTCGGGTGCTGTGAGTGCGAGTGTCATGGTTTTCATTAGGAGAGGAGGTGACCCAACGGCTGGGGCGGGCGACCTGGAATCTGGGGACCTGGGTTCGAGTCTCGGCATTGACGCTGCGCATCCTGTGATTAAGGGCAAATCACTGAATCTCCACGTACCATCATAAATGAATATGTCCTCATGTGATGCAACGGGTGCTAGGTAAAGCGCTCCGATACACAAGTCGGGTCAAGCTCGTGCTATATAACTGTAAAATACTTTGACTTTGCTTGCTGGGACCTTGTTCTGCAGCTCGGGCAAGACTCGAGTTGGTGACTAGGGATCTATTTCGCGCGGGCCGTTCTGTGTGGTGGTCAAGGTCCTAGAGCTGCTCGTTCTATTGGGAGAGCGGGCCCCCAACTCCGGGGGCCACGAGCGAACTACCCCTGGCGCACAGGAACCAGGCCGCGCACGTTTTCTTGGGGCCACGGGTTGTCCTTTTGGCGCCAGTATGTTTGAGGCCCCGCCTTCGCTACCGAATAATTCTTATATTAGCGCGCAACTTTCTGATTGCCTGCACTAGTTCCCTGCGTGATCAAGGCTCCGGGTTGCCTTACAGCCCCTGCCGGGCAACCGGCTTGCAGTGTTGGTCTGGTCACGAGCAGTGCTCTACCCGGGTTATCTGGCATCCCCTGACGGCCTACCGGCTTGAAGTGTTGGCCGGGTCACAAGGAACCAAGGAACGCTCCACCCGTTATTTTCCTTTCCTGGTATCTACCTAGCACCCTTCGGCTGCTGGCTCCGCCATTAGCGCCCACCGGGACATGCTCTTATTCCAGGTTCGCGGCCGTGGGCACCTGCGGTATTGTTCTCCGGGTGCCCCTCTCGAGGGAAGTGTTTCAGCGGTCTCAGTCGGGTTAGAATTATCCAGTGACACCAAGGTCGCAAGGTCTTGGCCACGGGGACGTGCGCTTGATCACTAGGTCCCGGGCTCGCGGCCGCAGGCCCCCAGCGGTAGTTTCCTTCGGGTGCCCCCCCCCCCCTTTGCGAGGGAAGTGTTTCAAATATGTGTCAGCGCCAGTAGGATCAAGGCCGCTCCTTCTCTACGGTACCAAATAATTCTTTAAGATAGCAGCAACTTTCTGATTGCATGCACTAGTCCCCGAGCGTGATCAAAGCACCGGGTTGTCCTACAGCCCCTGCAGGGCAACCGGCTTGCAGTGTGGCCGGTTCACGAGGAACGCTTCTAGTGACACCAAGGTCGTGTGGTCATGACCACCAGGTCCCCGGGTTCGCGGCCGCAGGCCCCCCGCTGTAGTTTTCTTCGGGTTCCCCTTCTCGGGGGAAGTGTTGGAGCGGATTCAGTTGGGTTAGAATTCCCAGTAACACCAAGGTCGCGAGGTTTTGGCGCGGTGGCTATCGCGGTCAACTTGGCTCGCGTGTTCAGGATCCGCAATCCGGCTGGGCTCCTTAGGGACCTTCCTGTGGCATTTGCTCTTCCAGACATGTAGAAAGTGCAGTGTTAGTGTGCTTGATACGTACCCGCTTGTTTACATCATGTAATTAAGACAACACTGCTGCTTTCACTTTGGGGTGCAACGGGGTCTTTTGTCAATCTGGGCGGAGCACCTTTGAGAAAAAAACGGTTTACGCTGGGCCTTACAGCCTCCTCCCCGCGGAAGTAGTGGCCCGCCATGCAGTGGCGGCTGGTGACATTTGTTAGTGGTGAGGCGGAAAATGAATTTCATAGAGCACTGTAGCGAGTGAGCGTAGCGAGCGAGCCCGAACTCTTAGAAAAAAGAGTGGACAAATGGTGAATTTTCAAGCAAATTTGAGAAAGCAGTAAGGTTAAATTAAAATATAACAAATTATTTGTGAAACATTAGGATAATAAAGCAAAGACTTGGGTACAAAAACATAACTATCTAATTTTTACCTTGCTGTTTGCATACAGCTCTTAGATGACAGTTAATAGCTCACTGTTCTATGTTAGCATTTGAACTTACAAACTGCAAGTAACAAAAGGATCTCTCTGACAAAAGCAATGACTCATTGACACTTTGGGGCCATGTGCATTAGTGGGTCAACGCCACAGACCACTGGAGAAGATGTACAAACGTAACCATTGTGGTGCCGGAAGTGGCAAGCAGAATACATAGATTTCCCTCAGGTACTCAGTATGATATGTCAAGTATTGTAGGGTCCAGGGAGGGAACTGGAATGATGAGTGGAAACAGAGAGGACTGACAAGGTGATGGATAGCACTGTTGAGCAGAAGGGTCACGGTACAGCGGAGCATAATGAAGGAGGAGAAACGGGTCAGCTCCAAGTGAATATCAATTCGAATATTGCCAACTTGAAGAAAGTCAAAAGCAAACACAGAACAGCACTGCTCTAAATAACTGTTCGAAACTAAAAGTAAAATGAAACAAACACCTTTGGGAAAATACAAAGTAACGTTATTGTCTATGGGGATCATATCTTTCAAATCGACACAGCAGGTGACACGGGTGCGTGCTTGTTGTACACTGTTATAACAGAAGAGCATTGCAAAAACGTTGTGTTGCATTTGAGACCAAGATGTTGTGTATAATTACAATTGTTTCACTGGTCCTGGTTCCACACCCATCTATGCACACTTTCAGATACAATAGAAAAACGCACACTAAAACCCTGCCATGGTTTGTGATTGTGCATATAAAACAGCCCATCCCTATTGCGGGGTAGTCAGTCATTACCCCGGCGCGCCTCTGCAGTTTTTCACCTTGCTGACTGTGTTTGTATTGCTTGCTGGTTCACACATGTCGAGCAATCTGCTTCCCATAATTAGATTTCAGAAACTATCCTGCAAGTTGAATATCTCCACAACAACGGCTTGTTTCTTTTTTTAATTATACAGCAAGGCATGGGGCACAGAACAGATCTGACGGTCTTCTACTGCTCGGCAACACAAATCGATGCAATTTTAGTAACCTTTGATCTGTTTCAGCGCTAAACAAACTGCGTTTTTCAAATCAGCAGAATATGCCGCAGATGATGGTGTATGTGGCAAATTCAGCAAATCTATAAATATGCAGAAAACGCCACTTCCTCATCCCAATTACAGTCAGTGTGAAAAAGAGTGCCCATAGTGACGGTGCGCCATCCATCAAGCTTTATAATTGCGTGTCTCGCGCTCCCTCCCCAGCTCGCGCATGAACAATGTATGAAAATAAGTGAGATTTCCCAGGAAATAATGCCCGGCGCTTTGAATGTGCACTTTAGAGAGGGCCGAGCAAAATGCTCATGTTAACGTTAAGTCAAACTTAACTTACCTTAGGCTCGGCTTCCCGCCTTCAAGTCCCGACTCCTGTGGCGCCGTCCTGTTTGAAATTCCCATGGTGCTCGACTTGTCGTGACACAGTAGGAAGGCTGCAGGCAGCCTCCCTCCCCTCCACCACAGCACAGCACTGTGATTGGTTCGGCCGGCTGCCCTACCTACGTCATTTCTCTCTGTATGCTGCAGCATACAGAGAGCAGGGAGAGTGGGAGGGGTTACGCGAGGGCAGGGGGGAGCGGCTTGCCCACTGTTCTTAATACAGTTAATACTGTCTGTTTGGACAGCCTCTCAGGCTGCCCAAACAGACCGTATTAACAACAGTGGGAAAGCCACTCCCCCTGCCCTCGAGTAACCCCCTCCCACTCTCTCCCAAACAGGAACTTCTGCTTTCTCGCCGTGCGAGAAGACAGAAATAAATGGTAGTTCTCTACTGTTTGTTTCTGCCTTCTCGCACAGCGAGAAAGCAGTGGGGCGGCGCCCAAACGCCCCCATGGAGGATCCGCCGCCATGCCCTCGAATCTCCCTGCATACCGGAGTAGTGGCTCAAAGGCAAGGGCTTCGGCCTTTGGTGTCACGGGCCTCTCCGAGGTATAAGTCGAGCACCAGCAGGGGGGGCATCGGTGGGATCCGAGCGTCTGCATCACACACGGTTCCCAGGAAGTATCGAACCGGGTGAAGCGTCACTCGATCTGTCCAGGGGATTGCCTGCACGCAGGTATACTTGACATTCCTGGCGCACGATTAGATTGGTACCCTGCGCTGGCCCCAAGTATAGGGAGGGGTTCTGCCGACTTCGGCGCGGGAGATCAGCGTTCGCGCCCCGGGGCCTCTTCTACGTTACTCAACATCACTAACACTCACTACTTCACTCTCTTTCAATACATCGATCTTACTCTATCTCACTACCTCACAACATCACTCTCCATCAATACCTCACTCTCTATCTACCTCACTCTCTCACTACATCACTCACTCTCTATTTCAACACCTCTCTATCTCGCTACCTCACTCTCTCTCTGCTAATGCAATATGTCTAATGCAATATGTAACACATATGCAAACACTTAGGCTATTGCCAATAGAAATGACAATAACATTTACTTAGGGATAAAAAAAAAAAAGAATGCCAATAGCTCTACCAATAATATTACCGAGACCATTGCATTGTAAATGCTTGTCTTCCACGTTCTGTAGCTGAGAGGGTTGAAATGTGAGCTCCGCTCTGCAGATTGCTCTCCCCTGTCTGCCCTTTGCCCCCTCCTTCACAAGGCAGCTGGTCTGATTCAAGATCAGTGAGCAGGGCCGGCTCTAGGCTCATGGTGGCCCTGTGCAGGGAGCGTAGGTGGGGGCCCCGGAAGAGGGGGTCCGGACCCTCATGGACATCGATTCGCCAAAATGGTATGGGTGACAAAAGCGACATGTCACTCCCTTTCACACCCAGTGACATCACAGGCGTGTCTAACCTTGGACTTTCAACGGCCTCTTATTTACTGCTTGAGGTGTTATGGAAAGAGCAAGAAATGGAGACAACAGAAAAGTAAACAAAGCTCCATGGGCCCTCTTTAGTTTCTGTTCTCTCGGTCAGTCAATCTCTCTCTCAGTCAGTCTCTCTCTCTGTCAGTCTATCTCTCTCTGACAGTCTCTCTCTCAGCCAGTAAGTCTCCCAGTCTCTCTCTCTCTCTCTTAGTCTCGCTATCTGTCAGCCAGTCTCGCTCTCTCCCAGTCAGTCTCTCTCTCTCCCAGTCAGTCAGTCTCTCTCAGTCAGTCATTCTCTCTCTACCTCAGTCAGTCTCTCTCTCTCTCTCCCTGTCAGTCCCCCTCTCAGTCAGTCTCTCTCTCTCTCTGTCAGTCTCTCTCAGTCAGTCAGTCTCTGCCTCTCTCTCTGTCAGTCAGTATCTCTCTACCTCAGTCAGTCAGTATCGCTCTACCTCAGTCAGTCTCTCTCTCTGCCAGTCAGTCTCACTCTCAATCAGTCTCTCTCTCTCTGTTAGTCAGTCAGTCACTCTCTTAGTCAGCCAATCTTGCTCTCTCTCTCTGTCAGTTTCCTAGCCAGTCAGTCTCTCAGTCAGTCAGTATTCAGTCTCTGAGTCAGTCAGTCAGTCAGTCTCTCTCTCTCTCAACTCTCTCTCTCTCTCTCCATTCTCTCTCTCAACTCTGTCCACTCCATCTTCACTGTCTCTCCACTCTCTCTCCACTGTCTCTCTCTCTCCACTTTCTCTCTCTCTACTCTCTCTCCACTCTCTCCCTCCACTGTCTCCCTCCACTCTCTCTACTCTCTCCCCACTCTCCCCCCACTCTCTCCCCACTCTCTCTCCACTCTCTCCACCCTCTCTCCCTTCACACTCTCTCTCTACTTTCTCTCCACTCTCTCTTTCTCTCCGCTCTCTCTTTCCCTCTCTCTCTCCACTCTCTCACTCCACTCTCACTCTCTCTCTCTCACTCTCTGTCTCACTCTCTTTCCACCCTCTATCTACTCTCTCTACCCTCTTTCTACTCCCTCTCCACTCCCTCTCCACTCCCTCTCCACTCTCTCCCTCCACTCTCCCTCCACTCTCTCTCCACTCTCTATGCACTCTCTCTCCTCTCTCTCTCTCCACTCTCCACTCTCTCTCTCCACTCTCTCTCTTCTATCTCTCTCTCCACTGTCTCCTCCACTGTCTCCCTCCACTCTCCCTCCACTCTCCCTCCACTGTCTCCCTCCACTCTCCCTCCACTGTCTCCCGCCACTCTCCCTCCACTCTCCCCCTCCACTCCCCCTCCACTCTCCCTCCACTCTCCCTTCACTCTCTCTCCACTCTCTCTCCACTCTCTATCTCCTCTCTCTCTCCTCTCTCTCTCTCTCTCCACTCACTCTCTCTCTCTCTCCACTCTCTCTCTCCACTGTCTCTCTCTCCACTTTCTCTCTCTCTCTCCACTGTCTAGCTCCACTCCCTCCTCTCTCTCTCTCTCTCTCTCTCTCTCCACTCTCTCTCTCTTCACTGTCTGTCTCACCACTTTCTCTCTCTCTCTCGACTCTCTATCCACTGTTTAGCTCCACTTTCTCTCCACTCTCTCTCCACTCTTTCTCCACTCTCTCCCTCCACTCTCTCTCCCTCCACTCTCTCTCCCTCCACTCTCTCTCCCTCCACTCTCTCTCTCTCTACTCTCTATCCACTCTCTCTCTACTCTCTCTACTGTCTTTCTCTCCACTCTCTCTCCACTGTCTCCCTCCACTCTCTCTCTCTCCCCTCTCTTGCTCACTCTCTCCACTGTCTCCATGCTCTCTCCACTCTCTCTCTCTCCACTGTCTAGCTCCACTCTCTCTCCACTCTCTCTCTCTCTCCACTCTCTCTCTCTCTACTCTCTCTCCACGCTCTCTCTCCACTCTCTCTCTCCACCCTCTCTCTCTACTCTATCTCCACTGTCTTTCTCTCCACTCTCTCTACTCTCTCTCCACTCTCTCTCCACTGACTCTCTCTCGCTACTCTCTCTCTCCACCCTCTCTATACTCTCTCTCCACTGCCTCACTCCACTCTTTCTCCACTCTCTCTCTCCACCCTCTCTCTCCACCCTCACTCTCTCTCCACTCTCTCTCTCTACTCTCGCTCTCTACTCTCGCTCTTTACTCTCTCCACACTCTCTCTCCACTCTCTCCCACTCTCTCTCCACTCTCTCCCACTCTCTCTCACAAAGTAGTGTGCGTTCCATGGGCATCTGCAGAAATGTTTCCGGGGGGGGGGGGGGGGGGGTTACATTTTTAACTTCATCTCCATCCCCCTTGCACCCTTCTCCCCTCTGCCTTGCAGCACCCTTCTCGCCCTCCCCCTTGCACCCTTCTCCCCCTCCCCCTTGCACCCTTCTCCACCTCCGCCTTGCACCCTTTTCTACCTTGCACCCTTCTCCCCTCTGCCTTGCACCCTTCTCCCCTCTGCCTTGCACCCTTCTCCCCTCTGTCATGCACCCTTCTCCCCTCTGCCTTGCACCCTTCTCCCCTCTGCCTTGCACCCTTCTCCCCTGTGCCTTGCACCCTTCTCCTCTCTGCCTTGCACCCTTCTCCCCTCTGCCTTGTAGCACCCTTCTCCCCTCTGCCTTGTAGCACCCTTCTCGCCCTCCCCCTTGCACGCTTCTCCCCCTCCCCCTTGCACCCTTTTCTACCTTGCACCATTCTCCCCTGTGCCTTGCACCCTTCTCCCCTCTGCCTTGCACCCTTCTCCCCTCTGCCTTGCACCCTTCTCCCCTCTGCCTTGCACCCTTCTCGCCCTCCCCCTTGCACCCTTCTCCCCCTCCCCCTTGCACCCTTCTCCACCTCCGCCTTGCACCCTTTTCTACCTTGCACCCTTCTCCCCTCTGCCTTGCACCCTTCTCCCCTCTGCCTTGCACCCTTCTCCCCTCTGCCTTGCACCCTTCTCCCCTCTGCCTTGCACCCTTCTCCGCTCTGCCTTGCACCCTTCTCCTCTCTGCCTTGCACCCTTCTCCCCTCTGCCTTGTAGCACCCTTCTCCCCTCTGCCTTGTAGCACCCTTCTCGCCCTCCCCCTTGCACCCTTCTCCCCCTCCCCCTTCACCCTTTTCTACCTTGCACCATTCTCCCCTGTGCCTTGCACCCTTCTCCCCTCTGCCTTGCACCCTTCTCCCCTCTGCCTTGCACCCTTCTCCCCTCTGCCTTGCACCCTTCTCCTCTCTGCCTTGCACCCTTCTCCCCTCTGCCTTGCACCCTTCTCCTCTCTGCCTTGCACCCTTCTCCTCTCTGCCTTGCACCCTTCTCCTCTCTGCCTTGCATCCTACTCCCCTCTGCCTTGCACCCTTCTCCTCTCTGCCTTGCACCCTTCTCCTCTCTGCCTTGCAACCTTCTACCCTCTGCCTTGCAACCTTCTCCCCTCTGCCTTGCACCCTTCTCTACCGTGTACCCTTTCTACTCTCTGCCTTGCACCCTACTCCCCTCTGCCTTGCACCCTTCTCCCCTCCGCCTTGCTCCCTTCTCTACTTTGCACCCTTCTCTACCTTGCACCCTTCTCCTCTCTGCCTTCCACCTTTCTCCCCTCTGCCTTGCACCCTTCTCCTCTCTGCCGTGCCACCCTTCTCCTCTCTGCCGTACACCCTTCTCCTCTCTGCCGTGCACCCTTCTCCTCTCTGCCTTGCGCCCTTCTCCTCTCTGCCTTGCGCCCTTCTCCTCTCTGCCTTCCGCCCTTCTCCCCTCTGCCTTGCACCGTTCTCCCCTCTGCCTTGCACCCTTACCCCCCTCCGCCTGGACTCCAAAACGTAAGCTGATCACTTTCTTCAAACAAAATAATTTTGACCCAATAGACAAGCTTTTTATTTTTAGTAAATGCATGGCAGGTGCTCTACTATCAGTTTGCAGTTTTCATCCAGTATCCATATGTACTCTGGCTATACAAGGAAAGTGCCACCATCCCAAGCCAAGGATACACACTAAATACTAAGAACTACCAACAATATATCGGCCAAACAAGGGTGGGCAGAGAGCACATCACCCTCACATGCATTCATGTTTTAATGAGGATGCTTTTCTCTCACAATAAAATTAATGTTTGTACAAATGCCATTTTGACACCTCTATGTGCTGTACATAACGATTGTCACTGTAACTCAGATTACCGAACTCAGAGGGAAGGTTGACTTGGTACACCGAGAGAATAGCAAATGACTCGGAGGACTTAAACAGATGTCAGGGTGAGCGTGAAACGGACTACGATAAAGCAAGCAATTAAAATTGTATTTTGTTTAAAAGAACCATGACTTGTCGGAAAACACAGTTTCTATTATGTATAAAAGTTCCTAAAAATGTCACAGTGATTACAAACTATATTACACAGGCACGTATGTTGGAGAAAGGACCTACAGGCTGTCTGAACAGAGATCAGATAATCTTCCCTTACTTGCAGGCCCGTTATCCCATTCCACCGAGACCTCTGTTTCACCTTTCAACAATAAAAATACACTTACTCACTGTCTCGTTCCTTGTCCCAAACTTGGTGGCTGAGGAAGCGCTTCTGCATCTGGAGCGTTCTTTCTAATAATTATAATTCACCATGGGCCAACCTGTGCACAATCACATAGCAGAACACTGCGTCTTCGCCACATGCCAGCATGCCAGCTCTCCACATTTACCGAGGCCCACTCAAGAGGGGTGTGCAAATCGCTTTCACTTTCGCAATGTTAGACATGCTAGTCGAGCCGGCTAAAATCATCCAGAAAAGGTAAGCATGCTTTTAAAATGCTGATGTGGAAACACAGAGCCAGCTTCAACGTTGTCATTGTGTCTTTAGATAACTTGTCGGGGAGGCAGGGAAGCAGTTTTTTTAAGGGTGCCACAATCACATTAAGAGGTCCCCAGCCCATGTAGGCCCCCAAACCCTGACAACCCCTCACCCCTCACAGACAGCCCTGGCCTCCTCCCTTCTCAAAGGAATAGTGCCCTGAGGAGAATGCACCATCCTAGGGCCCCCACCCCCTCCTCTTTCCGGGCCTGGCTCGTGGCTTTGACTGAAGAGAAACAATGGAAGTTGATACTTTGTTTCTCTTCAGTCAAAGGTCAGCAGCGAGGAGCGAGGAGCAGGAGCAGGCTGCAGGCAGCAGCAGCTGCTTTAGAGAGAGAGACACAGCTCTCTACCGGAGGGCTCGCTGAGGGGCCCCCTTCAACTACTGGAGACTGCCTGCCTCCCCCACCCCCCCACCCAAAACAACAACACGTGCTGAGAGATGGAGAGAGAGACAGGGGAAGCGCGAGATATCCTAAAAATAATAGAAGCCGGGAGGCTGCCAAATCCTGCCAGGGGGCCGCCAGTGATCCTTCTGATCTGATCCTCGTCGTGGCGGCCCCTGGGGTTTGGCGGCCCTGTGCAGGTGCACAGTTTGCACATGCCTAGGGCCGGCCCTGCAGTGAGTAACTTTGCACCTCGTAATGCAACAACGCAGAATCGTTTAAAAATCGACCCTTTCCTCCTAAACACAGAAAGAATCTTAATTAACAAACCCCACATGTGGCGCTGTACATTTTCGTGTTGATTTTGAAACTTCTTGAACAGGTAGAGCCGACGCCTCTGCTGGGAGGCCGCCAGCCCCATTCAGAGGCCGCCAAGCCCCTTCCCTACGCCCATATTGTATTGTACTTGAAAAAGCAACGTTGTACTTGCATGTTGATGTGTGCATGGAGTTGGCGATACCGGTTGTACTTGAAGGAGAGCGATCATTGATTCAGTTTGTACTTGGACGAGCATCAGAAGAATGAAGTGTTTTTTCGAAGTTTAAATAGCGCTGAGGCTGCCTACACATTTCCTACTTGAGCCTATATTTTTAAAAAAAGCTACTTTCAGGACAAAATGTGGGGGTTCAGGTACAAGGTCCCGGCATTGTCTTAGTTGTGCTGGAAAACATACTATTACTTTACAAGCTTCCGCTTGTTACTATAGCGATCGCTTTCAGTGCTGCTTGTTTGTTTTTCAAGAGAAAGTGAAAGCGATTGCTTTGTCTGCCGTTTGGTTCTTCTTTCTCGTTTGGTGTTGGTGCGTGTAGTGTGTGTGGTGCCCCCAGTAAATACGCTGCAGCCACTGTACTGTTTATCACTTTTATTATTAAATCCTGTCCCTATAGAGCGCCGAGCCTATCTTGCTCGTACCAGCTCCTTCGCGCCTAATGAAACGCGGATGCGCGCGCAGCCCCAATATGGCCGCCGGCACGTCACGTCGTAACGTGACGTGCAACCACTAGACTGCGATGCTACATATCTTCCCTTTTTTATCAATTCAATAATGATTAACTTATAGTCCACTGTTCATATCATAGTCTCTGAATCTCGCTGGCTGGGTCACCACCCTACCCCTGCGAGTCATTCTTACTGGGGTCTTGGGGGTGCCTTCTTCACACCTTCCTTCACTCTCTGGCGCGGCGGGGCCTCTTTCGTCTCCACTCAATCTTTCTCCCGCCGTCTGCTCCTGGCCATCTTCTCCGTTCGCTTCTGTATTTGTCTCTGGCTGACCTTGCTGGTCAGCTCTCTGTCCCTCATCTCCTAGGTCCATTCCGCCATGGTCCCAGTTCAAAACCTTGTTGCATCTCGCCATGAGGTCCTGCGACCATACATTCCCATCACTCAGTAGGGCCGCTCTGCCCAGAACTTCCTGTACCTGCATGGGCTCGCTGTATTTGCTTTCTCCTTTTTTCTGCAATGTGGCCAACTTTATTCGTACCCATTCTCCCTTTTCCAATCCGGTGTTCTTCACATTTCTCCTGTTGTCGTAGTGTTTGGTGTAGATTGCTTGTGCCTTTTCCATGTTCGCTCTCACCACCGCCGGGGACCACTCACTTGTTATCGTTTTCTCTTTCCACACTCTGTTGTCTTGGGTGAATGGTTCGCGTCCTCTCAGTATCTGGAAGGGACTGTATCCTGTGCTCGTGGGGTTGATCCTGTATGCCCACACCATGTGCCATATTTCCACTTCCCAGTCCTTGTTGTCCGATATTGTCGCTTGTACCGCTCCCATCACCACTCTGTTAAAACGCTCTACTAGTCCGTTCCCGGCAGGGTGGTATATGGATGTGTGTCTCGCCAGGATGCCGTTCCTTTGCATGAAGTTGTTCCATTTCTCAGATCAGAATTGGGGTCCATTGATCACTAAGAATGGCCTTTGGGATTCCTTCCCTCACAAATGTGTCAGCCAGGAACTTTATGATGGTCTCTGCATCCATGGTTTCTTCTATTTTAAGTTCTGGCCACTTTGAATACCTGTCCATCAAGACACACACGTACTTTTGGACGCCTCGTGCGTCCAGAATCGGGCCCAGTATGTCCACTGATAACTCTTCCCATGGGTTTTTTGGGTGGTCGAATGTTCCCATTGCAGGGCGCAGGGGTTTGAGAACTTTGTCGGCGCCTTGGCATCGAATGCAGTTTCTGACGTGTCTCTCAGCTCTCAGGTCCATTCCTGGCCACCAGTAGTCTTGCCTGGCCCTTAATCTCAGTTTGCATATACCGAGGTGTCCCTCGTGAAGCAGGTCCAACAGTTTTCCTATGATGTTGGTCGGGGGGATTACCTTCTCTCCCCTGTGCACAAATATACCTCTATCGTCCATCGACAGCTCTTCTCTTATGTCGAAGTAGGGTCGTAGGTCTCTGTCGATCAGCCTCTTGTCGGGCCATCCTTGGGTGATGTGCGCTTTTACTTCCGTTAGGGGCTGGTCCTCCTCGTACGCTTGTTTCCACTCTTGAAGACTGATGGTGGTCTCTTGGTCTTCTGTGAGCGCTACCCATTCTTCTATTCCTGTCTTATCCTCCACACTCAGCTCCATGGCTGCCGCCCTGCTCAAGTAGTCTGCCACTCTGTTCTTGCTTCCCGGGATGTATTCCACATCGTACCTAAACTCCAGGAGTTTCAGTGACATCTTGGATATTCGGGGCGTTGCATCTGCGTGTCCACTCGACGTTAGCACCTTCAGTAAGGGCTTGTGGTCCGTTCTCAGTTGGAACCGGGTGCCCCATAGGAACTGCCTGAACCTGGTGGTGGCCCACACCACCGCCAACATCTCCTTTTCTATCACGCTGTACTTCTTTTCCGTGTCGCTCAGCGTGCGGGATGCGAAACTGATCGTATCCATCTGCCCTTGTCCTCGGTCCTGCATGAGGACAGCGCCCAGCCCTTTATCGCTGGCGTCCGTGGTTAGCACTGTCCTCCCTTGAGGGTCGTAATCTTGGAGCGGGATGGCGTCCACTATCTCCTTCTTGACCACCTCGAACTCTCCTTGTGCCTCCTCTGACCAGTGGAACTCTGTGTTTTCACGCGTCAGTTGCCTCATGTGGTGAGTTTTGGAGGCGAAGTGCTGTACGAATTTGCCGTAGTATTCTGCCATGCCGATGAAGGACCTGACTTCGTCTTTGTTGGTCGGGGGGGGGGGGGGGCGCCTCACATATCGCTTTCACGTTGTTTGCCTTTGGGGTTACTCCTCGTACTCCGATCTCATGCCCCAGATATGTTACCGATTCCATCCCTATCCGGCACTTGGACCACTCCGCCGTTAGGCCTTTCCGTTCTAGAATCCGTAGCACCTCCCCAAGCTTCTCATCGTGGTCATGTCTGTCCCGCCCCATCACCAAGATGTCGTCCTGGAAGTATTGGACTCCAGTGGTTTCCCGGAAGACATCTTCAGTGCGGGCAGCTAGCATGAATCATTGGAGATATCAGGTGAGTGCTTGTTAAAATCTGTAGTAAGAACCCAAAGTGGGGGGAAGGAGGGGCGACGCAGGTGAAAAACACACCTCTGCATCTTTGAAATGACTGCGCCAGTTAAACAGTGCTCTCCTCCGCATTTACCGCTTCAGAAAAAATATACCACCCTCCAAGGGAAGACAAACTATACCTGCAGCCACCTTTAACTAGCTGTCCGCGCTACTCTCCAGCCTGCTGGCTCCATGCAAGCTGCAAATGTCGCATAGCCCCTGGCTGCCTTTCCACCAGTAGGGGCAGTGACTCTCAACACTAGCGGGCATTGGGGTGGGGGGGGGGCAACAAACCCAGTCGGGGGCAAAGAGATACATTTAAAAAATGTATTACCCGCCTTTAGCTCCACGTTTCCTTCTTTTTATATTTATTTATCACAATTACGTAGCTGACATCTCTTTTTTTTTTTTTGGAGTGAATAATGATTTTATTTCTGGGTTCAGAGGATATATGAAGGAAGCTGCATTTTTCTTGTCTGGGCCGCACACATCCGGCAGCCCCAGACACACGGCTGAGTCTTTTTTTTTAATTTCAGTAATTTTTTATTGTATAAAAAAATATATATTTACATGGAGCATGGTAACAGATAGATAACGTTTTTTCCCTTCCGCTTTGGGGAAGTTGTGGCAGCTGTAAACTGATCACATGTCTCCCTTGTCGGTTCTCACACTAGCACCTATCGTTCACTTCAGTTTGTTTACCAGGAAAGGCGTAGTTATGGAGTGCCAGGCTGGAGAGAGGCCAGGATGTGTGATAACACGCACTTTCCAAAGTCCACTTTTTAGGTCTCGTGACCTACAATGCGCGCAAGCGCATTGAGGGAACGAGAATTCAAGTGGCCAAAATCATTGTCAAACCACGGGCTTTCAGCCGCGGTTTTCTTTAAGTTCACGTGAATCACGTGATTAAACATGCACGCGCATCAGCAGCATTTCTCCTGCACAAGGCTCGCAAAAGGCTCTCCTCCCTCCCCACA
The DNA here is from genome assembly GCF_964263255.1 of Lissotriton vulgaris. Lineage (NCBI taxonomy): Eukaryota > Metazoa > Chordata > Amphibia > Caudata > Salamandridae > Lissotriton > Lissotriton vulgaris. Next base: position 61,311,892 of record NC_141687.1, read on the forward strand.
TCAAAGGCATCAATCACCCTCCCACAGGCTTCCCCAGCGCTGCCCCGCCCCCTGCTTCACAGCCAGGCCATCTGTTCCCTGCCAGACCTCTCACACCTCCGTCACAGCATGCCTGTGTACTTCAAAGGCTTATCACTTCACACGGCCGCAGGCCGTGCAACCAGAGCACTTCAGTTGGTGCGCAGCCCCCCTCCCAGCACTGCCTTGTTACTCTCGGCAGCCGTGAGTCCCTAAACACTTTTTATATTTAATTAGCAGCAGCAGCATTTCTCCTGGCCTGGCCACATCAAAGGCTCTGTGCCACTTTCACCCACACAGCACCACTTACAGACACGCAACGCCACTCACACCCACGCAAGCCCACTATCACCCATGCAACACCACACTCACCCACGCAACGCCACTCACCCAAGCAACACCACTCACACACGCAACGCAGCTCATCCACGCAACCCCACTCATCCACGCAACCCCACTCATCCACGCAACCCCACTCATCCACGCAACCCCACTCATCCACGCAACGCCACCCCACTCATCCACGCAACGCCACCCCACTCATCCACGCAACGCCACTCACCCATGCAACGCCACTCACACATGCAACGCCACTCACCCACACAACACCACTCACACATGCAACGCCTCTCACCCACGCAACGCCACTCACTCACTCACTCACTCACTCACTCACGCAAAGCCACTCACACCCACGCAGTGCCACTTTCACCCACACAGCACCACTTTCAGACATGCAACGCCACTCACACCCACGCAAGCCCACTATCACCCACGCAATGCCACACTCACCCAAGCAACGCCACTCACCCAAGCAACGCCACTCACCCAAGCAACACCATTCACCCACGCAACACAACTCACCCACGCAACCCCACTCATCCACGCAATGCCACTCACACATGCAACGCCACTCACACATGCAACGCCACTCACACATGCAACGCCACTCACACATGCAACGCAACTCACTCACGCAAAGCCACTCACACCCACGCAGTGCCACTTTCACCCACACAGCACCACTTTCAGACACGCAAAGCCACTCACACCCATGCAAGCCCACTATCACCCACGCAATGCCACACTCACCCACGCAACGCCACTCACCCAAGCAACACCACTCACACATGCAACGCCACTCATCCACGCAACGCCACTCATCCACGCAATGCCACTCACACATGCAACGCCACTCACACATGCAACGCCACTCACACATGCAACGCCACTCACACATGCAACGCCACTCACACATGCAACGCCACTCACACATGCAACGCCACTCATCCACGCAACACCACTCACACATGCAACGCAACTCACCCACGCAACCCCACTCATCCACGCAACCCCACTCACACATGCAACGCCACTCACCCACGCAACGCCTCTAACCCACGCAACGCCACTCACCGCCACTCACCCACGCAACGCCACTCACCCACGCAACGCCACTCACCCACACAACGCCACTCACCCACGCAACGCCACTCACCCACGCAAATCCACTCACTCACGCAAATCCACTCACACCCACGCAGTGCCACTTTCAGACACACAACGCCACTCACACCCATGCAAGCCCACTCTCACACACGCAACTCCACACTCACCCATGCAATGCCACTCACCCACGCAACGCCACTCACCCACGCAACACCACTCACACATGCAACGCCACTCATCCAGGCAACACCACTCACACATGCAACGCCACTCACACATGCAACGCAACTCACCCACGCAACCCCACTCATCCACGCAACGCCACTCATCCACGCAACGCCACTCACACACGCAACGCCACTCACACACGCAACGCCACTCACACACGCAACGCCACTCACACATGCAACGCCACTCACACATGCAAAGCCACTCACACCCACGCAGTGCCACTTTCACCCACACAGCACCACTTTCAGACACGCAACGCCACTTTCAGACACGCAACGCCACTCACACCCATGCAAGCCCACTATCACCCACGCAATGCCACACTCACCCACACAACGCCACTCACCCAAGCAACACCACTCACACATGCAACTCCACTCACCCACGCAACGCCACTCACCCACACGCAACGCCACTCACCCCCACGCAACGCCACTCACCCCCACGCAAATCCACTTTTACCCACACAGCGCCACTCTCACACATGCAACGCCACTCTCACCCATGCAACGCCACACTCACCCATGCAACGCCACTCACACATGCAACGCCACTCACCCACGCAATGCCACTCACCCACGCCACTCACCCACGCAACGCCACTCACCCACGCAACGCCACTCACCCACGCAACGCCACTCACCCACACGCAACGCCACTCACCCCACGCTAATCCACTTTTACCCACACAGCGCCACTCTCACACACGCAACACCACACTCACCCATGCAACGCCACACTCACCCATGCAACGCCACTCACCCACGCAACGCCACTCACCCACGCAACGCCACTCACCCACGCAACGCCACTCACCCACGCAACGCCACTCACCCACGCAACACCACTCACCCACGCAACAACACTTACACACGCAACGCCACTCACTCAAAGCCACTCACACCCACGCAGTGCCACTTTCACCCACACTGTGCAGTGCACAATAGGTCTCGCAGTAGGAAAGTTGGAGCTATTGGTTTTGTAAATGACAAAGCCCTTATTGTTTTTAAAATGAAAACAAAAATAAAAGGCATTGTTATTTGCAATTGTAATAGCTCCAACTTTCCTACTGTGAGACCTATTGGCAACGCCAGTGCTTGTTGTGTTTTTCTAACACACAGATTACTTCACATAATGCTGACTGACATCTCGGTTCCCTTAATTTACACCTGCTCTCATACCAAGCAACGATGGACAAAAAAGCCAGACTGTTAGTGTGCACTGTAGCTCGTCGATTCTTTTATTACAAGCACAATTTCCCTTTTTTTCTGATGGACACTGTTTCTGTATCCCAAGGGCCGTGTACATCCCGATGTGCTGCAAAATAAGTTTGCATCCAAAACGGAATCCCAGCTGTGGTACAAATTGTGCACTAAGGGGTTGTGTGTGTGCCTGGGCGAGTGTGCACATCTGTGTATGTGTGTCTGTGTATTTAAAAGCATCTGTATGTGTGCATCTGTGTGTGTGTTTGCCTGTGTATGTGAAAGCCTCTGTGTCTGGGGATGTGTGCGTCCCTATGTGTTTGTGCCTGTATATGTGTGCGCATCTGAGTGTGTGTGCGTGCGTACCTGGGCCTGTGTGTGCATGACTGGGCGTGCGTGCGCATCTGGGTGTGTGTGCGTGCGTGCCTGGGCGTGTGTGTGTGTATCTGTGTGTGTGTGTGCATGCTTGTGTATGTTTGCCTGTGTATGTGAAAGCACCTGTGTGTGTGTGTTTGCCTGTACTTCTGCAGTGGCGGCAGTCCTCTGCTTTTCAAATTCATCGTTCTCTCTGACAGGCTTGGTTGCATTTGTAACTTGGAGGGTCTTCCTGCGATCCAGCTCTCTGCTGTCCACTTGCACGTTGGAGACACACATCTGTCAAAGTAAAGAGGAGGTGAGTACCTTTATTCTATCCGCCACACCACTCTTGCTAAACCTCAGCTATCTTCTTTAGAAGTAATTCACTTAAACACACTCATGGTATGAGGCAGGATGCTGTACGGTTTGGGTTGTAGTGAGGGAGAAACTTTCCCCGATTTGGTTTAACCATGAGAACTTGCCTGAAACCACAAGGGTGATGAATGTCCCCAGGAAAGCAGTTAAAACGCATTCATCTAAACCACCTATGTTCTTGCATATTAAAACAACAGGCATTTGCAATGCAATAGGTCTCGCATTATTAAAGTTTGAGCTAGTGGTGTTGCATTATTTAGCAATACCAATAGCTCAAACTTTAATAATGCGAGACCTATTGCATTGCAAATGCTTGTTCTTTTTGAAAGTATCCCATTTTCCTTTAAGGCAAACGGGCCGTATTTCAGAAAAAAACATTGCTACATTTAAAGGAAATCACAGATATGGTGGACTACTGACGCCGGCAAACCACCATCCTTGTGATTTGAAATTCCCAATGGGTCGCAAACCAAGACCTGCCTCATGAATATTAGTGACGTAGGTCATTTGAGACCCACTGGGAATCACAAAATGTGTTAAACAAACATTTGCACATTGCTATTAACAAATAGCGAATCAGAAACATTTGATACTTGGTAATCACAAACACTTGCCTTAGTACATCTGGCCCTAATATCCTGAGGCCATACAGGGCCTCTCTAACCTGTTGCTCTGACTTTAGTATCCAGCAAACCTCCTCCAGCAAAGAAGGACCTTGAAGCCAAATCCCAGGGAATCCAGGCACTTTTATTAAACAAAATGAATTAGGCATGCGCCGTTAATATCAGTCCCAACGCGTTTCAGCTTTACTTCCAAGCCTTGCTCACGGGAAAATAAAAGTTCCTGCTTCCAGAAATGACCATGGGCCCGATGTAGATAATCCCAGATTACCTATTCTTAAATACCGAATCATACCGATTCGGTATTTAAGAACAGGCAAATGGGATGTAGGTAGTTTTACCGAAAAAATTACTGAATCGGTAAGTTTCGGTAATTACCGAATCGGTATTTACCGATTCAGTAATTGCCATTCATTCCTATGGGACTGGAGGCCCATAGGAATGAATGGCAATTACCAAATCGGTAAATACCGATTCGGTAATTGGGGGAAACATTGAAGGGTGGCAGAGTGTCACTTTGACACCCTGTTGCACCTCTCAATTGTGTATGGGTGCACATGTTGCAGACATACATGCCCTAAGGGCATGTATGTCTGCAACATGGCACTGTTGGAAAAGCAAAAAAATTGCTTTATCAAGGGTTTTCGGGCCCGATGTAGGTAAATGGGTTTTTCCGATTTCAAAATACCGAGGCGGGCCGAATCGGTATTCTGAAATCGGAAAATGAGATGTAGGTGAAAAACACCGAAAAAATACCGAATCTTTCGGCATCGGTATTGTGATTCGATACGTACCGAATCGGCACGGACCGAATCGGAATGTACCGAATCGGCTACCACCGATTCGGAAATTACCGCTTCGGAGGTCGGAATACACCCCCATGGCCAAAATGCCCATAGGAATGCATTGAACAATCCGAATCGGTAAAATCCGAAACAGCCAATGAGGTGGATCCACCCTCCCCCACCCAAGCAGGGAGTGGCTACCCAGGCAGGTGCAGCTCATTAAGAACATTCTGGAGAGCCAGCCTGAGCTGAACACTCACAGTGAGCAGCAGTGGGAGCAGGAGGCAGAGAACTGTGGATAGCAAGATGGCAAGCACCAGTGAGAGCCAGAAGGGTGGCCAGAAGAGAAAGCCAAAGTTTAGTAGCACAGAGCTGCAGGTGTTGGTGGAGGAGGTGGTGAGGGTGCACAGGCAGCTCTTCGGGAGGCTGTCCCTCACTGTGCCGGACAGCACGAAGAGGAGGCTCTGGAGTGAGATAGGTGAGAAGGTCAACGCTGTAGGTGTCACCCCCAGGACCCTAGATGACCTTAAAAAACGATTCTACGACATCCGCAGCCTGACGAAACGCAAGATGGCTGAGCTGCAGAGGCAAGCTGGATTGACTGGTGGGGGCAGGAACCCGGCGCCACCCCTCACGGACCTGGAGGAACTGGTGTCCAGCACCATCGAGAGGGAGTGTGTGACAGGAATCGGGACCCTGGACAGCTCAGCCAGAGCTACAGCTACAGGTAAGAAGCATGCGCATCATGACACACCCTACCAGACACCTCCCCTTTAGACACAATGCACAGCCAAACCCCAGCCCAGTACTGCAATCAACATACATGAGTAAAGCATCATGGTAAATGTAGTCAGCAGAAGTTTCCAAAATATGGCAGTGCAGAACCACAAAATGGAAAACAGTGGAACACATTCAAAGGATATGCAAGGACATGTGCAATGCTTTAATTGTAGTGACTGTAATACATCGGCACTCAATTTACAAATGCTTCTTTATACCTAGAGGCACCATCAGGCGGAGGACCACAAGCTACTGATGCACCAGCACCAGCACCAACTACCAGTGCAGTGGCAGGGCCTAGCACAAGTCAGGCTGCCCTGGAGGAGGAGGATGAGGAGAACAACACCATTGGCCAGGGAGAAGAGGGAGACCTGGTAATTGACGACGCTTTCCTTCACTCCCCACAAATGTCAGGCACACCCCCATTGCTGTTCTCCCCTGAGAACTCTCCGACAACGGCCCACCCTGCACCTACCACACCTCCTGCCAGGAGTCTGGTTGTGGCTACACTCAACCCCATCCAGGGAGCTGCGGGTCAGGCCCCGGCCACCACCACACCCACACCAGTGGCACCCCAGCCCACACAGCAGGGCGGCAGCAGCAGTACCCGGAGGCGTGCCATTTCCAGCACTGCAGCGCCAGCACGGGAGGGCAGTGTCTTCCAGGGCCTTGAAGGCAGCATGGTCAAAATCCAACACCAGCAGGCAAAGTCCATCATGGCCTGCCAGCGCCAGCTCCGCCAGCACAACCTGCAGATGGGCGAGATGGTACAAGGGTTCAAGGCTTTTGTAGACACAAACAAGGAGGTTGCTGCAGGTCTTGGCAGGCTGACCACAGCCATAACACAGTTATGCGGAAGACTTGAGGAGCACGAGCACTCGCGCAGGCGGGATGCCCGCGTGCAAAACCGATCCATTAGCCGCCTTGCTGCTGCAACCGCGCAACTGTGTCAACGTTGTGCCAATATGGAGGCAAGTTTGACACAAAACACCGCCGAGGTCACCAGGGGAATGGCCCGCATCACAACAGCCATGGAGGCAATGATAATCTCCAACACTGCCGCCAATCCAGCCCTGGACCTGGGGGATGCTGGGGACAGCAGCAGCCGCAGCAGCCCGGCCAGCGCTGCGTCGGAGCCGCGCAGGAGCACCAGGCGCTCCGCAGAAGCCGCAGGACATGCGGAAGGGGGTGAGGCACACCCCAGTGGGGCTGCCAAGCGCTCCAAGAAGTAGGCTTGCCAGGGCGGGTGAGGCAACCCGGACCTTAGACATTTGTTTTCTTTATTTTTACATTTTATTTTGGTGCACATCAGTGCAGTAACGGTGTTGCAACATTATTAAAATTAGCTTTTCCCAACAACCATTTACCTGTCTGTGCATCTGTACTCACTCAGAAATAGTTTTCTGTAATCTCCTCACGTCTGTATCTGCCATCACTTGGCGTAGACACCCCAGCAGGCTGTGTTAGTGGCACAGCATCGTCGTCGTCACGGTCCTCGTAGTCAGACAACTCGACCTCAGTGCCCTTCTTCACCGCAAGGTTGTGCAACATTGCACAGACAGCTATGATCTTGCAGCAGGTGATGGGGGTATACTGCCTTGCGCCTCCACTCTTGTGCAGGCATCTGAATCTACTTTTCCAGATGCCAAAGGTCCGTTCAACTACATTCCTTGTGCTTTTGTGGGCCCGGTTATACCTCCTTTGGCTGGGTGTGGAGGGGTTGAGGTAGGGGGTGAGTATGAAAGAGCGGAGGGCATATGCACTGTCGCCTGGAAGGAAAAGGGGTAACATTACTCACATGCATACATGAATTACACTTTGCTACTTTGTGTTATGGGGGTCTGATGATGTGTCTCACCTAGGAGGTATCCTTCACCAAATTCGCCAGCCATCAGCCGTGCATAGATGCCGCTCTGTTGAAAAATGTAGGAGTCATGGGTACTCCCTGGAAATTTTGCTACCAGGTCTGTGATGGTGCACTTCGCATTGCAGATCACCTGAACGTTGATGGTGTGCGTAGACTTCCGATTGCGGTATATGTATTCTGTGTCAGCTGGGGGGCAAATCGGAATGTGCGTGCCATCTATGCAGCCAATGATTTGGGGAAATTGTGCCATCTGGTAGAAGTCAGCTTTAGTTTGTAGCAGTTCTGCGTGGGTTGCAGGGAAAGAGATGTATTGGTCCATCCTGTGTATCATGGCGTCAAGGAATGTGTGGAAGAACCTTGACAGGCTGCTCTGGGTCACCCCTCCTACCGCTGCAACTCCACTTTGATAGCTGCCAGACGCAAGCAGGTGTAAGCTGTATAGCACCTGGACGTGCGCTGGGATGGCGTGTGCCCTTGGGGTGGGGTGGTCCAACAGTGGTTTGAGGTCCCTGATGAGCTCCAGAATGGTGTCTGAGTCCAGCCTGTACCTCTATAGGATCTCTGCCTCTGTGAGCATGAACAGGGTGATCCTCTGTCTGTAGACCTGTTCCTCTCTTTGCCATTCCCTCTGTCCTTCCTGCTGTAGCCGTAGCCGCCTTGCAATGACATAAAAAGCTGCCATCCTGCAAGTTGCAATGCATTTTGGGTCTATTTTTATGGGTTGGAGTTGGTTACCACCTGATTGTAATCCATGGTAAATACCGAGTGAGAAATACCGATTTTGAGCCAAAATCGGTATTTCTGTGCTTCCCTACATCTCCCTATCTGTCCGAATCGGGAACTTTCCCGATCGGTGATTCTACCGATTCGGTAGGTTATCCGATTCGGCTTATGTCCGATTCGGTGTCACTGCCGAATCGGTACATGGACCGATTCGGATAATTTCCGAATCGGTGTCAGTACCGATTCGGAAAATGGACCGAATCGGATAATTTCCGATTCGGTGTCACTACCGAATCGGTACATGGACCGAATCGGATAATTTTCGATTCGGTGTCACTAACGATTCGGTACATGGACCGAATCGGTATTTTTTATCTGATTCGGTGTGTTACCGATTCGTTGCATTTCCGATTTTCGGTATGTACGTATCGGATTATTGTCAAATCGGTAGCCATTCCGATTCGGTATTTGTACCGATTAGGACGTTTTTCTTTGCCCTACATCTCGATGGCAGTATACCGATCGGTAAGGGCCGTAAATCGGTATTTTCGGCCGTTACCGATCGGTAACGGCCTACCTACATCGGGCCCTTCATTATTTACCACCAACTTCTAGTTGGTGGTAAATAACAAATCCTTAACTGAGGAATGCACTAACTTGAGTGCTTCCTACATCCTGGAATCGGTATTTTACCGAATCGGTATGGTAAGAATTCGGTATTTTACCGAATCCTGAAATTACAGATTCGGTAAAATACTAATCCTTAAGAAATGCAACCTACATCTGGAAAGCCCAATACCGGTCGGTAACGGCCGAAATTCGGTAATTTCGGCCGTTACCGACCGGTATTTGGCTACCTACATCGGGCCCCATGTGTTTTAAAGGCTCCTTAAGTATGCGTTCTGCGGAGTCTAAGTGTCATTTACATGCGCTTGCCCAGAGAACCTCAATCAGCCCATTTAATGTATTCTGCAAAATTGCAATTCCCTTTGTGCAAAAGGTGCATTTAAATATCAATTCTTATATGGCAGTTCCATGCACAAAAATTATTAAAGTTCAACAGATTGCAAGCATGCTAGGGGTTGAGGATAAAAAGCGTAACTTCCTTCACAAAGAATCCGTGAATCATATATTTATATGTATATACATATTGGGGATAATTTATGAGCCACTGCATCGCGTCACTTTTGCAATGCTGTTGCATCACTTTTTGTGATGCAATAGCAGCGTAAAATATGCACCATGTTGGGCCCTATCAACAAAGTGATGCATCTAGGCAGATGCGCTACTTCGTAAACCCCTGCGCCACATTAGACCTGCATCAGGTATAATGTATGCAGGTTGGGCGCTCCCACGCAAGTAAGCCTTGTTGATGTGGCGTACTGAAATCTATGAGAATTCACTGCACCACATCAAGGATGCCAATACATCAAATCCTTGCACCTGTATCATGGCAGGCGTAGGGGTGATGCAGTGCCATAGTCACAGGCCAACCCCATGCATTGCTGTAGTTGTGTCATTCTTACAATGCTACTCCAGCAATGTGTGGGTCAACAGATGCATCAGGATTTCTGACGCATCTGTCTTTCCTTGCGACATGGAGTGCTGTACATTAAATACGGCGCATCCATCGTGACGCAAGGAGGGCGCAGAGAAACTGGTGCATGGATACGTCAGTTTGTCATAAATGAGGCCCACTGATTTTTAGTACTAGAAATCACAGGCAGCAATAACAATACTTATCAATATCAGTCTCAGCGTCACATATTTAGTGAGGATTCCGAGGAGGTAGAGGCTGTGACTGTAAGTAACTTATGTTTCTATTCTCTTTGCGCTCATACCCTTCTCACTTGGCCCTTTGTGCATCCCCTCCATTTCCTCTTTTCCCAAGGCGTGAAGTCAAAATGTAGCTTTCTTGTCCTCGTGTTGCTGATCTCCAAGTGATGGACCACATTGTCTTCGAGTCTGCCAGGGTATGGTGCTGGATAGCGAAGGCTCGCCAATGGTTAGAGTTCAAGTTGTAGCCATCAGAGCCCAAAGCACTAAAGAGGGCAGGTAGCTACCGGGAAAAAGTGTGCTAACATGGGACACCCTTCTGCTGCTGTTTCCAGCAGGCATCTACTAAGATGAACCCCACACAGTTGGGGACACATTAGGGCCTCTGGCAGGAGCAGTCAGTAGAGTGGAGCTATGAGAGGTGTGGACTAAAATGGCTGAGAGGTGTCTACACAGTTTACTGTGACAGGTAAGACTTATTAACAAATCTGCCCTCTGCCACTTCTGATTGAGCACCTAGACACACCAGTACCTTCCAAGCTGGGAAATGAGGGAAGAGAGGGGGAATGTACCAAGTGGCAAATGAGCAGAAGGGGAGTACCAGTAGAATAGTGACAGAACCCATAGAGAAGACTATGAAAGTCTGGGCTTCAACAACCCTGACTAGTCCTACTCCCCGTAGGCCAGCTGTCTGTAATAACACAACCTGACCTAAAGCGTGCTGTAGGCTGGGTATATTATAATTAAGGCTTCCGGCTTTCCGTTTTTACGGATTTTTACAGATAAATACTGACAGAAAGCAATATGTTTTCTGTCTGCATTTATTTTTAAAAGTGGATAAATACAGAAAACTGGGCTTCTTTTAAGTGACACTCCGTGCTGTCTTTCAGCAATTATAGCCCAACAACTGAGTAGATGGACAGCATGGGAATTTAAAAAATAGGATGACATTTTTTAAATAATGGTATACGTCAACATATATTTGTGGTATAATACTAATATTTACCTGTGGGTGTATTGTTAAGTAATATTTGGCAGATTAAATAGCTAAAAACACTACAGACATCAAAGTATGACTGCGTGTCTGAGTTAAATAAATATGGAAATATACAGTTTACAACCTCATTTATCTGCAAAACACTAAATAAATATGGATAAATACAGAAAAAATACCCAGAAAATAAATATGTATAAATACAGACGGAAATGTTACAAAAATAAATACCATAAAACTGGGAGCCCTAATTATAATATGATCCAAGTATTAAGTGTTCCCAAAAGTCCTGTGTTCTTCGGTTGCATATGTGAAGTCCCAACCTATGGTCTCCAATGCTTTCCAAGGCAAACAATGCCATTCAAGATGTGTGCTCAGATTCCGGTAAGCTAGGCATTATACGGAATAATTCCTCAAGCAAGAGGCCTGCTTTGTTTGGGTACACAGCTGCTGTGGCCAGGTCTGTCCAGGTCTGGAAGAATGGTTAAGTACCTAGATAATGGAATTCTAACCCAAATTTAGTATTCAGTATTCAACAGCGAGAGCTATGGTTGTGAATTTTCACCTAGCGGCTCTTGATCGGGCTTCGCACCATGACCAATGTCTCTCCAATGGTCAGGCGAAGGCCTAGCACCAGTCTAGAATTATCACATAAATCTAGTAGGTGTGGGGTAAGTAAACCCTCATAAATTGCATAGAATTCTTCAGAGCTACCATCTGTATTCAAGGTCTTCGATATATTCTGGGATCTAACAGCATTTCCGATATCTGTGGACGTGAGAGGGCTTCGAGATTACACCTACTCCCAGGAGACAATGCAGTGGCATGGCTAAGGGGGTGCGGTCTGCCCCAGGCGGTACTTTTTTGGAGGTGGAGGCTAGCGTATGGTAAGTTTTAACTCCCTCGTCGTCTGTCACCTCACCCCCCACTCCTACCTGCATTGTTGTCACTGGGCGGCACACTCAGGGGGTGGCAAAAGCTCTAGCTATGCCACTGAGACAATTGTGGATGTTATGCATTTAGCAAGTTCTCAGAGTCTGGTGTGGGCGAAAGGGACGATTGAGAATAATAATCTATAAAGATCTCATTGCCTTCTTTTTGAACATATTTAATTTCAACATCATGCCCGAATAATGCAGCCACCCCTTTCCTGTCTGACCAAATGGGCCACCATATTGCGCGTTTATCACCCATTTCTTCAAACGTAGCTTTGTACTCATAGCAGTCTGTGGTATCTTACATGTTCATCTGGATCTTGGAACACTACGGTGTTCGAGATTCCAGTTGGGACAGTTTAGACCCAGGCTCGTTAAATGGACATATCTTGACCATCCTATTAAATAAGCCTTTAATACAATCAACTTGAGCATACAGCCTCTTCAACGTTACATTGGCGACAATCGAAAAAAGTACCTGAGGAGCCTGGAGTCCTGTGGCATGCAGATCGTGTTGCTTTTTCGTTCATGGAAAGCATTTTCAGCGTATTTGTTCCATCGTGTGGCCCGAGATATCAGCGTGAGAAGTCCAGTGTCGTGGTATGAAAACCTCATGTTGGGGACACACACGGTGAGAAAGTTATTCATTATTAAGCATTTTTTCTTTCTTTCGGAGATTGTCTGGTGTGCGCATGCGTTGGGATCAAAGCGCATGACGTCATAACATCGCTGCCATTTTGAATTGGGATGTAAGACGCAACGTTGCGGCCATTTTAAGCGACATTTCACCGGCAATATAGTTAAATTGAAGGGAAAAAGATCGTGTCAACTGGAAGGTGCAAAACAAAGTGCACATTGTGTTAAATACTTACTTGAAAACACTGAACAGTGCAAAACAAAGCGCATATTGTGTTAAATGCTTACTGTAGATACTAAACAGTGCATTTTATGTGTCAAATATTGTTGTGAGGAAGAGTCCGCACTTACCCGGAACATGCAGATGCGCCCGTGGGAACTACAACGCCCATGTTCGTCTCCCGTGTTTCCACAGGAGGATACCGGTCATCGGGTTGACCCGAAAGTCCAACCCCCATACCCCGGAAGGGAGAAAGCCGAGCCAATGAAAAGTGCGCTGGATCAGGACGCTAGAAAGAGAGAGGATGAGGAAGAAGGACGAGGTCGCAAGACGGTGCAGAACAGTGAAGACGCGGGACCCGGTGGTGAAGACGCGGGACCCGGTGGTGAAGAGGCAGGACCCGGTGGTGAAGACGCGGGACCCGGTGGTGAAGACGCGGGACCCGACTTGGAGAATTCCGAAAACCCGGACGACGGAGAGGAAAGCTGGTCGGAGGACTGGTGGTGTCCGGAGGAGGCTGAAAGGCGGCTGTAACTCGGAGGAGAGTTACGGCGGGGTCGGTGAGTGTAACCGGCTCAGGGTCATGGAGGGAGGGGGCGGGAGAAGATAACGGGAGGGTAGAGCACAACGGGGTATCACTGACTTTGTGTAAAATACTGTGTAATGCATTAAGGCAGACTAGAATATACGGGCAGATAGACAGGGTTCGCTACCTTAGGCACTTAAACTCCCCATCCCCACGTTTACGCTTCAAGAGTCCCTCTTCCCTAGGCCCTTAAAGTTACCGTCCCCACGTTCCTGTGCCAAGATAGGAAAAACTCAGTACCATCCTGTAACTGTGTTCTTCCCTGCAAAGTCACAACGGTGTGGTGAAGGGAAAAGAAACCCCATATGTGTAAAAGAGCTCCATTCTGACGGTACCCCTATATTGTTTGTTTCTATCCTTCTATGAGCCTCCGGAAAAACCAACCCGTCCAGAAGAACCAGAGGGCAAGAAAACAGCTTTGCAAGCATCAAGTTCATCCGGCTCATCCGGGAATCGTCAGAGGAAGAAGAAATTCAACCTTCCCAACCCTTTCCACTTCCCCCTACTATCAATAAATCCATTTCTAAACCCTTATTGCAGCCTCCACGCCTGTTTATCAAACCCGCACTCCCACAAGTGGTGTCAGAAGTGGGATTGAAAGGCGAAATGGAGGCTGCCCTCGCAAGAATGGCCGAAAATCAGGAGCACCTCAGCAAAGTCATGGAACGTTTTCTGACCGTTTTTGAGGAGGACCGAGGCAAGTTTCAACAGGCTATAGCTGGACAGGGACAAACTCATGAAGCTGCCAGTGGTAAACTTACAGAAGCCCTAGGTCAACAACGGGGACCTACCACCCTACCATTGGTAGTATTGCAACGTTACGTGGCTGGAGAAGACCCAGACTTTTTCTTTAGTAACTTTGAGTGAATGGCAAATGCAGCCTCATGACCCACCGAAAAATGGGGACAATACTTTATTGTCTGGTGATTTACAAGCAGCCTACCAGGCAGCCACCTTACAAGGGACTGTTCCTTACGCGGATATAAACAAATGTATCCTGGAAAGACTAGGAGTAGATGATGAGATTTATAGATTGAAATTAAGACAAATGAAGGAAGGCCCACAAGAAACTCATTGCGCCTTATATTTTAGAGTAAAGGACATGGCGAATCGTTGGTTAAAACCGGCTACCACTGACAAGGATGGGATCATGGCGAAAATATATTTAGAACAGTACTTAACGTCCCTACATCCTCCTATGCAACGGTGGGTTAGACAACAAGCCAACCTTACCCTGGAAACAGCCGTGGAGATAGCCAGTGCTTATAATAGAGCACAAGACTTTCAAAAAGGCAGGGAAGAAGTCACGGGGAAAACTGGTGGACATCTTCAAAATCGGCCTCCCGACCCCCAGTTGCTAAAAAAACAGAACCACTTACACTTGTTCCCAGTACTCCATTGCCCAGTAGCACGTTTGTACGACCAACTGTAAAAGGACCCCAATGTTTTCAGTGTGGAGGAATGGGGCACATAGCAAGGTTTTGTCCCCAAAAAGAAGAACCTATGGAGATAGGTATGGTTTGTAATTACTTCTGTTCAACCCAAGAAGACAAAAGACTGCCCCCATATAAGTGCACCGTTTCCATGAATGGACAACCTGTCACTGCTCTAACGGATACCGGATGCTTACACAGCGTAGTTAGACCCCAAGATCTGGGTAATAACATTGGTCCTATAGAAGGTATTATGGTCATCAAATGTGTGCATGGCGACATCAAACCATATCCAACTGCTCGGGTGCTGGTACAGCACCCCAAAGACTCGGGGACCTCCCTGACGGTGGGGCTAATACCTCGGTTACCCGAACAAGCCATTCTAGGAAATGATTATGCCAAATTACCTCAGCTGTTACAGGAGACTACTCTATCTGCGGAAGAATGGGTAACCTCCGCACCCTTCTATACAGAGCCTGAAAAAGCATAGCCAGCACCTAAAATCCAGAAAAGTCGCAGTCAGAGGAGGGCAGAAAAGGGTAGAGAGCCTCTGGTGGTGCCTGTAATTCCGGTAGAGAATCCCTGGGAATCGGATAGAAAATTCCATGCTGCCCAGCGGGAAGACCCTGTTCTTCAGGAAGCTTGGAACAAGGCATTTGATGAAGAAGATCCACTACATGTAGGTCCATATTTTTTTGTTAAAAACTGCCTTTTTATATAGAAAGAGCAATCCAGGTCAGAATGCCCAATTGTTAGTTCCAAATCCATTCTGAGAGAAAGTATTGTATCTCGCTCATAGCCATCTTTTGGGGGGACATTTTGGGACAGACAAGACAGAAAAAACTATCCTGGAGAATTTCTATTGGCTGGGAATATACCAACAGGTCAAAAGATATTGCAGGGAATGTCCGGTTTGTCAGAAACATAGCTACTATCAACCCCCAAGGGCACCATTACTACCCCTTCCCATCATAGATGAACCCTTCTCACGGGTTGGCATGGACATTATTGGACCCTTATTGCCGTATAGAAGTGGGTGTAGATACGTATTAGTTCTGGTGGATTATGCTACTCGATTCCCAGAAGCCATACCCCTACGCAGACCTGACACAACCAATATTGCAAAGGCTATGGTTAATGTTTTTTCCAGGGTGGGTTTCCCAAAAGAAATTCTAACCGACCAGGGAACTCCCTTTATTTCCAAAATGATGAAAGACATCTGTACCCAATTAGGAGTGAAACAAATCCGAACTTCAGCCTATCACCCTCAAACCGATGGGCTGGTTGAAAGATATAATGCCACCATTAAGACCACTTTAAAGAAATTGTTGGATCTGGAAGCCCGTAAGTGGGAGGACATCCTTCCCTTGGCACTTTTTGCCATTAGATGCAAAGAACAGAAGAGTACAGGGTATTCCCCTTTTGAATTACTATATGGACATAGGCCTCGTACTTTACTAGATATGGCCAAGGGACAGTGGGAAATGGAACAAAATTATACCAAACCACTACCCGAATATGTGTCAAACCTAAAAACTCACTTGAAACAAATTCGGAGTATGGTTAGGAATAACCTGGAGAATGCACAGGTCGCCCAGAAGAAACAGTACGATAAAGGGTCTAAACCTAGGTTCTTTCAGGTAGGAGATCTCGTGTTGCTTATGATGGCAACTTCAGACCATAAGTTATTGGGTCAATGGCAGGGTCCCTACAAAGTCATTCAACAGGTAACCCCAGTGACTTATAGGATAGAGATAGATTCACAGAAGAAGAAATCACAAATATATCATGTGAATTTACTAAAGAAATGGGAGGGACCTGTCCCTGTGTCAGTAAATAGCGCAGAACCCCAAATACCTCTATTTCAACAGTGCTTTGATCCTGAATTATCTGAGATGTTATCACTTGATCTGACAAAGGTTATACAACCGTTATCGATGGTGTTTTCCACTTCCCCTGGAAAAACCAATCTCATTGAACATGCCATCAGAACCCTTCCAGGTAAACGGGTGAGATTGAGACCATACCGTATACCAGAGTGTCGCCGACAGGTCATACGGGAAGAGGTAGAGAAGATGTTGCAGTTGGATGTCATAGAACCATCTAAAAGCGAATGGAACTCACCCATAGTGTTAGTTCTAAAACCGGATGGATCGGTGAGATTTTGTATTGACTTCAGGGAAGTAAACAAAATCTCTGAGTTTGATACCTATCCTCTTCCAAGAGTGGACGAAATGGTGGAAAGGATTGAAAAAGCTAAGTATATTAGCACATTAGACTTGTGTAAAGGATACTGGTAAATTCCTTTAAAGACAGAAGACAGAGAAAAGACAGCTTTCTCAACCCCGGATGGGTTATACCATTTCAAAATGCTACCCTTCGGCTTACATGGAGCCCCCGCAACGTTCCAGCGAGCCATGAATATGATACTCAAGCCCCATGAGAACTATGCTGGAGCTTACATTGACAATATCATAATATACAGTGATACCTGGGAACAGCATTTGACTCATCTTTCCCAAGTGGTAAAAACCCTAGGAGTTCATGGCTTAAGAATCAATCCCACCAAAAGTCATTTGGCAGCCCAAACAGTTAAGTACTTAGGGTACCTTTTAGGTGAAGGAGTCATACGACCACAAACATCCAAATTGTCTGCCATTTCCCAGATTCCTTTACCCAGGACAAAAAGAGACTTGAGAGCCTTCCTGGGTTTATTGGGATATTACCGAAGGTTTATCCCTGAATTTTCACAAACAGCAGCCCCCTTAACGGATCTGCTACAGAAAAACATACGAACGGAAGAGATCTTACAATCTCCTCCTGCTGAAGTAGTACGCTCCTTTGAATCCTTAAAAAACTCCCTAACCTCTGAATCAGTTCTGATCAGCCCTGATTATTCCCGTCCTTTTATTTTGCAAACCGATGCTTCAGACCTAGGATTAGGAGCTGTCTTATCCCAAGAAACACCTCAAGGAGAAAAGCCCATCTTGTATATAAGTCGTAAACTTTTCCTTCGGGAAAAAAATTATGCTACCATTGAAAAAGAGGCTCTTGCTATTAAATGGGCAATAGAATCTCTCCGGTACTATTTGGAAGGAAGAGAATTTGTCCTTTTTACAGACCATGCCCCGTTGGAGTGGCTAGCAAGGAATAAAGGCCACAACGAGAGAGTCCTGAGGTGGTTTCTTTCCTTACAACCGTACAGATTTCTTACTAGACACAGAAAAGGGAAAGACCAAGGGAACGCTGACTACTTGTCTAGATATCCTCAGAGTGGTTCCCCTAGAAGAAGGACAGCAAGGGAAAGGGGATGTGAGGAAGAGTCCGCACTTACCCGGAACATGCAGATGCGCCCGTGGGGACTACAACACCCATGTTCGTCTCCCGTGTTTCCACAGGAGGATACGGGTCATCGGGTTGACCCGGAAGTCCAACCCCCAAACCCCAGAAGGGAGAAAGCCAAGCCAATGAAAAGTGCGCTGGATCAGGATGCTAGAGAGAGAGAGGACGAGGAAGAAGGACGAGGTCGCAAGACGGTGCAGAACAGAGAAGACGCGGGACCTGGGAGTGAAGACGCGGGACCCGGTGATGAAGACGCGGGACCCGGTGGTGAAGACGCGGGACCCAACTTGGAGAATTTCGAAAACCCGGACGACGGAGAGGAAAGCTGGTCGGAGGACTGGTGGTGTCCGGAGGAGGCTGGAAGGCGGCCGTAACTCAGAGGAGAGTTACGGCGGGGTCGGTGAGTGTAACCGGCTCGGGGTCATGGAGGGAGGGGGTGGGAGAAGATAACGGGAGGGTCGAGCACACCGGGGTATCACTGACTTTGTGTAAAATACTGTGTAATGCATTAAGGCAGACTAGAATATATGGGCAGATACACAGGGTTCTCTACCTTAGGCACTTAAACTCCCCATCCCCACGTTCACGCTTCAAGAGTCCCTCTTCCCTAGGCACTTAAAGTTACCGTCCCCACGTTCCTGTGTCAAGATAAGAAAAACTCAGTACCATCCTGTAACTGTGTTCCTCCCTGCAAAGTCACAACGGTGTGGTGAAGGGAAAAGAAACCCCATATGTGTAAAAGAGCTCCATTCTGACGGTACCCCTATATTGTTTGTTTCTATCCTTCTATGAGCCTCCGGAAAAACCAACCCGGTCCAGAAGAACCAGAGGGCAAGAAAACAACTTTGCAAGCCTCAAGTTCATCCGGCTCATCCCGGGAATCGTCAGAGGATGATGAAATTCAACCTTCCCAACCCTTTCCACTTCCCCCTACTATCAATAAATCCATTTCTAAACCCTTATTGCAGCCTCCACGCCTGTTTATCAAACCCGCACTCCCACAATTGTGCAATCCAAACATTTAACAAATAGTTAATCACAAGAGGATCATATATTGTCTACAACTTTATCAAAACTGACAATAAAATTTAAGAGTGTTCACCATGATTTATATATTATACCACTATTGTTAACTACAACTTACAAGGTATAATTTCTTGTCATTATTCAACAATAAATTTTAAATTTCAATGGAGAATTTCAGTACTCCTGCGCCTTTTCTACCATCTCCTGGATAACCTATTTTGGAGTGGAAACGATGGAAGGAAGGATTTCTGGCTTATATTGAAGTCATTGGTGGAGAGGATTATGCACATAAACGAAAGTTATCTATCTTAAAACAGTGTTTAAGTGCAGAAGGAAGACATGTTTTAAGTCATCTGCCTCCTAGTAATAATCAAATATCATCGTCAGAAGATGACACGGATGTATTTGACGAAGCTATTAAGCAAATGGATAAGCGTTACATAAAAAACAATTAATGAAGTTGTGTCTCGTCATAAGTTTCTTAGTAGAGGACAATTAGTTAATGAATCTATTGATTCATTCATGAATGATTTAAGGATTTTGTCATCAAAATGCAATTACTCTACTTTTCACTATCAAATGCTACGAGATCAAATGATACAGAAGGTGGCTGATGTTAAGCTTTGAGAGAAATTGTTGGCCGCAGAGGATTTAACTTTAGACAAGGCTTTAGATATTGCTCATCGATTTGAAGATATGAAACTGGGTTTGAAAGTACTTGCTGAGCAAAAGATTTCAGAAGTGAATGCAATGAAAAAAAGCAATTCTGAAGAACCAAATTCCACCAAAGTAAAATATAAAAGTCAAGTTGTTCAAGATAAAAAGGATTATATATGTTTTAAATGTGGAATTCCTGGCCATTTGGCTAACGACGGAAAGTGTCCAGCTTTGGGACAAGTGTGTAGGTACTGTAAATTAAAAGGACACTACACCAGGATTGTCAGAAACAAAAACAAATTTAGGAATAGAAGTTTTGATCGCAAAGGTCAAAATGATGAAAATGTAAAAGAAGTCAGGAGTGATGTTGATGATGAGGAATATTTGTTGGCTGTCTATGAAGTTAATAGCAATGCTAAAGATGCACCATACTGTGCAGTGGTTATTGGTGGTAAAGATGTAACAATCATGGCTGATTCTGGTGCCAGACACACTTTCATTGGTGAAGAATTGTTAAAAGAATTTTCCGTCATTTCACTATCACCTCCTGATATTAGGTTAGTTGTGTATGGTAGGAAACCTATCGATGTTTTAGGATGTTTCACAACCACTTTAAGTTTCAAGGGCAAAACTATTTCATCAAAAGTGTATGTTGCAAAAGATGGTTCTTGTCTTCTGGGATGGCCTCAACAAAGAGATTTAATGATTACTCTAGATCCCAATCACCCTGATCAGGTGTTAGGGTATTCAGACTTAATATTGCATGGGGAGTCTCACCCGGAAGCGGAATGGGAAAGGAGATTTCCTAGTGTGTTTTCATTCTCAAAGTTCAAAGTTCAAAAAGTACTTTATTCGGTTAATAGACAATAACCATAAAGGCAACAACATGAAATTTCAAATTACACAGGGATATTTAAAAGAAAACGATTAAAATTCATCCAAACCAATTGCTTTCCGCAATTTAAAAACATATTTAAAAATACCTAAAAGTACTACCACAGTTAAAACAGTGTCCATTCTTTGTAGTTCTAAAAACGCTGGGCGACATCTATTTAAATTCATTGCTTTGAGGATTGGGATAATAAATTTCCTTCGTGGTAAAATATAAAATTTACAAAAAAATAAAACATGGATGTCAGATTGAGACGAAGATTCATCACATGGGCACATAGGCAAATCACGCGACCATGAATTAATTTCTGGGAAGGACAAAAGTCTAAAAACAATGTTTAATCTAAAACGGGTCAAGAGAAATCGATCATAGTTGGACATCGGCAGGGTTAAATACGGCTGTAAGTTATCACCAGTTAATAACAGTAAATGCGAGGTAACTGTCTTTTTCTTCACTTCCTCTTGCATTCTTTTCTCCTCGAGGTATTCCATACACAATTTTTTCAACAATTTTCTAGGTATGTCAACCATTGTGAGTGGATCATCATAATAATGTTGGCAATTGATTTCCATAAGGAAACCTTTAACATAATTTACCCATTTGAATCTACTCACATTTTCCAATTTTAAGACATCCCGCAACATAGCCCGGTTCACGGCACACTCATTTGTTGTCCATACCATACCCTATGCCACAAGAGAATGGGCTGCGTTCTAATTATATCTGAAATATGCGGTTGTCTAAGTTCAGTATGGCAGATATAAGTCGCTACACTTTCTGGTATTGTCAGAATATGCCTCAAGAATTTGTTTTCGGCTATTTGAATTGAATTTATGTTGCCCCAAAGACCCGAGCCATACAAAGCTACTGATGAACACGTGGCATTATAAATAGTTAGGATTTCTCTTATTGGTTTCTTACCCAACTTTTTAATAAAATTCTTTAAGTCCTTTATTGTTTTTGTGAACAAAAGAGTGCTAGCCTTTACAGCACTTGTCCAGGACCCAGTGTCATGGAACAAAATACCAAGGTAGGGGAAAGTGGAGGTGTTTTCCAGGGGAATATCATTTATGAACATTCTTTTCATTTGCCTCCTAGTTCGTGTACCACACTTCATGGAGAAGGTTTTACTGCAGTTAATTTTTAAATCCAAGCTCAACATGAACATATCAAAGGATGTTATCAAATTCTGTAGGGCCAAGGGGGTCCGGGCCATTAGGACTGCGTCATCCGCATACAAGAGTGCAGGGATACAGCTTTTGCCAACGCTGGGCATATCCCTGCACTCTTGCAACAGATGAAGCTCAAGTCCATTTATATAGACCAGAAATAAAAATGGAGCCAGGACACAGCCCTGGTATACCTCACATCCTACCCCGAATGATCTGGTACAATCACCCCCCTTTCCATAGCGAACCGTTGCTGTGGCCCCTGAATATAGTTCTCTTAGAAAGCAAATAATTGGATCTTCCGCGCCCAACCTTTTTAAAATTGCCCATAATTTACCATGGGACACACAGACGAATGCCGACGTAAGGTCGACAAACGTGAGGTACAAGCGTTCACCCTTTACCCTGGTGTATTTTTGGTAAACAATAAATAAATGTAAACCCTGTTCGACTGTTCCTATGCCGTTCTGAAATCCAAATCGCAAGTCACTTATTATCCTGTTATCCTCTGCCCAATTTTGAAGTCTGGCTAGGATGACTCTTCCAAGGATTTTTATAGAGGAGTCTAAAAGGGAGATTGGTCTATAACATGCACAATTTTGTCTATCTCCCTTCTTATATATTGGGACAATGACCGAGGTAAACCATGAAGGATTTAATCCCCTCGCTAACGTAGCATTAAAAAGCTGTACCAGCATGGAGCCCCAGATCTCAATGTTTGCTTTGTACAAGTCTGCTGGGATCCCATCAGGACCTGCAGCCTTTCCCCCTTTGTTGCTTTCAGAGCCATCATAACTTCTTCCAGAGTTGCCACAAGCTTCTGTGCCCCTACCCCTATATCGAACGATGTACTAGGACCTATAGTAGATCTTTCATCTTGGGATCTGTAAAGGTTGGAAAAATGTTCGACCCAGTCGTCCTCAGAGATCGCAATCTCTAAGCGCCTTGGTGTTATCATAAATAAAAGGGGCGTTTACGGCCCTCCAAAATACAGATGCATCTTTGGACTGTGATGCTGCGCATAGGACTTCCCAGGCCTCCCTTTTTATAACATTTTTCCTATTTTTTAAAGCCTCATTGTATATTTTCCTTAAACCTCTTATTTGTAAAGGGTCTTGTGGTGTCCTGTTAATGGCATGTTTCAGGTCGGTCAGTGCCCTTGTGCTTGCATTTGATATTTGATATTTGAGGGGGTATTTCTAAAGCGCAGCGTTCGCTCCGGAGGGAGCATCATGGCACTGAAAATCCTGAATGCCCGGTCAAAAAGGAGGCGCGAAGGAGGCTAGATGGCGGCTCTGGTCCAGTCGTCGGGGAGGTTAAAAATCCAAGTTTTAAGAAGTTTTCTGAAAGGCTTCTCTAGGGTCTGTTGTCTCAAGTGTTTAGGCATGCTGTTCCAAGCTTTGATGGCCAGGGAGCTTAAAGTTTTTCCACCTTTTGACTTCAAGTTGTACCTGGCGGAGGACATGAGATTGTCTTGGGCAGAACGAAGGGAGCGACTCGGGTTGTAGTGTGGGAAGCGTCTGGTTAAGTATTTAGGACCAGTGTTGTTAAAAGCCCGAAAGGCAACAGTAAGAATTTTGAAAAGTATTCTTTTATGGAGGGGTAGCCAATGCAGGGTTTTTAGGGCTGCAGAGATTGAGGATTTGCGGGGTAATTTTAGGACCAAGCGGGCAGCCGTGTGGAGGACGCTTTGGAGTTTGTTCAGAGTGGACTTTTTAGTCCCAGCCAGGAGGCCGTTACAGTAGTCAACGCGCGAGATTATGAGGGCTACTGTTACAGTTTTCCTGGCCTCAAGAGGGAGAAAGTCGAAGAACTTTCTGAGAGATTTAATTATACCGAAGCATCTGCCGGCAACAGTCCTGGCGTGTTGGTCGAATGATAGATCTGCGTCAAATAGTACACCAAGGTTTCTAGCTGTTGTGACGGTCTGGGGAGGGGCAACAGAGTTGTCCGGCCACCAGAGGGCAGGGCAGAAGGAGGTGTTCTTACCAATGGGGAGGATCTCTGTTTTGCTAGAGTTTCATCGGAGGTGGTTAGTGTCCATCCACTGGAAGACCACAGTTAAGCAGTTTTTAAGATTGAGCTCAGCTTTGTTTGAGTTGTCCTCTAGGGGTACGATCAACTGAGTATCATCGGCATACGAGGTGACAGGTATGCCGAATGATTCAATCAAGGCAAGGAGTGGAATGAGGTAAATATTAAAAAGAAGGGGACTCAGGATGGACCCTTGGGGTACTCCAGAGGAGACCTTTTTCTCCTTAGATAGAAAAGGGCCAAGGGCGACGGTTTGGGACCTGTCGCTGAGGAATTATCTTATCCATGATAGGGCTGTGTCTGAGATCCCTATGTCCATCAGTCTGTTGATCAAGATAGAGTGGGATATGGTGTCGAACGCTGCCGTGAGGTCGAGAATTATCAGAATGGCTTTCTTCCTCTGATCTTGCAGTGTTTTGATTGTGTCAGTCAGTTCGATCAGAGCTGTTTCAGTTGAGTGTTTAGGGCGGAAGCCGGATTGTTGAGGGTGGAGTATATTGTGGGTTTCCAGGTAGATTTTAAGTTCTTTATAAACTAACTGTTCAGTTATTTTTCCCAAAGCAGGGAGAAGGGTGATTGGGCGGAGATTGGTCAAGTCCACTGGGGATTTGTTAGCCTTCTTCATGAGTGGTTTGACAACACCCTTTTTCCATATGCGAGGGACAGATCCGGAGCTGAGTGACAAGTTGACTATGTCATTGATGGTAGGGTTCAACACATCTATGATTTGATGGAGAATCTTGGGGGGGCAGGGGTCGGAAGGGGAACCGGATTTGCATGATAGAATAGCTTCTCTGGTTTGGGCCAGAGTGACAGGGGTGAAGTTTTTGAGACTACCAACTGGAGAGTCAAGTTGGTCCGGACTAGGAGGCCCTAGAGGGGTTTGAGGAGGGGGAAAATTCCTTTGGATGGAGGCGATTTTTTCGTCGAAGTAATCTGAGATCTTGTCGCATAGATCTTGGGATGGGGGGATTTCGGGTTGGAGAGCTTTGGGCTGAGTAAAAGTTTTTACTATAGAGAACAATGTTTTTTGTTTCTGACTAGCTTCTTTGATGGCTTTTACGTAGAAGATTCTCTTGGCCGATTTAATGTTAGCGAGGTAGTTTTTCCTCTGTTGGATATAGGCGAGAAGGTCGTCATTGTCGTAAGTTCGGCGCCATTTACGCTCCGCTTTCCTGCAAAGTAGGTGAGTGGTAGCTAAGACAGGAGTGAACCAGGGGGCGTTGTTTTTTGTTTTCTTATGAGTTCTGCCGGGGCGATTGGTGGGGTTCCGGTTTTTAATTTCTTGTGTAATCCAGTAATGGAAGAGGGCAGCATCCCTTTCAATGTTACCAGATAGAGCGGGGAACTGGGATTGAAGGATGGGATTAAGAGTAAGGTTTTCCTGGACAGTTTTCCAGTTGACAGAGTAGTCACGATGAGGATTTGTTTTATTGATAGTTTGAGGGTGGCTATTTGTGATGTAGAATGGGATCAGACTATGATCTGTCCATATCTGGGGGAGAGGGGCAGGGTGGTGAGAGAAAGGAGGTTAGTGCAGACACCATCAAGGGTGTGTCCTAGTAGATGGGTGGGGGAAGTGACACTTTGTTGAAGATGGAAGATTTCAAGTGTCTGTAGAAAGTTATTAGTTTGTGAGTCAGATGAGGACTCAAGGTGCAGATTGAAGTCTCCTAGAAGAGTGAAGTGTGGATAACGAAGTAGGAAGTGTCCCAGAGAGTCGCTAAGGGAGTCAAGAAATTTGGAAGCATTACCGGGTGGGCGATAGATCAGACCACCTGAGAAGGAAAGGGATTGGCTGAGTTTGATGGAGAAGCCCATACCTTCTGTGTCAGTTAGGGGGTCTAAACTGAACGTATGACAGTTGAAGGTGCTTTTCAGGATAATTGCAACGCCTCCGCCTCTTCCTTTCGGTCTATCTTGTCTATGAAAGGAATAACCCTGGGGGAGGGCAATGGCTATATCTGGGTTGCTGTCTTCTGTGAGCCAGGTTTCTGTAATCAGGAGACAGTCCAGATCGGAGTCTATGATGAGGTCGTGAATATCTTGGCTATGTTTACACATAGACCGAGCGTTTATCAAACCACCTTTGAAGGGTGGCAGGGGGTCCTTGGGGAGGGGGAGGGGGGGGATGAATAGGCTGGGACGGTGGTGAGTGACCAGCGGCATTGAATGCAGCAAGCCGAGTCGGATACCTTTGACAGATCAAGTTTGCAAGAGCAGTCATGGTTACCTCGTAGAAGGTGGAGATCGCCAGAAAGGTACCTGGTAGGTGAGGAGATTAGGGCAGAGTTTCCTGCGCCTGTCGCGGTCTTGGCGCGGACGGGCGCAGACGGGCCTCCCTTAGGCGCTCCCGCTGCGCTCGTCCGCTGCGCCTCCTGTGCATGCACATTTCTAGCCGGGGGGGGAAGGGCGTGGCCTGAGAGGTGGGCGTGGTTTAGCGCCCACGCCAGGGCTAATGGCGGGCGCTAAAGGGAGATGAAATGCGCGACAGCGTTAATGTCGGCTGCGTGCAATTGACGAACCATCTCCTATTGCCTTTTGCCCGTTTCTTTGCCTCCACCCACAGACTATTTCTAATTGAGGATGCTTTGATGTTAAAGTGTTCTATTATCTGCTCACTGTCAGAGTGCTCCCCTAGGCAAATCGTGAAACCATCAGAACAATTTTCCAACAGTTTGCCTAAGAACTTCTCTGGGACCACCTTACCCCATTTAAGAGTATACCCATTTTGCCTCCCAAGAATCACATCTGTGGCTATACACGTAGTAGACCCATCATTATGCTGCTCACAAAATGGGTTTTCGATCTCCATTATTTGCGGCCGATGGTCACTCAATGGCAACTCAAAGGTCCTAAGCTTCTTAATTTTACGGCCATAAGTGTTTGAAGAAATAATGAAGTCAATAGTGGTCAGAGCTCCTCTGCCAATAAATGTTGAGACAAAAGGAGTTGGTTTTTGGGCAATTTCATTTACATATCCCAAGTCATAAGTGAACAGTATTTCATTTAGTAAATCCCCGATCATGGAGTGGTCAAAGTGTGTAAGGTTAATGTCCTGCTCTAACATTAAACCACATATGCCTTGTTTGCCCTTTTTACAAAGTGGACAATTAAAATCACCCCCCAAAAAAATTATTACTTCCCCTTCATTTTTATCTATTTCATGTTGTATATCCTCACTCAGCATCTTTAAAGTGGTTAGAGTTTCATTTTTCGGGATATTATTATAAAAATGTATGACAATAAAATAAGTTCCCTTCCTGCTATCTATCATTACTACCTGATAGTAGCTGGACTTTGACAAAAAGCGTACCTGCTCATACTTGAGCTGGTTTGAGAGGTACATGATTAGCCCGCCCTTTGCTCTCCCATGTGCGCCCCCCCACTGCCGGAGTAAAGAAACTTCTATAACCATTTATATGCACTGGGTCAATTGAACAAGTTTCTTGCAGGGCCAGAATATCAAGACCATTTATAATACTTTCCCAAGAGGGGTTTTTAATTTTCTGCCTAACACCTGCCATGTTCCAAAACAAAAGAGTGCAAGATTTCCTATTCTCAGACACTGCATACTCACACAAGGACGCATTACCCGAATCCTTGCTACGTGTCGGGGAACTAACTTCCCCACATTTTTCCCCCTTCTTTTGTTCAAGGTTGCTATTGATCTTACAGCCTTCCTCATTGTTGGGGACATTGGTCTCTACAGAGGTAATTTCAATTAGGTTAATGTCTACATTACCCTCCCACAGCCTTTGGTCTTCTAAGTTCCCCTTAATTTTATTAGGATTCTCCTGTATTCCTAGAGTATTATTGGGCAGAGTATCCTTTTTGCGTCAATCCACGAATTCAAGGCCCGAAAGTAAATCGAACCGATTGTGGGTTGGTATGTTAAAGGCAGTTAATGCATTACCTCTGTTACCCAACAGATAAGTGTTTTCATAGTGTGGACCTGGAATTGGAGGATGAGTAAGCCTAGGGTAGAAGTCAGTAAATCTCTGTGGTTGGGACGAAAACGATTTATTACGTCCATAGTGTTCAAATCCTGACCTTTTTACGGAGTGCCTTCCTAATGAGCATTCTTTTAAATAAGGGGCTGGTGTCTGCGGGTAAAAATGACTAAGGTAATGTGTGGAGATGGAATCACTGCCTCTTGCATCATACCAGTCCCCAATATGCCTCACAGCTCTATGATCTTTAAAATTTACAATGATTACATCCCCCTTCCTGTCTTTTGGTCGTGAACCAACCCAAATTGCATGCCTAACATTTAAAATTTCTCCATTAATGTGGGCAGGCAAAGGTCTATTGTTACACAACCAATATACAACTTTATTTCTTAAGGCTCGATGGTTTTAATACCTAAAGGGAGCTCAGGGACTCCTGCCATAATAATAGCATAAGGGGCAGCTTCTGGCGGTAGGTCTACTCTTCTGTGTGATTGACGATTTATGTTATGCAAGTCCTTCGTCCCATTATCCTTGTCAACCTTACTTTGAGGGAGTTCTACTTTTTTCACCGGATTCGTTTTGTCCCCCCTTTGATCGTCTTCCTTACATTCAGCTGGTACTTTAGGTGCAGGCTTATTCTCTAATGAAGAGGATGTCTGTGCTTTTTGGGGGGATTACAAGTTGGCTTTTTCCCTACATGGTTTGGTTTTATAGGGAGAGTAGGACAAGGAGGGTGTTGTTTACTTTGGTGGCATAATATTTACAGAATTTACTCCGGCATTTATACTGGTCAGTCCCTTTGCCAGGTCAGATAATAAAAGTGTGTTCCCTTCTACTGTTTTATCGATCAGGGCTAAATGCGTATTGATCATCCTTGTTCTCTCTAAGAGAGGCAAGATCAGTGATTTTACCAGGGTTTACATTTTTTCCAGAAAGCCACCCTCATCGTTAAAACAATATGGCCGATGGATTGATATTAAGGGAGCCCCGGGGGAGTTGGCTGCTGAACAGCATCTGACACTATCGAGGTCATACTCCTCTTTTGCATTTTGGCTTGGCGAGTCTTTAAAGGACCACCCCCTCTTTTTTTTGTTATTTTAATCTTAGGCGGTGTCCTCTGACTCGTGTTGGGGGGAGATGTAATAGATAATCTAGGAGAATTTGATAGACCATCATTGTCAGTACTGGTTTACTAACTCAGCAGAGATAAAACACTACTAGAACTGCCCAACTCTTCTCTTATATCCTCTGCATCCTCTATATCCGCCTGCCTAGTTTTTTCAACGATGTGATTTATAGGTAATGGCGAAGCCACAATCCCTATTTGCCCCAAAGAAGATCGCTTCCCCGTTATTAAGTCCAAAGAAAGACGCTTCTCCACGTCAGCGATTTCCTTTTCCAGCACATTAGAGACTCTCTTAAAGAACTGATCGATGGTTCCAGTCACCACCCCATTAGAAGTGGCAAGCGTGATATTATGATTTTTTTCCGCCCGTAAGGACATATTTAGTAGCAGTCTCGCTATTCCCCACTCTATGGCAACACTCAATTACTTCAAGGTACGGCGGCGTCGGGAGAGCGGATTCTCGAGCGTGGGGCAAAAACAACAAGAAAGAATCCCTTTAGTAGGCTCAGCAATGAGCAGTGACCACTCTTCCTTTGGGTTCCTTAAGGGGCCAAAAAGTCAGTGTAATAGTCAAATTGCAATGTACTCACAAAACAGGTTCACATGCCAGATGTAAGGGGGGTGGCCCGTCCCGTCCTTGCACGTTCTTGAACGGGTTAAACGGGCCCGCCCTTGGCCCGGGCTTGGCCCGGCATCCCGCTCGAGTCTCGCGACGCGGGGGCGGTGCGTGTCTTAAAACGCCTCCGGGCGCAGGGGTGACGCGATCAGGCTGCGCCGCCAGGAATGCCGGGAAACCGAATCCTCCACTCAGCGGCCGTAACTGTTGTAAATACGGGAGCGGGAGGACTCGTGAAGAAGAGCAGCAAGGTCCAGACCAAGGCGTGAGTAGAACTAGCCCCCAACTAAAGCTCCACAATACAAGGACAGAGCCTTTCATTCTCAAAATTGGGGCTTCTAAAGAAATTTGTTCATAAAATTATACTTAAACAAGATGCTGTACCCAAGGTGCATAAGGTTAGAAATGTCCCTTTACATTTAAGACAAACGGTGAAAAATGAACTTCAAAGATTGTGTGATCTTGATGTAATTGAGGAGATAGAATCCTCTGAGTGGTTGTCTCCAGTTGTAGTCGCACACAAACCGAATTGCAAAGTAAGATTGTGTGTCGATTTAAGAGATTTGAACTATAATGTGTGGGTTGACAGACATCCATTACCAAATATTGGTGAAATGTTCACGAAATTGAAAGGAGCATCCATATCTTCCACTCTTGATTTGTCTAACGCCTATCACCAGATAGCTTTACACAAAGATAATAAACACCTTACTTCATTCATTACCACTGAAGGGGCTTTTAGATATAAAAGAATGCCTTTTGGCTTAATTTCAGCATCATCAGTTTTTCAAAGGGTAATGCACAATTTGTTTAAGAATATTGAGAAATGGGAGGAGCCAAGCTCGACACCGTGATGGCCGCACGATAGCTCGGCTCCGCCGGCCTCCCTGCCCAAACTCGACTATCTTGCTATGTATCCTGTCCCAAAAGGAAAACAATTTACTCATGAAGTTCTGCTGACTCTTACCATTCATCCTGGTGGATCCGGCGCTCAGTGGATCCGCAGCGGCGTCCTCCGAAGAAGTGCGGCCTCCTCGGGAAGGAGACCGGGGCCTCGCTTTCAGCTAGTGGCTGGCGAGACAGTGTCGGCAGCGGCCTCGGGAGGAGGATTGGGGCCGACCGGAAGACGCCGATGTGCGAAGAGCCCGGAGGCAACTGAACGCGCCTGGGACAACCGTCCGGTGCTCCCGAGGTGGTGTGCAGCAAGTTGTGGGTGGGGGACGCCGTGCTGTTGGCTCCCCCCTTTGCTGCCTTGATCGGCCATTCCGGGCTTCACCGATCGGTGGAGGAGAGTGGCTCCGGCGGAGCGGTGGCGCAGGTGGATCCCCCTCTGTTGGCGGTTCTCATTCCTGCACCGTGGGTGCTGTCTGCATGCTTCAGGGGGATCCCGTGGGGGCCCTACAGGTGGCCAACCCCTGGAGTCAGTTACGAAGAGACGGCGCTGTATTCGTAAAATGGCGGCTGACACCAAATCCTGTAAAACGCCCCGGGATGCCGATTCCTTGCCTCTGCACTACAAGGAGGCCTGCACAGGTGAGCACGAACCCACGATCATTGACGTCCTGCAAGCTCTAAAGATTTGGCGACTGACCCTGGCCCAGGATTCCTGTGTACAAGACATTGCGGTGTCCGCCATTGCTCCCGGGTCGTCCCTTGGGGATGCGGATGGGCCTGAGGAGGCCGCTGATTGTTCCCCGCTTTTTGGTGGGGGTAGCGATGTTCCGATACGTAAGCGGGTGGAATTGCTGGTGGATATTGACACTGGTATATACGACTGCCATAACCAGCTTCTGCATTACCATCGACGGAGCAGGTCCCATGGGCTGCTTCCATTGTCCGTCAAGCGACTTCTCCACGGCCTTTCCTCACCGCCTTGTTTTATGCCCACTACATTGACGTACATCGTGGTGTTAGCAAAGAAAGAACTGGGGTGAGCCCGGTTCTTACTCCGGAGGACTATTACTCGGTGCACGTAGTTCAGGACTGCCACAAATTGTAATACTTTGTTAATTCCTTAATATACATTTATACCCGAAAACTTGTCAGCTTTGTTCTGGGTCACGCTAATGGTTTGTGCGGGCGGGGGGCGGGGGCCGGGCTCCCTGTTATATGATATCCTCCTTCCACCCTTTCTTTTTTTTTTTTTTCCTTTCTCTTTCCTTTCTCTTTCTTTTTCTCTATCTTGTCTCGTTCTATATTTCGGGTTCATAATTAGGGCGACAGGCACGCTGCTGGGGGGGGTAGGCCGTAGCCTTCTGCAGGGGTGCAGGGTGGGGTGGGTGGATTGGGGTCTGTTAGATAGTTATTTGTTTCTATGGCTCTTTTGTATCCTTTTCTTGGGTCCCCATGACTGTGCGTGATTCCCGCGGGGTAATTACCGGGGGGGAAGATTAGGTATTCTAGATAATATGGTATTTTCGGCTCTGTTTATCCTGACTTAGCTTCCCCGCCCTAAACATGTTTGCTATTTGAATTATTGATTGCCATTGCCACCGTGGGGCGGGCACAGTAACGTGGAGTCCCCCTTTTCCTTTTTTAGTATTTTTTATTTTTTATTTTCTGGGTCGGGTTGTATAATGATTGTAATTTTATCCGCCTCCCTTATGGTATTTGCTGATATAGGAGTACTGTTCTGAATGTCTCTGGGCACATGAGGTTGCGAGTGGACACTACCAATGAAGAACTGCAAGGGCATCTATGGCCCGCATGCTTTGGACTCCGATTAATGACTAATATGACGTAGTTGGTTTTGTTCCCTGCCATGTACACCAGGTCGCTTCTTATACAACTGATCCTTTAATTTTTTCTATATAAAAATTAACCTTCTCTGATCCTTTGTTGAGTGGTTCCCTTTAGTCAGCATCATGGACTCGCAGCGTTAGGATCTATTGTTTAACCACTCTGTGCCTTTAATTGACAATGGTGCTCTCCAGTTTGCTCCATGGCCGGCCTCCGGGTTGTAGGCCCGTATTTGTATGCATCCATTTACACAAATAAAGGTTTTCAAAAATTAAAAAAAAAAAAAAGAATATTGAGAATGTTTTATATTTTCAAGATGACATTTTAATTTTTGCTTCAAATACGTCTGAACACACTGATATTTTACACAAAGTTTTATGCATTTTATAAGATAATGGTCTAACACTTACCAAAGAAAAATACAAATTTTGTGTGTCATCTGTTGATTATCTTGGTCACTCTATTGACAAACATGTCATTTCTCCAAAACAAAATTTAATAAGGACCATTGAATCTGCTCCTGATCCTGAAAATAAAGATCAGCTCAGATCTTTTCTAGGTTTTCTGAATATTACGTAAAATGTATTCCATTATTTTCTGACAAAGCTGTATACATGAGAAATTTAATGAAAAAACATGTATC
The DNA here is from genome assembly GCF_964263255.1 of Lissotriton vulgaris. Lineage (NCBI taxonomy): Eukaryota > Metazoa > Chordata > Amphibia > Caudata > Salamandridae > Lissotriton > Lissotriton vulgaris. The sequence continues at coordinate 61,345,076 of NC_141687.1, forward strand.
ATTTTCATGGGACAACAATTGTACAAAAGAATTTAGAGATTTAAAAAAATGTATTGCATCTGCAACATTTGACACTGCCTATAAATCAATAATTGTATCAGATGCAAGTAATGTGGGGATTGGTGCGGTGTTGATGCAAGATCAAAAAGGTAATTTGGTCACCATTGGATTGCATCCAGACCACTAAGGGGTGCAGAATTTAAATACTCTACTTTGGCAAAAGAGACTCTTGCATGTTGGTGGGGGGTTGAATATTTTCGAAAGTATGTGTATGGCACTATTTCTAAAGTCAGATCTGATCACCAACCTTTAGTTGATTTATTCACAACAAAGGGATGTGGTAAGGCTACATCAAGAATTGCGAGATGGCAATATAAGTTGCAGGACTTTCATTTCAAAGTGGAATACATACCTGGGGTAAGAAATATCTTGGCAGATTGTCTGTCAAGATTACTGGTTCCTGATGACAATGTGGTTGAGAAGACATTGATTTGGAAAATGTCATTTCTATTTGTGAGGTGTCAAAAGGTTGTGTACAGGAAAAGGAATGGAAATTGTCATGTCAAAATGATTCTACCATCATAAAGGTTGTTGAATTTGTAAAGTCAACATGGCCCAGAAAAGCTGATTTATCAGAGGATTTGCTACCTTTCTTTCAGATTGCACATGAGTTTTCTTTAAAGATGAGGTGTTGGTTAGAGGTTTACAGTTAGTTGTACCATGTGATTTACAACAGTGTATTCTAGACATGGCTCATGAAGGTCATCCAGGAATGTCTAGCATGAAAAGAAAGGTTAGAAGTGAATTTTGGTGGCCAGCTAGAGACAAAGACTAGAGCGTAAGGTCAGAGATTGTCTGGAATGTTGTCTAAGTGACAAATCTCAGAAAATCATTGCTTATGAGCATGTTCCAATGTCTAGGCCATTTCGCGCTCTGCAATCTGTTTCATTGGATATTGCAGGTCCTATGTGTTTGAATAAAAGTGTAGTTGATGCCATCATACTCATTGATCAAATGTCACAGTGGCCTGAGGTAAAAATTGTCTCTAATATTACTTCTAAAGTGGTGATAAAATTTTTAAATGATGTTTTTGAAACAGAGGGTTTTCCTGAGTCAATCACAACTGATAATGGTGTACAATTTGTATCCATTACCATGTAAGATTTTCTGGAACGTCATGGAATTATTCATAAACGTGCTTCTGTGTATTATCCACAAAGCAACGGAATTGTGGAAAGATGGATTAGGGTATTTAAAGAAGGTTTACAGTTAGGGATGTCAAATGGAAAGGATTGCAAACAAACCATAAGTGAAGGTCTTTGGTGCTACAGAAATACTCCTAGGAGCATGGGTGATTTAACTCCTTTTGAAAAGATGAGAGGAAGAAAGTGTGTATCTAACATGAGTCATTTGTGGATGAGAGATTTGTTTATTGACAAGGATAATAAAAGGAATGGGTCTGTTCAGGATTCTCAAGATAAAACTTTTAAATTCAAGACTAGCTTTGTTAAGATGAATGATTGGGTTCGTTTTAAGAAGGGTAGATTTGTGAAATCAGGAGAATCTAAGTTTTCTGATCCATTGAAGGTTGTACGTGTTGGTCGACAGGTTGTGGAATTATCTGATGGTAATGTTTGGAGTTTATCCAAAATTGTTAGGATTCTGCAGTGGTTATGGCCTGTTGAAAAATGTAATAAATCTGTTAATCCTGAATTCTCCAAATCTGCCAATAGTAGTGGAAATTGGAGAAAGTTTACCAATACATTTTGTGAAACTCCACCTAACCACCAACATGTGCAAAGACCATGCCAACGTCCAGTGTGGTACCAAGACTATTTTGTCGACAATTGACAACATCAGTAAAATCTTAGCCTTCATTTGTCAAGAAACATTTTTGTTTAATAACTCAAATTTGTGTTTTGCCTTGTTGTTATATTTGTTTTAATTGTTTCTTTTAATCCATTTTGTGTAAATTGTTAACATTCTTTTCTATGAGTTTTATTGATAGTATATTTGTTAAAGTGTTTACAAAGGGGGATGTGTGGTATCTTACGTGTTCATCTGGAATCTGGAACACTACGGTGTTCGAAATTCCAGTTGGGACAGTTTAGACCCAGGCTCGTTAAATGGACATATCTTGACCATCCTATTAAATAAACCTTTAATACAATCAACTTGAGCGAGCAGCCTCTTCAACGTTACACAGTCCATGCAATGCAGCCTCCCCAGCTAGTGGGCGTGCTTCACTCTGTTAGCTAGTAAGGCTGCACCATCATTCCTCTCTCTAGTCTTCATACTTTATTCTCCACATTTGGTAGCTCCTTGTCTATCCACTTCAGTACGGTAAAGGTTGAGTCCCACACACCATTCCTATGCATGTGCCCCTTAGTACGACTTTAAAGACTTCCCACATTGCTAGAAAGTTATGTTATGTTATTTGGTTTTATAAAACGTGTGATTTCCCCGAAGAGTGTCCTAGTGCTGTAAGGGAAAACCATAAGAGGGATTAAATAGGCTCAGGAAAGCAAGGGTTTCACTTTTTTTCTACATCCCAAATGATTTTGTGTGGCTTTGCAATTCTGAGGCAAAGAGTTCCAAAATTTAGCTGCCAAGTGTGAAAACACTCTCCCACCTATTCTGGCCATCTTGGTGGTCAGCATAACAACAGCTTGGAAACTAAGAGAAAAGTATGAGGGGGGTGTCAGGCCTTGCGCATTTCGTTTAGACGAATGTGACCTTTACTATAGATGGCTTCATGAGTGAGGCATAGAGCCTTGAAGGAGGATTGCTTTCTGATCTGAACCCAATGAAGCTCTCTTAAATGAGATTTATTTTTATTTATTTTATTTTGAAAGTTTTATATAGCGCAAACATGACCACTGAGGGTATCAGAGTGCCTTACAAATTATGCAACAAAGGGTATAAACATACAAAACAGACTAGAATAATCGACAGAATCAAAATCTAAAATTGTTAAACAATCTCGTGAGGGAAAAGTAGACACAACAACAGGCAAAATCACAGTCTAGAATTGTCCGACCTAATCCTGAACCAGGTGGCTGAGCCAAAGACAACGGGTATGGACCCAGAATCCGATGCAGGAGCCATGCTAAGGCAGAAATTTCTTCATCAGGAGCACTTTGACCTCTTTTTTTAAGAAGACAGTAGAAGGTTTCACCCTGAATTTAGGGGGAAGGGAGTTGCAGATCCTCTGAGCCATCCTCGAGAAGGCTGGGGTACAGGTTGTTTTTTTCTTGAATTTTCGAGGTTTATGCAAAAGGGCGCTTCTGGAGGCTCTAGAACCACAAGAGAGTTCCAGTTTCTGTGCTAGGTACAGCAGGATCTTGAAGTGGATGGCTTTGTGAGCCATGCTTGCAATTTTTAACTGTATCAGAGCTTCATAAGGAAGCCAATTAAGTTTCAGGTGAATCCTTGACCTCCGGCCAAGGTCAGCACTCTCCCCAGCAGCTCTGCCTGATTGACGACTGTGCTTCAGCTGAGCCCTCCACCCATGCAGGATTCAAGCCAGCTGCCTGCACCTGCGCCGTAGGGCTCTCCCCTGATTCCACTTGCTCACTGGTACTCTTCTTGCTAATTGCTGTCTGCTCATTGTCTGCTCATTGATTCCGCCTGCTCACTGGTATTCTTTTTGTGTCATTTGCTGTCTGCTATTGTGCCCCTAGTGTTGCTCTGCCCCTGATTCCGCTTGTTCACTGTTTTTCATTGGTACTCGTTTTCGTTTTTATTTCACTGCCTGCTTTTTGTGTCCTGTTGTTGTCCTGCTTCTCCCCTGCTCCCGCCGCTGCTGCCACAGCAGCCACGCCCCGACCCAGGCGCTCCCGCCTCCCTGCCTCTGCTCCTCTCATCCACCCCTACATATGGCGACCACTACGCTGTTGCGCCGATTGCGTGCCAAAGGCGCTTCCAAGCACCAGACCCCCTGGCACCCGTGAGCACCACGACACCAGACGCCGCTACAACACCAATCACCTCCATGCACTCAACGCCGGCAGTTCAACTACCTGCTTCCAGGCCATCCGAGGCACACCCATGGACCCTTCACCTGCTGAAACTGCAGCTTCACCAGCCAGCGTACACCAGCACATCCTACCCCTCCCACCAGGGCAGGCCACAACCATCTCAGATGCATCCTGCTCAACTCCCGCTCCGTCCACAGGCACGCCACTGAACTCTGGGACCTACTCGACTCATCCTCCCCGGACATCGCTTTCTTGATGGAGACCTGGATGAACACCTCATCAGCACCCGACGTTGCTATAGCCATCCCGGATCGCAAGATCACCGAAGAGCAGCTTATCACCACCCTCGCCCGAGACCCACCAACCGACCACACCGACACAGCCGCCCGCAACCTCAGGCAATGGATCGATGACTACGCCAACACTCTTGCCCGATCAAGAAACCCTCAAACAGATGCACCAACATAAGGGCCATCTGGTTCACTGCCGACCTCCTGGCATCCAAGCAGACCTGCCGAAGACTCGGGAAGAAATGGCGCCACAAGCAAACACCGGACAACCACGCAGCCCTCAAAAACACCAGCCGCAGGCACCACCAGCTCATTCGTACCGCCAAAAGGACTTCCTTCAAGGAACGCATTGACAACAACACACACGACAGCAATGAGCTCTTCAACATCATGAAGGAACTCGCCAACCCCAGCTCCAGCTCCAACGACATCCCGCCATCACAAGACCTCTGCAACTCTCTAGCCACCTTCTTCCACTGCAAGATCATAGGCATCCACAACAGCTTCAACACTTAGAACCTCCGACAGCTGCCGACACCTCAGACCCACCGCCCCCCCAGTCACATCTGCACCCCAGTCGTCTCCTGACCTCCTAGAACCAGGTTAACAACAATGAAACCATCAAAACGATTAACACGAATCACTCCGGCTCACGTCAGACCCCTGCCCCAACCACAACTTCAACAAAGCGAGCCTCATCATCGCACCACAACTCCGAAAGATCTTCAACAGCTCATTCAAGACCGCCACATTCCGGGAAAGCTGGAAACATGCAGAGATCAACGCCCTACTCAAGAAACCCGTGGCAGACCCAAAGGACCTCAAGAACTTCCGACCCATCTCTCTGCTCCCGTTCCCGGCAAAAGTCATAGAGAAGATCGTCAACAGGCAACTGACCCGCTTCCTCAAAGAGAACAACACCTTGGACTCATCCCAGTCTGGATTCCACAGCAACCACAGCACCGAAACTGCCCTCATCGCCGCCACCAACGACATCAGGACCCTGCTGGATAGCGGCAAAACCACGGCCCTCATCCTCCTAGACCTCTCGGCTGCCTTCAACACCGTCTGCCGCCACACGGTGCGTACGCACCTCCACATCGTAGGAATCGGCGACAAAGCCCTGGAATAGATCATCTCCTTCCTCACCGACGGAACCCAAAGAGTCCACCTCCCCCCATTCCGATCCAAAGTCACCAGTATCACATGCAGCGTACCCCAAGGATCTTCCCTCAGCCCGACCCTCTTCAACGTTTAGATGTCACCGTTCACCAATATCGTCCGATCACACAATCTCAACATCATCTCATACGCCAACGACACCCAGCTTATCCTCTCCCTCACCAAAGACCCCTCCGCCGCCAAAACCAACTTCCAAGAAGGAATGACAGCAGTTGCAGAAGGGATGAGGAACAGTCGCCTGAAACTGAACTCGGACAAGACGGAGGTCCTCATCCTTGGCTTCACCCCTCGGCCTGGGATGACTCCTGGTGGCCGGCCTTGCTGGGAGCAGCGCCAACATCCACTGACCACGCACGCAACCTGGGGTTCATCCTGGACTAATCACTGTCAATGACCCAGCAAGTCAACGCCGTCTCCTCCTCCTGCTTAAACACCCTCCACATGCTTCACAAGATCTACAGATGGATCCCCACCAGAACCAGAAGGACGGTCACCCATGCCCTCGTCACCAGCAGGCTGGACTACGGCAACGCCCTCTACGCGGGAACTATGGCCAAACTCCAGAATTTATTTCATTATTTATTTATTGAAGTTTTGCATAGCGCTGGCTGGACCCGAGGGTATCAGAGCACTTCACAACAAATACAAATATGCAACCAAGGAAAATGAGGACACAAAACAAGACCCAAAACAAGACCAGGAGCACAAGCAGGAAAATAAAGTCAGTACAACAACATCTTGAGCGAAATACAGGATGGAGATCAGGAGCGAATCATCCGGCTCTGGGTTCAAAGAGAAAGCAGTCTTTCACAGTCAGGCGTGGGGTTCTCGTTACGAACCGGAGCGCTCAAGCAAGAGGGCTTTGAGTAGCGACTTGAATTGCGGGAAGGAGGCGGTCGCTCTGATATGGGGGGATGGAGTTCCAGATCCTGGGGGCATTACCCGCAAAGGATTTATTCGAGGCTTTGTGTTTCTGTGATTTCAGAGGGATGAGTAGCAGTGTGTTGGAGCTTCTGAGGTTCCTGGATTGACCGACCTTTTTGAGTTTGGTGGCCAGGTATTCTGGTTTGCCTGTATGCAGGGCTTTATGTGTGAGGCAAGCTGTGCGGAAGCTGGCTCGTTGGTCAATCGGGAGCCACTTCAGTTCCTTAAGTGCCGGAGAAATGTGCTCATATTTCTTTGTTCCTGTGACCATTCTTGCTGCTGCGTTGAGGGTGGAGATGAGAGGTCCCAGGTTCGATTAGGCTGTTCCAGTCAGCACTGCGATGCCATAGTCAATTCTTGAGAGCACCAGTGCCTGAGTGGCCTGTTTCAGGTCTTTAGGGGCGGAGGAAGGGTTTGATTTTGTGGAGGAGTTTCAAGTTCAGGAACGAGCTTTTGGAGGTTTTTGAGATGTGTTTTTTCATGTCCAGATTGGGATCGAGAGTGATCCCTAGGGATTTTGCGGAGTCTGTTGGCGCTAGAGAGACATTGAGGGCATTTACGGCTTTGAGCCATTCCACTATTTGGGGGTTTTCCTCTTGATTCGAAATGAGGAGTACTTCCGTTTTCTCTTCATTAAGTTTGAGGTGGTTGGCTGAGAGCCAGTGTTGGACCTCCATGAGTGTGCCGTTTAGTCTGTGAATGTCTGCGATCGATGTGGTTTCCAAATACAGTTGTGTGTCATCCGCATAGAGGTGGAAGGGAATGTTGGAGTTCCTTAGAAGTGAGGTGAGGGGTTCCATGTAGATGTTGAAGAGTTGCGGGGAGAGTACTGACCCTTGAGGAACTCCTCTGCTGATGGGTAGGGGGTCTGATTCGAAACTGTTGATCTTTATTCCTTGAGTGCGGTTGTTGAGAAAAGAGGAGAACCATTTTAAGACTGTCTTTTCAATGCCCGCTCTCTCCTGGAGGACATTGAGTAGCAGGGTATGATCCACTGTGTCGAATGCAGCTGATAAGTCAAGGAGGATGTGGAGGCTACATTGGTTGGAGTCGAGTGACATGTGCAGATTATCTAGGACATTTAGGATTGCGGATTCAGTGCTGCAGCCCTTTCTGAACCCTGATTGATGTGGGTCGAGTAGATTAGTGTTCTCTAGATGTTGGGCTAATTGTGCGAGCACACATCTTTCCAGAATTTTGGCTGGGAGCGGAAGGTTCGAGACCGGTCTGAAGTTGTTCATTTCCATGGGGTCAAGGCCAGGTTTTTTTAGAAGTGGTGTAACTTGTCCTAGTTTAAGGCAGTCAGGAATGGAGCCCTCGCTCAAGGAGCTGTTGATGATCTTGCCCCACGTTGGAGCTAGAGTGAGCTTCAGCTTCTTGGTCAGTCTTGAGGGAAGTTGATCGAGGGAGTGAGATGAGGGTTTAGCGGAGGCGATAAGATTGCTTATCATTTCATCCTGGACAGGCCGGAATGATGACCAGCGGATGGACGAGGTTACTGGTGGGTTATGGTTAGTTGCAGGACTCTGGGTTTCTGAGCAGGAGGAGGGCTTCGAGCTGAATGAACGATCAATTTTAGCGATTTTTTCATTGAAAAAGCTGGCAAAGTTGTCGCAATGGGTTTTGGACGCAGCCAGGTTGGCTGCCGCTGGAATGGAGGTTTGCTTCTTAATGATGTTGAAGAGTTCTTTGGGGCGGTTGTTGGCATTGTCTAACGCAGAACGGAAGAAGGATGACTTTTTGCTCTTGATAAGAATGTAGTAGGTTTTGCGTGCTGCCTTGAGTTGATCCCGATGGATGGAGGTGGGGTTGTTCCTTCAAATTCTTTCCAGGGATCTGAGGTGTCTTCTTTCCTCATTAATGTCAGTAGAGAACCACGACCTTGAGGGAATGTTTCTGTTTTTTTTTTCAGAGGTGCCAGTTGATCCAGGGTGAGCTCCAGGTTGGAATGATAGAGCGAGGTGAGTTCCGAGGTTGAGAGTGACTCCATCGTGTTCGGGAGGAGTGAGCTGAGCTCCTCTTCTAGCTTGTCTCGGGGACTCTGGATGTGTTCCTGACCCACTTAGGGGAAGCTTGAGTGGGTGGGAGGGAAAGGGCCGACTGGTTGATATGAAAGAGAATGATGTGGTGGTCTGACCAGTCTACCGGGATGATGTGATCAATCGAGACTGCATTTTTGTTCGCAATGATTGCATCCAGGGTCGCTCCTCTGTAATGCGTTTCCTCTGAGCAGTGTTGGATCATATCATTGTCTTCCAGAAGGGTGTTGAGAGATTGAATGAGCGGGTTATTGGTTTCGTTCCATCTTAGGTTGAGGTCACCCAGAATTAAGCTGTGGTCGCTGTTGAGTGCGGATTGAGTGATTAGATTTGTTGGAGTTGCCTGGGGGATGGTAAAGGAGATGGCATTGACGTGAACTATGGGTGAGAGATATGATGTTGACCGACAGGCATTCTAAGTAATTGTACAGGCAGGAGGGGATTTCAGAGATGGAGAGGTCACTTTTGTGGATAATTGCTATGCTGCCACCTTTGTGAATGGGCCTGCCTTTGCGGATAATTGAGAAACCGGGCGGCACCAGCATGTCCAGAATGGAGAGGGATAGGGTGTTTAGCCATGTTTCCGTGACGAAGGCTACATCCAGGTCATGAGAGAGGATGGATTCAGCTATTTCCGTTGCATGTTTGACTGCGGACCGGCTGTTGATAAGCATGCAGTTAATGGGGGGGTCATCTTTTAATTTCCCATTGTCAGGATTGGCTCTGGGTATGAAGGATAGATACATAGGGGGTCTGGTGGCTCTACGGGGGGGGGGCAGGTCCCTACACACTCCAGTGATGACTTGGATCAAGGAGGTGAGAGAAGAGTTCAAGAGTGGGACCTGGGCTGGCCTGTTCGGGGGGAGTTCGTAAGATGCGACGAGTGCGCTCACTTCCTGGGTGGAGAGGGAGGTTATCGTTCTTCTGGGATTGGCTGCTTGCGACTCAATCGTGACTTTAGTGAGAGGAGGCAGGGAACCTGTGGGGGGAATGGACCGGATGGAGGGCAGATAGACATTCCTAAGGAGAGGCGGAGGGATGTCCGGTGGTGCGGCAGGAGGGGAGGGCAGCTGGAGATTCTCTAGGGTGGATAAGGTTTCCTGCAGGCCAAGGATCAGGGTAGCGATCTGCGCTTCTATAAGGTCAAGGTGTTGCGTCGGCTCGGGTGAGGGGGAGAGGGAGAGGGGGTGGGCGGAGCAAATCCCTGGATGTGGGGGACTTTGGGGCGAGTTCCTACTGGGGGGGTTCATAAGAGGGGGGAACTGGATCTGGTTTGGAGTTTGGTTGTGGGAAGTCTAGCAAGGGCGGGGGTTGCGTCCCTTCGGGGGTAAAAGTTATCTTCCATGAGGGGGGCGGTGAGAACTAGAGGAGCGTGGGTTAGCGGGTTGTGCCTCTGTGTTGTCAGGTCTATAGATCGATTGTGGGAGGGCTAGAGAGTGAGGGGGGTTGTTGTCCAATTGGGGGTGAAAGTTTTCTTCATTTGCGGGGACAGAGAGAACTGGTGAGGTGGGGGTTCGCGGGGGGATGACTGAGAAACAGAGTTGTTGGGGGGTCAGGGAACTATAAGGGGGAGTCTGAGAGCTAGTGGTGCTACGGGAGCTAGGGAATGGGGGGTTGGGGGTCCTTTGGGGATGCGAGGGGGGCTGACTACTGGAAGTTTGGGGGCAATGGGTGGAGGACGGGGGTAGTGAGATAGGGGGCGCTGAGGCTGGTGAGGACACAGAGTTGGCAGAGTGGATATGCAAGGAAGGGTGGGGACGCTGAGGTGGATCACTAAGGGCGGGAGACTGAGAGCTAGGGGTGCTTCGGGTGCTAGGCAGAGGGTGGTTGGGAGTCCATTGGGGATGAGAGGGGGACTGGGTACTGGATGGTTGGGTGTGATGGGTGGAGGATGGGAATTGGGCTATAGGGGGAGCTAGGCCTGGAGGTGGCGTATGATTGGCGGCTTGATTAAGCAAAGTAGGGAGAGGACGCTGGTGTGGCGAAGATATGCTCCGAAGACTCGGAGTTTGTAAGGAGCCGCTAGGGGGGAGGGGGTCGGTTTGTGTGGGAAGTAAACAGTTGCCATCTTGAGTGTGGGGAAGAGAGAGTCGAAGTACTCTAGGTTCTCGTCTTTCCCCTGAATTAGAATGGTGCCATTCGCAAAAATGGAGATGGAGATGTCTCCGGTCAGGGATTGGTGGTTCAGAGGGGCAATTGTTAGTTTGCGGTTGCGTTCAGTGATGGTGGTTTTGGAGACTGGGAGGAATGAGTTAAAGATGGTGACCCATGCATCAGGTCTGTTGGTATGGAAAATGAAGTCCATTTTCCTCTGTCCTCTGGCTGCGCAGTGGTAAGTGTCAACAACTAGTGTTTCAGGGTGTTGCCTGATTAAATTCAGTTTGAAGCGTTTTTTGGCTTTGAAGGAGAGGCTGCGTGGGAATGTTATAGCGAAGGTGTTCTGCCCTCACAGAGATAGGTGGTTAAGAGAGGGGCAGAGATGCGTGTCCATTTGGGCGGCCAGGGGCATCTTAGCTGGACATGGGGGAGGCGAGACCTCTGGGGCAAGGAGGGGGGGGAGTAAGATGGAGGGGGGCTGGGTTGATTGAATCGTGGCGGAAGGTAAGGGGTGCCCACCCGGAGGGAGGGTTGGGCTGTACGACGCAGTATGCGCTAGGGAGTTGCGCACCGAGGATGTTCGCGTGGGGTGGGGTTGATTGCTCGCGTGGGGGTGGGGGAGGGCTATCCAGTGTGGGGGTGGGTAGCGCCGGGCTCCTAGGATGAACACTTAGGGTCTGATCAGGTCAACACTAGAGAAACCGGTGGACAGCCTGCCGCGGGTGGGCTGTAGCTAGCGGATATCGGGCGTGGCGGCTGTGAGAAGTTGGCCTGATATGTGATGTCCACTATTCTAGTGGGCACCCTGTATCAGTCTAAGCAACCCTTATGGTGATGGTTGTAAAGTCAACCTTATAGACCAGCTATCCTAGTGGTAGCGTGGACAAAGCAGTCTTAGGCTAAAGTCAAGAGGGCATGTGAAGCCAGCTATTTTACCATATGTAACCCCTTTAATACCAAATGAAAGGACAACACACAGCTCTTGGAAGATTAGGGTATCATATCTGGAAGGTATCCTTAAAGGATATGCCTCCACTAGGAGAGATCCACTTAGTTCTGCTCTCAGAGACATGATCTAGTGAGATGTGGTGTGTGCACCTACCTACACTAAGTGTTTCCTACTAAACCTCTCTAGGAGTTGCAGTCAGGTGTGCTAGACCCTTTGATCTACAACAACTAAGTTCAGTAGAACTTAAGTATTATAAGTCTAGTTATATGTACCTATGGTACCTAATGTGATCTTTCAAATGATATCTCAAAGATTACCAACCGCTGCACACCAATGTGAGAAGTTGGCCTGATATGTGATGTCCACTATTCTAGTGGGCACCCTGTATCAGTCCAAACAACCCTTATGGTGATGGTTGTAAAGTCAACCTTATAGACCAGCTGTCCTAGTGGTAGCATGGACAAAGCAGTCTTAGGCTAAACTCAAAAGGACATGTGAAGTCAGCTGTTTTACCATATGGAACCCCTTTAATACCAAATGAAAGGACACCACGCAGGTTATATATAAAATATATATGTATTTATTACTAACACAACCCTCTGAACTCTTTATGAGGTCAGAGGCACAAGCACATAACAAGATACTCAATTATCATACAATAAGTTGCACAAAATACAGTAGGGCCCTAGGGGCACGTGAAACCATATACAAAAAGAGTGGCATAAGGACCATGTCACGAACAAAGGATAGGCCTAGGGCCTAGGGAATCGCTGGGGCTACGCTGTACTACCTAAGGATAGGAAGCAGGAGACCCACGGGAGGCGTGTGCAGTGCCTTCACACACACGCGAGTTACCATAGAGTTAGAAAGGGAACAAAAGAAATGGAAACTAGTTCTTTTAGGGCACTTCCGGATGGACTAGGAGAAAGCTACTGAAAACTAGGACACTAGGATAGTCAATACCCACAGGAGCACCGGAGTACTCGCTTTACCTCACCCACAGGAAGCGGGTGCATAGGTGTCAAAGTGTGTCGGGTTTCGTCGCTGAATCCTATGGAGCCTTGAAGAAAGATGCTGCAGGCGACCAGGAGGGAAGTGTCCGGTTGGATCCAAGGGCGGATCGAGGATGAAGAGTACCTGAAAGCAGAGGGGACAGAGTCTGGGTCACTAGCCAGTGACCAGGAAGGAACCAGGCGATGTTGTGAAGCAATCAGGTGATGTTGTGAAGCTTGTCTCTGCAGCCACGTGGACCAGGAGGTGTTGACCACAACCAGGAGCTGGATATGGACTGTCCCACGAAGGCTCTCGCTGTCGGCGGTGTCAGCTTCCAAATTGGAGTCAACAAGCCTTGGCAACCCACGCAGTAATTGAAGATGGCTTCTTGATCAGACCAGCAAGGTCTGATGGGCTTCTCCTTTTCAGGGAAGCAGGGGCCAGCCTGGCGCAACCAGGCCAGTGGTGTAGATTTGAAGGTTCGTCGTCACAGAGGCCACTAGCCAACAGGCAAGCAACCAGACAGACGCGTCGAGCAGGAAAATGCAGAAGGGCCCCACGCAGAACTCGTGGAGTGTGGAGGGCTGATCTTCAGTGCAGTTGATGCTCGGGGCTGGGGCTTCTCAATCCCCAATGCACAACTTCGAGGGTGCCTCTGAAGCTGCACAAGTAACAAGGAGCAGGCTTTTCAAGATGGCCAGTCCCACGTCTCTCGTCGCCTCCATGGGTCTCAGCTTTGCATGGACTGTGGATTGGGGTCAAAGAAGTCTGGAAGTCTGGCTCCTGTCAGACTCTGTGCTCAGCCTCCTGCGGGAGCATCGACAAAGTAAACCGCAGATTGCTGGATGGTGCCTGTGGGTACAGGGTGGTCACTCCTTGACCACAAGGGAGATTCTTCAGTCTTCTATCTTCAAGTAGAACGTCGAAGGTCCAGAGTTTCATTTCAAGTTTCAGTTCAGGATAAATCTAAGGTCTCTTGACTCAGCTCCTACCTATATACTAATCTAAGGGGCTGGATTACCTGCTAGGTCCCTCCTAAGGGTGGGACCAGGGAAGGGGGTGGTTACACCCCTTGCCCTTTGTCCAGTTTCGCGCCAGAGCTGGGGCTGGAGTGCCCCAGCACCGGTTTGAACCGGACTACACATGGGACACCTTGTGTGCCCCAGGCAGTGCCTCATTTCATTCAGCCCTCCCTGCCCCAATACACTATGTCCTGTCTGGGGTGGTGCTAGCACCTCCCAAGACAGGAAACCTATTGTCCAAGCCTCCCTCGCTGGAAGGACTCCCAACAGCAGGAGGTCAGACTTGTGTCTGTGGCAGCAGCATCCATTTTGTGATGCTGAGGCTCTGGTTAACTTTAACCGGGATTAATAGGAACAACATTTCTTCTCCCTCTAGAAGGGTGGAATGCTACCCCTGTCGCCAGAACTGGCGAGGGGGTAGTTTTCCAAAGCATATGACACCTTACACGACATGTTTTCATAAAGTAAAACCAAATTTAGCATTCAACCGCGAGGATTATAATGCACTTAAGAGTATATGGTATGGCTATATCATAGAACAGCTATAAGGACATGGTTCCGAAAGCTGCAGACAGGCTCAGCTCATGCTAGAGCCTCATCGCACATAAAACCAAGCACTCTGCCTTCAGGATTGTTAAGGCCTGCCATAGGAGTGACTTATAGGTATATATGTGTCTATATATAATGGTAGGTATAGGAATACTATACCTAAGCAAAGGGTGATTACATGACCTTGCCCCAGCTGAGTGATCAGCCAGTTGTTTCAGTTTGGATGGCCAGCCAGGGGTGGCATAAGATATGCTGCAGCCCCTGGTAGGCATTGGGTGCACCTATGCCCTGGGTGCCTATGGTACACTGTACAGGGACTCATAAGAGTGACCCATTTCCCAATTGGTGATGTACCTAAAGTACATGGTATGAATTTAGAGAGAGAACAGCTGGGCTGTGGGTCTGATTAGCAGGCCCCCAGCCACATTAAAGTCGAAAACCAGTGAAGCAAAAAGCAAAAAAGTGGGGTGACCATAGGAAAGCAGACCCTACTCTCCTACAGCGGCGAGTTAGGTAAGGGACAGGTGGCCCTAGGAGAGTGAAGCCGGATGGATGTAGTATTGGTCAGCTTAGTCAGTAGCGGTCAGAGTTGCCGCCCCTTAAGTGTGAGGTGAGATAGGCTCTAGGTGGTCAGCGTTAACTAGAGGAGGGTAATCTTCTGAAATTTAGGGTGAGAGGCGCTGTTATTTAGGGTCCCCCGATGTCCCTGAGCTAGGAGAAATTGATACATTGAGGTTGGGGCATTTCTATCTGAAATCGGTCATAGTAAATCCGGTTTCCCTGCTCATTAGCTGACCAGCATGATCTTAGCTCGCAAGAGCTGCAGTCTTGAAACAGGCAGCTCACGTAGTCTTATAAGGGCAGAGCAAGTCCGAGTACCCTGCTCAATTAAAGACTTAAACGCATATAGAACACCTCTGCATGCCTCAAACTCGATATCCCCCGCCACAGCCACATCACTGCCCACCTGAGGGACCTGCACTGGCTCCCTGTCAACAAGAGGATCACCTTCAAGCTCCTCACCCAAGCTCACAAAGTTTTCCACAACACCAGACCAGCATACCTCAACAAACGACTCACCTTCTACACCCCGAACTGCCAGCTTCGCTCCGTTGACCTCGCCTTTGCCACAGTTCCACGCATCCACCGAACAACCAGCGGCAGCAGATCCTTCTCCCACGTTGCCGCCAAGACATGGAACACCCTCCCCACCCACCTGCGACAGACCCAGGACCTTCTAACGTTCAGGAGACTTCTCAAGACCTGGTTGTTCGAACAGTAGCTTCCCCCCCCCCACCTCCTAGCGCCTTGAGACCCTCATGGGTGAGTAGCGCGCTCTACAAATGATTGATTGATTTATTCCCGCAAGTCCGGAGAGATGTGGTGGTATTTCTTTGTACCAGTTAAAAGCCTAGCAGCAGAATTGAGGGTAGCCCTAAGAGAAGCCGTTATCACTCTAGGCAGGCCACAAAGTGTTGCACTACCATAGTGCAGCTTTGAGATCACTAATGCGTGTACTGCAACCTTGAGGTCATGAGCAGGGAGGAAGGGTTTGTGTTTCCTATGTAAACTGATTTGAAAGTTCGCTCCTTTGGTGAGGGAAATGATGTGCTTCTGCATACTCAGGCTTTTTTCAAGAATGATACCCAGAGATGATGCCGAGTCCATGAGGTGTGGACCGCAGTTAAGAGCAGTCAGCTGATTCAACCATTGTTCCATGACAAGGGATTGGTTGTGGGGTGAGCATTTTGCTTCAGGTGATTGCGTGTCAGCCAGCTTTGTATTTCCAGCAGGACTGAGTTGAGGGACTGGATGTCTTCGGGGGAGGTGATCTTCAGGTATGATTGGGTATCATCCGCATACATATGAAAGCAAATGCTGGATGATTTTAAAATGTCTGTCAGAGGCTCCATGAACAGGTTAAAGAGCGTGGGAGACAATGCTGAACCTTGTGGAACACCCAAGGTGACTGGTGCGGGGAGGGACAAGTTTGCTCCACCTTAAAACATTGGGATGTGTTCTGAAGGAACGGAGAGAACCAGCTTAAAACCAGCCCGGACAGCCCCATCCTGTGTTCAATTAGGTGATCATGTTTGACAGTGTAAAATGCTGACGAAAGGTCGAGAAGGATCAGTATACACGACTCTTTGTGATCCAGCTTTCTAAGCGCATCATCCACGATGTGCCTTTGCGCCGACTCTGTGCTATTACCTGGGCGAAAACCAGATTCAGATGAATAGAAGGAGTTAAAGTATAAGATGGGCTGCAGAGTTTGGAATCTCCTGTATTCTGTGGAAAAGGTATTCAGCCAGACCAAAATACTGCAGATTTCCATAAGAGAGACCGGATGTGATCAATGAATGTAGATGTTTTCCTAGCCTAAGTGGGTTGAAGCATCTGAAGGATGGAAAAACAAGTTCCAGTTAGTGCGTTTAGAGAAAGAATGATCATTATCAAACCAGGTACCCAGACTTTTGGCAAAAGAGCAACTTTAGGGGAGAGTACTGAGTTCTGCAGGCCACCAAGCAGGTGACCAGGAGATGGACTATTGACCAACAAGTAGAACCTCAGTCTTACCACTGTTTAGTTTCAAACAATTCTTTTGCAACCAGCTCGCCACTGCCTGCATACAAGAGCGTGCCTTACTTTATGTTTGGCTGAAGTAGTTGGAAAATGAAAGATAACTTGTGTATCACCTGCATATGACACCACGAAGCCAAAGGACTGAACAAGGAAAGAAAGCAAGTGAATGTAAATGCTGAAAAGGGTAGAAGTAAGTGTCGACCTCTGTGGGACACCACAAGAAGTTTGTAGGTCTAGTTTATCAAAAGGAGGAGGAGTACCTAATAGCAGATAGACAGAAAAGAGCCAATCCAGTCGAGGCCATGTTTACAGACCCCGTTGTTGAACAGGCTGCACAGAAGAGAGAGTAATATGAAAGCCAGTATTGAATACTGCAAAGAGATCCCATAAAATCAAAGTGGCATTTTGGCCTCGATCAAGAAGCATTTGAAGAGTATCGAAGGCTGCTACAAGAGCAGAATCTGTACTGAGCAGAAGTTGGAAACCCAATTTGGGTGGGTTGAGTAGAGAGTTATTTGGCAGAAAGGCCAAAAGTTTCTAATTGATGTTTTTTTCTCCCAAACATTTGTCTGGAAATGGCAAGAGAGATGGGACCATTGACCCCTTATTTTTTTGTTAACTTTGTTTTATTGAGTTTTAGACAATAAAGAAAACACAGTACGAACTTGATACAATGTTGTATATGTTTAAGGACCTCCCTCCCAACTCTGCCCACCCACCTAGCAGCTTCATGAAGGAATGCTAGAGTCCGTCTGTGCAGCAAATGTCCAATGCTCCCTGACAGGGCAAAGGCCTTTGCCAGGAACCCCCAAAATAAACTCAGTTTGACAAAAGGAACTAAAACCCAACAACACCCTCTCCCCTCAACCAACCCTCTCCCGGAACCGGTATGTCTAGGTGATTACAAGTATAGGCGGAGCGCCCTATAAGGTTGAAACGCTCAGACCCCAGGAGTGTCTTCTGAAGACGGAGGACCCGTAAGTCTCAGGAGGCGGTGACATTTCGGGCACCTGACTTCATGAAATTCCGCCGCCAGTAGTACCAACAGCGGTTGCCAAGTAGTAGGAAACGAGGAGAGGGATTGGGCGAGGGAAGCCTGAATGCGCTCCATGCCCACTATATACCATAATTTGTGGAGCCACCCTGTGTGTGTCGGCCGAGTCTGTGTACCCCAGAGCGACAGAATGTTTAGCACAGCAGCCCCCATGGCTAGTCCCATCTGTTTTCCCCAAACTGATTTCAGAGGGAATGTAAGTTTATTGGGAAGTCCTAAGAGTGTGTAAGCTGGGAATCTAGGGATTTCCATGTCAAAGTGTGTATGAATGTCATTAAGAACCTCTGTCCAGAACCCCTCCACTTCCGAGCACCCCCATAGCAGATGAGTTAGTGTCCCCTCCTTGCCACAACCCCTCCCGCACTACGGTCTGGATTACCCCTATGTAGTCGGACCGGGGTTAAATACCAATAAGTTGCTACTTTGACTGCTGCTTCCATACTCTCCGTATTCCTTGCAGTATGGTTTGTTCTATAGTATACAGCCTGCCATTCTTGATCCGAAAGGACTCTGCCCAGTTCCCCCTCCCATCGTTTCTGACCAGTGGATCGCAGCTTAGGAGTTGACGGGCCTATCAAGGGGTTAGAGCTCTTAAATCAGCTTCCGGTCTGTTCCTTTGGTAACAAGCCACTTTTCGTAGATCGTCAATTTCCTGCCCACAAGGGGACGTACCTCTGGGTGCATCAGCCAATGTCTGAGTTGAAAATATTAGTATCTCTTCGTATTGGGGAGATCATAGAACTCTGAGCTGTCTGAGAATCTGAGAAAACCATCTAGATCAAATAGGTGGCCTGCGGACTTGCACGCCGAGACGCGCCATGGGGAGAAAGTGTGCCTGTCCATCCCAGGTTCAAATTCCGGGTTGTTAAATAGTGGCATCAGCGGGGAAGGGAACGAGATGAGCCCTCTCTTACTCGCAACCGCGTCCCATACTCTCATAGTTGTATGGGTAACAGGTGATCTATAAAGATACTTCGGCCTGTCTGTTCGCTTCAGGAAGGGTATCTTCCATAGAGCGGTTTGAGCTATCGCCCTGTCCTGGAAGAGCCATCTCTTCTCTGATTCAGGCCGGCTCCACTCAACTAAGTACCGGAGTTGTTTTGCCTGATAGTAGCGTAAGATATTAGGGATCCCTAATCCCCCTCACCTGGAGGCCGATTAGACAAGTCCCTGCACATCCGCGGCCTCTTCCCTGTCCATATGAATGTTGAATGGCGTCTTGTAGCCTTCGAAGTGTTCCCAGGGGAGGTCCAACGGGTATAGTTCGGAAAACGTATAGTATTTTAGGTAATAAGACCCCTTGTTTTTGAAAAAGTAGTCTGTAATTACGTCTATGTTTGTGCACCTGAATTCCAAATCTAGGAGGGCCTGTGGCTACAATTTCCTTGTCAATACACTAGCAGGTTTCTGATCCCAAGTCAAGGAGAGCAATAACAAGGAGTGGTCCGACAACGTTTTTTCTAGGTATTCTGTATTAAAGGTCACACCAGCAATATGCGCTGATAACTAGTGAGTAAATCATACATAATAAGGAATAATATAAATATTCCCATCATAGAGGTTTTTATTTTGTGGACTTGAGGTAATTCAACATGCCTCAATTTTCTATTCACCTTAATGTGATTATCTAAGTAAAAACTTCATATGACCCACACTTTAAAGTCAAGAGGGTGACAGGTATACATATACCACTGAAAAGATACTTTCTGTGAGGACCTTTGGACAACTCCCCATGGTTTAGTAAAATACACTACACGCATTCCTAAGATGGGCATAGTGCATACAACTTTAGAGCCACGCTTCAGCACCCACATCTAAGTGGGTCATTCACCACTTATAAATGTCTTTGTTACATACAATTTGTGAGTACCACTATATTGCAACTATTCAACAGGAGCACGTGGCCAGATATCCTCTAGAGGACAATTTATCAACAGCACCAGCTTTATCCTTTCTCACAGATGTTTTTGCAGCACGCTTTTTACTTTAAGCCACTCTCTACTTTCAATGATACTTCCTTAGCCTACATCAGGTGTGCTCAGCCTTAACCTTGTTTAACTTGAAGATCTACTTCCACTCCAAACTTTAGCAATTCATAAACAGTGTTCCACATAACTTTCAACATGCACTACTACAATAGCCTCCAAGGCCTACCGTACTTCCAGGCAAAGGATCCCCATGTCTACAATGAGTGATTCTATGGTGGGAATGAGTATATTGTTTATCAGTGATATCATCACTGATTTCAGATGTTATCAGTGATGTCATCAATGACATACTTTAACAGGTCATGAGTGATGCGCGGTCAAAAGCAATGAATGACAGGGGCACAAATAAAAGTTAACGCAGTGAACTATAACTAGGGAATGTCAGTGTTTTTTTTAATTTTATCTGAGTTGAAAAAACTTTTATTTGGGAAGTTTCATGAAGATTCGTCAAGCGACGTCAAAGTTATGAGCAAAACAAAAAACTCTCTTCTTATGGAAACTGGGAACTAATTTATAACTACACAGCAGCAACCACTACTGTGTAATGTATTGGCCTTCCAATATAGCCTCTCATGAAGGGTTGACTGCAGGGCATGGCCAGAGGTCAGGCCCTGTGGGCCGCCCGCTCTCACCTTACCCCAATGTACACAGTCAAAAGTTGTGCTCAGCTTGGGAGTCGGGTAAATATGATTAAAAAAACTGGAAGAGCACTGAAAAAAACAAAGGTAAAGAAACGTTATAGTTAGGTATAGTAATGAGATTTATGCTACATAAAAAAAATCATACATTAACTGAAATAAAAGTTAAAATGATGTTACAGTTAGGGCAAGTAATAAGATTTTAGCTTATGTTTTAAAAAGGAATTCACTAAGAAAAGCCAAAAGATAAAGTGGTGTTATAATTAGGTCTTGTAATAATATGAAAACTAAGCTTTAAAAAAAAAAACAACACTGAAATTCACCAGTTACACTTTACTGAGCTCATTTGAACTTGCGCCTCCAATGTGCACTGCTTGTGACCTCCCAGTTTACATCTCGCTTAACATGTGAAAGGACATCATTGATGGGGCGGGCAGAAAGACCACCAGGCACCAGGGAATTTGAAATGCAGTTGAACAAATGGGGGAGAAGCACCCCGGCATTTGGCCATGCCCTACTCTCAAAAGGGGCAATAGAGTCTTTCTGCCCCCTTGCTGGGTGCTAGACTAGACATGTTCCCCAAATGCGGGTTTGCACCTAATCCGCTCCTTCATGGGTGGAAAGCCCAATAGCCGCCAGGGAAAAAAATATCTATAGAAGAAGAGGGTGGGGGCTTCTGTCCAGATCTCGGGCAGTGCCCCCACATAAGAACGAGCCAAACTTCTTACTTCCGCAGCCCCACTTGCCCATTGTTTGAGGTTTTACTACAATTCTACCATTGAGGGGCGTGGCAAACATCCCACTATACACCAGGAATATACTATTTTTACTTTAGCAAAAAAGGAATATAAGGTGTGGGTGGGTCAATTCCACAACCCGTTGGCTCTACAGTCTTTCACCCTCATCCCCATGGTAAAGCAACAGGAAATTTGGATTGTTTAGACATACTTTTGATATTTGGACTGTCAGAGCGGCAGTGAATTCAACTGCACCCAATGCAGCCTACTAAGCCCATACACTCAGTACTACCGCTAAACAGCAGAACGAATCAGACAGATTAATACGTCTACAAAAAAAGCATGTACGAACAGAGTTACATGGACATTTTCTCCTAAGGCACCTTAAAGGTGGTACTATCCCCTGGGGCTTACAGGTTAAAAATGTCCCTGTGATATTTGTTGAGGATACGCAATACAAGAAAGGTTTTAGCTTTATTAATACAAAGTGCAGCAGGGACCTCATGGTCCACACCATAGAAACTGCACAGAGATTGTGCTTACAGGAAGAAAAAGAAATTGAGGAATTAATTGAGACGATTAAGACCAGTCCGGTCGTGACGGACGCCAAGGCACTATTGGAAAAAATTGACAAAGAAATTAGGACCTTTAAAGATAACACCATTAATGACAAAACTTTTAAATATGAGAGAGACGTCAAGTCATTCAAAATTGAGCAGGTGTATCCTTTCTTGAAGGAGGATTATTATACCCAACAAGAGTCTCGCAGAGCGCTATCTACTTACCAAGGTCGGTCAAGAAATAGGTTCACAACGTTCTCAAAAACTTCCTCTTCCGACTCATCAGGCTCAGACAACCGCAATCCAACTAAGAAACAGGTGTCTTTTTTAGAGCAGGGCCAACAGCCAAAAGCCTGTTACAAACCACCATGGGAGATGCGAACCAGGAACCGCTCATACAAATCGTAGGGGGTTCCAGTTCCGTAGTCAATCTGTCTAACAGACAACTAACATCAGATGAGCACTCTGTTTTAGAGTTGGGACTTAAATTTGTACCAGGCAGAAAAACCGATTACACAAGACTCAAGTTAGAAGCCATTGAGTTTTGTCGAAAAATTCGTCTAAAGATTTTCTTTTGGAATCATCCACCGTCACCCAATACAGAAGTCACTGGGCTAAGGAACAAGTCCACCTTTGTTCCCAACCAAAATATTCCCAAAGAGGTTCTTGCGTTCGAACAGGTCTTGCTGTCATCTATTGAGAAACTTGAAAAGGGCAGACATTTTGTTCAACAAAACATAGGCCAAAGACAACGTGCAGCAATCAAAGCACTCAAGGAAGACACCTCCATCATAATTAAACAGGCCGATAAGGGCGGGGCAGTGGTGGTGTGGTCACGTGAGAAATACTTAGCAGAAGGCAGCAAACAGGTGAACAATGAAATTTGGTACAGACGTCTACCTGAAGACCCTGTCAAAGAGATCCAACGCCTCATTATTGAGACATTACAGAAAGGATTGGAGGAGGGCTTTTTGGGCAGAAAGGAATATGAATACCTCTCCAAAAAATACCCCAGAACTCCTGTCCTCTACCTTTTGCCTAAAATCCACAAGAGCCTCCAAGACCCCCCAGGACGTCCAATCGTCTCTGGATGTGATTCCTGCCTCGAACCCCTTTCTCAGTACGTGGATTTCTTTTTGAAACCATTTCTAACCTCGGTCAAATCTTACTTGCGTGACACCACGGACTTTCTACTCAAGGTAGAAGACACTCAATTCGATCCAGAGACCCAATTAATGGTAACAATGGATGTCACCTCCCTCTACACGCAAATCCTCCAGGAAGAAGCGTTAGAGGTGATGGAAATTTACCTGAATCTTAGAGAAAGGCCACACCAAGTACCCACTGCCTTCATCTTGAGGCTGGCTGAAATCGCCTTAAAAAAGAACTATTTCTCATTCAATGGAGAATTTTTCATGCAGGTTAAGGGCACCGCGATGGGGTGCCCTTATGCCCCAGAAATGGCTGTATTGTATATGGCACAGTATGAACGAAAATTTGTTGACAACAACAACCCTTTCAAACAGCATGTTCTGCAGTGGTTCCGCTATATAGATGATGTCTGGCTCCTGTGCCAGGGGAGCCAGACTCACCTGGTAGCGTTTCACGACTGGCTCAATAACAGGCACGGTGACATCAAGTTCTCGATTGCACAGAGCAATGAAAGAATGACCTTCCTTGATGTTGAAATAGTAAACATCAACGGAGTACTCAAATCATCCCTTTTCAAAAAGGACACTGACAGAAACACCATTTTGCACCACAAGAGTGCCCACCCAAGAAATTTGAAATCTAATCTCCCATATGGGCAACTTTTGCGCATTAGGAGAAACTGCTCTCACTTGGAAGACTTCATGTCCCATGCAGAGACGTTTTGCCAGGAAATGAAAGAAAGGAGGTACCCAAAGAAACTGCTGAAGCACTCTTTTAAAAGAGCACGCTTCACCCCTCGTGAAACCCTCTTACAAGTACGGTCCAAACCTGCACTCAACAGGTTAGTCTGTGTCACCACTTTTGGACCAGACACGCACAAATTGAGGAAAACTGTGTTGAATAATTGGCATTTGCTAGCTAATCTAGAATGCTCACTTCCATGCCCATTGTTTGCGTATAAGAAAAACCAAAACATAGGACAGCAAATCATGAGGGCAGACGTGTCATTACCAAAATAGAAAAGCGACCTACTGACCCAGTGGAATCTCAAACCGATCACAGGTCATCACAAGTGTGGGACCTGTGTCGTGTGCCCTAACACAATCGAGGGCGATGAGTTCCTTCATGGGGCCACCAGATGGAAACACACGGAATTTTCCAACTGTAAGACCAAGAATGTGGTCTACCTGGTTCAATGCCCCTGCGACCAAATCTACATTGGCAAAACAAGGCAACAAGTTAATACACGCATTTGCCAACACCGGTCCCGGATTAAAAACAAAATTATTACTGCCCCCATGGTTGAACATTTTTTGAATGCCAATCATGATGTCAATGACCTCAGATGGATAGTATTACATATATTACGTCCATCACACAACAATGCAGATTTGGACAGAATGCTCCTCAAAAAGGAAGCATATCTCATCCTTAAATTTAATAGTGTGCAGAAGGGCCTCAATAGTTTGTCTGAAGTCGCGAGACTTTGATCTAGTATTGTTTTGGCGCCACACGATTGCCTTGGTTGCGTCTCAATTTCTCCTCATATAATAAACATAGGGAGCCACCCTTTCACTCACATGGCATAAGCTTTTGCCACCACAGCACTTTAGTATGAATCAGTTCAAACTACATCTCCCATAAGGCACAGCACATAGCTGAGGGCTTATCACTATGGCAACACACGCAGCGTCCATCTTTGGAATCACGCAGAACGCTGTAGGCTTGGATCGGGCTACACGGAGGTAAGCGGTGCACCCGTGTCTCTTTCGTTGTCGGCTTTTGTCTGACCCGCGGTCAATGCTTTTAAACTAATTAATCTTTTTCGCTTGCCAACAGCGGTAGCGGAGCACGGCCCAGATTCACACGCCGACTTCAACAATAAAACGGAAAATATGAGACTCTCACCCACTGACTCTGGTTAAACGAAGGTACGTTTCCCTGCCACATGCCTTAAGCTCATAAAGGCTATTAATAGACTCAGCCTCCTAACGCCAATACTTATTTTTCCGCATACAGCGCCACTGGCCACAATTTCATTGCAAGCCCGCAGAAGAAGCCCTTTTCTACATAAACGGCAGCCGCCAGCTCCATGTAAAGAATCAGCTGACGGTATGCTTTTTAATCATTTGGTCATGACCGCACACTAGTGCAGTTATATAATGGAACTGTGCTAATGTAAACTCGTCGCTTTTTAGGTGGCCCCTGTCTTTGGATTTCTCCATGAGCATCTTGAGTCTGCATCGACAAACCTCTTTTGAATTCGTTTCCTTTGTGTAATGGTAGGTCCTTTTGCTGAGTGTCACAATGTAGGGAGTTCTGTCTGGTGCCATCCAAAAATTTAAATTAATTTCCCTCCCTTTATTCCTTACAGACAGAATAATTGTGCCCTGTTGAGAATCCAGAAAACAATGACCTGGATTCGAAACGCGTCGGCCAATTAGAGAGGAATATTCATACACCAGTACTAGCTGGTTGTTAAAGAATCTCAAATTTATTGTTTGCTTCTTTTCTAATTTTCCCTTCTTTTCTCTACCTTTTTGTGCTTCATTCATTTTTTCCATTTATTCGAATTGAGTGTATCATGTTATACATGTTCAATATCACTGTCTTTGTTAGATCGTTTTTTGACTTTGTGATCTATGATGATATCTAGTTTTTGACACCCTTGTGTACAGAAAAGTGTATAGATCTTGGTTCAAATTCATAATGTATATATGTCCTTGTCTGTTTATAATGTCCTGTTTTTGACAAACTGAGTTTAATTTATGAACATTTTTTTTTGGTATAAATAAAAATAGCTAGTTGACAACGAGAGTTAGCGTGTTCAACTTTCCATAAATGTGGATGTAAATGTAGGTGGTGGGGCAATTTTTGCTGTGTTCATTCCCACATAAGAACGAGCCAAACTTCTTACTTCCGCAGCCCCACTTGCCCATTGTTTGAGGTTTTACTACAATTCTACCATTGAGGGGCGTGGCAAACATCCCACTATACACCAGGAATATACTATTTTTACTTTAGCAAAAAAGGAAAATAAGGTGTGGGTGGGTCAATTCCACACTCCGTTGGCTCTACAGTCTTTCGCCCCCATCCCTATGGTAAAGCAACAGGAAATTTGGATTGTTTAGACATACTTTTGATATTTGGACTGTCAGAGCGGCAGTGAATTCAACTGCACCCAATGCAACCTACCAAGCCCATACATTTCTAAAAACTAGGCAGAGTCCCGGGTGGTTTGAGTCGCATGGATCCTACAACATTTTCTTCCCTGCGCTGCTGCTGTGTACGAATAATGAATACGCCTATATTCAGTATTTTGTGCACATTTCAGAAATATATAAGTTTCCTTCGTAGCCATTTTTATTCTTCATGAGCTTTTACCATATGAATTGCTGCCTGGTCGACACATGATAAAAATTCATTATTTTAAGCTGCAGCTCAATTGCTGGTCCTGGGTTTCCTGCATTTTTGCAGAACCTGTAAACCCTACATATCCTTACAACCAGAAGGGTACTGATGGAAGTAACATTATATTGTTTATGTAAAACGGTCATTATGACAAAAAATTCTAGATGAAAACATTGTCACCAATGTTTACTTTTTCCTTCTCATTTACATCTTACATTATGTTTTTATTTCAACAATTAGTTTCCTCTGGAATACCTTGAAAGATCTACACAAATGACACCCTGACTGTATTTAGAAATGTATCAACTTTTCAGAAATGTGTACCTTTCCAGCATCACCCATGGGTTTCACGCATGTTTCCATCACAAAGTGAAAGTAGGTTGAAACCACAAAAATTCAGCTAAATGGACTACCTCTTTGAAAAATGCAAAAACTGTAGTAAAAAAGATTTTTGATACAACTATGATGGTTCCTGAAATATGAGAGGATGGTGATCCTACAATAGAAAACCTTTTGTGATGCCATTTTTTAGAAAAATAAATATACCTGCCTACAGAGCACTTTTTCCCGTTTTTCTAAAAAAAAAAAATAGCTACAGTTTGGCTATTTTCTCAGTTTTCTCCAGGGGAATCTACAAACCCTGGGTGTCTTTAGAATCAAAAGGATGTTAGAGGAAAAAGGACCCAAATTTGGTGTGGATACCTTTTGTGGAGAAAAAAAAAACTGAAGAGGGTTTAAATGTGAGTTACTCCAAACATTAAAAAAGGGGCTTGACACCAGGAGAGGAAGGCCTGGCAATCAATGGGTTAAGCATTTTTACCCACCTATTTGCTGGGTTGAGTTATTTCTGCCTTCTTTGCTGGGCTGCCTATCCTATGAACATGAACTGTGGGATTCACATCACCTGCTCTACGTCTGTTAGCGTATGCAGAGCAGGATTATGTTGCCATCTTCTGGTATTTCTCAGTATTGCACTGTCAATTCGATCTGGTACTTCTCAGTATTGTACTGTCAATTCGAGTTTCATGAAATTGCTACTGTTACTGTGATTTTTTGCTTGGCTTGTTTTTTTTAGTTTTTTTTAATCTCACTTGCTTCAACAAAGATATTCTAAAATTACACCGTTTGGTAAGCAGCTAATCTGCTAATACACTTTTCCTTGTTACATTACATGAATGTCGTTATATCTTTTTTTTTTCATTTCTTCTCTCTGTGGGTTACAGTGATGTTCATACCTATATGACAAGGTTTACATGTTCATAAACAACAGCTGGATTTCTGTGTTTTGTGTAGGTGCGAGTGCCTAACCAGAACATAATAACAAGGGGCATTGTTGTTTGACCTTGTCGGCTGTTCAGACTAAATCCCAGGAAAGAACAGAACAAGAAAACAACTGTAGGCTCTGTGTGAAAATATAATGTGGCACAAAAGCAAACATGATTATGTAGTAATGCGTGCAAGTCTACTAAAGCGGCCTGTGTCACGCACAGTCAGGCTAACATAGGGAAAACTACAATAAGCTGTGTAGGGAACACATGATAGTGTGTAGCCCCTTGGTAGCCACAAAGTGTCAAAATAAGGTTCTTACCATCTTGGCAGTGGGCAGAATAATGCATCCTGCGATAACGAGATGCCACACCTCCCAGGATGTGGCCATAAGAAGGAAGGGAACCTGGTAGTACATTGGCTACCAACCACTTCCTACCTTGAGCGCATGTTCTGAAGATAAATAGGGCACCCCTGGCACCCACAACTCAGATCTAAACCGCCTCGGAAGAAGGACTGCCATGCTGCACCAAGGGACCACCATAGAAATGTGGCAACAACGAGGACTGCACCTGCTGGTCCTGGTGGCTAGCGAGGAGAGGGACTGTGACTGTCGTGTCCTGCTCAAGGAGAAGCTGTCTGCAGAGCCAGGCAAGTCACGGTAACTCCAAAGGATAGCTAACTGACCTCCTGTTAGCAGAACAGGGACTGAACAGCTGAAAAAGTGTGCAGGGGCAAGTTGGTAGCCCAAAGTCTTGAAGCTGCTACCACCTCAGCCATGCAGCTCGGAGTACCAAGTCCTGATGCACAGGGTTGCATCTGGGTTCACTGAGCCCGGGAGTGTTGTTGGAGAAATGCTGGGACCCTCAGGCACATGGTAGTCCAGTGGCAACTGGACTTCGAGCATACCTGAGACGACTTTGTGGGACTTCGATGCTGCAACCAGGATCCCCTCACCATCTTCTTGACCAAGGAATCTCTGCAGGAAGACCCCCATTTACTGTGTTGCATCCACAGCATCCTTAGAGCATCATCAGCATTCTTCATTCCTTTCATCAGGACCACTCACATTGCAAAGTGGATATAGTGCCTGGAATTGTAAAAGGACCACTTCTCCTGTAAAGGTATTTGTTCTTGAAGACCTTGCTGGTCCCTATGGCCTGCCGGAGTTGGTCACTCCAAGTACTTCTAACCAACTGCATTAACAATTAACTAAGTTTTCTTTGAAAACGTTTTTTAGTCTCCAATTCATTGATTTTTCCTAGACTTGGTTGAGGTTTGAGTGAAATTACAATGATTTATTATTGTTATCAAATCTATTTTCCGGAACCATCTAGTTCTAGTGACTAAATTCTTATAAAAATGCAACCTATTTTTATCAATTAGTTTTGGATTTCATGAGTGGCATGTCGATTTTTTCTTCAATTATGTTGGTGCTCTTTAGATGCTTTATATGTGGTAGTTGGGGGACGGACAGCAAGTGTTTGGTTTGTAGTTGGGTTTCTATAGTCAAATGTTGTTTTGATTAACAGTAGGGTGCTACAAGCAGGTGGTGTGTCCGTCCGACACACGTATATGTTAAATCTGTTCAAAGCGTCACCATGTTGCCTTGGTGACGTCCCTGCGTTTAGTGCACACCTTTGGTGTTTAGACAATAAACCTCCATAGTGTAACCAATTGTCGCAATTTATTGGTGCATGATATTTCAATCAGTAATCCATTTCATTCATGTTTTACATTTGAAAAGTTTATGTTTTCAAGACACTGCAGACCCATTGTCTCCACAAGGGGTTCACTGCACGAACCAGTTGGGAAATTCATAGATCGCTACCTACAGCCCATAGTAAAAACTATGAAAAGTTATATCCAGGACATCACGGACTTCTTGACCAAGCTTGCTAACATTGAAACAGATCCGACCCAACAACTAATTTTGTGTACAGCGGACGTGCGATCCCTCTACACGTCAATCCCGCATAATGAAGGGATAGAAGCAATTGAAAAAGCTATCCTTGAGAGCGACATAACGATCGAGATGCAACCATTCCTAATGGAACTTGTGATTTTTACGCTCTATCATAGTTACTTTCGCAATGAAGATGACTGGTACCTTCAACTGTCTGGGACCTCTATGGGCAATTGTGCCGCACCGACCTATGCCAACATCTACATGAAATCCTTTGAAGAGGACCATATCTACCACAATCCAACCTGGACAGAAAACATTGTCATGTACGGCAGATACATTGATGATATTTTTATCATCTGGAAAAACTCTGAAGAAACCTTAACACAATCACTGCTAGCATTGAATTCAGTTAACGACAGGATCCAACTCACGTGGGAGACAAACAACCGAACCATCACCTTCCTAGATGTAAAAATCACCATCACGGAAACAGGCATTGAAACAGATCTTTTTCGTAAATCCACAGACAGAAACAATACGCTCCTCTACACAAGTTTTCACCAAGGTTCCCTCAAACAACATTTACCCACATCGCAAATGTTACGTGTGAGAAGAATCACCTCCAACCCTTCACTTATTGAAACAAGATTGGAAGAAATGGGAAGAAGGTTCAAAGAAAGAGGATACCCGGAAGGAATAATCCAAGACGCCAAAAGAAAAGCACAAACAACACCTAGAGAAAAACTATTAACAAAAGTCAAACAACCACAAAAGGACAGGATGGTCCTTGTATCTAGGTTTTCTACACTCAGCACAGCGTTTAAGAAAATTGTTTTAAGACATTGGCCAATCCTATGAGCTGAACAAGACTTTGGAACCACCTTTAAGGATCCTCCTATCTTCGCATATACTCGCAGTGCGAACCTAAAAGAAATTCTCACCAAAAAAACACACTCAAAAGGCAATTACAAAGGTACCCAACCGTGTATGAACTGCGGTAATTGCAACTGTATTATCAAGGGCACGTCCATCAACCATCCCATGAGAGGGAATGAAATACAACTAAAAGTCAACGCAACATGTGACACGCAAAATGCCATCTATCTGATAAAATGCCCGTGCGGCAAAATATACGTCGGCAAAACCGAAAGGAAGGTAAAAATTCGGATTAATGAACACAAGTCTAACATCAGGACACAGAACACCAAGTCCAACGTGGCAGCACATTTTACTGAATCAAGACACAACATCTCCCAATTGAAGTTTTTGATATTAGAAGTTGTTGAAAAACGTGAAGGCACCGACAACAACAAAGAACTACTCAGAAGAGAAATGACATGGATTTTTAAACTTCAGTCCATGAAACCCATGGGACTGAATGATCGGTTGAAATTTTCCTGCTACCTGTAAAGTACTTTTTCGTGGTGTTTAATTGCCGATTACAGACATTCCTTATGTGGTGTGACCTAAATATTGTTTGTATTATACCTGTTCACCTACTTTCCTTTATTTACACATTTAGTCACAACCACTTTTATTTTATTTATTTTTAACCCCCATCGCGGGGATCGAACCCTCACTAATACACCCTTTCACCTTCCTAAGATGGCCGCCTTCATAGTCCTTTCTCTATATTAACCACAACACTCTAGGGCGCAACCCACTCATTTCCGGGTTTCGCGGGAGAGACGAACGCCGGACTAATTCACAGAAGCCGCTGAACACATTAACCAAGGTAAAGCGTTGAGACTCCCACTTACATGTTCCGCATAGGCGCTTGAGAAGCGCATTGGAATACGAATGTAGCGCACCGAGGCTTTACTAACGTTCACTATCATTATTTTTTTAGACACTCCACACATCGCAAACACGTAAGCGAACGACGACTTATCAATTTTTGATGCGCACGCATGTTTAATCACTTTGTAGCACCTTGTTAGTTTCGTCACCAGTCACTGCGATCCTTTCTACTCAGCACACCGCACACGGTAACATTGGCCGTTCACCCCAAGCACTTACCCGACCTGCATGCAACGCGAGAATATCTTTGTAAATACGACCCCACCCTTAGTGTGATATGCTCTATTTCTGTTCACAGAAGCTCCCCGATGAAGGGCACAAGACCCGAAATGCATTGGAGCAGTGTCTTGAAAACATAAACTTTTCAAATGTAAAACATGAATGAAATGGATTACTGATTGAAATATCATGCACCAATAAATTGCGACAATTGGTTACACTATGGAGGTTTATTGTCTAAACACCAAAGGTGTGCACTAAACGCAGGGACGTCACCAAGGCAACATGGTGACACTCTTTAGATGCTTAACACTTGTTCTTCTGTGTAAAGATTGCTGCTGATTTTTTTTTTTTTTTTAAGACCAACGGTCCCAAACTTTATTTAGTTTCACAAAGAAGCCAGTAGTTAATCACACATTGTCAAAACCATGGAGTATTGTTACAAACATTAACCCAGCAGATGGTACATGTCGACATTTCAGGTACGTATTAGTGAAAACAAAACAGTGGCTGGTGGAGGTGCATCAGTTCATAAATGACAGTGTCAGGAAATGTCACATGGTGCAGTGTCTACGGTTCATAGCACTGCAACACAGAACCAGCGTGTCCAAAACGAAAAGCCCACAGTCATTGTTGGAAATGAAGTTCCCTGGTCATCGCAGCAGGGGATTAAGGCAGCTTCATACCCTCCGGTGTCAAATGGGTCGCTGGGTGCCCGCTTCCTAGTTCTGAGCACATCGAAGCAGTTTCACATAAGATGCAGACAAGGAAGGGTACTCGGGCGTTACCAAGAGTATAGTATGAACGGCCTCTGTGTCAACCAAAATAATTAACTGGGTGGCCGAAAACAAGGGGTGGGGGAGGAACATTATAATAACCATTAGACTAGTATTCGAGTGTGTGGTGGTGCATCTAGGTATCCAGCTGTGTGTGGTGTATTCTGCGTGGGCCGTGTGGGGGCAGAGACAACGGATGAGACGGCATCGCCGTGGCTGCAGGGCAATAGGGGGGGGAACTGGGCGGTGGTAAAGATTGCTGCTGATGGCCACAGCTACCCTCGATTTAGCTGATGGTTTGACATATGAAACCTAAGGATCCTAAGGGGTTTGGTAGGTGTACGACCTGGCGAGGTTCCCCTGCCACACCATATAATACAGCCCATTTCCTCACAGTGCCGGTGATTCAAAATCTAGGTTTTCCACTAATACAAAAGACATTTAGAGATTTAGATGGTTTGCTTCCATTGTGGCAATATTAGACACATGACCAACCACAAGCTTTGCCCAGTTACTAGGAAATTGTGTAGAATATGTCGAAAGAGAGGGCATTATTCCAAGTGAAACAGGACCGGAAAAACCAGCAAGAACGTGTGTGAGATCTCCTCTGAATTGAATGACGTTGTGCTTCAGGTGAAATAAACTGTGTGTCACATTAATGTGGTGAAGTTTGAACATACAATAGATGTAGTCTGCTTCAATGGGTAAATGTTCCCAAGATGATGGATTCAGGGGCATGTATTACCTTAGATTTCAAAGTAAAGTTTAAACGAAAAGTCATCTTGAAGGAGCTAGATGTTTATCCCTACAGCTATGATGCGAAACCTATTGGTCTCATATGCTACTTTGATGCCACGCTTGATTGTAGAGGTAATGTGGTCTATGTACCTGTGGTCGATGACACAGTAAGTTAGCTGCATCAAAAGACTACTTGGTATATCCTTTGATTGCAATGCTTGAGGGGAGTTCAGAATTTGTATTGACCTTACTGAGTTGAATGAAAATGTGGTAGATGACAAGGATTCCTTGACAAACATTTCAGGGATGGTGCGTATGTTGGTTAGAGCCAACGTTTTCTGAATGCTTAATCTCAATGCATTCTCTTGTCAAGTCAATTTGGCTGAACATTCAAGACGTCTCACTTTTTTTGTTATGCCGCTTGGTACATTTTGTTTCTTCTGCATGGCATTTGATGTATGCTCGGAGCATCAGCTTGTCAATGTTTAATTTCGAAATTGTTGGTTTGTCAGCAAGGTATAATGTTTTTCCAAAATGACATTTTGGTCTTGTCAATGACTTGGAACAATCTAAGCATTTAAGGAAGGTGCTGTGTACATTAAGGAACAAGGCTCTAACTTTGAAAGCTAGAAATCTCACTTTAGTTATTCAGAATTGAACCAATTTAGTCATTTTATTTCCACTAGGGATATTCACCCTAAAGATGAGACTATCAAAAACATTTCTGATTTCCATGTCCCAGTAGAAGTTAAATTGTTCAGACATTTGTGGGCATGCCAAAGTTGTATGCCTGCTTTGTTATAGACTTTGCTACTACTACTGTTTGCCATTAGCTCTCGACTTAGAAAAGGTATGGGTTTTGTTTTAAATAAGGACTGTCTGTGGGAGTTCTGTGTAATCAAGAAGTGTTTGACCGGAGCTCAAGAGTTGCAAATATTTATTACTGGAGCATCTTGTCACTTGATCACAGATGTCAGTGAGATGGGCCTTTGTGTGATCTTGAAGCAGAAACAAGACAGGTAGCTTTAGAGTTTGCCTCATGAAGAATGTGAAATGCAATTACTTCACTATTGTAAACGAGGCATTCACTGTATTTTGGGCCATCAGAAAATGTAAAAACTTCCTGCGGGGAGTGTGTTTTTCTATGAACCTTAAACCTCTTTCAGAGATTTTTGCAAGAAAGGGGCTAAATTTACTTTCCTCTTACATTTGTAAGTGGCCATGCTCGTGACTGGACCACTCTGTCACGAGCCACGGGCGCGCTGTGCTTGTGATGGAGTGGTTCTGTGACGGCCCCGCCCACACGCGGAATTCCTGCAGCTTGGGCAGGGCGGCCGCGCAGTGACAGAACCATTCCGTCACCAGCAGAGCGCGTCCGTGGCTTGTGACGGAGTGGTTCCGTCACAAGCACGGAAGGGGTTAAACTCAAATCTTTAGACTGGGTGTGAGTGTTTGATTGGCTCAGATGCTCCGTCCAGCAAAACCCCCTTTTGTACCACTTTGTTCGCCATAAGTTGGCAGGGTATGCTCAGACGTGAGTCCTTTGCTCGCTTTGCCACTGGATTCAAGCAAGCCGGGCTGAAGACGGCTGGAATGCCAGAAACCAGTCCTAGGAAGCTTGTTTCCGTTCCAGGGAAGGCATGGCTTGGCAGTTCGGGTTGGACTGTTCCCATGAGGCACAGGGTCAGACTGATTTGCATATAGCCATATCTGAACTGGGGTGGCAGAGTGGGCTAAAGAACGGTGATGGATTAAACCCAGATCTGTTGCTTGGGTGTGAATGTTTGATTGGTTCAGATGCTCCGTCCATCACCACCCCCTTATGTACCGAGCGGTTTGTAGTTCTTCATGATTGCCAATTTGATGCCAAGTATATTCCTAGTTTCTC
This sequence comes from Lissotriton vulgaris, assembly GCF_964263255.1. Lineage (NCBI taxonomy): Eukaryota > Metazoa > Chordata > Amphibia > Caudata > Salamandridae > Lissotriton > Lissotriton vulgaris. The sequence goes on from NC_141687.1 coordinate 61,379,820, forward strand.
CAACAAGGGTGCTGGCAGCTTGTCTAGGTTAGTAGGGAAGGCACAGAAGAGTGTTGATGATTCTGAAGAGTGGTGGAGAGAGGGGTCTGTCAAAGTTTGCAGTGTCACTGAAGGTTGTGTTACAGAGGGTAAGTGGGTGGAAGAGTTGAATAAAGAACGGGATTTGGAAGACTAGCTGCACTTTAGCAAAACGATGTGACAAGGGAAGACAGACTAGAGTAAGGAGAGCAGGAGCGGATGATTCCGGAACTATGAACCCAACAGTTCACAGAAGGTCGGAAGAAGAGTGACGCAGTGAGCCACAACTCCAAGACCGGATACGAGGCAGACAGGAAGACACGTGCAGAGGAGCAGCCATGATGGTTAGATATTTAGTTAGTTATAACTTTATTCGATTTCTTTAAAATCATAAAAGTACATAAAAAATGCATCATAGAATGCAAAATATCGGTATCCTAAATCTCCCAACAATCAACACAATATATACATAACATCCACTTATAGATAAAAACGCATAGAATAAAAATGGATTATCTCATCAATTAAAAGAGCCACTGTCCTGTTAAAACCAGCCGTCTATGACTCATTTTCAGCTGCCATCAACAACTCCTGATAAAAAAAACAGGCTGAATGATGTCATATAGTGGGTGTTTTTAACTTCTGGAGAAAGTAAAAAGGTGGACGCGCCTGAATAAAATTTTGATTCAACAGCAGATGTGGGACTAAATTGTGGCGCAGCTGATTAAATCTAGGACATCATAACAAAATGGAAAGTATCAGGGAGGGGCACATGAATGCAAGAGCAAGGAGGGAGATGCGAGACTGTACACCAAGCCCCTCTAGGCAACAAAAGCTGAAAAGTCTTGTTATAACAGAAGTAAGTCAGGTGTTTTCTATGATATGAAGACATTTCCCACAGGGGATAAGGCTCAGTATCCTGCACTGTCTTGATCATTATGAATTGTCAGAAGGGAAGCTTATGAAGGGCTGTGGCTTCCCGTTTTGAAGCCGTCCTTGCATAAAACAACTGTTTTGTCCGGGGAATGTCCCTCTTGACTATCCCTTCAGGATTGGGAAACAGCTCAGGTCGACCCAAAGACTTAAAAGCAAGCTTGATATAGGCTAGCCAACACATACTCATCGCTCCATCCAACGCCATACAGTCTTGTATCATGAGCCTATTCACTGAGAGATCTTCTTTCAACCAAACTGGCCACCTTCTTAAACCTGGTGCTGTGATGGAGCTTTCTAAGCTAGTAGCCATCTTCCCTCTCACGGCCACATTAAGGTGCAGTGTGAGCAAGGTAGTCCATAGATCCACCTCAGACTTGAACAAATCCCCCGGAATACCATCTGGGCCCGGGGCCTTCCCCTCGGGAATGGATCGGATGACTTTCTTAACCTCCATCCAATGAAAGGGCAAGCTCGGCTCCCCCCTCCAGCCTCTCTTCCCCACACCTGGGGCAGGATCACTGCTCTCTTCAAAGTGATAGATAACCCAAAAGTGCTCCCGGCACGTCTGGGGGGGAAAGATCAAAGCCTGAGTACAGAACTGATCCATGGCAAAGATGGGGTGCTTCACGATCCGCCAAAACTCAGCAGAATCTCTTGTGGCACACGCTTCCATTAATTTATCCCATAGTTCTAACTAAAAGAATGTCTTCCTATTGCTAAGCGCCACCGATAGCAAGCTCTAGCCTGCTTAATCCCCCTCCCTCCTCCGCCCTGGTCTCTGGGCGTTCTGTGTAAAGCAGATATAAGGACCCTGTGGGCCCTACTACAATCCTGGTCAAACCACCTACAAGGTGGTGCAGAGTGAATTGCTGATGGTACGACCAGGGCGGTCTTTATACTCCCAGTTGTATTGTCAAACGCCTTTAAAATATTAGAGACAGGAGCCTCTTTATCTAGGCTAGTATTGAAATCCGACCTACGAGTGGAAATCAGGGTCCTTAAGAAATCCTCTGGAACCACCATGGCCCACTTAAGCCTGTGCCCTTGACAACCCGGACAACTGGTTCTCGATACCGGGCTAGCGTCCTATCCTTGGCACCGTTCCAGCTGAAGTGCCCCAAAAGAGGATTATGATCACTCAGGGAATGCATGACAGTTTTAAACTCAATCAGAAGTTAAAAAACAAGAAGAAACTAATATATAGTCAATAATAGAGGAGGCTGTCCCATATCCCTTAAAGGTTGGGATATGCGTATGATTGCTAGCCTCCTGTTGATTCAAAAGGTTCACAGGAGAATTATCTAAATAAAGGGATTTAAACCTATCCCCAGTGGGCGAATGCTCCAGGTGGATCTGATCCCATTCACCACGTCCTTGTCTTTGGAGGTGACCCCGAAGAAAGAAAAAGTCTCCACACAGGTGTAAGTTAAAATCACCCGTCAGGAGAGTTAGAGTAAATCCCAAATACTGAGTGGACGTATTGATAAGAAACTGATTAAGCTCATGAACCACTAGGGGATATATGATAATTAACAACAAGCATCCTTAGGTGATCAGGAAATGCCAAGCTGGAGTGTGGGCGTCCACAGTTTCTGTTTACAGTTGACAGATTGTGCTCTACTTGCACAACAAATGTGGGCAAACTGCTTATGGAAAACTAAGGAGCCAATCTCCGCTGATGTCAAGAACCAGCCCCCTCTAGACCCCACCCACCAGGAAGCCCCTACCCTAAAGTAACAGCCAGAAAGTGGGAGCAGCACTGTGAGGTCACCGGCATGATGGAGCGAGTGTGCTCAGACCAAAGATGCCAGTGTTCTCTGCAGCTATTCCAGTGTGTGTTGTGCTGTAATTGCATTTATATAGCGCTTACTACCCCTGACGAGGTGTTGAAGCGCTTTTACAGCCACAAGGGCTCTGGACAGCCTCACAGACGTGTAATGAAAATGTAACTTTAAGAAAGACGGTGCCCGGTGCAGATACTGTAGTGCCACGAGACCGAGCAGAGACTATTGGGCACGGCTGTGTGGAGGTTGTATTACTCCTGTAATGATGACAGGACACCATATAAAGTAGCACCGCTATTTATTTGTGATTATAGATCTTCATGGAGAGCGCCGAGCTTGTGGCTGCCTTCATGCAACTCCGTCACCCAATTCGCGCTCTTTCGCGCGCACCCAAAATGGCCACCGTTCACGCTACATCATCACGTAGCGTGAACACTAGAATGCAACCCTACATATCTCCCCCTTTTTATTATCACAAAGAGAAAAGCAGTCTTGGGGGTTTACTTTCCTTCACCCATCTCATAGTCTCGGAACCTGGAAGGTCTCATAATCAATCGGCCCCCTCTGGTGCGTCTTACCGGGGTGGAAGTCACTTCTCTCCCGCTTACCATTGTGGACCCCATCTCTCTACCTTCTTGGGTACACGGACTCGCTCTGCAGGACGGCTCTCTCTCCTCTCGACTCTGTACCACTGCTCTGGGACTTTCGCCGCCTCCTTGCTCCAACCCTGTTTCTGCACATTCCATATCTCCTTCCTGTGTGGTGTGATCGTTCTCTGATGTGCTCGGATCTGAGGCCCTCTGTTCCGATCTTCAGGGAACCATTGTATGATCTTGTTACATCGGGCCATTCGATCCTGGGACCATACATTCCCAACACTGAGCAACGCTGCTCGGTCATATACCTCTTTTACTTGTAGGGTAGGGGACTGCTGTATTTGCTGTCACCCTTTTTCTGTAACACCGCCAGCTTGACCCTCACCCATTCTCCTTCCTCCAAGGATGTGTCCTTTACATTCTTCCTTTTGTTGTAATATTCTGTATATATGTTTTGGTTTTTTTCCAAGTTCTTCTGTACTACGGCAGGAGACCATTTACTTGTAACTGTCTTTTCCTACCATGCCAAATTGTCTTTAGTGAAGGGATCTCTGCTTCTAAGGATCTGGAAGGGGCTATACCCCGTACTTGTGGGTGTGATGCGGTAGGCCCAAATCATGTGTAAAATCTCCTTTTCCCAGTCCTTTCCCATCATGATGGCTGCCTGGATGGATCCCATTAACACTCTATTAAAGCGTTCCACTTGCCCATTTCCAGCTGGATGATATATGGATGTGTGTTTAGATATGATCCCATTCCTCTCCATATAGTTGAGCCATTTTTCTGAAGTGAATTGAGGACCGTTTTCACTCAATATGGACTTGGAAATGCCTTCCCTGAGAAAGGTCGCTGTGAGGAACTTGAGTATCGTCTCCGTATCCATCTCTTCTTGAATGTGCACTTCAGGCCATTTGGAATACCTGTCCACTATGGCGCATAGATATTTCGGAGTTCCTTGGTCATCTAATATTGGTCCCAATATGTCAATTGAGAGTTCCTCCCATGGATTCTTCGGGGGACGAATTTTCCCAAGGCTGGCCTCAATGGTGTCATTGTCTTATCTGCTCGCTGGCATTGGTCACACTCTCTTACATGTCGTTCTGTTTGTATGTCCATGCCTGGCCACCAGTATCCCTGTTTGGCCCTCAGCTTAGTTTTTCCAATGCCTAGGTGACCCTTCTGCAGTATTGCTAGTTGCCTGGGAATTAGCCCCTCTGGGGGTACCACTTTATCTCCTCTATACACGAACACTCCCTTGTCATCCAGGGACAATTCCTCGCTCACTTCGTAGTATTTCCTTAGGTTCCCTCGTAAATGCTTTTTTTCAGGCCATCCGCCCACTATGTGTTCTATTACCTCTTGGATGTTCTGATCCACATTGTATGCGTCCTTCCATTCTTGTTTGCTTATAACTTTCTCCGGGTCTTCCATCAAAGCCACCATCTCTTCACTCACTTCCGTCTCTTCGTTGACTTCCTCCATTGCTGCAGCTCTGCTTAGGTAGTCTGCCACCTTGTTTCTACTTCCCGGGATGTACTCCACATCGTATCGATACTCCAATAATTTCAGGGTCATCTTGGCAATTCTGGGAGTGGCACTCGCATGCCCACTGGACGCGAGTACTCTCACCAATGGTTTGTGGTCTGTTTTCAGTTGGAACATCATGCCCCATAAGAACTGGCAAAACCTGCCCATGGCCCACACTACTGCCAGCATTTCTTTTTCAATGACGCTAAACTTTTCTTCTGTGTCTGTCAGGGCTCTGGACGCGAAGCTTAGTTTCTGCATTATTCCGCTGCCCCTGCCTTGCATTAGGACTGCTCCCAGCCCTTTGTCGCTGGCGTCCGTCGTCAGCACCGTTTGTCCTTGTGGATCGTACCCCTGCAGGGGTATGGCCTGAACGACATCCTTTTTGATGCATTCAAACTCCTGCTGCAGTTCATCCGTCCATGCGAACACCGTCTTCTCTCTCGTGAGTTGCCTCATGTGATGAGTCTTGGTAGCAAAGTGTTGTACAAATTTGCTGTAGTACTCAGCCATCCCTAGGGAGGACCTGACTTCTTCTTTGCTGGAGGGAGGTGGAGCATCACATATGGCTTTCACATTTTCTTTTTTTTGGTGTGATGCCTTGCTCTACAATTTCATGTCCAAGATAGGTAACTGAAGCCATCCCTAGACGGCACTTTTCCCACTCTGCGGTGAGGCCTTTTTCTTCCAGCACGTTCAGTACCTTGGCTAACTTGGTGTCATGGTCCCACCGGTCTCTACCCATCACCAGAATATCATCCTGGAAGTTTTGGATTCCTTCCATGTCTTTGAAGAGGCGGTGCATGAGTTTCTGGAAGACGGCCGCCGCCGAGGCAAGTCCAAATGGCATTCTGCAGAATTGGTAACACCCGAAGGGAGTTATGAATGACGTCAACTTCCTGCTCTCCGGGTGTAGCGCTATCTGGTGATACGCTGATGTTAAGTCAATGGTGGAGTAACATTTTATACCCTTGGTTTTGGCCAACATTTCCTCGATGCGAGGTAACGGAAACTTTTCTACCACTATGCTTTTGTTCAGTTCACGTAGGTCCACACACAACCGGACCTTGCCATTGGGCTTCATTACTACCACCAGGGGCGCGGATGTATGTCATTACTACGCATGCTTTTACAACGCATGCCTTTACCACGCAACTTTTAAAACGCAAGTCGTTACAACGACTTGCATTGGGGGGCGCTGGATAGTGAATAGTTTAATTTACTATTCCAACTCCAGTCCCCGTGGATAGTAGGGAAGGTTTTGGATAGTAAATTAAACCATTCCCTATCCTACAGCGCCCCCCAGCGCAAGTCGTTGTAACGACTTGCGTTGTAAAAGTTGCGTGGTAAAGGTTGTGCGTGGTAAAAGTTGCGTTGTAAACGCTGTTCCCCCCAGGGGCACTAGCCACTCTGCACACGTTATGGGTTCGATTATTCCATTCCTTTCCAGCTCTCGCAATTCCTGTTGCACTGCTTCCTTCACTGCAATGGGTACATTCCGCACTTTGTGTGAAACCGGTGTGGCATCCATCTTGGGGACGATCTTGTGCGTGAACTTTTCCAGCTTCCCGACTTTCCCGCCAAACACCTTTGGGAAATCTCTTTTCAATTTTTCTAAGTCCAGCCATTGTTCCGGCGCCGTCATCAGCACTTGTACTGCTCCACCCGGGTCCAGCTTGATCCCCAGGTCTCCTTGATCCATCCAACCTAGGACTGATGGGCCCTTTTCTGCCACATACAGTTTGCAATCCGCGCTCCGTCCGCTGAACTCGAATTTTAACGGTCGATACCCCACCATTGGGATGCGATCTCCCGTGTAAGAGATAGGTCTTATGTCCGGCGGTTCCAACTTTGGTCCCAAATGATGTTTAAACTTCTCGTTCCAGACTGCTCTCTGGACAATTGTGTACGGCGATCCCGAGTCTGCTACGATGCTTATCAGCACTCCGCCTATTAGCATGTCGAGCTTCGGTTTATTCAATCTCCAGATGTCCACTCCTAGTACTTGATCCTCTATACATAGCACTGAGTCTTCTTCCTCCTGACTCCTTCCCTCTGTGTCCTCCTGGTCTTAGTCAACGTACTTCACCGTGTTGTGGCCTGCTTTCCGACGACATACCTTTTCATAATGCCCCATTATGCCGCAAAACATGCACTTAGCACGGAACGCAGGACATCGCTTGTCGTGTGCTTCATGGGCTGAACTGCCACAACGGTAGAATGGGTTTCTGATTCCTTTTGTCTGCTTCCCTTGTGGTCCCGGCTTTCCCGGCCACTTGTTGGGTCCTCTGTAGGTTGTCCCCATGCTCTTATTCCATCCTTTAGGTTCTTCCTCGTCAACCTTATTCACCATTGGTCTCACCACTGGTTCTCTCTTAGCTGCGTCTGCACATCTCTTCGCTAGTTCCGCCTTTTTTACTATCGCGATCACTTCCTTCAACGTGGCATCGCCACTCGCCCATAATTTGTCCTGCACCGTTTTGTTTGTCGTGTGCATTACAATCTGATCCTTGATGAACTCATCATGGAGCGCGCCATATTTGCACGTCGACGCTAACCTTTTTAACGCTGCCACGTACTCATCGATTGACTCTCCACTTTCTTGTTTCCGCTGCTGAAAGTTGTAACGATCTATTGACACACACACCGCCGGCCGGTAATGCTCATTGAGTTCTTTTATGGCATGTGCAAACACATCATCATCTGCATCTTGCTGAGGCTTGGGTACTAGGTTCTTAAATACCCTGATCCCTTCCGGGTCTAGGTTGTGCAGCAAAATCCTTCTTTTCCTTTTGCTCGTGAACACCTCCTCATTTTCATCTTCCAGGACCTCGATGTAATTGAGAATGTACTCCCTCCAATCATCCCACTTCATTAGGGGTTCTCCCGGTTTGGGCAGGAATGGTATTGGAGCTGTCGCTGATGACGCCTGCGTGCACATGAAGACGCTGTATTCGGGCTCTTGGGGCTGCCTGGTTCACTGCTCTCTTCTCCCTGTTCTGGTAGGAATTGGGGACTCTCTGCGTCGCCTTTATCACTGCTCCTTAATTCCACCAGTGCACCTGCTCTGTTGGGGCTCCCTCTCTTCTGTGTTGCGCCCCTGCGTGCTTTTCTGGGTGTCTGGTGGGCTGTGGGCAACTATCTTCCTGTCGCCTCCCACTTCTTGGTATGCTGATTTCTCCCACTTTGTCATGGGTGAATAGTGCCTCTGTACCTGGTCTCTTTGGTTTTCCCTTGGAGCTGGTAAGTTCTGACGCTTCTGCCGTACTCTCCGTGGTCGTCTGGCCTTCCTCCTATGGGGCCCGTCTGTGTGTTGCTGTGTAGCTGTCCTCTCCTGTTGTTTCTGTGGGTCACCCCTATTTTTTTTCTTTTTTTAGGGTCTCAGCCTCGTCGTCACTGTGGAGGTTGTATTACTCCTGTAATGATGACAGGACACCATATAAAGTAGCACCGCTATTTATTTGTAATTATCGCTCTTCACGGAGAGCGCCGAGCTTGCTGCTGCCTTCATGCAGCCCCGGCACCCAATTCGCGCTCTTTCGCGCGCACCCAAAATGGCAGCCGTTCACGCTATGTCATCATGTAGCATGAACACTAGAATGCAACCCTACAGGCTGTGTCAAAGTCTGTAGCAGAGCAGGAGGGTGAGAAAGGGTGTTAGTGTCCGGAGTAAAACAGGTGCTCACCCCTCCTGGCACAGGAAGGAGAAAGTTCAACTACACCTCCCAACATGCAAAGTACTGTTAGTTGAAAAGCCCGTCCCGGACGACAGTTTCACATGTGACAAGGAGACACAAGGTTTCGCATGTCCTATATTTTGCTGAGAAAAAAAAGCATTTGCAATGCAATAGGTCTCGCATTTACATTATTTTGAGCTATTGATATTGTAAATAACAATGCTTTTTTTTTTAAACATAAATTAAAGGCATTGTCGTTCACAATGCCAATAGCTTAAACTCTTGTAAATACACAACTGTGATGTCGCTACTTTCGTGTTAACCATGTTTATCAGCTGTTCAACAAATAAGACAAAACGGCCATCATTCTGTTAATATAGATCTGTACATTCCATTTCTATACAGCCAAGAGCTCCCACTCGCCAGATGAATGTGTGTTGCAGATAGCAAGCGCTACCATGCCAGCGTGAGTAACTCTTCCAAGCCAATATTTTTCTCTGTGTGTATTTGCATAAGAAAACTACAAGTCCCAGAATGCACAGAACAAATCAACATGAGACTGAATGAACTCCCTGTATCTGATATGGGACGAGTATGTTTCATAATACAATCAATTACCAATATATACCAAAGCCAATATGCTAACAGGAGTGCCTGCCTACACAAAAAAAAAAAACATTTGAACGTGAAACTCTGATCCAATAGTCAACGGCAAAGCTGCAGATACATCAGGCTAACAGAAAGAAACAAACACTGTGCACACAACACAAGGGCAGATTGGCAAAACTTTTAACTGATCTTCACGACCCAAAACAGTTTTACTGACATGGATTATCAGTAAATACAATTTGCATATTATCTGTTGACTGATTATCATATACATTTTTATAAACACACCACTCATCCTTAAACGTGGGTTAAAAGTCAAAACTAAGCAAGAGTCAATCGTTTACCAATTCAGCTACAGATGAAAGAAGTTTTGTGAAATGTTTGGAGACCCGTTGTGCCTCTCCCGCTTTACTTTTGTTATGTTATGTTATGTTAAATAGGTCTTCTATAGCGCATGGCTACTCCGAGGGTTGTCCCGGCGCTTTGTACTACATGACCTAAGAAAGGACAAGCAAAACATAACAGTGAGAGATAAGAAACAAAAGGACAAGATTCTGAAAAGGGCAGGAAGTCTCTAGCAGGTAAAGAGCCAAGTCTTTAAGCCCTTCCTGAATGCAAGTAAATTAGAAGTAGAGCGCAGGGTCAAAGGTAGGGAGTTCCACAGCTGCGGAGCTAACAGCCTGAACGAACGTCCCCCAATGCGGGCTTTTTTTATTCGGGGCACTACCGCAAGGAAAAGGGACTCCGATCTCAAGGATCGTGCCGGGTGGTAAAAAGCCAGCCTCCTTTGCAAGTATTGAGCTCCCGCGGCATGCAAAGCTTTGTGGGCCAACGTCATAGCCTTGAATACTATCCGTTTCCGGATAGGGAGCCAATGTAGCGCTTGCAATAGGCTGGAGGCACTGGCTCGCCTGTGGAGGCCAAAGATGGCTCGCGCGGCAGCATTCTGGGCCATCTGTAGGCGTTTTTATGCTCATTAGTAGAAAGCTTCTAAATACACCAAACCCCACTTGACTGAGCCCATCCAATCCCAGAACGCAGGGGCGGCTGGTGACATTTGAAAGTGGTGAGGTGTAAAATAATTGTTGTATTGCACTGCGGCGAGCGAGCGAGCTCGAACAATCTATGGAGGGTTCGGGTGGTTACCACCAAGAAATTTTTGAAAAAAGGGTGGACAAATGGTGCATTTTTAAGCAAATGTGAGGAAGCAGGAAGGTTAATAAAGCAATTGTGAATCTGTTCTAACAAAGACAATGACTGGCAAAGCGGTCAGTCTAATCAGATGCATATCAGACGCCAGCCTACCACATTCTCGGTCTATCTGTGCCACTTTGTGCTCTTCCTTCAGAGTAGGTATGCGGTTGTCCCATAGCCATTGATGCTCTAGGTCTTTTGGCAGTGATATCTCAGGTCTGTGTATGGATGTGAGCATCCTGCCCTACGTTCAATGGGGGAGCAGGCATAGACTTAGATGAAGACTCCTCCCAAGTCAGGCTGAGACAGAAAGTGTGTGTCCCTGAGGAGAAAATACTCCATACGTCATAAATGACAAGTAAAACTTAAAATGGCTGAAAAGAGCAGGCCCGTTACTCTTAGTCTCTCTGTATTGTGCATGAGGTCTGCTAAAATTGCTAAACACCTAAGCAGTCTGTAGCCGGAACGAAGAATAGGTTTCATTATTACTGTGGATGGAAAGTGTAGATGCACAGCAGGTGCCTGAATACAAGGAAGCAGCTATTCCTCTTGTTAGGACATAATCACAACAACAACCTCACAAAGGCATGAATATTATGAGTTTCTATCTCAGAGAACCATGCCCCATCCTTCACCAGTGAGAGCTGGGCCCTGACAGAAGATATTACATGGAGAACAAGTGTTCAGGTTCATTAGGAGACTATGATGGAGATTCCAACGTGCTTTCAAATATGCTACTGGATTGTTTCATCAAGTATGTCACCATGAGAAAAGCAGCTGCCCTGTCACTGCCATTGTAGATAAACCCCCATTTGTGTGCCTTCTACAAGACACCCCCATCTCACTTGCTCACCAGACTAGGAGATGTCGCACGGATTTGCAGTTTGTAGATAATAAGCCATGTGTAAATAACAATGCTGGGACCTATATTACCCTGAGGCATGGGCTGTTTCTTACTTATGAACTCTATCCATTTGAATGAGCTCATCATTCACAAGAGCATTTGAGCATTTTCTCAAACTAGTTGTGTACATTGTTTTGGCTCATTTTGTATCTGAAGTCAATTTTGCACTTTTGTAATTTTCTATTAAAAAGTTAACAAAGCTTTTATAACACAAGTTTGTCGAAATAAAGCATATACTACTACTACATCTACAAGGAGCACATGTTTTAAAAGGCCAATGTGTGCAAATTAATTACAATACACATCTGGAACATATAGTACAGTCAGTCATATTAACCAAACATCATCCACCCATCAAATGTTAGAGCATTGTTTAAAAACTGTTTTTTTTTATATGGGCCCTGACTAAAGGAATGACACCTTACCTGAAAAGGCCACAGCTAACAACAAGACACCTCAGCTAAAAAAAACCCTGGTGATAGTTATCGAATACCTTCCCTCCACCATTGCCGCACAGACACATATTGATGGACACGAAGACCTGCATCCATTTAACACCAATCATTGTCAATATTCTCCATATCACAATAATGTGTTATGCTGCATTTGATTTTTAATACCTAAGTATTCGAAACATCCATTCCACGCTACAACTTTCTCCTCAAAGGTGAGGTACTGAAGGGATGAATTTATAAGCAAAAAACAGATGTTATATTATTTCTGCCTAAACCATGTGCCTGCCTTGATGAGGGTGTCAAACTGCTGCGAGACTCCACTGATATTTTCATTGTGAGTGGGAAAATCACAGGGACATTTTCACTGGCATTATCATCAGGGAGCCTACTTTTCTGCCACAGAATTCTGAGGCATGATTTGGGTCAGTTGGCCGAGAGGCTGGACTTGATTCTCTAGGAGAATGTTGCTGCCATGGAATTTGGAATAAGATTTCAACAACTGTCCCCTTCGCCCGGCATAGACGCTGAATCACCAAAATGCCAGGGTAAGCAGAAGTTACATCATCCACTTTTTGGCCCCTGCACTAAGTCAGAGAATTTCCGAGTTATATGTATGATTAGCTTGCCGATACTTGTTTTTTTTTGGGTGGGGGGTTGTTTTTAGTCTGAAATCACGAACATACAGTTTATTATTGTGCTGTCCATAGAAATGTCTCCCTTTGTTTGATGGTCATTTTAGGCGTGAGGTGCTTGTCTCTGCTCAAGAGTGAGAGGAAATGAGCGCGTATTCGTAAGTTTTCTAAGCCCGATTTGTCAGAAATGTTTTGCTGCATAGAGAGCCAAATTGCCGCCCGTCTTCACAAACTGAGCCCTTCATTATTTACCTTGGCAAGTGATCCTTGATTCGCTAATATGTTAACGCTGGTAGTAAATTATTGTAAATTGTATTTTAGTTTCTTTTTATGATGCGATTTTAAACGTTTTGTGCATGTTTTACAGTTTATATGAACTTCTCTGTCTTACTAAATAAAGTTGCGTTTGGAAATAAGATTACCTGTAAATCTCACGAACGAGGTATTAATAACGAAGTCCAGGCTAATTCAGTGCTTATCCTTGAAAGCTTGATCTGGGTGACAGCTGTCTGCCACTTTGGCATCTTAGATGTCGGTGATTGTGATAGAAGTAAAATGCAGGGGTCCCTCCATGTGCTGTTTGTTGTCCCTGCTTCTCAAAGTTTTGCAGGTGACTTACAATCCTTTGGCTCGCTCATCCTAGTATCTGATGCTGCTGTATAGTCCCCATGCACAGTCGCGGCTCGCGGAAGTGGGGCGGGGCACGGGGTGGGTGCCAGGGAATCAAATAGGAAAAGTTAAACTTACCTTACAGCCGGTCCGCGCCCCCTCTGCTCCCCTGGCTTGGCGCCTTCACAAACGGCCCTTGAGTGGACTGGCAGCCTCTCTCAGCCAATCCTGGCGCTGCCAGCAGCGCCAGGATTGGCTTAGGGCACAGTTAATCTTCGCCCGCTGCCTGCCCATTAGGAGGCCGAAGGGCTCCTAATGGGCATGCGCAAACAAGTGAAAAAACAAGTGCGCATGACTGGGCACGGGCTAAAAATTTGCCCTCCGTCCGCACTTATGCGCACTTGTGGTGCTGCCTGCTGCCCCTGGTGACAATCATGTCAGTCAACATGACGCCAGACCGCCCACCTCCTTCAGACTCTGAAGGGGTGGGCGGTCCAACGTCATGCTGACTGACATGATTGTCAGTTCTCCCTTGGCATCCTTGAACTTAAGTAAACTGATTCAGTTTACTTAAGTTCAAAGACGCCGAGGAAGCTGCGGGTGGGGGGTCTACGCCCCCACGCCCCAATGGACGCACCGCAAATGCCAGAACGGCTCGCAGGTACCGGTACTCACATTTGACTTTTCACTCAGTTGTAGAACATGTTTGTAGCCCCGCAGTGGGTGCCATGCCCCTGCCACCGCGCTGCTCTTATCACCACCCTGCACGCGCTGGCAGGCTGTGTCTCAAGAGCCCGCACGCACCCTACAGAGCCCGCGCGCTGTTATAGGCCAGATAACAATCCTGCTATTAGGCTCAGGCCTTAGCTGCGGCTCTGATGGCAGCCCCCACTTCTTCCTCTCGGGAGGGGCAACACTTTCATGATCCTACAGGTTAAACTATTAACGGGGGCTGCTTACTTTGGAACTGGCTTTGAGTCTGGCCTAAGCTCATTAAAACCATGTGGTTCTGGGAAAATATGTTTGGGTCGAGTTCGCGCAATACAAAAATGTGGAAAAAGAAATACTATCTCAAATCAAAGTATGAGCAACAGAGAGACCCATTAAAATAAATTAATCTGTACTTACCTTAGTCCATGCATCAGATTAAAAAGAAAGTGAAGTCTACAAGGCTACCGACATAGAATAGTAAATAGTGGGCGGGTTGAAATCGTTTTTTTTCCCTCCTAAACACAAGCGCTCGGCAACAAATATACAGTCAGGGTGGGTGGGGCATAATGGAGGCAGGGCAGACACCAAAGAACACCGAGAATTCTTCCTGAAAAGCGCAAGCAAGTCTAGCAAAATAGCCAGTCAGGGTGGGCGGGGCCTAATGGAGACAGGGCGGACACCAACCCTGCTTCCAGAGAAGCCGAACACAAAAGCAACGACAATAGATCTCGCCAAGGCGACGCAGCGCATATGCTGCAACACAGGCAAGACCTAATCAATTCCCCAAAGCAAGACAACGGGTTGACCGCAGCGGGAGTTCTTACCTTGATAAAAAAAAAAAAAACATTTAAAAAGTTCTCACTCCAACGGGATAAAGCATTTGTGGTGAAAATCTAGATTTCGAGCCAGAAATGATAATATTTATTAAGGGACATTGTTATTTGAAGAACTCTGCATATTATATTCAACTTTTATAAAAGTTAATGCTTGCCAAGAAGCTCTTAGTAAGATTATAACGGGTGCCCATTTTCAAATGCATAAATAACTTAATAACGTATTTAACCTTCAACAAAAAACTTACATTTCACATCTCAAATGTTTGGTAAAAGTTTTTTAAAATGTCACATTTAACAACTGTCAGCTTTTAAAATAGTTAAGCTTAGCTTCCTTGAATTGGTCTTTAAGATTTTATTAATGTAATTTAGGAATCACATTTTAAAAGGATAGACCCATCCAGGTGGAAGCAGATTTCCCAGAAAGGGGTTCTTGTTTAGTAGCCAGAGAGCTGCCAAGAAAACCTGTCTAGGGGACATCTGTTCAACCTAATTAAGGAACAGGCCTTTTCATTTGCTCGCCTCAGAAAGAAAATATTGTTCCTGCAACGCCGACTGTGTTATCGAATGAGAAACTACAAGTCCCATAATGCATAGAGCTCTTCTGTAAAAATACCAGGGGTGGCTGAATGTGTTAGGTGTGGGAGAAGGTGCAGAGAGACCGGGATATCCATGACCCCCCTCACCCACCCACCCACTCCTACAGGCCCTCTATCTGCCAAGAATCTCTTCAAACACCTCCTCTCCCTCTCTGGTTTCTCATTCATACTCTCCCCTGAGTTTTTCCGGGTAGTTAAGTCGTTTTATTATTTTGTTCCTAGGTGAGGGTCCTGATGGAATGATGGGGGCGTGGCTGATTGGGCCCACCTGTCACCCCGTGACCCTATAACACGCCCCTGAGGCCGGCCCCTCGTTTGCATCTTGGAGGACGAGTCACCGTGGAGGAGAGAGTTGGTGGTGCGGCCTTATTGCCTGCACGAGGCTGACGCGCCTCTTGTAGGTGTAACTCGCGTTACAAGGTTAGTTGTTGTCATGATTACATTTTAATCAATCAATCTTGTAGGCAGCGGCAGCAAATCTTAGGCCTGCGGGGCTTGAAATCCGAATAGTTAATTGGTGAAAGAAGGAGTTCGGTTTCCTCATTCCTAAAATAGTGTAATTATCGTCGTCGGCAAATGTTTCCCCACTCCCACCCCCCCCCCCCCCCCCCTCACCCCCCAAATATTTGTGGGCTTTTTCAAAGTTTTGTGTTTTCGTTTTCTGCAAGTAAACTGAAAAAAGCGCTCCTAATTTGGATGTAAGGTTTGAAGTTTCCGGTTTCCTATTCCTGTTGGATCATGTGTAGCAGTAGCGCAGTATATGTCTCGCAAATTTATACACGATGCATTCTGGGAAACGTAGTGTTTCATGAGTTAACATTTCCACATTGAACGAGAAAGTGTTTTGGAGAATGTCGTGTTATAGAGCAGTCAAATACACCGCGTTGGGCACCGTGGGCAGTCTTCTTCAAACGTATTAATGTTGCGCCCCGTTTCTCTCCCCCTCCCCCCCCCCTCCCCCCCGCCCCACACACCCGTGTTAAAATAAATAAATATATCGGGCCCCTCTTGATATTCTACAATTCTGATGAATTGGCAATGGTTAAATAGGTCTAAACTTAAGCATTGCAGTTAATCTGTTGCCCCTTTGACACATACGCCTAGTCAGGATATAAATGGCCGATGTTAGTGAGATGGCCAATTACACTTTGAGCCACTCGTTTTTTTATCACTTTAAACCAAGCTGATGCTTGATCTTGGCCAGAGCCTGGCACCCCCTCTTGGATCACTTGAGGCCCCCAGGGGCTCGCCCCTCGGGGTGCAGACCTCTGGTGTAGGGTGTGGCTGGTTGGAAGGGTGTTTTTGTTTCTGAACCGGTGTGGGACACGATTTCATATCGTGCATGACGACCACAGGCCCCTCATCAGAAGCCTGTGTAGTTGAATGAAAGCCCTGTACGTGGGGCTTCGGATCGGGAAGCGGCGCCCCCGGGTGTAAACCATGATGGTCCCGGGTCAGACGACAGGGGGGGGGGGGGGGAATTTACACATAACAATGTTTACTGGTTGTTTATTGCGACATAGAAACACTCGTGGGATGTACAATCATGACGAAATTCTGATCCGCAGCCAGAAGACCTGTTTTAGTAAATTAATAGGGTTATTAAAGGGTTGAGAGGAAACATCCGCATTTGTTAAAAGTATGTTGCCTAAGAAAACAAACTAAAGGGAACTGGCAGCCAGGGATGTCAGTAAATCAGGATCAAGCTCCTCTCAGTAAAAGTTGTAAATAAAATCAGGCCAAGTGCCCTCGTTCAAACTAATACAAACCTGTGTATATGTTAACTCTGCGCGCTTTGTGGAAAGTGTGTTTGCTATAATTTTCGAGTCTGAATTCTGAGCGCTGCAAATAAAACATTCGGGCGACCTCACCAGCCAAGGGTCGTGTGCTCCTGCGCCGAACGGGGGCTCTGGCTGGGGTGAGCTGCAGGGAGGGCCCGGCCCGGCCCCTCAGCTTCGCCACCCCCTGTGCCGGTCGCTGCAGACTAAGGCGCGCGCGCTCAATATTAACCTACATATGACCTCATGTTTGGAAACACTTTCCGGGGTCTACAGAATCCAGATTCAGCATATATGGGGTTATGGCGAAGGAGTGCGCGCGAACTCGCCATGGATCCGCACCAGAAACCTGCACCGCTTTAGATGCCCTCTTATTAGTAGCTGTCCCAGTCTTCAGCCAATTTTGGGGCGCCCCGGCAACTGATATAACCACACTGATTAATTGCACCAATTGGGCAAATATGGAGTGATCCACCTGTTGATCAGTTAAGAAAACAGGACATTTTGCGCATGATATCGTTTAAACCCCGAATGAATATCCCCGCTTTCAATGAGCCAGTTCATAGGTCTGAAACAGTGAGTGCGAAAGTGCTGCTTAATGCCATGTGAGGGAAATTCAGTGGAAAATCATTTTGAGTACATGTATTCATTATTCGACTTCTTGGGCCGTTCAAAAAGCTTCCCTGGGAAAGCATCCCGCACCCTGCTCACCATCGCCTTTGTGGTTTGGAGCGCGTCACTGCTTGCTTTGTTTACTTTGTGTTTTAGACTGTCCAGCTTGCGTTCGTCCCTCCTGTGGAGCATACCCTATTTACTACATACTGCGAATTGCTTTCTTTAAACAGACCTTTACATTTTATATTGTGGATATGCATTCAAAGACGGAGGTTCAATGTCAGACAGTCTTCCAACAGTCTGCGTAAATGTAATTAAGTGGCGGCAGACGGAGGGAGTGCTGCGGGGGCGGTGGGGAACACGGGGAGGGTAGTGGAGCAGGCCCGGCTCCAGGAATTTTTATTTGTGTGGGCCAAGGGTGCATTAGGGTGGGCCACTGCGGGCTCGATTTGTCACATATGTCTGGGCAGGCCAGCTTCAGGGCCTTCCTTTATCTCTTCTTAGTCTTACAAGGCCCAGTAAAACTCACTCTTTTCCAAGTCTTTCTAAATATCACTCTCAAAGTGCTTTTTCCTTCTAATGTTCCTTTGCTGGGAAGAGGATGTTTCTGAGGTGGGAGCATCAAGCAAGTGACACTTCTCGGGCTCCCTCTGTGCGAGCGTTCAGGGAGAATCCCTCTTCATTACTACCTCCACCTGACCACGGACTCTGCAACACACTCCCTTACAGGCTTGAATATCCACTAGTCCTCTCCCGTGCACCTTATGTCACAGCTGACCTCGGGCCCCAGCCCCATATCAGGCACCATCGGACTCCACTTTCATTTTTCCCGGTAAAAAACATTGGTAAAATCACCTTCAAACATTGAATATAGCAGTAAATATAATTAGCACGCACTTATTAAGTATGTTCCACAGTAGCCCTTATGACCCCCACTGCTAATTAAATAAACAAAAAAAGAAAGGCCATGACAGGGCCGGCTTTAGTGCTGATGCGAAAGTCTGTTTTGGCGTCACCCAATAACCTTTCTCCGCAAATACCTTTACTACCACCCTCCAACAGTGCCCCTCATTGCTCCATAGCCCCTCCCCCTATTGGCTTCCTCCTCGGACTCCCTCACTGCCACCCTCCACTCAGGTTTGTATGCAGCTCTTTGGTGACAGTTCACTGGTCACTGTCCTTGTAGGATTGTAACTTCTGAACTGCAAGTAACACAAGGATCTCTGTGACAAGGGCAGTAACCCACTGAGCTTCCACGTAAGATGCAGTTCATCTGCATTTAAAAACTACTAACAGACAAATGATTGCTCTCCAGCAGGATCATTAATCACCAGCGTTATTTGGGCATTTTGCATGGTCTTTGTTGTCCTGCATCAGCCATGATAATGATACAACCTGTTCAAATGAAGCACACAAGAAGTATGTGTCCTGCTGGGTCTGTGCAGATTTAAAAAAGCAACACAAATAGTAGCACATTCTCTTGCCTACTCCATAAAACAAGCTTTGTGTCACAGCCCAATGTGATAAGCAGCTAAAGGGGTCAGGACAGGTGAATAGGAATAGACAAATGTCTTTTCTCCTTCACTGTATCGAAAAAGGAATATCTGCGCAGCAGAACAGGAGGCAAAGGTGACTGGTGTCGCCTTTCGCCAGTGGAGATGAAAGGGTGAAAAAAATCAAAGCCTTGTTAACATGTAAATGGTCTTTAACTCGTTTGCGGCGGCCGCGATTTCGAGGCAGTGCGGCACTTCTGCAAAACGGGCAGGGCTGCGTCGGCCGTGTGCAGCACTACGAAGGTAGTGCTCGCGACATCCAATGGCCAACGGCAGCACTTTAGAGGTTAAAAGACCGGTGAAGTACTCGGGTGCGGCTGCGATAATCTCTAAAACTGTCTGTGTGTATTTGCCCGGGAAGCTGTCTCAGCCCGGGCGTGCACACACAGACAGCACTTTGAGCCCAATGCTGTTGGTGCCTGCCTTCAAGCCCTCACTGTGAGGACCAAGGCTCCTGTTTGGGTGGGCCAGGCTCAAGTTTGGGTGGGCCTGGCCCACCTGCTAGAACCGGGCCTGTAGTGGAGTCAGATATACAATGGCAGGTATTTATTTACGTTCACCTTTGCCGTCGTATGTCCAACTCCACTGCCCCGCCCCTGCCTGGCTGGACCACCCTGCAGCACTCCCTCTGTGAGCCACCGCTGATGTATCAGCCATTTTAATTGAAACTGTTTGTAGTTACCACACCATGCATGCTCTACTTTACACTACTCTGCACCATTCCAGGCTACTCCGAACCACTACACTCCCCTTCCCTTCACTGTATGCCTCTACTCCACTCTGCGAGACAACTCTGCGAGACACCTTTGCAGCACTCCACTATACTTCTCTAGTCTACTCTGCAGAACTCTAATCTGCGACCTGCCCCTTTGCAACAAACTTTGAGCCGTGCTGAACCGCAGTAACACTGGTGCACAACATGGGTAAAACACATTTGCAAAGACAATAGCTCTTGCATAGTTGAAACCTATGGGCTTTACCAATGCCTGTTTTTGTTTTATCCTGTTCCCCATAAAAACACAACTGGTCTTATCAGATAAAAGGTCCAGTACAGCACTGTTCGCCACTTCTGACCCAGGCCTTCCCCCTTCTGTCAGAACTTGAAATTCATGGCACCTGATGACTCAATGCCTTGTGGGGACCAATTCTGATCTAGAAATTTCTGCATGCAAAACTTTTCAATTTTGTTTACATTTCACGTCTTTCAAAACAAGGTTGCAACAAAGCTCAAGCCTTGAAAGAGAACCAAAACATCCCGAATGTTCGTAATGTGGCACTCCTTCAAAAGAAGGATTGTAGCTTCATGTGAAGACACCAGAAAGCCCCCCTGCTTCGGAGGTGTGATAATAAACTCTGTTTTACATAAAACTAATTTAATTGCATGCACGGCATCGCAAAATGCAATGCAGCGCGTGCAACGAAATTTGATTTATTTAAATGTTTACGGACCTCAGTTCATTCATATTCTGGTGTTTACTACCCCCCACCCTGCCCCTTCCCCTCACCGCCCCACGGAACTCCCTCCACAGGCCGCTACTGTCTTGACTCCTGGTAAGTGACTGGTCTCATACTTCAGAACAGGGTTGGGGCAGTCCCCTCTTCAAATGTCCTTTCCAGGCTGCTCTCCAGACACAGCCTTTGTGCAGTGATGCCCCTCACAGCAGGGTAGCCTCCAGCAAGGAGCACTCGCAACAGCGGCACAAAGAGGTGTGAGGTTTGCCATCAGCTCAACAGAGTGGGATCAAAGACAAGACTGGGCCTCACCTAAAGGGCCTCTTCAGCTTGCACTACAGACTCTACTATTCCACGCTCACACTACCACCTACAGAGGGCAGCGCTTCAGGAAGTCTGATCAGCGGGGTCTCTACCTATAGTCTTCATTCCATTTCTAAAGAGGCCAGTCCTGATCATCCAGGGTGTATCTCCACCCTCCCGCCGCAGAAAGCCCCGCCGCACCCTTCTGTGATCTGGGGAGCTGTCCTCGCGCTCAATCTTCTGCCAATCAAAACACATCCATATGTTGCCTCTTTGCTTTTGTAATCAATACTGTTCACCAAACTGGAAGGTGGACATCATGAGATCCACTCCAACATGCTCAATGTTTTCATCTGTAACCCATAGCATTTTCTACATGATCCATTTTCTTTAATTCTCTGTACGCCTCCTCTCGCGGAGCACCAGCTGTTTGCCTTAATCTTTATTATTGGATTTGTGCAAATTCCCCACAAATCTTTTAAAACACAGCCTTTCCTCCTCAGACTCCTATTCCCAGATAACCTAACAATATGTACTCCTATTAATACCACCAACCATCTGCACGAGATCATACACCCCCAATAAAGATCACCCCTAACTTGTATACAACCACAAAGCAACTGGAGTGAATGCCTGGAATGGGTATTTTAAACACACAATCCTGATCTCTGTAGCCAACAATAACCAAGAATACCAGAATAACCACTAACCTTGGGTTCCTGCCCGGTGTAAAGTGCTTCTGTGCCTCGTCAGGGGTAGTAACCGCTATATAAAGGCAATTGCAAGCTATGGTGTTCCCAGATGGTAAGTCCAGCGGTGTGATGTGAGACAGGCGTGCACATTGGTGCAGATTAACTACTCTTGTGGTAAACTGGGCAATATACGTTAAGATCCTGAGACAAAAAACAAGTTAAAACCTCCTATTCCAATGAGCAAGATGAGAAACTGACCGACACAGCAGACCCCGGAGCCCCCAACTACTAAAACCGTGCATTTGAGGTGTCACACGTCCCACCCTAAACACCCCTTCTGAATGTATGCCTTTGGCTCACCCACCGGCCTTGGTAGCTCTTCGTGGTCCTGTACAACACACCGCTCTTGAATCCCTGCCCTGGGATCACTTGTTTTAAAAGTATTTTCACTGAGTGCACTCCTCTTCGTCGTCTCTGCTACGGGAGTCTTGGTGGTCGGGTTGTCGTGTATAGATAGAGGGTGCCAAGACAATTTACTAAGCAGAGCAAAGCCAGGGGTAAAGCTTCAATCTAAGAATCGGCATGAGTCTTGAGTCATTAACACATTTGGCGTGAGTGTTGTGCAATAAATAGAATGTAAATGTTTTTTTAATTTGAATTTTAACATGTAGTATGTATTCACTTTAGTGCATACGATTTATAACTACATAGACACTTATTAAAAGTGATGATTTATAGATCAATTCATGCCCCGACACCAAAAATGTCAAAGCCATTAGTGAACGAAAGTCAAATCAATTGTTAGGTAAACCCCAAACTTAGATTCGAAGGCTAAATCCTTACAGATGGAGCAACATTCATCTATTATACAGTATTTAACCACATGGATGCTCCACATTTTCCTCTGTTGTGCCATAATGTTAATGGGTGTGGTCATGGCGAGCTCAGCTCGTCATGAGCACACAAGAGGTGTACCTCATGACGAGCTGAGCTCGTCATGAGCATCGAAGGGGTTAAGTGCGCTCATTGTGACGAAGGAAAAGACGCTTTGTGAAATAAAATATTTGCCGTATTTCACACAATTTGTACAACCAGGAAATTCTGTATTGATTCCAGGTTGTCTGTCGCATTTTGAAATTTAGGCAAGATAGGCCTCTCCTCGCTAATGTCCACATCAATGGTCGCCGTGGGGTCTCATTCTTGGCTCACATGGGGAACCAATGAAGATAGCTGGCCCAACTCGAGGCCTCCAAGCTGCCAAGCCAAGAATCCACTCTGGGGATGTCACCGGTCTGAAGCTGTGACCTGGCACCCTGAACCTCTAGTTTCCCAATGCATCTGCTTCCAGCCCTGGAGCCGATCGACTGCTATAGTTTAAAGCTGTGATCGAAGGAGTCTCTTTCAGAGGATAGCACTATCTGGCAAGTGAATATTGGCTTTTTCTACAGTTTGCACCTGTTCCTCAGACTGTTGAATGGAAGCTCAAAAATACACCCCCTGCATTTGCATGAAAACACACCTAGACGTAAAACTTCAGTGTCTTTTTTTTTTTTCTTCTTTACTTTCCATCCTCTGCAGCCTACTCTAAGCCATGTGCATGTCTCTATGATTGTATTTCTAATTGTGCAGCAACACTGCGGGGTGCATGGTCCTGGACCCTCATGGGTTCCTGATCAACAGCAAGAAGTCCCATCTGGATCCAACGCAGGACTTTGTGTTCATCCGAGGTCACCTGGACATGATCAAAGGGCTGGTGTTTTTGCCTGACAGGGCGGAGGGCAACCTTGAGGAGGCACCCGGGTTGTCTCCTTACCTAGGATTACCCCCCAGACCATCGGTGGTTGAGGGTGCATGGTTTGATGTCTGTGGCAACCAATGTGCTTCCCTGGGCTAGTCTTCATCTGTACCTGCTGGTGAACGTTGGAGCCCATTGGGCTCCTTGTTCCACAGACTACGATCTGCCAGTGGGGTCTCCTCAGATTCAGGCAGATTTGGGTTGGTGGATGGTGGACTCAAATCGCTCAAAGGGTCTTCCCTTTCAGGTGTCCCTTTCGGGGTTGGTAACTGATGCCAGCCTGTTGGGGGGTGATGTTGGATTCCTGTTCTGTGCATGGTTGGTGAGATCGCCTTCAGGCGGGTTCCTCTTTCAACTTTCTGCAACCAAAGAACTTTCATTTGGCTTGTCTGGCATTTGCCTCGGCCCTTCGGGGAGACCATGTTCTGGTCCGGAAGGACAATCAGGTGGTGATGGGCTACGTCAATAATCGGGGGGGGGGGGGGGGGGCTGCAGGGTTCGCTCCCTTTGGCTCTTTGCCCAGGAGATTTTGTCCGGGGCAGAGAAGAGTGTTGACCCTCAGGGTGTTCTATCTCCAGGGAAGGAGAAGTGTGTGGCAGAACGCCTAAGCAGGGTGTTTCCTACCATGGCTTCCATTTTCCTGATATGGAGGGGGGGGCGGCTATGTACAAACTGTTGCAGGAATGGTTTTGGTGCCCAACAATGTTTTATTTGCAGATATGTCCAATGCTCACCTGCCCTCTTTCTTTGCGCTCCTTCCGTGGCCAGAGGTATGGCGGGTGGATGCACTGTCATTTAGTTGGCCGGTCTCCCTGCTTTATGCATTTCCTCAGATCCCTTTGATTGCTCTAGTTCTGTGCAAGGTTTGCCTGGACATGGCCTTTGTTCTGTTGGTGGTTCCCTGCTGGGTTTGCTGCCCGTGGTTTCCTCTGCTGAAGGAAATGGCTGACCGGGAGTGCTGGGTGATCATGGATCTTCCAGACCAGTTGCATGGCCCTCTTCTTCCTGTGGGGGTACTGCATCTTCATATTCAGGCCTGGCTCTTGAAAGAATGAGCCTTCTGTCTCTGGGTTGATCCCTGGAGGTGGTGGATTTGCTGCAGGACTCCTGTCGCCCAGTGACTCTTCAGTCCTATTCTCACCAATGGGGGGTCCTTCTCTCAGTGGTGTTTCTAAGGGCCTGGACAGTTTCTGTGGATACAATGAGGGTGCTGGATTTCCTGGGGGTGGATTTGCCTTGGGCTTTGCCCCTTCCACGCTTCGGGCTCAGTGGGCAGCCTTGTGGGTGTTTGGTAGTAATCAGTTTGATGATTTGTATCTATTTGTGGCCAGGTTACTTCGAAGTTGTGTTCTGCAACGTCCTAGAGCGATTTGTCTTGAGCCTTCTTAGCATCTCCCATTGGTGTTGTGGGCCCTTCTAGGGTAACATTTGAGCCCTTAGTGTCATGGATGTCCAGCTCCTCACTATGAAGGTGGTGTTGGTGGCCATCGTTTCTGCTGGTTGGATTGGGGAGCTGGGATCTTTTCTACGCTCTCCTCCCATTTTTGCGGGTCCTACCGGCCCAGATACAAAGTTGCTGCCCAAGGTCCCCTTAGTTGTCAACCATTCCCAGGAGGTTACTTTGCCTACATTCCCTCCAGTCGTTGAGGCTGGGGTGGATTCTGCTCCCACTGTTGGATGCCCGGCGGAAGGTCCTGGTGTATTTGGCATGGACTACGCCCTTTTGCTGCTGTGATAACTCATTTGTCACTTTGCGCATGGTTTGTTTCAGTCATAAACTGGCTCGCTCCACCCGGAGTAGGTGGATTAAATAGACTATCTTGCTGGCCTGCTGCCTATAGTTCCCGAGGTTCTGAGGTGTCTGCCTGGGTTTGTCTACCTAGGGTCTTTCTGTGTCCTAGCCTCTTTCAAGGGAGTTTCTTCTGAGGATATCTGTAGGGCCACTACTTGGTCCTCTCCGCACATGTTCATGGATCACTACCGGCTGGTGTTAGGTGGTACTTCTGCGAGGGATTCTATGAGGCATTTCCTCTGGGCTACTTCTTCCAGCTCTTGATGGTCATACCTTCTGTGGGCGTCGCCTTGGTTGTTGCCAATCTATTACTATTTGGATAAAAACCTGCTGTTCTGCATTATCCTGTTGTCTGAGGTTTCTTGAGAGATTTCCATGAAGCTGCTGGGCTTGGATATGTGCTCACTTAACACTGGTGGCGAAGACTTATGAGGAGGTAATGCCCCAGTTACTTACCGGTAATCTTCATTACTCAGCGTCTTCCTCGCCACATGAGTTCTTTGGGGCTTGGTAGTTATACAGGAAATGGGGTGGGTTGACCATCCCCTTAGATCACCCTGGGCGGAGTGCCTCTATGCGTATTTCCACAGAATAAAAAAAAAACTCAGTGGAAATGCGCTATGCTCCCTTCCTCTCCCTCCCAAAGTCTTTAAAAATGTAAAAGCCACTTGCCTGCTGTCTGCCTCCTCCCCTGCATGGCCACTCTCCATGCTGCTCCGTGGCACGCGCATCCTCTTCTGTAATTTAAAAAAATCACT
The DNA here is from genome assembly GCF_964263255.1 of Lissotriton vulgaris. Taxonomy (NCBI): domain Eukaryota; kingdom Metazoa; phylum Chordata; class Amphibia; order Caudata; family Salamandridae; genus Lissotriton; species Lissotriton vulgaris. The sequence continues at coordinate 61,405,642 of NC_141687.1, forward strand.
ACGTTGTACGTCTGACGCATGTGCACGCACGTTAGTTTCTTCATAAGATTTACCCTTTGCTACTTATAAAAATTAAATTTTGTCAGAAACATGTCATTGAAATGTTTTGCTTGTTAGTTTGATTTTTATACTTTAGATTAAAGATTGTTTAATATCTTACCCTTTTTTAACTAATTTCTCTGTTTAAAGTTACAATTGCATTGTTGTGTCTTAAGTTGCTTGGGAACGATAATTTCCACTGAGTTCAGACTGCACACAGGCACTGCGGTGGCAGGCCTGAGACACCATTTTAGGGCTACTCATGTGGGTGACACAATCAGTGCTGCAGGCCCACTAGTAGCATTTGGATCACCAGCCCTGGCACACCCAGTGCACTTTACTAGGGACTTCTTGGTGATACAAATATGCCAATCATGGATAACCAATTACAGTAAAAATGTATACAGGAAGCATATGCACGTTAGCACTGATCAGCAGTGGTAAAGTGCCCAGAGTCCGATTGCCAACAACCACAGGTCAGGAAAAATAAGGGAGGAAGGAGCAAAAAGTTTGGGGATAAACCTGCAAAAGGCCATTTAATCACAACCCCCTTCCAGCCTAAAGCCAGGGTGGACCAAACGATAGCTCGATGGGATTCCCTGCTTAAGGCGATAGAACACGGAAACTGGCCCAAACAGCAGGGCACTATTCCTTTTCTACACCGTCCTGAACCCAGTTGGATCACTCTATCCATACACTTAAGGTCCACCACGCCAATCCATGTGGAACCCTTCTCCTCACCTGTGGACACCAGCTATGCAGCACCTAAACTTAACTTGCTCACAGGTGTGTCCCAACAGACAGACAGCCACAGTGACCACCAACGGTGATCAGGGATGAGACCCAGGCCTCCTGCCTCTCATGGCTCTCAAATCCCTGTGGAGTCAGAGGGTGTGGGGCAGTAGCCCCAGGTGCTTAGCACACTTTGTCCACCCTCCCTACTGTCAGGTCAGGTCTGACATCCTGGCACTGACCCACCAGTTCCGGATCTGTATCCGGCGGCTGGACAGGAGGCTGGGGTGGGCTTCCCCACACCCGGTCCTCTTCCTTGGGGCCCTGTACCCTCCCACCTGGAGCGGTACCCCTACTACAATAGTCGGGGCAGGGGGGGACACCCTGGGCCTGGCTCTCAAACCTAGGCTCCAAAGCCTCCAGGTCAGAACACCTCTACCTGGCTTCCCCACCCAGGGACCAACCCCTGCGGTGGAACACTTGCCCCGCACACCAGGACTTCACTCACAGATGTGCCCCCACTGGTAGACAGTATCACCTGGCAAACACAACGGTGTGGCCCAGTCCACCCCCATGGTGAGACTCCTGCTCCCCTTCCAGGGGCAACCCTGTCCACCAGGACAACCAGCCACAGGGGCCACTGATGGCTGTCAGTGATGAGATCCAGGCCTCCTGCCTGTCGGGTCTCTCTAACGTCTGTGGCATCAGAAAGTGGGGGGCAGTAGCCCCAGGTGCCTGGTACCTTTCCTCCACTCTCCCTCCCAAGTCAGGTAGGGCATCCTGACACTGGCCCGTCAGCCCCGGGTCTGTACCCTCAAGCTGACATGGCTTCACGGGTGAGGCTCTCCTCTCCCTACCCCGCCTTCTGGGTTCCTGCACTCTCCTCCCAGGAGAGACTTCCTCAGAACACAATTCTCCTACCAGTTCAGGACCTCTCTCCAGCAACTGGTCTCCCAACCTAGGGTCTAAACACTCGGGTTGCACCGGGGTCAGAGGCGAGGATTCCCTCCCTCTGTACCCCCTTCCAGAGCGCTGCACCCTCCCTACTGGAGGGGTACCACTGGAAGCCAAACTGGTCAGGACACTGGTTACAAATGTCCTTCCTTCCAGGTCGGGCAGATCCTGAACCTGGTCTCCCAACCTAGGGACCAATACCTGCGGCTGTGCACTTGCCTGGCATGCCAGGACTTCTGTGAACTCACACAGTACCCCCTGAGGGTAACACATGACTCATGTGTCCTGTGACAGTCTGCCTGGCACAGGTCTCCCGACCCCTGTCCATCTGACAGTGCGCGAAGATCCCCCCAGGACAGAAGTGGTGTCACCATGGTCACTCCTGGGAGACTCTGCCCTTCTGGCTGGCCCCTGACCCACTGGGGACTCCTTCCCCCTCTCACCCCTCAGTCTGGACTTCTGTAGCCTCCCAAATGGAGTGGCACCGCCAGACACCAGAACCACCGGAGCACTGTTTAGAGGCTCCAGGCCCTCCTGACACTAGGAGATCCTCATCAAGTGGCTTTCTAGCACCTTCCACGCCCCCAACCTGGTGTTCCCTTAAGGAACCCTCCAGGCCCTGAGACTGGGTCTTGTGCACTGTGAGACACACCGTCCCACACTCACTCCTTCTCCACTGAGACCAGACATGAGCTCCTACACCCCTCCCACTACACTGGGACCTAACTGGGCTACACTGAACCTCTTCCACTTCACAGGTCTGGAAGATATCTGTGCCACTCCTTTTGGGATCACTCACCAATGCCTCTTCAGACTCTCTGGAATCCACCAGGAGGTCTGCCTCCAGCGCAAGCTCTCTGGGATCAGGGAACTCACTCCACCGGGTGTTGGCATAGCTCTGGAAAACTTGGACTTAAAATAAGCTCTCCAAAAACTCACACAGCCCTCCACAGTTGTTAACCAAGCTGCCCTTCGCCTCACCCTTCAGTGCCTCACACAAGTACCCCACACCACTCTCCTGAGATGGGCAAGACGGTGTCCTACTGTCTGTCACACACCCACACTTTTCTGGCTGGTCTTCACACTCACACCAAGGTTTCTACCATGGGGGAACCCCTCTCTCTGTACCGCTCATCTAGAGTCAGTAGTGTCCTTCCCACCACTAGGAATATGGTCCCCTGTGCCAGTCCCCCATTCTACTTCAGGGACACTGCACTCCACTGGAACTACATCATAATCCTGAACACCCTGGTGTAGGTCAACCGTTGATGAGAAGGATGTTGCACGACGCTGATGGACGGATACGCCGAATGAAAGAGGTTTTGGCATTTTATGATGGAATTTTAGAGTAGCCCATGATGGTCAAACTGAGACAGGATTGAAGATGCTTCCACTTCAGCAAGATATTTAAGTGTAATCTCGAACAAACCATGCTGGCTAAACCCAGGCAGGATTGAAGTCGCATCCATTTTTTTTTTTGCAAGCTACTCAAGGTAGCAAATTCTAGTTTGATGAACGATTTGAACTTTGAGTGATCTCCTAGAGTCTAGAGGATCAAAAACGTAAAACTGAAGACTAAATTAAGAGTAATTCCAGGGTATAGAGAATGTATGTTGACATATCTGGCGGGTCCTGATGAAGGTGGTTTCTATCGCTGTCTGCCACCGAAACGCGTTGACCAAGACATTGTAAAATCCCACAGACTGTAGTGGTTTTGTATTGGGCAATAGACAGCAAACCAACAAAACGTTAACTTGCACAGATATACTAAGTTGTGAATGTGTATGAGGTATGAGTGAGTAGTGTGTTTGTATTAGTTCCCTACCTGGTAACAAATGTATTAGTAGGTGAATAATGAATTTTGTATTACGATTTACTGATGACAATGTATTTTTTATGACATTTTTAAGTTGAAAACAATGATATGAAAAGGTGCTAAATGAAAAAATAATTTAAATGAGAAAGTAAAATGATTTTGTCATTGTAGTTTAGTTGTGCCCATGTATATGGAGGTTAAATCCAGAAAATAAGTAGGTCATGAGGGAGTTGTTTCATAATGTTTGCTGTTCTTTCCCCTCTTCTCCCTGACCTGAAAGTAATTGTTTTAGAGGGGGTCCCAGAATTTTTACTTGGGTCAACCCCCTCCCTCAAGTCAGGCGCCCCATCTCTGGGTGTTTGTACCTTTCTCTCAGCACTGGAAACTATAATCTTGCTGCCACCACCTGAGCTGTACTCCACCTGCAACTCAGCAAATCTCACCTCTTGAGCTACCCATGTTTCTTCTTCAGCTGGGACACTCATGGCCTCAAGCCTCTCTCTCAAATCAAGCTTCCTCATTCCCAATGCATGGGTCAAGGTAATTTCAATTCCTCCAGGGCACGGGCATTTTTGCTCTCCTCCGCCACCCTTTCTCTCTTTCTCCATTTGCTTCAGCTTCAATTCAAGCCTCAAGATTTCTAACTTATGATCTCTAGCCCTTTGGTTTTCCTCAAACTCCTCTGGGGAAAAACTTTCAGCTGAATGGTTGCTACCAGCACTGGAGGCTGCTCTGGACACAGGCAAATCCTGTGACCTGAAACCATCCCTTTCCGTATCCTCCACTTCTGCACCATCTGTCTCCCCAGTCTCTTTGGTCTCCCACCAGGCCCTTCAGGCCTTCTGTAGCTCTTCCTACTTGGAGCGGCGCTTCATGGGGCATCCAAAGCTCCTGCAGAACTGCATGAGTTGATCTACTTTGTAATCCCTTAACATTTCAATATCAAACTCCAGTTCGCCAACCTCACTTGCTGGTTTACCATTCAGAGACATGATGCTTGGATTCTTTCAGGGTTACAATAAAAAATGGAACCAAAACAAAAAAACTCAACCATAGTATGCGGTGGCGTAGTAGTCTGCAATCACTAGTGATGTACACCAGTCACTGTGGGTCTAGTACAAATAAAAGTTCAAATCCCACGCTGACCAACCATGTTAGATCTGGGATTCTCTAGTTGGCAGAGGTGGGTACCACTGTCCAAATAGGGACCCCTGCTTCTAGTCAGGGTAAGGAGGAAACACTCTTCAGATAACCCCTGCTTACCCCCTTGGTAGCTTGGCATGAGCAGTCCGGCTTATCGAAAGCAATGTGTAAAGTATTTGTACCAACACTCCCAGTAACACAGTGAAAACACCACAAACAGACTCCACAACAGTTTAGAAAAATAAAGGTATTTAATCTGAACTACACCAAAATGACAAATCCAACATACACAGTTCAAGAATATGGTTTCAAAATAGTTCTTAAGGTTGCGTTAAAATAATCCAGTTGCATCATGTTTTAGCCAACAGTACCTTTTAGATGCAACAAGTTTCAAGTGAAAGCTGTAGCATTGAAAAGCAAGCGATGTGTCACTCCTGAGACCCTGGGGAGGCGATACGACAACTCTGCTGGACGCAGCAGGCGTGTTGCGGTGACTCCAGTCTGTATGGGGAGTGTTTCTATACCTTGCGTGGATTCCGGTGTACAGGTTTCGGTGGAAGCAGCTCACAAAAGGTACGATGCAACGATCTTCGGAGCGGCGACTATCTCTGGTGCGATGACGATGCGCTGCTCAATGGCGATCTTCTCCTCTTGCGGCCCCTTGATGCAATGGCTCTGCGACGACTCTCGCAGTGATGTGATGTGGTCTGCAAGCGGTGCGATGATCTCACCCAGTGACGACCGGCTCTGCGACAATACTTGCAGCGATGATACTCTTCCCACACCAGACCAGTGCATTCCGCAAGTGAAGGATGCGATGACTCTGGCAGTGGCAACAGGCGCTGGGAGATCGCAGCCTTCGGCGGCAGGAATTTCCTCGCACTGATGGGGATGCGCTCTGCAAGTGAGCGATGCTTTAAACTTTGCAGAAAGTTCTTATTCTTGGTTTCCAGCTTCCAACACAGGTACAACTTCTAGAGGCACCACAACTGGCCCAAGCACTGAAAGAAGGACAGAGTTCTCCCAGTAGAGTTCAGGGAAGCTGGGGGTGAAGTCCTTTTTGTTCCTGGGACTTCTTAACAGGGAGCCAGCTCTTCTTCAGGTCCTTGGAAATTCCTTCAAGCAAGGGGACACAGCACAAAGCAAAGTCCTTCTCCTCTCCTTGGCAGCAAAGCAACTGCAGGCCAGTCCAGCAAATAAACAGCAGGACAGTCTTCCTTCTTCAGTTTTCCAGCTTTCTCCTTGGCAGAGGTTCCTTGATTTCAGGATGATCTCCTTTTCTGTTGTCTGGGGTCCAGTAATTATACCCCTAAAAGTCTTTGTTACCTTTGTGCAGGAGGGCTCTGAGCCCGGTCTGAACCAGTTCTGGGTGTTCCTTGAGCACTTTGTTTTCCTGGCTTCTCCTTTCCTTTCAGAGAGAGGGGCAGGGTCGTCAGCTGCCCAGCAGGAGGTGGAGCCAGCATTGTGGAAGGCGGGCACAGTCCTATTCTGGCCCAAGTTCTATCCCCTCCCACCACTCATGATGCAGATGAAATCATTCAGCCAGCCTCCCGGGGAATCCCCAGCCCCTGTCACACTCTAACCAGACAGTCAATTTACAAACAGGCCAAGGCACACAAAGGTTAGACAAAAGAACAGCGACTTTCTAAAAGTGATGTTCTCAAACACAGGATTTAAAAACAACCTTTCCTAAAAGATGTCATAAAATTCTGAGTTCAGGGACACCAGACTTTTATGTCCTATCTTGCTCCCATGGGAAGATATGCTGGTAGCCACTGTAGCCAGCATTCCCCATCATAGCTTATGGGCAAGATAGCCTTACAATAGTGAAAACGAAAATGGCTGTAATTCACTACCAGAGCATGTCACCTGCACTAGTACATGCTCTACCTTTCACATACACTGCACCCTGCCCAGGGGGGTACCTTGGGCCTTCCATAGGGGTGGCCAATGTGTACAGAAAGGGAAGGGTTAGGCCTGGTCAGTGGGGACACGGACCAGGAGGACATGGCAGTTCAGACTGCACACAGGCACTGCGGTGGCAGGCCTGAGACACCATTTTAGGGCTGATCATGTGGGTGGCCCAATCTGTGCAGCAGGCCCACCAGTAGCATTTGGATCACCAGCCCTGGCACACCCAGTGCACTTTACTAGGGACTTCTTGGTGATACAAATATGCCAATCGTGGATAACCAATTACAGTATCGATTTATACAGGGAGCCTATGCACTTTAGCACTGATGAGCAGTGGTAAAGTGCCCAGAGTCCTATTGCCAACAACCATAGGTCAGGAAAAATAAGGGAGGAAGAAGCAAAAACTTTGGGGATAACCCCACAAAAAGAGCCTTTTCCAACAGCGGCCAAGCAGGCGAGGCGGCAGACAGCAGTTAAGTGGCTTCTTTTACATTTTTAAAGACTTTGGGAGGGGGAGGGAGAGGTTAACTCTGCTACGGAGGCAGAGTTTTTACCTACTGTGTTCGCCACGTAGTGCAGAGTGAGCAAATCTCTGCTGGCAGAGCATAGTTATCTGCCCAGGGTTACCCTTATACAGTGTCTGGGGTGATGGAGGTTGGCCATGTTCGAGAGGGATGGGAGGCCTAGAATGTGAATTGCTTTGGAGGAATCTGGTGTGGAGCTGAAGCTCACTTAGTAATTCATGTGGCGAGGAAGACAATACTCCGAGTAACAAAGATTACCAGTAGGTAACTGGGGCATTACAGCTAGGTGTCAGCCCCTGAAAGATCATGCCAGATGTCCGGCTCTGGCTCGGCTAGATTTCCTCTTGGACCCTTCCACACACAACAAGCCAAGCTTTCATGTGGCTACTTGCCACTCATGACTTATCATACACCAAGAATTTAAGACCAAGTATTAACCCTTGATTTTGGTGAAAAAAGAGCAACCGGTTCCATTGTGGCATTTAAATAGTGCTTAATACCCCTATGTAGTGCACTTAAGTGCTTGAACTGTTTCCATCTGTATGCACTTTTGTTGGTGGCTTTTAGCATCTTTGAAGGTTTTTCAATAGTTGTCGATCGTGAAGGCGGTGTCACTGCAGCTCACAGGGGAGTTGTCCATCCCAAGGGGGCAGATACAACATCTGCGTGTGTTCAGTGGAGTGTTGTGCCAGGAAAACAACGTGTTGAAGGCATCAGCTGTGCTTGTAGTTAGCCTTCTGGTCAGAGCACATGTTAGAACTTTTACAATGTATAGGTTTGGGTGGTTCAAATGGATAGGTCCCTTTAGCTAGAAGGGCAGTTGCTTTGCTGGGTGGTTGTCTATACATTAAGAGGTAAGAATAAGTGATAGCTGGAAGAGCCTGACATTTATCAAGTGTTCACTGCTGCCCACGATGTGTTATTTTTAGAGCAATTATATATATATCTCAATTTTTATTTTTTTACAGATGGCTGGTAGGCCTTCGTTTTTTCAAATATGATTTTTATGGCTGATATGAAATTCAGGGCAGTGGCTTCGTGGCCTACAGTTGTAAGGTTCTGAAACAGGTTTTTGTAATTAAGGTCTAGTGCAGTTTCTTGGGGAGGGGGAGGGAGAAACAAAAATGAAGTGGTTTTTTTTTTCTTTATCATTGAGTTCGCTTATTTGTTTTGTTTCCTTCTCTTGATGCCATGGTGCTTTGAAAGGAATGTGTCCTCTGCTACAGGAGGAGGAACATTAGCATAGTGGACACTGGTGTTTGGGGGGTATTCTGGTTGCAACTCTAGGTGGAAGCAAAGTTGTTGGGTTAGATTTTTTTGAGTTTTTAGAGTTGTATGCTCCAAGTTGACCTCAATGAAGTTGTAGCTGTTTAGTGATTTGAAAGTGGTTTGGGGGGGTGAGGGGTGGCGGATGCGATCATACGTTGGGGCCTTCCCATGAGTTTCTCCTGGGCAAGGGACATTGTGTTTGTATAGTGGCTTATATTGGAATGTTTTGATGGGTTGTGTGGTGCACCAAATAGGAGTCAGTCGGCAATTTAGAATTTGCACATTTAAAATTCAGTTTAAAGATTCTACAAGGAAATCTCTCTACAAATGCAGGAGCATGCGAGTAAGTTACAGACCTCCCGACTTAAAACCAATGTGTGTGAAGCGAGGGTGGGGCTTTGGAGGGAACGAGGCCTTCGGCCAAGAACTACATAACGGGGCTAAGAGGGGCTTCTGCACCCAAACCCCAATCGTCACGTCTCGGTCGAAAAACACTAGCAAAAGGTTGCTGCTGGTGTTAGGGGGGAGGTTCACACCCCTCAAATGGGACATTGACTGTTCACAGCCTCCAGAGATTCGCTAGAAACCTCCTGCGATGGTTCCAGCTCGCCTTCTGCCGCCGGGCAGCTGTGCGCTGGTTGACCAGATGTATGCATATGGCCAGGTCTGACTATTAGTGCAGGTTCTTTGTGACGTGGAGGGCTTCGGCCGACTAAGAGCTGCATCCCTCTTAGGACCCATGACCGGAAATCACCCGGTGCATTAATGTACTGATCTATTCTTGGCTGCGGCGAGGCTCGGGGGGAGGGGCTCTACGCAGTGTCCTCAAAGCGCTGCATTTTGGCTCACCTCGAAGCACTGTCCCGCAGAGATGTGAACTGGATGAGCGAGGCTGGGGGATTTGCCGAAGATCACACCCTTGGCTTTGAGAAAAGGTAAAGCAAATGAACCGCCGTGGCACCGACTAAGCGGAGATGCGGTTACTCTAGTCTAGTGAGTGTTGGTGATATAGGGTGCGTGCGGTGGGGGTAGGGGTTAATTTGAGCTGGAGGGGTGAGGGGTGGTTGGCGTGGAGAGGTGAGCTGGGGATCTGGGATCGAAGCTATTACGTGAGGTTTGGTGTGAGCTGGGAGTCGGATGTGGATTGGCAAGGGGTGGGGTAGGGGAGCCTGTGGAGGGTAGAGGCTGATGCTAATGGAAGGCGGTTAAGTACAGCAGAGGGTGCTGGTGAGGATTAGCAAACCAACGCCCCAATATACAGGTATGAAGAGTGTTTACACGCGTTTACATGTGGTGGCAGTACCACAGTGCTGACCCCGCCCCAGGCTTTGCACGGGTTCTTAAATCAAACCGCACTTATAAAGTGCTACATTGTCAAATCCCTAGGGGTATCTGGGCGCTGTGTTTGTCAAGTGCCAGGTCTGGAGTCTCTCTGAAGTCTGCCAGCGAGGGGGCTGGACAAAGTCTGGGGAGGGTGGCGTCGTTCCAGGTCTTGGCAGCAATGTAGGAGAAGGAGCAGCTACTGCTGAGACGGGCACAGGGTGGTTTGTGAGGGCACGTGAAGAGTGCAGGTGTCTAGCGGGTTGGTGGAAGTTCAGTCCATGGTTGAGGTTGGCAGGTCTCTGATCGTCCAGAGCTTTGTAGGGATGCTTGAGGATCTTGAACTGGTATCTCTTCTGGGTGGGGAGTCGGCTAGTGGAGGTGTCTCAGATGGGGGCAAAGTGGGTTTATTTGTAAAGTGCTACTCTGTCACCCCTAGGGGTATCTGGGCGCAGTGTGTCGAAGAGCCACGTTTTGAGTTTGTCTGAAGTCTGTCAGCGAGGGGCTTTACGGAGCTGGAAGGGGAGGTCATTCCAGGTTTTGGCTGCGATGTAAGAGGAGCAGCCGCCGCTGTGGGTGCACTGGGTGCGGGGTGTGTTTGTGGCGGCGAGTGCAGAGGAGCCTAGGTCTCTAGCGAGTTGCTAGAAGTTCAGTCTGTGGTTGAAGTAGGCAGGTCCTAGGTCATGGAGGGCTTTGTAGGCGTGTTTGAGGATCTTCAATGGTCATCTTCTTGATGGGGAGTCAGTGGAGGGCTCAGGTGGGGGGCAATGTGGGTTCATTTGGGGCGGTCCAGTAGAAATCTTGCTGCTGCTTTCTGTATGGTCTGGTGTCCTCTGAGGAGCTGGGTGGAGATGCTGGGGTAGAGGGTTTTTACCATAGTCGAGGCGGCTGGTGACGACGGCCGGAGTGACTTTCTGGTGTTCACTGGGATCCATCTGAAGATTCTGCGGAGCATGCAAAGTGTGTGGAAGCAGGAGGCGACTGAGTTGACTTGTCGCTTCATGGTCAGCTGGCTGTTGCGGATGATGCCGAGGTTGCGTGCATGGTCTGTGTGGGCGTGAGTTCAGTTCAGCAGGCCAACAACTGTGGTCCCATGCAGAGGTGTTCTTCCTGAAGAGGAGTACTTCAGAATTGTCGGAGTTGGGTTGGAGGCCGTTCTCTCATCCATTGTCGGAGTTGGGTTGGAGGCCGTTCTCTCATCCATTGGGCTATGTTGGTGATGTCATTGTAGAAGCTGGTTTTGGCTTTGGAGGAGTTCTCAGTGAGAGGATCAGTGGAGTCATCTGTGTAGGAGGTTATGAAGTCTATGGGATCAGATGTCTGCGAGGGGGGTGGGTATCATGTAGATGTTGAACGGGGGGTCTGAGGGATGATCCTTGTGGCATGCTGCATGTCTTTGGGAGCGGTGGTGAAGTGAGGCAGTCGGATGCAGTGATCCACTTGAGGGCACTTGCTGTATGCCAACATTGTAGAGCCTGGGAGAGTGTTGTGGAAGAGTTTGTCAAATGCAGCCGAGCGGTCAAGGAGGATCGGGCCACAGTTTCGCCGTGGTCGGAGTGTTCAGACGGTCTGCGGTGGCAATCTGCGTGGTCACAGAAGGCTGCTGTGGAGATGGAGATGTTGACAATGCTGGTGAGCTGTGTGCCAATTTGGAATAGTTGTGTGGGGGGGGGGGGGTGGAGAGGGTTGTAGTGGGATCACTGGTGTGGATGGAAGACACGATGGCTGACGTGGTCAGGGCAGTGAGCGGTTTGGGTGAGCTTGTTGGAGTAGGACTTTCATCGTGAACGTGTCCTGCTGCGTAGGTGTCCTGACTGTAGTACACAAAATTCTGTACACATGGATAGTGATGATACACGAGGCCAGGGCTTTACATGGGGAAGCAATGAGTGGAGGGGGACTTTAGTAGGGGGGGTTTGTAATTGGGGGCAAGCTTTAAAACAAGTAAACTACATATCTGTGATTCCCAGTGTTACCTGGCGGGGGCATAACTGACACCTCTGCAGCCCCAGTGGTGTGGGGGCGGCGGCCTTCCATACCTAAAGAGGTGAGTTGGCCTCAGCTTGTCAGCTCAGGGCTATGGGGAGTGCAAGGACCACCTTACCATTCCTTGCAGGCTCTCCCCTGAGGCTTCCTTACTCAATTTGTCACCCGACCAATATTTTGATTTCTCTGCAAACTTTCTGTAATTGCAGCCATATACATAAAGCAAATAGTTTGTCAGTTGTAGTATTGTGAATGGCTGTTAGTTTACTTGAGTTAAATAAATGATTACCTACTGTGTTAATCATTATTATTGAAAATATTTTAGTTATGCAGTGTAGTGAGACTGAATAAATATTACTGAGATATGTGGAAGAGGTAGTGGTTTTGTCTCAATGACTTTTCTTATGCCCACTTTATTACACAATATTTAACAAGGAGTGGTGATGGACAGAGTTTCTGAATTAAGCAGAATACTCTCACCCAGTCAAGAGATCAGGGCTAGATCCAACACCATTTTTTAGCTCACTGCACCATCCCAGTTCAGAACCTGGCTATATGCAAATTAGTCTGTTCCTGTCCCAGTGCATGATGGGAACAGGGCAAACCAAACTACCAAGCCAATTCTTACACTGGGAAGGAAACAAGCTTCCGGGGACCGGTTTCTGGCATTTCAGCCGTCGTCGGCCCGGCTTGCTTGAATCCTGATGGTGCAATGAGCAAGGGACTCGCATCTGAGTATACCCTTCCACGCTTATGGTGGACAAAATATTTAACAACAAGGAGTGGTGATGGACAGAGTTTCTGAATTAAGCAGAATACTCTCACCCAGTCAAGAGATCAGGGCTAGATCCAACACCGTTTTTTAGCTCACTGCACCATCCCAGTTCAGAACCTGGCTATATGCAAATTAGTCTGGTGAAGAATTGGCTTGGTAGTTTAGTCTGCCCTGTTCCCATGATGCACTGGGCCAGGGACAGACTGATTTGCATATAGCCAGGTTCTGAGCTGGGATGGGGCAGTGAGATAAATAACGGTGATGGATCAAGCCCTGATCTTTGGACTGGGTAAGAGTGGTCTGCTTAATTCAGACACTCTGTTCATCACCACCCCCTTTTCTGAATCACTATTACACAGGCACCTTTTTTCCTCTGGATCTCATCCATCTGAACAGATTACGCTTCATCTTCAATGCCGTCCTTTTACTCTGAATGCGCTTCCTTGCATCTTTCACTTCACCCCCTCCCAAACACAATACACCCACTCGCTTATAAGCACTACACTTTCTTTTACTTTTGCCTTTTTCTATATTTTGCCTCTGGTGTACATCCTTCATACACATTGGCACAGAATCACAATTGCATCTGAAATGCATGGCCATGGCTCAGAGTGCTGTGCGGAGAGGCCAAGGATTGGATGGCCAGGTATTCTGAACACCTTTCTGACCTCTGACGGGCCCTATAAGAAACACACACTGCCAACGGCCTCCACTCCACAGCTCTCAATCCACTCCGTTCAAAGCTTGCACTCTACAAGAGTCATGTGCGCCACGAAGAAACTGTGGAAACATCTGGAAATGGCAGACACTGGGGGAAATGCAAGTTTAAGAAAAACATGGGAAAGAGAAGCTGATACTGAATCGCTCATCTAGGTTCCTTTATGGTTTTTGACATTTGCTCAAATCTGTGGAGTTTGACAGTAAAGTGAACGACCTGAATTTAGGGACCATTTCAATGTTGGTTTTTCATAACTTCTGAGTCTGAGACCCAGAGGGACCCGGCCCACTTGAACCTCTGCATGAGGCTCACTGCACTCGACTGGTGTGATGCACCAGGGGGAGGACAGTGGGGGGGGGGGGGGGGAGACACAGGCCTGGGTCTCTGTGATCATGCTGGAATCTAGGGACTCCAGGGCCACCATGAGTCAGGATACCAGTTTCATATGCAGTCGGGCACTCCAGGCAGGGTTCATGCCTGCTCCCCAAGCATGGGGCATGATATCCCAGCAAGGTACAATCTCACTCTACTAGAACTGTAAGCCGGTGGCCATAATCTCCCACGCAGGGCCACACACCCTTTCAAATGACTGTTCAGGCTGCCTATGAAAATGTAAGGTTAACATCAATTACGTATTAATGTGCTCGGTTCAATTAGTTTTTAGTTCTTTCAAGAAGTGTTACCCCATCTCCTATCCCCTGGGTATAAAATGGGCTCCCAGCAGTGGCTTTGGAAATATTACTGAAAAGTGGGAAGGGTGCAGTGTATTATGCTGGGTTCCCCAAGCCCAGCAGTGGGGAGTTCAGATGCCACTCCTTTCATTCCCAGACATCACTGGGCACGCGGTGCCAGGGTCCACGTCGCCTCCTCTCTTCTTTAGTCGTGAACTAGGCGCGCCAGGCTTGTGATGACACGGCGGCTCAGACCTAAGGCGGTGATGCAGATTTTTTGGGGAGTATTCCATAGTACACTTCACGTGAATTAGTTTCTATTTTGTTCTGCCCTTAGCTCCTTACGTTTGCTTTTGTTTGGTCCTACATTTCTTACAAGAGGACAAGTTTCTACACATGACGATGATTTAACTTCAGTACAAGCTGGTCCCGACTGCTGTCCCTCACATCCAGAAATACATTGACATTTAAGCCAATTACTTTTTTCTAAGCTCTACAGAAGTTTCGATATTAATGTTTTAAATACAATAATTGTGGCTTCACAGATGCCGATTAGATTATCTGCACTGAAGTACATATTCTACGCCATCTGCAAAATGGTTGGTAAACCTGATTGTAGTGTATAGCAACTTTCTCCACCCACTACACCATTTGTCTAAACCAGTTGTCTCTACTGACTGGTAATTATGGGCAGAGTTCAGACAAATCGATTTGTGCTTCTCGACAGTTGAATGTGCGAATAAATGTCCCCATCTGGGGTCATTAGAGCAATTCCTAATCCATTGAGCAGATCTCATCACAGATTTGTATTTATTTTTTCCATATTTCTTAACAAGATTTTTTTTTTTCCCTTTCAGTTCCACCAAGATGAAGTTTCCTTGTACAGAGAAGATGCGAGAGCAGACCAGGAAGATCTCGCTGTCTATAGCGCTGCGAAGAGGCAAGAGGAAGGAGATCTACTCCCGCTTTATCTTCGGAGTCGTGAAACAGGCAGGTCCTACGGCGGGTCGCTTGGGGCTACAATGGGCCACAGAGGACCGTGTAGGGATTGTGCCTCAGCAGACCAGCAACACAAGACCCAGGAGTGTCCGCTGCTGGGTGGCAGGAGGACCAGGGAGGTGCTTGGGTGCCATACATCACTGAGGGGGGTGAGGAACTTCTGATGAGGGCTAGCCCGAAGTGTGAATCCATTTATATAGCATGGAATTAAATACTCCAGAAGCTAGTATTAGTACTCGGGGAAGGTGCTGAACCGATTTCTACATGTATTTTTTCACAAAGATATCCCCAACACCATTCATCTAATCCATACTTACTTGGAAAATCCTATGCATTCTTTCTCTACTCCTCAATAAAATAATAAATAGGAAAAGAAAACAAGCATTTGCAATACAATAGGTCTCGCATTTGTAAGTTAGAGCTATTGGCGTTGTAAATGACTATGTATTTTACCCAGGTGTTTTGGGGTAGAGTAGAATTGTGGTTTGAATTTAGATTGTTAGCTGTGGAGTTGTGTGGTGGTTGTGAGTGGATTTGGGTTGTGTAAATGGGTATAGTAAATATGTGGTATTGAGTACTGTAATTATGTGGAGTTGTATTGTGTGCCAGTGTAACTATGCGGAATGGTGTTTTGTGGAGTAGTATGTTGTGGGGTTTAATTATGTGGTGTACTGTTGAATTTTGTCACATGATGTAGAATTCTGTGGTGTGGATTGGATGGATGTGGTGTGTAATTGAGTGTTTTTTTTTAATTATGTGGTGTGGAATGGAAGCATGGAGTGAAATTGTGCTGATTGGAATTGTGGCATGGTGTGGTGTGTCTTGGAGAAAGACTGAATCACTCACTCAGTGCAATGTGGAAAAGGTAATACTTTTCTCATCTGATATAAAAGACTGTGACTTTAAAAGGAGGAGCATCTTTGACTGTGGGCTAAAGAGACCTACTTTAATCAGAAGGCAACTAGTGATGCTCGTAGTGATCCTTACCAAGACTGGTAGTTTGACCTCTGGAACCGAACACGGGGATCAAGAAGTGTTGATGTCAGTGACCTATGCAATAAAGGCATTGTTACGCCTGCAATAGTCCTTTTCACGCAGTGATGTATGGACACCCTGGTCTGCCAGATATATTAACCTGGATACGCATCTCCAAGTCATTGATAATAGGAAGCACTACAAAGCATTATGGAATTTAAGATTGGGGGTACTTTTGGAGAAGTATTTGCCGGAACAGCCTTTATTAAATGGCTTCCTGACTGCCGCCTCCCCTGCATAAGTACTTAATGCATTTTATTATCGTTTTCGTGCCCGTCTCTTATGCATGTACATCAATTCTCCAAAAGACACCCAATTGACGGACGGAATGCAGAACAAATAAAAACATTCACCCCAGTCAAGAGATCTGGGTTAAATCCATCATTCTTTTGCTCACCAGGCCACCCCAGTTTAGACCTGGCCATATGCAAATCAGTCTTGACCCTGTGCCTCATGGGAACAGTCCAGCACGAACTGCCAAGCCAGGTCCTCCCTGGAACGGGAACAAGCATCCTAGGACCGGTTTTGGGGTTTCACCCCTCTTCAGCCAGGATAGCTTGAATCCAGTGGCAGAGTGAGCCCAAAACCGGTCCTAGATGCTTGTTTTCAGTCCACGGAGGACCTGGCCTGGCAGTTCAGGCTGGACTGTTCCCATTGGGCGCAGGGTCAAGACTGATTTGCATATGGCTGGGTCCAAACTGGAATGACATGGTGAGCAAAAAACACAATGGATTCAGGCCCAGATCTCTCTACTGGGGCGAATGTATGATATTATTCTGCATTCTGTCCATAAATTGTTCTTTTTGCATTTGTCACCCCGAGTGTGACTGGTATGCCCAGACGTGAGTCCTGTTTGCTCCATGCCACTGGAGTCCAGCTATCCTGCCTGATGAGGGCTGAAAGCCTGAAACCGGTCCTAGGACGCTTGTTTCCAGTCCAGGGTGGACTTGGCCTGGCAGTTCAGGTTGGATTTTTCCCCTTTGGGCTCAGGGTCAAGACTGATTTGCATATGGCTGGGTTCAAACTGGAATGGCATGGTGAGCAAAAAAACGATGGACTTGGGCCCAGTTCGCTGTACTGGGGTGAATATGACATTGTTCTGCATTCTGTCCATCAATTGTTCTCCTTTTTGCATTTGTACATCGATTCTCTGCACACAAGTATGGAGTTAGCTGTGTAGCTGAGACGTATGGTAAGACGACTTGCCTGATAAAACTATTTTTTTATGCATTTTGACATGTTGCAATATAAATGTGTATCATAAATTATTGGGTTCTAAAGCACAAGTGAAATGAAATCACAACTGTGATCTTTCGAGTGACTGTCCATACAACTAGTTGTGACTACTAGACCACATGGCACCATGGACCCGATCAAAGGGACTTCATTAAGCAAACCAGTGTGCACGAGTGTGCACTGCAGCACTAGCGAGTTGTATCAGTTTTGAACCTCCCCCAGAATAAGTGGATTCCTGGTTTTCACAGGAGCATAACTGCATCCAATAAAATTCAACGCATGAGCTTAAGAAAACTCAAAAGCATGACTGTTGCATTCCGCCCTAAAGCAACATAGCTTTGACTGTGACTGGTGGAAAGATCACTTTGAATAGTTCTCTGCCCAAATGTGGTCATTTTGTTAAAACTAACCCACTTACCTGGATTGTGTTCAAAGAATACGGCTGCGTGACATTTGAGACTGCAGAACAGTGAATCTAGTTTCCCATCCATGGCACATGGAGAACCTCCACCTTTAAAACCTGCTGTGAGCCTTGAGGCAGCATCTGAAGAGCGGCGCTGAGGTTCAACGTACGGTCTGTACACACCTCAGCAGAAACCAACATCCCTCACAAAGGGAGAGTGGCCTTAGGAGCACTGTACATGGGCGTGAACCCTCTAACTTCAAAACCGTCCCAGTCGGGAGTCGCTCTCCTCCAGCTTGTGCAAGCAGGCCTTTGCCAGAATGATGATCTGTGTTCAGCATTCCGTCCATAATTTGTTTTCGTAGCACTTTCCGCCCCAAGTGGGATGGGTATGCCCCCACGTGGGTCCCTTGCTCACTGTGCCACTGGATTCAAGATAGCCTGGCTGAGGAAGGGTAATACCCAGAAACCAGTTCGAGGATGCTTGTTTCCGGTCCAGGGAGGGCCTGGCCTGGCAGTTTGGTCTGGACTGTTCCCATGAGGCACCGGGTCAAGACTGATTTGCATATGGCTGGGTCTTTACTGGGGTGGCATGGTGAGCAAAGGAATGATGGATTTACCCAGATCTCTTGACTGGGGATGAATGTATGATTTATTCAGCATTTCGTCCATTTGGTTGCGTAGCACTGTCCCGACCTGGCAGCCGAGACCGTGCCAACACCTTGAGGCTTCCCTTGTTAGATCCCTGAAAATACCGGCCATCGAACCAGCCAGGATTCGACAGACAAAAGTAAGAACGGCCTCTACACCCATTTACCACTCCAAAAGAAATGCAACATGAAATAGCAGTAAAGTATACACTAATATTTCAGTGAAGGGCACTATGAAAAGACTTCGAACTTCCAGCCTTCAGCAAACAGTCTACCGCAAAGTAAGTAGATACAAGTAAACTCGTTTTTGGATCCATGCAGTGGAACCCTCGATAATCCTCTGATGCAAAAAGATGATAGATGGCCAAGGATGCACTAAACAGGACGGTAATGAAATCTGACAACTTCTGGTTGGTACCCTTTACACAAACCAGAAGAAACCTTTCAAAATTACATTCTACAGAGCACGTATGTCTGACTACTGCCTAGCAGGCCACACTTTCAGAAGCCAAGGGGTTTGCAAGAGTTTAGCAGTGTGACTGCAACGTGCTACTTGAACCAGTTTTGCATTAAAAAAAGAATATCTAGTGTCAAACGCTAGCCATTCCACGCACCTTGCTGAACTGTCACACCACAGCTTGCTGGACCCTGTAAGGCAGTTACTGGCCTGGCTTGAACTGAAAGAACTTGGTAGCAGCCAAAGCGAATGCCAAGCATCAACAGACTGTGATTCTGTAAGAACACTCCGGGGGAATAGTCCTGGTTGCACTCAGCCGCCTGTTCTTTATCCTTAATCCTCCCTTCTAGTTCAGACTAGGAATCAATCATTGAATTTGTAAAGCGCGCTACTTACCCGTGAGGGTCTCAAGGTGCTGGATGGCGGGGGTGCTGCTACCGCTCGAAGAGCCAGGTCTTGAGGAGCTTCCTGAAGGTGAGCAGGTCCTGGGTCTGCCGCAGATGGGTGGGGAGGGTGTTCCTGGTCTTGGTAGCGAGGTAGGAGAAGGATCTGCCACCGGAGGTTGTGCGTTGGATGCGCAGGACAGTGGCGAGGCTGGCGGAGCTGGGAGGCGGGGGTGTAGAAGTTGCGTCTGTTCAGGTAGTCTGGTCCGGTTTTGTGAAGTGCGTTGTGTGGGTGAGGAGCTTGAAGGTGATCCTCTTGTTGACGGGGAGCCAGTGCAGGTCTCTAAGGTGGGAGGTGATGCAGCTGCATCGAGGGATATTGAGGATCAGGCGGGCGGGGGCGTTCTGGATGCGTTGCAAATGTTGTAGGTGTTTGGTTGGGGTTCCTGTGTAGAGTGCGTTGCCATAGTCCAGTCTGCTGCTGACTAGGGCTTGGGTCACCGTTCTTCTGGTTTCAGTCGGGATCCACTTGTAGATCCTATGAAGCATGAGGAGGGTGTTGTAGCAGGAGGAGGAATCTGCGTTGACCTGTTTCGTCATGGAGAGGGAGGAGTAGAGTATGAATCCTAGGTTGCATGCGTGGTCCGTGGGTGTTGGCGCTGTTCCCAGTGAGGTCGCCCACCAAGAGTTGTCCCATGCAGAGGGGGTGGGGCCGAGGATTAGGACTTCCGTCTTGTCCGAGTTCAGTTTCAGGCGGCTGCTCCTCATCCACTCGGCGACTGCCTTCATTCCCTCGTGGAGGTTGGTTTTGGTGGTGTGCGGGTCCTTGGTGAGTGAGAGGATGAGCTGGGTGTCGTCGGCCTAGGAGATGATGATCAGGTCGTGCTGTCGGGCCACTTGCGCGAGGGGGGCCATGTAGACTTTGAACAGGGTTGGGCTGAGGGATGAGCCCTGGGGGACGCCGCAGATGATCGGAAGGGTGCAAGGTGGACTCTCTGGGTTCTGCCTGAGAGGAAGGACTTGGTCCGGTCCAGGGCATTCTCCTGGATTCCGTCTTCTTGAAGGTGTTATTGTGCGGTGGCAGACCGTGTCGAAGGTGGCTGACCGGTCCAGGAGGGTGAGGGCAGAGGTTTCGCCGTTGTCTAGTTTGCGCCGGATGTCGTCTGTGGCGGCGATGAGGGCTGTCTCTGTGCTGTGGTTTCGTCTGAAACCTGACTGCGATGGGTCTAGGATGTTCTTGTCCTCGAGGTGGCGGGTCAGCTGTATGTTGGCGATTTTCTCGATGACCTTCGCCGGGAAGGGGAGCAGGGAGATGGGCTGGAAGTTCTTGAGGTCCTTGGGGTCCGCCTTGGGCTTCTTCAGGAGAGCTTTTGCGTGCTTCCAGCTTTCTGGGAATGCCACTGTGTCGAAGGAGATGTTGATGACCTTCCGTAGTTTGGGTGCGATGATAGAGTCTGCTTTGTTGAAGACATGGTGCGGGCAGGGGTCAGATGGAGATCCTGAGTGGCTGGAGTTCATTACCTTGCGCGTCATCGTTGACGTGGATCCAGGAGGTCAGCTGGTTGGTGCAGGTGGCATACGGGGTGGGGTCTGTCGTGGTTGGAGCCGATGGGGTGTTGAAACTGTCGTGTATGTTGACGATCTTGCGATGGAAGAAGGCGGCTAGTGAGTCGCACAGATCTTGCAAGGAGGGGATGTCGTTGGTGTTGGCGCTGGGGTTGGAGAGTTCCATCACTATGTTGAAGAGCTCTTTGCTGTCATGTGCGTGGTTATCCAGGCGGGCTTTGAAGGAAGATCTCTTGGCTGTTCTGATGAGGTGGTGATGTCTGCGGATGGCATTCTTGTGGGATGCGTGGCTGTCTGGTGTGCGGTCGTGGAGCCATTTCTTCTCCAGCTCCTGCATGTCTGTTTGGAGGTCTTGAGTTCTTCGGTGAACCGGGCGGCTTTCTTGCTGGAGTGGTTGGTGAAGGGTTTCTTGAGCGGGGCGAGAGTGTTGGCGCAGTCGTCGATCCACTGTTCGAGGTTACGGGCGGCGGTATCTGGGTCGTTGGGTGGGTTCTGGGCGATGGTAGAGGTCAGTTGGTCCTTGGTGACTTTGTTCCAGCAGCGGCGGGGTAGCTATTGGGTGCGGCAAGGTCGGCGATGGAGTCGCTGAACAGGGCCTGTGGTCCAGGGGGGGTCTGTAGAGGAGTTTTCCTCTGAGGGTGGTGTTGGGGTCGGTGTGGATCCGGAAGTGAAGGTGTTCGGTGGAATTGAGGGCATCTGCGAGGGTGTGGACCTGGAGGGTGGATTTGTGGACGATTGCTATTCCTCCTCTGGTTCCGTTGGTGCAGTGTCTGCGGGAGATCTTGTAACCTTCTGGGATGGCTATGGCAAGGTCCGGTGCCGAGGAGTCGTTCCACCAGGTCTTGTAAGGAAGGTGACGTCTGGGGCGTAGGTGTCAAGCAAGTCCCAGAGCTAGACTGTTTGCGTGCGGATCGGCTGTTTAGGAGTATGCATCGGAGGTGGTTGGGTCCAGTCCTTGGAGGCTTGGTGGTTCTGTTGTAGGTGAAGCTGCAGGTGTGGCAGGAGAAGGGCCTGTGGGTGCATTTCGGGGCGGCCTGGAAGCAGCGGTGGTCTCGGCCGGTGTTGAGAGCGTGGATGGTGTTGGCGTTGTATCGGAGTCTGGCGTCGTGGGGTGTGAGGGGTCTGGCGTGGTCCAGGCGCAGCAGGCTTTTCTTTGGCGCGCCTTCGGTGCGCCCGCTGCACGCGTCCACACGTGCAGGCAGGGGTCTCCATAAGAGGTGATGAGGGAGGAGCAGCTGGGAGGCGGGAGCGGGGCAGCGAGGCGGCGTGGCCACTAGGGAAGCGGCGGGAACAGTGGACACAGAGTGAGGAGTGTTCGGGGGTGGGCTGGGGGCTGCAACGAAGGAGTACAGAGGCAGAAGGCAATACAAAACAAAGCAGCAGTCAGAAATAACAGTTGGCAACAGCCACCGAACCTGGTCCAGCTGGTTGGAGGAAGGCTATCCCCTTGACTGACAAACCAGGTACACCTCTGACCCAGCCCAGCTGGCTCCAGACTGAGCTGCACCAATCCACTATCTGTAGACTGTTTGCACAGGGAAATGTGTTCACTCCAAATCCAATCAGCACTTCGAAATTCTGTGCAGTGGATTGGCTGAGGTGACCCGATGCTCCAATCCTAGATCACCTTACACAATAGGCAGTACCGCCCTCACTCAGACTCCTCTCTTGAACATGTTGAGCTGTGGCATTGGTTGTTGTGAAAGTGTTAGCATTGTGGGCAGATATCCGTTAAACAAGTTGAATACGACAAGCCGCCATTATTAAAGTGAGCGCGCATGGCGTGCTGCAAATAAAGAAAACCATTGTTGAAGCAGGCATCCCGAGTGCTGTGTGGGGCATGATGTAAAATAAGCAAAAGGCCTTGTCAAAGTGAAAATGCGCAAGGCGCGTTGCTAATAAAAATAACTAAAAATCAATTTGGGTGAGCTGCTGGCCCCTCTGCAAGTGGTGGGTGTGGCCTCATTGTGAAAGTGTGCTACAAATAAAGGCAACTGCCCTTGCTAAAGCTAGCATCCTACCAGTGCTCTTTAGATTGAGCAAAGCATTCTCCCAAAGGGCTACTGCAAGCTATAAAGTAAGGACACAGTAAAAGGTCCAGTCCTGATGGGAGGTTCCAAAAGAAAACGGCGAGGTATTAAGGAGGGACTAATAAGCCTATTAACCAATCAAAGCCCAACATTTAGAAAGGACAGTCACAGCAGCCAATTAAAGTTGGGCGGAGCTTCAAATCCATACCTGAATGCAGCAGGCCTCGCAGAGCATGCCCAGGCTCGACCTAAACAGCTCAAGCGGTTGTGTTGTAGGTTGCTGCACTCTGACCAAATTCCCTGTAATTGGGTGCTCTCTCCCAGGGCCAATTGTTAAAGATAGCAACCAAAGACTGAGAAACACTCCCAAAAGCATATAAAGCTCAAAAAATGTATAGTTGGAAATACATTTTGTAATCCAAAATTACAACAGGAAGACAGTCTAGAAGAACAAATATGGACATCACAAGTCATGTATGTTGTGGAAACTCCAGTCTTTATTTCTTTGCGTCTGCCTAAAAGCATGCACTAGGACACTGCCAATGCGTTTCATCCCTAGACATGGAGACTTCTTCAGGGAGTGAGCAACTGAAATGTATGCTGTGCCATTCATGGTCCAGGAGCAATCCACGAGTCTCCTTAATGAAGCCACTATCATACAGCACGCAAGGGCTGCATGTAGCACTATTGACCCCAAAATAACAAAGGTGGAATCTTTGTGTCACAGTATGTGAACAATTTACCCTGAAGTCCCTAGGTATAGTGACTGAACTCATTGGCTGCGTCCTTGTCCATGCTTTTAAGCTGAAGCAAAAAATTAAAGTTTCCACAGCATACATAACTTGTGATGTCCATATTTTTATTCTGGACTCTTCGTCTTTACTGTTGCAGTTTATCTTAATTTCAAATATTACATTTCTTTGTGTGCTTTATATGCTTTTGGGAATGCTTCTCCCTCTTGTTTTCCCCCTCCTGGGTGCTCTTCAGGATGGGTGAAGGTGGCACGTAGGGACTTCTGGTGATACAACTGTATTGTGTATCCTTGTGGGAGTCCCCGTGGCCTCTTCAAGCTTTCGCAGTACTTCTGTAGGTGTCTGTTTCATGGTAGGTTTCACATGTCCGTTTCCTGCCTCTGGGGGTTTTACTGCCTGACCTGGGTTCTGTTTGGGGGGAGGGGCTCCATCTTTTGGTTTCGGGTTTAAACAGTCTCTCCTTGATCACAATTCTTCTCAAGTCACTTATCCCAGATGGTTCTATCCACCCAGTACCCCTGCCTGCTTGTCCCTGGCCTAGATTGTGTCTGCTCTAGAGTCCTTGTGTCTATGGTCGGGCAGACTGGCTGTTTATTACACCGGGCATTTCCCTGTTGGGCTGGAGCCTCTAGAGGCTGTTTTGGAAGGCACAGGGTCCCGGCTGGCGTCTCTGGTACTCACCAGCAGCCGGCGGGAGAAGAGATGAGTAGAGCAAGGGAACAGGGCTGGATTAACTCTTTGGCCAGGGCTGCTATTGGTTCCCGGCCCTGTATATTAATGTTAATGTTATCGGATTTCTAGAGCGCGCAGCTGCCCGTGAGAGTCCCAGCGCTGAACAAGTACTGATGGAAAGAGAGGGAGCGAAGCTCATGGGAACAGCCATGTTTTCAAGGATTTTCGAAATGCCAGAAGATTGGGTTGGGCACGGAGGTCAGGGGGGAGGGAGTTCCACATCTTGGATGCATTGTAGGAAAAGCGCCGGCCTCCTGATGGTGCTCGACAGATATTGGGAAGTTTAGTAAGGTTGGCATTGGATGATCGAAGGGGTCTCGAAGTGGTATAGGGAGTGACCAGATTTCTGAGTATGGGGGGGGGGGGGGGGGGGGGGGGGCTTTCCCATTCAGAATTTTGTGTGTGAGGCAGAGTGACTTGAACTGCACTCTTTCCAAGATGGGTAGCCAGTGCAGAGCTTGCAAGGCTGGTTTGGCTGAGCAGCGGTTCCTGGTGTTGGTCAGAATCCTGGCGGCGGCGTTTTGAACTACTTGGAGTTTGGTAGTGACTTTTAGAGGTGCACCCAGGTAGAGTGCATTGCCGTAGTCCAGCCTTGACAGGATGAGACCCTGTATCAAAAGTTTCCTTGATTGGAAGGGGAGTAGAGATAGGATTTTTCGGATGGATCGCAGGAGACCAAAGCAGACTCCGGCAGTTTTTCTAGCTTGGGTTTGCATGGTAAGGTTTTTGTCCAGCCATAGACCGAGGCTTTTAATCTCGGGCTTAGGGGTTGGAGGTTTACCCATGCAAGGGGGCCAAAGGGAGTCTGTGAGGTGGGCTTGGTTCCCCATCACCATGATCTCCGTCTTGTTGCCGTTAAGCTTTAAGTGGGATCTGTCCATCCAGCTGACGATATCCGTCAGGCATGAATAAAGGTCTATTTTGGGATTTTTTTGCTGGGTGAGGGAAACCACCACCAGCTGCGTATCGTCTGCGTATGTTAGTAATTTTATCCCGTGTGGGGCGACTATCTGTTCCAAGGGGGACATATATACGTTGAAGAGTGTAGGGCTCAAAGAGGAGCCCTGAGGCACTCCACAACGTACAGGGGTCTCTTTGGATGAATAGTTGTCCTCAATGACCTGGAATGATCGGTCTTGCAGAAATTATTTCAGCCAGGATAAGGCAAGGCCCGAAATCCCAAGATCGCTAAGTCGCTGGGCCAGGATCTGATGGTTGACAGTGTCGAAGGCTGCGCTTAGGTCCAGGAGGATCACTGCCACTGATCCTCCTGTATCCATGATCTTCCTGGCCTCCTCGACCACCGTCAGCATCGTGGTTTCAGTGCCCTGACCCGGGCGGAAACCTGTTTGTGAGGATTTGAGTAGTTCGTTGGTCTCAAGATAATTAGATAGCTGAGAGTTTATGAATGTTTCTGTTATCTTGCTGGTGCAAGGCAGGAGGGAGATTGGCCTAAAGTTGGAAAGGTTAAGGGGGTCCAAATTTGTTTTTTTCAGTAGAGCCCTAACCTTCGCCTTCTTCCAGCTGGGTGGAACCATTCCGTTGGTCAAAGAGGCATTAATTACGTTCACCAGTGATTCGAGAATAGTCGGTGTTACCAGTTTTAGAATTTTTACTGGGGCTGGGTCTGAAGGTGAGCCGCTTTTGAGTGACTGGAGAATTGGCGTCAGAGTGTCGGGGCTTATGAGGGTAAATGAGTCAAGTCTCGAATTAGGCTCTTTGGACTGTTCTGCCGATGCCGGAGGGTGATTCGTATTGGAAAGGGGGGGAGTTTTTGTAAGATATTTTGGATTTTTTGGTCAAAACAAGCGGCCAGTTTGTCACATTGGTTATCTGAGGGCTCGACAGATCCTGAAGGTTCTGGTGTTTTTAGGAGTTGCTTAACGATTTGAAAAGTCTCTCTTGATGAGCAGGATGCCGAGCTAATTTTCTCATGGAAAAAGGTGGTTTGTGCATTTTTCAAGGCTTTTTTGTATGCGAGAATCGACAGTCTGTAGACTTTTTTGCGCTCAGGGTCGAAGTCTTTCCGCCATACTCTTTCAGCTTTTTTACAGAGTTTTTTTAGGTGGCGGGTCTCCTGTGTAAACCATGGGGCCGGGTTTTTTTTTACGGAAGGTGAGGTGTGGTTTTTTTGGGAGGACCGTGTTGAGGGAGTTTTCTATTCAAGAGGCAAACATTTTGTCTGCTCTTATAGGGTTTAATTCGTGGCTTGGTTTACGGAGTTCTAAGGCATGCTTCCATTTATCGATGTCTAGTTTAGCCCAGGGACGCGTGGGAGCGGCAGAGGGCTTGTTGGGGGGAGAGATGTTAGGTACTTCTCAATTGAAGGGGACGAGAAGGTGATCTGACCATGGCAGAGGGATTGGGGCGTTGGTTTTAAGATCATCGATGTTGCATATGATAGGGTCGAGTAAATGCCCGAGCCTGTGAGTGGGTTGGTTATTCTGGAGTTGAAGCTGAAGAGTTGCTAGATCTGCCAGTAGTTCTGTGGCAGTATCGTCATTGTCCTTATAAAAATGAATATTAAGGTCCCCTAGAATTATCATGTTAGACGACGTGCTCGAGAAAGCAGTTGAAAATTCTAGTAGGGAGCTGCAGAATTGGCCCAAGGGCCCTGGTGGGCGGTAAATGAGGACTCCTGAGAGGGAGTTGCAAGGGGACAGTTGGATGTTGAAATGAACATTTTCACAGTTCAGTAGAGGGCTGTCGTGAAAACGACATGTGAATTGGTTGTTGTAAATAATCTCGATACCTCCTCCCATACCTTTCGCTCATTCTAGATGTTGCAGTAGGAAGCCCTGAGGTAGGGCCTGGACAATGTCAAAGTCCGATTCTGGTCTGAGCCATGTTTCTGTGAGAAACAGGATCTCAAGTTTCTCCTCTTCTAGTAGCATATGTATTTCCTGGGTGTGTTTAGGTAAAGAGCGACAATTTAACAAACCCATTTTAATGATTGTCGGGGGGAGTTGGTTCTTCAGAGCTGGGGTGAATTTGAAAGGACAGTTAGGACATTGAGTGCACTGGTTCTCACCTGTAAGGGTGTTGATACAGGAAGGCTGTAGGGGCTGGTTCAGTAGAAGTAGGGAGTCCCTGGAGTATGACAGACTTGCACCATTGGAAAGGTCCAGGATTGCTGGCCCCGGGCCCGTCCTGGCGCGGACGGGCGCAGACGGGCTTGCCTTAGGCGCGCCTTCGGCGCGCTGCCGGCGCGCCCGCTGCGCTCGTCCGCTGCGCTTCCTCCAGATGCACATATTTATTAGTGGAGAGGGAGCTCGAGGGGGCGTGGCCTAAGTGCACGCCGGCGATGGCGTCCGAGGGTGTTTGCTGTGGCCCAAATCTGCTCTCAGCGTTAGGATCCGCTGTGCAGCATTTTTAGCCAAAGGAGGGGTTTTCAATTCAGCAAGTGCTCGAAATAAAAGTTAAACACAGAATACAATCAGATAAGTGACACTCAAATTTTTAAAATAGTTCTGCTCCCGGCTTCTGCCTCAGGAGTACTGTTTGTCAAAAAGCGCTAACAATCTGAGCCTTTTGTACCGGTGCGGGGGGGGGGGGGGCGTGGCCGTGAGGGGGCGTGGCCTCGAGGGGGCGTGGCCTAAGTGCACGCCGGCGATGGCGTCCGAGGGTGTTTGCTGTGGCCCAAAGCTGCTCTCGGCGTTAGGATCCGCTGTGCAGCGTTTTTAGCCAAAGGAGGGGTTTTCAATTCAGCAAGTGCTCGAAATAAAAGTAAGTTAAACACAGAATACAATCAGATAAGTGGCACTCAAATTTTTAAAATAGTTCTGCTCCCGGCTTCCGCCTCAGGAGTACTGTATGGCTCCTGTTCAGTCTTTACTTGCTATACCTCGGTCCATACCTCTGGGGCCTCTGTCTGTATATAATCTGGTCTGCCTATGAAATGAAATACCAGTATTTGTAAAGCGCACAGCTATCTCCGGAGCAGTGTCCTCGGTGCAGGGGGCCGTCTGGAAGATTAAGCGAGCTATTGCCCAGAGTCACATGGTGACTGGGGATCGAACCGTGAACCCTGTGGTCTGGAGTCGGGCGCCCTGGCTGCTGCGCCACACCTCCTTCCTATCCTGTGCCTCCACACATGGTCTGTTTGAAGAGAGCTTTATTGCTTCTCTCCTGCAGAGCACTCTCCCCCATGGGAGCATCCAATGCATGGATGCAGCATGGCTCGGACACTGGCAGGAGAAGTGATACCCAGACACTGCTTCTAAAGTCCAAGAACCACAGGCGTCCTCTGTACTACTTGTAATGCAAGGTTCATGTGTCCTGGTGCCCTTTGGCTCTGGTTGTCCATGAACCTGTTCTGCCATTTCCCCTTAGTGATCCAGAGTCCACCCAAACCTCTGGCCTCTCATTGGGTGGGAACTCTGCCTACAACACGGTCCTCTGCAGCTCCGCTCCTTAGACATACGCTTCTACTTATTTCCTTTTGCAATGTGATTCAGTTGAGACTTGAGGAATAGTTTATCTGGGTAATGGGGTTTATTGTCATGTGCAATGTAGTGCTGGTGTGGACTTGTAATGGGGGGGATATGTTGTGTTTGCAATAAAATAGGATACAGATGGCATAATGTGGTGTAGGTGGCTGTGGCATGGTGGCATGCATTATGGTGGACGGTGTGCTGTTATAAGGGCTTCTGTGATGATGCGTGGTGTGGTGTTGAATGATCTTGGAGTGGTGTTGGTGCATGGTGGCGCTGGACTATGCCAGCTGTGGTATTGAAGAGGTATGCTTGTGATCTGGGGCATGAAATGATGTGGGTGCATGGTCCAGTAAGGGTTTATGTCTGTTATTTGCACAAGCTTAGCCGACACAACACCCAAGAAAAGCATAAAGTCAGCGAGCTGTGGGAGGTCCCTGGTTGTGGATAGCTTATGCATTGCGATGCAGTGTTCTGGTATCTTGTACTGATGGGCTTTGCAGTGAGGTGTAGAGCGGGGTGTCCTATATCAGTATATTGTACGCTCTTATAATTGGTGTGGACTGTTTTTGTGTACTTGTATGTGTGGTGCAGGTGGCGTAGGAGGGGGGGGGGTAGAAGTTTTGAACTCACACTAGAATTTCCTGGCTAATTGGTTTCCTCTGACCAGAGCCCCAATGGACCTACTAGATTTTCATCAAATGTGCAGGGTGGGCACGCTTTCCTGTGATTTTTCCATTCTTTCAGTCATCGTCACTATTGTCTAGATCTTTCCAACAGACTAAAGTGGGTGGTGGGGCGCTATCCCTGGGGTTTAGACTCCCTTGTCTAAACACTCCAGTTCTAGGCCATAGTTGACGCCAGTAGAAGTGACTTCGCGCCGGAAAACCATCTTTACTACGCGATAGGGTGACCAACCGTCCGTAGATTTCACGGACAGTCCGTAATTTCGGCCGTCTGTCCGTTGTCCGTGAAGGATTCTTTAACGGACGCCATTTGTCCGTAATTTTAACCGGGCACGGTCGCACATCTCTAAAGCCGGCACAGCTTCCACCCACCTCCCTTCTTGACTTGACTTGACGCATTCAGGGCTGTTTGCATCTGAATAGATGCCCCTGCTCTTGAAGCTGCAGCCCACACCCCTCACACCTCCAACCCTTGATGAGCTGTTAAGAGGTGCTTGAAGGTGGCTGAGAGGGAGTGGCTGCAGCTTCAGGAGCAGGGACATCTATTGAGATGCAAACAGCCCTGAATGCGTCTTGTATCTGCAATTTGTGTGAGACATTCCCTTTCTGCCCAGGGCCCCAAACATCCTACAACCGGTCTGGATTACACCGAGGCAGCACGTGGTTCTCATCACAGCACAGAGCTTAATAACGGTCACAAAATTGTAAACAAACCTCGATTCTTCAAACATGCAGTATTTAATGTAATAAAATAAAGAAATGGCACAATCGCACCAACACTGATTAACAAAGTATGGAGGACAATCAGTTAAATCAGTTCTCTCGGAGTATCTCCTTTAAGTACTGTACATCACAGTGGGGGCTGGTAAAAGTAACATTTTGGAAAGAGAGACTGACCTCTCATTGTCTTGTCCAGGAGGGGGTGAGGAGCCCTACCCCACCCTGGAAGAGACCAAGATGATACTAGGATACTGCATGCCCACCCCTGTGCCCACACTGGTAGATCCTGGTCCCCCTCCTTCCCACCCCCCTCCCCCCAGTGATGGCTCCTAAGCCCCCCCCCCCCCCCCACCTGTGGTTGATCCTGTCTCTGCCCTGGGTGGCTTCTGTCCCAGTCCAGTAATGGCTTCTGCAGCTCAAAAAGGCTCAGCTCAAAATGAATATGAAAAGGTGGGCGCGTGAGTAAGTGAAGGGATGGGTGGATGGCTGGATGAATTAGTGAAAGGGTGCATGGATGAATGAAAGATTGAATAGATGGATAATAAAAGAGGATGGATGGATTGATGAGTGAGTGGTGGAAGGATGGAAGGAAGAAAAGGTAAATAGCTGGGTGGAAGGGTAGCTGGATGGGTGGAAGGGTAGCTGGATGGGTAAAAGGGTGGATGGATGAGTGAAATGATGGATGGATTGATGAATTGATAAGTGCAAGGGTGAATGGATGGACTGAGTGAAAGGGTGGATGTAAGGATGGATGAGTGAGTGAAAGGGAGGATAGATGGACTAAAGGATGAATAGATTAGTGAAGGAGTAAAAGGATAAATGGATGAGAGAAAGGATGGATAAGTGATAGGGTCAATGGATGGATTCATGAGTGGATGAGTGGATGAGTAGATGGGTGGGTGGATGGATGGATGGAAGGAAGGATTGCTAAGTGAAAGGGACGATGGAGAGAGAAAGGGAGGATGGTGGGTGACTGAAAGGGTGGATGGGTGGAAGGATGAGTGACTGGGTGGATGAATAAGAGAAAAGATGGCTGGATGGGTGAAGGGTAAATGGCTGGACGGATGAGTGGATGGATGGCTGTTCCCTTGATCCCTTGTTTCCCCCCGGCCCCCCCCCCTTGGAGATCTTAGTGGATTCTGTCAGCGCTGGGACGCTCCCGGGCAGCCATGCGCTCTACAAATCTCCTAAATAAATAAATAAATAATGGATGGGTAGAAGAGTGGATGGATGAGTGTACAGATTGCTAGGGTGAAAGGGTGGATGGATGGATAAAGGATGGATGAGTGAAAGGATAGATGGAAGGATAGGTTTGCAAATGGTTGAATATGTTTGGATATGGCTGGGCTTACTTATATACCATTGCGCGACCTCTGATGTGTCTGTAAAACTTATCCAATTGTCCTGAAGTTTTGCCCTGAATTTTGACCTCCTGTCCTGAATTTGTGTCCTGAATTTTGACCCTTTGTCCTGAATTTTTACAGTCACCGTCCTGAATTTGCACCAATGCCAGTTGGTCACCCTACTATGCGTTTTTTACACCGCAATACCATCACAACACGGTTGTTACATCGACCACGTTGTTAGCACGCAGTGCCTTTACAACGCAAGTTGTTACGACTTGCACTAGATGGCGCTCTAGACAATAGAATAGTATGATTTACTGTTCCAACATCTTTCCTAGTGTTGCACACACAGGAATAGTATGATTTACTAATCCAACTCCAAAGCCCAGCATGTCATCTAGCGCTAGTCGTTGTAACGACTTGCGTTGTAAAGGCATTGCGTGGTAACAACGCGGTCGATATAAAGACCGAGTTTGATGGTATTGCAGTGTAAAAATCGCACATTTTCACCAAAAACTCTCCCTAGGTCTATAGTTTGGAGGAGAAACTGACACTGAGAGGTCGGTGTACTGCTGTGGGGTGGGTTGGTGTACCGGAGACCTAGCAAGGTCTCGGACCCTTCTTGAGTAACCTATTTGGGAGTATTTTACTTTCTATGCCAGGTGTACTTGGTAACCTACAATATTTACTATGGCCCAGTAATCTTCTAACCACTCATGGATAATTCTTTTTCTTTTTTTGTGCTGTGCAGGGTTGCTTGGAGGGTGCTTCTGCCCAACACGACTACCCAAAGGTCCCCACTGGACGCTTTGCTTGACTGCTCCAGGCACGTGGACATTCTGCCTTTTGAGATCTGTTCTGAATGCCGCAGATCACACAGATGTGGCTGGCGGACCGGAGCATCACAACTGGCGTGTGGAAGACCCAGCACCCAACAAGCAAAAGCAATCCAGCTGTTTATTCAGAATTCATCGGTCCAGCTCTAAATGCACTACCAGAGCTGCCTACTACATGCCCTTACTGAAATGCACAAAGTAATCTATGTATTTATTATGAAATAAAATGTTTTATTTAATACTTGAGGTTGCACATTTCTGATTGGGATGGGATGTGTTGTGGTGACCGCTCCATAACTGTATTAAAGGCTCAGAAATCCTTTATTTGGAGCACACAAGACTAATGCTCCCTGCCCAGCCACAGGATAACTGACTCTGGTTGAATGCTGCACCAACAACCTTCTAATACAGCCTCATAACATGACTTGGTTAACACTACCAGACCCGAGAACTACACACGCCCCAGCCATCCAATAGCAGAAACCAAATTACAAAAGAAATGTATACAACGTAATTCAAAAAGATCATAACGCTAGAATTACGACCATTTGTGCCAAAGCAAGGGAAAACAAGACTCTCAAAAATCCGTAAATAACCTTCACATGGTTTGCATGTGAATCCTCCTAATACTGAGGTCTGCAGCCTACTAGAGCGAATTCTTCTGGCCCCATTGTGAGGAAAGGGACCATCGGGACTAGGAGCAAAGGTACCACCAGCCCCACACTCCATGCGCACACCCCGGCACCATCCCGACTGCTGGTCAACTCTCAATCCCTCATCCACATGAACCCGTACAGACCCACACTTGGCCCGACACAATCACACCCCCTCACTTTACTCTCCAGGACCCCCTCCACCCCCCCTTTCTGAAACAGTGCCATTTTGTGTTTGTTCCATTTGGAACCATTGGCCAAAAGCACAACTGTCAAACTACATTTACTTTAAACCAGCCCCAAAATTTAGATCACCATTTGCAAAGCCTCACGAGTATTTGGAACCAGTCCCCTGCACACATCTCTACCACAGACCATGACCTCTCCGCCATTCTTCTAATGACAAGCACACTTAAGCCACGGGCAACATACTGCCTGGCTTCCTTGTAGGCATTTTCTTTAAAGGAGAAACCCAGGTCACACCACGTGGTGGGCCCACCATATCTTGCACACTTACCTTGACATCCTTCCCACTCTGGATGGCCGTCGATATGATACTCTTCTCTATGCAGTTGCCCCGCTCCATCATGCTATTGGCTTTGGGGTTGTGGAATGCAGGGTGATGGTTGGTAATACCACACTTAACCAGAAAAAATTCATTTCATGTGAAATGAATTGCGTCCCATTCTCAGTGGTGAGGACACTAGGCAATACTTCCTCCAGAAACACACACTTCAACAACTCTACCATCCTTCTCGTGGTCACATCAGGCATAAATTTGACTAACAACCATTTGGAATGTACCTTCATCAACACCATGAAATTCTTTATTCCATCATCTGCATTTGTCTCAATAAAATCAAAGCATACCATACTTCATGGTGTGCTGGGGTCTTTTATGTCCTTGTATCGCATGGATAGCTGTCATGAGCCTTTTTTTTGCTCTCCCTACGCAGCTCACAATCCACCACCCATGACTTAATCTGGTCAGCTGTCCTCAGCCACCATAAATTCTCACTCACCTGTTTCTCTGTCATGGTTTACCCTAAGTGGACATCATGGATTAACTTAATGATATTGTGCCTCACACCTTCAGGTAGCACAAATTGGTAATTCCTAATCTTTTTAGGCCCTCAAAGTCCACTCATTCGGAATTTTCACAAATGGTCTCACCAAATGAGCTACTGTGCTCTCCCTTGGCTCCCCATATGCTCAACACTTAAGGACTAGATCCAAATCCATGCACTTATGCCACTCGTCAGCTAACAAACCACCGATGGACTCTTCCACATGGCACAATGAAGCCACTGCACCTTCCTGTTCCCAAGCAGAAACACCATGACCATTTCCCTGAACATTCCAAAGACCTGCATGAAAGAGAGCCTGCGTGCGCTTACAAGCAGGTTCATGAGAAACCCGGTACCAATACTCCTGAAGTCTAGAAGCTGGTCTAGCCAAGCTCATACCAGTTCCACCAAGACTCAAACCTTTGACCAAGGGTTTATGGTCTGTGCGAATGCAAAAAAATGTAAACCTCAGAAGTCTTGAAATGTTCGACAGACCATGCTGCTGCTAAAGCTTCATGCTCTGACAGAATCGTTGCACTCACATTCTGACAGACCACGAGGCAAGAGTTTTTTTCAGTCCCCGCATGTACCTAGGAGAAGACTGCCCCAAACCACATGCACTGGCATCCACTGTTAAAAATGCTTCGAGTTGTCAAATAGTGCAAGAATACCTGTCTCACAAATGTTCTTCCGTAGCAAATCCAATTCCCTTTGCTGATCACTCCAAACAAACGTACACCCCTTCTGCAAAAGCATTGAGTTCTCCAGTCTTGCCTGCAAAATTAGGAACCTATTTTGCATAATATTGTAAGCCCATAAACTACCATAACCTGTCTTTATCACAAGGTTTAGGTGCAGACCTCATAGCCTTCAATTCAATTTTGGTTCGGACACCCTGCCCCGTAATTGTATGACCAAGGTATTGGATTTATTCCTCAAGGATCCGTCCTTTTTCCTTCCTCAAGGTAAAGCCCACATCCCTCGGTCTACCCAGCACAGACCTCCTGATATGTTCATGAAAACCAGAATATCCTCTGGAAATTTTGTTTTCAAAACCCCTGAAAAGGTCACTTGATCCTTTGAAAAACGCTTGCAGCTGGAAAAAACTGCAAAGGGTTCCTTGTAAACTGAAATGTACCCTCCATGGTGATAAGTCTTAAGATTTCTAGAATTTTCATATAGCCTGATCTGGTGGTCAGCACTTTTGAGGTAAAGCTTAGACAAGTACTTACCACCCTTAAGCAACAGATGGTTTATATTGGAGAGTGGAAATGTGTCTATTACCACATGCTGATTTTAAACTGCGAAGGTCCAAAAAAAACCTGAGTTTGCCATCACTCTTCTTGGCTAGAATAACTGGAGAGACCCATTCAGAAGCCTCGACTGGCTCGAAGGCCGCTTCTCTAAGCAGGTCATCGAACATTTTCTTTACTTCTGTCACTCTCCTCAATTTGGGTGTAACTGAGCGGTACCCTTTTCTAGCGCAATCTAGTGTACCCCTTCATTTCACCCAGCTTCTCACTGAATAAGTCTTTAATCTCAAACCACACCTTTTCAGAGGTAACATTAGTCACAGCCAACACATGACCAAGGGTACGGGGATCAATAATATGCAGGTCAAACTGATGCCCCAACACAATATGGATGGTACGTGTTCAGCCATGTAGATCTTTCCCACAATCAATCAGTCAATCAATCAATTTGTAAAGCGTGCTACTCACATGTAGGGGTCTCAAGGCACTGGGGGAGTGGGGGGGTGGAAGAGCCAGGTCTTGAGTTACTTACTGAAGGAGAGATGGTCCTGGGTCAGTCGTAGGTGGATGGGGAGGGAGTTCCACGTCTTGGCAGCCAGGTAGGAGAAGGATCTTCCTCCGCTGGGGGTTCTGCGGATCCGTGGGACGGTGGCGAGGGCGAGGCTGGCGGAGCAGAGCTGATGGGTGGGTGTGTAGAACGCGAGGCGGTTGTTGAGGTATACGGGACCCATGTTGTGGAGGGCTTTGTGAGCGTGGGTGAGGAGCCTGAACGTGATTCTTTTGCTGACGGGGAGCCAGTGCAGGTCTCGGGTGGGTCAAGATGTGGCTGTGTCAAGGGATGTCCATGATGGGTCGTGCAGAAGCGTTCTGTATGCGTTGGAGTCTTTCCTGTAGTTTGGTTGTGGTTCCGGCATAGAGGGAGTTTCCGTAGTCCAGACGGCTGGTGACGAGTGCCTGGGTGACAGTCTTTCTGGTGGCGGCGGGGATCCACCGGAAGACTTTTCGGAGCATGCGCAGGGTGTTGAAGCATGACGAGACGGCGTTGACTTATTTGGTCATTGTGAGGGAGGAGTCCAGGATGAAGCCTGTTACGTGCGTGGTCCGTTGGTTTGGGGGGCGGTGCCCAGAGCAGGGGGCCACCAGGAGTCATCCCAGGCAGAGGGGATGGTCCCAGGATGAGGACTTCAGTCTTGTCTGTGTTCAGTTTCAGGCGGCTGAGCTTCATCCATTCCGCGACGTCTTTCATTCCTTCCTGGAACTGGCTCTGGTGGCGGCGGGCTCGTTGGTGAGGGAGAGGATCAGCTGGGTGTCGTCGGCGTAAGATGTGGTTGTGTTGGCGTGCGATGGCTGCGAGGGGGGGTCATGTAGATTTTGAAGATGGAGGGGCTGAGCGAGGAGCCTCAGGGTACGCCACAGATTTTGGTGGGTGCTGAGTGGAAGGGAGGGAGGCAGACTCTCTGGGTTCTGTCGGAGAGGAAGGATGCGATCCATTCCAGGGCTATTCCTTGGATCCCGGTGTGGTGGAGGCGGCTTGTTACAGTCCGGTGGCAGACTGTGTCGAATGCGGCTGATAGGTCGATGAGGATGAGTTTCGCAGTTTCCCCGTTGTGGAGCAGGGACCTGATGTAGTTGGTGGCTGCGATGAGGGCGGTCTCGGTGCTGTGGTTTGCTCGGAATCCGGATTCTGAGGGGTCGAGGGAGCCGTTGGTCTCAAGGAAGGAGGTTAGCTGTTTGTTGACTATATTCTTGATGACTTTGGCTGGGAACGGGAGGAGTGAGATGGGGCGGAATTTCTTGGGGTCCGTGGTGGGTTTCTTCAGGAGGGTGCTGATCTCCGCATGCTTCCAGCTCTCCGGGAAGGTGGCGGATGCGAAGGAGTTGTTGACGGTCCGGAGGTGGGGTGCGATGATGGAGTCGGCTTTGTTAAAGATTTGGTGTGGGCAGGGGTCGGCGAGCCGGAGTGGATGGTGTTCATCACGAGGGTGATGTCTTTGGTGCTGACGGGGGTCCATGCGCAGAGGGTGGTGGGGGGCATTGGTTCGGTGGTTGGGTGCGTGGTCTGGGCACCAAAGCTGCTGTGTATGTCTGCGATGTTGTTGTAGAAGAACGAGGCGAGTGAGTCGCAGAGGTCTTGCGACGGTGTGATGTCGTTGTTGCTGGCGCTGTGCTTGGAGAGCTCTTTAACGATGCTGAAGAGTTCCTTGCTGTTGTGGGTGTTGTCCAGTCGTTCTCTGAATGCAGTCCTTTTGGTGGTACGGATCAGCTGGCATTGTTTGCGGATGGCGTTTTTGAGGGCTAACATGTTTTCTGACGTCTGGTCCTGGCGCCAGGTTTTCTCGAGGGTGCGGCACGATTTCTTGGAGTCTTTGAGGTCGTCGGTGAATAATGAGGTTTTCTTGCTGCCGGGTCTGTTAGGAGGATTTTTCAGAGGTGAGTGCATCAGCGCAGTTGGTGAGCCACTGTGTGAGGGTGCGGGCTGCTTCGTTGGTGTTGGTGGGGGGTTTGAGGCTCAGGGAGGTGGTGAGCTGGTCGGTGGTGATCTTACTCCAGTATCTACGGGGGGCCTGATGCGAGTGGTGGTGGGTCGTTGACTTCGTGAAGTGGACGCAGCTGTGGTCTGTCCAGTGTAGTCCGGTGGAGTGGCCTAAGGAGATGTGGTTGCTGGAGGAGAAGACTGGATCAAGCGTGTGGCCGGCGAGGTGGGTGGGGGTGTTCACTAGTTGTTTAGTCAGAGG
This sequence comes from Lissotriton vulgaris, assembly GCF_964263255.1. Lineage (NCBI taxonomy): Eukaryota > Metazoa > Chordata > Amphibia > Caudata > Salamandridae > Lissotriton > Lissotriton vulgaris. Next base: position 61,443,475 of record NC_141687.1, read on the forward strand.
TTGTCCAGCAGGGTGGATGTGTTTTCTTTGTTGTTTTCTAGGTGGAACTTGAGGTCTGCCAGGAGGATGTAGTCAGAGGACATGAGGGTGTGCGGGCTGATGAAGTCTGCGATTGCTTCACTGAACTGTGTGTGCTGTCCCGGGGGTCTGTAGATGAGGGTGCCTCTGAGGGTGGTTTTGGGGTCTGTGTGTAGCTGGAAGTGTCTCTGTGGACGATGGCAATGCCTCTGTTGCGGTTCCTTCAGATCTTCTAGCCATCCGGGATGGCTATGGCGATGTAGGGTGCTGAGGCGTTCATCCAGGTTTCTGTGAGGAAGGTGACGTCTGGCGAAGTGGTCGGAGGTTCCAGAGCTTGAGGGCGTGCCTGTGGACGGAGCAGGTGTTGAGAAGGATGCACTTGAGGTGGTTGATGCTGGTGCCTGGCTTCTCGAGTGTTGTTCAGGACCGGATGCAGGTGAATTTGCAGGCGTAGGGCGGCGATGAGAAAAACAGTAAACACCAAGACAAAAAGGCAAGAGAACAATGACACCAAGGCAAGAAACAGTCGCAGGGCAAGAAACAATAACACAAAGGCAATAACAGTCACAGGGCACAAATTACGATATGCACAATACTAAGCAGCAGGGCGGACTCGAGGCAGCAGCGGGGATAGCTTGGGCACACTCACGGGGGGCCGTGCGGTACATGGAGCGACCAGCCCTGTGAACAGGGTCAGAGGTCACAGCTCACCACCGTGCGGTCTCAAACATCATTGGCCCAGTGGGAGGGAGGAGCAGCTGGGAGGCAGGAGAGGGGTGGCGAATAGGAAGGGGGCTGGGTACAGAAGAGGAAAAAAGGGGGCGGGCCGCAGGGGAGCAGCGGCGGGGAGTGGGCACAGAGCAGGAAGACGGTTGTGTAGGGCGGCGATGAGAAACAGTAAACACCAAGGCAAAAAGGCAAGAAAACAATGACACCAAGGCAAAAAACAGTCAGTGCACAAATTACGATATGTACAATACTCAGCAGCAGGGACAACTCTGCCACACTCACAGGGTGGCGGTGCGTGGAGCGACCAACCCTGTGAACAGGATATGAACTCAATCGAGACTACAAATATTTCATTTTTTTTGTTTAAAGAGCTTTATTAAAATACTTAAGAGCAAGGGTGTAATATATATCCATGCATATGAAACGAGGAGCATTAGAATCAAACAAAATACAATTTGACTGAATATCTAGTATAATGAAACTATCTAAACCAGAGGTTAAGACAAAGGAGAAAGCATTAGGAAAATATGTACCTTAATAACCGCATTTTACGTTTTAAGTTTTCAAAAGAAGGTAAAGTCTAAAGGCTGAAAGGGAAAGGAGAACATGGAAAAATAGGAAAGATGTAGAAGGCCCAGAAGAAAAAAAGGAAAGTAAGAAAAGGAAACAGAGGAAAAGAGAAGAAAATTGAGACCTAATCTTTTATCACTCTATATAAATATCAATCTTAAATTAAAAACATTTGTTTCCCAAATTTGAATATTACTGTATACGTGTTATAAAGAAGGAACCTAAACTAAAAAAAGAGGATAATACTCATGGTGGTAAACAAATGAAGCATCTTGTTTACGTAATGCCAACGTAGAGAGGTCATTAGTAAAGGGAGACCAGAAAGCTTCTTTACGAATACGCTGTTTAACTTTTAGAAGAAGCTCGATCCAATCTGTGGTGATATATAAGGTTCCACCAGGCAGAGAAGGAGACTTTGGAGGCATCTTCCAGTTAGAGGTAATTACCTGAAAAGCAATGGTGATTAATACCACAAATATGCCCATCTTGCAAGAGCCAACCCAGTCTGCAGAGTTACTTCTTAAAAATATGGAAAATATATCAAAAGGGGATTTAATATCACAATTAGAGGAAATTGACTCACAAACCTTAGTCTGGTAATATTAGGGCAGAAAAAAAGGAATGCAAGAAGGAACCAGGAATGGTAGGGCATACCAAACAATTCGGGGATAACTTGGGATTATACTTGGAAATCGTTAAAGTAGTTAAAAATAGTCTAATGGAAGTAATAAAGGACTACAAATATTTCAACACATCTATCCTGTCTCTGGGATTAATTCCTTAAAACAAGAGAGTAACTTGAACACTTTAATCCACATCTTCGGTACAATCGTGTAATGAAACTATGCCCACCAGTTCTACATGTTTACCTCGAATACCAAACGATGCTTTTGGTCTAACCTTTCTAGCACATTTCCAGAAAGGACCATCAACCCGATCCTCATTATCCTCCCAAATGAAGGCTCTGGTTTCATCTTGACAGATTGCCTATCTGCTCTCCAGTTTTAAAGCGGACAGTCTTCCCAAAAGCACCAACGGCTTAAAGTTAGGCCTCGCCAATGAATTAAGGAATTTGTACCAAAGTAACTGACCTTGCGCAGCTTCATTATTCGGATAGCTGCGCGTTCATGGCTGTGAAGCACTTTTGATCTTTCAGCACTCATTTCAGTAATCACAAGTCAAAGGAAGTGAAGATTACCACCTTTTGGAAGTAACGTTTTTTTTTTTATTGGGTCCTGGTGGATACTGTAATTTAAATTAATCTTTGGATCCAACAAGGCAGCAATCCTATCTCTGGTGTTACATTGCCATCATGTGGCCACATGGTAGAAATGCGCGTATGAATTACTGTTGTCTGAGTGAAGAGAACACGGTCGATGCGATGGTTCTATTATATTGACTGTTCTTTATACAGCACTTTATAATACAGACACATTATTAAATTCATCTTATAACCAATTTCGTGACACACTGTTCGGGATCGATGAGATGATCTTGCTTTGAATTTACCTTGACCTGAATACCACTGTATGTATCAGAGGCGAGCGTTTAACTTAGCCAGCCATCCTGCCAGCTGATGCTGCTGGGTAAAACCATCTCAGAGGAACAGAGAGAGGTCTAGGTCACGTGACACATGGCCTATTTCAAGTAACGTCCAGCCTGGAGGTAGGATTGAAAGACTTGTGGTCAGTCTCGCCTACGTGTATACGTATGCATAATGCAGGTACGAAAGCTGCATAAGAAATATCGGTAATGTGGACAGTGAAGAAACAGTTTCTTTTCTGTCTGTGAAATGAGGCTCTTGAGGAAATGGGGAATGGTCATGTTGAACTCAGTAACCCTTGCATTATTTTAAAGATGGCGTCCTCGTTTACCAGATTTTCACGCAGGTAAGTGCAGTAATTCGCTTTGCTGTCCTGCCCTACGTCAAAATAAAAGGCCAGCAATGCGCTGTATTTATGAGATATGGTGCAAACCTGTCCTTTTTCACTGCGCAAATAGCTGCCTTGACCCGGCGCACCCTTGCACCACTGTGCAAGGGTGTACGTGTTATTGTTTTAGTGCAGAATGGAAAATCTTCCTGTACGAAAACAATCAATGGGGGTGTTTTCCTCTTTCTATATGTGCTGGAAGATGCAAGGTGCTGTAGATGTAACAAGGAGGAATAACTTGATTTCTCCTTTTTTTCCTCTTTCCATGTGTGCTGCAAGATGTAGGACACGTAGAAAGAGGAAAAAAACGAGGAGAAATAAAGTGATTTCTCCAGCGTTACACCACCCCCGGAGAGGTGCATGGTTTTGTGGCATTGCCAGATTCACGCTATGTTGTATATCTGAGAATGTGTCAAAATCTATGGGTGTTGCGAGGGAACACCCAATGCAACGCTCATGGCACGCCTGGGCAACGCAGCAACTTGCACTATATTGCCTTACACCATATCTACGAGGCCATCAAAAGCCCCTCAGGGTGGCTTTGCTTTGCCTCGTAGACATGACTGAGAGCCTTCGCCACAGAAGCGTCATGAAAAGTGACGCTACGGTGGCGCAGGTCTCTAGTAAATGTGGCCCCGGGTCACTCTGGAACGCCTTATGGATTCATGATTGAAAAATGATAATCTTTTCTGACAGCACCCATTGGCTTACCCCGGAATGTACGAGGGGTGCTGCGTCAAGACTTTGGGATATTTTGTCACAGATATGCAGTTTCAGCAGAAGAAAACTTTTGGAAAATTCTATGTAACCAGGAAAAGTCCAGATATTCTAGAAAAGCCTTTGCAAGTTAGTGCCTACACAAGTCTTTAAACAATGGGCATTAATGCTAAATCTAAAAGTAGGTGTGTATACAGTAGGGATGGCGCTGATGAGATCACTAATGTGCGTAACAACCATGGCACGGATATTAGGGAATGGTTTACTTATGTTAAGATGAAGAAAGCAAACCGCATCCCTGTAAAGCACTAGTTTAGATACCCCTCAGTGTGCACAAACATCTCTCCAATATACTGCCTAAAGCAGGGATTTAAACCCACAGAATCAGCGCTGCAGGTTTCGACTCAACTCGTGCATCACTCTGGGATTGTTAATATTGTGATATGGTGCGCAATCCCCCCTTTCCCTTCAATGAAGGATTAACAAATCGACAGATGCTCATGCTTTACCAAACCTGACCTCCTCAGACTACCACCAGCTGGAATCGACCATAGTTCCCGTGAACTCACAGCTTTCACCACTCCTGAAGGTCTCTTTCAACCCTGCTGCACGCCGCTTGAGTCAGCGTTCACTACTCCTGACTCTCTTTCAGGTCTGCTGCAAGGCCACGTGAGTCAGCCTTCACTACTCCTGACTCTTTCAGGACTGCTGCACGCCACTTTAGCCAGAGTTCACCACTCCTGACTCTCTTTCAGGTCTGCGGCACGGCCACATGAGTTAGCCTTCTCTACTCCAGACGGTCTTTCAGGTCTGCTTTGTGCCCGCTTGAGTTAGGTTTCACCACTCCTGACTCTTTCAGGTCTGCTGCACACCGCTAGTGTCAGCATTCCCCACTCCTGACTGTCTTTCAGGTCTGCTGCATGCCTGCTTGAGTCAGCTCCCACCACTCCTGTCTCTTTCAGGTCTGCTCACGGCCTCGTAAGTCAGCGTTCAACACGCCTGACTCTCTTTCAAGTCTGCTGCACACCGCTCGAGTCCGCTTTCACCACTCCTGACTCTTTCAGGTCTGCTGCACACCGCTTGTCAGCATTCCCCACTCCTGACTGCCTCTTTCAGGTCTGCTGCATGCCTGCTTGAGTCAACTCCCACCACTCCTGTCTCTTTCTTGTCTGCTGCACACCTGCTTGAGTCAGCTCCCACCACTCCCGTCTCTTTCAGGTCTGCTCACGGCCTCGTGAGTCAGCGTTCAACACGCCTGACTCTTTCAGGTCTGCTGCACATCGCTTGAGTTAGTGTTCACCACTTCTGAGACTCTTTCAGGTCTGCTGCACACCACTTGAGTCAGCGTTCACCACATCTGACTCTCTTTCAGGTCTGCTGCACGCCGCTTGAGTCAGCGTTCATCACTCCTGACTCTTTCAGGTCTGCTACACACTGCTTGGGTCAGCGTTCACCACTCCTGACTATCTTTCAGGTCTGCTGCATATCTGCTTGAGTCAGCTCCCACCACTCCGGTCTCTTTCAGGTCTGCTGCACGCCACTTGAGTCAGCGTTTACAACATCTGACTCTTTTTCAGATCTGTTGCACACAGCTTGAGTCAGCGTTTACCACTCCTGACTCTTTCAGGTCTGCTGCATGGCCACTTGAGTCAGCGTTCACCACTCCTGACTTTCAGGTCTGCTGCACACTGCTTGAGTCAGCGCTCACCACTCCTGAATGTCTTTCAGGTCTGCTGTACGCTGCTTGAGTCAACGTTAATCACTCCTGACTCTCAGGTCCGCTGCACATCGCTTGAGTCAAGGTTCACCACTCCTGACTCTTTCAGGTCTGCTGCACGTCGCTTGAGTCAGCGTTCACCACTCCTGACTCTTTCAGGTCTGCTGCCATCCGCTTGAGTCTGCTCCCGCAACTCCTGTCTCTTTCAGGTCTGCTTCACGGCCTCGTGAAGCAGCGTTTACCACTCCAGACTCTCTTTCAGGTCTGCTGAACACCGCTTGAGGCAGCTCCCACCACTCCTGTCTCTTTCAGGTCTGCTTCATGGCTTCGTGAGTCAGCTTTCACCACTCCTGACTCTTTCAGGTCTGCTGCACGCCGCTTGAGTCAGCGTTCACCACTCCTGACTCTCTTTCAGGTCAGCTGCACACCTGCTTGAGTCAGCTCCCACCAATTATGTCTCTTTCTGGTCTGATGCACACCGCTCGAGTCCGCTTTCACCACTCCTGACTCTTTCAGGTCTGCTGCACACCACTTGTGTCAGCATTCCCCACTCCTGACTGCCTCTTTCAGGTCTGCTGCCTGCCTGCTTGAGTCAACTCCCACCACTCCTGTCTCTTTCTTGTCTGCTGCACACCTGCTTGAGTCAGCTCCCACTGCTCCGGTCTCTTTCAGGTCTGCTCACGGCCTCGTGAGTTAGCGTTCACCACTTCTGAGACTCTTTCAGGACTGCTGCACACCGCTTGAGTCAGCGTTCACCACTCCTGACTATCTTTCAGGTCTGCTGCACGCCGCTTGAGTCAGCGGTTATCACTCCTGACTCTTTCAGGACTGCTGCACACCGCTTGAGTCAGCGTTCACCACTCCTGACTATCTTTCAGGTCTGCTGCACGCCGCTTGAGTCAGCGGTTATCACTCCTGACTCTTTCAGGTCTGCTACACACTGCTTGGGTCAGCGTTCACCACTCCTGACTATCTTTCATGTCTGCTGCATGCCTGCTTGAGTCAGCTCCCACCACTCCGGTCTCTTTCAGGTCTGCTGCACGCCACTTGAGTCAGTGTTTACCACATCTGACTCTCTTTCAGGTCTGCTGCCTGCCGCTTGAGTCAGCGTTCACCACTCCTGACTCTTTCCGGTCTGCTGTACACTGCTTGAGTCAGCGCTCACCACTCCTGACTGTCTCTTTGAGGTCTGCTGTACGCTGCTTGAGTCAACGTTAATCACTCCTGACTCTCAGGTCCGCTGCACATCGCTTGAGTCAGCGCTCACCACTCCTGACTGTCTCTTTCAGGCCTGCTGCACACCGCTTGAGTCAGCTCCCACCACTCCGGTCTCTTTCAGGTCAGCTGCACACCGCTATAGTCCGCGTTCACCACTCCTGACTCTTTCAGGTCTGCAGCACGGCCAAGTGAGTCCGCGTTCACCACTCCTGACTTTCTTTCAGGTCTGCTGCACACCTTTTGAGTTAGCGTTCACCACTCCTGACTGTCTTTCAGATCTGCTGCACACCGCTTGAGTCAGTGTTCACCACTCCTGACTTTCTTTCAGGTCTGCTGCACACCTTTTGAGTTAGCATTCACCACTCCTGACTGTCTTTCAGATCTGCTGCACACCGCTTGAGTCAGTGTTCACCACTCCTGACTGTCTCTTTCAGGTCTGCTGCACACTGCTTGAGTGAGTGTTCACCCCTCCTGACTGCCTCTTTCAGGGCTGCTGCACAACCCTTGAGTCAGCTTCCACCACTCTTGTTTTTTTCAGGTCTGCTGCACGCCGCTTGAGTCAGAGTTCACCACTCCTGACTCTTTCAGGTCTGCTGCACACCGCTTGAGTCAGAGTTCACCACTCCTGACTCTTTCAGGTCTGCTGCACGCCGCTTGAGTCAGAGTTCACCACTCCTGACTCTTTCAGGTCTGCTGCACACCGCTTGAGTCAGTGTTCACCACGCCTGACTCTCTTTCAGGTCTGCTGCACACCGCTTGAGTCCGTGTTCACCACGCCTGACTCTTTCAGGTCTGCTGCACGCCGCTTGAGTCGGCTCCACCATTCCTGGCTTTCTCTTTCAGGTCTGCTGCAAGCATGCTTGAGTCAGCTTCCACAACTACTGACGTCTCTAAGGTCTGCTGCAAGGCCACGTGAGTCAGCCTTCACTACTCATGACTCTCTCAGGTCTGCTGCACGCCGCTTGAGTCGGCTCCACCACTCCCGACTTTCTCTTTCAGGTCTGCTGCACACTGCTTGAGTCAGCTTCCACAACTACTGACGCCTCTAAGGTCTGCTGCACGCCCGCTTGAGTTTGCCTCTGTGCTTTCAGTTTTTCAAAATGTGCATCATTCTCTTTATAGAAGTCAAAGGTGTAGCTTCATTTCATAACACCTTCATTTTTGAGAGACCGGAAACCTCATGATGACACAGTGGACAGAGTTTAGCTCATACTATCTAAGGTACTGCAACCCCTAGAAAAGACACATGTCGTGCCACACGTGTCAGACAAGGGAATCCAATCCCTCCAGGGCAACCCCAAAAGCCAGACCACCGGAAAATTAGCATGGACTCAGATCCTTCTTAGGGTTGTGTGAATACTACTCCAAATGCATAGAAGGATTTGCTAGTAGGGCAGCGTGCTTTAGGGATCTCATGGAAAAGATGGCTGCCTTGCATGGTAGATATGCTTGGAGGGTGGATGAAGGGCTCTGTTGTTCAAACTCCTGCCTCATAGGTCTTGAAAGGAGAACCAGAATGCTGCTTCATGATGGACGCCAGTAGCAGGCGATGCTGGCCGTGCTGGCCCCAATGGAAGTCAAGAAATGATTCATTTTTGGATTTGAGGATACCAGAAACCGGAAAATATGTACTTAGGGCCACTTGCATCAAAGGACAAAACCGGTCGCAAAGGGGCAGATTCTCAGAATCTGCCCCTTTGCGACCAGTATTTTTTGCATTTGGGATGCATCATCCCAAATGCAAAAATTGTAATTTACGGATTCGCAAATTGCAATTAATTAAATGCAATGCAAGATTTAATTTAAAATAGCAATTTTGCTATCGGGAGTTGCAAATTACCGTCAAATGGAACAAGACAATAATTTGCGCAAACTTTGAAAAATGCTGTAAGGTGCATTTTTCAAAGTTACATATTACACACACATGCCCTTGGAGCATGTGTGTGCAACATGGGTGCACATTACAATTTCAGGGGTGCAACAGGGTAACCTGTTGGCACCCTTGAAATTGCATGCGCAATTTGCGAGTACCTAATGGGTACTCGCAAATTGTGCATGCAATTCCCATTCATTCCTATAGGCCTGTAGGGAATAGGAAGCCATTCCTTAATCGCAACTCGCAATTTGCGAGTCGCAATTAGGGAATGTGTAGGAATTGCTATTTTTTTCGATTCCTACATGCATACTTTTGCTATTCCTTAACTGAAATTCCTTAATAATCTCATTTAAGGAATCACATAAGCCTACCTTGATGCATGTGGGGGTTAGAAATTAATAAAGCATTACTTACCTGGGAAGGGAATACACTTAGGGCCTTATTTATGAGCCCTTTGCACTGCTGTTGCGTCCCTTTTTGTGATACACCGTCGTAAACAATGCACCTCGTTGCGCCATATTTACTAAGTGATGTATCTAAGCAGATGTGTCTCTTTGTAAGCCCCTGCGCTCCATTATACCTGCGTTAGGTATAATGTATGCAGAGGGGTGGGGGGGTGGGGGGGCGTTCCCTTGCAAAAAAAGGCTTGTGGAAGTGTCGCAGTGAAATCTATGAGATTTCACTGCAACACTTCTAGGACATCACGGCATCAACTCCTTACGCCAGCCTCACAGCAGGCGTAAGTCGGACACAGGCCGTTTCACATAGGGCTTGCCCTATGTGAAAAGACACATTGCAGGAGTTGCATCTGTTTTCAGACACACCCTAGCAAAGTGTCCCTTATTGCGCCTACAGATACGTCAGGAGTACTGACGCATCTGTAAATCCTTGCGACATGGATGTCGGTTTAGTAAATACAGCGTATCCATGGTGTTGCAAGGAGTACGCACTGAAAAGTGTCATGTTGCCGTTTTCCCGCAGCGATGCAACACTTCTCATTAATGAGGCCCTTAGTTCTTTTGTGTGGAGTACACAATTCTGCCTTCCCACTGACTGTAGCTCATTAGTTTTTTATTTTTATTTATTTAAATATTTCAATAGTTTAATTTACATAAGTATAACTGCTAGAATAGAGGCATGGTACTACATACCGTAATCATCCGAATTTAGGCATGTATTAAAATTAAATATAAAAAATTCTGTAATCAAAACTCAATGTCAAACTTTTTTAGAAAAATATGTTCATATACAAAAGTATTTAATATTATGTTCAAGTAAAGTGCAGCATGTATGTTGGTCACTTGCAGGGCGGTACATTATTTATTCTTTGAAGAATCTCTTGAATGCGCGTGTACTGTCTCCCAAGCGCAACGGCTATTTGATTTGCTTACTAGATAATGATTCATATGTTCATAGCATGTCCTCCCGGTGTGTTCACTGAAATGTCTCCCGAGGGCCTACCTGATCTTTCAGTTTATCCAGACCAGGGCTTCTGCTAGACCAATCAAACACCTCTCGATGTGAGGAAAGGGAACCTCTGTATTCATGAACAGATCATTTATCTGCCAGCCTGACCCCTGCAGTAGCGGTCGCTCCTCCCTGGTATCTCCTCCTGGTATCGTAGCGCTTTGCTCCCCACTGCTGCCAAAAACAATTCTGACCAGCCTGACTCCCATTTAATTGTTGCCTGCTCAGTTTTGTAGCGCTTAATTGCCTGCTCAGTTTTGTAGCGCTTAATTTTGCTCAAGCGCTCGCATTGCCTATAATAATATTTGTGCACAATTGTGAATTGTGCCTGTGTACTATCATTCAAAAAAGGGGGTGGTGATGAACAGAGTGTCTGAATTAAGCAGACCACTCTTACCCAGTCCAAAGATTAGGGCTTGATCCATCACCGTTATTTAGCTCACTGCACCATCCCAGCTCAGAACATGGCTATATGCAAATTAGTCTGTCCCTGGCCCAGTGCATCATGGGAACAGGGCAGACCAAACTACCAAGCCAATTCTTCACCGGAAAGGAGACAAGCTTCCTGGGACCGGTTTCTGGCATTTCAGCCGTCGTTGGCCCGGCTTGCTTGAATCCTGATGGTGCAGTGAGCAAGGGACTCATGTCTGAGTATACCCTGCCACACCTATAGTGGCCAAAAACGATTCAAAAAAGGGGGTGGTGATGAACTCTGTTCATCACCACCCCCTTTTCTAAATGATTTTGTCCACCATAAGCGTGGAAGGGTATACTCAGATGTGAGTCCCTTGCTCATTGCACCATCAGGATTCAAGCAGCCGGGCCGAAGACGGCTGAAATGCCAGAAACCGGTCCCCGGAAGCTTGTTTCCTTCCCAGTATAACAATTGGCTTGGTAGTTTGGTTTGCCCTGTTCCCATCATGCACTGGGACAGGAACAGACTAATTTGCATGTAGCCAGGTTCTGAGCTGGGATGGTGCAGTGAGCTAAAAAACGGTGATGGATCAAGCCCTGATCTTTGGACTGGGTAAGAGTGGTCTGCTTAATTCAGACACTCTGTTTATCACCACCCCTTTTCTGAATCACTGTGTACTATCATAGCGCTCCACTGCTCGCATTGTCCGCATAGCTTCCTTAGTTTAATTTGTGCCTGATTGTGCCCATAGCTGCATTTTCACATCGTGCCCCAGTCTCGTCCTGTTTGCCTTGTTGTCGCTGCCATTTGGTGGTTGTGCCTCCAGCCCATCCCCCCCACCTCGCTCCCGCCTCCTAGCTGCCCCTACCTCCCTCCGCCCCCTCCAATATCCATTTATGCCAGATGGACCTACGCGCAGCGGACGCGCCCCATGCGCGCCGAAGGCGGGCCAAAGGTAAGCCTGTCTACGCCCGTCTGCGCCTGGACCGCGCCCAGCGCCCAGCGCCAGACCCCCTGGTCCTCGCAAAACCAACTCCTTCCGCATAACGTTTGACGCCGCTACCCTCTTTGCCCTTAACCCTGGACGCACACCACAATGCTGCGAAGCTGCCCCAGGACACACCCATGGTCCTTTCGCCTGCCACTCCTGCAAGTTCGCCTGCACCAGGACCCACACCAAATCCACTACCTCCAAACACAGCTCCAACTCCAACCACCTGAAGTGCATCCTGCTGAACACCCGCTCGGTCCACAGACACGCCACTGAACTCTGGGACCTACTCGACACTGCATCGCCGGACGTCGCCTTCCTTACAGAAACCTGGATGAACGCTTCATCAGCGCCCGACATCGCCATAGCCAACCCGGACGCTTACAAGATCATCCTAAAAGACCGCACCAACCAAACAGGTGGAGGCATCGCCATCGTCCATAAGAACACCATCCGAATTACGACCTGCTCCGACGATAACCTAGCGACCGCCGAACACCTTCATTTCCAGATCCACACCGACCCCAGGACCACACTTAGAGGCACCCTCATCTACAGACCACCAGGAACCCGCACACAATTCAACGAAGACATCACCGACTTCATCAGCCCACATGCCCTCACCTCCGACAACTACATTCTACTGGGAGACCTCAACTTCCACCTGGAAAAGAAAAATGACAGCAACACCACCACCCTTCTGGACAACATGGCCAATCTCGGACTCAAACAACTTGTTGACACCCCCACCCACCTTGCCGGACACACGCTCGACCCTATATTCACCTCCAGCAAACACTTCTCCTTCGATCACACCACAGCTCTCCATTGGACAGACCACAACTGCGTTCACTTCAGCTACAAAAAGACCACGACCCACAACCCCCCACAACCTATTCCTCGAAGAAACTGGAACAAAATCACCACCGACCAACTCTATACATCGCTAAACCAAAACCCTCCTGCCATATCATCGGACCCAAACCAAGCTGCCACCAAACTCACACAATGGATCACCCACAGCGCTGACGTATTAGCACCCTTGAAAAACCATCAGATCAAACAAGGTAGCAAAAAGGCCCCCTGGTTCAACGATGACCTTAAGAAATCCAAGAAGTTATGTCGTACCCTCGAGAAAACCTGGTGAAAAAAACCAACCTCTGACAACCTGACCACCTTCAAGGACGCCACCAGCAAACACCACCAATTGATCCGATCCACCAAGAAATCAGCATTCAAGGATCGACTCGACAACAACGCCAACAACAGCAAGGAACTATTCAACATCGTCAAAGAATTTACCAACCCCACCGCCGGCACCAACGACATCACTCCCTCCCAAGACCTCTGCGACTCTTTATCCTCTTTCTTCCACAACAAAATCGCCGACATACATAACCGCTTTGAAAACCAGTCCAATGAACAGCCCACTCCACCCACCTCCGAACCAAAACAGCACTCTCACAACCTTTTCGCCTGGAACCCAATCACCACTGAAGACACCATACGCCTGATGAACTCCACTCACCCAGGATCGCCAACCGACCCATGTCCCCACCACATCTTCAACAAAGCAGACTCCATCATCGCACCCCATCTCCGCGATGTTATCAACTGTTCCTTCAACTCCGCTACCTTCCCGGAAAGCTGGAAACATGCCGAACTCAGCGCCCTTCTGAAGAAACCCACAGCAGACCCCTCTGAACTTAAGAACTACAGCCCCATCTCACTCCTCCCATTCCCTGCCAAAGTCATTGAGAAAGCCGTCAATAGTCAGCTCGCCGCCTTCCTTAAATCCAACAATTCCCTCGACCCTTCACAGTCCGGCTTCCGAGCCAAACACAGCACCAAAACCACCCTCATCGCAGCTACAGACGACATCCGAACGCTACTGGACAACGGAGAAACAGTTTCCCTCATCCTACTGGACCTCTCCGCCGCCTTCGACACAGTATGTCATAGCACACTCATACAACGCCTCAACAACGTCGGAATACAAGGAAAAGCTTTGGATTGGATCATCTTGTTCCTCGCCGGTAGAACCCAGAGAGTCCACCTCCCCCATTCAAATCAGAGGCCACCGAAGTCATCTGTGGTGTACCACAAGGATCTTCACTCAGCCCCACCCTCTTCAACGTATACATGAGTCCCCTCGCATCCATCGCGCGCCAACACAACCTCAACATCATCTCCTACACAGACGACACCCAGCTGATCCTCTCCCTCACCAAAGACCCAAACACCGCCAAAACCAATCTACACGAAGAAATGAAAGAAGTAGCCGAATGGATGAAGAACAGCCGTTTAAAACTTAACTCGGACAAAACGGAAGTCCTCATCTTAGGATCATCCCCCTCTGCCTGGGACGACTCATGGTGGCCACCGGCCCTGGGTACAGCACCCATACCTACAGATCACACACATAACCTGGGCTTCATCCTAGACTCCTCCCTCTCGATGACCAGACAAGTCAACGCCGTCTCATCTTCATGCTTCCAACATCCTACGCATGCTCAAAAAAATCTTCCGCTGGATCCCCACCGAAACAAGAAAGACAGTCACCCACGCACTGGTCACCAGCCGACTGGATTATGGAAATACCCTTTACGCCGGGACCACAGCCAAACTACAGAAAAAACTCCAACGCATCCAAAACGCCTCAGCCAGACTCATACTGGACATTCCCCGTCATGCTCACATTTCCGGTCACCTGAAGGATCTTCACTGGCTCCCCGTCAACAAGAGAATAACGTTCCGTCTCCTCACCCACGCACACAAGGCCCTCTACGACCTAGAACCCGATTGCCTCAACACACGACTGTCCTTCTACACACCCACCCGCCAACTACGATCATCCAATCAAGCCCTCGCCGCAATTCCGCGCATCCACAGATCCACCATGGGAGGAAGATCCTTCTCCTACTTAGTGGCCAAAACCTGGAATTCTCTCCCCACTCACCTCCGACTTACACAGAACCACCTCTCCTTCTGAAAGCAACTAAAAACCTGGCTATTCGATAAGTAATGCACCCACCCTCCCTCAAGCGCCTTGAGACCCTCTGGGTGAGTAGTGCGCTATACAAATTCCTGAACTTGAACTATCTCATTTATAATTTGCAAAATGGCTGCCTTGTCGGACCTAACAGGGTTGAGCATCTGTCTTGGAACACAAAGAGCGGTGTGGGGCTCGTGTATGCACTACACAGATGAGCCGTGATTAACATTCTCGATTTCTATCAGCAGTTCTTCCCAGACATTGTGCATATTACAGAGATGACGAGGGCTGTTGTTGCACCGCACAATACCAGCTAAGTAGGAGAATGCCATGAACATGATGTATTTAAAGTAGCATTTTTTTTTTTTGCTTCAAGAGAGACTTCGCTGATGAGACTTCTGGGACGCACTTGAGTTGACTTTCTTGTGGCAGTCTTTTTTAAAAAAAACTTTATTTTTCAGTTTTATATTGATATAGTCATAACCCCTCCTCCCCCCAAATTGGCATCAGAACAGCACATACACACATCGACGGACTCATTAAGGCACTTTTGCTGACTAGAGGCTTCACTGAGATACACGAACACTCAGAGGGCATAGCAGAATAACATACATATAAACAAGTATCATTGTGAGTGCATGCCCAGACCCTACACTATACCGTACACTAGCTGTTTCTTCGGGGACTCCCCCGGTATCCTCCTCCGGTCCCGATCCCTGCTGCGAGAATAGCTCGCCACTCGTCCCTTCTGAATCGCTGTGGGAAGTGTGTCCCCGTGTCCCCAATCCTGTAGCACACATGGCTCGCCAGGCCAGTAGATCCTCTTGTAATTTCTCATCCCTCCTGCAGCTCTGCATATGTGTTTCTTCTGCTAGGGACCTTTCTCCCAAATCCCTGATCCACGTGGGTATCTCTGGGGCCCTCTGTCCCATCCAAGTGATGGCCACCCTGCGTCTGGCCAGCACCAACATCAATTCATTAATCCATAGGACAGCTTTCGTTTCTTTGGCCTAGGGACCAGCGCCAGCAGGCAGTGCAGAGGTGTCCGTGTGATACGGAGTCCTGTAGTGGCCGATATGTGATTGACAATGCTCTCCCAAAAGCTCTGGACTGGCGGGCAGTCCCAAGCCAAGTACAGGAACCCTGCCCCTTCTGCACTACATCTAGGACAATTATCTCCCCTGTCTGGGGAGTAACGCTTCAATAAGATCGGAGTGAGGTAGGTGCGGTGCAGGAAATTAAAATGTATTAATTTAAAGCGTGCGTTTCAAGATACCTTCTGTGTTAGGGCCCTCATTCGCTTACGCTGCCCGTGGTCCAGTGGTGTACCTATGTCCGCTTCCCAGGCCGCCCACGCTGGTGGCACCGGCGGGGCCGAGCCCCGATGCATGGCAGCATATAGTAGGGAAATAAGTCTGTGTCCCCTGCCACAGGACAGTAGAATATCCAAGGTGTGAGTCATTGGGGCGCCTCTGGATACGGAGCCCAAAGCGACCACACTACATCGCGCAGCCCCTGATAATGCAGGTACTACTCTCTTCGAAGATCGAAGGCCTACTCCACTTGTTCATAGGTTAAAAAGGTCTCGGTGGGGTATAGGTCAGCCAGTAATTCACAGCCCCCCTCACGCCAGGCCCGGAAGGACATATGTTGTTCCATTGTCACCATGGGTGCCAGGATCCAGATCGGCAGGTCCCTGTGGAAGGGAGCTGTTCGCAACACTCTCTCTATGAATCGGTGCCAAACGCTCGCCGCGTGCCTCACGGCGTAGGGCAAAGTCTCACTCGCCCCCCTGCCCGCATTAACGCCACCTGTAGATCCTGTACGTTGCTCTACCCGCCAGTAGTTGCGTCTCCCAAAAGTCCCCATCCGCAAACCATCTGGCAGCCGGTAGCAGCTGCGCAACATAATATAAATCAAAGCTCGGGGCCTCTAGGCCTCCCTCTTCATAGGAGCGCACCACTGTATGAAGGGTACTCTACTACGCCGGTCCGCCCATAGTAGGGTTGTAAGTAGCATGTTCAGGGTCCGAAAGACCCTAGGGGGAAGAGGACATAGCGTGTTCTGAAGGATGTAAAGTGTCCTAGGCAGTATCACCATCTTAGCGACGGCCAGCCGACCCATGAGAGATAACGGCAGAGTGTTCCAGAAGGACACAGAGCACTGCAAGGACTTAATCACCCTATCAATATTGCAGGCCAGTGATTGCGCTTCCGTTGAGGCCACATGAATACCCAAATAGCAAAAGCTATCTCATATTGATGATTGATTGAGCTTTTATTCGATATGCAAGGTATCTTGTAAGCGTACACAAAATACAGCCATTTACAAAACTACAAAGACATTATTTAAAAAAGCAATATTAAATGCACATTTAAAAAAGATAAAAGGACATATAATGCCAGAATAAATTAGCTAAAAGTGAATTAAACCGCTATTGACAGTCTCTTGCATCTAATCAACCAAAACTGTTTTAAAAATTTGGCTATACCACAAACAATAGGGGGGGGAAGTGTCCGTCATAGAATGCGCAGGGCTACTAGATAACTACGTGTGCCCATATTGCGGCATAGAGGTTTAAGCCAAAAACTCCTGGGCTTTACATAGTCCGGACATTCGAATAGGATATGCGTAATGGAATCTATCCTAGTGGGACAACATGCACAAAAAGGGGACGTGTGAGCACCTGATTTCCACTTAGACACCAGAGCCCCAACTGGAAGGGAGCCCACTCTAAATTTAAAATACAGTGCTCGATCAACTGGAAGAGTAATTAAGTCCAGATAAGGCTCGTAGACTACTGTATCTTTTACTGTTAAAAAGTCAGCTGTGGATTTACAATGTTCTGAGTTTGTAATTAGCTGTCCCGCAACCCAATTCCAGTATAGTCTCTTCAGAACCTCTTTTGGTGGAGCCGATCTTGTTAACCAACAGTCCCCCAGTCCAATTTCCTCCAAAAGTTTTTTTGGTATCTCTTAACCATCTAATTTTTGCCCAACCGCCCAAGCTCATTATCTCCGCCAACCCTTCAGCATACGATTTTAGCTCTTCACCCCTCCAGATACGTGTCCATAAGAGGAGTGGGCGAAGCCGGGCTTGGTCTTTAATGTTCTTACAACCTGTATCCAGCAGCACAGGTACTGTTGGAGTGCTCGGAGGGACTGGCGATTAAGGATTTCAGGAGCTTGCTCTCTGCTGTTGCCAAGGAGTTCAGACAGCAATGCCCCCACAGTTCGGCCCCATACAAGGCTGATGTTACTACCTTAGGCTTGTAGATGTCAATTACTGGGGTAAGGGACCTCCTTGGTGATGCCCGGAATTCCCTCAGGAGGGCACCTCCTACTCTCTTATGGTTGAGGACCATCTTAGCAATGTGAGATGACCAGTTCATGCTATCCGTGATCCGAATTCCAAGGTAGTCAAATTCGGATACTTTCTCCAGGGCAACAGAATTGAGAATTGGAGGGCGGCCCAGTTTCCTTGGAGGATTTAGGACTAAAAACTTGGTTTTATCCACATTGATTACTAGGCCCTTTGCAACACAAAAATTCTGGAAACGGGTTAGCAGTTTCTGGAGGCCTTGCGGAGTCTTAGAAATCAGGAGCGTGTCGTCCGCAAAAAGCAGGGTGGGGATCCGCACTCCTCCGAGACAGGGGGCGACGGCTGGTTCTTGCTGGAGATATTCCATCACCCCATTCACATATAATGAGAAAAGGGTGGGCGCCAGAACGCATCCCTGTCTCACCCCCCTAGACACTGGTATTTTCTCTGTTAGCTCTCCATTTCTTCCCCAGCGAACCTGAGCAAAGGTGTGGGCGTGAAGGCTAATAAGGAGGGAAAAGATGTAAGGAGGGAGTCCCAGCCCATAAAGCACCCTCCATAGCTCCTCCCGGGGGACTAGGTCAAAGGCAGTCCTCAGGTCTATAAAAGCCAGGTATAGACTGCCCTTGCCTAGCTCCACCACCTTCCACCCAAGAAGTGCCAACCTAAACACCTGCTCTATCGTCCCCATTCCTGCCCGAAAGCCTGCCTGGAAGTCTGATAATATTTTATTTTCCTCCACCCAATGGAGAATCCTACCAAGTATAGCTTTTCCTGCTATCTTTTGGGTGGAGTCTATCAGGCTTATGGGGCGGTAGTTCCCCGGGATTTCTCTGCATCCTTTTTTATAGATCGGGACCACCACCGCCCCCTTCCAGGAATCGGGCACTGGCCCTCCCATCATTTTTTTTTATTTCAAATCTTTTTTATTGAAGAGTAAGATAAAATAAAGACAATACAATAAATCTTTAACGGTGCAAATGAACAAATACTTGGTATCATGACACTTACATAATCAAAAAGCAAATCAAGGGAAGAAGATAAGAAAAGGGAGAGAGAGAAAGCGAAAGAGAGGTAGAGAAGGGAAAAGATAGAGGAGAAGAGAAGGAAGAGGTGAGAAGAGAGAGGACAGGTGTATCTATATGGCAATAGTAGTTGGTTTACCCAGACGTGGCGCACTGTGTGCGTAGCAGAGAATATACAGTAAGTATACAAAAACAAAAGCAAACACCACAAGTTCCACCCAGATTCTGTCTAGGAAAGCCGAGTGTTGAGATGCATATCATGGTGGCTCAAAGTGGGAGGATGACGCATCCAGGGATGTCCAGAGTTTTTTGTTTGAGGGCTTCCAAGTGGCTGACTGTACTGCAGGGTTGTCTGCCCCTCTTAAAAATGAAAGCCATTCCAGCCACATTTTGAAGTTGACTTCGTCAAAATTTTTCCATTTGTAAAGAATGACCTTGCACGCCAATGTCAGCATAATATCAAGCAATTGTCTGTCATGAATGTCCGGCAATTGTGTTTCCAGAGGGCCTAAAATGACATATATGAATTCTTGGACAGGCGTGATTCCAAGTACTTGTTGAATGTATGTAAATATTTTACTCCAAAATGATCGCAATAGGGAACAATGAAAAAACATGTGTGCCAAGTCACCAGGAGCTTCATGGCAGTTCCAACAGGTAGGCGTATCCTTCAGTTTACACTGAAATAATCTCTGGGGGGTCCAGAACACTCTATTTAACAGCATATATTTCGTTTGACATAGGATCGGGGATATCTTGTTTGTCAGTGCGGTGTTGTGTATCACCTCCCAGTCTAATGCAATGCCTGTGGAATTAGGTTCCGATTCCCACTTAATTTCGCTCAGCCTATGTGGTTTTTTGGGTAGGGGGAGGAGCAATTTATATATTCTCGATACAAAGTGATCAGCATGGTATAGTATTCGTAACCGGGTCACAAGCCAGGGTAAGTCTGTGTTGAGGGGGCATTTGGAGATAGCGGCCTTCAGTTTTAGGAACTGGTAAAATTCTATGGGTGGTAAGCTAAACTTTTCTTGCAATGTCGAAAAGGGCAGAGGTCTGCCCTTATCATAGAGGTCATTCACTATGTGTATACCTTTCCCAGCCCACACTTCCCAAAAGAGGGTTTTCCCTTCTATCCGGATCTTAGGGTTATGCCATAGTGAGAGTAGGGTGGATCTCTTAATCACCCGAGCAGTCTTATGGTACTGGTCAAGTCGGAGAAGTGCTCTTCTGGTATTTTGAAGGATGTATTTAGAGTGAGGTATATGGGCCAGATCCATGGTGAGGAGAGACGAGAGGGGTGCATCTGCCAATAACGACCGTTCAATAGTTAGCCATACTGGAGTGTAGGATGTATCCTCAACCAGCCAAAGAGCCCCTTGCTTACAGAGGAAGGCCGTTTGGTAGTTCCTAAACGAGGGCAGGCCCAGGCCGCCCTTATCTTTTGCTAGCTGCAGCTTTTTAAGTGATATCCTGGCTTTTTTCCCTCGCCATAGGAACTCTCCGAACAGCTTGTCTACCTTCTTAATAAATTCGTCTGAGAAAGTCATGGGGAGCATGCTAGCCAGGTAGTTAACTAGAGGCGTGCACATCATTTTTAGAGTCAACTCTACCCCACCAGGACAAAAATTTTGGTGACCAGCTGTCTAGCAAAGTGGATATCTTTTTTAACGTTGAGTCTTCATTTAATTTCAGAGTCGTAATCAAGTCCTTCTCAAAGTCTAGGCCCAAATATTTAAAAGCTTTCGGTTGCCAGGTAAGGCCAGATGCTCCCAGAATTCCTTTATCCCCAATGTTGTTTAGTAACTTAACCTCTGTTTTATCCTTGTTTAATTTATATCCTGAGACTCTGGAGAACCCCTCAATTGTGTCCATCAAGGCCGGGATAGCCTCGTCAGCTTTTTCCGTCAAGATCAGGACATCGTCGGCGTATGCAGTCAGTTTTACAGTGCAATCACCAAATGGGACCCCAGCAATGGCTTCATTGTGTCTGATATGCCACAAAAAGGGTTCTATTGCCAATAAGAACAGAGAAGGCGATAGTGGGCAGCCTTGCCTCGTCCCTTGTTTTAGGCAGAAAGAGGAAGAGAAGGAGCCGCCCGCTCTGACCTTAGCAGTAGGACCGGCGTACAAAGCCATTACGAGTTTAGTAAACGTCTCTCCTAGGTTGAAGTTGCGTAAAACTGCCTCAAGGTAGGACCAATCTACCTTGTCGAAGGCTTTTTCCGCATCTAGTGTGACTGCCACCGTGGGGGTTGTCAAAAGCTTCGCTTTTTCTAGAGCATGGGCCAGTACTCTGGTGTTATCACTAGATAGTCTATGTTTTAAGAAACCAGCTTGAGACGGATGCACTAGGGTAGGGAGGACTTTTTGCAGACGGGCTGACAAGATCATGGCTAATAATTTACAATCAAGGTTAATCAGGGAGATCGGCCTGTAGTTCTTAGGAAGTGACGGGTCTTTGCCGTCCTTAGGCAGGACTGCAATAGTCGCCTCTGCCAACGTGCCTTTGACTTCTCCTGACTCCGTAAATTCGTGAAAGAGGTTTAGAAGAGGATCAACCAAATCCGTTGCAAAACTTTTATAGAAGTTGGCCGTGAAGCCGTCCGGACCTGGTGCTTTCCCACATTTTAACCCCCTGATCGCTTTTTCCACTTCATTAGCCAAGATCGGCCCATTCAGACTGAGTTGTTCCTCAGGCTTTAACTTTGGTAGAACACATTCTTGTAGATATTCCTGAATTTTGTCCCCCATCACCAACTCGTTTTTAGCGTATAGGTCCTCATAAAAGTCTTTAAAGACCTCGGATATCTTTTGAGGGTCCGAATGAGCAACTCCCGCCGAGTCCCTGATAACATTAATAGCATTCCTTTGTACTTTAAATTTTAAGTAAGCTGCCAGGCTCTTACCGGCTTTATTAGATTCACATAGCTTAAACCTTCGCTTCCTATCCAGCCACACTCCCGCCCTTTCGCTCACTAGCTTGTTATATTCGTATTTTCTATGGGTCATGATATTGAACGTTTCCTGGTCCCTTGTCATTTGGTGTTTGTTCTCTAAAGTAGCTATCTCAGCTTCCAACCCTTCTAACTTCGCATTACAATCCCTGTTCATTGCTGAACGGATTTTGATGCACACCCCCCCTTATTGTGCTTTTTAGGGCCTCCCATCGCACTAGTTCTGAAGTGTCCCCCTTCACATTAGTCTCCAAATCATAATATCATTTAGGAGAGCTGCGATAACCCTTCCCCATGCCACTGGGTTTGCCCGCATGAGATCCCCCGGTAGACCATCTGGACCTGCTGCCTTGCAGGGGGCTACCCACCCAATTACCTTTTCGATCTCTAACGGTGTAAAGAGATTATAGGTATGGGGTTCGGATACCAGTGGAGAGGTCACCCTGACATTTAGTTCCCCTTCTGCCGGGAGGTATAAAGCCCCAAAGTGTTTTACCCAGCTTTGTGGGGGAATATTACAGGGTCTTATAGTTTCCTCAGGCCTGTTCCGGGAGCCTACAAGGTTCCAGAAGCCCCTTGAATCTTTACTTTTGCTAGCATGGAGTAGGTCCTCCCGGAATTTCTCTTCCCACTCCATCCTAGCAACTTTAAGGGATCTATTGTAGGCCTTCCTTGCTTCCTGTATTTCGCTATGGGATTTATGCTTCACTGCCTCTACAAGACTTGTTTTATGTACCCTACATGCTTGTGTGTACCAACCATTACCTTGCTTTTTGTCTCGTTTATTTCCTGACTTGCTAGAAGGGATGGTAAACACGTTTGTCAAAGCCTCTATTAGAGAGACAAAGACCCCGCTCGCCCTACCCACCCCTTCTGAGAGAGACCCAAGATTTGACACTGCTTGATTTAGGAGGGTTGAGATTTCTCCAACCTTTTCCTCTGAGAGGACCAATTTAGCCCATTTTAGGTGCCTTCCACAGAGAGAGACTACAGACTCATCGGGGGGAGCTACTACGTGATTAATGGGACCCTTTTTGGGAAGACACCACCACTGGGCCATGGTTAAGGAAAGTGGGTTGTGGTCACTTTCAATTGTCGGGACCACAACCATATCCCTCACTTGGCTCCAGAGACATACATCTAGTAAGATATAGTCTATTCTAGAGGTGTGTCCTGGTATATTATATGTATGGGCCCCCCCCTATCCGAAGTTGTCCTTCCATTCACTGCCCTTAGGTTTAATTCAAGGCTTAGGGAGTATAGCTGTAATGCCACCTCTGACCATCTCCTAATGGGTGGAATCTCTAAAACTGGGATCCCTATCTTAGTATCCTCCTCGTCCTGGTCTAGGGCAACGTCCGAGCCCAAGGGCTCGAACATACAGTTCATGTCACCCGCGACCAGGATACATGACTTGTGAGGAGTTGTATTCAGAAGGGTCTCTAGGAGAGATAGTACAGAGGACTTCCTCCCGCCCTTAGTCCCTCTGGCGTAGACATTATAGACATTTAATATTATTCGACCCCTTGGGTCTCTTAAAATAACATTTTGGATGTCTGGACAACCTGTATGTGCCTCCTCTATTCTGCAGTCTAAGGAGGCTGCTACCCATATGAGCAGGCCACCCGAAGGGCGTCCTCTCCCTGTTTCCGAGGTTAGCGCAGGCACAGAGTAGGAGGAGAATCCCACCCTATGTACCGACTCCAAGCTCCAGGTCTCTTGGAAGATGCATAAAGAGTGCTCATCAACCAAGGCATTCCAATCTGGGAGGGCCAACTTTCTTGCGATCCCTGCGACATTCCAGCTGAAAACCTTAAAAACTAGGTCCGTCACAGCTGATGTGTCGCTGGTCGCAAGAACACTACTGTCCGCAGACCTCACAGAAGGAACTTGCAAATGACAATCTAGAGTAATGGGCAGAGAGGCTACCAACCCACTGACGCTTACAGTTGAGGGTGAGGCTGTTCGGGGTGGTGATGCTACCATTGGGTCTATTCTATTTACAGTTGCAGTATCTGCAACTGCAACTGTAACTTCCCTCATGTCGCCCTCCTCCAGTCAACAACTCCCTAGCACCCAAGGGGGGTTCAGCCCATTGCCCCCTAGGCCCCCAAACCAGCGTGTGTCCCAGTTTTGACAAAAGCCAAAAGTACTAGGGCCCTCCCATGGTGACAAAGCAATTTGCCTTGGGTAGAAAAAGGTTAAGTCCACTACTTTAACCCCTACTGAATCCATGTTTTTTATAGGACTACAGATGGAGCTCACTACTCTGGGATCTTGGAAGTTTATTATTATACAGTCCCCCTCCTGTGTTTTTTTCCCCTGTCCTACCCAGCCTACTATGCAAACATTTAGGATAAGCCCATCCACGCCAGTCGGAATTGGCTTATTTGACTTAAGCCAGTGGATGCACTTATTCTTAAGAGATTGGTGGTTCTCCAACTGGCCTTCCTTCAGAGGGGGAACATTTACTAATACGGCGACAAAAGGTTGGCATTCTGGTGGGAGGTTTACAGGGGGGGTCCGCCGTGTGAGATTTCTAGGGGCCATTGTAGTAACAGCTGGGGCTATAGATTGGGGAGGAGTTTTAGCAACCCTTCCTGTCGCTGTTCCCCTGACTTTATCTTGTGTACCAGGTGTTTGGCTAGCTTTTACTTTACCTCTGCTTGCCTGGGGCTGCACTTGTGGAAGTGGCTTAAGTATAGTTTTGGCAACCTCTATGGGTGTTGGTGTTCCCTTGGGTTGGGGCCCTACTGTAGGAGGGGAAGGAATTTTAGGTGCTAGGGCTTGCGCTCTGCTAGTTTCAGCCTTATTTAACCTGTTTGGGGGATTTGAATCTGCCTGTGGTGGTAAGGAAGCTACTGGGGGCGCACTCCCCTTTGTTCCCATGTCCTGATTGTCGCTCACTCTTTTTAGCTGTTTAAATGTAGTTTTAAGCGAGTAGAACCCATCGAGGGTTGATTGCTCTAATTTATCTATTCTAGCCCCCAGGCCCTTAACCTGAGTCAGCAAGGGCATCAAGAGGCTATTTACCCTCTCCAAAATGGTATCAATAGTCATTGGATCAATAAGTTTGGGAACATTACCAGTACTATTACTAGTGTGTGGGCAGTTATTTAAACCTATGTGCGAGACCACAGCATCCCCCTCCTCCTCAACCTTATCCTCTGGGAGCAGGCCCTTTGCGTCTTTCCCGCCTTGACCAAAAGACTTTCCTGTTCGTTTGTAGAGCGCGGCTTGTCTCACCAGCCTGCCCTTGGTATGGTTACCTGCCTTTTTGCTGCCTACTTGCATCGGTTACAGAAGGCACCCCATCTGGGATTACTATAGTGGGGGTGGGCGATATTGGCAATGGTGACTGGGTTGTAGCTTTGTTTAGGGGCGAATGTAGTGCAGGTGGAGCTGATGTGCTTGGGCCACCCTCTTCCTCAATGCCACTAGGAAAAAGCGCGGCCAGATGTTCCAACCTGTCTAAGTTTTGCCCTATTTCCAGAAGTTGGGGTGGGTCTAGAGAGCAGCCCGGGACGGCAACAGGGGGGGCAGATTAGTCCCACTCACAAGCCGGTGTCAAGGCCTGTGCAACGGTCCCCAAGGATGAGCGTCTGGAAGGGAGATAGACCTCTGATAGACGGCGTTCAGACATAGCAATCTCCTTTTCTATGACTGCCGCCACTCTGGTGATAAAGCGGTCCATAGTTCCGATCACTGGGCTCCCACCAGCAACTCCCCTTTCGCCTTCACTCCTGAGCAATTTACCAGAACGGGTTGACATGGTTAGGGTAAAAACCGTAGGGAGTCACACACGGCCCACCTGTGCACGGCGTTGGATGTAAGAGACGTGGCCCAGCCCAGCCTCTGACAGCCCCTGACTGCCACAGACTTCCCGCCCCTTGCTCGGGCTTCGCTCGGCGTCCCGCTCGCATCCCGCTGTGCGTCAAGAAGGTCGTTAAAGTAGGTGGTTGTGGGCGGGGGGCGTGTCTCCCAGGAGGCGCGGCCGTGCGCACCTGGGCTGGTGCAGGGACTCCTGGGCTCTGTAGTCCAGGTGATGTTTCGCCCTCCTCCTTGCCGCCTCCTGACTCCAGTGAAGTCCTCAGTGCCTGGCCCCTCGCTGCAGCCCGCGATGCGGCACCCGCGAAGCGGGTGCGG
The DNA here is from genome assembly GCF_964263255.1 of Lissotriton vulgaris. Lineage (NCBI taxonomy): Eukaryota > Metazoa > Chordata > Amphibia > Caudata > Salamandridae > Lissotriton > Lissotriton vulgaris. Next base: position 61,469,568 of record NC_141687.1, read on the forward strand.
CGAGCAGTGGCAGAAGCAGCGGTGCAGCGGTGTCCAAGGGTCACAGGTCAGCAACAACGATCCGTGGCTCCTTCACCTCTCCCGCAGCAAGTTTGAGCGTCCCACCGGCTGTTTGGAGACTGCCGCCTTTTAGTGCTTGGTTGGGCGGGGGGCGTGTCTCCCAGGAGGCGTGGCCGTGCGCACCTGGGCTGGTGCAGGGACTCCTGGGCTCTGTAGTCCAGGTGTTGTTTCGCCCTCCTCCTTGCTGCCTCCTGACTCCAGTGAAGTCCTCAGTGCCTGGCCCCTCGCTGCAGCCCGCGATGCGGCACCCGCGAAGCGGGTGCGGCGAGCAGTGGCAGAAGCAGCGGTGCAGCGGTGTCCAAGGGTCACAGGTCAGCAACAACGATCCGTGGCTCCTTCACCTCTCCCGCAGCAAGTTTGAGCGTCCCACCGGCTGTTTGGAGACTGCCGCCTTTTAGTGCTTGGTTGGGCGGGGGGTGTGTCTCCCAGGAGGCGCGGCCGTGCGCACCTGGGCTGGTGCAGGGACTCCTGGGCTCTGTAGTCCAGGTGATGTTTCGCCCTCCTCCTTGCCGCCTCCTGACTCCAGTGAAGTCCTCAGTGCCTGGCCCCTCGCTGCAGCCCGCGATGCGGCACCCGCGAAGCGGGTGCGGCGAGCAGTGGCAGAAGCAGCGGTGCAGCGGTGTCCAAGGGTCACAGGTCAGCAACAACGATCCGTGGCTCCTTCACCTCTCCCGCAGCAAGTTTGAGCGTCCCACCGGCTGTTTGGAGACTGCCGCCTTTTAGTGCTTGGTTGGGCGGGGGGCGTGTCTCCCAGGAGGCGCGGCCGTGCGCACCTGGGCTGGTGCAGGGACTCCTGGGCTCTGTAGTCCAGGTGATGTTTCGCCCTCCTCCTTGCCGCCTCCTGACTCCAGTGAAGTCCTCAGTGCCTGGCCCCTCGCTGCAGCCCGCGATGCGGCACCCGCGAAGCGGGTGCGGCGAGCAGTGTGAGGTAATTGAAATTTTTATGGTCAAGTATGTCCCCTATCGTGTACCCCAACGTCTCCATGTACGTGCTTCAAGTACATGTAATTTCCCTCCATGACCGAATATGAAGACGCAAATACATTTGCGTCCAACGTTAACATGTCCTCTTTCAGATCCACTGTTAGACGGACCGGGAGGGTCGGCCGAGTATAAGGGGAGAGGTCTCCAGGGAGAGCCGTCTCCAGCGATCGTACAGACAAGTAACTTCCCCCCCACAGACGGACACCACACAAGGATAAGGTTAAACGATACTTTATCAGCAATTCTTCAAGTACGGTCATATGATACAAGGAGGTCTGGACTCCGGGGTCCCCTCGGTTCTGATCTCTGGTTTGGAAAAGGGGTAGCGGGACAGTCTTGTTACCAATTGGGTGGATGAATAGCTCTCAATCCTCGAGCTCGGCGTTCTTAGATGATCGGGCCGCGGCGGAGCCAGCAGGTCCCGAGATGATTGAGGGTGGCGACGGTCCGCGGCGGAGCCAGCAGGTCCCGATGAAGATGGAGGTACAAACGGTCCGCGGCCACGCCAGCAGGTCCCGACGACGATGAAGGTTTACGGAGGTTGCGGCAGCGCCAGCAGGCAGGACGATAGTTCACAAGGTAGGGCTACGGCAGCGCCAGTAGTCCGTCAAGGATGAGTTCTTCTCTGCGTCTCTCGACTCCAGGATACAACTGCCTCCCTGCTCTGGAGCTGCCCCAGTTATAGGGCTGGTGCCCTTTGATGTCTGGACCCTCGCACTTGGAGGTCGGGGGGTCCAGGATGAGGGCGTCCAGACACCCAGCAGGGGGGTGGAGCCAGCGCCCGGGGAGGCTGGGGGCGAGCGGTACCTGGCGGGGGAGAGCCATCGACACCTCTTTCTCCCATTGACCTGCCAAGTAGTCCGCTCACCTCCTGGGTGGATGATGGTGCCGGGATGTCTGAGGCCTGGCCAGGCCCAGGGTTAGGGTCGATCGGAGGCCACGCGGCCTCGTGGTGCAGTGTCCAAGATGGCGCCCAGGTCGGACGCGAGGGCCGGTAGGGGATCGGGCCCAAAAGGTTGAGATGTTCAGAGGCAGGGGTCCCGGAGGGGACGGAAAACGTGGAGTGGTGGTGTGTAACACTTGAGGGACCGGGCTCGGGCCTGGTCGGGCAGAGGGGGAGCGGGCCCTTCAGGTGGCCTGTCCAACATGCGTCCCCCCCAGCTGAAGGCGGGGAGAGTCACCCATCCTCTTGGGGACTCTCCTCGTCGAGGCGGAAAAAGCGTGACAGGCCATCCGCGTTGGCGTGGTCTTGTCCAGGTCGATGTTCCACCGTGAAATCCATCCCCTGTAGGGAGATGGACCAACGTAGTAGTTTTGGGTTCTCCCCCCGCATCTGCATCAGCCACTGCAGGGGTCGATGATCGGTCTGTACCCGAAAGTGTGTGCCGAAGAGGTAGGGCCGGAGCTTTTTGAGGGCCCATACCACAGCGTTGTTCTCGGGGCAGGAGTCGCCTGCTGATGAAGGCCACTGGCTGATCAAGGCCTTCGGGGTTCAATTGAGACAGGACCGCCCCAATGCCATGGTCGGAGGCATCCGTCTGGACGACGAATTCCCGGCTGTAGTCGGGGGCCTGGAGCACAGGGGCGGAGCACATGGCGGCCTTCAGTTGTTCGAAGGCTGCTTGACAATCTGGGGTCCAGTTGACCTTCTTTGGTTGATTTTTGGAGGTGAGTTCTGTGAGGGGCCCCACTATGCTACCATAGTCCTTTACGAACCGTCGGTAATATCCTGTGAGTCCCAGAAAGGCGCGTACCTCGGTCTGGGTGATGGGGGGCTGCCAGGACTGGATGGCGGCGATCTTGAGCTGCAGAGGGGCCACCAGGCCGCTTCCCACCTGGTGTCCGAGGTAGGTCACGGACCCCTGACCAATCTGGCATTTGCTGGCCTTGATCGTGAGGCCAGCTCGCTGAAGGGCCTGTAGCACCTCTCGGAGGTGGTGGAGGTGGTCGGACCAGTGGTGGCTGTATACAGCGATGTCGTCTAGGTAGGCGGCACTGAATCCTTCGAGTCCTGCCAAGACCTGATTAACGAGTCGCTGAAACGTTGCTGGGGCATTCTTCATGCCGAAGGGCATGACCTTGAAATGATAATGGCCGTCCGGAGTGGAAAACGCTGATCGTTCTTGGGCCCGGGGTGTGAGGCCGATCTGCCAGTAGCCCGCCGTCAGGTCGAAAATGCTGAGGTAGCGGGCAGCTCCCATGCGGTCGATTAGTTCATCCGCCCGGGGGATGGGATGTGCGTCTGTTCTGGTGACCGCATTCAAGCCCCGGTAGTCGACGCAGAACCGGAGTTCCGGTGTGGTGCCGGGGGCGGCTGCTTTGGGGACCAGTACTACTGGGCTGGCCCAGGGGCTGTCTGAGGGCTCAATGACCCCGAGCGTGAGCATCTTGGTCACCTCTTCTTGGATGCAGGCCCGTACCCGATCTGGTACGCGGTAGGCCCGGTGGCGGATAGGGGGCTGTCCCCCGTGTCCACGTCGTGCACACACCAAGAGGTGACACCTGGGGTGAGGGAGAACAGGCTGGCGAACTGCAGCAGAAGTTCTCGACATTCTTGGCGTTGTTCCAGGGTGAGGGCCTCCGAGAGTCGGACCCCGTCCACGGAGCCGTCTTTCTCCCGAGTCCGTAGGAGGTCAGGGAGGGGTTCGGAGTCTTCTTCGGCTCCATTGTCTGTGGCCATCAGGAGGCTGAGTTCTGAGCGCACGAAATGGGGTTTCAGTCTATTAGCGTGGAGGACCCGGAGGGGGTTCCGTGAAGATTCCATATCGATGAGATAGGTGACAGGGCCCTTGCGCTCGACTACTTTGAAGGGCCCCGTCCACTTGTCTTGCAGGGCGCATGGTTCGGTGGGGGACATTACCCATACTTGTTGGTCGGGTTCAAATTCGATGGAGGAGGCATTTTGGTCATACCACTTTTTCATGTCCTCTTGACTGGCCTCCAAGTTTGCTTTCGCCATCTCCCTGAATCGTCGGGTCTGGTTGCGGAGGGTTAGGAGGTATTTGAAGACATCTGGAGGGTTCTTTAGAGGGGGCATTTCCCAGCCTTCCTTGACTAGGCTGAGCGGCCCCCGTACCGGGTGTCCATACAACAGTTCAAATGGGCTGAAGCCGAGGGACTTCTGGGGGACTTCTCGATATGCGAAGAGGAGGCACGGCAGTAGCACATCCCACTGGCGACGGAGGGGCTCTTCCAACCCCCCAATCATCCCTTTGAGCGTGCGGTTGAACCGCTCAACGAGTCCGTTTCCTTGAGGGTGATAGGGGGTCGTGAATCGATAGGTGACCCCACACTGTTGCCAGAGGGACTTCATGTATTTTGAAATAAAGTTCGTGCCTCTGTCGCTGACGACTTCTCGGGGGAAGCCCACACGGGAGAAGATCCCCATCAGGGCCCGGCCGACTACCGGGGCTGTCACAGTTCGCAGGGGAACAGCCTCAGGGTAGCGGGTGGCGTGGTCCACCAGTACCAGGATGAACCGATGTCCTTGTGCTGTACGGGGGTCGAGGGGCCCCACAATGTCTATCCCGACCCTCTCAAACGGGGTGGTGACCACTGGAAATGGTTGTAGGGGGGCTTTCAGTTTGCGGCCGCTCTTCCCACTGGCTTGGCACGTGGGGCAAGATCGGCAATGCTGGAGTACATCATTCCTCATTTTAGGCCAGAAGAAGTGGGTCACTAGGCGGCTGTAGGTTTTATCCTGACCCAGGTGCCCAGCCAGGGGGACATCGTGAGCCAGATTTAGCAAGAAGTCTCTAAAACGGAGGGGCACTACTAGCACTCGACTGGCCCCCAACTCCGCGATCCTTTGTTCACTGTATAGCAGATCATTGTCCCAATAGACCCAATGTGTTCCGGAGGTATCCCCTGCGCTCTGGGCGAGGGCTTGTTGGCGGAGTCTCTCGAGGGAGGGACAGGTCTTCTGTTCTTGGCGAAACTGCTCCTGGGTGGGCCCCCCCTCTTGATGCCACTGGTCGAGGCCAGAGAGGTCCGGAGGTTGAGCTGGTTCTGGGGGGACGGCACGGTCGGCGTCTTCTACTGGAGCGACCGGGGGAGGAGGTGCCGGCCATTCAGGTTCCTCGGGTCGGAGATGGGCACGGGCGGCCATGGACCGGGTGGTGACGCACGCCCAGTCCGGGATGCCTAACATCCCCAGGTGTTCTCTTCGTTCTACGGCTGCCCACGGAGAGCTTTCAAGGTCATTCCCCAGGAGGCAGTCTACGGGAGCATCATCTCGGACCGTCACCTTCAACATGCCGGAGACTCCTCCCCATTCGAAAGGGACGCAGGCCATCCGACACAGACTCTCCGAGTTATCGGCTGAACGGACAGGGCAGAGAATATTTGGTAGGAACTGTTCTGGGGTCACCAGGTGACAGCGGACGGCTGTTACACTGGCCCCGGTGTCACGGAGGGCTTCGGCCCGGCGTCCATTGATGCTCACCCATTGACTGTACTTCCGGGTGTTAGCGGGTAGGGGGACCCGCGGGACCATGTCTTTCCCCCCTAAGCAGGCTAGAGCCATGGCGGCTGGCTCCCATTCTTGATGTTCTTGCTCATATTCTTCCTGTTCCTCGGAGATCTGTTCCTCCCCCAGGGCAGCAGCAGCCACCTGGCGAGGTCTCGGGCTCTGGTTCTGTGGGCAATTTGGGTCGTTTGCGTAGTGGCCGACTCGCTGGCATCGGTGACATGTGACATTGGCTCTATATCCCGGTCGTGCCGGGGTGCTGCCCCGGTTGGCCGGGGGGGTGGTGCTGGCAGCAGGGGCGGCCGGAGCGTTGTCTCTTCCTCGTCCTTGGCCCCCTCCTCCTCCTCCTCGGGGACGGTGCTGACCGTGGTGGTTCCGGTTCTGTTCATAGGACCCATTTCGGCCCACTCTGGTGATTTCCCACCGGTCAGCCTCGGCTGCGAGCTGCCGTGGATCAGTCAATTTGCTGTCGAGGAGGTGCTGCCGGAGTTCGATGAAGCAATTGTTTGACAGATGCTCCCATACCATGAGATTGAAGAGCTGTTCATAAGTTGTGACATTGCTTCCTTTGATCCAACCCTCGAAGGCTCGGCTGAAATAGTTCACGTACTCCACCCAAGTTGTACCCGGGATGCGGGTGCAGTCTCTGAACCTCTGGCGGTACATCTCGGGTGTGAGCCCATAGCGGGTGAGGAGGGCCGCTTTCATGTGGTCATAGGAGGTCATCAGATGGTCCAGGAGCTGTAGTAGGGCATCGCGGCCCTCATTGAGGAATCTCCCCCATAGACCGGCTCCCCAGTCGCTTCGATCGATCCGGTGGGAGGTCATAGCTATTTCGTAGGCCTTGAACCATTGTTGGATGTCGTCCTCTCGGAAGTATTCTCGAACGACATCCTTGGGGATGTGTACCTTCTTATCTGTTGCTCCCGGGGTGCGGGGTTGCTCGGTCGCCCCTGATTCCTTGTTCTGCTTGCGTAAGTCTAACTCAGCTAATTTGCGCTCATGTTCATATGCCAGTCTTTTTTCCTCGAGCTCTCTTTGTCTCTGTTTTTCCTCTCTTTCTTCTCGGAGCCTCAGATGTTCTAAGTTCAGTTTCTGTTCGGCCAACTTGAGTTCACCATCCATTTTGAGCCGGGCCATTTCTAGTTCATGTAGTCTTGCTCTTTCTCGTTCCTGGATCTCGTCTTGCGAGAGGCCCGTTCTTCGCTCCTCGGGAGCCGTGGTGTCTTTTTCTACTGCTGCGATATTTTGGTCTGGGGGTCTGACGGCCCCGGTTTCTGCCCAGGACTCCAGGGCATGCTTGAAATCGTCTTTGGTACTTAGACCGGTGGTAGCGATACCTAGTTCGATGCAGAATTGTTTTAATTCACGATGGCTGTATTCTTCCAATTTCTCCATCTGAAATTTCTCGGTGGATCCGCTTTCTTTGGTTGTCATCGTGATTTCGTCGTGGGGTGAGCTACTCTCTGTACGATTATGCGGTGATTCGGATCCCACCGCTGCCACCAATGTTAGACGGACCGGGAGGGTCGGCCGAGTATAAGGGGAGAGGTCTCCAGGGAGAGCCGTCTCCAGCGATCGTACAGACAAGTAACTTCCCCCCCACAGACGGACACCACACAAGGATAAGGTTAAACGATACTTTATCAGCAATTATTCAAGTACGGTCATATGATACAAGGAGGTCTGGACTCCGGGGTCCCCTCGGTTCTGATCTCTGGTTTGGAAAAGGGGTAGCGGGACAGTCTTGTTACCAATTGGGTGGAGGAATAGCTCTCAATCCTCGAGCTCGGCGTTCTTAGATGATCGGGCCGCGGCGGAGCCAGCAGGTCCCGAGATGATTGAGGGTGGCGACGGTCCGCGGAGGAGCCAGCAGGTCCCGATGAAGATGGAGGTACAAACGGTCCGCGGCCACGCCAGCAGGTCCCGACGACGATGAAGGTTTACGGAGGTTGCGGCAGCGCCAGCAGGCAGGACGATAGTTCACAAGGTAGGGCTACGGCAGCGCCAGTAGTCCGTCAAGGATGAGTTCTTCTCTGCGTCTCTCGACTCCAGGATACAACTGCCTTCCTGCTCTGGAGCTGCCCCAGTTATAGGGCTGGTGCCCTTTGATGTCCGGACCCTCGCACTTGGAGGTCGGGGGGTCCAGGATGAGGGCGTCCAGACACCCAGCAGGGGGGTGGAGCCAGCGCCCGGGGAGGCTGGGGGTGAGCGGTACCTGGCGGGGGAGAGCCATCGACACCTCTTTCTCCCATTGACCTGCCAAGTAGTCCGCACACCTCCTGGGTGGATGATGGTGCCGGGATGTCTGAGGCCTGGCCAGGCCCAGGGTTAGGGTCGATCGGATGCCACGCGGCCTCGTGGTGCAGTGTCCAAGATGGCGCCCAGGTCGGACGCGAGGGCCGGTAGGGGATCGGGCCCAAAAGGTTGAGATGTTCAGAGGCAGGGGTCCCGGAGGGGACGGAAAACGTGGAGTGGTGGTGTGTAACACTTGAGGGACCGGGCTCGGGCCTGGTCGGGCAGAGGGGGAGCGGGCCCTTCAGGTGGCCTGTCCAACATCCACCATGAATGGATCGATAATTCAGTTCCTAACCATACCATGCCAACGTCTTTACATGGTACTCTTTTACGTTTTTCCTGGCTCTGCCGAGCTAGGCCCTGATTTCTGTCTCCGAGCCCTGTCTGCCTCCTGCCTCTGAAAGCTGCAGCATGGACACGTATCCCTGACCTCTGCCTTACTTCCTGCCAAGCGAAGCGGTGCCTGGCTCAACCTGGCCTGCCTGCCAAAATCGTATTTTGCCTTCAAGTTATCTGTTCAGCCTCCTCGAAAATACATTCCTGTCTAGTGATTTAGGTAAACATCTCCCCGGCTGCAGAGCTAAGAGCAAGCCTTCCTGTATCCGTGCAAGTAATTTACAGTTCCGGTTACCATAGTAGGCTCATGGCCCCTGCACGTAGACACGTAGACACATATGTACGCACTAAGCATTCAGTATAGACTAGCCTCTGCCCGAGAGACCTTTTACTCCAGATAATACATCCTCCAAACATAAGATACCAGATATGTTATAAGTCCAGGTCGTTCTGACATCCCAGACTTCTGTCTCTTCTACTAGTGTTAAAGTTCTCCCCAGTTACACATCTATGTCACGTCATGCTAGTTGCGCGCGCATCCGCACTTTCTGCTGACCCTGCAACTTTCTCTATGCACCCACCCACATGTGACGATTCTTGTGACGTTTCTCTGACATGTACAGTGCACGCCTCCATGTACGCCTATTACACGCCTTCTTTCACGCCTCCTGTTACGCACATGTGTTCTTATCTTCTCTTTTTTACCTGTTACGCCTACTGTATTGGATTCAATTATGTTACTTTACTATATATAATGTGTAATGTTAATAAAACACTGACTGTCCCTTCCCGAACCCTAGTGGTGACGGAACATGATCTCCAACCTCGAGGTTTTTCCATTAAAACCCGTATGACTCAGATACCACGGACTCTGCCTCTCATTTTTATGAGCTGTCTTGTAATGATAATTATACGGAAAAATTGATTAGGTAAAATATTTACCACATAATTTGGTCCCCGAATAGGGACCCCTCCCCCACCCCACGCGCCGGTGATGCGTCGCAGGCCTTGCCCCCTGCCACAGCCGTGACGGACACCCATGCGCATCTGCAGGTTTTCCTGTATCTCCCTCAGGCCTACGGAGGTGACGGAGACTGCGGTCGACATCCAGACGAGGCGGTGAGGAGTGCGGAGGATCCCGACCAGAGCCCAGCCGAGAGTAGCAGTGTCCGAGGTATCCAGAGGCCCACCTGTTCCGAAGTGTCGAGGCGCATGCGTAGTAGCAGTACCAGTAGAAGTCCAGTCCAGTCCGAGGCCTTCAAGTTCAAGTATTGCTCCCGGTGAGTACCGTTGCTAGGGACGCATCTAGACGGGTGCATTAGTTTGTGTCCGGTCAAGACAGGTCTGGGTACACAGTCCTGGTCCGTACGTGTTCACTTAGGTGAGCGCGGTAAGACGTGTCTCTTTATGGGACCGGTCTGTACCGTTTAGCAGTACATCTAGTAATTCAGTGATTCAGTATTCAAGCCTTCTAGCATTATCTCACGTGATTTCAAGCATTGTGTTTTTTATGTACTAGACAGTATCTATTCGAAATGTTTTAATGTGTTTCATGTCGTGGTATGAATGACTGTTTGCTTTTCATAACTGTGTTTATTGTGTTCGAGCAAAGGTAGAAATGCCGTTATTCTCAAAGTTACGTCAGATAGGAACTAGGAAAGGGATACTCGAAGAAGCAGTTCCTGTCCCGCCTAGGGACACTCCAGGGTATTTTATGTACCACAAGCACGGCTTAGACGCTGTGTTGTATTTAGATTTATGGGTGGATTACACCAAGCACTTAGAAGAGAAGTTTAGATGGCCTGTCTCAGGGACATGGGATGCCGAGTGCATCATGAGAGTAGAAGAAGCGTTATGGAAAAAGAAAGCCAGACAATCACAGAAAGGTGCCATAGAATTGTGGCGTAAAGAATCGCATAGAAGAACGGAAAAAGCACTCAGAAAAGCAGATAGAAGTAGAGAAGAATCCGAAAAAACCAGAGAAAAAGAGTTACTAGAAGAACGAGAACAGGTCAGATTAGAACAATTAGACCGTCAAAGAAATGCACTCATTACAGGCATGTATCCAGTTCTTGCCGAGGGCCTGCCCAAGGCGACCCCGGAAGTACCCAGTAACTTGCCACCACCATTGGTTCCGCCTAAAGTACGTCACCATAAGACCGCAGCAGATATTTTCCTTTCTTCCTATTTAGATGATGTAGCTCCCGCATATACCAATGTACCCGTACAACCTGCTAATAATAATATGCCACAGCATATTCCTGCTGATCAAGCCACGACCCCTCCACGTCAGCATATTCCCGCACCTGTTGTCACTTCCCCTACTGTTCCCCCTACTAACCCTTTTTCGACAGACGCAACCCAGGGTTCGATCCCGTTACATATGCCTGCCCCACAGCCAGGTTATGCTCATGCTTCCGCTTCGGGAGGTGCCGTAGGAGGCTACCACCGAACCCCGCCACAATTACATCGAGTGACAATGAGAGAATTAGCAATGCAGCGTACACCTAAAGCAAGCCCAGCTGAAAAGCTTAAAGAATATCTTACGGATTGTAGATATGATCCAGTACCTGGCAGGACAGGACCCATGATGTTAGCCTCATTACGTTTCCGCCGTGTTACAGATTATCTGCTGTTATTACCGGAAATGCCAGAACATCTAGACAACATATATCATTTTATTAGAACAGGAGAAAGGCCAGGTTGTGTTCGTGAAGCCATGGCACATCAGAAAGTTGAGACACAAGGTTTAATATTGCGATTTTTGATTAATTGTTTGATAAGGGAACAAGACCAGCCAGGTTTTTCGCAAGAAGAGATTGAGGGATTGTCAAAATGGAGTCAGAATATTGCAGATTGTAAACATGATAAGCAGAATTGTATAGATGTCATGACCAGAAAGATCCGTAAAGAAATAGTAGCAATACATGCCCGACGAGAGGCTGATAGGCCTCTCGAGTCAGACGATAAAGATACCTCAGAGGAGGAAGAACCAGAGAATACTACAGTAACTCATGACCTGGTAGCGTATGTAGGTAGAGCGAAACTCCCTAAACAGTATCCTTTAAATAGTCCTTTTGACAGACCCATTCGTCTAGAAAACAAGAAACGATACCTTTCCCCGATACCAGAGCAATGTTCTCTTGAACATATATTCCAAGTTACTGATAAAATCCTGAAAGAAAGAATAGGTTATCATGAACTCACTACCTTACGTGATCAGGAACTAGCCCGGTCAGCAGTCCAATGGGCCGAGGATGACAGTATATATAAAGATGAACTAGTAGTGCAAACGTTTTTAAGTCTTACCCCAGAAGAACAGCGATTAGCTGGTATATACATGACCCAACATCTCATTATCCAGTATGAAAACCAACAGTCTGATCCAGGTCCGCTATATAATTTACTGCAAGACTTACTCCTGAGAAGATGGAGAGGCCTAGGTACCGATTTGATTGACATCATTTTAGAACACCGTCACAAATATAGTACGTTCCTGACTCCACGTCACGTTTCAGTTCCACCCCCAGTAAGACAACCATATCACCTAGATAGACAGAATCCCTTACGAGAAGTACATCCAATTCGGAAGCCAGATGATACGCTTGAACGTGTATTTGTATACACTCCCTTGACTAAAATGGAATTATTGGAAATGAAGAAAATTGTACCTTGTCACGATAAAGACCCTGCAGGGTTTCACCGTGAATTAAAAGACATGTTACTGATGGGCGATTACACATATTCAGACATTCTTAAAATGTTAAAAGTATTGTTGCCAGCAGGGATTTACGAGAAATTGAAAGAGAAGGATTGGGAGGTGGGAGATAAAAAAAACAATTGGACCGAATTAGAAGATGAAGACAAAGGACGTACCCCAGGTTTAGGTCTTGGGGACAAAACTAAAGCATTACCAGGATTGTTAGTACAAGTTTTGCCTAGATTATTGACAGTTAAAAAGGAAGATTGGGATGCAATTTCAGCCTGCAAGCAGAAACCAGACGAAGACACTAGTGATTTTTATTCTAGATTCGAGAAATGTTTCATTATTAACAGTGGCCTGAAAACAAGTAGCGAGTCATTTCCACATCTTTTTGTAACCAAATTAGTTGAGAATTCCTTACCCCAGGTTAAGAACAGAGTATTGAAAGTACATGGCAAGCAAATACGCCTTCCCAAATGTTACAAATGTTACAGTACCACCAGAATAGAATCAGAGAGGAACACGATCATGAACAAAGACGCATGAAAGACACTAAAATGAAAGTATTAGTTGCCCAGTCTGTTCCAGCAGATGGTCAGAAGAGGGGTAACATGCAGAACACCCAGACTAGTCGTCCTACAGGTCCTGTTAAAGGTAATTGCAATTATTGCAAACAGCCAGGTCATTTTATTAGTGATTGTGCCGTTCTGAAACACAATATTGCTACAGGCAAAACGAAAGAAAGACCACGTCAGCCTAGGCCAGAATACGTTCAACAGAATATTCAACAGAATCCGCAACCTGCTCCACAACATGCACAGCAACAGACCGTAGCGGTACCCCAGCCTCAGCCCATTGCCGCAGCACAAAACGTCACACAGCAGATGTACCACTATGCACAGTCAGAGTATCCAGATTATCAACAGTATTCATGAAATAGCCTAGAGAGGGAAGTGGGTTTGCCTCACATCTAGATTCCTGTAGATCAAGAGGGTCCTTATGTACACAGTCAGGTATTAGGAAAAAACAGAAAGTTTTTGATGGATACAGGGGCAAGCAGAACTACCATCAGTCATGACGAGGTTCCAGGGGCACCCCTCTCAGGCTCACAGAATGTTTCCCTTGGATTTTCAGGAAAACCTATTGTTAATGAAGTATCGAAACCAGTTCCCCTTGCAGTTGGTCCATTGTCCCGTACTACAGATTTATTGCTTACGAAGTCATGTCCAGAGAACCTGCTAGGTATTAAAACGCTGAAGGCTCTAGGAGCTGTAATTTGTTGTTCTCCGGAAGGAGTGAGATTGTTTTTGCGTGACATTAAGGGTCACTATGTGTTGAGAGATTTTGATCCCCGATTACAGAATGTACCACAGCATTTATGGGCACAAGGTCCTACTGATGTAGGTTGCATGCATATTACTCCATATCGTGTCACACTCAAGCCAGGAGTTGTTCTGCCCAGAATCCGACAATACAAATTGCCACCTGAGGCTGTAGTAGCCTTATTGAAAATCATTGACGAGCTTATTGCTCAAGGAGTAGTTGTAGAAACTGACTCCAATATTTGTAATTCTCCAGTCATTCCGATTCTCAAACTTACTGATCCAAAGGCACCTCCTGTATATCGTCTAGTGATTGATCTCAGAGAGCTTAACAAATGTATCATACCCCAGTTTCCAGTGGTCCCAGATATTTCATCCCTATTGACTGCTATTGATTCTGAAGCGGTGTTCTTTACTGTAATAGATCTCAAGAATGCCTTCTTTAGTGTTCCCATTGATCCGGAAAGCCAGTACCTTTTCGGATTCAGTTTAAATGGCCGAAGCTTTAAATTTGCACGTGCACCTCAAGGGTTCACGGAAAGTCCGAGTATCTATAGCCAAGCATTGAAAAGACAACTTGACAGTATCCACATGCCTGCTAACACTGCCCTACTTCAGTACGTCGATGATCTATTGATCACCGCCCGAAGTGAACAAGAATGTGAACATGCATCTCTGACAGTCCTATATTTTCTGGCCGACAAGGGACAGAAAGTGTCTCCTTCGAAGCTGCAATTCTGTGTTCAGCAAGTTGTGTACCTTGCTGTCCAAGAGGGGGAGACAGCTTACACCTGACCGCATCCAGTTGATTATACATATGCCACAACCCAAGACAAAAAAAGAAGTACGGGCCTTCATAGGCCTCACCTCTTACTGTAGACAATGGATCCCTCAGTATGCATATCTAGCCAAGCCCCTTATACAGTTGACAACCCAGGAGGCAGCGTCATCGACTGTCCTCCCTTGGACTCAGGAACATACACAAGCTTTTGACGACTTGAAGAAAGCCCTATGTCAAGCACCTGTTTTAGCGACACCATGTTACAGCAAACCTTTTACACTTTTTGTCACAGAACGCGAAGGTACTGCATTGTCAGTACTCACCCAAGATCAAGCAGGTTCACACAAACCATGTGCTTATTTTTCCAGTACATTAGATCCAGTAGCCCAGGCTCTGCCTGCGTGCTTGAAATCTGTAGCAGCAACAGCTCTAGCAATCAGACAAAGTGATTCCATAGTATTAGGACACCAATTGACAGTACAGGTTCCGCATTCCGTGGAAGTTCTTTTAAACCGTACACAGACTCAGCACTTGACTATAGCACGACTGACAGGTTATGAATTGACGCTATTCCAGCCACACATAGAAATCAGACGTTGCAACACACTGAATCCTGCTACACTCTTACCGTTAAGTACAACAGACCCTATGGCACATGATTGTGTGGAAGTCATTAACACTATGACGAAGCCCAGACAAGACTTGACAGATATCACATTACCAGATCCAGACCTGACACTTTATGTGGATGGTTCATGTATGAGAACAAGTACAGGAGAGTTAGTGGCCGCGTATGCAGTGACCACTGAAACTGAAGTCATAGAAACACATCGTATTGACACCCTGTCTGCACAAGCAGCAGAGCTCATCGCTCTGACCCAAGCTTGTATTCGAGCCAAGAACCGGAAAGTTAACATATACACAGATTCCCGTTATGCATTCGGAGTTGTACACGACTTCGAAGTCCTTTGGCAAGAGAGAGGTTTCTTAACTTCACACGGGGCCAAAATACAGCACGGTCCCCTCATTCAAGCTCTGTTAGAAGCAATACATTTGCCTACCGCCATAGCCATCATGAAGTGTAAAGCACATACGAAAGTCACAGATACCATTTCCCAGGGTAACGACCTGGCAGATCGAACAGCCAAGCATACAGCTCAGACTCATACTCATACGACTGATATGACAAAGACAGTAGTTCAACACATTGCATGACAGTTAGGGATCCCGCCCTAGATGTAATTGACATACAGACACATGCTACCCCAGACGAAATCAAGAAATGGACTGAACTAGGAGGGATCCAGACAGAACAGGGATGGATGACGAAGGGAAAAGCCACATGGTTTCTCCCCGACTCTATGGTTCAAGTTATCATTAACACAGCACATAGTCCTGCACATTTAGGAGAAAAGGCCATGTTAGACAGTATTCAAAACCTTTGGTTCAATAAACATTTACGAGCAGCAGCAAAACAGAAAGTGCGTACTTGCATGATCTGTTGTCAGTTCAACCCAGGTAAAGGCATTCCCGTCGAGCAAGGTGGATTTCATCCTCCTGATCACCCTTTTGAAGTCCTCCAGATGGATTATATCCAGATGGACCATTGTCGAGGATTCAAGTACGTCCTCGTAGTTGTATGTGCACTTTCCCGATGGACAGAAGCATATCCAGTCCCAGATTACACTGCCCCGACCACTGCCAAGCAGTTGGTTCGCGAGTTTTTCCCGAGGTATGGTTTGCCTCGTGTCGTGTATTCAGATAACGGACAGCCATTCTCGTCCGAGCTCATGAAGCAGGTTTCCCTTTTGTTAGGTTACCAATGGAAGTTCCACTGTGTTCGGCATCCCGAAGCAGCTGGATTAGTAGAGAGACACAATCAGACTCAGAAGACACGTCTTGCCAAGATCTGTGCAGAAAAAGGAGTAGACTGGATGGTAGCCCTTCCGGTTGCTCTCTTCTATATGCGAATGGTAGCCCATTCTAGGACAGGGCTATCCCCGTATGAGGTGGTTTTTGGCCGGCCACCGAATATGTGGGGGACGCCTCTGCCCCGTAAATTAACTGATGTTGACAGTAATATGCTGACAGATTACCTTGCTTCCTTGATGTCTGCACTACAATCATGTCGTTCACAGGTCGCAGCAGCCTTTCCAGACAACACCGAGGTGAAGCCACACAAGATCGTCCCTGGTGATTTTGTGTATGTACGTAATTTTGACCGGTCGAGCCCTCTGGAGCCCCGTTGGAAGGAGCCGAAGATCGTTTTAATGACCACAAGGACTGCTGTAAAATTAGAGGGGAGAAAAAATTGGCTCCACTCGAGCCATGTGAAAAAATGTTATGGACTTCTGCCAAAAACTGATTCCCAGGACTGCCGCATTCCAATTGATACTAAACTCCCCCTGGTAGAGAAAACTCCGTCCCAGGAGTACAGATCAAAGTTGAGGTCTAGTAAGTCAGACAGTTTAATTGTTTAAGTCCCCCCCTGGGTGAAGCGGTTAGACAGGTTCCTGACATGTATAAGATAGACCCCAATAGTGAGAGAGATAGACAGGAGATCAAGAAACAGAAATATTGCAAGAATCTCCGAAGTAGATGTATTGTTACTTTAATTGTCATGTTTTTTCTGAGTCTTACGATTATATGCCTAAGCTATGTTTTACATGTATATCTTCCTATACAAGCACATTCTTCTTTCAATGACACTGCAGATCACACCTTTAGTGATCTGCCCCCGCACGAACTCTCATATCGACTTGCACTGCGCAACAATTCTTTCATCCGTATGTTACATCATTCCCATCAGACCAGCAATGCCACTAATTGCTGGGTATGTGGCCGACTCCCTCCCTCCCAGAAAATGACGGGAGCCTTGCCTCTTTTTCCTTACCCGTTTACACATAATGGTTCATGTGGTGCATGGTTTACATTAATGTCCTCATTAGATAGTAAGTCTAAAGTGTCCCAAGGTAATTGGATATGGGGAGACCTGAATACAGTTATGAATAAGGCATGTTTCCCTGACAAGGAGGGTCTTCCCCAAACGACAGGTACCAATCTAGAAAATGAAGTATATGGTTTGGGTAATTTTACACTTAGCCTCATGATTTTGAATGTTCAGTCAGAAACTAGTTCGAACTTACCCTCGATATCAGTTTTACCAGTGAAGGGTGACCTATGCGTTAGAAAGAATGGTTCAGTACATCTAGGACACAGCGACTGTAATACAGTTATTGAATTCAGTGATAAAGGCAAGTCTACATTCAAAGCTTCCCGACATTCTTATTTCATCTGTGGCCATACAGCTTATATAAGTTTACCTCCAGACTGGGATGGTACTTGTTACATTGCATTCCTACTGCCACCTGTTTTTCTAGCCCCACCTGATTACCATAGAAATTCTCATCTCATTCATGTTAGACCCAAGAGAGATCTCCCGATTGTTGATTACACTGAAACAACATGGGAACAATACACAGATTTCAATAAAGGATTCTTTCCTTATTTAGGCACTGTCTCAAATAGTAAACTGATACGTAAATTGACCAGAACCCTTGAAGCAGTCGTGAATGAAACTACTTTTGCCCTAGGTAACTTAACAGACGAACAGTCTGCTATGAGACTTGTCGTTCTTCAAAATCGTCTCGTCCTTGACGTCATCCTGGCAGATAGGGGCGGGGCTTGTAGAGTCATCGGATCCAGTTGTTGTGTTTTCATTCCAAATAACGCACCGTCAGTATACAGAGCCATAACTCGGCTCCACAAGATTGCAAGTCAGATACACCAAAATCCAGGCACCTGGACCTGGTCCGGTTGGCTCTGGAGCGTGATATCAGCCTGGGGATGGAAAGTCCTATCCTTCCTTGGAATAGCCCTCCTCATAGTATTCAGTTGTTGCCTATGTCTACAATGTGGGCCGGCGATTTGTGGCTTGTGTGCCACATCATGTATTCCCCATCCAAGTCCACGTTCCAAATCCCGAACGAAAAAAGATGAGCAAATGATGTTATATGAACAGATAGATGGACTCATGAAGATTGATATATCCTGAAGGGTCCGTAGGGGACAAGGAGGGAATGAGGTAATTGAAATTTTTATGGTCAAGTATGTCCCCTATCGTGTACCCCAATGTCTCCATGTACGTGCTTCAAGTACATGTAATTTCCCTCCATGACCGAATATGAAGACGCAAATACATTTGCGTCCAACGTTAACATGTCCTCTTTCAGATCCACCATGAATGGATCGATAATTCAGTTCCTAACCATACCATGCCAACGTCTTTACATGGTACTCTTTTACGTTTTTCCTGGCTCTGCCGAGCTAGGCCCTGATTTCTGTCTCCGAGCCCTTTCTGCCTCCTGCCTCTGAAAGCTGCAGCATGGACACGTATCCCTGACCTCTGCCTTACTTCCTGCCAAGCGAAGCGGTGCCTGGCTCAAACTGGCCTGCCTGCCAAAATCGTATTTTGCCTTCAAGTTATCTGTTCAGCCTCCTCGAATATACATTCCTGTCTAGTGATTTAGGTAAACATCTCCCCGGCTGCAGAGCAAAGAGCAAGCTTCCTGTATCCGTGCAAGTAATTTACAGTTCCCGTTACCATAGTAGGCTCATGGCCCCTGCACGTAGAAACGTAGACACATATGCACGCACTAAGCATTCAGTATAGACTAGCCTCTGCCCGAGAGACCTTTTACTCCAGATAATACATCATCCAAACATAAGATACCAGATATGTTATAAGTCCAGGTCGTTCTGACATCCCAGACTTCTGTCTCTTCTACTAGTGTTAAAGTTCTCCCCAGTTACACATCTATGTCACGTCATGCTAGTTGCGCGCGCATTCGCACTTTCTGCTGACCCTGCAACTTTGTCTATGCACCCACCCACATGTGACGATTCTTGTGACGTTTCTCTGACATGTACAGTGCACGCCTCCGTGTACGCCTATTACACGCCTTCTTTCACGCCTCCTGTTACGCACATGTGTTCTTATCTTCTCTTTTTCACCTGTTACGCCTACTGTATTGGATTCAATTATGTTACTTTACTATATATAATGTGTAATGTTAATAAAACACTGACTGTCCCTTTCCGAACCCTAGTGGTGACGGAACATGATCTCCAACCTCGAGGTTTTTCCATTAAAACCCGTATGACTCAGATACCACGGACTCTGCCTCTCATTTTTATGAGCTGTCTTGTAATGATAATTATACGGAAAAATTGATTAGGTAAAATATTTACCACAAGTGGCAGAAGCAGCGGTGCAGCGGTCTCCAAGGCTCACAGGTCAGCAACAACGATCCGTGGCTCCTTCACCTCTCCCGCAGCAAGTTTGAGCGTCCCACCGGCTGTTTGGAGACTGCCGCCTTTTAGTGCTTGGTTGGGCGGGGGGTGTGTCTCCCAGGAGGCGCGGCCGTGCGCACCTGGGCTGGTGCAGGGACTCCTGGGCTCTGTAGTCCAGGTGATGTTTCGCCCTCCTCCTTGCTGCCTCCTGACTCCAGTGAAGTCCTCAGTGCCTGGCCCCTCGCTGCAGCCCGCGATGCGGCACCCGCGAAGCGGGTGCGGCGAGCAGTGGCAGAAGCAGCGGTGCAGCGGTGTCCAAGGGTCACAGGTCAGCAACAACGATCCGTGGCTCCTTCACCTCTCCCGCAGCAAGTTTGAGCGTCCCACCGGCTGTTTGGAGACTGCCGCCTTTTAGTGCTTGGTTGGGCGGGGGGCGTGTCTCCCAGGAGGCACGGCCGTGCGCACCTGGGCTGGTGCAGGGAGTCCTGGGCTCTGTAGTCCAGGTGATGTTTCGCCCTCCTCCTTGCCGCCTCCTGACTCCAGTGAAGTCCTCAGTGCCTGGCCCCTCGCTGCAGCCTGCGATGCGGCACCCGCGAAGCGGGTGCGGCGCCGGCGAGCAGTGGCAGAAGCAGCGGTGCAGCGGTGTCCAAGGGTCACAGGTCAGCAACAACGATCCGTGGCTCCTTCACCTCTCCCACAGCAAGTTTGAGCGTCCCACCGGCTGTTTGGAGACTGCCGCCTTTTAGTGCTTGGTTGGGCGGGGGGCGTGTCTCCCAGAAGGCGCAGCCGTGCGCAACTGGGCTGGTGCAGGGACTCCTGGGCTCTGTAGTCCAGGTGATGTTTCACCCTCCTCCTTGCCGCCTCCTGACTCCAGTGAAGTCCTCAGTGCCTGGCCCCTCGCTGCAGCCCGCGATGCGGCACCCGCGAAGCGGGTGCAGCGAGCAGTGGCAGAAGCAGCGGTGTCCAAGGGTCACAGGTCAGCAACAACGATCCGTGGCTCCTTCACATCTCCCGCAGCAAGTTTGAGCGTCCCACCGCTATCTCTTTCCCAGCGCAGCCCGAGCTCCGGCAAGTCCTCCTGTGGCACCAAGTCAAGCCCCGACAATGGATAAATCAGGGATTTGTGTCTATTGAGTCTAAATCCCGACGCCTCCCCGAACCTATCCAGCTGATGGAGCAACACTGGAAACGCATCTCTCGGGCCCTCAGATAAAAAAAAGGCTTCATCTGCATATAGGGAGATAATATTGCAAGCGTCTCCCACTCGTATGCCCCACTGCGACAACTCAGAACGGATCCGAACGACAAAAGGCTCTATAGCCAGGGCACAGAGCAGTGGTGAGAGGGGACACCCCTGTTGTGTACCCTGTCCCAATTGCCACGCCGAACGTGCCGTTCCCAGTCGTACCCTAGCCCAGGAGGATTTTTATAGGATACGAATCCAACGACAAAAATTGGGGCCCAAACCCATCACTTGGAGGACTTCTTGCAATAACCCCAGTCCACTGTATCGAACGCTTTGGCGAGGTCAATGGATACTAGTAGAGTCTGTTCTTCTGACCCCTGGACCTCGTGTGTGATGTGATTTAAGGGCCGTAGGTTCAGCGGGTGTTACGCCCCGGAATAAATCCGCATTGGTACGAGTGGACCAAATGCGCCATATGCGGTGCCAGACGGGTGGCCAATAACTTGGTCAAAATGTTCACATCTGTATTGATCATAGTGATCGGGTGATACGCGGAAGGGTAGAGTTTGTCTCCCCCCGGTTTAAGGATCATGCAAATCTCCCCACTTAACATGCTCTGCGGGAGAGACCCGTTCTCAAATGCCTCGGCAAAGACCTGTAGAAGGAGACGCCACAAGGTGTCGCCGAACTCGTGTTAAACTCCGGTGGGAATCCATCACTCCCCGGCGACTTCACGCGTGGCAGGCGGGCCAGAGCTGCCCGCACCTCACCCAACGTTAGTGCCAAATCTAGTTCCTCCTGGTCCGCTGTGGAGAGGGATGGCAGGGTCAGTCCCTGTAAATAAGGGAAGAAGATGGGGATTTGTCTGGGTTTGCAGTGTATACCTCTTGGAGGTGGGATCTGAGGGCTTCGAGGATGGCACGCTCCGAGTGCACCACATCCCCATTGGAGTCTCGCAGAGCTGCAATAGTTCCGGGGTCTGCTCTTTCCGAAGGATCCAAGCCGAAAGCCGCCCCAACTTGTCCCCTTCCCTATGGAGACGCTGCCTATATTGGCCTAAAGTATACTTGTCAAGTCGGTCTAGAAAATCATGGACCCTAACACGGGCCGATTGCTCCTCCTCCCTCTGCAGGTCGTCGGGAGACGCCGCAGCTTGGAGATTTAAAAGTGCATCCTCTGCAACCTGTAGATCCTGTAGAAGCTGCTTCCGGACTACATACGCGAGTCCCATGCAAGCTCCTCTCACCACCGACTTAAGGGCCTCCCATTTGGTGGCCAGCGATAGGCCCCCCTCCTCCCAATTAAGGTCCACATAGTCCCCGAGCGCCATCTCCACATGCGCCCTTTGCACTTGGTCACGGAAGATATCCACCGGAAATCTCCAAGTTAGAGGGCAGGAAACCGGGGTGCCCCATCGTACCAGGCATGTCACCGGGGAATGATCAGATAAAAAGCGGGCCTGGTGTGTCACCTCTATGGACATGTTAATCTCAGCGTGTGTAACTAATACCCTATCGAGGCAACTGTACGTATTATGAGTGGGGGAAAAACCGGTGTAAACTTGCTGTGTCGGGTTTGTCTGACGCCAAATATCCACTGCCCCTATATTCTCCATGACCTCCTGAAGCTGGGCAGTAATACGGGGTTTTGTGCCCTCCCGTGGCGGGGACCTATCTAGGACTGGGTCCAGAACACAATTGAAATCCCCCATCCAAAGGATTGGATCCCCCAAATCATAAATCAGGACGTCCTGAAGAGCCCAAAAAAAAGCCCGGATCATCCACGTTAGTTGCATATGTATTCAAAAGGACAATGTTCCTACCATCTAATTTTGCCCTGAGAAGCAGGTATCTGCCATGAATGCCCGCTTCTATATATTGGACTGCGAATGGGACCCCTGGTGCCACCCAAATCAACACCCCTCTAGCATATGTAGAATAGGAGGAGTGGAATACCTGACCCCGCCACTTTTTACCCAACTTCTGTGCCCCCTCATCTGTAAGATGTGTCTTCTGGAGGCATGCAATTGAGACCCTGTGCCTACGAAGCAAAGAAAGGACTCTATATCTTTTAGTGCATGTGCCTAGTTCTCTCACATTCCAGCTCATAAACTTGTACCCCATTTTTGATGATGTATCCTGCCGCCCCACAGAACGCTACCCTCGATGTCCCCCAACCCTGTGCCCGAAGTGTAATGCATGCGATGCCTAAAACTTTCCCCTTCAACAACCCCTGCCCGTTCCTCCCCCCACCGCGAGCAATATACTAGCAACAACACAACCAGCCGATATGGCCTTCCCATGCTGGTGCCAGGACGTGCACAGCCACCCATCCGCCAAACCTGGCAAAAACTCCCAACAGAGAAAAGAAACAACTTCCCACCCCACTCCCAGCAAGGCCGCTATCAGATCATGAATGCAGGACTCGGGCCATTACAATGAAGGATTCCACCGTGTGTCGAACCCTTCGCTCTCTAACAAGCCACCCAGACCCCTGAAACAGTAGACTCAGTATAGTCTCCCTTTAGGTAGTGGCCCCCGCACGGCCGGTCATCAGCCAGCCACCAGGCCCAGAGTCCATCAAACCATGCAGGACCACTTCCGCTCCTCACGACAGGGCTTCCGATATCGTCCCCTGAGCCCCAGCCGTCTCTGGAATCGTAGCACTGGTAGGCAAAATAATATCCGTGGTGGGCTGCAGCGTATCTGGAACGAGTACTTCTCCCGGCGGAGGGTCTGTGATTTCGTTGGCAAGTGTTCAGACTCCATCGAATCCAGGTGGAGGGCTCCATTCTCTCCCACCGTGACTTGCCGTCCCTCCTCACTCCCTCCTCACTCTCATCCATGCGGGACCCACGTCGTCGCCTGTTGGTGCGTCTCCTCTGCGGTCGTGCCCCCCATGTGCTGCAGTTTCCTCCCCGCTCTCCCGGAGGAAAGGCATCCCCCCTAATCTCAAGCCACTTCCAGACTTCCTCCGGGGCTTTGAAGAAGTGCGCCTTTCCCTGGGAAATAACCTTAAGTTTAGCCGGGTAGAGCAGCATATAATGTAGGTGCAACTCCCAGAGCTTTTGTTTAACTGCCAGGAAGGACTTCTGCTGTTCCTGGACCAATTGGGTGTAGTCCGGAAAAATGGAGACTCTTGCAATTTCGAACGTTAGATCCGCAGACTCCCTCGCCGCTGTAAGGATGCAGTCGCGATAATTGAGGATCTTGGCAATGAGGGGCCGTGGTGGAGCTCCGGGCCTCGGTGGCGGTCCCAACGCTCTATGGGCTCGTTCAATCACAAATACGTCTGACAGACCTGCAGGACACAATACAATACGAATCCAGTTCTCCAGGAAGGGTTCTGAGTTGCCTGCCTCCGCCCGTTCCGGAAGACCCAGCACCCTTATGTTACTGAAGCGTGCTCTCCCTTCCGCATCCTCCGCTCTCTGCCCCAGCGCCTCCGTTGTGGCAGTTAGTTGCAAGACTTTTTTTGAGGGATGCCACCTCCCCTTGGTGGTGATATTCCCTCCTCATCCGTAACCTTGTCGGACACTTTGCGCAGGTCAGTCCGTAATAAATTCACGTCGATGGATACAGTCTCAATTTGACGCTCCAGGGCAGAATGGGACCTCTGAATCTCCTTTAACAGTTCCGCCCAGGAGGGCTCTTCAGAAGTCGGATCCCCCTCGTCCTGTCCCGACTGGCACGTGATCCTCTGCGAGGGGAGCCGCTGCGTAGTATATTGTGTTATAGTGTTCTATCTTTACGCATTTCAGACATCCGAAAAGAGTCCCCTCAAGGTTCCCCTGGTGGCAAAGTAAGTCCCACGAGCCCCCTGCTACAGCCCGTGCAGGTGAAGGCGACACACTATCAATCGGCCAGACTCCCAACTCAACCACTGTCCGCATCAACCCACTACTGCGGTCCTCTCACGCTACTGATGTCCTTCTCGGAGTATCCACGGTGGCAGGGCTCAATACCAACGCTGCGTCCCGGGCCAGTCTCAGTCTATCAGGGTGTCGCCAAGCCGGGCAGACCCACTCCACGTGCACGGCGGTCAACAAGAGGGCCCAGCGAACCCCCCGGCAAGCCACAGATGTTGCAGGAGCTCCTCCGCTGTCCCTGCAGCCCACCCGGGCTCTCACCACGTTAGACTGGCTCCCAGGATCTTCCCCGCCGCACCAACACTGGCAGCCGCCTCATGCCAGGCCACCCACAGCGTCAATCTACAACGGACCGCAGTTTCACCTACAGGGTCTCAGGGAGTCCCGACGCCACGGCGCGTCCCCTCTGTCCAGTCACCACTCCACCAGTCTAGCGCACGAGAGTCAGAGGGCACTCCTGCCGTCCACCTACCGGGTTCACCTGCCTCCGTACTCAGGCCCGACGCCAGGCCCCCCGCAGACCGACGAGGCCCCTGATGTTAACGGGCGTCTCCCAGGATTGATCACCTCTCCAGGGGGCAGGCCCACAGGGCTCCGGTCACGTTTCCCGGCCCTTCCACGCTCCATGCAGCCCAGCATCGATGATATCTTTGGATCCCTCTGCAGAAATCAGGCAGCCTCAGGCGACTCCCTCTACGTCGGGGCCCCAGCTGGCAGCGGGCCTGGGTCCGTCAGTCACTCCCTTTGCCTAGGGGAGCAGCGATGGCAGTGGGCCCCCGGTTTCAGGTTACCCTTGTCTCGGAGGGTAAGGCCGCAGACCCCGGCCTCAAGCCATGTCAACCCCGTCTCTGCTCAGTTCGGGCCGATCCCTCCGCTGAAGCGGGCAGCCACAGGTGATTCTCACCACTTCGGGGCCCCAGCTAGCAGCGGGCCCGGTCCGTCTCCGTCGTTCTCCTCGCCGCAGGAGGCCCCGATGGCAGTGGACCCCCTGGCCTCCGGTTGCGGATGTAGGCCCTAGACCCCGGCTTCAATTTGCATCGGCCCCTCCTCCGGACAATCCGGGCCGATCCCTACGCAGCAGATCAGGCGGACGCAGGCTACTCTCTACATAGCGAGGCCCCAGCTGGCAGCTGGCCCCGGTCCGTCGCTATTGTTCCTCTCGCTGCGGGAGGCCCCGATGGCAGTGGGCCCTCCGGCGTCAGGTCGCCACCGTCTCACGGAGGTAGGTCGCAGACCAAGGCCTCGATTACCGTAGGCCCCGCCCCCGGACAGTCCTGGCTGACTCCTCCGCTTCTCTACCTGACAGCAGCCCCAAAGTGGGTCAGGCTAAAGCCCACTGCAGTCTGGGCTCGTGGACACCCTTATTCCCTGCCCATGAGCCCTATAAGGATAGTTACTACAGGATTTAAGTGGCGGCCTGCCGGGAGCCGACGGAGTTTATGTCCTGTTGGCCATGTTGCTTGGCCACACCCCCCTGTAGCTTGTTAGTTAATATTTTCAAGAGAAAATCCAGAAAAAACGTGCAACAATAGGACGGCTTTGCCAACATTGTTAAAATACCACTTCAGGGTTGAATATATCCCAGGTAATAAGCATGCAATGTGTGATTTCCTCTTTGTCTCATCCATTGATTCAGATATTAAATGACCTGTTTATATATTCGAAGGTGTTTCTGACCGTAACAATTGCCTTCTACATGAAGATAATACGTCAATAAAATACTTTTCTAACACTATT
Organism: Lissotriton vulgaris; assembly: GCF_964263255.1. NCBI lineage: Eukaryota > Metazoa > Chordata > Amphibia > Caudata > Salamandridae > Lissotriton > Lissotriton vulgaris. The sequence continues at coordinate 61,495,603 of NC_141687.1, forward strand.
ATCAGTGGTTGGCCCAGTGAGAAAACCTAAAAAATTAAAACCTTTCTTGCTTGTAAATCGGGGAGTCATCCGTAGGGAAGACAACCCTGCTTATAGTCAGTAACAAACTGTTAGACATTGATCACAAGGGTCGCCCTTACCAGGCACAGAGCTCATGACATGTTGGAGGAGCGCCATGTGCAAGGACATGGACTTCAAGTTCCAGAGGTGCATTGAAGGGAGCACCAGTGATGGATACTACAGGACCAGAGCCCCTCTTCTGATTCCTGTGGAGGTTTCAGATACTGATGTCAAAAGTGCTATAGTATTTTTAGGGCCTAACTGTGCCCTACTTAAACACCTGTCCTTCCTTATCATTCTTATGGATTATTTCTCAAAATGAGTGGAGTTAAGTTTGTGGCAGAACCCGATACCTAAAGTGCCATCAGCTTTTTTGACTGATATATTTGCTAAAGTGTTTTTTGTCAGATATTGTTTTTGGTCTCAGAATTCAGTTCTCATTGAAAATAGGAGCACTTTGAAAAGTGTGTGGGATCCATCCATAAGAAAATGCCCCTTCAGCACCTCCTGTCCAAAGGCCTGGTAGAATATTTTAATATATTCGGTGGGTGGTGACCTATAACAACCTATTATTACCTTTGCCAGATCTCACTTAGGTTCTTATAGGTATACCTCCCCCATCCACTGACTGCAAACTCTTTTTTTTCCTTTCGCTTAGGGGTCGGTGGGCCAACACAGACTTGTTTCTTGCCAAGAGAAGAGACTGGATGAACACAAAGATTGACTCAGTAGAGAGGAAAACAAATGGATTTAAGGAACAATGAAGTCTAGTGCCATGATGAGATAGGCCATGATGAGATAGGCCATAATGAGATAGGCCATAAAAGCCATAAAATCCATGCTAGCGCACAAATTTAGGCTTGGTCACCAAGAGAGAATTATGCTACACCACCATAGGTATGTCGCAGTTCCAACCTTCCAGGATAACTTAGGAAATTGGTAATAATGCTGTTAAGACTGGTGGTAAATGGTGGAAACTAAGCAAAGTGGTGAAATATGAATCAATTGTAATGAATGACAACTGGGGGGCGAGGGGAGGAATCTGTCCCTGGTGGATCTGCTTCTGTTGAGACCTTTACATCCCTTTAACCTTCAGATGCCAAATCTGGGATCAGTAACAGAACCAGAAAGGTTCCACCTTGGTCAGAAGACATTGTCAAACGACTTGCACTCTCCACCTTTGCTTGTTCCTTCAGTATTCAATCTCTGTTGTGTTATGATGGCATTCTCGATGGTCATTTCTTTCGTTGATCTAAAAGGTGGTATGTTATCGGTCTCGAATTTCTTTATAATCGGCCAATGTTACATACCCTATCGTCGGTTATAGAGAAAAGACGTCAGAAGTCAACCTTAGTAGTTACTGCAGTCGAGTTCTGACGTCCGAGAGCATGCGGTCAGAGCGAGCAGCCAAGGTGAAAGGCAGGTCTGGTCATGGAGCAGCTGTTTAAGCAACAAATGTAAAACGTTACTTTTCTTGCCTCTGCTCTATTTTCCTTCCTTACAGTGAATAACATAGAACATGATTTTTTTTGCAGTCCTTAGATAATTATAGAAAAGGTATAGTCTTTTATGTTTTTACACATTCTGAGCTAGTGCAGTTTTTTAAAAAAATAACTGACTTGTATTGAACTGTATATGTTTTTAAAACAAATATCTAACAGGTTTTTGGTGTGTTTAGTTTTGCATTAGTGATTTATTCTTCCAGTGTGCAAGCATGTGTTCCCTTTAATATGAAAGAGTTTAGGCCCACATGCATCATCCCAGGATTTTGCGAGTTCTAAAGTGCGAAAAAAGAGATTCGCATTTTAGAATTCGCAAAACGGGATGCATGATTATTTTCGGTAAATTTATGTGATTCGGTAAAAATCGCAATTTTTACCGAATCGCATAAATTACCGAAATACAATTTGCGAATTCGCTATTCCCATTGGTTCCTATGGGCCAAAAGGCCCATAGGAAGCAATGGGAAGGCATTAGCAAATTGCGATTTTCACTTTGAAAATCGCAATTTGTTAATGCATTTCATGGGTGCAGGGGGGGTTCCAAAGGACCCCCCCCCATGCACCCCTGAAATGTATTTTTCGCATCATGTTTCACACACACATGTCCTAAGGACATGTGTGTCCGTAACATGAATGTTGAAAAAAATGCATTTTCAGCGTTTGAAACACTTTTTGCAAATTTACCGAATGGGTCAACCACTCGGTAAATTTGACCCCCTAATTGCGATTTCGCAATTTTAAAAGTAATCATGCATTTCTTAAAAGCAATCGCAATTTTAGAAATCGCAAAAATGTTGCGATTTCTAAAATTGCTTGCTGCATCCAATAAAGCATTTTTGGAACCGCAAACGGCCGATTTTAAGGAATCGCACCGTTTGCGACTCCAAAAATGCTTGATGCATGTGGGGCTAAGTACTTTAGTGGTTTGGGTAAAAGTGATGGTGTGACCATGTACTGTATGGAACAGAGTACCCTATGCCGTACATGCTAAGGATATTGCAAGACACCTCGGAGTTCCATAACCTTTTTTTTGTCATATATTTATAGTAACTTTTCTTGTGGCATGCACCATATACATTCGGATACTACAGTATGGTCATGCAAGCAGATGTAATTCAAATACCCAGTGCGCCATCATTTCTACCTATTAAAGGCAAATGTACACAATGTTGTGGTAACAGCAATCACCAAAATCATAGATCAGAAAAAGAAGAAAAACAATGATCAAACTTTAAGTCAACTTCGCTTATCTCCCCTGTAACTGGACCCCAATCTCTCAGCCCAGGATAACAAATTATAGCACAACTGCAGAAGGGCGCATCCCCAAAGGATAATAACTTTTTGTAACATAGCGGAGCCTCACCACTGGGTTTAGGAGGAGCAAACATAGCAATAAGCTTGATCATATATTAATTCCATTGCTCCATGCTATTATACCTTCCATCACGAGCGCTAGTATCGGTTTAGACCGAGAGTTCTGCAGATGTCTGCCGGACCACATCTTTCTGCCATGTCGTGACCAGGGGTGCGGATGCAGCCTCCCCAGGCATAGCTCTTTTTGCCAATACCAGTGTTAGAGCTTGGAACCCACGTAGCTGTCACATGCTTCATTCCTACCCAGGAATGTCGAAGGTAGAACGCTGGATCGCACGGCAGAATAGATGTAGTAATATAAAAAATACAGGTTACTTTTTTCCAATAGACTGTTATTACAGGGCAAAGCCGCACTATATGTAGGAAATCTGCGTTGACCAGTGTGCATCTGCGACACATCGCCCTCACTCCTGGGTAAATTTTTGCTATCCTGGCGGGGGAAAGGTATGTGTGATGTAAATAATTAAATTGTGTAAACCTAAACCGTGCATACTTCTAATACAACCTATACACAACTTGTAGTGTAGTCCCTATATCCCTGATAGGCTCTGCGCATTGGAATAATATACACCATAGTTTTGACATAGGACTGAGGTCAGTATGTCTGTATCGAGTATATTAAACTTAATTACTTGTGTGTGCCAGCTAACTCAAAGGTCACTAGAAACTTCACGAATGAACCAAGAAGGGATTAGTTTCTGACAACCGCATAAACATGACAACTTTGCTTCCCTTAGAATCGGAACAATCTCAGAATCATGGAAACAATAGAAAAGAGTTTCTCTCAGTCAATCGTGCATGGTTCGTTTCTAGAGAGTTCCACAGAAATAAAGACTGGCGTTTCAATAAAAAGAGTTTATTGAACAGTCTTATTTCTCATGCAAGAGATATGAACTGCTACAATCGTAAGATAGAATGGAAAGTATAATAAGTACAGCGTTGGCAGTAAGATAAAATAATACTGCAGTAGCATGGTCTGTAGCTATGACATTAAGAATACATACATAAATAACATATGCTAAAATACTCAACTGGTGCTTCTAAAATAATCCTACCCCAGTGTACCTAACCTAAGGGTAGTATGAGAGAAGATGTAGGTGCTGTTTAGCTTTAGTATAGTTTAAGTTTAGTTTTGCCAAGAGTTGGCAAAAGTTTCTCCAGGTTCTAGTCTGCTCCATAACTTAGAATGAGAGAGGTGGGTATCTCTTTTCCGGCACTCGATCTCTAACAACCCGCAAGGTGAAACACTGGAGCTGGATTCTCTGCGAGGAGGATGACAGCATCTGGTCAGTGCATCAGTTGGGGACTTGAATTCCTTCCGAACCTGAGCCGCGTCGTGCAAGTAGGTGGTTTGCCATAGCAAGTGAAGGTATATTTACATCTTGAAGGTGTTTAGGAATGCCTGTATTGACGTACAAGTCGGGCATAAGAACGTCATGAATGAACTCCTAAGGAATAGATGTTCATGCATAATAAATGAGTTCTTGGAGAAATCAATATCCAGGTGAGGGGAAGTCCTAAAGGCTTAAGAGTCTGGTTTTCCAAGAACTCGTTGTGATGAAGATGAACAGATGTAGTTGACCATGCCTGTATTTGGTTGAGCAATGGATTTCTATGCCTAAATAAGGGCAATGTGAATTGTACCTATATAAGGGCATGAATCGGGAAATCCATATACTGTATCTAAATCGACACAACACCCACTCCACTTTCGTATGAACAACATTACTAAATCCTAAACATGTTAAACATATCTAAAATAAGAGTATCGCTTGATTTGCTAAAACATGTCTAAAAAACATATTTTCTAAAAATGCATCCAAAAGTGTTGCTATGCATAAAATGCAATATATATTAAAGCAATGTAACATTCCAAGGATATATTTACAGTGAAATGCTAAATGAATGAACATACATATATATACATATGCTGAAATGGTTCGTAAATACAGAAGAAAAAGACGAAACCATTTCATTTCAGATTACATAAATCAATTGTTGTTGACAAGGTTACATATTGTTTCTGGATGTATTCAAAGAATTCTGTTCTCTATGAATAGTTCTACCAAAAGCAGATTACTTGTGCCTAAAATGAAAAATACAAATTTGGAGAAAAAAAATTAGTCATAGGAAAAAAGTTCCAAAGTTAGTCCCTTGTTTTGAAAAAAATGAAGGCCAAATCCAGAGTCTCTCAGTACACTGTGTGCCAAAATCAAAAGGCTTGTTAGGGCTTGGAGAAAACATGAAACCTTCTATTTCTGAAGAAAAAAAGTTGTCTACCGCTGTAGGTGAAAGTTGGAATACCTCATTTAGAAGATTAACCGCACATAGATGTGAACTATTGCCTTCAGCATTGGTCGCATCAGCAATGTTCGTATCGGATGTTACCTGCGCCCCTGTCATTTCCTCTCGCACCTCAACAGTAGCAATTTGCGTCAGCGAGATCTCAATGAATGCAGTCATCAGAATTGGTAGCTGCTGGGGAAAACACAGAGCATGGGTCGTTACAGGGTCCAGCAGAGTATCGACATCCATAGGCATGACTGATGGGAGTGCTAGACAGATGTCTAGCACGCATTCTTCACCGCATAGCAGGCAGCGTAGAACAGGTAAGATGTAATCTTGCCAGATTGGTCTGAATGACAGAAACCATGTGGTATTTAATTCTCGTAGACGAGGTAAACCCAAAATTTGGACGATGAGCTCGCAGATCTCTCTACACAGTGAATTGGGTGTCGTTGGTGATTTGTCTTGCTGTATCATAGCAGTAGGAGCAAAAATAGGATCCCTGCCAGGGGTCTAAAAAGTAGTGGCAGTCCACCAAACACAGAGTGCACGAAATTTGGAATTATTACGAGGACTGCTTGAAAAGGTGCTAACAGTCTTGAACACACGGTCTTATATACATGTATAACACCGCTCGTATCAGACATGTTTAAGATACAACATGTCGTTTCTGAGAAATGTATAGGGCAGTTTGTATTCAAAAGGGCATGTATCTCTGCAGAAGTCTTTGCGACTTGTAGATCGTAAGTTTCTTTGGCCGATGTCAGTGGCACAGTTTGTTGCAAAAGTATGGCTTTCATTCTGCTTAGAGTATCAATTCGTATAGAAGAGCTGTTCAGTGAAAGCCATAAAAATGACTCCCTGGCTGTCTTGGTTTGTTGAAACAATACTTGCATACAGCAAGTGACCCTGTATGTAAGAGCCACTAGATATGGGATATCTGGCAACATGCCACAGCAGCAGTTATCATTTAACATGAGGTAACTTCCATTTGAAAGTTGTCCAAAAATTGGATCAATCACTGCAGCTGGAGAGCCTTGCAGGTGACAGGATAGGTTGGTAGTGGAACCATCGCAGGCTCTGTGTAAATTAATACCTGAGAAGAGAGAACCGCTTAGTGTGTTTTCACAGTTAGTACCGCTAAGAAACACTTCACGACCCCCACTCCAACATCTGTGTGTATATGGTAAATCCCAGGATGTCTCTATGTATTCTTTACCCAACCTTTCATATTTGCCTGCTGTGTTTTAGGCAATACTGAAAATGGAAAATTGAAACAGGCAGAGTGATTTTACCATGTATTATCCACTCAGCAGCTGGTTTCTCTGCTACCGTGAATGGTAATTTTTCCAGTTTTTTAATGCTCAGCACTGTATAGTCTGCTCCCCTTTGTGTCAGTTTGATCTGTTTATCAGTGAGATTGAATTCTGAAAATAGTGACGTAGTGTTGATTAAACGCCAAGGAACATAGCCTGCACGCAATTTTTTTAGCGTCCTGCCTAATAGCATGATAGAACGTAATTGAGACTGACCATGTTGCAGCATGACCAAGTCTTGTTCCATGATGTCTATGGCAGAAGACACAATGCTGTCCAATCAATATATATCCTGGACGACTGAGTTTTTAACCCATTGTCTACTACAGAGACAGATTTCTCTAAATTAATACGATCAATTTCTTGCATTTGTTCTGCAGTCACTGCTTGGGTAATCTTCCATATTTCGTTATATGCAGCATAGATACCTGCATATATAAAACATTTTTGACGCGGTTTTCTTGGTCCTAGCAAGAATTCCCTAAAGTGTTGTTTTACATCCTGCAGTGTAGCTCTCTGTAGCCAATCAAGGCATAAGTTCCCTACACTGTATGTTGTTATTACCATAGGATGCTGTCTTTGAACATATCTTGGGTCTGGCCTATTGATAGTAAAACCCTAAGTTTTGTTCAGGAATCTATCTTGACAGTCGTTTGTGTCTATGGGCCAGAGCAACCATTTGTTCCAATCTGGATCTGATGTGATGCAAAATATTATGTACGTCGGCCTCCCCCGTGTAGTGCTATTACTAGCAGGTATAGGTATGGTCGGTGTGTTCATGTCTTTGATCTTGGCTAAGCCAAGGCAAGACGTTTGTTGGACTGTCATTCAAAAACATAATTTGCTCAGGGATGATGCAGGCTCTAAACATAGCTTCTACGCCCTGCAATTGCCAATCTTTTGTACCCCAGAACGTTTTTGTCTCAATGTTGTTTTTCCAAAAGTCAAAACCCTGTCTAGACAGTTGGGCAATAAAGGCTGCAGAATAAATCTGTTTTGTATTTGTTAACATACTTTTCCTTCCTGTTTTGTTTCCATTTCTAAAGTAAAATGTTTCTGCATTGGATACATTGAACCCTGAAAAATATGGAAACTTAATTGCAAAAGTTTTCGAGCTACCCTTTGCAGGTGTAGGACAAAGTTCCCATTGAATATACATATATACATTTCTAGGCTTAGCAGATTTGTGCAAGAAATGATGACCATAAGGGTTATAACAATACATTTGTTCATAGTCTGATAACCCTTCTAAATATTCATGATTTGTGAATACTGCAGACATTTCTAGATCAGACATGTTATTAACAGTCTCAGAGTCCCAATCATCAGAAAAGGTACTAGAGGTAATAGTCACTTAATGAAATCTTGAATAAGTATGGAATCTACAAAAGCTCAGACAGGCCAGAAAATGTCATATTCTGTTTTATCCCAAACTATACCATACTGTATAGGAACGGCTGTGATGCTTACTGCTGATAAGTCTCTTTGTTCACAATGGGATGATTTGTGTGGTTGGAGAGGTAAGTCGACTTTCTTACTTGCTGTGTCCATTTGAATATATCTTCCATTCATCAGCATTCCCAGAGTTATTACCAGACCTAACCAAAGGAGAAAGAAAAATATTCCCAACACAATCCAAAGTCCATAAACCAGATACGCTTTTTCCAGGTGATGAAAAAAGCCAGTTGCTTGTTCTTTGAAAGTTCTTTTTGCTGGCATTGTTTCTGGTTCGCTGGGATCTTCAGAAAACGTATCGAAGTTAATGAAATAGCTAGAGGCAGTTCTGTCAATGGTTGGAATTGGATCTAGATTCGTTGAAATCGCTGGAACCATTTGATCACTTGTTAATTCGTTGTAGACAGGTGCATCAGGACGAACTGTTATTTGGGTCTCAAGAGGAATGAGTTCCATAGCTTTGTTGCTTAGTCCTTCTTTTCTCACTGCAGAATCTTCAATGGTGATGAGTCTCTCAGTTTGAACCTCTTGGATTATAGCTAGAGGAGTGCGTCGGCTACATTGTCGGAGTCCACTGGCCTACTGCTTAGTATCGGCCAAATAGTGTGGGTTGATCAGGTCGATGGACACAAAGTACTGTTCTTGATCCGTGGATTGCTAGGACAGTAGGACAGGTACTGGTTGTCTGTAAGAAGGCCCAAATTCCTTCTTGTCCGCGATTTTTTTCTCTGACTAGATCACCAAGCTTCTCGATCCAGACAGGCCTTGCTGGGACGGTTGCCTTTTCCCCAGTGGTGGTTGGCTTCAGGAACACGTTGCTTTGTTTTGTTCTTAGTTCATTTAAGTCCTGTAAAACAGCCAAACGATCTTTGATATCAAATTTCTTATTTTCCACCACAATCAAGATCCGGAACCAACATTCTTGTCCCAAATAGGACCTCACATGGAGTGACACCCCCTAGAGAACTTCTTGGCAAGTTGTTTAAAGCACGGTGAACCCCATAAAGATGTTTGACCCACCCGTCACCCAAACCTAATACCCTAACTTTAATAGACTGCTTTATGTCCCGGTTTTTTCTTTCCACAACAGAATTTCCCTCTAGATGGAATGGAGAAGAGTACCGCAGTTCAACACCCAAACACTGGCCTTGGCTTCTTTGTAAGCTTGAGAGCTAAACGTAGGGCCTGGTCAGAGTGTAGTGTGCCTATTGCGTATGTGCCGATAAAGACTCGCAAATCTTTTATAACAGTTTGAGCGTCAGCCGAGCGCTGAGGCCACATCCAAAGGAACCTTGAACACAAATCCACTGCGACCAGGATATATTTGTAGTTATCATCCCTTTGTAAGGGACCGCAGTGGTTTATCTGAGATTAACAGGGGCGTCTGTGCAGGACGTTTCACAGTAGAGACTTTCATCTTTTGGCATATTTCACAGTTCAGGACACAGTTTCTGGTCTGTTTCCTAATGCCTGGCCACCAGTACCTCTGTTTTAATAACACTGTGGCAGAAACACCTGCATGAGAAGAGGTGAGCCCTTCATGTGCTGCTAGGATTAGTCCTAATCTATGTTCCATGTTTGAAATTACCCTATACCCCACTCCAGGGATTCAAGCAAACATAACATTGTTTGTATCAGTTATATATGAGTATTTGAGTGGAAACCCTGTAGGAAACGTTCCACCGCTGCCTTTGCTTGAAGCATTGACAGCCAGTATTATTTCACTGTCTATTTTTGTTTTTGAACAAGTGATTGCAGCTACCGAAGCTGGTTGCACAGCCCCCTTCGCATCTTCATCAGCCAATGAATTCTCTTCAACATGAACTCCATCACGTTCATGACTCAGCTTGTGTATCATGTGAGTGTTTTGTAGTCCGTTTTGCAACTGAACTACTTGTTCCCAAAGTGTTTTATGCTTGATTGTGCCACCTTTTGCATCTTTGAAACCGTTTTGAAGCCAATTCTGTAAATATTCATTGAAAGATTGTACACAGTAGAAGAAATTGCACCCTATAAGTGTGGGGAATTCGCGATCCGGATTTTCAAGTGCCATGATGAATGCTTGTAGTTCAGCTTGCTAAGCTGTACAAACTCCAGAGATTGCGTTTTTGTGACCATAGGTCATAATTTTCCATCGCACATATGACCTTTAACGATCATGCATGCTGCACTATAAACTTGCTTACCCCCCCCTGTAGCGGGTTGTGCAGATCCGTCAGTATAAATTATACATTCATACTGGTCTGGAGGTAGATTTTCAGTAGGCAGGGGACATTCTTGTTCGTATTGCAGGAATGCTTGTGTTTTTAAATAAGGATCAAAAACGTATTCAACATCAGTCGCAGCAAGAGTATTAACCCATTGTATCCATCTCGGATGTAAAGCTTTTGCATTCGGAATGCTCGCTTTTGTAACTGCTTCCAAGGCTGGTACAGGTGTTACGACCATAATGCGTTTTTCCTGTGCTAGGGCTCTTTCTTTTGCTACAGCAGTTTGAACTGCTGTCAGAATCTTTTCTGTTGATGTAAATTTCATTTCTGCTTGTGTGTGTACAAATGTGATTTGTATGCAATTGGTACTTTTTCACTCTCGTTAAAAGTCAAGAAGGTAAATCCGAATTGACCCGGAATTATTCGGATCACTAAGTTGCATACATTTACGCGTGTTTGTAAATGTTTTGTTGCTAACATGTCAGCTTGAAGTGAACACAAGATTTCTGTGTGTTTTTGTGTCCAATTTATTGTTTTAAAATCAGGTTTGATTAATTCGTAGAGAGGTTTAACTCTTTCTGCGTAGTTTAGAATAGAAGTTCTTCCAAAATTCAGGAAACCTAGAATCGACTGTAAGTTTTTCAGCATTTTTGGAGGTTGGAGCAGCGCACACTTTTCTAAAAAGTTGGCTGCCAGGCTTTTGCCTTCACTTGATAGCTCATAAGCTAAGAAAAGGACATTGAGATGGGCAATTCTTGATTTTTTTAATTGAATTTATAACCCTCAGAGACGAAGCCCAGTATAATGGTGTTCACCCTGTTCAAGTGCCTATCCAGGACATCGTCTGTCAGATAGATATCATCAACATACTACAAATTTATGATGAAGAGGCATTGTCATTACTCTGTTACTCTTGCTGAGAATAACCACAGATTATTCTTGAATCCTTGAGGGAGATGACAGAACTGACGCTGTATCCCCATTGTTGAGAAGGCGGTCAAATACCTACTTTCAGGTGCTGTTTTGACAAAAGAAACCATTTTAAATATCTAATGTGGTTTTATATTTTTGATGCACAATGTTATTCAATAATGGTGTACTGTGTGCATTTTGCACTGCAAATGTTTTGCAACAAGAGTTTAGGTGTTTGTAATACAAAGCTAGACAATATGTATTGTCTGGTTTGGAAACAGGAAACAAAGGAGTGTTCATAGGTGAGGAGCATGTTTCAATCACCCCTTGGTATTCAAGTTGATCTAAGATCTCCCTGACCGTTTTTTAGCTTCTAGCTTAACTGGATAGTGCCTTTGTACAGTTGGTTGATTTTTTTTAACTGGATTTTTTGGTGAGGTGAATCCTCATACCATCCTACATGATTTGTGTATAACGCTGGGGCTTGGGCAACTGCCCATTTCCTGGCATAAGTATATTTTAAATGTACAGGAATATGGTTAGAGAAGGCTGGCATAATGATGTCTTCGCCATGTGGGCACTCCCTGACAAATTCTGGTGGCCAGCCTTGTTCTGCTAGAAGTATATCATAACCCTTTGAAAGTCGCTCCCAAAAGACTGCTTTCACTTTTCTTGGTATGTCTCCCTCCATCCGGAGTGTTATTTCATATAACCTATGTGGAGAGCTAACCCTAGTATCTGCAGTTTCAACTTCAATGTCTTCATTCAAGTCCACTGTCTCCAGAAGTCCCTTCAGGTTCTGGTGAGCTATTGTTACTTCTGCTGCGCTGTCCATCTTTGTCTGTGCCCATTGTCCACTCTTGAGTTGTGTTCTCAGAATCCTCGGCATGTTTGATCTTTAGACCTGCTACTTTCTTTTTGGTGAATTTAGGTTTTTGTTTGTTTTTCTGAATGTGTTGATCATCTTTGGACTTCACACGTTCTTCTTCGTAGTCTGACCGTCCTCTTCTTTCTGATGTCTGTGACGATATCTGAAAGGTACGAGAGGAACGTATATCCGTATTGTGATACCTGTCAGGTTTTTTTCAAATTATCCCTATTCCTGAGGTTATATCTCCTTTCAAAGGGCTCTTTTTGAGGAGCCCTACCTCGGGATTGAGAATCTTTCTCTTTTGAATGTTGTTTGCTATTTTCCCACTTCTTTTTAGAAGATGTAGGATTGTTTTTAGTAAAGACCTTTTCAGGACTTTCAGACAGTTATGGTTTAACTGTATAATTCTATTAACTTTTGTAAGTTACTAAGTAATTCCTTGTCCGGCATTGATACAATGTCATGGGCGGGTATGTAGCCGGCTAAGACCGACCATGTTGCTACTGGTCTAACTAGTGGACCAAACCTGGTAATGTGATTTAAATGTTTTAGGGCGCCTTTAAACCAGAGATTATGCTTCTGGTATGTGAGTGGAATTGCAACATTCTCGAAAGGATCCTCTAGTGGATCATCTTCTTTGTAGAAGTGAAACAAATGTGTTATTGGATTTGATTCAGGAAATACTATCCATGAGTAGAATACCTCTGTCTGGTGAGATTCATGTGCCTCTCTGAAAAAAACTGCTCTACCACCTCTTGGTGTTAGGCCATGTTTTATAAGTTTTAGGGTGATGGGTCTCCTTAAATTAATAGGAATGATTATAGCATTCTCATCGGTTTCACTAAAACCTGTAAAGTTTAAAACTGCTTCGGCTCGGTCAGCCACAGCTCCACCGTTTTCAGTGTTATTGCTGTTTTTGGTCATTCTGAAATGAAATTTGCAGAGCAAGTTTCAAGGGAACAAAGATAAGGTGCACAATATTTTGGAACACTGTATCCTTCAACGTTGAACAAACCAAACAGCTAAAACATAGGATTTTTCATCCTATGGCGGATATTATTTATACCCACTCCAGACGTCTTAGGGAGTATTATGAGTAGAGGGTCTCTGAGAAAAGCACGACTGAGTTACTTCAGTATCTAGCATTAAATTAGTGCCTTACCAAACGGTTGTGCGCCATGTCGTGGAGAAGTGTGGCTCACTGGTTAGAGCAGCAGACTCTGAAGCAGAGATCAGGCCCGGGACCAGGGTCTTGGGCTCAATGTCCGCGGGCTCGATAATTCTCGCCTCGGCGCCTACTCTAATCATGGGTCCTACGCTGCTACTCTGGGCAATAGCTTAATCCCTACAATGGCCCCTACAACACTGGGATGCCTGGCTTCACCTTGGGGGTGCCCAGGAGGGGCATCTCACAGGGAGAGCCAGGAAGGGTTCCACAGCGTTATACAGCGCCGGGACGCCCTGTTGAGGCAGCTGTGCGCTTTACAAAATACACTACATTTACATGTAGTGTAGTTCCTATATCCACGATAGGCTCTGCGCATTGGAATAATATACACCATAGTTTTGACATAGGACTGAGGTCAGTATGTCTCTATCGTATATTAAACTTAATTACTTGTGTGTGCCAGCTAACTCTGAGGTCTCTAGAAACTTCTCGAATGAACAAGAAGGGTTTAGTTTCTGACAACCGCATAAACATGACAACTATGTTTCCCTTAGAATCTGAACAATCTCAGAATCTGGGAAACAATAGATAACAGTTTCACTCAGTCAATCTTGAATGCTTCGTTTCAACAGAGATGCACAGAACTAGAGACGGGCATTTCAATAAAAAAGGTTTATTGCATAGTATTATTTCTCATGCAAGAGATATGAACTGCTACAATCGTAAGACAGAATGCGAAGTATAATACGTACAGCGTTAGCAGTAAGATAAAATAATACTGCAATAGTATGGTTTGTAGCTATGACATATATAAGAATACATACATAAATAACACAGGCTAAAATACTCAACTGGTGCTTCTAAACTAAGCCTACCCCAGTGTACCTAACCTAAGTGTAGTATGAGGGAAGAAGTAGGTACTGTTTAGCTATAGTATAGTTTAAGTTTAGTTTTGCCAAGAGTTGCCAAAAGTTTCTCCAGGTTCTAGTCTGCTCCATATCTTAGAATGAGAGAGGTTGGTATCTCTTTTCTGGGACTTGATCTCTAACACCCGCAAGGGGAGTCAGAAATACTGGAGCTGAATTCTCTGCAAGGAGGATGACAGCGTCTGGTCAGTGCGTCAGGTGGGGACTTGACTTCCTTCCGAACTTGCTGTGGCGCGCCGCGTCGTGCAAGTAGGTAGCCAAACTGCTCCGTGGTTTGCCATGGAAAGTGAAGGTATATTTATACCTTGAAGGTGTTTAGGAATGCCAGGATTGACGTACAAGTCGGGCATAAGAAAGTCATGAATGAACCCCTAAGGAATAGATGTTCATGCATAATAAATGAGTTCTTGGAGAAATCAATAGCCAGGCAAGGGGAAGTCCTAAAGGCTTAAGAGTCTGGTTTTCCAAGAACTCGTTGTGACGAAGATGAACGGATGTAGTTGACCATGCCTGTATTTGATTAGCATGAGCAATGCTTTAATAAGGGCTTGATTTCTATGCTAAATAAGGGCAATGTGAATTATACCTATATAAGGGCATGAATCGGGAAATCTATATACGGTATCTAAATCGATACACAACAATCTTTGGAGTTCAATAACCTTATAAAGGAGCTCCGCTTTCGGCCTTGTTCCACTACATGGTTACTGAACTTCTCTGAAAGTTTGAGTTCCTTATAATGTACAGCAGAGGGTACTTTATCCCTTATATTAGCCAAACAGGGTCAGAACATTGAGAAGGTGAGGTAAGGTAAAATCTTTAGGAAACCAATCAATCAGTGGGTTATTAAGCACAACTACTCACCTGCAAGGGTCACATTGTGCTGGGGGAGGCGGGTTTCGCAGTTCCTGGATGAATCAGTGATTCGTCGAAGAGCCAGGTCTTGAGGTCCTTCAAGAACTTGGAGAGTGTTGGTGTCTGTCAGAGGCAAAGAGGGAGGATGTTCCATGCCCTGGCTGCGAGGAAGGAGAAGGAACGGCCTCCTGTTCTGGTCTTTTTCGCGGCATCGTCGCCATGGAGAGTTGGGCTGAGCAGAGGGATCTTTGGGTTGCGTGGAACGTGAGATGGTGGTTCATGTAGGAGGGTCCGGTTTTGTGGAGGGCTTTGTGGGTACTACCAAAATAACAAGTAAAAAGCAGCAAAACTACAATTTTCTTAGTGGACAGGGATTGCCACTGTGGCAAAATGGAATTGACTGGAGCACGCTAATCCTTGCACGGTACTGTCTTCTCTCTTCTGCTCTTGAGCAAGTGTTGCTCTATGCGTTGTGACCATCTTCACAGACTAATACCTCAATCAATTAGCATGAGCCCTTTCTCGGTCATGTTCTCACCCTCTCAACCCTCTGTCAGCGTCAAAGAAGAACAAGTATATTCACCCACCTGCTACACTGAATTAGTTCACTATTAACTCCATCAAGCTCTAGTTGCAGTTCTCAAACCATTCACACCTCTAACAGAACCCACATAGCTTCATGCTCTAAAAGCAATCATTCCTGATGAGGAAAGTGTCCTGCAAGTAAGCCATGCCAGTTGTACCCAAGACCAAAGATCACATCCAGACACAAGGTGGAGAAGGAGCAAGAAGCACTTTCTAATGCTACAAAACCCAAAAGGTACTTTGATGACACCAGCGCTGGCGTGGTCAGAACAGTTGCTGGGTGAACCACTATGAGTGTTTTAAACCAATACGTATCACATACGACAAATACATTTTGGCCTGTTTGGCACTTCATGCACTAGTGACTATCTAATGTCGTGTAACTCAATGGTACTTTGAGGACACTGGAGATGGCATAGTTAGAACAGTCTGAACACGATACCAAAGAGTTTGATCAAAGCGTGTGTGAGATCTTGAGAACACACGCGGGGGCACTGGAGGAGTATGAAGCACCAATTGAAGAGCCAGCTGCTGCCCAACCACCTGCACTGAATGCAGAGGAGGAGCTCGTACCTGTAGAGCTCGGGCAGGTGAGGAATCTACGCAGAAGGAACCCAACAATCAGGAGCAAATGAAAAAGAGGATACATCTGTATGCTTTGCAGTGGAGGGCTCTGGTGCAGCTGCAGAAGTCAGTCCTCACTGTGTCCTAAACTCTCAAGTTATGATACGTTTTCCATGATTGTGCATTAATGATCTCTATATATAGGTAGGCCAATACAGTACAGGCTGAAAATGTGAGAGATGATGCTGGAGGTAGCACTGCTCGGGAAGTGAGGAGTGTCCCCCGGGCTCCTTACTAGTCCTTATATAAAGGTTTCATCAAAATCCACGATGAAAATCGAAGGTTTTAACAATGCTTGTTTATTGTTTCTTCATAAATCTTGTTATATTCACAAGAACATCATTAATTCATGAAAAGTCTTTCATTATTCGGAAATACACTCATATAAATCCCAATGCATTTCGGCATTACTAAGATGCCTTCTTCCAGGGGATAAATATCTGTCAATGAAGAAAAAACGAAACGTGT
The DNA here is from genome assembly GCF_964263255.1 of Lissotriton vulgaris. Taxonomy (NCBI): domain Eukaryota; kingdom Metazoa; phylum Chordata; class Amphibia; order Caudata; family Salamandridae; genus Lissotriton; species Lissotriton vulgaris. The sequence continues at coordinate 61,512,215 of NC_141687.1, forward strand.
ATAAGAAAAAGACCTTGGGTGTAAGAACGTAGCAGTGCTAATGATAGTTAAGAACGTGGTTTGTGAACGTGAAGGTTAAACTAGGGGTATCTGAAGCAGTCGCGACCAACATCCAGACTACCCCAGCGGGTGCTGATATTCCTTCGACATCTATGGAGCCTTTTTTAGAGGTAGGCCAAGAACTAGAAGATCCAGGAGGGCAAAAAGAAAAAACCAAAGAACCTCCACAAACTCGCACTGTAACCAGCAAGAAGGACAAAGCGAATGGGAAACAACAGACAACTTAGTTATCAACATTTCTGATTACCAGTTTAACACCACCCATATCAGAACCTTGCAAAAAGGCACCTCTTTTATCCCAACGTCCAACACCAACAGATTGGAACTGGAAGTTTCCTTCTTTAAATTGATGCGAAAGCTTCGCCTCAAACACTATTTTCAAAAAGTCGTTCAAACATCTGTCGACACAGAACCAGACCAGCTTATGGGCCTTCGTCCTAGAAGCACCTTCCTGGCACCTGTCTCACATAAATCTTTAGACACCTTTGAGACGCTCGTCAAGAACGACCTAACCAAACTCAACTGCCAACTCAAATCCAAACACAAGAACCTTACTGTTAAAGAAATCAACATCCTCAAATCTATTGCAGCTGACAAACAAATAACTTGCGTTAAAGCCGACAAGGGCGGTGCCATCGTCATCTTAAACACCACTTACTATGAAGAGCAGGCATCCCTCCACCTCTTGGATTCCAACACATATCACATGTTACCCAATGATCCAACCACAGAATATAAACAATTACTTGATTCAATCATCAGTAAAGTACAAGATAACGAGGTTATAACCACAAAAACCACCAGATACCTCACAACCCAACATCCAAAGAGGCCAAAATTTTTTTTAGTCCCTAAAATTCATAAAAATCTTCAAAAGCCTCCATGTAGGCCCATAGTTTCTACATGTGGAAGCATCCATGATCCAGTGGGTAAATTTCTGGATAAATATTTTCAACCCATTGTAACCTCGACACCTACCTTTCTGAGAGATACAACTGATTTTCTCAACAAACTTAAGATTGTGGAGGCTGATGATTTCAATTGCAATTGCAATTTTCCTTTGCACAGTCGATGTAACATCTCTATATACATCCATTCCCCACTCCATGGGAATAGAAGCAGCAGAACACTGCTTATTGAGGACAGAATTGAAGCAAGATATGAAACTTTTTTTAATGGAGTTACTGGAGTTTTCTCTCCTCCATAGCTACTTTACATGGAAGGATGAATGGTTTCAACAACTGACTGGAACCTCAATGGGCATTTCGGCAGCTCCTGCCTATGCGAATATGTTCATGCATAGATTCGAACAAGACCACATTCTTTGCAAAACTATATGGAAAAATCATCTGAAAATGTTCGTCAAATTTATCGACGACATCTTCCTCATGTGGCAAGGCCCTAAGGACATTTTACTGAAGGAACTCATCCAACTCAACTCCATTGATCCACGGTTACAATTCACCTATGAAATTCAATCACATTCCATCAATTACCTTGATGTTAAAATCACCAACACTGGATTTGAAACAAGCTTGTTTAGAAAAAAACCCGACGGGAACAACACGGTACATTATTCAAGCTTTCACCCCCAACCACTTAAAAACCACCTACCTTACAGTCAGCTCATTCGAGCTAAAAGAATCATTTCCGAACCCAACAGATTTGACAATGAAGCCAACACCATCACATCACGCTTCAAAGCCCGGGGGTACCCGGACCAGATACTTGAGCAGGCCAAACAAAGATGTGCAACTAAATCCAGAGACGATTTACTGAACCTTTCCACCTCCCCAAAAACCGATGTTATTACCATGGTTTCTAAATATTCCACATCCAGCCGCAAATTCAAGCAAATCATTAAAAAACATTGGGATATACTCAGAGTGGAACCCGATTTCAATAGAATTTTCGAGACAGAACCTATCTTCGCTTACTCCCGAGCAAAAAATGTGGGGGAACTCATCAAACACTCCAAAACCACCAGTCAGACATTCAAAGGCAAAAATCCCTGTTGGAATTGCAATCACTGCAACAGTGTAATTAAAGGTACAACTGTGAGTCACCCTATGAAAGGGCATCTAATCAAGATCAGAGCCACAGCCACGTGCGATACTTCGAACGTAATCTATATGCTGAAGTGCCCATGCGGCAAAATTTATGTTGGCCAAACTGAAAGAAAATTCAAAATTAGACTAACAGAACATAAATCCAACATAAGAACTAAACAAACTAAATTAACGATTGCTCAGCACTTTCTCGAAGCAGGACATGGAATTAGCCAACTACGTTTTTGTGTACTGGAAACTGTCTCTAAGGAATCAGGCAAAGACAATCATAATGAACTTTTAAAAAGTGAAAACTACTGGATTTTTACTTTGTCTAGCATGAAACCTAATGGACTCAATGACCGAGTGGAATTCTCGTGTTACTTATAAACTGTTATTGTAAACCCTCTTTGGGTTTTTCCTAGCTGCGACTTGTTGGACAGTTCTGTATACCCCAGCTTATTATTAATTTCATTTTTTCCCTCATTCACCCTACCCCATTTCTATGATATGTTGATCCAGTCTATGATATCATTTTGTACTTTTATTTTATTTATTTTGATCTTGTGTACTAATTTGACAACATATTAGTCAGCCCCCTTGTTTTCACCACGTAATGTTACTGTCTACACTTATTACGGTCCGATTCACCCATTTTTCCTCCTGTATTTAACCTTTCATCACACTCCGCAGTCCTATTTCTTTATTTGATTAATTTTCCTGACACGTCATACTAACGTCACGGGCAACCTAGCAACCGCCTATCTTTAAATACTTCCGGGATTTGACAATCATTTCGGACCCGGCACACGAACGCGTTACCGATATTCTACTTTTCTGTGCACGCTACGGTAAGCCTGTTAGCAACCGCTACCTGCTCACTTCGCTTCAGATAAACCTTCACACGATTACTTTAAGCTTTTCACCCGCATGTTTTTACTTGCGTGCACTGGTGCTCTCGTTATTCTTGGGATTCAAATTTCACCGCCGGACTTGTAATCTGTTTACTTTCACTTGGCACCTTGACTATATCGACTGCTTCAGATACCCCTAGTTTAACCATCACGTTCACAAACCACGTTCTTAACTATCATTAGCACTGCTACGTTCTTACACCCAAGGTCTTTTTCTTATACACGTTTCGTTTTTTCTTCATTGACAGATATTTATCCCCTGGAAGAAGGCATCTTAGTAATGCCGAAATGCATTGGGATTTATATGAGTGTATTTCCGAATAATGAAAGACTTTTCATGAATTAATGATGTTCTTGTGAATATAACAAGATTTATGAAGAAACAATAAACAAGCATTGTTAAAACCTTCGATTTTCATCGTGGATTTTGATGAAACCTTTATATAAGGACTAGTAAGGAGCCCGGGGGACACTCCTCACTTCCCGAGCAGTGCTACCTCCAGCATTTCTATACACCCCCTGTCGGAGGGTGATACTCCGGAGCACCTCACAACTTTTGAGACAACTTACAACACGCTGTGCGTCCATCCATACCCCATTTCAATGTGAGAGATGAGCCAGTTACACATTTACATGGTTAGGTAGATTTGTAACCTACTAATTCAAGGGTATCACAACAACTATATATATAGGTGGGTATCAAGTATGATCAATAGAGTCTACGTATGGGAGTACAAACTCTGTGGCCAGTCCTGTGGGGCTGGCCTTGGCTTCATGAGGCAGAGAGTATACGCCCACCTTTAAATCAGGTATGTGGGGGTGGGCATACGCCAGCTTGAGGACTGAAGCAGGTGCACTGTAGGGGCCTAAGAGAAAGTTAACATTGTTTAGGAAAGGATGAAGCAAGAGCTGATGAGGTATTGGGGTCTTGAATGACTGGGGAGACCAGTTTACTGGTCGGTTTTGCTATGTGCTGGCAGACGACTGCATCAGTGTAGAGATTGCAACAAGGAATTAGTGCTGAGACAGTAGGTGTTGAGAACAGCTCCTGGAGAGAGTGGAGTGGTTCTCATGTGCACACAGGCCTGGCAAGCGGTGGCTGGGACCTGCCATCCACCTTGAAGTGAAGAACGATGAACATAAAGGGCCCACAGCCTGATAGAAAGGGAGGCCTCACCAAAGGGACGCAAGAACGGAACAGCAAGCACTCAGCCTCATTGAGCCATCGGTCAGCAGAGTACCCGAAGATGGGTTGAGCAGTTCATCCATAAGAGGTGCACTGCTGTGAGTATGATGAAGGGGAGTTACTGTACCTGGACACAGTGGGCCAGATTTACAAACTGCCTGTTGTAGGACATCAATAATATTACTTGCTACAGAATGCATTTTACAAACTTACAAGTGGAAATCTCCATCTATTCTTTTCTATGAGATCTCCACAAATGTAAGTTTACTACTTAGGGGCTGATTCCGATCTTGCTCGGAAAGCCCTATGACCGACTGTCGCGTAGAGCTATCCAACTGACTCGTGCTCCGGGGCCCTGAGCGACAGAGTACGATGCACTGCAGCACTGACAGACTCTGGTCACTTGGAGCCCCATTGAAGTCAATGGGAGCCTGTCGTACGTCACGTATATAGGCTTCCATCGTGAAAAACGTACATCTTGGAAAAGGACGCCCCCTGTCGCGTGTTTGCGTCGGTGCCCCCCGCAACATACACGCATGAGTGAGTGGGCCTGTGGGTCCCCGCGCTGTCTGAGTTCTAGGGCCCTGGGTGAAGTATGCGACCAAAGCTTTTTCGAGCCGGATGCTCTGACTCGCACCGGCTGCTCACAACAGGCATCGTACATGGCCAGCCGGAAATCGAATGCATTACGCCGTATGCGTCTGACATCTTTGAGTCGCTTGGGAGGCATCGCTAACAGGTACGAGTCGGTCGGGCAGCAAGGCAATTATTGCATCGTACTTGCTCGCTGGTACAGCTGTACGAGTCGCACGGGAATATCGCGTTCGACTCGGACTCGCTACTGGCGGATGCCGCTAGAAGCCCTTCCGAACGAGATCGAGATCGACCCCTTAGTAGTAAATGTGGGAGGGGTCTTGGTGTCTTGAAAATGGGGAATGCTTATCACAAAATCGGATGGGTTCAGGGAAGGTTGAGGAAGGGTTTAGGGTGGAACATTCTCAAAGAAACACCCACCCACAATAGAGTGAGGCCATTTGTATTAATAAACTACACTTCTAAATATGCAATAGCACATGGCCACAGAACAGTTGTGAATGTACTCCAGCCAAGTCTTGGAGTAAGTCTAGCTCCACACACAGATGCTGCAACACACTTCCATAGAAAATAATGGAGGAAGGGGCTCAAAATAACACCACAAGGAAATAATGTTAAAATAATATAATTGTTTTGACATACATACACAGAAACAAAATATATGTGTGAGTGTGTTATAAAAATTGTTATAGTTATATTACATTTTCATTCAAATATTTAATCTTTATTTTAATAATCTTAGTTGGACATATTTCTTAAAATGTTATAATATATTTTTATATAAAATGATATATTTTAATCAAGAAATAATTTTTTAAATATTTATTTTGATGAATAATTTTGTTATAAATGTTTATTTTATTAGTTCTTGGTTAATATTTTATTGATAAATTCATTATTTTTCCCTACACTTTACCATGGAGTGATCACCGCTCCAGTAATGGGGATCTCTTTCTATGAGTTTTAGCTGTCTCCACACTGTGTTTTCGGGGGATACAGACATACAAGTCTACTCTGAGATGTAAGTCTACACGCAGAAATGGTAAATAGCAAAAAAGTGTAAGACCTAGGAGCAAGAGTACATTTACACATGAGTAAATATACACATTTAAATGTACCTTTGTGAGAAGGGACTGCTGGTCCTTTGTGGGCAGACACCTGTTGATGTGTAACAAGGCATCACTGAGGCCTACGAACCTGTGGGTAAGTTTCCGGGTACCAGGGAAATATTTCTGGACTCAGAAATTAAAAATAAGCTTCACATTTCCCAGCCAGGGGTCACATACCTTCAAACTCTAGTCGGCTTATACCATATGGACCAGGCATATTCCACCGCCTACAGGCTGATGTTTCCCAACAAAATCTGAAGTCTCTGCAAGTACACACCACTCCCAGACCGTGCACAAGATTAATGCATGAATAACACATGAACTTTAGCTGTTGTTAAACAGTTTCCGCTCATCATCCTTGGCCCCCAGGCTTCTTGCGAATCTGCCTGACTGTCCAGACACTCAGCACTTTTCTGTCCAGACACTCAGCACTTTAGGCAGAGTGGAGCCAAGATTGGTCAGGAGGATTCACAAAGGGGAGGAAAGTGATCAGCAGAAACTGTTTTTGAGGGTTAAGCATCAGGTGTTTCGAGGCATCTATTCGTGAATTTCATGGCCTAACTCATCCACTCCATAGGTATTATCCTTGACCTGAGGCTTAAACTCCACACCTATGTGAATAACAGAGCCGAAAACACCAAGTTACAACTTAGGCTCTGAAAAGAACAGACCCCACAATCCCTGAAACTGACCTGCAGTCTTTGGTGCTGCTTAGGGTAGGCTATGGAACCTCCCTCATTGGTGTCCCAAAGTGCATATAGACCTTCTCAAGGATGATGCAGCCCATCTCTTCGGAGGGAGCTGCCATATTTGACCATATCAGTCGTGTCCTTACTACTTTAAAATGGCAATCGGTTGACATCAGGACCCGGATTCTGATTGTCGATAAGCAACGACGCACAGCACCCAAAGATGCTGAGGTGTGTTGCGTTGCGTGACGGGGAGGGAGCAGGAGAGCACAATATTCACACAGAAATGGGTCTGCCCCCCTTATCCCTAGCGCTGGTGCTGATTTCTGCTGAGCACCGAGCACTAGGCCTGGGCGGTGAACTCCGCTCCGTTCGCGGAGTTTTCTGCACTCCACGCGAACTACATCCAGGCCTGCCAAGGCTCACACCTTAGCGCCATAGTGCTAGGGTATGTGTGTGAATCTAGCATAGATCTTGTACAGGAATGATATTCTTCCTGTACAAAATACTATCCTTAGACAGGTAAAAGGCTTTTTCTACTTTGTATGTGTGCTGCACTGTTCAGTAAGCATGCAAAGGCAAAAAAGCACAGAGATATGAAAATATTTTTCCGTCCGACGCCTGCTTTTCAGTGTCATTTATTTTTGTCTCTAAACCCTTTCTTCTGATGTTTGAGAATAGGGTTTCATGTCAAAAAGCATGTGTGGGAGCATGGGTATGCCGATGTACCAACCATGTAATGCCCCCTTGTAGCAAAATAATACAAAGAAGTGTTTCGCCATGCTTTGTGTTACTTTTCCTTATACCAATTTGCTTTGGTATAAGGAAAAGGTTTCACGTTGATTTAGCGTTACAAAAGTAATGCTAACCCAACGCTAAACCTTTGAGAATCTGGGCCCAGTTATGTTTTCAAAATGATCTGCTTACTGCACGGATTGCTGCACATTCACTCTCGTCAGTACCCCACACCGATATTGAACTTCTCAGAGGGACTCCACTCATTACCAACATCAGAGACTCACTTTCTCAACATTAGAGACTCTACTTGTGGAGACACTTGACTTTAAGAAAAACTGTATAATGGCACAGTCATTCTCAGGGTGTCCCTGTGAATCTGGAACCTCCCTCCTTTGAACTAAAGACACCCCCTTCCCACTCTACTCTAAAAAAATCTATAGTGTCTCTGATTTGAAAGAAATATCATGGATGGACCTTTTAAATGTCCTATCCCTACGTTACGTGTCTATGTAGTGCAGTCTCTGAATCTGGGTCCCAATAATGTTATGTGTATTTATAAAGCACACTATCATCCGTGAGACTATCCTGGGGCTGAGCAGGTGTGTGTGCCTAGTCCTGCCTAAGGTATGTTGGTTAACTGAAAAGCCAGGTCTTCAGCTTCTTGCAGAATTCAAGAAGAGAGAAGGAGACTCAGATGTGGAGTGGAATTCCTTTCCATGCTTTGGGAGCAATTTAGGCGAATGCCCGTCCTCCTTATGTGGTTCGAATTATGTGTGGGATTTGGGCGAGTAGGAGTCCTGCGGCGCACAAGTGCCTGGTTTTTTCCACTGTGACTATATGTTTCTTTGTCTGACCACAATGTAATCTACACCTGTACTAAGCAGAGGTTCCCACTACACAAAACTATGAATTAGTAAATGCTTCAGTCTCCATTTCAGAGAAACTAAGGGCCTCATGTAGAAGGCCCCTGTGCTGCCAGAACATCACTATTAGTGACATTACTGTGGCACACAGTTCAAGGCAGCATAAAGCCACCCCGCGTGGCTTTTCATGGCATGGTAGGTATGGACTGAGACAAGGCAGCACAAGTCACAGCATTGCATTGCTCTGCGATAGAGAAGAGCGCTGTGGGTGTTACAGTGGGTATTACTACGTAACACCAGGGGTGGCATGGGGGAGCCGCAACGAGAAAAAAATAAAATGTCTTCTAGTTTTTTCCTGTTTCTATGGGTATTGCATTCAGCAGCACACATAGAAAGAGGAAATCGCCTGCATTGATTGTGTGCAAGACGGCGTCCCTTCCTTCACAAAAAACACCCCTAAATCTCAGATACCCTTGTACATGGCGTAAGAGGGCCTGTGTTGGTGCGTGACAGCCATTTGTGCACTAATGCTGGGGAAAGGACAGGAATGTACTGTATCTGATAGATATGGAGCATTCCTGCTCATTTCTTTAGATGCAGAGCAGCGCAGAAGGAAGGCTTGTGGCGCTGGCCTGTGCCAAAAGATTGCAAATGAGATCCTAGATGTGTGTATAAAGTCCTTGGTGTTCATAACAAAACCTAAACAAAATATTACAAAAATGTAGATCCAGGTGACAAGCCCAAAACCTCTTCAGTGGAACTCCATTATCTATCCCTTATTGCCAGGGCAATATCCCCCAGTGCAACTCCTCTATCTAGCCCTCATAGAACTGGAACAATGCTGCACCAGTGGAACTCCCCTATTTAGCCCCACAGACGTGGGGCAATGTCTCACCAGTGGAACTCCCCTATCTAGCCCTCACAGACCCAGGGCAATGCCCCAGCAGTGCAACTCCTCTATCTAGCTCTCAAAGATCGAGGGAAATGTCCCACCAGTGGAACTCCCCTATCTAGCCCTCAAAGACCTGAGGCAATGTCCCACCAGTGGAACTCCCCTATTTAGCCCTCACAGACCAGGGGCAATGGCCTACCAGTGGAACTCCCCTATCTAGCCCTCACAGACCCAGGGCAATGTCCTACTAGTGGAACTTCTCTATCTAGCCCTCAAAGACCTGAGGCAATGTCCCACCAGTGGAACTCCCCTATCTAGCCCTCAAAGACCTGAGGCAATGTCCTACCAGTGGAACTCCCCTATCTAGCCCTCAGAGACCTGAGGCAATGTCCATCCAGTAGTATTCCCCTATCTAGCCCTCAAAGACCAGGGGCAATGGCCTACCAGTGGAACTCCCCTATATAGCCCACACAGATGAGGGGCAATGTCCCTCTAGAAGAACGCCCCATCTAGCTCTCACAGACTCAAACAATGTCCCACCAGAGGAACTCCTCTATCAAGCCCCCACAGACGTGGGGCAATGTCTCACCAGTCGAACGCCCCTATCTAGCCCTCACAGACCCAGGGCAATGACCCACCAGTGGAACTCCCCTATCTAGCCCTCAAAGACCCAGAGCAATGTCCATCCAGTAGTATTCCCCTATCTAGCCCTCACAGACCCAGGGCAATGTCCCACTAGTGGAACTCCTCTATCTAGCTCTCATACACCTGGGCAATTTTAACTAGTGGAACCCCTCTATGTAGGTCTCATAGACCTGGGGCAATGTTCCACAAGTGGAACTTCCCTATCTAGCCCTCAAAGACATGGGGTAATGTCCCACCAGTGGAACTTTCCTATCTAGCCCTCACAGACCCAGGGTAATGTCCTTCCAGTGGAACTCCTCTATCTAGCCTTCAAAGACCCCAGGGCAATGTCTCACCAAAGGACCTCCCCTAGCCCTCAAAGACCTGGGGCAATGTCCCGCCAGTGGAACTCCCCTATCTAGTCCTCATACACCTGGGGAGATGTTTAAATAGTGGAACCCCTTTATGTAGGTCTCACAGACCTGGGGCAATGTCCAGGCCCTATCACGAAGATTCCATATTTCAGGATATTGTTCAATTAAAGGCTGTCTGTTATTGCTGCAGGTGCCAGGATGCACTATTATTACATTTCAGGTGTAATTCCCAGCCCCTTATACTGAACAGGGTTCTTTTTAGTTTTGTTTCAATTGACTTACTGGAGATTGTCTCAGTTATCTAACTCATGGCCGTCCGGGACTTTAAAACTCAGTGGCGTTCCAATGTTTGGAGGTGAAACGCAGAGGCCTTCTCTATGCTGCCCTGTTTACTCTCCACTGGCTGCCAGTGGGATGGGGTCGGACTCCAAAACCCTGCTCTCCCCTCCCGACTGAGGGTGTTCCACTGGGCCAGATCATTAGACAGAGGGAGAGAGGCAGGCAGAGAGGAGGAGATCCATGCCTCTCTCTTTAACACCTTGGCTGCTGTGACTTTTCCCCTCCTGTGCTGAACTTGTATGAATACCATTGTTTCACGACGAGCTCAGCTCGTCATAAGCACAGTTCAACCGTGCCTCATGACGAGCTGAGCTCGTCATGAGCAGCGAAGGGGTTAAAGAACAGCAATAACTGGGGTAGATAACTGCTCTGGCACTTGAGATCACCCGGCCCGCTGGATGATGCATGAATAGGGAGGAGGTCATCTTCATGCCAAAACATCTAAGAGGCAGGAATGGGGTGCATACACCTCTGGACATAACCCGGTAGCATACACCTTCTCTGCATGAAGGGTGTATCTGCATTGTTAATTGTACAATTGACCAGGTCTACTGTGGGTACGGCCAAAGAATCTGCCTGGGTCTGGAGGTTCGATGAAAGTCCACAAGAACAGAATCACACCTGTATGGGGGAAGAGACACCTAATATTCGGGTCTATCTAGCCCTGAGAGCTTCAGGTGCCTGGAGGCCCCTAAGGACACAGCCAACCCTTAGGGTAATATGGAGGTGGAAACGTGAGCCTGCTTTTTTGACCTGTTCAGACCTAAAGAGGAAACATATTTCTTCATGTATATTTGATAGGGAAGCATTGTGGTATGGAGAGGGTGAAAATGTGGCAAGATATCGGGCAGTTGGCAAGTTATTGTAGAGTATGAATGTTTATTAACTTCAGAAAATACAGTAGAACAACACCATTTGTTAGTGTCGATGCATGAGACTTTCATACTGGAGGTGTAGGGGGAGCCCTTGGGGATTCTCCATAGAGCACATGCCTCCATATTGAGGTTGAAGGTGAGAGCCTTGAATGGAGTGTTGACAGAGAGCTACATGTTTGTGAGCCCTCGGAGGCTAGAGACCTTCACCCAAACTGCCAGACTGAGGGGCTGGAGACGCATTGTGGGAAATGGGACACCCAAAGAAGGGTTGAAAAAAGGAGCCCACAAGCCACGCCTCCACTATTTATGACCACACTGCGCAATGCTTGGTCACTTTCCCTTATTGTGAGCAGACTGTATGAATTCCTTTTGTGGAGTGTACAGTTGTAAAGTGTGTCTTGTGGATTATTTACTCTACATTTCCATGCTATGTATCCCCTCTCTTGAGCATCTCTTTCTCTTTTCCTGACTCCATAGTCCATTCCTGCTTCATCCCACCAACTTTACCATCAATGAACATGTCCAATCCAGTGCCCTCTCCAACACTCCTTGCTCAACTTTTGTCTTCCCTTCTTAATTGATCTCCATTCCTAGTTGCCTCTCCTTTTCCCTACCTGGCCTATTAGTTCATCTCCCCCATTTCCAATCTGGAGCCATGGGGCATTAATAACCTGGCTGCTCTAGTCGTTCCTACGCCTTAGAGGAGGGGAGCGGAGGTCGTAACTGGACATTTCAGGAGGACCCTCCTCCCGCGTCAGATATCAGTGGACTCCATCTGAGGACCAATGGCTGTGCCCCCTTGGATGTCAAAAGTAAGAAATAAGCATTTCTATGTTTTTTTCTAGACTGATGTGCTATTGCTCTCGTACTCATGACCAGTTGAAATAAACACATTTATAAAATAAACACTTTTATCTCTTGGAGGGGCGTCTTGCTAGAGAAGCTTATAAAGGGCACAGGTTTTGATTCGACAGTTTTAGAAACCACTTCCTTTCTTAATTAACTTTAGAAGAGCTTTGAAAGCATTACCATGTCAAAAATAATAACTTGGTCAAAAAAACGTGAGCATGCCTTACTGCCTTCCATTGGTTTGATTAATAAGTCATGTTATATTCATATCATTTTAAAGGAATCTAAAATAAAATACCAGTTGTCCGTGTCCGCACTAGAACATAGGTCAATGAAAAGCGGGATCTGGTCTCTGGACAGGGTGCAGCCCAGACTCAACCGGGAATGATTTCTTTTAAGAGCCTTTAAAGGAACAGTTTCTGAGCTATCCGAGAAATGGTGTAAGTTCCTTATGATTATTAGTCAGAGATGGTCAAGAGCTTAGACAAAGACACCCTAGACATAACTTTCCCATATTACATTTTAATTCAGATACAGATAAAGCTCTGCAAGAGATGTGAAGAACTGTGTTTTAAAAACAGTTGTGGCTGATCAGTAGATCTCACTTCTGTTATTGTATTTTCAGGAACTCTGGAGACACAGGGCCTTACTAGCAACAGAATCAAACATAATTTCCTTTTTCCAATATTTGAAAGAAGCAAATACAGGAGTGGACCCAAAGTCATTGTCTTGACAGGCATACCTCTGGTAGGCAGAATTACCCCCAGCCTTACCCTGAAACACCCAACCTTGCATAGCCACATTTGGGAGATCCAACCCAAATCGTAGTGTCCAGGATACAAAGTAGTTTTATTACGGGCAGGGACTGCGGAAGGGGCTCGGTTCATAGGACGTATGGAAAGTGTCCGTAGGGGAACGCTGCGCCGCAAATGGGGCAAAGAACTCTGCTGCAAATGCCACTATGTCATCTGGTTTGCGCAGCAGCAGGAACTGAAGGAAGTCCGCCAGGATGATACGCACGTCGGGGTGTCGCCGGATGTAAGTGGCATGGTCAGCACGGAGCTCCTCCTGCAGCAGAAAACCATGGTCAGTTCATATCTCAAAGGTCAATGTAACTGTACAATATCATCCTTTTTATATTTTCTGGGTCATTAGTAAAACTTTAAGTCCGAAGTTTTCAATTTTTTTGCATCACTACTTTTTGATTTTTGCAAAATACAACCCTTCATTTTTTTACTTCATTCACTTTAGCCTGCATTATTCTCTCCTTCTATCAATATTAAAATAATGCAACGTCATAGCTACGGTCATACATTTTAAGGTTGATCATTTCACAATCTGCAGCTCAAAGCTGTAAACATCCTTGAGTCGTTTAAACTGTATGTGAACTTGACCACACACCCATACCGAAAACACTATCACAATTAGTGATTTGTTTACTTGAAATACTCAATCAGTCATTAGGTCCAAGCTAAAGACTACTTGGGGACATTCTGAAAGCTGACCTAAGAAGGCATTTCACCCATTGCTTGTTACTGGCTTTATTGGTTTTTTAACTCACATTTGTTTGCTTTCTATTTGTTGGCTTTATTTGTTTTAGGCTGTCCAGCATGTCTCTGATCCTCTCGTGGAGCATATGCTGCTTACTGTATTCTTCCACAAGTGCTCGCTTTCTGTAAACAGGCCTTTACATTTTGTTCTTATTTAGTGATATTTACTGTTGATCATTTTAATTGAACATAAGTAGGTTTTACTACAGATCCCTGATATAGAGTTTTCAAGGCCATCGTCAACTGTTCTACTTGGGATGTGCTATTTAGTGTCTTATTATGAGCTCCCTTGGTAACTCCATACTCCAAAGTTACCAATTGCATAGCTATGCACTCTGGGTTGGGAAGACAGAATTATGGACAAACCTGCTAATTCTGGACCTGGCTCCCCAGTAATTTCTCATTTTCCCCCAGTATTTCACCTGACACTTTACCTGCCTTCATCAGGGGCTTCCTTCCAGGTGAAACGCCACTGATCCCAAGCGTTACTGCTCCTCTTGTGATCCTGATTCAGCCAGTGACTCCGATCACTGGACAGATCCGGATTACCAAGGACCTGGTTATGAGGCCCTTAACATCCATTCAGCAGCACTGTTTGATGCACAAATATGCAGGGAGGTCATTTTCTTAAATTATGCCCTTATGTCAGCCTACAGTTCTTGACCAGTCCAATAAAAAATGTCAAACTGTGTGAGACCGCGCATGGGAGACAAAGAGTGGACTTAAAGGGCTGGAAATGAAGAAGGTGCCAACTATCTCTCTAGATCTCCTTAAGCTCATGGGAAGGCCTCATGGGAGTCACAGATTGTTTTTTAATGTTTTCCTCCTTGTATATTTTTAGAGGGGTCACACTAGAATGAGATGCTCACAGGAGAATGGCATATGCCAAAAAGTGCCGTAAGACCAATGCATCCCACGTTACCTTTCTGTCCAGAAAGCGAGAGTACAGCTGCACGTCCTCTTCCCACTCCAGAATCTGCTTCCCAAACACTGGTTTGGGGTCGGGCTCATCTGTGTGGGGGGGAAAAGACAGTGTCAGATCTGCCCATGTCTTTCAGCAAATTTAAGCCCACAGCAACAACTGTAAGAGTAAATACAACAACTGATCACTTGCACATTTCTTTAGGCCCATGGTTAAATTTCTGTACACTATACAAGATGTAACCAAGTGGTGAAACACTGAGGGTGAGTCGGGAATTTAAAACGTCCTCCAGCAAGTAAAGACTATACACCCTCTTCCCCAACCCCTATACCAATGGCGATTGCCTCCTTTGTACAGGGAAGGAATCAAAGGATTGTTGAATGCTACAGAGCATAATTTTTGATGCTGTGGTACACGAATGTCCCATATTCTGCTGGAGTCAATGCCCTTAAACATAGCTGGCTTCAGTGTATGGCAGTCCCATTCTTTATGCTCATGCTGACGTCACAGACAGACATGGGAGCCTCTGTTATCAAGAGGAAGGCAGGAGGGGAAGCCAGAAGTAGATAGGTCACTATGTTGATTAACTCGTGGTAACTCCTACATCCCAGTCCCCTTAATCTAGAGGTTTCAAGAATATAGGCCGCCCGGTTGGGGAAACAGTTAATTATGATATTCAGAAGCTGTGACATGATGAAATATAGCATCAGTTCTTAAGCTAAGGTTGCCAAGTATAACGTTTGCAAAAAAGAGTGAAGTGTTGTCCAGATGGCTGCTTCACAGATTGTTCCAGCTTAATGACAAGCTCAGAGACAGTATATGCTGCATTAGTCCTGAATGAATGAGTATGAATATGGACTTGGACAGACAGACTTCTGTTGATATTCTATTAGAAAACTCAACTAGAAGAACCAATGTGCAATAGAAAGTTTGAATGACAGTTTGCTGAGGCCTAGCCCATCATATAGAGCAAAGAGTCTGCCCGAGGACCTGAGTGACCATACTCAATCCGTATACAATACAGGGGCACGAAAGGTTTGCTCAGCATCCTCAATAGGATTCAGGCAAAACAGTAGGAATTCAGATTCCTAGTAAGATCCTCAGTAGGATTCCAAAATTGGTAGGAATTCAGATTCCTATTAAGTTCCTCAGTAGGATTCCAAAACGGTAGGTGTTAGACCTGTCAGCCCTAGGGTGGTCTTTCCCTATTTTTTTCGCCCTTGCCTCATTTTTTCCACTTTTTTTTTGTTGGCCGTAGGTCTCCGAGCACCTTCCCATTGCTAATCAATGCTAAGGTGCAGGTGCTCTCTTCCTCCAACATGCAGCCACTGACCCCTGCTACTGCAGCGTGGTCTTTTTAGGCGCACTCCAGTTGCCAGGAGCTGGCTGAAACACCTAAACATTGTTGCCATACCAGCCTGCCTTGCCTGCCCATAGCTAGACTAGGGAAGCTCCTGGAACCTTCAAGAATAGGGGCGGAGTCTGTTTTTGCTGCCTTAGAGGGTGGTCACCTGACCTGGGCATATATAA
This sequence comes from Lissotriton vulgaris, assembly GCF_964263255.1. Lineage (NCBI taxonomy): Eukaryota > Metazoa > Chordata > Amphibia > Caudata > Salamandridae > Lissotriton > Lissotriton vulgaris. The sequence continues at coordinate 61,528,371 of NC_141687.1, forward strand.
AGAAAAGGATGGAAAGTTTTCAGTCAGTTGGGGCATCATTGACCTGGGGGACCCTACGAAGGAGACTTAGGCTGTAGGGCCTAGTCAGAAACATATACCACTGGGGTTGACAGGCTTTAGGCGCTGCCCACCAAGCTGTGTGAGGAAAACTGAACTAGCCCACTGATCTGGCCCGGCGGGAGGGGAACCCAGGGACCACCTGCAGCGACCTGCTGAGGAATCCTGTCAGCAGCCTTCAACTCAACCCCCACTTCAAGAAACCAAGAATCTGCTTCCACAAAAGGGCGCCAGAACCATCAAGCGCCAAGAAGAACCCCCCCCACCCCTGCGCTCACCAGGACTGCTGGGGATCAACCAGGTACTGGGCTGTGCCATCTCTGCCCCCCAGGGCCCCAGCGCTGTGCTGCCTCATTTCCCCCTACTGAACTGCTGGGACTGCAAAACTGCCTCCCCTACCTAGCCAGCGCTCTCCTACTGAGCCCCGCTGAGAAGCACTGGGACTCCAGATACTCTAGCTGCCCACGAAGCGCTGTTCGTGCCGACTGCCTCAAGCGCTGTGATCCCCGACCTACTGGTGCGCCGTCTAGCGCTGTGCCTGTGCCCCGCAGCGCGACCTCCCTTGAGGCGCTGACTAGCCCCCACTCACGGCCCCAGCTCGGAGACCCACTGGCGCTGCCCTGAGGAGAGCCAAAACTGCCGTCCTCTGCCCCAGCGGCCACCCTACGCCAGGAGAGGGCCACCGCCGTGTTGCCGTGGGCCGTGCCCGGCCCAGAAGAAAGTTGAGACAAGGCGCTGTCCTCCGGTGCGCCAGGGCCCCCAGTCACCACCGCAGCCCGGGCCGAGTGTGCAGAGGCGCCGCAGCGGCCCCGGAGCCTTGGGGGAAGCTGCCACGCGTTTCCAGGCAGGCCGCGGTAGGCCTCGCTGGGGTGAAGCTTGCATCACCCCCGTCACGTGGTGTGGGGGAAGCCTGCCGCGTCACCGGCCTCAATTGCCAGTGATTGGAGGACATCCGGGACGCCCCGCAGGCCGCGGGCACGTCCCTCCCCTGGAGCCTGCCGATTGGTCCCCGGGCCCTACCACCACAAGGAAGGCCCAGGACCGAACGAGACACCAGCGCGAGGGGTTGGGGTGAGCCGAGAGCCCTGCCAACCGCCACCGGCCCAGAGAGAGGGCCCCAGTCACCGGAGGGCTTTCTGGGAAGAGTGAGACCCCCCCCACCCTTCCTTCCAGGAGACCGCCGCAAGGGGCCGAGGAGGCCCGAAGACCAAGGTAATCCCCGGGGAGTAGGGCGGAAGGCCGGAGAAGGCTCGAATTCGCCCCTCCCTAGGGGCAGACTGTTGTGGGGCCCCGTTGGCCCTAGTTGTGCGCAGGAGACCTCTGAACTGGGCCAGAACACTGTTGAGGCCCCATGGTGATAACTCCCCCTGCCTAGTGAAGTGATTTTGAGTTCACCGTTGATGAGGTTATATGCCTGTGCCTTGATTAGGGGGTTTACCGATGCCCAAATGTCATGGTTACTCTTGCCTTATGAACTGTTAAATGCACTCTAAGAGAATAGAATTGCATGGAGTCATCTAGGAAATGTTTTGTAGTATTGCTAAATGAAATGGCTATATTTACCTAATGAGATGCTTGTTCTCTTGCATAATGAGAGGTTGCCTGATTTTCACTATAGTGTTTAGGCCTGCAAAGGAAGCTGTTGACTCAAGGCCTACAGTTATCTAATGAACTGCTTATTACAGAGTAATGAAATGTATAATCCTCTAATGAAGTGGTTATTGACAAATGCAGTATTGAGGATTGAATTGCTCCCCTGATGAAATACTTGAATGAGTTCTTGATGCCTTGAGTATTGATTGCCCTGATTCTAATCCTATATAAAAGCTTATTGATTTTAAACAGACTTATTGGTGTGGTCTCAGTCATTGTGTGCGTTCCCTGTCTCAGTGGATGTGTGTGCTGTGTGGTCACTTTACACCTAAGCCTACCTGCTCGGGCCAAGCTACCCCCCGTGGAACTGGTGACCCCAGTTCCTACAGTAGGAATTCAGATTCCTAGTAGGATCCTCAGTAGGATTCCAAAATAGTAGGAATTCAGATTCCTAGTAGGATCCTCAGAAGTATTCCAAAATGGTAGGAATTCAGATTGTCTGATCTTAAATGAAAATATAAAAGAACTTTTGGCTAAAAAAAGGATGAGTGCAAGAGAACAAGTTACATACCTTTGGCAATGCTTTTTCTGGTGGATATAGTGTCTGCCTATGGATTCCTCACGTTTTGGTTTATGCCAATGCGTAGCATTCCACAGAAACTTTTCTACATAGCTCTCCCATGTCTGTGAGGACGTCACAATGGAACGGCTCCGTACGCAACTCCGCTGTGACTTCATCAGAGCCATAAGAAGAACTCGTCAGTGTGCTGACATCAGTTCCACCCATTTCTCTATGCCTTTGAGGCGAGCAGGTGAACCAACAACATTTCCACAAGTATACAATACACAGCAGCATAAGGAAATAAAACACTTAGATATTTCTAAATTAAAACATCTTCTTGATTTAAGCAGAAAATCCCCCCAAAATATCCGTATGTAGGATATATATAAATCTATTTTTGGTATAAGCACATAGGCAATGGAGATGCGGGTGGGTCAGTGAGGAATCCATAGGCATATACTGTATTCACCAGAAAACACATTATCCAAAGGTAAGTAACTTGTTCATCTGATGGATACATCTGCCTTTGGATTCCATATCTTTTAAATATGAATGAAAAACATTTTGTAAAGCGCGCATTACCTGAATGTGTCTTAGCACTGAGCAGATCAAGAGCCAAAGAGGAATGCAGTAAGCAACATTTCTAATCTAAGTGACTCTGTTTTTTAAAGTGGGAGCGGGCAGGTCTTTATCTGCTTCCTGAATAATTGCAGGCTAGATTCTGACCGGAGAGCAGGAGGATGGGCGTTCCATAACTTTCCCCCAGGTAAGAAAGCGTTCTCCCGCCCCAATCTATTTGTTTGATTCTAGAAATAAAGACCATGTGCGCAGTGCTAGATTTAAGGATTCTGCATATACCAGGAGAATCTAGGCTTGTCATATTCTAATGAGGAGGTTGATGCCTTATTGGCAGACCCCTCACTTTTTTCAGACCCCTCAATTGCCCAAACAATCTCACAAACTACCGAGTGGGGCAAATTAACTGATCAAAAAAGGAGCCGCATACGGACCATTTTACATGGCACAATATTGGCTGCATACTTGAGGAATAACGTAGCACCAAAAGGCCTCCTGGTGCCTAACGCTTTGCGCATCTTTTTAGATGACGCACAATTCAGGAAGGAATGGGCCCAGATCGAGTGGCACTGTACCCGCGACTGGTTAGTGCTAATTATAAAAACTGCCCTTAGACTTTCTGAAGCAATGTTGGTCGATATTCAATTAACGGAGACACATTTTAGAACCACTCTGACGGGCTATAAAAAACGCCTGGAGGACTGAATAAAGAAGTAAATGAGTATTAAGATTCACTCGCCCAGTCAAAAGCGCAAACATTTCAAAAAGATCTAACCAGATTGTCCTATGTGAAGGCCTACCCCTACGCCAGTCCAGACTACAGTCCACTTACCAGGAATGATCAGAGCACGGATGGTTCTGATGATGATTCCTCTGACAGTGGGGATAGCGATCGATTCCGCCAATGTGGAAGGGGCAGGAACAGGAGACAGCCACAGTATTAAAAAGCTTGGCCACCCTCCCCTCAACCTGGGGGGGCTAGTTACCCCAATGCTTTCCAACCACCACAATTCCTTCCTATGATGGGGTGGAATTCCACTTTTCTACCTCACCCATAATTTCAGCAGAACATGTACTGCCCCTCTTTTTTAAAGAGGGGCCGAAGGGGAAGGGGTTGAAGGCGAGGCACCAATCAAGTGCATTGGGAGCAAGAGGAAGCAGTGGGAGACATCACCAGGAGCAAAGCATGGGAGCAACGTGCAGGCCCCAGCAACACGAAAGCCTAGTGACCAATCTTTCGTCAGTCATTTTGACGCCAGATGAACAAGCAGTACTTGGGAAGGGGTTGGGTTTCATACCGGCTGCAAGCCTGGATCGCTTCAAATTGCATTGTGAACTTGCAGAATTTTTCCGCAAATTAAAGCTTAAGAGTTTTTTTGAGAAACAAGAAACAGAAGGCACTCAAGGCAACCGGGGTGGTACAGGTTTTCGGGTAAAATCTTCTTTTGTACCCCCACCTGATACCATCGCTCCCGAGATTACAGCATTCGAGCATGCTGTTTTTAACAACGTTGAAGCCTTTGAGGATACAGCTGTGTTTAAAAACATGAAGGCCGGTGAGTTCCAGGCTTTAGAGTCTTTGAGAAACAATCAGAATATTGTCATAAAGACTGCCAAAAAAGGCAGAGGCATAGTGGTACAAGATGCGGAGGCCTACGACATGGAGTGCAGACCCCTCTTATCTGATCAAGTCGGCTACACCTGCCTCTCTGTGGATCCAACACCAGCACTTGGTAACACCATTCTATCCTTAGTGAATGAGGCAGAAGGTCGAGGACATATCACCAAACACGAGGCTGAGTTTCTCACTACTAGCAAGGGTATCATACCATATTTCTATACCTTGCCGAAAACTCACAATAACAGGTTGCCACTCCCAGGGAGGCCCATAGTGTCAGGTATGGGCTCCCTTTTGGAACCATTATCTCAATATTACTATTACTTCTTGAAACCCCTGATCCAAGCATCAAGCACTTACCTGAAAGATACAAAAACTCTGCTTGCTCTACTTCAAAACATTGAGATCACAGAAGATTCTACTTACCAAGTAACACTAGATAGGGAGAGTCTCTATACCTGTATCCCTCAGGACTCTACTATCAGAGTGATTGAGGCCACCTTGGAAAACAGCATTTGGGAGTACATCACGCCCAAGAAGTTTGTCGTTGATTGTGCCACTTTGGCACTGAAAGAATATTTTGGGGAATACCGAGGCGTTTTGTACCTCCAATTAACTGGCACTTCAATGGGCAGCACTTTTGCCCCAAGTGTGGCCGGGTAGTACGTGCATGATTTTGAATGCAGGCATATATTGTCTGATATCAATCCATATCTTTCCTATGTATCCTTCAGGTGAAGGTACACAGATGATGTGCTTATCACCTGCAAGGCCCTGAGAGCATCCTCCTTGATTTTTTCACTTGGATTAATACATGTGATGCCAATTTGAAATTCACCCATTCATATCATAAGAATGAAATGGTGTTTCTTGATGTAGTAATCTCAAAAGTTGGCAGTAGACTACAAACCAGAACACATCATAAGCCTACGGCTAAGAACAATCTGCTACATTTCATGAGCTATCAACCATGCCCTTTACGGGAAAATCTCCCTTTTGGCCAAGCTGATGAACTAACTGAGAAACTTCAGAATCAAGGCTATCCTGACAGGATTCTCAAAAAGAGTTGAAAAAGAGCCCGTAATCAAAACAGAGAAGCTCTTTTGGATGGAAATATTACCATAGGTTCAGAACCATCGCCGCTAACGTGTGTGACTACCTTCAATGCCGCATCAAATGCTGTTAGCAAATCAATCAGCAAACATAGGAGGATTCAGGAGAGCAACAATCACCACTTGGACAAACCTCTTTTTTCATACAAGCGGCAATAAGTCTTAAGGACACTCTGGTCCATACTCGTCCCAGGATTGAAACTATTGACTAGAAAGCGACTGTTCTGAATGCGTGGGGGCTGCCACCGGTGGTGGGTCACTTCCCTTGTGGTTCGTGCAGCGTTTGTCATTCATTTGACAACCACATCAAAACATCTTGACCTGGTGCAAGGAAAGCAATGGCTGCAAAAATCCCATACAAACTGCAACTCCACTAATGTGGTTTACCTAATTACCTGCCTGTGAAGGCTCAGATATGTGCACCAGAAAGATCAAGCAACGAATAGGTGAACATCGTAGCAATGTTTGCCGTAAGAAAAATAGCACGAAACTGACAGACCATTTTCTTCTACTGAATCACACCACACATGATCTACACTGGACAGTGATAGATAATTTACCACCAGGAACAACTTCCCAACATTCTCTTTTTGAAAAAGAACAGAGGTGGATTTATCGATTATCTACCCACGGGACTAAATGATAATATTCCATGGGGCTCTGTCCTGAAACGTTGATCTGTGCCTTTTCAATTTAGCAGTCAGTATTTGTGGTTCTACAAATGTGTTCTCTGAGTATCTTAATTACAACACAATTACACTCTTGTTTTTTTTGTTGTTATTATAGAGGGGGGTGGTTTCTCTGATTCCAGGCTGACCACCACCATGCACATATAAAAGAGAAAGACTTTTCAGATCCTTTGGAGGGCTCGTTTTCGCGTGATGCGCTAAGCAACAATTTATGTTTTCTTCACTAAGCATCAGGTGGGGCAAGATTTGACCAAGATGCAAAGGCTGGTATTTTAGCAGTACTAATCTTTTTACTAGTTCTGCTTCATACATGCTTAGACTCACAGATAATCGGTAGTATCTGTTCGTCCTTTGGGTCACACTAAATATTTATATTATTCAAAGCAATGACGAAACATAAGACCATTGGTAATTTAGGAATCTTGTGGTTTGAAGCTTAATGGACAGGGAATACTCACTAAATGCAGTTCCTTAGTACATATCCAGCAGTTTCTATATAGCTTGTGCGCACAGTATCAATAAAGTTTTTTCAACTGCTATTACAAGCGGGGCAACGGTCTAGCTGTTTTAGAACTCCCCGCCTGACAACGCGCGTCACATGTTGTTTCACAGACTCACGTGACCGCGCGGTTGTATTTGTAGCCGGAAGTTTTCACAATCGTTAATATTCCGGTCAGGGAGGACCAACGTAGGTCCACTACGGGAGCACACGCTTTGGGAAGTAAGCGCTTCAAGGGAAGGCTATTTTCTTTTCTTTTTGTTACCGGGGCTCTGACGGACTTTTAATTCAGTTGTGTCTTCAGATACCCGGGTGGTTGCTTCCCCTTCCTGCTGGACCCATGAAGTGAATAGCTTCATAAGTTAATGTAAGCCTTTTTTCTCATTAATGGTGTGTTTGTTGGGTTTAACATGTGCACGTTTTGTTTCGATCCCGATTCATAACAAGGGATTATAGCGAATTTTAATAAGCACTTTGAAAATATTTTGTCGCCTTTGAAACTTTGAGCCTTTTGTGAGAACTACTTGCATATCCAAGTGGGATATTTGCCCCATCGTGTTATACACATATTTCCTTTTGTTAACAAGCCCAATATAGGCTCAAATCTTCCCAAATAGGACTAAAATGAGACACACTGTCAAAGCGGTTTGTGATACTCAAGACATCTTAGTATATGTGTCTTGCACACCAATACACCTCTTTCTGCCCAATTACAGCTTGGGACAATATTGCCTGTATTTTTGTCAGTAACCTGTGTTTTGTTTCACAATTGACTAATGGTTAAATACTTGTTTGTCTTTTTGTTGATTCTATGTTGCAGGCTCTAATGGTCTACGACTCTACGAGAGACCACACCGGTATAACTGTGAGTTATACTACACTAATTGTTCCTCAGGTTAGGGAGTGCCTTAGGGTGTGCATACCGCCGTGGAACATACAGTAGGTCCTGAAGAATGCTTGGCTAATTTCATATACAAGCAGAAACATGTTGACCAATTTTTTACACTTAAATCGGATGTTACTGGCTACTTTATAGAACTAGTCTCACTCTTTTTAATGGTCATTGGTCAGCCTTTACAAAATTAATTGAAAGGCTAGAACCAGTCACCTTTTAAATTCACATTCCTTTTACACCATCACGCGCACACATACTTGAATATCCTGCTCCGCTGTAAACAAGGTGTAGAAGCACACCAGGGAGGCAATCGGCCTCTCTGGTGGAACCCTATGATGAAGCATGTCAACGACCAGGTCGGTGAGTGAGGGTTCTTTTACAAACACTGGTTTTTGTCCTTTGCTGTTTTGCTTAACCAGGTGTTCCCTGGTTTTACTATAGTCACTCTTTCGTTGTTGTTTATACATATACCAGGAGAACCTTTCTTGGAAATAGGATGGGTGGGTGAGAGAAAGTATTTTTCCCCTCACACCGGCAGAAAAACCTGACTCCACCACTGAGGAGTTTAGGAGACAACCCAAGGTGAGCTCTGAAAGGCTAAGACATGGAACAGGTAAACAAAGAGACACCCCCAACACTACCAGGTTGTCTCCCAGAACCTCTATCTTATTGGTGCTGGTGAGCTCTGACACGGTCTGCCCTAGGCCAATTGGAAGTATTGCTGTAGTCACAATATTTTGAGCTGTGATGCAGTGGCCATGAGCCCCCTTATAACTTGAACCATTAGGCATGTTTCCTAGAGCCACATACAGCGCTGGGTTGGACCATGCCTCTGCTTCCGCGAAGGGTGAGGGAACAATCGCTGCACTGCAAATGGATACTTTGGGATTTCTCAAGAGCTCCAGAGAGTAGATGAGACCAATGTCACAGTTCACAGAGATACCAAAGAGAAGCAAACCCTAGCACCAGTGCGAGAGAAGTGAAGCACAGACTAATGCCAGGCAAGGTGTGAGGTGGAGAATGATGCAGGGGAAGGTGGAAGGTGGAAGCTGATGCAGGGCAAGGTGGAGGATGATGCAGGGCAAGGTGTAAGGTGGAGGCTGATGTAGGGCAAGGTGTGGGTGGAGTCTGATGCAGAGCAAGGTGTGAGGTAGAGGCCGATGCAGCGGAAAGTGTAAGGTGGAGGCTGATGCAGGGCAAGGTGTGAGGTGGAGGATGATGCAGGGCAGGGTGTGATGTGGAGGCTGATGCAGAACAAGGTGTGAAGTGGAGGCTGATGCAGGAGACGGTGTAAGGTGGAGGCTGATGCAGGGCAAGGTGTGAGGTGGAGGATGATGCAGGGCAGGGGGTGAGGTGGAGGCTGATGCAGGGCAGGGTGTGAGGTGGAGGCTGATGCAGGGCGAGGTGGAGGATGATGCAGGGCAAGGTGTAAGGTGGAGGCTGATGTAGGGCAAGGTGTGGGTGGAGTCTGATGCAGAGCAAGGTGTGAGGTGAGGGTGATGCAGCGGAAAGTGTAAGGTGGAGGCTGATGCAGGGCAAGATGTGAGGTGGAGGATGATGCAGGGCAGGGTGTGATGTGGAGGCTGATGCAGAGCAAGGTGTGAGGTGGAGGATGATGCAGGGCAAGTTGTGAGGTGGAGGATGATGCAGAGCAAGGTGTGAGGTGGAGGCTGATGCAGGGGAAGGTGTAAGGTGGAGGCTGATGCAGGGCGAGGTGGAGGATGATGCAGGGCAAGGTGTGAGGTGGAGGCTGATGCAGGGGAAGGTGTAAGGTGGAGGCTGATGCAGAGCAAGGTGTGAGGTGGAGGATGATGCAGGGCAGGGTGTGAGGTGGAGGCTGATGCAGGGCGAGGTGGAAGATGATGCAGGTCAAGGTGGAGGATGATGCAGGGCAAGGTGTGAGATGGAGGATGATGCAGGGCAAGGAGTGAGGTGGAGGCTGATGCAGGGGAAGGTGTAAGGTGGAGGCTGATGCAGAGCAAGGTGTGAGGTGGAGGATGATGCAGGGCAAGGTGTGAGGTGGAGGATGATGCAGGGCAGGGTGTGATGTGGAGGCTGATTCAGGGGAAGGTGTAAGGTGGAGGCTGATGCAGGGCAAGGTATGAGGTGGAGGCTGATGCAGGGCAAGGTGTGAGGTGGAGGATGATGCAGGGCAGGGTGTGAGGTGGAGGCTGATGCAGGGCGAGGTGAAGGATGATGCAGGGCAAGGTGTAAGGTGGAGGCTGATGCAGGGCAAGGTGTGAGGTGGAGGCTGATGCAGAGCAAGGTGTGAGGTGGAGGATGATGCAGGGCAGGGTGTGAGGTGGAGGCTGATGCAGGGCAAGGTGTGAGGAGGAGGATGATGCAGGGTGTGAGGTGGAGGCTGATGCAGGGCGAGGTGGAGGATGATGCAGGGCAAGGTGTAAGGTGGAGGATGATGCAGGGCAAGGTGTGAGGTGGAGGATGATGCAGGGCAAGGAGTGAGGTGGAGGCTGATGTAGGGGAAGGTGTAAGGTGGAGGCTGATGCAGAGCAAGGTGTGAGGTGGAGGATGATGCAGGGCAGGGTGTGAGGTGGAGGCTGATGCAGCGGAAGGTGTAAGGTGGAGGCTGATGCAGGGCAAGGTGTGAGGTGGAGGATGATGCATGGCAGGGTGTGATGTGGAGGCTGATTCAGGGGAAGGTGTAAGGTGGAGGCTGATGCAGGGCAAGGTATGAGGTGGAGGCTGATGCAGGGCAAGGTGTGAGGTGGAGGATGATGCAGGGCAGGGTGTGAGGTGGAGGCTGATACAGGGCGAGGTGGAGGATGATGCAGGGCAAGGTGTAAGGTGGAGGCTGATGCAGGGCAAGGTGTGAGGTGGAGGCTGATGCAGAGCAAGGTGTGAGATGGAGGCTGATGCAGCGGAAGGTGTAAGGTGGAGGCTGATGCAGGGCAAGGTGTGAGGTGGAGGATGATGCAGGGCAGGGTGTGATGTGGAGGCTGATGCAGGGGAAGGTGTGAGGTGGAGGCTGATGCAGGGGAAGGTGTAAGGTGGATCCTGATGCAGGGCAAGGTGTGAGGTAGAGGATGATGCAGGGCAGGGTGTGAGGTGGAGGCTGATGCAGGGCAAGGTGTAAGGTGGAGGCTGGTGCAGGGCAAGGTGGAGGATGATGCATGGCAAGGTGTGAGGTGGAGGCTGATGCAGGGCAAGGTGTAAGGTGGAGGCTGATGCAGGGCAAGGTGTGAGGTGGAGGCTGATGCAGGGCAAGGTGTGAGGTGGAGGCTGTTGCACGGAAGGTGTAAGGTGGAGGCTGATGCTGGGCAGGATTTGAGTGAAAGCTGAGGCAGGGCAAGGTTTGAGGTGGAGGCTGATGCAGGGCAAGGTGTGAGGTGGAGGTTGATGCAGGGCAAGGTGTAAGGTGGAGGCTGATGATGAACAAGGTGTGAGGTGGAGGCTGATGATGGACAATGAGTGAGGTGGAGGCAGGATGGAAGCTGGCCAAGCAGTCGTACGCACTTGGTGGGCACAGTCCACTCCTCCTTTCTGAGACACCAGCCCCACCCGCCCTAACCCAACCCCACAGAAATGAAAAAGAAAATGATATTAACCTTGATATTATCATTTTATTATTCCCTTTTCCACTGCCTCAAGGGCAGTGGGGCGACACTCCTCCCCCTTGGTTGAGGAGCCACCCCTGGAGGCTGATAGAGGGGAAGGTGTGAGGTGGAGGCTGATGTAGGGCAAGGTGTGAGGTGGAGGCTGATGTAGGGCAAGGAGTGAGGTGGAGGCTGATGTAGGGCAAAGAGTGAGGTGGAGGCTGATGTAGGGCAAGGTGTGAGGTGGAGGCTGATTTAGGATATAGTGTAGGCAAGGTGTAAGGTGGAAGCTGGGGCAGGGCAAGGTGAGAGGTGGAGGTTGATTCAGGACATGGTGTAGGCAAGGTGTGAGGTGGAGGCTGATACAGGGCAAGGTGTGAGGTGGAGGCTGATGAGGAGCAAGGTGTGAGGTGGAGGCTGATGAGGAGCAAGTTGCGAGGTGGGGGCTAATGTAGGGTATGGTGTGAGGTGGAGGCTGATGCAGGGCAAGGTGTGAGGTGGAGGCTCATGCAGCGGAAGGTGTAAGGTGGAGGCTGATGCAGGGCAAGGTGTGAGGTGGAGGCTGATGCAGGGCAAGGTGTGAGGTGGAGGCTGTTGCAGGGAAGGTGTAAGGTGGAGGCTGATGTTGGGCAGGATTTGAGTGAAAGCTGAGGCAGGGCAAGGTTTGAGGTGGAGGCTGATGCAGGGCAAGGTGTGAGGTGGAGGTTGATGCAGGGCAAGGTGTAAGGTGGAGGCTGATGATGGACAAGGTGTGAGGTGGAGGCTGATGATGGACAAGGAGTGAGGTGGAGGCAGGATTGAAGCTGGCCAAGCAGTCGTACGCACTTAGTGTGCACAGTCCACTCCTCCTTTCTGAGACACCAGCCCCACCCGCCCTAACCCAACCCCACAGAAATGAAAAAGAAAATGATATTAACCTTGATATTATCATTTTATTATTCCCTTTTCCACTGCCTGAAGGGCAGTGGGGCGACACTCCTCCCCCTTGGTTGAGGAGCCACCCCTGGAGGCTGATAGAGGGGAAGGTGTGAGGTGGAGGCTGATGTAGGGCAAGGTGTGAGGTGGAGGCTGATGTAGGGCAAGGAGTGAGGTGGAGGCTGATGTAGGGCAAAGAGTGAGGTGGAGGCTGATGTAGGGCAAGGTGTGAGGTGGAGGCTGATTCAGGATATAGTGTAGGCAAGGTGTAAGGTGGAAGCTGAGGCAGGGCAAGGTGAGAGGTGGAGGTTGATTCAGGACATGGTGTAGGCAAGGTGTGAGGTGGAGGCTGATAGTACAGGGCAAGGTGTGAGGTGGAGGCTGATGAGGAGCAAGGTGTGAGGTGGAGGCTGATGAGGAGCAAGGTGCGAGGTGGAGGCTGATGTAGGGTATGGTGTGAGGTGGAGGCTGATGCAGGGCAAGGTGTGAGGTGGAGGCTCATGCAGAGCAAGGTGTGAGGTGGAGGCTGATGCAGCGGAAGGTGTAAGGTGGAGGCTGATGCAGGGCAAGGTGTGAGGTGGAGGATGATGCAGGGCAGGGTGTGATGTGGAGGTTGATGCAGGGGAAGGTGTAAGGTGGAAGCTGATGCAGGGCAAAGTGTAAGGTGGAGACTGATGCAGGGGAAGGTGTACGGTGGAGAACGATACAGGGGAAGGTATGAGGCGGAGGCTGATGCAGAGCAAGGTGTGAGATGCAGGCTGATGCAGGGCAAGGAGTGAGGTGGAGGTCGATGCCGGACATGGTGTAAGGTCGAGGCAAGGTGTAAGTTGGAGGCAAGGTGTAAGGTGAAGGCAAATGCAGGGTAAGGTGTGAGGTAGAGTCTGATACAGGCAAAGGTGTATGGTGGAAGTAAGGTGTAAGGTGGAGGCTGATGCAGGGCAAGGTGTAAGGTGGAGGCTGATGCAGGGCAAGGTGTAAGGTGGAGGCTGATGCAGGGCAAGGTGTAAGGTGGAGGCTGATGCAGGGCAAGGTGTGAGGTGGAGGCTGTTGCAAGGAAGGTGTAAGGTGGAGGCTGATGCTGGGCAGGATGTGAGTGAAAGCTGAGTCAGGGCAAGGTTTGAGGTAGAGGCTGATGCAGGGCAATGTGTGAGGTGGAGGTTGATGCAGGGCAAGGTGTAAGGTGGAGGCTGATGATGGACAAGGTGTGAGGTGGAGGCTGATGATGGACAAGGAGTGAGGTGGAGGCAGGATGTAAGCTGGTCAAGCAGTCGTACGCACTTAGTGTGCACAGTCTACTCCTCCTTTCTGAGCCACCAGCCCCACCCGCCCTAACCCAACCCCACAGAAATGAAGAAGAAAATGATATTTACCTTGATATTATCATTTTATTATTCCCTTTTCCACTGCCTCAAGGGCAGTGGGGTGACACTCCTCCCCCTTGGTTGAGGAGCCACCCCTGGAGGCTGATACAGGGGAAGGTGTGAGGTGGAGGCTGATGTAGGGCAAGGTGTGAGGTGGAGGCTGATTCAGGATATAGTGTAGGCAAGGTGTAAGGTGGAAGCTGAGGCAGGGCAAGGTGAGAGGTGGAGGTTGATTCAGGACATGGTGCAGGCACGGTGTGAGGTGGAGGCTGAAGAGGAACAAGGTGTGAGGTGGAGGCTGATGAGGAACAAGGTGTGAGGTGGAGGCTGATGAGGAGCAAGGTGCGAGGTGGAGGCTGATGTAGGGTAAGGTGTGAGGTGGAGGATGATGCAGGGCAAGGTGTGAGGTGGAGGCTCATGCAGAACAAGGTGTGAGGTGGAGGCTGATGCAGGGCAAGGTGTGAGGTGGAGGCTCTTGCAGAGCAAGGTGTGAGGTGGAGGATGATGCAGGGCAGGGTGTGATGTGGAGGCTGATGCAGGGGAAGGTGTACGGTGGAGAACGATACAGGGGAAGGTATGAGGCGGAGGCTGATGCAGGGCAAGTTGTGAGATGCAGGCTGATGCAGGGCAAGGAGTGAGGTGGAGGCTGATGCAGGACATGGTGTAAGCTTGAGGCAAGGTGTAAGGTGAAGGCAGATGCAGGGTAAGGTGTGGGGTAGAGTATGATACAGGCAAAGGTGTATGGTGGAAGTGAGGTGTAAGGTGGAGGCTGATGCAGGATACAGTGAAGGCTTATGTAGGGCAAGGTGTGGGGTGGAGGCTGATGAAGGGCAAGCTCTATGGTGAAGGTTATTGTAGAGCAAGGAGTAAGGTGGAGGCAGGGTGGAAGCTGAAGGCTGATGCAGGGCAAAGTGTGAGGTGAAGGCTGATGCAGGGCAATGTGTATGGTTGAGACTGTTGCAGGGAAGGTGTAAGGTGGAGGCTGGTGCAGGGCAAGGTGTGAGGTGGAGGCTGATGAAGGGCAAGCTCTAAGGTGAAGGCTGATGCAGGGCAATGTGTGAGGTTAAGGCTGATGCAGGGCACAGAGTAAGGTGGAGTCTGATGCAGGGCAAGGAGTACGGTAAAGTCTAGGCTCACTTCCTTGTACTCACTACCGACCTACAGACAAAATGGCAGGAAGGTGGCAGGCCTCCTTATGGCTCACTGTTCAGCTGAATCGAGGCAGAAGACGAGCGAAACTGCTGCCCAAGAGGTGTGAGGAAATAGGAAACAAACAGAGGGCTGAGCACCTACATAGGCAGGATATGAAGAGATTCAACCGCTGCAGAAACGGTTTGAAATGTTAGAAAAGAAGGTCACGTAAAGCCTCCAGGGAAGATGCCAGGCACCGCTGGGTTATAGAAAGTGGTTTAGAGTCGGTGCCCACTAGCAGATCACACCCAGGTACCAATGTCAGATGTCCAACAGCAAAGTATGACGCACAGCAGCACAATTACTGTCTTTTGGGGCTAATTTCAAGTTTTTGGGGTGGAAGGATGTGTTACTGGTTAGCGTTTTTTGTACTGCTGATTTTCTTACAAAGTGAAGCTCTGTGTGCACAACTAAAAAGGCCACAATTCCTTGCAAAATATGTAGGCAAAGTAAGGCTCTGTTTGTTAGGGATGACAAGATTAATACAGCTACCTTACCTTTCTCAACCAGAATGGGCATGGTCTGGAGTGTCATGGTCACTGGAGATCCAACTTGGACACGGCTGGATAAATGCCTAGATGGATGAAAGACAAGCATGTTTGTTTCCAGCACAATGTCCCAGAAGGGGGTTGGACCAGTAGACAAGCAGGAGCATGCTACATCAACCAGCGCCATTAAATGACAAGGGACCTATGTCATTCCTGGTATTATGTAGGTGTATGCTACTTTCCAGGAGGCTTGCCCCTACTCACAATGACAGATTGACAGATCAGCTCCCATGCGTCCCAGTTTCACACTCCTTCCTCACAGACCTGGAAGCGGGGACAGAAATCTTTGCGGGGTACATCACGGAGAACAGCCTCGTTTTGTGCTTAGTGATAGTGGGTAAGAGGGTACCTCAGACTTCTGGGGCCTGTAAGACTAGCTCCCTCTTTCTGTTAATGAATACATGTGGGGGGAGGGCAGGGAGAGCAGGTACAATGTACGAGATACAAAGGATCCTTCCCATGCTACCAAAAGAGGTAAAGGACCTCAAACACAACGGTTCACCTTTCAGCTGCTATAGGGGGTGCAGCAAACCTCACTGTTTATAAGGATTCATTTTTGTATTAACAAAACTGCACTGAGGCAAAAATACAGATGAAAAGTGAAAATACAGAAACATCTGAAGTGAGGCACGTGGTTTAGTGGCAGGGATAACCGTATTTTATCAATATTCCTCCCCACTTTATATGCATTACAAATAGCTTAATAGTAGATATTAATTTAAATAGAACATGAAATGAGGACTTAAGGAAAGCATTTGGAGGATTTCAGAACACAGAGTCACTTTGTAAATATTCTGGGTTCTTCCGTAGGACCAAGCTAGGAAGAAAAGGGTATCTGTGTTTAAGGGAGGGGAACTCAACTACAGATGTAAGTCAGCTCACTGCATTGAGAATAAACTTTATTGCATGGAAAATTGAATAAACATAATGTGCCTTATCTTGGTATGCCGTCGCTGCCTATCCTCGGCCCGCACTATTTAAGAGAAAAACGATTGCCTCAAACAACAGGTTTCCCAGGCTCCAATTGCTTCTCTGCGGTTCACCTCAACAGCTGAGAAAAGATGACACTCCCTGGAGTGCTAGGTGTAAGGTGGAGGCTGATGCAGGGCAAGGTGGAGTCTTCACTTGGACTAGAACACTCTACCTGCAGCCCTTCCCTTTGAGGACAATACTCTACCTGCAGCCAATCACTTGGACGACAACACTCTACCTGCAGCCCTTAACTTGGACGAGAACACTACCTCCAGCCCTTCTCTTGGACGAGAACACTCTACTTCCAGCCCTTCACTTCGGCGAGAACACTCTACCTGCTACCCTACTCTTGGACAAGAACAATCTACTGGCAACCCTTCACTTCAATGAGAACACTCTGAATGTAGTCCTTACCTTGGACAAGAACACTCGCCGTGCAGCCCTTCACTTTGAGGACAATACTCTACCTGCAGCCCTTCTCTTGGATGAGAACACTCTACCTCCAGCCCTTTTCTTGGACGAGAACACTCTACCTCCAGCCCTTCACTTCGATGAGAACCCTCTACCTGCAACCCTACTCTTGGACGAGAACAATCTACTGGCAACCCTACACTTCGATGAGAACACTCTAAATGTAATCCTTTCTTTGGACGAGAACACTCTACCTGCAAACGTTCTCTTGGATGTGAATACTTTACCAGCAGCCCTACGCTTGGACAAGAACACTTTATCCGCGGCCCTTCGCCTGGACGAGAACACTCTAGCTGCAACTCTTCTCTCGGATGAGAACACTATCTGCAACCCTTTTCTTGGATGAAAACTCTTTACATGCAGCCCTTCACTTGGACGAGAACACTCTACCTGCAATCCTACTCTTGGACGAGAACAATCTACCTGCATCCCTTCACTTGGAATAGAAGGCTCTAACCACAGCCCTTCACCTGGATGAGATCACTCTAGTTGCAGTCCTTGTCTTGGAAGAGAACACTCTACCTGCATCCCTACTCATAGACGAGAACACTCTACCTGTAGCCCCTCACTTGGACAAGAACGCCTTACATGCAGCCCTCCACTTGAACGAGAATGCCTTACCTGTATCCCTTCACTTGGATGAGAACACTTTACCTGCAACCCTACTATTGGATGAGAACACACTACCTGCAACCCTTCACTTGGACGAGAACACTTTACCCGCTGTCCTTCACTTGGATGAGAACACTTTACCTGCTGCCCTTCGCTTGAACAAGAACACTCTACCTGCAACCCTACTCATGGATGAGAACACTCTACCTGCAACCCTTCTCTTGGATGAGAACACTCTACCTGCTGTCCTTCGCTTGGACGAGAACACTTTATCTGCAGTCCTTCTCTTGGACAAGAACACTCTACCTGCGAACCTTCACCTGGACAAGAACATTCTACCTGCAGCCCTTCATTTGGACGAGAACCTTCTACTGCCGGCCTTCGCTTGGATGAGAGCACTCTACCTGGTTCCTTCGCTTGGCCGACAACAATCGACCTGCAACCCTTTGCTGGGATTGTCCGGCGACACATTCAAATCAGCCATCAAGAATGCTCTTTTCATATAGTTTCTGCCCTCAGCTAGCTGCTGCCAATAGAGAGTTGTTCAACGCTTAAAGACAGTTGTCGTTTGCAGCACTAAACATATGATATAGCCTACAATCCAACTGACAAATATGCTCAGAAGCAAACAAATGGACCGAGCCTTCAATTCTAACTAATACATTATAAGTCTACAATAGCATCATATTGTATACAAGCTACCACAAGGCTGAATTACCACCAGTGGCCACAGAGCATGGTACATTCTCCTAATAGATGTCCTTTCAGTATGAGTTAGACTTCAGAAAAGCCTAAATAGCAGAGGAGCTTTAGGATTGGTGATACATTGGTACCTGGGTTACAAACTTGTAGAAAGATAGATCCACTCTGAGCAAATGGGGGTTATCAGTGGAGTACCAGTGTAATCAATTCAGGATTCAGTGCTCTCAAATGAATTCATAATGTATATTGAAGTCTATTCCTGGCCAGATTCAACCTCCCAAAACCCCAATTATCGCCAAATAGTTTAGATTCATTCTCAACACAAACCTCACACTCAAGGACCAGTTCACACTATTAAGAAAATAAAACAGTTCCTCCTAGTAAGCGTCTTCAGTACTACCATCCATTCCTATTTACTCCTATGTCTGGATAGTGGCAACACCCTTCTCCATGAACTCCCTGACTGGCCCTAAAAAAGGGTCCTTCATGCCGCAACACACCTAACCAAGGATCTGAAGAAGTTCAATAATATTTTCCCAACCAGATGGGCCTCCATTGGCTCCCTGTAGTTGAGTTCAGTTGCACTATCTACAAATGCATCACAACCAGCGCCCTACATATCTGAATGATAAACTCACCATTTTCAGTGCCCCCTATCACACCCACAGCTAGGCCACCACCAGACTGGAAATGAAGAAGTGAAAGAAAAAACAGAAATATCCTTTTTCTATCTACGCACCCAGAGTCTGGAACAACATCATTTTCCCAAAAGGACAGCCACAATCCTCCTTCAATTCAGGAAACAGATGAATACACACTCTTTCAAAGAAAATGACATCTCAATTCCATAGGTAGTCTTTTTAACTCTCCAATGTTAAGAGTCCCCTCCAACAGGGAAACAATTTATGATTGTAAATTTTTTTTAATCCTTGGTCCTGTACAGCACTTTATTACTTCTAGCTAGGTACGTGTTACATGAGCGAGGCATGGCGATTTGTAGATTATATAACGGTCTGCAATGTAATAGAACAGATTCCACATGGG
Organism: Lissotriton vulgaris; assembly: GCF_964263255.1. Taxonomy (NCBI): domain Eukaryota; kingdom Metazoa; phylum Chordata; class Amphibia; order Caudata; family Salamandridae; genus Lissotriton; species Lissotriton vulgaris. The sequence continues at coordinate 61,547,342 of NC_141687.1, forward strand.
AGTATCAAGACTATAGCTGGATTAGCAAACATTCATCAAGATGATTCTAACTCTGAAGTTGCCTCACATCCTCCTTGCATATAAAGACCACATGGATTCTGCTCTTAGTGACAACAAAGAGGGAAAGCTACATACATGTAGTAAGTTTGCCAGCATGGCCATTCGTTACAGAATCACAAGTTATGCTTCTTCCACCATCATTCACAAACTAGGAAGTCTCTATAAAGGATGCTTAGTCCACAGATCTACTGTTACTGGTAACTTTCAATTCTCTTTTAACTATGCACTGCAGGTTACTCAAACATGTATCCATGGCAGTGGTATCACAGCAGTATTCAGTGCTTTGAGGTTTAGGAAGGATCTACCAATTGCAGAAGCCTAGCATGGACATCGTATAGTCTTTTCTACGCAAAGGGATTTGAAATAAAGCTTACCCATCTGAGAGGAAGAAGCACTGCCAGGTCAAGGGAAGATCTTCTTCGGACCAAATGCTCCTCTCAATCCCAAACATTTCTACAGTTTCCTTCCCAATCATCTGGTTTCGAACTCCGAGCTCAGTCTGGCAAAAAGAGATCATATGGAGTAACACAATGCAATACATTTATGTGATGTACATTATGAAATGCAGGTATTCATTAGTCCTTTTGGCAGTTTCCTATTTGGAAACACTTTTATCTCCAAGGAGCCTTCAAACCTTTCGGCCAGAAAAACTGAATGTGAGGAATGTAAGGGCTTTTCTCAACAAGAAATGGTGCCTCAAGCAGAGCGCTCAAACTTTGCCCATTGTCAGGTGTGAGTAGATAATCCAGACATGTTGTAAAAATTACCTACCTTCGGTAACGTAATATCTGACAGAGACACAGTCTAGTCGCGGATTCATTAACTTTTGAATTCTCCCCAGGTGCCAGTCTGGATCCGGAAATATTTCAGCAGTACCTCTGAGCACCCTGAAATGGTGTCGTATGGCTCAGCGATGAAGCGGACTCTGGTCATGAGGTCAGTGGAGCCATACAAGTCCTCTCCAATGCGCAGGTGTCAGTTTCTTCTGTGAAACCTTCCGTGCCAGAATGCGGAGTCACTATAGAAACTGATTGCAGAAATAGTGTGCCAAAAAGATCAAAAATCTTAAGCATTAACAAACAAGTAACAACAAATTGTATGTTAATAATGGATTTTAAAGAAAAACCCCAAAAGAATTAATAAAGCACCGGGCTACATAAAACCCTGTAACCTGTTGTCTAACCATCCTGTAAAGAAAGAAAGCCTTACACACTATATACCATTCATCAATGGTAATGAATGGTATGGTAACAGTAAACCTATAAAGACAACACCAAGCTGTTTGTTGAATCCCACCATTATGTGACATATTGATAGTGCCAATACAAGGTATGATGACATCAGACAAAGACTTTCAAAGAAAGGACAACTAGACCAATACTGTGCGCTGGTGTGTAATCAAGTGTGAAAGAGAAAATACACCCCACCCTACCGACCACCAAGTGAATGGTATGGCTCAATCTAAGCAAAACCTATGTGGCCAGGCTAAGAGGTCTTTTGAGTCCCAACATAAGTTGAGACAGTGGTCACCGTTAGATATAACCAGTATGAAAAATCGTTTATAACTCTTACCTCAAAGGTCATTCACAGAGTGGTAAGAAGGGCAGGGTGTTAATGAATCTGCGGCAAGACTGTGTCTCTACTAGATATTACGTTACCGAAGGTACGTAACGTTTACATCTGATGGAGACATCTAGTTGCAGATTCCTTAACTTTTGAATCAAGTTCCATAGCTATACCCCACTGGAGGAGGATCTCCTAACTAATCCTACAAAAGTTCTCAAGTAGATCCAGCCAGTCTTAACTAACAACTGACCAAATATACTTAGGAATAGCAGAACAAGAGCTTTGCTCTTAATATAATCTATGATCACAGTCACAGAACATATAAATAACAGAACATATAAATAACAAAACAACCTTACAGATCCAAGAGAATTGGACCTTGAAGGAAAAAAGAGGGAGGGACCCCTAAAGAACCACCTGTCAGTTAACAAACATTATTCTCTAGCCCCAAAGGGGAAAGAGAACTCTTTAACCAAAAGGGCAGAGGGCAAGACAAAAATCATGTAATTCGCATTCTTCACAACAATAAAGAAACATCAGAGAAAGAATTGTCCTGATAAAATCCAAAAGCAGGACTCTCAGAACTCATTCCATTATACCAAAATGAATGAGCACCAAGAGAAAGATGAACAATAATACCTTCATGGTATAGAGAATTTTGTTAGAACCAAATGACCACTCGAAGTCTACATAATGCACTGTAAAAGACTAAAATGACACCAATAGGTTTGATTTCAATATTGATATTCAGCAATTATGCAGTTGTAAAAATGATTATTTTTTTGCCACAGAAGGTGTATATCCTATACATAAGCATAATATATATAAAAATGTGTCACAATAGACTCTGAGCGGCCCGACAACACATAGAGCATCACTGGCCCATATTTACTGCAGGACCGCAGGTATCTACAACGCCTGCACCTGCATGGTCTTTATAGTCATGGCCCGAAAGGATGAACATGACTCCAAGCCGTGGGCATGCTGAAAATACCAAGGCAAGCGAAAGGGAATGCACCTTTTAGTGCATTTAAAATATTAAATAGGGAAAAAAACGAACAATTACAAGGAAATAGTATATAAACTGAATCCTTGCTAGCAACAAGCGCATGCCACAACACTTGTGATACAAAACACAATTTGATCACAAGACCGCCTTAAAAAGTAACAGCCATAAATTTACAAGGCAAAACACAAAGAAAATAGATATATACCCAAAAAGACAGGTAATATATAACCCCCAGACAGATGTAAAAAGTATTGTGGGAGAATAACAAGAGCTTACTATAAAGCCTAAAACCTCCAAACTAACAAGTTACTTACCTTCGGTAACACTTTTTCTGGTAGATACAGAATCTGCCTGAAGATTTCTCAACTTTTGAATTACTCATTGCGCAGCATTCCACAGTAACCTTTCTCCATAGCTCTCCCACATCGACGAGGATGTCACAATGGAACGGCTCCGCTCGCAACCCTGTGCAATGTCATCGGAGCCATAAGAAGACCTCGTCAGCATGCTGACTTCAGTTCCACCTATTTTTCCATGCCTTTGAGGTAAACGAGGAACCTACAACATTTTCCAAGTATATACAATATACAGCAATTCCACAAGTATACACAGTATACTACTTTAAGAAGAAAACAAACTGGAAATTCTAAAATATAGACATTTTCGAGTGGCAAGCATCACATCATTTTGAATAACAATGAAATATATGATATTCATGACAAACATCTTTTTGGTTTAAGTAGGCAGTCATCGGGGAGGTGGGTGAGTCAGTGAGGAATCCACAGGCAGATACTGTATCCACCAGAAAAAGCTTTACCGAAGGTAGGTAACTTGTTCTTTTGATGGATACATCTGCCTGTGGATTCCTCACCTTTTGAATTGAATGCCCAAGCAGTCCCGCTCCCAGAGGATGCTGTCCGCCTACCTATACCAAAGTGGCCATCCTGACTCACCTCTGAGTCTAAGCAGTAATGCTTCACAAATGTGTGGTGGGAGGCCTAAGTTGCCACCTAGCAGATGTCTACAACAGGGACACCTCTAGCCAAACCCAAAGAAGAAGACTTCGCTCTTTTGGAATGAGCTCGAATACCTTCAGGAGGCTCCGTCTTGGCCAAGGCATAGCAGGTCTTGAAGCAGAGGACGCTCCACCTGGACAGTGTTCTCTTGTAGACAGCCTTGCCTTTAATTTTTCCCACATAACCAATGAAGAGTTGGTCATCCAGCCTGAAGTTTTTTGTCCTGTCTAGGTAGAAGCTGACAGCCCTCTTAGGGTCAGGCAGTGAAGTCTCTCCTTCTCCTTAGAAGGGTGAGGGAGAAGATAGAAAGTGGGTAAATGTCATAGATTGTCCTAGGAGGGAGGGAGTGTCAACCCTAGGCAGGAAAGCAGCTCTGGTCTTAAGAACGATCTTATCCACATGACTTGAGGTAATAGGAGGCTTAGAGCTAAGAGCCTGTAGCTTGCTAACCCTGCGCCTGGTAGAAGTAATCGCAAACAGAAAAACTGTCTTAAATGCTAAAAATCTCAATAGACACCTATGCAGTGGCTCAAAGGGGGACCCCAACAAGAAAGTAAGAACTAGCACCCACAGCCGCCCTGACGATCCGGGTTACGGTATGGACCGCTGGTTCCTTCCGAACCGGTCCTTCACCTGTGCACTGTATTCCAAACCAGACAGATACCCACTTACTGGCCCTACCAACCACACAGTTCAAATCTGGCATGCTGTAACCAAGTCACTCACCTGGAACAATAAGTTGACCCTCGCCAGTTGAGTGGAGGCATCCATTTTCACTGTTGCCACTGGAGAAGGAGGTTGAAACGGCTTCCCTTGTGACAGGTTGCCTGGAACAGTCCACCATACCAGCTCTGCTGCAGTGTCTCTGGAGATTCTGACCACCTCCCTGAGATATCTGTTGTGTTGAAACCACTGCCTGTGGAGGCACCACTGGAGTGCTCTCATGTTCCAGCATGCATGGTTGACCAACAGTATGCAGCAAGCTAACAGACCGAGCAGGCGCAGAACCTTCAGGACTGGAACAGCCGCTCCATCTTGAAACATTGGAATCATAGCCTGGATTTCTAGAATCCTCTGATGAGGCGAGACAGCACAACTCGCAGTAGTGTCCAGTACTGCCCCTATGAACAGGTTGCACTTAGGGAGCACCTGGTGAGATTTGGGTACATTTATCGAAAAACCCAAGTTGAACAACAGCTGTGTTGTTACTTGCAGATGATGCATCACCATCTCAGTCGTCCAGATAGGTGAAAACAGGAATCAGGAATCCTTGACCTTCTGAGATGTGCTTCTACCACCACCATCACCTTTGTGAAGACCTGTGGTGCAGATGTTAGACCGAACGGAATTATCGCAAACTGGTAGTGTTGAGATCCCAACGTAAAACTGAGATATTTGCGATGCGACTTCAGGATGGGAATGTGAAAATACTCATCCTGCAAATCGATCAACACCATCCAGTCTTCCTGATGCAGTGCCAGAAGAATCTGAGCCAGGGTCAACGTCTTGAACTTGCCCTGCTGGAGGTAAAAATCCAAGATCCTGAGGTCTACGAGCGGTCTCAAATGCCGTCTTTTCTAGGGACCAGGAAATAGAGGGAGAAGAATCCCTGACCTCTTTTGTGCTCTGGAACCACCTCTATCGCACCTTTCTACAGCAAAGATAGAACCTTCTGTTGCAGGAGCAACAGAAGGTCCTCTGAACACCAGCCCTGGCGAGGGGGGAAAGGAGGGGAAACTAGCGGAAAGGAAGAGCGTATCCATTTTCTACAAGATCCAACACCCAAAGATCTGATGAAACAGATCTCCAATTTCATAGAAAATGGACACCCGACCTCCCACGGGTCCAACATGCTCTAAGATGGGGAATCGAGAGCTGCTTTACAGTGGAACCAGTTAGGGGAACCAAAGAGGAGGAGACTTGTTGGCAAGCTGTGCCTTGCAGGCAACCTCTACCTTTTCCTCTGTACAACATACACAAAGGAATCACCTGCTGTTGTTGTTGCTGCTGCTTCTGCCGGGCCCGAAATGGAGTAGCCTTACCAAAGCCTCGAAATCTACGGTAACCAAAGCCTCTAGGTTGGGATTGCAGGCCTAACCCTCTAGAAGAGGTTCTACTGTCTTTAAAGTGCTGTAGTCTGGTTTGGTTCCAAAGAGTTGAGTTAAGGGTAAATTCAAAAGGGTGGGCTGCACATTCGGAGAAAAAACAGACCCTCTTAGCCAGGCGTGCCTCCTAGTAGCCACTGAGGAACCCCTCACTCTAGCCACAGAGTCGGGCGTGTCAAGCCCAGACTGAATAACCTCACAGACCGCAGCTTGAGTGTCCGACAGAACCTCCGGTGCTAGTTAAAAAACGGCTGGTTTACAGCACATGCGCATTGGATACTTACTTAGAGGCCACTAACCCAATTTGTAGGTATACCGGTGTTGGCCTACAAAGTGCATCCATACGTGCTCCTGAAGCACAGGGAAAGTTGAACAATTTTTTTTTATATAAACGCAGTAGCGAACCTTGCTGCCCAAACTACAACCAACTATTGGTCTATAAACATGTTATTGTAGTGTGAATGGCTACGCCGAAGCTACTCTTGTGTATACGGGAATTATAAAATCTTCAATGTATAATAGGAAAAATTCCTGAACCGATCTTGGAGCGCCTGCTCAGGGTGTTTACACCTGGTCTAGGAAGTATAAACCAGGCAAAGGTGTAACTAATGTGTGGCCACAGGGGTGGACCAACACTGCTTAAATATGCGGCTGTGCCCAATGTGTCAACTCACGAAGGAGAGGTGAAGAAAAAAAGAGAAACAATTTAAGGGTCTACGGCTGAGCCGCCGTGCAACTATATTAACAACAAAGGGAGACCCAAGAGCTAAGTAAGTATCCAATGCGCATGTGCTGTAAACCAGCCGTTCCACCCGAGGACATGCGTTTCGTCTCCTGTGCTCTTGCGCATGCGTTGAACCTTGCGAGCACCATTCCGTCCCCCGGATAGGGTTGGTCCCTGGGGGTCATGCCCTTTTTCTTCCATTTTTTAACTAGCACTGGATGCCGGGTCTCCTTAGCAGGCATCCGACACGACTAGGTTCACAGCTGGCAGCCCCTTGAGAGCGACGTAAGTACAGAGCGGGTCCCTCTTGCGGGATCCCGGCCGCTAGACTCTGGGATGCTTTTGCACGAGTCAGAGGCTGGCTCATGGTTGTTCGCTTCAGCTATCCTCTTGTTTTCTTATGTTTTCTATTGACTAGTGATTACAAATCTGCCAACGAGTTAGTGCAGGATGCCCACTCCATGCCTGACACTCGTCAATGAGCAAGGTAAGCCTGCTTATTGTTGTTAATTCTGTAATTACCACACGTTAACAATGTGTGGTTCCCCTTCTTGGTTTAGTTAGCACTTCCCTTAATTAGTGAGACGTGTTTGTTTAATTAATTGAACCATCTAAATTTTCCTTGTTTTTTGCGCCTGCAAGGTAGTCCCTCTAGATCTAGAGCCTTTTCTTAAACAACTACGAGGCATTGAGTTCATTATCACACATGTGAGTGTTGAGCCCATCTTGGGGCCATTCTGCCTGTTTACCTTTGCACTCGTATATGTATATGTTTGCGGTGTGTCTCTTGTGTACAGCTCACGGTTGTCTCTTGTTTTGTGTAAGATGTGCACCATTGAGGGCACACGTTATGACATCAAGTTGTTACTGATGCATACACAAGTATACCTTTGTCTGTCTCTTTGTCCTAGGTACTATTCAGGAGCGGGACACATTAAGAAGATGTAGCCTGAGTCTGGATACATAACCCCCCTGGTCGCCCTGTTAAGTGGAGAGGTTTTCTTCTATTTTTATAATTCACGTGCACTTATAAGTTTTTGGTCCTGACGAAATGCCACCGACCTTTGGGCGATTACGGGCATGAAACATGTTGACCCTTGATTCCTTGATTCATCAGGTGAATATACCTATTAGAACAAGAACGTCTTTCATAGCTACTACTGCTTGAGGTATATCATGACGACACATTGTTGCGTACAAACCCCTCCCATTATTCACTAGGCACTGGTTTTTCCCTCATCTTACCCCATACCTCCTTTACCCCGCACACCTGCATGCACCATCCGGCTGTCCTAAAAGATCTCCAGTAAAGTGTCCCTTCTTGGGGCCCGTGGGGGATTGCAGCGCCGGCCCCACGTGGAGCTATAGCCCGATGATGAAGCATGACATCCTATGGGTGTATGATGAAACATGATATCCTAAGGGTGTGTGAGGGCAACTAAGGACAATATTTGCCTTTGTCACAATGGGTGTTTATACCTAGGCTTCTTTCTCTGTCTCCTTCCCCCCTTTCTTCCTTCCCTTTAAATTGTTTGTTTGGGTGACTTTTTGCACCCCTACGTTTCAGGATGACTTTTTGCATCCAACGTCCTAGTTGCAGTGTCCGTTTTACAGATCCAGTACAGCCTAGCTCAGGAACAGCTCAAGGCTGCAAGACTGAATCTGGATCTGGTTGCGGCGCCGGCGTCATTAGAGCCGGAGGAGGAGTGGTTGTAGGGTAAGGCATCGCTTCCCTGGGCGTCGGAGAGTTCCTCGGAGTCGGAGAGTGAGCCAGAGTCACCTGAGGTGAAGTGGAAGGTGAGATTTCATTCTTCTTGTGATGCCGTAGAGCAGGGGATCCAGACTGCGAAGACTTCTCCTTACAAGAACGGCATCTGGAGCCATGACGCCGATTCTTTTTGTGCTTCCTCAACGACTTTGACGTGTGCGGAGTTGGTGACTTGGACTTCGACCTTGTCCTTCTTTGGCACCCTATTCTGCTTCTTCGCCCTGGCCATGAATAGTGTGGCTTCTCTCTCTTTGAGGGCCTTTAGATTCATATGCCGACACGATGAACATCCCTCAATATCGTGGTCAGACGACAGGCACCAAAGACAATCATTTTGGGGGTCCATGATGGACATATGACCCCGGCATTGCCAACAAGGTTTAAACCCAGACTTTTTCTGAGCAGCCATCGCACAGCTACAATAACAGAAGAACCTGTAACAATGTTAAACTACTAAGAAATGGAGAAACCTGGAAACACTGTTACACGTCAATAGCGCGGAAAAATGGGAACTGACGTCAGCTTGCTGGCAAGGTCTTCTAATAGCTTTGATGACGTCACGTGGGGTCGCAAGCAGAGCTGTTACATTGTGACGTCCTGGTCGACATTGGAGAGCTATGGGAAAAGTTTCAATGGAATGCTGTGCAAGGGGTAATTCAAACGGTGAGGAATCCACAGACAGATGTATCAATCAGAAATAAATTGTAAGACCGAAAACAGGTAAGGGGCCTGCAGGTAGAAGTCTCCACCAGATTGTTTTCTGACACTACCTATCACATAGCATAAGATACAGAGTTCACCATTATGTTCTAGGAAAGAAAGACTGAATTACCTATCCCCTCCACAGAGGGAGAAGGCAAGTAGCTAAAGTCTTCCAAAGAAGGAGTAAACAACCATAAACTCTGAGTTTACTCACACAATTTTCCAATAAGTGAAGCACATATAATAAAATGTGGATATGCAGCCCGCTCAGAAGGAAAAAACAACCTGCACAATAAAACACATAGTCCAAGACGACTTTAATGAAAGATGAACCACAGGAACATGTATTCAAAAGAATACAAAGCACAGGCCATGAATCCATCAGCACTGTAATAATAATGCACACCACACGAGTAGTGAGTACATACTGCCCTGAGAACTTTAACCAGTAAAGACAAGATCATCCCTATATACCAGACTTACCACTGGCATACCAATATGTCTCCATGAGAAAACAACAGTTTGAATCCATGCACATTTTAGCATACTAAACCACTACAAAGAAGCTTGAGTCAGAAAATCTTCCATACAAAAAGAAAAGTCTCTTGACAATAACCTCTTGAGGACAAAGCTCATCCTTAGAGGCCAAGGGACAAAGGGAAACCTCCTTGGGTTATCTAAAACAATCCCAAATAAGGAAAAAATGGTACCGAGAATAAAATCTGCCCTCAAAAGACACCAAGTGTTCAAACAAAAAACAGACATGTACAATGCCTTAACAAAGCTTACTCGCTTATAAAGAAATAGTCTGCATCTCAAATATAAGGACAAGTTACCCAGTAACAAAAAACAAAAAGCTATGATTCTGAAATCCTTTGTCTGTCACTTAAACTTCTTAACACTGCAACAGCTTGAATCCCAAAAAGGGGGGCACCATCAAATGGCATGTCGACTAATCCTGGGCGGAGATCCACTCTACTGGGCTATGCGGAGCTCCACAAGCAGCGTAGTGCATTAGATAAATGCTGTTACTGGTGATTCTAAGTGCTGGGTGTTTGTCGGCACTGTGCAATCATCGCGAACGGCACCATGCACAGCGCTAGCGGGCACTGCTTCCTTTCTGCCACTAGAGTCGTTTTTTTACTCGAGCAGCAGCTTTCTCAACCTGAATGGACGGTTTCTCAATACAAGTGGTCGTGAGCACACATGACCACTCGCAATGAGAAATCCAACCGCCAGTTTTCAGAAATCTCATTGAGAGGTTGATTTTCCATGCACCCGCTTGCCAACTTGACGTTGACGTTTGCGAACGAGGAAAAATCTCACAGAGAAGTGGAGTTTCCTCGCTCGCCCTCACCAACTTGATGTTGACAAGCGTGAGCAAGTAAAAAAACTCCACTCCGCGTTTTGCAAGTCCACGACCTCTGTGTAGCACGGAGTGTGAAAAACTCTGCAAACTCCTCGAGCAGAGCGGAGTTCACCGGCCAGGGTAATGTCAACCAGAGTCAACAGGACAGCCTCCAAGAAACCCGAAGTTGCCAACCAAGCCCTAAGCCTTAATGACACTGCCGATGTCTTTGCTCGACCCACAGAGTTTGTTGTGTCCATACACACCTTATGGTAAGCCTAGACGCCTGCTGACCATCTTTAATCAAATCACCAATCTCGGAGCGGAGATTATCCGGAAGAGATGGTAACACATACTTCAGCAAATCCCATACGGCATGGGAATATCGCCCCAGCACACAAGATGTATTTATGGATCTTAAGGCTGAACTTGCTGAAGTAAAGATGTGTTTACCACATGCATCACGACTCCTTACTCACTGGAGTTTTAGGAACAGAATCTACATCCTGTGAGGAAGTCGCAACCTGAGTCACCAAGCTAAGGGGGTGTCTATGAAGACAAACTGGGTCTCCAGGTGCAGGCCTGTGTCTACATGTAATATCTCGGTCCACTGAGGCCCCCAACTCAGGCTTTGCCCAAGTACCTAACAAAATATCAAAAAGGGCCTTCCCAAATGAAAGAACGGGTTCATCCCCGGTCTGTGGACCTTTGCACCGTAGGAAGTCACAGTTTAAAACTGTAGCCACTTTTCTTAGCATGTCTGTAAAGGAGGAACTTACCTCCAAAGCAAGGCCAGGGGAAGAAAGCAACCCTGAAGCTGGTGAGGAATCAAGGTCACTAGCCTCTCCCAGAGCAGAAAACCAGCTCTCCTCCATCTGAGGCACAGTAATGTCAGAAATGGGCTGAAAAGGCCCTGCCTCAATAGACACAGGCTGTCTTTCCAAAACCTCTTCCTGAGAAGGAATCAAAAACTGAAAATTCCCCTCAGTCTGAATAGTCGAATCCGCATCAGTCGTCATACGATGTCAACACGGAGGAGGAGTGACAACTTGGACCTACGCCGTTGACGTCAGTACCTGAGTCGGCTGATCGAAGACTGGCATCGTAGGTCGAGAACACAAAGGACTGTGGACCTGCACCAAAGCGGTGCTGGCCGACGTCAACTGGCGCCGATCCATGGACTCCAAGGGCTGGACCGGCACCGAGGACAAGCCCTCCAATAGCGCCCCTCTAGTGTCCTTGGGGCCTAAAGGCGAGGTGCAAGAAATTATGATATTCCCCCATCTGAGCCATCGGCGCCCTGGCTCCCGGACACATGGGGAGACGCAATGCGGAGTCGCCTACGGCCTCTTTAACCATCGAGCGGGAGGAGTCATGGGAGACGGTGTATCAACGTGGTGAAGTCCAGGAATGCAGCGACTTCAACCTTCCCTTACCTTTTCACTTCCCCGGTGAACAACATCCTCCAGAATGGCTTTGGCTCCAAGATCGACCCTGCAAATGTTCTTCCCGGTACGACGAAGACCGAGGCTGGGAAACCTCTTTTGGCCGTGACACGTGTGCCGCCATCAACTACAAACGCTGCTCCTTTAGCGACTTTAGTTTAAGCTTCTGGTAGGAACACCACATACAAATTGGATGTGGGTCCTTCAGCGACAGTTGTCGGCTACAAGACCCCTAAGGTTTCAAACCTGTAGACATGGAAAAGGCACACTGCTGCACCTACAACAAAGTTATTGTGGTAGGAAAAAAAAAAATCGACCGGTGGAATTGCTTCTCTGGATCCGCATTTCAGCCCGGAAAAGAAGAAACTGACGTCCGCATGCCGGAGGGGACTTGTATGGCCCTACTGATGTCATGACCGGAGTCTACGTCATCGGGAAGCAGTACGACGTCGTCCTACGGCGCGCAGAGGTACTGCTGAAAAATGTCCGGATCCGGAATAAACCTTAACAGCCTATATAAATTCCAGGAACCAGCACAGACTAGAAGATAAAATATATTGCAAAACGCACGTTTTATGAAGATTTGCCAGCACCATTTTAGTGGGAAGGCATCATGTGAGATCACAGACTTCAATTTCCAGTACAAAGATAATTACTGACTGGGAAGGATTTCATCACACTTAATCTAAGGATGCACCAGATCGTCTAACATTTGTTTAGTTTAGTTTAGTTAGAGATTTTAAAAAACTTTAAGTAAAAACTAAATGTTATTTCATCCCACGATGTAAATCAAGTAAAAAGCAGGTAATTTTAATTCCTAAAATATCTGGCTTAGAATTTGAAACCGAACAAAATCTAACTATTGATGATTGGCTGTTCGATCTGAGTCTTTAGGTGGTTCTGGAAGCATGTATGAAAGAAAGAAACAATAGGCCATTCATAAATGTAAAAATACCTGGTTCACATTCATAAAATTGTGAGTATTCTAAGCGGAATATTATGAATGGAATTACAGTAAGAGTTTCTGTACTTGTGTGTGGTTGAGCTAGCTTTAGGCTATGAGACGTTATGCGACGTTCCTCTTCTGATCTTTCCATTCTCTTTCTCGTTTGTGTATTTTTGTTTTTGTCATTTCCTTTTTATTATTGTATTGTTCTTTTTCACAGGCATTCAATTACACTTTATTAAAGGTTGTACGGTTATTCCTCGGTTTTGCTGCTTGGAAAATTAGTTGTTATGTGACAGTATTTAAACATCATGTTGTTCACTGTGATGCATAGACATCTTCCTAATTAGAAAAGTGAACAAAAGGGCTTGAAATGTGTCCTTTGCTTGCAGAAATTGGTAAAGCAAAGGATCTCTAGGAAAAACAAACTGTAGTAAAAAATGCTTTTGTACTGTCACTGTAGAACATCCAATAGATAAAATGTAATTGAAAATATTTGATCATCTACTGCTTGTCAACAGACTTATAGTAACACTGTTGGGAATGTTCCTGCACTGGCATCACACTACGTTGACACCGCTAGAGCTGGCGCGGCCAGGTGTGGTCTCACTTACAAACGTGCTGGTGCTGAGATTAGAATCCATGTCGAATGCAAGGAAGGTCATGTTCTCTGGGATCACCCTCCGCTTTGCCAGAACCCTCATGATCAGCAGGTTAGATGCCTCAGACACAAAGCCTTTCATGGAGTCCCAGTCAAATGAGAGGGCCTGCTTCCGCACAACCTGAAAACAAACAAGTGAAATCAAAACATTAGATAAGATATTGCATCCACGAATCTTCCTCCACCACACTTCATATCTAACATGTACAGTGACTCACATTTTTGGTACCAGCACTAGTGCAGATCAAATCATGCCCTCAAACCGTGTAATGCAGTACACCTTAATATAATAGGATGTTGTGCAGATGCTACTGCATCTCAGCTCAAATACATCCCATATACTTTTACTTCATTTCATGGCTAAGGGTCTAACAAAGCTCCATCAGGGGACCTCAGCGTCAGTATTCCAGGACTAAGACGTTCCGCTTCTCAATGAGGGTACCTCAGATGAAAAGTCCTCTTATTACTATTAAGCAAATTAGGTTGCCATCTTGCATTCAACCAAACTAGGCTTCAGACCTGAACACACTACAAGTCCAAAGTGGCAGGTGTTTTCTCCAAGCTCATTAAAGATTTGTCCAAATGCATGGTCTGGATCCAAGATGGTTGCTTGGCTACCGAGCTCTGACAGCCTGGGAACCTTAGTGACTGTAGAAAGTAGCGTAGCTGGCAGCCAAGACAGACAAGCCTGCTGAGAACGCCAACCAGGGAACGCAGATTGGCCTGGGCCTGCTGATTACGGTTGTGGTTATCTGGGCATATAGTATTCTCTATATTTACCAAAAGGAGGGAGTGGAGAGAGAATGTGTCCTTGACAGACACCAGAGGTGGATTCAGCCTCCCCTAACAATTATTTATAAACAAAAAGAATCCATCCAACAGAAATTGATCATGGGTCATAGATAGATGTGTTTCCTACATGGTGGTAGGCACATTGTGTTTCTTAAATACTTCTCACACACCAAAAGGGCCCTTGGTGTCATGCTTCATCATGGGGGTCTTCGCGTCCCTCTACGGGGACGCGGCATGCTACTAACCAGCGGATACGCGGGAGCACTGAATTTACCACTATGTGTAGTGTAAGAGGGGGTGAGTGGTAGGGTCAGGAGTGAATGGTGAGTGAATTTTAAAAAATACCTGGCACCTAAGGAGTAGAAAAAACTTTAATATACCTTGGTGCTGGTATTGTTAAAAAATGTGAGGTGGAGGTGTGTCGCGTTAATGTACAAGACCTCCTGCGTGTGTCAATATGTTTCGAAGCGTGCTCTTTCTTCTTCAGGACGGGTACACAGATTCCTACCCTACTCATATGATCGTATAGTAACGTCTGTATATGTTGGAAAACTATGTGTTGATATAATAAATGAACTTTGCACTGAATGACACAATGGTCACTGGTTTATGTAGCAAGGTAATTCCTTAAATATAAGTTGCTAAGCTGAAGCCAGTGGCAACATGAGCCTTAGAAAGATGGGGCCCCGTGCTAGTTGCACTGTATGTACGCAGGATGTCTTGTACATTAATGCAACACACCTCCACCTCACAATTTTTAACACTATTATTCACTCACAATTCACTCCTGGCCCTACCACTCACCCCTTCTTACACTACACATAGTGGTAACTTCAGTGCTCCTGCGTATCCGCTGGATAGTAGTACGCTGCATCCCATAGAGGGGCGCAAAGACCCCTATTATGAAGCATGACACCAAGGGCCCTTTTGGTGTGTGAGGGGTATTTAAGAAACACAATGTGCTTCCCATCCATGTAGGAAACACATCTGTCCAAGACCCATGATCAATTTCTGATGGGTGGATTCTTTTTGTTTATGAAATATAGTATTCTCCCCAATGTGGTGGGCCACGTGACACTCAACATGCGGCCAACCCCTGAGAGAGCCAAGACCGCAGCCGTTGACCCACACAGGTGGCAGAAGATTAGGCTGTGGTGCCAGTGATCAAGCGGGGCCTGAGAAACCTTTCCACTCTACCTACCCAAGGTGTAATCTTAAAAGATGGCTGGTGGACTGCTGAAAATGTAACTATTTGTGGAGGAAAAAGTTGTGTCTCTATTTGGGATGGAAAGCTTATCTAAACTGTTAACTGTGGAGAGAGCCCACCACTTGATGGTGACCCGTTCACTCTTTGGGGCACGCGCCCGACCCAGCAAGCCCGGCTGTTAAACTTCAGGTACCGAGATACAGCGTTGCAATTAGCCAGGGAGAAAAGGGAACTTCAGTACAAAGGATGTCTTGTCACATTTTACCCTTACTTCACTATGACAGTACAGGAGGCTCAACAGACATTTAAGCCAGTGAAGAACAACCTTCAGGTATGCTGTACCCAGCCCGCTTAAAGATCACTTATCAGTACAAGCACAAGAGCTTCTCTGACCAACAACAAGCTAACACTTTTTTGAAAGGGCTAAAGGATGGTCATGCCAGCCCTTCAGAGATGGAGTAAACCCACGCGGAGACTGACTCTAGGGAGGACTGAGAAGAAACAACCCTCTTGGTGGGGAATTATGTCCTTGGACAGTACTGCGTCTTGTGGTGAGCTAAATATGACAGTAACATAGTTGTAAATTGGCAGCAATGGGTTAGCATTAGCAGAAGCCATCTTGTATTTAGAAGTTATCTTATCTGTTTTGTGAAAGCCATTTTGTATTTCTGGCAGCCATTTTGTTTTCCATGTGCTCGCCATGTGCTCTGTCCTACCTTTCTGTTAACTGCTCTTGAAATCTGCCTAGAGACAAACTATATGCAGCATCTTCCACCTTCGCACATGCCCAGAAGGGCCTAGCTAGTAGAATGCACCTGCTTCTCTAGTATAACTGTCAGGCTATTCTTGCTGCTGTATAGAGAAGTAACTCTCCTCCCACTTTGTTGAGCAAGCAGATCTTTTATGCCCATTTTAGTCATTTTTGCATGCTTACATGAGCCAGGACTGACCCTTGGTTTTATGCTTACTATGTAACCCTAAGCATATATAAGGCCTCTGTTTTCTGTACTCAGACTGCCTCATTCAGTTGCTAAGGTTTCTGGGTGACGTAGTCTCACTCATTTGAGGTTAATAAAGATGCTCTTTTATATTTCAGCTTCTGTGCCAATTTCTTCTTTGTTGGTTTAAAAGGACTAAGTATCAGTGGGACCCCTGAGAAGTTTCTTTGTTCTACAGAATGGCGCTACAACGTGGACCTCGTCAGAGAAGTGGCTATCTGAGGGAGTGATCTTGTCAGGAGACAGAAATCTACTGTGCAGGACAGGACTCTACTAAGGAGGTACTCTGTGCACGGAGATTCCGGGGATTCTCTGTCTCTGCAGCCCAGTATATTTCTGGTCTTCCTGATTTTGATCCTCCACATGATGTCACCCCTGACTGAGAACATTTCTGGCGTGAGTATTTAAAAAAAAAAAAAGAGCGTTAGGTCATTCAGAACTTGGCAGTTAGAATTTGGACAATCATTTGTTTGGTAAAAGTCGTTCTGCGGCTCTTGCTGTTGGTTTGATGCCTTGGATTGGTAAGGTAGTTTAGTAACACTTACTGTGGCTTAGATTTGTGTTGGCCAACTTTGGATTTGTATGGGATAGATATGTAAATTGCAATTTATGTAGGCAGGTAATGAGGAGATATTTCTCTGTTTGACTTTGTTTGAACGGCGCAACGTACAAAGAGTACCTTAAGATCTACTTTGATTATTTAATATTTGAATATTTTGCATATTTTTGGCATGCCTGTTTCAAGCACACATCGAAGAATGTGTGTGTTGCTTTTTGGAGGTACCATAGTGAGATGTGAATTAAATTAGCCGGCTCCCTTGAGGGAATAGCTAGATAGGTTTAGGTATAAAAACATATATTTCTTCCTTGGTGATTCTGTATCCCCAGGGTATTAAAATATGAATCCTTTTTCTGTGCAATTTTATGAATGGAGATACGCAGAGCGATTTTTTGGTGTTCTGCCAGCCAAATGTAGTGAATTAGTATATTTTGGCTTCTTGGAAATAAAACAATTTGTTGAACTGTTTTTTTTTTTGCAGTCTTTTGGAATACTATTGAGAAGTGCTTCTTGTAAATATGACTTACAACTAGTATTTACAAATGGTTTGAGAACAGTCTGTGGGCTGTCCTTTGTTTCTGTCTTAAGTGTTGATCTGTGGGTTAAACGTGTGTTTAAATGTCTATGTGGCTCGTGGTTTTACATTGCAACTTCTGTAAGTAAATAGTGATTGCGCTCTTTGTGTAAGGATTGCTAGCCTTAAGCATGCTGTATTATGTGTCCTGAGTGTTTGACTCCTTCTGTATATGTCTAAAATGAGCTCAATGCGTGTGTTTGTGTTTTTTGTTGTCATCAGTCTGTTATGCAAAATGTCATTTAATTAATATTAAATAAAAATTAAATAGAAATCCAGAAATGAACCACATGATATGCTATACAACTGTATGTTATTATTAAATTGATAAGAGTAAGCAATTATGTACATGTACAAACTGCCAATGCTTAAAAGATAAAATTAGAATTCACATTCAATAGGAATAAAAAGGCCTCAAAAACGAAATTGTGTGTTTTGTAATAAATAAACAATTATAAAGCATTTTCCTTAGATACATTTTATTAGTTATTAACAGGCAAACACTTCATCTGATTTACTTTCTTAAAGTCTTTTACATAAGCACATTCTTGGTACTGATGTTAAATAATTATTGTCCTTTTTAAAAAAGTGGCGCAAAAATGTTTCATGTTTCAAGTTAGGCTTCTGTGCTTAGGCTTATGAATGAATGCGTCTAAATATGATAGGCAAGAGATGCAGCTTGCTTTTCTTACGTGAAATTATCAAAAGTAATTGGTTTAATAAAAAAAATGAAATTCTGAAAAATTATTTTAAAAAAGAAGTGCTTTTAAATTTGTTTTTTAGTATTTATAAAGCTTAATACTCATACTGTGGCCTCCTAGCATTACAATTAAATTTAAGTTGTGTTGTACCGCATAATGAGGATATTTGCATATGGAATTTCACTTTGCGCAGGCGTAAAAAAACTAATTTTTATGAAGGTATATATGATTATTTTCAATTTCTAACTCCTGGGCTATGTAATGAACATTCTGATAATGAATACTATGCAAAGAAATTATAGGATATTAATGTTTAAGTGCCCCAAATATCAAAGTCGAAATTGGGTGAAATTCACTGTTTTAAAACCAAATTGTGCAGTTTAAAGTGCCTTTGGCTTCAGTAAATGCATACATTTAGGTATAATACAAATAGCTGACTTCTATATTATTAGACAAGTATAGTTCACACTGCTTATAATTGAAAAAATGTATAAAAAAGCAGCAGAAGTTATTTTAACTACCAACAGGGGGATAAGTGCTTTCCAGCTTTCTGTCTCTAGGCGAATTGGGACAGCCGCATGGACACCCTTGAATACAGAATAGGATAGCTGGGAAAATGTCAGTTCTATATTTAGAAGCCTGGCAGGGCTTCCAGAGAAGGTCTGCGATGACATTTTGTTGTTGTCAAAGCAAGTTTTTATGCACTCATATGAATATACCACGATACAATTGCATATGTAAGCTTTGCCATATTTATACAGCACTAATACTTACTAGGGCTGAGCCAATGGGATTTAGTTTGAATTAATTCGCCCTCATGTTACATTTGTACATTTGATAAAAGGATTGGGGTTTGGGTATTCATATTTTTTTACCTCCTCAAAAGTGCTATGTACCTCCTATAACTTTGTTTATGGCCAGTAGCAACAAATAGGGGTTGATAGTGTTGACAGAAGTGAAACCTGTTTCAGGTTTCCTACTGTCAAAATGGGGGAAGGAGGCTAGCTCCTCTACAAATTAAGGCTAGGTAATATGTATGTTGCTCTCTCCTTTTCTCAATTTTTTTTTTTAGCCTGTCTAAACTGTCTGTGAAATAGCAAGGAGACATTTAATTGGCTATTCAGTAATACCGGTTTAAAAATTGTTAGCATTAATAAAACGAATAAATATATAGGTTTTATAACTGCCCATCCTGTTGGATGAAATGATGACAGGATCAGTAGTTTAGACTGCTGTTCCCTTATTTTGACCTTTAAGGGGAATTATATGTGGGTAGTCTTAGGTGATAACACCATTATTGTAGTTTTGCAAGGGCATTGCTAGTTTTTTTTATTAGTTAGTCTGTGTAAATAAACTGACAGTCCTTATTAGAGCTGATGTTGCATAGTTTGGATTAAAAGTAGAACGCAGGGAAGATGCCCATGTGATCCTTAGCAACACATGTTTTGAAGAAAATGTTTTATATATAAGAAACCCTGTTAAATTAGCAGTTTTAGATTTTCCTGCTGCTCCTATAACACAAGAGCATGGTCCTAAGCGTACAATATAGGTATAGCCCACAAATCTGTCACACCTATCTCACTTCTGAGCACTGAAGCGGACTATGATTGTAATCATTTACATGTAGGAGTAAGGGTAAGATGTGTTAGAATTTCTCTGCATTTTATGTTGGTTTGTAGACCTAGTATACCCTGTAAAGGGCTCTGATACCCTCACGGGTCAAGTTCACGCTCTATAAGACACTAAAATAAATAAATAAATAACCAGAATAATTTTAGAAGTGTCTGCAGTCCTGTAGAAGTAATGTAAAGTTTATGAGCAAAAGTGTAGAACATTTCCTTTTTTGAGGGTTTTCAGATTTGCACACAGGAATACACCAATGTAAGGATTTGGAGTATGTCTGTGTTGTTTTTCTCTTTTTCCTCTGAATTTAGAAAATAAATACACACTTCCTTGGCTGCTTAGGATTGGGTGATGTATAAATCTTGTTAGTTCACCAAAGAGTTCCTTTTATACTTGCCAATAGGTCCAGGCTGTTTTTTTTTTACTCTCACATAGATAGATGGAAGTGGTTCTTGGGTACCTTCCTAATATATGGGGCATCCCAAGACTAGGAATTATTCTGAATATCCTCTCTGTTGATAGATTGTTTCCGTGCCTTGTCTAACCCCTCCCATGCTCATGACGAGCTCAGCTCGTCATGAGCCACGGTTCTCGTGTGCTCATGATGAGCTGAGCTCCCCAACCATGGGAGCTTCGTCAGGGCAAAAGTACTGGATGGTTAGTCTTGCTGTAGAGCAATAAAGTTGATAAAGAAGGTTATCTCTCCAATTGAATATTAATATTCTAGGTAGGCTGGACGTGAAGCGACGTATGTGCAGTCCTTGATAAGCTGCTACCACACTTTGAAAATACGAAAATAAAAAGAAAAATTTATTTTTTGATACAACTCTGGTCCTGTTGATTTACTTCGTGCTTGGTGCTGCCTCCATTCTTCTCCAAAGTTTCTATCTGGAATTCCAGTGGGACCGAACCGCAGCAGGTCCTGGAGGTTGTCAGCACAACAAGACTGAATACTTTAAGGGACGTTGGAAATTTGAGGTGCTGGTCGTTTGATCCGCTGTGGAACATTTACCTTTGGACCTTTTGTTCTGTCCACCAATAGATATTTGTTGCTTTACAACCATTGCCAGAGGGGCCCGGACATCAGATTCAGCCTGGGGTGTCAGCGTCAGCACCAGTCCAGCTTGAAGTCAAAGTGAAGGTAACCAGCACAGGCATTACTGGCAACTAGGACCTCAGTGAAGGCGGAAGCCCTGTGATCAAATGTGTACCCCTGCCACTGTCTTGGGCGAAAGACGGGGTTACAAATCAGAAAGGAGAAATTGTTTTTGATGCCCAGCTGAGAGTCACAGACCGACCAGAATGGCGAGGAGGCTTTGCTTGAGGCGACCCCTTTTGAAACAGGGGTTGCTTCAGAAGTCCTAGCATCAGGCCTCTGAATCCTGGTCCTAAAGTGAATGCAAGTTTGCTCCTTTGTTTGTTGGTCAAGAGGTGCCTGAGCACACCGGATGCAATGTTTGGCCCCAACGAATGAGCAGTGCACCAGCAGAGCAAAACAGGAGTTAGGGAAGGACTTGAGAGTGGGGTACAAGTGCTGTGTCTCTGGTGCCTGTTAGATTGAAGTGAAGAAAACTAGTGCACTGCCTGAGACTCTGGACAGGATCGCTAAGCGCATTTGCCTGGTGGGTGACTGCCTTATCCTGAAAGAAGAGACTTTTTCCTTGAAACTGGGCTTTGATTTTTGAATTGCGAGTTGTGCAGCTCCACCATGGAAACAACAATAGCCTGCCTGTGAGGCTCAAACGGACACAGGGAGAAGACTCCCCTCTGGTTGTTTGTACAGCAGCTTCATTTTACCCAAGGACTTCTTCTTTTTCTTGTCAATAATGTACCCCTTTAGTCGTCCCATTTTTGAGGAGGAGCAGCCCTGTGCAGCTCTTTGTTCTATCTCCAATGGCCCTGTGTGGTCCTCCTGGTCCCTTGGAGCCAGGATTGTTTTCGTAATAATATGTTTAGTCGCTTTAATATTTGCATTAGTTATACTTATTATGCACGAAAACCTTTTTCTGAGCAATTGAAAAATGTGACTTTGCCCTTTCCTTGAATGTATTAAATTGATGTTCTAGCCTTCATAGAAAGAAAACGTAACAGTCAATTTGAAAATGTTTTTATTAGAGATGTCCTGTTAGCTATTTTAAAATGAATAGTCACTGAAATGCATAGGAGCCCTAAAAATGTTTACTAGATGATTTTAGGATTTGCTTTTGTTTAGGGTTGTGAAAAATGATAATTGTGTTTGTGATAGTGGTCATTACTCTCTCCTGCAATCTGTATGTTAATTATGACCTGATGCTCCATTCCCTTTGTATTCTTGCTTATAGCTTATATATACCCGCTTAATGAAATGTTTAGAATGGAAAATGCCCACCTAGCAATGAATTAGGATATTGATAAATTTATGAAAAATTACTGTATAAATGTTTTCTATGTTCCTACTGGATCATAGGAATGTCTTCAGCTAATGCTAAAACGGTCGTCTGTTGTAAATTGGCAACAATGGGTTAGCATTAGCAGAAGCCATCTTGTATTTAGAAGTTATCTTATCCGTTTTGTGAAAGCCATTTTGTATTTCTGGCAGCCATTTTGTTTTCCATGTGCTTGCCATGTGCTCTGTCCTACCTTTCTGTTAACTGCTCTTGAAATCTGCCTAGAGACAAACTATATTCAGCATCTTCCACCTTCGCACATGCCCAGAAGGGCCTAGCTAGTAGAATGCACCTGCTTCTCTAGTATAACTGTCAGGCTATTTTTGCTGCTGCATGGAGAAGTAACTCTCCTCCCACTTTGTTGAGCAAGCACGTCTTGTATGCCCATCTTAGTCATTTTTGCATGCTTACATGAGCCAGGACTGCCCCTTGGTTTTATGCTTACTATGTAACCCTAGACATATATAAGGCCTCTGTTTTCTGTACTCCTCAGACCTCCTCATTCAGTTGCTAAGGCTGAATGGGGCTCTTTTATATTTCAGCTTCTGTGCCAATTTCTTCTTTGTTGGTTTACAATGACTAAGTATCAGTGGGACCCCTGAGAAGATTCTTAGTTCTACAACATGATCAATAGATAGGCAACACACTAAAAAACCCTAAGAACTGATTGCACTTCTTGCAAATCAACAGCTGAATCCTATGTAACTTTCCAGGCTGGAGTAGGAACCAACATTTGAGGATTGCCTAGACACGACCCGCCCACAACATGGTAAACTGAAGGATGGATTATGTTAAACTTTTCTTTCTGAACCAGACACCCGTGGGCGGTATAAGTTGCTATAGGAACTGGGAGTGGAAGGTGATGATTAGCCAGCTGGTTGGGGATGCTGGTATCGGAGGGGCATGGTGTAAAAGACATCATGGTGCGGGGAAGGAACATGTTATTCAGTCATCCACAATATGTGGTCTAGATTAGATTACTGGCTCACAACCTGAATTGTTACTACTTGAGGATAGCGACACACGAAGCCCGCACACTTTCAGACCACTCCCCAGTACTTAAACTCACCCTGCCAAATGTGTCTTCAGTCACATGCTTATGGCATCTGTTACAGAGACCGCTCCAAGACAACTGTTTTTCAAGCAAAATATGTACTGACACCCAGAACTATTTTACGGAAAACAGATGGTCAGTCACAACACTAGCTATGCTTTGGGAAGCTTTTAAAGTGGTGCTAAGAGGTCACTGCCTGTATAGGCAATCTGGGGTATTTAAGAGATTATAGCAGTATATGGAGACCTTAGAAAGGGAGATTAAAGAGACAGAGCAGCAATTACAAGAAGAGAGGGTGGCCAATGCATGGAAGAGATCGAACACAAAATCACAGAATGTAATGAACTTGGCGAATAGGAGGTCAATTAGCTAGGCAAGTATGCTTAAAGCCATAGTCATAAAAATACTTTAGAAGGCTATTCCTAACCATAAAGTGCATTTGATAAATGTTAAAATGTACTGCTTTTTACTATATAAAATTTCACTTTAAAAAAGTTACAAAAGATATTTGGTGAGTCGTTACCCTTAATTACATTTCATTGAATTAAAGTTTGCATTCTTGCCTTATAAAAAATCACTCATTCCCAATTTAATAACTAATTCACTACAGTTCATTAGAATTGATAAAAAACAATCCTTTCCACGGATTAAGTCCCTCAGTTATTTAGCTTGTAGTTAAAAAAAAAAGTTACTGTAGTAGGTCAACTTTTCGGAGGAGGTCGCTTATCACTGAGAAGAATGTTAGCCCACAGCATACCAATTTGATGAATGCACCTCCCATCCAGCTGATAACGGCTTGCCTACAGTTACGGATGTTTATTTCTTGGAAGACTGGTTTAAGAAGTGTCTTCCTCAGGTCCATGACTGTTGGACATGTGCACATCAAGTGACTTATTGATTCTGTTCTGTTGCCGCATAAACAGCAGTTTGGGTCTTTCTTCGGGCCCTACTATGTTGGAAGCATATCTTTTGAATCATGAGATCCTAAGTGAAACAGTGTAAAACTCCTATTTGTGGCTGGATGAAAATACACTGAGACGTATCCTTGTGGCCAAAGGTTGGTGTAAGAATTTATCATAGTCCAAGCATGTCGCTGTTTAACCAGGATGATTTTATTTCTAAAAGTGACAGTTGCTTTGCTGTGAGATTGCTTAGCCTTGTGAATACTGCTCTGTCCATCTTGCTGTCCCATGCTTCTTGGCTTCCTAATTCAAATAACGTTTTCCCCAAATGAGTGCTCCATGAATTAGATTGCTTTTGCTCCATCTGCGCCTTAATCTCAATCCAACATTGGTTGTTGAGTGAGCCACACTCTGAGGTGTGAAGTGTCCAGCACAGTTTTACCAAGGTGTTAATTGTTTGGAATTTTTGATTTTGAAGTCAAAATTCCAGGCACACCTGTGCTGGAGAGGCTGCTTTAGGGAGAAAGAACACTGTTTTATATTCCTTAATTTGTGACTCGTTCAGGATGTCCATTTCCTTACCATACCTTATTTACAAGCTGCAAGTCAGGGAGGGTAGAAGCTGTGCTGCCATTACTGTCAACAAATGGCTATGTGAAGGGCAACTCAATTTACTTTTAGGAGTTTGAAAGCAAATATTAATGATTGAACTTTTGCTTTCATTGAAATAGTTCGGTTGGTTAACATTTGACTCCCCATGTTTATTCCCAAATACTTATATGGGCAGGCCGACTCGACCTGTTCACCTTTCACGTACCATTCATACGTTCTGAACTGAGTATCCACTAGGCGTACCACTTTGGTTTTCCTCAGGTTAGGCTCCAACCCTTGCAACTCAATGTAGCTTGCCAAGGCATTGATCACTCTTTGCAGGCCGATCAGCTTCGGCTCAGAACTATGTCATATGCATATTTCAGACAGTTGAGGGACTCATTTGCCAATTAGGGTGGGTGGCTCTCTACTTTTGTCAAATAGCTATTTTTGTCGGCCAAGTACAAATTCAATAAACTCAGTGCCAGCGTGCAACCTTGTTGCAGGCCGATATTGATATTAATTTTGGCAGTCACTCCACTGCCGTCACCAAGTTTAACCTGCACCCACATTTAGCTGGATAACACAATTATTGCATTAAGCAATTTTTATGGTATAGTCCCATTGCTTTCAGTTTCGTCCAGAGATGATCTTGTGGTACTCTATTGAATGCCGATTTTAAATCCATGCAGCAGGCGAACAACCAGGTTTCCCTCTTATTGATGTTTCCGTTAACATTGCCATGACTATAAGGTTTGTTGTTGTCCCAAAACCTGGCCTAAATCCTGTTTGGGTTTGTGGAATCACACGTTTCTCCTCCTCCCACGCTGGAAATGTGATAAGATACAGGAGGCGCATAATTTTGCTTACACATCAATCAGGGCTATCAGCCTGTAATTTTCCAGCAAGGATTGTCTTCCGTTTCTATATATTAGGTGGAAGATGCTGCCTTTCCACGAATTAGGTATCATGTTCTGATGATAAATGTGATTAAAAAGAGGTGTTAAATTCCCTGCCCAGTAAACCTGTAGCTTGGTTAAATAATGCATTAGGGAGACCATTTGGGCCGGCTGCTCCCTCAGTCGTTGTTTTTTTATAATTCCTTCTATGAGTTTTCTATCAGTTAATACTGTTGGTCCGTGAATGGTTGAGTCAGGCATTTCCCTTGCTGCTTCCTCACCACCCTGAGTTTGGATGCTTGGTTTTACAACCCAGTTCGTTCCTTCTAGTGTTTCCACAGTTGGCCCTTCGGTGTGCTGATTTTTATTTTGTTCGAACTTCAAATTTCCCGGGACGAAGTATTTTAGCCCCTTCATCCAAGAGGATTATCTTCCTATTTTGGGTAGTAGTATACATTTAGCTCAAGTATGCTTTCCAGGTATCTTCCCTTATTCCTGCTTTTTGTGCAGAGCCTGGCCTTTTGTTAGGCCATTGATTGTACCCCAGAACTCCTTCCTATTTGGTGATTAACTGGCCTAGAGTAATTTATCCCAAAACAATAGGGGAAGTGCAGAGGTATTGATAGAATCACCCTCCAAACTGATATACATAAACAAAAAGATTCTATCAATGTGTGGACATATATTTTATTTGTTGGTTTTACAGTGATGAAATATAGTGAAAATACTCTCTCTTAGGGTGGTAAAGATGAGAGCGCTATGTGCTTTTTAAAATACCCCTCACACACTAAAAAAATCCAGTAGTGTCATGCTTCATCATTGGGGTCTTCCCGTCCCTCTACGGGGCGGGGCGTGCTACGACCTGACCGACTACGCGGGAGCACTGAAGTGGTGACAGGACTATGTGATGGTGCAAGGTGGGTGGTGTCAGTGAACGTGTAGGGACCTAACAATGTGTGTGAGTACAAAAATTAAAAATCCTCTGGCTAGTAGAAAAAAACAATTTATTCACTTCTCTAGCTGGGGACGTTAAGAAGGGGGTTTTGGGGTTGAGCCGATCGCTACAACCTGGTCTACATGTTTCGTAGGCAGTCCCCTACTGCCTACTCATCAGGACCTTCTACTGGTCCCTACTAAAATAAGCTCAGTTGCTAAGTGTTGTCAGCCTGTCTTCCTAAAAACTAACAGTAAAAATCCACTGTTAGTTTATGCTTCAGGGCATGAGCTGGCCCCAGGGAAGCAAAAATTAACAAAAATAGTGACCTAAATGTGGTCTCTGTAAAGAAAAGGGAAAAAAGGGGAAACACAGATATTTACATTTGTAGCTGTGGATTTTGCGCTTTCATTATTCTTTACGCCGCAATTTCATTCATCATATCCATTCACCCATTACACAAAGAATAACTTTAGACTTTATGGACAGAGTGATGGTTCAATCTGCCATCCCCTAGCTGTCCGTAAATAATGCCGAACAGTGGAGGAAAAACACACAGATGTTCATAGTAGTAAATGTGGTTTGTCACTGCGCTTTCATGGTTGTCTGCGCCGCAATTCTTTTTGTCAAATTTCATTTGCCCATTGCCTAAAGCCCTAATGCAAGACTTTATGGACAGAGTGATGGTTCAATCTGCCATCCCCTGCCTGTCCGAGAAAATCCCCGAACTTTGTCGTGCCCTTTGTAATTGGGGCTGTTTCAATCTCCACACACACACACTCTCGCGACTCAATACATGCAGCGACATCTCACAGGGTTAAAAAAGAGGAGCCCGATCTCTCATACTAGTCTTATGGTTTTAGTTACTGATTCAATAAAAGTCCCCATCAATCGGGACGCACCCCTATATTTGAATGATTAACCATAGGTACTGTTGTGGCAAGCGCGTGGTGCCCCATGAGCTGACAATCGGTAGGAATTCCCGCGGCGCTCTGCAAGAAAGAGAGCCACGCCCTTAGCGTTTTTGAACACTCTGTGCGAAGAGTAAGAAACATATCTCAAAACCCACTTGTTTAGAGACCTGGGGTGAAAGTCTGTTACTTACATTGTCCGCATAGTCCCTAAATCTTACTTCTACCAGTGTTGCCGCTCTGCTGAATGCTCGCGTGTGGGGAGCGGTAAATCATTTAAGCTTCACTGCGCGCTGCTGACGGGTCTACCAAAAGACTAGCGCGCTAACTCAAAATGGCCGCCCGTAATGGGACGCGGGAGGGCATTTTTAGCGGAAGTCTTCCTTCTATTTCCATTGATACTCGGATTTTGCCTGCACAATGCAAATGTTAATGCAATATAGATAGGTTGGATCGCTATTAACACATTATGGCAGGGGAGGTTTTACAACAATTAATTGATGCAGAGGCCATAGTAGTGTGATCAGGTCGATTGTAGAGGACCTAGATTGAAAGCTATGTGCGCTTAGCCAAAATGCGGGAAACATGTATAATGAGTGGATTGACTTGGGCTTTGAATATTTACGCAGGTTACTGCCCAGAGTTGGAGAAAAACACGATTGGGTATACAGATTAAACAGCCAAAATCGCTGTGGGATATGCTATGAAAGACATAATTATTATGTGGTGTAAGACTTGACCCCTGTGCTAAGGTTGGGAACAGTAGTCATACCACAATTGCGCTGTGTTCCAAAGGGGTTGGTCTCCACATGCCAGTGGTGTTGGTGATTTTATGGGACCTTTGGTATCATCTTGGCCATGGTTAGGGGTGGTGCCTCAGAGAGTGGGGGTTCAGGGGTACGGGGGTTCTATAACTGACCCCACGGAATTTCATCGTTCAACCCATTTTTGTTGGACTGGACACGAAAAACCCATCTCTGTTCCTTTTCAATATGTCCCAGAGTGTCAGGGACATATTGGTACATACCAGACCCAAGGCCAACAGGGTGAACAACATTGGTAATCCAAACTTTGTACAAGGGCACTACCCTTGTGGCGGATGCAAGGTATGCTGTTTGACCAGGAAAAGCAAGAAATTGACCTTCAACAACGGGACAACATGGGAACAAAGAACATTCAGCAACTGTAATAGTTCCAATGTTGTGTATCTCATCACATGTCCCTGCAAACTCGAATACATTGGCATGACGAGCAGGGCAGTGAAATTAAGAATAGGTGAACACAAAAGCACAATCAAGTGCAAAAAGTCCAGCACCAAATTAACAAACCACTTCCTGGAAAGTGGTCACAAACCTGAGGACATACTGTGGACTGTAATTGAACAGATCGACAACGAAAGACATCTCCTTGAAAAGGAACAGAGATGGGTTTTTCGTGTCCAGTCCAACAAAAATGGGTTGAACGATGAAATTCCGTGGGGTCAGTTATAGAACCCCCGTACCCCTGAACCCCCACTCTCTGAGGCACCACCCCTAACCATGGCCAAGATGATACCAAAGGTCCCATAAAATCACCAACACCACTGGCATGTGGAGACCAACCCCTTTGGAACACAGCGCAATTGTGGTATGACTACTGTGCCCAACCTTAGCACAGGGGTCAAGTCTTACACCACATAATAATTATGTCTTTCATAGCATATCCCACAGCGATTTTGGCTGTTTAATCTGTATACCCAATCGTGTTTTTCTCCAACTCTGGGCAGTAACCTGCGTAAATATTCAAAGCCCAAGTCAATCCACTCATTATACATGTTTCCCGCATTTTGGCTAAGCGCACATAGCTTTCAATCTAGGTCCTCTACAATCGACCTGATCACACTACTATGGCCTCTGCATCAATTAATTGTTGTAAAACCTCCCCTGCCATAATTTGTTAATAGCGATCCAACCTATCTATATTGCATTAACATTTGCATTGTGCAGGCAAAATCCGAGTATCAATGGAAATAGAAGGAAGACTTCCGCTAAATATGCCCTCCCGCGTCCCATTACGGGCGGCCATTTTGAGTTAGCGCGCTAGTCTTTTGGTAGACCCGTCAGCAGCGCGCAGTGAAGCTTAAATGATTTACCGCTCCCCACACGCGAGCATTCAGCAGAGCGGCAACACTGGTAGAAGTAAGATTTAGGGACTATGCGGACAATGTAAGTAACAGACTTTCACCCCAGGTCTCTAAACAAGTGGGTTTTGAGATATGTTTCTTACTCTTCGCACAGAGTGTTCAAAAACGCTAAGGGCGTGGCTCTCTTTCTTGCAGAGCGCCGCGGGAATTCCTACCGATTGTCAGCTCATGGGGCACCACGCGCTTGCCACAACAGTACGTATGGTTAACCATTCAAATATAGGGGTGCGTCCCGATTGATGGGGACTTTTATTGAATCAGTAACTAAAACCATAAGACTAGTATGAGAGATCGGGCTCCTCTTTTTTAACCCTGTGAGATGTCGCTGCATGTATTGAGTCGCGAGAGTGTGTGTGTGTGGAGATTGAAACAGCCCCAATTACAAAGGGCACGACAAAGTTCGGGGATTTTCTCGGACAGGCAGGGGATGGCAGATTGAACCATCACTCTGTCCATAAAGTCTTGCATTAGGGCTTTAGGCAATGGGCAAATGGAATTTGACAAAAAGAATTGCGGCGCAGACAACCATGAAAGCGCAGTGACAAACCACATTTACTACTATGAACATCTGTGTGTTTTTCCTCCACTGTTCGGCATTATTTACGGACAGCTAGGGGATGGCAGATTGAACCATCACTCTGTCCATAAAGTCTAAAGTTATTCTTTGTGTAATGGGTGAATGGATATGATGAGTGAAATTGCGGCGTAAAGAATAATGAAAGCGCAAAATCCACAGCTACAAATGTAAATATCTGTGTTTCCCCTTTTTTCCCTTTTCTTTACAGAGACCACATTTAGGTCACTATTTTTGTTAATTTTTGCTTCCCTGGGGCCAGCTCATGCCCTGAAGCATAAACTAACAGTGGATTTTTACTGTTAGTTTTTAGGAAGACAGGGTGACAACACTTAGCAACTGAGCTTATTTTAGTAGGGACCAGTAGAAGGTCCTGATGAGTAGGCAGTAGGGGACTGCCTACGAAACATGTAGACCAGGTTGTAGCGATCGGCTCAACCCCAAAACCCCCTTCTTAACGTCCCCAGCTAGAGAAGTGAATAAATTGTTTTTTTCTACTAGCCAGAGGATTTTTAATTTTTGTACTCACACACATTGTTAGGTCCCTACACGTTCACTGACACCACCCACCTTGCACCATCACATAGTCCTGTCACCACTTCAGTGCTCCCCCGTAGTCGGTCAGGTCGTAGCACGCCCCGCCCCGTAGAGGGACGGGAAGACCCCAATGATGAAGCATGACACTACTGGATTTTTTTAGTGTGTGAGGGGTATTTTAAAAAGCACATAGCGCTCTCATCTTTACCACCCTAAGAGAGAGTATTTTCACTATATTTCATCACTGTAAAACCAACAAATAAAATATATGTCCACACATTGATAGAATCTTTTTACTAGAGTAATTTATTCCAGAGTTCCTTAGTATACCTCTTTTTGCCTCTCTGCAATCTTTCTTGTATTTTTTTCTCCTGACAACAATTTTGGATTTGTCTGTTATTTTGACCTTTCTTGCTATTGCAGCCAGTCTTCTTACCTCCCTAGCTATTTTCCTTTTATCTTCATGCAATTCTCTGTTATACCAGGGTTCGCACCTTCTGCTCCACCCCCCGGGCTTTCTGTCCAACAAATTTCCTCTATAATACGGGTTTTATGGAAATCTAGTTAGTAAGGCCATCCTTAGAAATGCCCATGCATGCACGGTCTGTTCCTCACTCAAGTTCCCCGCCTTATTTACATGCTTATAGACCACGTCCATTATTTGATCTGGGTCGGTTCCGTGCCATTTTAGTTTTTTTAGTTGTAACGTTCTGGTCTTTCTGCAAGATCATTTGTTTTGCTTGTCAGCTGCAGCTTGAGATTGATTCTCAGAACGTGTAGGAAGTGGTCATTTTCAGGAGTGGGGTAAATTTCAAAGGAATTTACCATAGGGATTACCTCTTCACTGGCAAAAGTATAGTCTATGGTTGTGTCAGGGGGTTCCTTGCTCGGCCCAGACTGAGATGCCTGATTCTCCTTCTTCCCTACAGGCGGACTACTACGGGCACTTTAAGGACGGCCTGTGCTATCTAGATGACCGCCTCGCTTCTGGACCACCTGACTTTGTAGGCCTATCCGGTGCGTCCTCGCATCATTTGAGGGTGGATCCGGAAGACGCCTCGTCTCGGTTGGCAGACTCGTGGGAAGCTGCAGTTCTACACCAGGAGAAGAACGCGAGCCAGAACGGAGAAGCCGAGACCAAGACGTCGGAAACAGGAGTCGGGACCAAGGCGACGGAGGACTTCGCGGGAGTCGACACAGCGGGTGGAAAAGGCGCCAGCTCGGAACCGGACGAGGACCCGAGACCATCAAAGGAAACGCCAGGAGGCCAACGATACCGCGTATCGCCCA
The DNA here is from genome assembly GCF_964263255.1 of Lissotriton vulgaris. Classification (NCBI taxonomy): domain Eukaryota; kingdom Metazoa; phylum Chordata; class Amphibia; order Caudata; family Salamandridae; genus Lissotriton; species Lissotriton vulgaris. Next base: position 61,579,446 of record NC_141687.1, read on the forward strand.
GCCACGCCAAGGAGGACGCGAAGCTTACCCAGGTGCGTGCTTGTTTGGGTTCGCTGTTTCGGGTTAAAAAGGGCGGGACCGAGTAGAGAGACGGGAGGGGAGGTCTGGCACCGCAGCTATCGAGTACTTGTTCACGGGAGGTCAGGCACCGTTGTCCCGAGCACTATTCACGGTATCCGCAATTGCTGGTGGTGGTTCTGACTATCCCCCTCACTCCCCTTTCCCTTTCTTCAGTTATAACCGTGGCCAGTGTCTAAAAGCCATATCGTTTTCTTTGTGTTTCCCTACATGGCATGGTAACCTCGGACCTTCACCCAAGACCTGAAGCTGAGGACTCCAAGGAGGGACCCTGGACCTTTATTGTGTTGTCTGAGAAACCGAACATTGTGTTGTACCCCAATAAAAGTAGTTACAAACGCCCATCTTCAGTGTTGGCTCCTTCCATTCTTGTGACCCAAAGGTGACAGGTTGATTGGCTCTTTCCACTTAAAAATGTAATTGCTGCCTTGGTTTTTCCATTTAAGATTGTTAAACCTTGACCTTCCAGCTGTTTTTGTAGTTTAACTGCTTCAAGCGCACCTTGGATCTTCCTGGTGTTAAACGTACTCCTGACGTAGTTGATGTTAAAATCCCCTGAGCTGATCATTTGACCATGCTGATACAAGCTTTGCACTAGTTTTATCAGGTTTACGAGATTTGCTGATCTTTCTTTCTTTCTTTTTTTGTGCTGGAAATATGCATTTATAATTGATTACCTGCACAAACCAAGTTAGGGTGCTAATTTTGCTTTCAAGTTTCAGGACTTGCAGCCAGATCTATCCCTAGTCAAGTTCTTCAGTGGTCCAAATATACTTTGAGCAGATCTATATACACATACCCCACCCCCTTGGATAGCTAAAGTCGGAGATTTTAAGCATATGGTGCTCCTCTAAACCTACTATTGGTCTTGCTGTATAGCTTCAGGTTTCTTGTAGTAATAGTAAGTCAAAGTTTTGAAGGAAGGTCATGATCTCATTATCTATGCACATTTCTCCAAATCCATAAACAAATATTGATGAGCTCTTTAGTTTTGATGTAATTTGGGCCTCAGGTGAATCAATTTCCTTTTGCTGTAGTGCTATGTCAGGTCCGCCGAGATTCTAGGGCCAATTTGAACCCACATCCAGTCCTACTTATCTTCTGTCGTTGGCTTGGATCATATCTGGCTTTTACCTGTCTTTCGTCGAGCTTTGCATTGAGCTTGTCCATAATTCAGGTGAGAAACTTCTTGCTTCCCGAAGAAATGATATTAAGCCTTTTTCTGTAGCCTTTGAAGATTTTGGCGACGCTATTTTTTGTAACAGGGGGTAGGGGAATTTAAGAGACTTTTGGTATAGTATGGTTATTCCACAGATTTCAAAAGAATTGCTGAATGTGTAGATTAGATCGACTATTTTGCTGGAAATCCAGGAAATCCAGGTAGTTAGTGTTGCTTCTTCCTGGTGCTTATTTTCCTTTTGCTGACATTCTACAGCAAGAAGGTCAGCTGGTGTTATTTCACATAATTCTGGAATCTCACTGAACAATCTTAGCAGATTTCCTCTATTTAGGATGTCCTGTCTCCTTTGAGTTGAATATTCGGGCAGGAATAAAAAATGTGTTCAGCAATCCTTTAAACTTTTTGGTGGTTCCTCTTGGTTAATGGATTTTAAGTGCTTGGTGTTGTGTACGGGGGTTTGTCTGTTCAGGCATGCTTTGTGTTGTAGGACATGTTCTTTATTTGAGGTATTAACCGTTTTGGTTGCTGTATCATAGAGCACATTTCCTGCATTCGGCCTGATTCTTTGCAGTGAGAGTTCAGCACTAGGAATTCCTTTAATTTTTAGCTTACATGTACGGACTTGTCCATTAGTAGTTACAAATATTGGATTACATTTGCCAGAATTTTGCTTGGTCAGATTTCTTTGCTGACATGTTTTTGATGATACTTTTACTTTATCTTGAGAAATTGCAGGGGATAATATTGGAGCAGGAATCTTCTTCTGAATCTTTTTTTTGGTATTTTTGTTTCACTCTTTGTGTTGATGATTCCGTCATTTTTTCTTGTTGTTGTGAAATGATTTTTTTCTGTTGGTGAGGTACCTTTTTTGTCTCGCCTGTATCTTACCCTTACTTAATCCGGCTGGGTGCTCTGTTCTGTTTGGTTTAATGTACACCTTTTTTGTGGCGATTTGTTTAACCTAAATGAAAGAACTGAGGCTACTGACTCTGAGCCATTCTTGCCATCTATTGATACGTTTATGCATGTGTTTTCTATTCTTGTCTTGCACTGTTGTGCAAAAATTGGATAGATTTGTTTGGTGCCAGGTTCCATTTCTTTAGAATACTTGAGCCTGGCCCTCCTTGCCCGCTTTCGTTGCCTTTTTGTTAGCTTACCGAAGGATGGGCTGGAAGTGGGCGGTGTTGAACGAGCGCCCTGGATTTTACCTGTGAGTTTGACCTCTTCTATTTCAACTATGTTTGGCTCGCTTTCCATCCCATATGTGGCCTTAACAGTTCTGGACCTAAACTATTCATATTTATTGAGGCTATTGAGTCTCTAAGAGTGGTTCTTGCTGTGTGTAATATTCATGTGACAATATCAGGAAGGGAGGCCAATTTATCGATTATTTGTCCACATATGCAGAGATTTAAGGAGCTATTTGCCAAAGAGACGCTAGTGTGTGCTTTTGTGATTTGTGATATAAGTGATTGCGAGTTGATCCTCACTATGTGTGCTGCCATTAAATTCATTACAGAGGCCCTTTCCGAGCACACATTGAAGTAATAAAAATTTCAATAATGATCTTGAGTTCACAAGTGAAATCTTAGTCCACTTTTAATCCATAGACATGAGTTCAGCGTCAAGGTTCAATCCATGTTCTTATTACAGCCAGTAAACCATATGATACAATCCACGTGATAATTGTAGGTTTCTTCAACAATACATCTTGATACAGCCAACACGTGTTTCGTCGTATAATATTATATACCTCAACTTCTTCAGGGTTGCGACGATATTGGAGTCGTGGTTGTAAACTGTCCGTCAATAAGGTCCTGATCTATCTATCTTAGAACGTACATACGATCTATAATCTGCAGCCAATTCGTAATTGGGCCACGGAGTAGTTCCACTTGTACAAAAGGTCGAAAGTGTAAAACACTGCGACAGTGTAAAAAGAGGAATGGTAGCATGTAGAGCCTGGAAAGTATTCCAAGGCAGGGTTTACGCCTTTGGAAAAACAGAAGCCTCAATAACAGGATCAGGGTAACAGGATGTGCCCCAAATCATGCATGATGACGGTCAATTGCGATATGAAGCTGCAGAAGTACTAGCGGTGCTCTACACCTATTATAGCGAATTTTATGTCTCTAAATGTGCAAGCATCCCTGCACAAGTACACAGTTACTTTGAAAACACACCTCTTGCATGGCTGAGTGCGGTTCAATGTAGATTCTTAGCTCACCCATTCACGACTGTTCAATGTGAATGCTTAGCTCACCAAGCACGACTGGCGGGATGAAAGACGTCATCGGGGAGCTGCCCAATGGCAAAGCCCTCGGATCTCACGCCTCATGGGCCAAAATATACAAAACTTACATAAACCTATTAGCACCGCCACTTCAGGAGCTTTATGCAGAGGCGATGGGGACTGGACACCTGCCACCAACTGTGCGTGAGGCCATAACATCAACACTTCTCAAACCCTCCAAACCTGCAGACCAATGATACAAGTTGTATAGACCTCTATCACTTATAAATTGTGATGTTAAAATTCTAGCTAAGACCATCACAAACAGAGTGTTCCGCTGTTCCACATACTTGCCCTGTCTGACAAGTCAGCTTTGTCCCAGGGAGATTCACCACGTATAACCTCTGGACCATGTTCGTGGCCCTATACCAAATTGACCCCAACACTCATTCCACATCAATCCTATTGGAAGCTACAAAAACGTTTGATCTTTTTGAGTAGAGCTATCTAATGGCCACAACCTCAACATAATCTCCTACGCCGACGACACCAAGCTGATCCTCTCCCTGACCAACGACCCCGCCGCCGCCAGAGCCAACCTGCACGAAGGGATGAAAGAGGTAGCCGAGTGGATGACGACCAGCCGCCTGAAACTGAATTCGGACAAGACGGAGGTCCTCATCCTGGGCTCCTCACCCTCCGCCTGGGACGACTCCTGGTGGCCTCCCGCCCTGGGCACCGCACCCAAACCGACAGACCATGCACGCAACCTGGGCTTCATCCTGGACTCCTCCCTCTCCATGACCAGGCAAGTCAACAACATCTCCTCAGCGTGCTTCAACATCCTTCGCATGCTACGGAAGATCTTCTGGTGGATCCCCACCGAGACCAGGAAGACCGTCACCCAGGCCCTCGTCACCAGCCGACTGGACTACGGCAACGCCCTCTACGCCGGTACCACCGCCAAGCTCCAGAAGAGACTCCAGCGGATCCAGAACGCCTCAGCCAGACTCATCCTCGACATCCCACAAACCAGCCACATCTCCGGACATCTGAGAGACCTTCACTGGCTCCCCGTCAACAAAAGAACCACCTTCCGCCTCCTCACCCACGCACACAAAGCCCTACACGACCAAGGCCCGAGCTACCTCAACAGCCGAGTCAACTTCTACGCTCCCAAACGCCACCTCCGATCAGCCAACCACGCCCTCGCCGACGTCCCCCGCATCCGAAGAGCGACTACAGGAGGAAGGTCCTTCTCCTACCTGGCCGCCAAGACCTGGAACTCCCTCCCGACCGACCTGCGCCGGACCCAAGACCACCTCTCCTTCAGGAAGAAGCTGAAGACCTGGCTGTTCGAGCAGTAGCGGCCCCCCCCCCCCCCCCCCAGCGCCTTGAGACCCTACGGGTATGTAGCGCGCTCTATAAATGTCATTGATTGATTGATTGACCCTAGACCTCATGGGAATACCATTCCCCCTCCACCCTGTTTTTAGGCAAGGTCAAACTGCTTTACACGCGTCAGGCGGCTATGCTATACATGAATGAAGGGTCTCACCACTGCTTACTATAGTTAAGGGCTAGGCAGGGCTGCCCCCCACACTATTTGTGCTTGTTTTGGAGCCCTTAGCGGCTAGGATTTGACAGCATTATGAGCAGCACGCTTTGAGGTTTGGGGGCAGGCCCCTACTAATGGATGCAGATGACATAAACCTATATATCAGGGACCTGCCGAACGAACCTTAGTCCTGCCTTATGCAAGTTTACAAAATTCAGGGGACTAGCTGGACTGACCATTAATTAGTATAAATCAGCTATTATCCTTTGAACATGTCAAATGTCTTGATTTCACTCTGAATACCCTCTGGAGTGGTACAACTCTGATTAAGATTCTTGGAATATGGATAAGCCTGAAAATGTAGGAAATCCAATCCTGAACTTTGGTAGGGCAATTACCCTATTGAAAGACCAAATCAACAGATGGCCGAAGCTCCTGCTGACTATAGCTGGTCGGGTCAGCCTAAAAAAATGAAGATCTTCCAGAAAAGTATCTATTACTTTGTAAATGATCCTTTTCTAGCTTAAAGTTAGTTTTTTCAAATCACTAACCTCCCTTTTCAGATTCACCTAGGCAAAAAAAAAATGTAGAATAGCGTGGGGCACCCTGACACAGCCCTATCATAGAGGTGGATTCACCATTCTTAATATGGAGCAATACATCCTTTGCGCCCTAGCCCAATATGTGCACGTTTGGTTTCAAAGCACTCGACTCACGTTGCCATAGAAAGAGACATTGCAGACCACATCCCTCTTACAACCGTACTAGGGTTGCGATAAAACACTGCGAGCACTGAAATAAGCATGGTGGCAAGCAGGACAAATGCGTGGGAAGGGTTGATGAGAAGAGCATGCATCAAGCTATTAAGTACTCTGCATGCCCCCTTGTAGGCACATCGGCTGTTTCCCATGACACATGAACAGAAAGTGAAACCGCAACTTCAGAGACTTCACATCACAATTTGGGACGAATAATGCAGGATACATGTATCACAATAGAGGACCTTCGGACATGCTCAGTGGTCACTCCCCTACCTACTCCCCTCTACTTCAGGCTAAAATCGACAAGTACAATGCTGACACCAAATTACAGGAGCCCATCAGGTTCAGGCTTTAGCCGACTGCTCTGGGTAATGTGACCCCCCCATAAAACATATTACAACGCTATACTAGGCAAAGCAAGCCAATGTCTGCAAAAGGGGGATGGGAGACAGACTAAGGTATCCCTCTAACGGATGAAGTCTGGGAATACTACTGAGCATCAACAGGAGAGCGCCTACCTAGCAGTCAACTGTGATTAATCCACTACCATTACATTAGCAGGGTATATAATATAGCAGCAATTTTGCACAAGTTGGACCTTAGAGACAACTCTAGATGTGCTCACTGGGAAGGGAGGGGAGGGTTCCAGCTTTTTTATGCTTAGCTTGGAACTATTTGCAGGTCCTTACATTTCAGGGCAGAGTGTTTGAGATTATCCAACAAATTACAAATGACAGAGGTTCCTCTGCAGATTTCTCCATTGGTTTGATTTCTGGGTCTGGTGCAGAAGATCCCCCATTTTAATAGTAAATGTACCTCCCTCGCTGTACTGCTAGCCAAGCGACTGGTGGCAAAGCATTGGGGATAGGGCCAAGGATCAAACAATGATTGTCGGAGATTACATACTGCAATGGTCAATTTTAACTGTACAAAGAAATGACCCTCGAGCCGGCCAGGTCTGGAGATACATGGGCCCCGTACCGCTATTACCTGATGAGTTTTGCTGAATCAGCCGAAGTACGGAAGTACTGTTTGGAAACCCATGACCAGTGATGTTAAATTGCTATGCATTTAATAATAATAAGGTGTACATGGGGGGCCATAGTCTGCAATTTATTAATGATGGGATCAGAATTGTGGCAGGGTCTATTTTGTTGTATTGCTCTACTTTTTCAAACTCAATGAAAAACAAATTGGAAAAAAAAAGATTTGTCCAAAGGCAGCAAAAATCTCATGGGCCTGGAGTCATGTGCTCTCTCTGGCTCACAAAGATTAGCCTTGACTAAGATGTGTGAGTAAAGCCCTGAACAGATGCGAACCCTGTGTAGGTTTAAGACCACAGAGTTAAGGCAATGCATCTCCAACCCAACATCGTGCAGTCTTTACACTAAAGACAGAGTTACATTCAGAGCTCTTCTCTGAGTTACCTCCACCTAAAGCCCTGTGGGTCTAGTTTACAGAGCTCCCCTCAATTCCACACGATGAAAGGATAGGCAGGAGAAGGCCCGCTCCATAGTTCCTACCTGCCCTTCTGTGATGACTTTGTCTAGGACCAGTCTGTCCCCTTTCTTCACAAGGTGTGTTTTCGTATCCAGAGTATTGCCTTTTATCTGCAAATGAGAACAGAAAGTGTATGATCAGCTAATTTATTGAATAAATGTCCTCACTATAAATAGAAAAGCATGATTGTAGAAGTAGCACTCAAATAAGTGGTTGCATTGCTGACTTTTAACAATCTTGGCGAATATAACTCCACTGAATTAACAATACAGATCAGTATAGAAGACAATCATTCACAGCAAACACGTGTTTCACCCACTGGTACGTCCAGGCTTTCTCAAGGCTTTCTCACATCTTCGGAAATAAGCCAGAAGATGCGGTCAGTTTCAGCATCTTTCTGCACTCCTAGACTGTGTCCTTCATGAAGCACTTCTAAGCACTATATCTAAGGAAATGTTTGCTGTTCAAAAGACGTATTTTGATAGTACAGGGAACCAGAACGCCAAATATCCAAACATACCATGAACAGTTAATTTTTGGGCTCCGGAGCCATGACCACAATAACACCAATGTACCTTTCTTATCGCTACGCCTGTCACGTCAGCACCAACAACGACTTGTCTGTGGCTCTTGAGCAGTGCTGTGCAGTTTTTTCATCAAGGCATGTTTTACAAAGCTCCCGATTTCACCCTGCACACAGGTGCACTTTTCCAGTTTACCTTCATCCAGAGGAAGATTTTTCTGAATTGTTACATCATCTTACCCACAAAGGAAGATACATTTCACTAGGATTAAACCCAGTCCAGCTAGAAAATGTTTGCAGAATTTTTCCTTGTAGGTTTATGGAACGTTTCCATGCACCAAGGCATTGGACAGGGATATAAACCTGTTTTCTGTAAATGGTATTCATTTTGTTAGTGGTAAATAAAGATTATCTCAATGATTAAACAAGGATATCTCAAACATAAATTGTCACAAAAATTAAAATTTTCACCTAGAAAAAAAAGGGTGCCAAGATATAAAAACTGCAAACTTTACCATGGAACTAAATGAACGGTGTGAAAAATAAACTTTGCTGGTCCCAGAAGCCAAATACATAAAGAATATAATCAGTCTCTGTGCCCCTGCCAAGGACAATCAAGATACGTAGATTCAGTGTCTACATTTCCTGGTCACTCACTGTCCAGAGCCTCTTACAAAGGACGCTTCTTATTGTACTGTATTACAGCACTTATATAGCGCTTATCCCCCTATGTAGGTCTGACAGTCACATGTATGGACATTCGGGCTATGCAGAAGTTTTACAACTCATCCACAGCACAGACACATTTTGCATGGAGGTTCTAAAGAGGGTCCCTTTCATATACTGAGAGATACTGCAGGTCCACACACCTTAAATCTTTAGTGCTCATTTAGTGCTCATTTGGTGTAATTTCCGAATCAGCTGAAACTGTGTTTGTGGTCAAATCATGAATGACTAGAGGTGCAGGAACAGGCAGTCCTGACTGCTCCGGACATTTTACCAGTTCAAAGCTTTTGAAATTTCCGGCTGTGAAAGGGCTGAAGAGGAATAGTGTGCCTTAATAAAGATTGTGATGGTAATTCCCCATTTTCAGAGCTTCCTTGAGGAGATGTGGTCCTATCATGTTGTTCATGGTATTCTTGAATCCCATCCATAAATGACCCCAGCAGTGTTGTATCTGTCTAAATTAAGGCCTGAGCGGGGCGGTCCACACAAGGAACCGAGCGCAGAAAGACAGTGCAATAGCGCTCACAGAAACAAAACAAGCGGTTCCTCCCCTTCTGGCTCATGGAAGGGTGCCTGGGCCTAAATATGTGCAGCCGGGGTCCAACAGCGGGCTACTATCTTGTGGTTTAAGGCACAATGCTTATACAATTAAATACCAGCCGAACCTATCAAAAAAACCGTATCCAAAAACTCGAACACAGACTCCTAGAAGCGCACCCAGAAACGCCACATTTCGGATCCCTTCTTCTGGATAAAAAATGGTGCAACAATAACTGGCCTTTTCTTTTTTACGAAAAGACATGCTAAATGGAGGTTGGCATTTTACTCACTGCTCCAAATCATCACATCCAAGAAGACCCCTCATGGGCTTTGACTTACGGTTGCCCCCTCACCTACCTACGGAATAGAAGCAACCATCTCCCTTTACAACAATGAGACTATCCTTATCCAATCATCTGCTCACAACCTGGTCATCTTTGACACCATTTTCCCCATCATCAAAAACACAATGTTTAGTAACGAAACTACACCCTCCTAATGTCCCCCTATTCCCTCTGACAACCCCCAAAATCCACAAAATGTGTCCTCTCACAACCTCGATATCTCGGATGACCCTACCCCTTCCCTTCTTTGCTACGCTACAGGGACATGAACACTAAAAAGTAACTCTTATGTGACATTAGGTGGGCCAGAATCCCTCTCCTCCCAATCCCTAACTAGTGAACATGCTCACCACTCTCCTAGAGCAATGAGGTCAGAGTCACGTAGCCCCTTATGTCACACCATCACCCCTTCCACACCCCGACCCCTATACACATTATTGTGGGCACTGCCCAGGACTTTCCCCTTAGCTACACTGGTGTCACACCCATATTCTGATCTCCCTAATCAGGCCAGCAACATGACTCATAAGACCCTTGTACCTCTTCGTAACCAGTTGCTACTCTTCCCATCGAATATACCGCTTTTTAAAGCATGCTTTTTCCCCGCAGGGAATTATAATGTAGTTGTTCCAATGACTGCGTTGTAACCACAAATACAATTATCCTACAAGTCGTAACAACGACTTGCGGTGGGGGGTGCTGGATGTTTGAATAGTAAAATGTACTATTCCAACTCCAGTATGTGCATCAGTAGGGAAGGTGTTGGATTTTAAATCCAACACCTTCTGCCCCACCGCAATAGTTGTTCCAACTTGTGGAGTAATGGTATGCGTGCAACGCGGTCGTTGTAATGACCGCATTGCAATTTCCTGCGGGGAAATGTTTTCGCAGTAAATGATGTTCACCTTTCCCACCTCGCGACGCACTTCACATCTCTATCTCGCCCCCGCATCTCTATAACCTTTCCTCCCCTAGACCACCCTGCCTCACAGCTCCTGTCTCCAAGTGCCAGGAACCGCTCCTACACAGCTTTTGAATCCAGATTGGATGAGATTTCACTTGCCCTCAACAACTCAAGGCTGATGTTCAAAGCCTTTTACACCTCACCTCCGATTTATCTCATTATTGGAAATCTAGTGGGTCCCTGAAGACTGAGTCCCTCAACTACACACATCCCTCTTAATCCTGCTCCAGGCTGTCAGCGCATCCCTTACCCACTGACCTCATCACAATTGGCCCCTACACACCAAAGATGGAAAACCTCACCCCTCCCTAATGACCCCTCTCGGCTTTTCAGAGATAAAGACCCACTCCAAGACAAGGATATTATTACGTTTTTACTCTCTTATACCCATCATATGCTGTTAACACAGAGAATTTGTGCCAAGTTGAAGCAATCACTGTGACCTGTTTGGAGTACCGACGGTAAACTCTAGATCCTTAAATTCCGAGTGGCGGCTGCAAAGCTCTGGAACAGTCTGCCCGCCGACATCCGCCATACTTCACAGCTCCTGCCTTTTCGAAAACTAATAAAGACTTGGCTTTTTCCCTAGAGTCCCTCCGTCACTACTAAACAATTTTCCACTATTTCTATTTTAGGAGTAGCCACCCTAGCGCCAGGATGCCTGCCAGGCGACAGCTGCGCTCTATAAATGTTTTAAATAAATAAATAAATTAAATAAGAACAACCTCACTCAAGTCCCCACCACTATTCCTTCCTCCGATGATCCCAAACCACAGTCTAAATTCATGCTTCTCAACTGCAGATCAGCCGGATGGCATGCTGCTGACATGTAAATGTAAATGTATTTGAGCTTATATAGCGCACAGCTACCCACAAAGGGTTTCCCGGCGCTTGCTTAGGGAACCCGTCCTGGTATTCCCCTGTGAGATAACCCCAACAGGGTATCCACAAGGTGAAAGCCAGGCATCCCGCCGCGAGGGGCCGTTGTGGAGATTAAGCAAGCTATTGCCCAGAGTCGCAGAGTGTGAACCCGTGAGTCGAGAAGGCACCGGAGCGAGAATTATCGAGTCCATGGAATTTTTGAGCCCAAGACCCGCCGAGGCGGGGAATTGAACCCTGGTCCAGGGCCGATCTCAGCTTCCGGGTCTGCCGCCTCTAACCCCTGAGCCACACTTCTCCACATTGCTCCCCTCATCCTTGCTCATGATCCAGACATTCTAGTGCCGAGGAAAACTTGGCTTTAAGACTCATCTGCAACAATTATCAACATACTATGTGCCCCCGAGGTATGGCCTCATCAGGCTTGACGGATCGGGTGGACAAGGTGGAGGCATCGCTTGTATACATCGTAACAATCTATCAGTTAGACAACTGCAATCAGATTCCTTGTCGTCAGGCGAATACCTGTGCTTCGAAGTCTCATGCAACTACCGGCAAGCATGCAGATTCCATGCGCTCTACCGCCCTTCACGGGGTAATCCCCCTTTCATAGAACAGATCATGGAAATCATCTCCACGCATGTGGAGTGTCACGGCACCCAGATCTTCCTTTGGAGGCTTTAACATACATGAATGACTCATCAGTCAATAGCCTCAAAACCTTCTTAGTAGACCTCAACCTCACCCAAATATGTGAAAGCCCTACTCACATCAAGGGGCCTACCTTCGATCTGGTCATTGGAAAGATCAACTCAGCTCAGCTAAAGAAACCCAGACACTGGCAAAGAAGTCTTAGAAACATTAACTTGTAGGATCTGACTTCCTGCACTGATAATATCCTTCTCCTCCTCTGGACAGGTCTGATGTCGACGACCTTACTAACCACCTCTGGGTCCATCTTCCTGGTAGAGGTACACCACGGAAAATACTTGCCAGGTGGAAACCTAGTTTGCCTGGCCCTATGTCGGGTGTATTGTTACAAGGGATTCAGTCAACTCCCCTATCGGCCTTCAATTCCCGCTGCACATACAAGATAACCTTTTACACTACGCTCCCCTTGTTGTCCGTCAACTTCCCATTACCTTCAGGTACTCATGGCTGTGCTGCTCCAGAGTTTCAAGGTCCTTCGAGATGTAGGCTGAAAAAGAGAGAAGACAAGAAGAGTATTGAATAAGAAAGCAACAGTGTAAATAAAGGTGTGCTTTGAAAAGTAAGAGATGCATTTGATGACAATAAGTTAAAAATTAATACAAGACGGTCTGACGAATGAGAGCCTTTTTCTGCCTCATTTGGAGTCCTTCAACTAAACTCAAGAGTTCTTAACAAAAATGGCATCAACCAGTTGCAAGAACGAATTCCCAGGGAACCATAGAGATGCTCTCCTGCCCTGACAAAGTCAGGAAGTTAGAAAAGTGGACCTTCTTTCTCGTAGTAACAGTAAATATTATTAGAATAGCAAGCAGACAAGACCACTTCTAGTTCGTCACCACAGTACCCGCTGGGTAATTCCATATACCACCAGGCTCTAAGGGGTCACTGGCACTGGTGATTAGGTTCAAACTGAGCCCTCCCCCTCATGTGTCCCCTAAGTTTCGATAAAGAGCACAGCCTGATGCACCACTTTGGTTTGTAAAGCTAATCGTGGCAACCAAGGGGCTTGTGTAAACCTAAAAAGCAAGGGCTTGATTAAAGGGCATCTCTCCACACAGAAGAAAACACAGCGCTGTTTAATGACTACCTAAAGACACTTTAGCAGATGCCGCATGCCCTGTCACTGTGGGGAAACAACCTGTACATTGCGGCTTGAACCACCCCTGCCTGAACAACGTGGTCCGAACCACAAACACGTTTTTACAACTTGCTTTAGAAGGGGGGGCTGTTGGCCTGTTGTTGGACTTTAAATCTAACTCTTTCCCTACTGTTGAGCAGACTGGAGTGAGAATAGTAAATTATACTTTTCCAAAGTCAAGTGCTTTCCTTAAGGCAATTCGCAGCAACGATTTGCATGGTAAAGGGATGCGTTGTAAAGACACATTTGTGGTTTGGACCACGTTGTTAAGGCAGGGATAGTTAATACCTGTGTGGTTTTGACATACTACCTCACTGTGGCTCTGGTCTTTGAGGTGTGGTGAAATGGTTAGGTGAAGTTCACTATTGCCAACTCCATAATGTTTTAAACAAAACAACAAAAGTAAAGTCTTAAAAAAAATTTTGAGCGAAAATAGCTACTAACCCTATTCCTGTGAGAGAAATTTCCAAAAACTTTTTGCGAGCTGTTTTTCATAAAGGCAAAGTTTTGCAAAGGTAGTGAATTTTGCAATTTACCAAATTTTTTCATTTTTGCAAATCTTTGCTGGTGAAACTATAACTTTGTGCACTTATTTCAATACGCTATTTTATCTGCTAAATGAAGAGTCCCTCAGATGAGATATCTAGTTAGTATAAATTTAAGAAAAATTACAGTTCATATCCAGCAGGATTGTTTGTTGAATATCCCAAACCTCCTACCTCCATAATTAAATGGACAGGGTTTACAGTTATTCTGGAATTAGATCTGAATCCTAAATCCTAATTTGGGATTTGACTGGTAATGCTGGACACTATTCTTTGTTAAATATCCATAAAAACAAAAGCAAAATATATTTCTTTATATACTTCTTACAGTTGTGTGATACTGGTTACGACTGTGTTATGCATCAATCAGATCACAGTATATGTGTATTTTTGTGTTACGTTGTTTAGTTTTTCCTAGCTTAATGACTTTTCTTACACAGCACAAGCCGCATTCATCCCTCTACAGTCAAGTGAAGTAAAGTGAGGAGAAGTAAATTTCATTGAATCGCATTAAATAGGAAAGCCAGACTTTAAAACAAGGGAACATATGTACAACAAAATGCCTAAGAGCAGAGCTGTGGCAAATTTGGCAGCACCGCTCTCCAAACTTTTCAGAACGTAACAACACACTGTATTTACAACAATACAGCGAATCCCTGTGTTTTCCATAGTGCTAATATTAGCTCCCTAGGGCCAACGCAGGCACCCTTGCACCATGGAGCAAGGGTGCCTGCAATGCAGAGAATGAGTCTTTATTTACAGGAAGGTGTTCCTTCCTGCAAATAGACAGCCCATAATAGTGATTTGTTACTTCTGTGTGTGCTGCATTCTGCCGCTTTGTAAATATGGTGCAGGGCATTCCGCACCCGGTGGTGCTAGGGGATTGTACATCAGCCTCAAGGTCTCAGGCTCTGAAGACTGCACCTTAACCACAAGAATCTGTCTTGTCTGCCGGAAAGCAGACGGCTACCCACAGCAAAGACATTTTTGCTACAAGCCACCATGTCTTTCTCCAGCAAAGAAGTTCCACAAGAAAGCCTCTTAGGAGAGACAGTGAAAGGTGAAGACAAACAACAGCTCAACCAGATTTAAATAAAAGAAAAGGGAGTTACTCCCCAACCTAGGATTGAGGTCCCACAGGGAATGCCGTCGATGGATCCTTGGCTGGTGGCATGGACCAGGAAACATTCCACCTCCTCCTTCCCATCCTCTTCGTAGAAGGCACGCTGCACCGACACCGTGAACTCCCCCACTTCACGCCCACTGTCCGAGATGGTCACCAGAGAATCTGCAAACAGGCATAACTGCAGCTCCTCAGGGGCTGAGAACAGAGAGGGAGTAGTCAATCCTATGTTTGTTGACATGGGGACAATGACAGTCCAAGATCTAATGTCTTCTATCTGCAATAACACTTAACATAAAGTCTGTTCAGTTGCATTTCAACACAAGACAGTCAAAGATCACAAGCAGCTGAATTGCCTTCCAAACCTTGAGATGGACAAGGAAATACCAAATTCTGGCTAATCCCCATATGTTTATGTTTATGTATGCTTGTAAAGCGCTCGAATGCCGAGGCGTCTTGGCGCTGCTGTGGTGTGTAGAGGGAGTGGCTGGGGGAATCTCTAGTGAGTTTTGGATGGATTTTTGGGGACAAATTGAGACTGAGAAAGAACACTATGATCATATTGTGTCATGATTACATTTAGGAGCAATGAATAGGATGCTCTATTTAGTGGCTCTACACATGGAATGTTTGGAGTAGGGTTGGTCGAGTGTATTGATCAGGTATTAGTGGTAGTGTGATATTTATTCTATATGGTGGAAGTGGGAGGAGTTCTGTCATCTATTTGGGTGATTAACAGAAATTCTGTTTATTTACTATGCATGTATGTAAATTAAAATGCAAAATATAAAATCTGAAATATGATTTAAAAATACAGAGATTTTTCTATTTTTTTTAATGCTTTTTGAGGCCAAATTAATAGGCTGACTATATTTAGAGCATGTTTTGGTGGCGGGTTTCCTTGTTTCTCTGGTTGCTCCCAATGCAGCTCCCACCAACACCAGGGCGAACCGTTGGGGGTGACCATGCCCATTCCTAGGGCACAACAAGAAACAATATGTGCAAATTAGGTCCACTCGTAGGGCATATTGACGAGCTCCTGTGCCAAGCAGTGAATATTTTGTTTGACTGTTCGCTCACTGTTTTATTTGACCACAATCTCGATTCGCAGGTATTTCTTTGTTTCATCCTTTTTTAATGGGTGCCCCAGTCTCACTCGGGAAAACCAAAGTGGCAAAAATCATTGGGGGCTGAAGCTGATGCCCCCGGCTCCCAGCACGCAGGGCCTTCTGGTGCAAGGGGACCGACATCTTGTTCTCTGCTCCTACCGTAGTGGAAACAACTCCTCTGATGCTTCCATGATAGGAGCAGCTCTGTGTACTGCATTTGTGAAGGTAAAGCGGGCATTTATGTGCTGGGCGCAACCGCCCCACACCCTAATTTAGGCAGTGTTAATGACCACCTGTCTTGGGACTGCTGAGGTGCTATGCATATGCATGACAATGCATTTATGTGCGATGATGCGGACCACCATCTGAAATGAGTTAGTTGAACGCCTGATGCGTGGTACTTGGCAGGACCTGCAAACACAGGCACCATGCTCAGCAGCATGGGATCCCAGAGGCAAGCGAATAGTTGCGAAAGCCCCCAGGGGGATGGGGCCCCGAGGCAGAACATAAGCGCGGGGGGGGTTCATGCACACCTCCTTCCTAGGGAAATATATAATGAAAGCTGCACTGACCCTGGGGCCTGTGCCACTCCGTGGTACTTTTAAGAACACCGGGCGGAGCACCATACACTCGTTATCAGGTTTCCGTTTTAAAGGAGGGAAAAGTGAAAAATATATATCTCAGGGCCGCTGGGCCCATTCTCTCAATTTTTGTCTCATTTGGTCCTAGAAGTCAGGCCTAGAAACCAGTAGCATTTCTTCAGTTGTTTGGCCTCTAAATGGGCACCTTTCACAGGGAGATGGATTTGCATGCTCCCTGTGGTTGCCATCTCGTCTGCCCGGCTGTGGGTGCATCAGGCACAACCTCTCTGCTACCAACCAACAGGACACTCCCTAGTACACTACCCAGGCATCATGGCCTCCTGGCCATCTGGCAAGGAACCTGTGAGGGCAGAGCAATCCAGGGCTTTTTGCCCAACAGGTTCTCCGGTGGCATAAAAGGGCCAGCAATACTGGCCCTTGAGAAACCCATGATAGCCTTGGGGCTCAGCTGGAATCAAAGTCCTTAGTCCATCCTATCAGTGTATCAGATGGCTTCTCCATCCAGGTGGGCATCTTTTTTGACGTCGTCATCTCCCAGGTCCATGGTATTCCCTACTGTCTCTCCCTTGTGCAGGGGTTGAAAGTTTAAGGGGCTAGGCACGCCTGGACAATGCTGCCATGCCATATCATCCCATCACCCTGTCCCAATCCTCCTGAACAGCATTCTGGAAATTCCAAAATGGCAACTTCAGTTTTTCTCTGGAAAGAGCTCCTCTGAGGACCTCACTCAGCTCTCCGCCTAGCGGACATCATAGGCTGATCTCTCCCACTAAAACTGCAAAGGTGAGCCCCTCCAGTGTTGGCTCTGGAGGTCTGGGCTCCCTCCTATGCTCTAAGGGGCCTGTGCTGGGACAGGGGCTGGTGATAGAGATTTCTCCCACACTCCCTCCTGTTGGAGTAACTCAGTCAGTCTCTGATATTTGCTCCTTTTGTGAGGGGGAGGTCTTTGTTCCCTCTGCTCCAGAGCCGAATCTTTAACTTGGCCCAGGAGGAGGTGGGAAAAAGGCCTGTAATCTGACTATGGCCTGAGCCAGAGAAATATGACAAATCCTTAGGTCCCATAAGATGTATATGTAGTGTGTTGTGGACTGAAAATTCAAACACACTGTGCATGTTTTACCACTGATTGTTACCTTGTTTAACCTGGTAGGCCTAAGTGGAGTGAAACTGTACTTTAGGGAGCATTTTCCTTATATATATATAATACAGTAGAAACACCACACACTTTCACTAAGCACTACAGACTTACTCTATGACTGCCCACTTATACTGTAAGATCAGTATCATAATATAATGTCAGTACCAATCCTTGCAAAGTCCTTTCTGCCCCAGGCTACCGGTGTGCAAATATCTGACGGCACATGACTGTAGTCTCATGCGAGCAGCCCACACACATGTGCAAACCTACGCATGTGTAACCAGCCAATGTCCTAACCCTAGCTTTGCACCAGTGGCCTTATCTTAAAAGGTACACACTGGTGGTTAAAACGCTTAGTCCAATTACTGTGAGTGGAAATTAGGTAGCCAGACTTACCCTCAGTAAAAGTGAAAAAATGGTTACCCATTTGCAAGAAACCCTGGTAGACTAAAGGGGCAGAACCCATTTGCTGTAGCTTAAATCCACAAAAAAAATATAACAGGCAGCAAAAAATCATGTACCCTTTGATGCTACAGGAAGGAATACTTCTCAAGTGAGAAAAATCGATAGAACGTACAAGACTGACCAAATATGAATTAAAAGTAGTAACCAACTGCTGTCATGCCACAGTGGCGGGTGGCATTCTGCCGCCACTGCCTGTAGACGTGGTCTCAGACAATAGGAACGCCTCACACTACCCACGTGGCGTGTGCTGAGAGGATCACTGCAGCTCTGGTAGATCGTCTCATCCCATCTCTCCACATACCTTGCGACGGCCAATCCACCAGCGCATTCCTCCGGTTTCTCGCTCCTTCTTTTGGGGCTGGTGGCGCAGGCAGTGTTCCTGGCCAGGTCAGCACCCACTTCCTAGCATCCATCAACATTGACCGCTGGGAAGGACAGCAACAGCCCAATCCAAGATGGCCACCTACTACCACACTGCAGGCTTCTTTTCCCAATCTAGGATAGAGGCTTGTGTTGTTCAGCTCTACTGACTGTTTTAGACTATAAAATGAAGCCATTCCATTCCTTTTACTCCCTGTGTCACAATGCTTCTAGTAGCGGTTTGCATCATGTTTCTCCTTCCTGGCTCGGTCCTGGTGTTTTCTCTTACTCCTGTGGCAGTCTTTCCTTCTCTTCCATTCTTAATCCTGCCTTACCCTTTGGATTTCTAGTGCCTCCATTGCTGCTTAGCCTGTTAGCCCCTCCTTAAAGTCCTGGAAGGTAAAGTTTTACAGCATGGTTCTAGCTGGCATCTTCCAACAAGTTCCCCATCCATCACGGAAGCCCTCTACTCCAGTACTCAGAAGGTTTTTTGCCCAATGTCTTTACTCACAGCAGCTCCTTCTGAAAGGCATTTGTCTGTGTTAGCGGCGCCAATGCTACTGGAAGGGGTTGCTCCTACCTCTGGCAGATCAAGTCGGTAAAGATGAGGTCACCCCTCAGAAGCACGTCCAGAAAATCTTTGGACCCTTGACAGTTTGCGATGATGGCTTTTCAGTCTTGAGGAAGAAGAACTGTATAGGGTTCATTCCTTAGCCCAGACAGTCAGCAAAAAATTCAAGAGTTGCAACAGCTGCCAGATTAAAACCTGGATCTGTGTCAGGCTCTTGCTGCCAAAAGTACTGATTTGCCAGTGGTTTCTACTGCAACTCCTCGCTACTCTGGCGATACAAACAAACCTAATAAATTCTAGGACTCTTTAACCGTGCTCTTTGATGTTTGTCCAGGTCAATGTTCCTAAAACTAGGCTAAGGTGAGATGTCTTATTAGTGCCTTGCCTGGTCCAGCACCACCCTGGCGACATCTCCAGTAGATGCTGACAATCTCAGCCTGTTAAAGTATTCCACTTTCTAAACAGCATTAAAGGGGGTGTGAAAGGTCAGACCTAGGAATTTTGGCAGAGAAGTCCATCTGCAACATCCAACAGGGTGGACAAGGTGCCCAAACTTACATATTAGAATTTCGTCAACTTGCAGCTGTAAATGGGTGCAACAGACCTTATTTATCCTATTCCATAAGGGTCTTAGAGGTGAAATGAAGATTGAGTTGGTCCACTGCATCCAACCAGCCTGTTTCCCTGTTTTGCCTGCACGAATGCAGAAAGGACAGAAGACTCGGGTCCCTGCCGCCGTTGGAAGCTATCGATTTGCCTCTTGATTGGCTGAAACCTCTAGTGAAGAGAGTCCACTATCGCCTAAAGAAGAGCTTATGTAGACTGGAATGTCCCGAGGATCGCTGTCTGAGACCGAGAGGGTAAACTGTCTCAAGCACTGACTGTGCAAGTTTTGTGGTTCTTCCGAGCATTTCATTTGTTCTTGTCAAATTCGTCCACAAAGTCCTTCAAGAAACACCCTGTCCCATCCCTCTGGAAAGGAGATAGAACGGAAGGACCTCAAGTCCCTTTGATTGAGGTGGAGTGGGGTAGACTGGAGTGGAGTGGAATGGGGTAGTTTAGGGTGGAGTGGGGCACATTGGGATGTTGTGGGGTTGATTGGAGTGGTGCAGAATAGGGTTGATTGGAGTGGGATACATTGGAGTGGAGTAGTTTGAAATGGGGTAAATTGGAGAAAAGTCGGGTTGCTATGTGGGAATCTAGGACCCTAGTGTAATTTTCCTGATTCATGTCCATATGTAGGTATAAATCACCAAGACCTTATATAGGCATAGGAATCATTGCCTTATTTAGTCTTAGCCTGTGCAGCCCAAATACGGCATGGCTACTACCACTAAACTCCGGGAATCCACAACGATTTCTTGGAAAAACCCGCCTTCAGCAGTCAGGGACTTCCCCCTGCTTGAATACTAATTTATCCAAGAACTCCTGGAGTTTTCAAGGAACTGAGGCACTAGTGACGATACTATGTCCAATCTTATGTCAAACTCGGCACCTTCAAAGTATAAATATGCCTACATTTGCCCAGTCAAACACACAGTGGTTTAGGCGCAGATCGACTAACTACTTGCCCGACGCCCTGCTGCTGCAAGTGCCGAAGGAAGCCGACCCTCCAACTGACGCACTGAGAAGACGCTGTCTTTTCTCTTGCCGAGAAATCCAGCTTTGGTGTTTCCAGGCTACCCTTGCGGGTTGCTGGGAGATCAAGTCCTGAGAGAGAGATGCAAGACCTCTATCATTCTAAAACCAATGTACGGAGCTGATTAGACCCTTTGAGAATTCTTGGATCAGATTCTTGGCAGAAAATAACTAGACTTAAGCTACACCACACTTACTCCTCCCTCGTACTAGACTTAGGTTAGGTACACCGGGGTAGGCGTATTTTAGAAGCACCAGTTGAGTACTTTTAGCCACTATTTTATCACTGTATGTATTTTATGCATTTTATGTATTCTAGGTTTATGGCTTAGAAACCATATCATGCTTTTACAGTACTATTTTATAATACTATTCGTATTATATGCATTGTCCTTCTTAACTAGCATTTCAATTGTAGCAGTGCATTTCTTATGCTTAAGAAATAAGACTGTTCAATAAATACTTTTATTGCAAACGCCTGTCTCTCTATTTCTAAGCAACTCTGGTGAAACGAAGCATGCACATCTGACTGAGTGAAATAGCTGTCTATTGTTTCCGCGACTCTAGAGATTCTTTTCATTCTGGGGAAACAAAGTTGTCATGTTATATGGTTGTCAGAGACTAATACCTTCTTGTTTATTCGAGAAAGTTTCTAGTGACCTCTGAGCCAGCTGGCACTCACAATTAAGTCTAATATATTCGGCAGAGACCTAGTCGACATAAGTCCTACGTCTAAGCTGCAGGATATATTATTCCAATGTGCAGAGCCTATTGGGAATAAAGATTCATCAAGCTAAATTGCGCTCGCAAAAGGGCCAGATTCATCATCCCAAATGCAAAAATCGCTATTTGCGAAATCGCATATTTGCAAGGAATTGGATTTAAGGAATCTCTATTAGAGATTCCTTAAATGCAATTCATTAACCAATTTGAAATTGCGAATTCGCAATATTTGGTCGCTATTTACCACGAAGTCTGACTTCGTGGTAAATAGCGAAAAAATAGAAAAAAGCACTTTAGTGCATATTTCTCTGTTGCATGTTACACACACACATGTCCTTTGGACATGTGTGTGCGCAACACCTGTGTAAATTTGCATTTCAGGGGTGCTACAGGGTGTCCTTTGGACACCCCTGGCACCCTTGAAATCGCTATCTTATTTGCGATTAGCAAATTGCTAATCGCAAATAAGGAATACTCCCCATTCATTCCTATGGGCCTAAAGGCCCATAGGAATGAATGGGGAGTATTCCCTATTTGCGATTAGCAATTTGCTAATCGCAAATAAGGAATGTGTAGGAATCGCAATTTATTTAGCGATTCATACATGAATCCCGTTTTGCAAGTCCTTAATAGCGATTTCTTAATAATCGCTATTAAGGACTCGCAAAACGGCTCTTTCATGAATCTAGCTGATAGGAACTACACTACATGGCGCCCAACGTTTGGTAAGGCAATAATTTAACGCTAGATATTAGAGTCACTCAGTCGTGCTTTTCACACAGACCTCTTTTTCTCCCGTAAAAACTCCAAAAGACGTCTGGAGTGGTTGAAAGGATAATATCCGCCAAAACTGAGTAGGACAAAAAATCCTATGTATTAGTTTTTAGTTTATACAACGTTGAAGGATACAGTGTTCCAAAATATTGTGCACCTAATCTTTGTTTCCTTGAAACTTGTTCTGCAAACTCTTAAATAAGTAAAAATAATGGTTACTGACAAGGAATTAGCTGCAGCAGCAGCTCAAGCGATCTTAGATGACGCTGAAATCCTAGAAAATGACACAGATGCTATACTGCTCCCGGTAAATGTACCTTACAAACTGATAAATAATGGAGTATCAGCAAGGGGTGGCAGAGTAATCTTTGTCATAGAGGCACATGAATATCGGCAGACAGAGGTATTCTATTCATGGATTCAGTTTCCAGCAGCAAATGCGGGAACACGAGAGTTCCACTACTACAAAGCAGAGGAACCTCCAGCGGAATACGTTCCTTTCGAGGACATTGAAATTCCATTAACTTACCAAGAGCATCAGCTCTGGTTTAAAGGCGCCCTAAAACATCAAAATCACATTACCAGGCTCAGTCCACTAGGTAGATTAGGAGCAACATGGCCGCTATACACCACATCCAGACATTGAAAGGATGTCAGATGCAGAATTATTAGCTCAGCTAAAACAATTAATTAAAATACATAGACAATTGGTTCAATATGTCATGCGGACATTACCAATCCAACCAGCTGTAAGAATTCCACAGCACACCCCTTACCAGGGGAACACAAACAAAATTACACCACAGACTATACAGTCAGTCATTGGTAAACTACCAGCAAAACGAGAACAAATCCCGTTCTGGTTAGCACAAAAAATTTCTCAAATAGAGGCAGTATTTCCTGATAGTACGCCTCATGAGAAACACAGGATTCTGACAATCTGTTTACCTATGGGGACTGCACCACACATAGAGGACTGTGACACTTGGGGTACAGTCTTTGCTTCAATCTACACTAAAACACATAGTGTTCCGTCCATGGCGGTAATACCAGACGTTCTAAGACAGATTCAAAATGAATACGGTCCAGAACTGGCTTTAAATATAGGTATGAAATTACTGAAAGATTTTAAGCAGGTCTCGGCTATACTATTAGCCAACATTAAAGGTGACAATCCGCCAGAAATTAAAAGAAACAGACATTACTGCGCAACCTTATGAGCTTGCCAGAATTATTGAAAAATCCTATGAAGAACTAGGTAGAGATAGTTTGGGTATGTAACCACTAAAACCACAACTAACAGAGAATCCTGAAAAAACTTTTATAAAAAATAATCTCACTACTCCGAAAAGGAAGTGGGAAAACAGTAAACAGACACTTCCTAGAGAGAAGCGTTCTCAGTCCAGAGGATCATCTCCCCAAAGGAGTTAGGTCTCCTGAACGGGGGCAAGGCATCCCCGACGGGAGCCCTCTGAAAAAAGGTATAACATTAGAAATAGGGATACTTTAAGAAAACCTGATAGATATCAAGATAATGACACACGTCCCTCTTGATCTTTTCAGACTTCCTCGCAGAAATCAGAAAGAAGAGGACGGTCAGAACACAAAGAAGAACGCATGAAGTCAAAAGACAAAGAACCCGTTCACCAAAGTAAAAAAGCTCAATTTTCCAAAAAGAAGGTAGCAAGCATAAAGATCAGACATGCCGAGGATTCTGAGGACACAACTCAAGAACGGGGAATGGGCTCAGACAATGCTAGACAGCGCAGGAGAAGTAACCATAGTTCGCAAGATCCTGAAGGATCATCTGGAGACAGTGGACTTGAATGTATGCATTCAAGTTGGAACTGCACAACAAGAGGGTTAGTGTACCCCACAAATTATATGAAGTTACACTCCGGATGGAGGGGGACATAACTAGAAAAATAAAAGCTTTTTGGGAGAAGCTTTCCAAGGGCTATGACATACTTCTGGCTGAAAGAGACTGGCCACCTACAGTTGTTAGGGAGTGCCCACACAGCAAAGAGATAATTATGCCAGCCTTCTCAAATCACATTCCAATTCATAAAAAATATACATATGCCAGGAAATGGGCAGTAGCTCAGGCTACAGCATTATATAAAAATCACGTTGGATGGGATGAGGTTTTCCTCACCACAAAATCCAGTTAAAAAATCAACCTACTGCACAGAGGCAGTATCCAGTCAAGCAAGAAGCTAAGAAACAAGTCAGGGAGATCTTAGATCAACTTGAATATCAAGGGGTGATTGAAACATGCACCTCATCTATGAACAATCCTTTGTTTCCTGTCTCCAAGCCAGGCAATTCATATCGTCTAGTTTTGGATTACAGACACCTAGACTCTTGTTGCAAAACTTTTGCAGTACAAAATTCACATAGTGCAGCACTGATGAATAACATTGTGCGCAAAAAATATAAAACCACATTAGACATTTCAAATGGGTTTTTCTGTCAAAATATTGCTCTGGAAAGTAGGCACTTGACCGCTTACTCAATCTTGGGGACACAGCGACAATTTTGCAGTATCCCCCAGGGATTCAAGAATAGTCCAGGGTTATTTTGAGCCAGAGTAACAGAAATACTACAAATGTACGATGATGAGGCATTATGTAATGTAATGTAATGTAAAATTTTATTTATATCGCGCAGCAATCGCTCCAATGGAGCATCTAGGCGCTACCTCCGGCAAATTACCAGATGACAAAGTGACTCAGAGTTGGACCAAAAACAAAGGCAAGCATCAAACTAGAGTTCTGCCATGCTATCTTGCAGTTTAAACATCCAAGTTTTTAATTCTTTGCGGAACTCTGTTTCTTTATCCAGAGTTCTCAGGGCAGGAGGCAGAGTATTCCAAGCCTTTGCACCCAGTACTGCCAGGGACTTTCCTCCACGGGTTTTTAAACGAAACCTAGGAACCACCAGAGTATTGGAATTTGATGATCGTAGGCTTCTGGTTGGGCAGTATCTCTTGAATTTTTTCTGTAGATATAGTGGTCCTGTTTTGTGCATTGCTCGAAATGTTATAATCAAAACCTTGAACAGGATCCTTTTTACAATGGGAAGCCAATGAAGAGCTTTTAATGCCCCTGAGGCTGACGATCTTTTTGGCCATTTTAGCACCAATCTGGCAGCAGCGCTTTGCACTAGCTGAAGCCTGTAAGTTACTTCTTTATTTGTGCCAGCATACAAACTGTTGCAATAATCTAAGCGCGACGTTACCAACGCTACTGCAACAGTTTTCCTCGCCTCCAAAGGGAGTATATCAAAGAATTTCCTAAGGCTTTTAATTAAGCCAAAGCACATTCCTGCCACTTTTATTGCCTGCTGCTTGAAGGCAAGATTGGAATCAAACGTGACTCCCAGGTTCCGAGCAACTATGGTTGTATGAGGCGGTATTTATGCCCTTTCTGGCCACCATTGCCTGGGAATAAAGTCATTATTTGGGCCTAGCGGAATGATCTCTGTTTTTCCTGTATTACATTTTAGGTGATTCTTCCGCATCCAATCGAAGGTGGCAGTTAAACATTCCTTGAATGTTTCTTCCCATGACTGGTTGTCCCTATCCGTAACCAGTATTAACTGCGTATCATCGGCATATGCTACTACCTCTATGCCAAAGGATGATATTAGTTTAATCAGAGGCGCAGTGTAGACATTGAATAATGTCGGGCTAAGGCTGGACCCCTGGGGTACTCCCATCGTCTGATGTTTTTCCGTGGAGGTAAATTCCCCCAGGGTTACCACCTGTCTCCTGTCCCTTAGGTAGTTTTCCAACCACTCTAGTACCGTCCCCTTCACGCCCGATGTTTTTAGCCGATCTAATAGGATGGCATGGGAGACCGTGTCGAAGGCCGCCGACAGGTCTAATAAAATCAGGACGGCCTTCTTTCCTTGGTCTAGGGCAGTACGAATGGTGTCTGTCGTGTACAGTAGAGCCGATTCTGTTGAATGCTGGGCTCTAAACCCCGCCTGATTGGGATGCCATATCTCGTTGACTTCTAAGAACATAGTCAGCTGTTTGTTAACCAGTGATTCAGCGATCTTACATAATGCTGGGAGAAGTGAGATAGGTCGCAGATTGGAAAGAGTCGCAGGGTCAGGAAGGGGTTTTTTCTGTAAGGGTTTCACTGCCGCAAGTTTCCATTCCAGTGGCACATTGGCCGTGGAAAGTGAATGATTTACGATTTCGTTAATCATAGGGTTTACTTCATCTACCATGAGATGCAGGAG
Organism: Lissotriton vulgaris; assembly: GCF_964263255.1. Classification (NCBI taxonomy): domain Eukaryota; kingdom Metazoa; phylum Chordata; class Amphibia; order Caudata; family Salamandridae; genus Lissotriton; species Lissotriton vulgaris. Next base: position 61,605,880 of record NC_141687.1, read on the forward strand.
TATTATGGGACAGGGGTCAAATGGGGACCCAGATTTTGTGGTTAAGATTGACTGCCTTGTTTCTTCCAGGCTAATTGGGTGGAAGGTTGCTAGCTGGTTCATAATTTCATCAGCACTTCCACCTTCTCTACTGGGTTCCAGAGAGGGAATTTCAAAATCTTTGGTTAGACCCTGTACTTTGTCCTCAAAATAATCAGCTATATTTTCGCAGAGGTCTTTTGAGGGTTGAATTTCCTGTGTTAAAAATGTGGGTTTATTAAAATCATTTACAATGTTAAAAATACATTTTTGTTTGTTTTTTGCAGCGACTATGGCAGATTCGTAGAATTTCCTTTTTGTTGATTTAATTCGCGCATGGTAGGTGCTTATAGCCCTTTTATATTTACCCCGCTCTTGCGTGCTATAGTTTTTTCTCCATCTGCGTTCTGCTCTACGGAGCTCCCCCTGTGCTATTTTTAATTCTTGATTGTACCATGGAGCTGATTTTTTCTTAGTATTCTGTTTTCGAGTCCTGTTTGGCCGCCCTGTCATATTTTTTAATTCAACCATCCATTCTCTGAAAGTGCTGGGGTCTGAGAACCCTGAGCCTGACCCGGTAGGCTTACAATCCCTAGCCATCTCAATCAGATTTGGATTTGCCATTAAGGCCCTCCATTCTTGTAGGTCAGCCTGGTCGTACTTAACCTTATTGTTACATTCCTTAGGGCTCTGAATAGGGAACATGAATGGTACTATAGCATGGTCTGTCCATGTTTGAGGTATTGGGCAGTTTGTCTTAAGCGATTGCAGATTGGTGGCTATGCAGTCAAGGGCATGACCTGCGTCATGGGTAGCTTGAACTGTCCCAATCTCTAGTCCGAGGACTTCCATTAATTCTTTAAAAGAGACAGCTGCGGTATCGGTGGTAGACTCCAAATGTATATTCACATCTCCCAATAATGTAAAATTGGAGTATCTGAGCACCAGAGGACTCAGTGCCTTGCTTATATTTTCCAGGAAGTCTTTACATGTACCTGGTGGGCGGTAAATGAGGGCCCCCGCAAACGTCATGGTCTCGCTGATTTTAATGCAAAAACCCATCCCCTCCGCCTCCTTTAAATCAGGGAGTTCAATCACCGAACATATATATGCCTCCTTGTGAATTATAGCTATTCCTCCTCCTCGTTTATCTCCTCCTCCGTCTCTCCTTTGCATACTGAAACCTGGTGGCAAGGAATGTACCATATCTGGGACACAGCACGGATTTAGCCAGGTCTCCGTAATAAATAAACAGTCCAAGTTGTCCTCAGCCAATAGATCAAAGACATGCTGGGCGTGTCTAGGTAGAGACCTAGCATTAAGAAGACCTCCTTTAAAAGTATCATTTAGTGCAGGTCTGGGGATAATCTGTGACCAAAGAAAAGTATGGCCACAGTATAGGCAGGACTCTGGGCCAGTCCCTGAGGCGGGGTCTAACCTGTGACAATCATTGTAAGCTGGCCCTAGGGTGAGTAGTGCCTCTCTGCTATAATTTTCTATCCTGTCCTCACCTGCTGCGGTCCAGCCCGACGGCCCGTCCGAGGCGCGGACGGGCGCAGACGGGCTGGACTCAGGCGTGACTCCGGCGTAGGTCCGGCGCGTCCGCTGCGCGCGTCCGCTGCGCGGAGACATGGTTGACCGTTTAAATAGAGCGACTAGAGCGCTCCACCAATGACAGCCCTACTCAAGATGGCCGCCAAACTGCTACCATCCGGGACCCGGTGAGCTTAGCCCTGCGATCGGCCAAGCACCACCTGGGGAGCGGGGAAAGAGTATTAAAGTGCAAGTCTGCAATGTTTTTTTAATTTAGCCCCTGTATTTGTGCAAATTCCAGCTCAGGGGGGGTCGGACACAAGGGATACAAAACGATCAAAAAGCAATTTTAAAAGCTCTAAAATGAATGACTGCTCGTAATGCAGCCTCTGGAGTCTGTGGGAGGTAATCTCCCGTTTGCCCTGTAAGCCCTCCTTAAATAGAGCGACTAGAGCGCTCCACCAATGACAGCCCTACTCAAGATGGCCGCCAAACTGCTACCATCCGGGACCCGGTGAGCTTAGCCCTGCGATCGGCCAAGCACCACCTGGGGAGCGGGGAAAGAGTATTAAAGTGCAAGTCTGCAATGTTTTTTTAATTTAGCCCCTGTATTTGTGCAAATTCCAGCTCAGGGGGGGTCGGACACAAGGGATACAAAACGATCAAAAAGCAATTTTAAAAGCTCTAAAATGAATGACTGCTCGTAATGCAGCCTCTGGAGTCTGTGGGAGGTAATCTCCCGTTTGCCCTGTAAGCCCTCCTTAAATAGAGCGACTAGAGCGCTCCACCAATGACAGCCCTACTCAAGATGGCCGCCAAACTGCTACCATCCGGGACCCGGTGAGCTTAGCCCTGCGATCGGCCAAGCACCACCTGGGGAGCGGGGAAAGAGTATTAAAGTGCAAGTCTGCAATGTTTTTTTAATTTAGCCCCTGTATTTGTGCAAATTCCAGCTCAGGGGGGGTCGGACACAAGGGATACAAAACGATCAAAAAGCAATTTTAAAAGCTCTAAAATGAATGACTGCTCGTAATGCAGCCTCTGGAGTCTGTGGGAGGTAATCTCCAGTTTGCCCTGTAAGCCCTCCTTAAATAGAGCGACTAGAGCGCTCCACCAATGACAGCCCTACTCAAGATGGCCGCCAAACTGCTACCATCCGGGACCCGGTGAGCTTAGCCCTGCGATCGGCCAAGCACCACCTGGGGAGCGGGGAAAGAGTATTAAAGTGCAAGTCTGCAATGTTTTTTTTATCATATGTCGATGACATCTATCTTACAGATGATGATTTGGACGTGCACTTGAAAAGAGTGAACACCGTAATAATTGAGTTCGCTTCTGAAGGGTATAAATTCAATTTTAAGAAATCATGAATTGCCCACCTCAATGTCCTATTCTTAGGATATGAGTTATCAAGTGAAGGCAAAAGCCTGGCAGCAAACTTTCTAGAGAAATGTGTGCTGCTCCTACCTCCAAAAATGCTGAAAAACTTACAGTCAATTCTGGGTTTCCTGAATTTTGGAAGAACTTATGTTCTAGATTACGCAGAAAGGGTTAAACCTCTCTACGAACGAATCAAACCTGATTTCAAACCAACAAATTGGAATCAGAAACATACAGAAATGTTGCGTTCAGTACAAACAGACATGTTAGCAAAAACACAATTAGATACACACAACAATGTGCGCAATCTCGTGATCCGTGTCATCCCAGGGAAATGCGGATTCACATACCTGACCTTTAATGAGGGAGAAAAGGTTCCAATTGCATTCAAATCACACTTGTACACACAAGCTGAAATGAAATTCACTTCAACTGAAAAAATTCTGACAGCGGTTCAAACTGCAGTAGCAAAAGAGAGAGCTCTCGCACAGGGTAAACGCATAATGATCGTTACAGCTGCACCTGCCTTAGAGGAAGTGACGAAAGCGAGCATTCCAAATGCTAAAGCTTTACATCCGGGATGGATACAATGGGTTAACTCTCTTGCTGCAACAGACGTTGAATACGTTTTTGACCCCTACTTGAAGACATAAGAATTCCTACAATACGAATACAAATGTCCTCTGCCAACCGAAATTCTGCCTCTAGAACATTACGGCTGTATAATATATACAGACGGATCAGCACAGCCCGCAATTGGGGGTAAACAAGCTTATAGTGCTGCGTGTGCGATCATTAAAGGTTGTTTGCGCGAAGGTAAACCCAGACCGAAGATCACTAAATCTCAATCTCTCTGAGACTGTACAGCTCAGCGAGCTGAACTACAGGCTTTCAAGATGGCGCGTGAAAATACCGATTGCGAATTCCTCACACTAATAGTGTGTGATTCGTATTACTGCGTCCAGTCTTACAATGAGTATCTACAGAACTGGGTTCAAAACGGTATCAAAGATGGAAAAGGTGGCACAATTAAGCATAAAACGCTTTGAGAACAAGTAGTTCTTTTACAGAAAGAACTACAAAAGACTCACGTGATTCATACACTGAGTCATCAGCGTGATGGCGTTCCCATTGCAGAGAATTCATTGGCTGAGGAAGCCGTGAAGGATGCTGTGCAAACGGCTTCCGTAGCTGCGATTACTTGGTCAAAAACAAAAATAGACAGCAACATAATGCAAGCTGTCACTGCTTCAGTTAAAGACAGTGGTAAGACACTCCCGAACGGCTTTCCAATAAAGTACTCATATATAACTGATGCGAATAATGTTCCTTTTGCTCGAATCCCTGGAGTGGGGGATAGGGCAATTCCAAACATGGAACATAGGTTAGGACTGATCTTAGCAGCACATGAAGGACTGGCATCTGCACACGCAGGCATTTCCGCCACAGTATCATTATTAAAACAGAGATATTGGTGGCCTCGGATCAGGAAACAAACTAGAAACTATGTTCTAGAATGTGAAATATGCCAAAAAATGAAAGTTTCTACAGTGAAGCGACCTGCACAGACGCCCCTTCTGATTTCAGATAAACCGCTAGCGTGTGTTTATCTGGACCACTGTGGTCCCTTACAAAGGGATGGTAACTATAAATATATCATGGTCGCAGTGGATTCCTGCACAAGATTTATTTGGATGTGGCCCCAGCGCTCGGCTGACGCCAGATCGGTTATAAAGGATTTGCGAGTCTTTATCGGCACATACGCAATTGGCACGCTACAGTCTGTCCAGGGTCCTGCGTTTAGCTCTAGAGCTTACAAGGAGGCCATAGCTAGCTTGGGCGTTGCATTGCGGTATTCTAGTCCCTTCCATCCTGAGGGTAATGCGGTAGTGGAAAGAAAAAACCGTGACATAAAGCAATCCATAACAGCTAAGGTACTAGGTTCGGGTGATGGGTGGATCAAACATCTAATTAATTAATTAATTAATTTTTGAGCTTGTAAAGCGCACTGCTACCCGTAGGTTTCCTGGCGCTGTATAACGCTGGGGAACCCGTCCTGGCTTTCCATGTGGGATGGTCCCTGCTGGGAGTCCCCAAGGTGGAGCCGGGCATCCCCGGCGTTGATGGGGCCGTTGTGGAGATTAGGCAAGCTAATGCCCAGAGTTGCAGAGTGGGACCCCTGATTAGGGTAGGCACCGAAGCGAGAATTATCGAGTCCGCTGACCCACGTCCACGACCCTGCCGCGTCCCGGGCCGACTTCTGCTCCCGGGTCTGCCGCCTCTAACCAGTGAGCCACATCACTCCATCTAATAAGTGTCCAACGTAGTCTTAACAATCTGCCAAGAAGTTCTCTGGGTGGACTCACTCCATATGTACTAATGTTTGGTACTAGAATGATAATCGAAGACCTCGATTGTCAGACTTCAGTGGTGGAACAAAAACCCTTTGATGTCAAAGATCGTTTGACTGTTTTACAGGACTTAAACGAAACAAGAAGAAGTCTGAGTAGCACAATACAGAAGCAAACGCCCACTGAAGAAAAACCACCTGTCCCAGCAAGGCCTGTCTGGATTCCATAGATTCGGGATCTGGTCACAGAGAAAATCACGGTGAAGAAGGAATTTGGGCCTCCTTACAGAAAAGCAGTACCTGTCTTGGCAATCCAAGGAACAAGATCAGTCGTACTACCGCCCCTTGCTGGTAAAAGGGAGAACAGATTTGTAGCCATCGACCTGGTCAAACCACAACATGTGGCCGATAATAAGTAGTAGGCCCAGTGGACTCCCGAGAAGTATCAGACGACCAAATCTTGCTACAATCCAAGAGATTCAAACTGAAAGACTTATCACTTTTGATAAACCTGCAGTAAGAAAAGAAGGACTATGCAACAAAGCCATGGAACTTGTACCTCTGGAAACCCAAATAACAGTTCTTCAAGACACGCCTATCTACAATGATGTGACATCTGGCTACACAAACATGGCGAAACAAGAAACAGCTCCAGTGATTTCAAGTAATCCTGATGCAATCCCAACAATTGACAGAACTGCTTCTGGCTACTTTATAAACTTCGATAACTTTTCTGGGGATCCCAGTGAACCTGAGGAGGAGCCAGCAAAGACAAACTTCAAGAAAAAAGTAACAGAACTCCTTCATCTACTAGAAAAAACATATCTGGTTTCACCATGGGTTGAATTTTGGATTGGATTAGGTATATTTTTCCTCCTTCTCTGGCTCATACTAGTGTTAAGCTTGGGAAGGATGATTGATGGAAAATATAGTACTATGGACACAGCAAGTAAGAAAATCCACTTGGTCCTGAAACCTTACAAATCATCTGATTGTGAAAGAAGAGGCCTGTCAGCTGTGCCATGCTATACCTGGGGGTATAGCATGGGACAGAACTGATTATTGGAATTATTGAAGATTTCACATAAGCTTAAGGTTTCTTTGAGTGACTTTGTCGCACCTAGTAAATTTTCTGATGATTGGGACTTTGAGACTGTAAACAACACGATGAAAGATTTAGAAATGTCAGCTAATTTACAGAACATGACTACTTAGAAGGGTCATCAGATTATGAATAAATGTATTGTTTTAATCATTATGGTCACCATTATTTGCATAAATCTGCAAGCCCTAGAAATGTCATGTTATGTTATGTTAAAAATGCTCTTTTATAGCGCACGGCTACTCCTGGGAGTGTCCCGGCGCTTTGGCAAAGAGCCCTAGGAAGAAGAGAAACATAACACAGCAGAATGGAAGAAAGCAGGAGAGCAGTTACTAAGCAAAAAGCCAGGTTTTAAGTCCTTTTCTAAAGGAGAGCAGGTCATCAGCTTTCCTAAGCAGGACAGGCAAATCATTCCAGCCTCCGATTCTAGCGAGGCGAATAGGGGGAATCAAAGCTTTAGACAAAGAAGCAGAACGTAGCGTCCTGCGGGGCACATAAAAAGCCAGGCGCTTCTGAAGATATCTAGGGCCTATCTGATGAAGGGCCTTGAAGGCAAAAGTAAGCGCCTTAAAAGCGATCCTTTTGGCGACTGGGAGCCAGTGCAATTTGTTTAGCAACTCTGTGGCTCCAGCTCTGCGCTGGAGACCAAAGATGGCTCTGGCCGCAGAATTTTGCACAATCTGCAGTCGAGCCAAAAGATATTTCGGCAGGCCAAGATAGAGGACATTCGCATAGTCCAGACGCGAACCTATCAAGCCTGCACGATGATCTTTCTATGCTTCAGCGACAGCAGCGGAAGAAATTACCGCAGTATCTTCAGGAGGCCGAAGCATTTACCAGTCAGCCCAATGATCTGGGGACCAAAGGCGAGGCCATCATCTATCACAAAGCCCAGGTTTTTAGCTTTGGGAGAGGCGGCATCCGGTAGAAACATATCTAAAGGCCACCAGGCCTTCCAACCAGGATCAGGAGGGCATCCGAAAAAAAGCAATTCCGATTTATCGGAATTGCATTTTAGGCTGTGTCGCTGGAACCAAGCAAAGACAGCTCCCAAGCAGTCTCTAATCCGAGGACCATCGAAATCCTTGCCCTTATCAAATGTAAAGAGCAACTGGGTGTCATCAGCATAGGTTATGATCTGGGCACCAAAAGATTCCGCAACCGCCGCCAGAGGGGCCATATAGATGTTAAATAGCGTAGGGCTTAAGATGGAACCCTACGGCACCCCCACCTCCAGCGGCGGCATTTCAGCGGAAAACGGAGGTGCCCAGACTACTTGCCGGCGGCCGGTCAGAAATGACTTGAACCAATTCAACACCGTCCCTCGAAAACCGATCTCCTGGAGTCTTAAAAGGAGACCTTCATGGGGGACGGTGTCGAAAGCCGCCGACAAATCCAGCATAACCAAAATGGCCTTCCCTCCAGTATCCAAAACCTCCCTGATGGCATCGGTGACCTCGAGAAGAGCGGTCTCTGTACTAAGATTCGTGCGAAAGCCCGATTGAGAGTCATGAAGAATGTTATTACTCTCAATGAAGTTGGAAATGGAGCCATGCACGTGCTTCTCGTCACCTTAGCCAGAGCAGGGAGGAGAGAGATGGGCCTGTAGTTAGCATGGATAAGAGGATCAAGGTTAGTCTTCTTGATCAGTGGAAGAATCAATGCATGCTTCCACGCTTGAGGGACAACACCCGTGCTCAGCGAAGCATTAAGCAGAGGATTAAGCAACGCATTTAAAGCCGGCGCTACTTTCCCCAAACATTTCGCCGGGCAAGGGTCAAGCGGAGAGCCGGACTTGAGCCAAGATAGAAGGTCAAGAGAGACCGCGGGAGACATCACCGGAAATTCCGAAAGGAGTGGGCCTTCCTCAGTTGTAGATGTGGACAAGCTAGATGTAAAGCCAGGCACTGGCGTAGGGCATAAATGACGAAAGGAGTTGTGAATAGCTTTGATTTTGTTCACGAAAAAGTCCGCTAACTGGCTAATCCAGACTTCGGTGTGCGCATGGGAGGGAGCACCGAGGGGGGGGGGGGAAGTAAACTCCTTAACTATCCTGAATATCTCTTTGCTGGTGCTCTCTGAGTCATCTATTCTACGCTCAAGGTAGACTTTTTTTCCCGCTAGGATGTGCCTGTGATATAGCTTAATGGCTTCCCTATAACCCTTCGGCAATTGAGCAACAAAAAATTCTATCGCAAATTGACCACAGACCCCACTCCCAGATTGACGACCATCATTGGGACCATTGTCGAAGAAGCTCTGGCTGAGGGTTGGGTTACGACAAAGGAGGCGCAATTTCTATGTGCAGAAAATCCAGTGATGCCTTATTTCTATGTGCTGCCCAAGGTGCATAAACCCCAGAGACCACCTCTGGGGCGCCCCATAATATCGGGCATAGGTTCCTTGTTGGAACCTCTCTCCACCTTTGTGGACGGTTTTCTACAACCATTGGTAAATAAAATGCCTACTTATCTAAAAAATACCAAGGCTGTACTTAGAATGCTTCCAGAAGTGACTTTTGACACAGCACAAGACTGGTTGGTCTCATTCGATGTAGAGAGTCTCTACACCTCCATTCCACAAACTGAAACCCTGGAGGTTATAGAGGCCCTACTTGACACTCAAGATCTTAACTCAATAACACCTGTGAGATTGATCATGACTCTAGCTACATTAGCCATGACGGAAAACTTCTTCATGTATGAGGATACTGTGTACCTACAGATTAGCGGGACTAGCATGGGCAGCGTTTTTGCTCCTAGTCTCGCTAATCTGTACGTGCACAGTTTTGAGCAACAACATGTGCTCAATGTGACCAATCCTTTCCTTGAAAACGTGCGTCTTTGGAAACGATACATTGACGACGTCTTGGTGGTGTGGCATGGCTCAATGGATGACCTCAACAAATTTCATGAGTGGCTCAATGTGAGGAATCCTTTTCTTAAATTTACTATGGAACACAACAGGGAACAGTTATCTTTTCTTGACTTGCTCATCACGGCTACCCCTATGGGTTTGCAAACAGAAATATACCGTAAACCTATAGCCAAGAATTCACTGTTGAACTACGAGAGCTTTCACCCGAAGGCACTTGTTAACAACCTGCCTTACGGACAATTTCTCCGTGTCCAACGTAACTGTTCAACGAAAACTGCTTTTGAAGAGCATTCCAAGACTTTAGAGAACCAGCTACTTGAGAAGGGGTATCCGACCAAATTGGTGAGAGCCTCTAAAAAACGTGCTGCAAACAATAATAGAGAGGGTTTACTTGAACTACTACCCCCTAAGCCTGCATCCAATAGGATAACTTGTGTGAATACTTTCAGCACGAAGTCAAATCAAATTCAAAAGATTGTGAGGAAGCACTGGGCAATATTAAACACTGGTGGAGATACAACCACCTTACCTCCCCCTTTGTTTGCATTCAAACGTGGACGCAATATAAAAGATCAGCTGGTCCATACCAGACCGAAACAGACCTGTCCACGAGCAGTTGGCACCCTTTGGGATATGCCGGCAGTCACAGGACATCACCCCTGTGGGAATTGTGTAGCGTGCCCTCTGACAAACAAATTCACACACATCGATATTGGCACGGGTCGCCAGTGGGAACAGCGACGTTTCACAAACTGTAATAGCCAGAATGTAATCTATTTGATCACTTGCCCGTGTAATAAGCGCTATATGGGCATGACTACACGCAAGATTAAAACAAGAATATCTGAACATAGGAGTTCTATTAGATGCAACAAACAGACTACCAGGCTGACTGCTCACTATATAGAAGCTGGCCACTCATCTACTGAACTTAAATGGACAGTAATAGAACAACCTGCAATTCCACCTCACATCACAGACATCAGCGGGTTCTTATTCAAGAAGGAACAAAGATGGGTTTTCAAACTCAAATCTGATAAAGAGGGTCTTAATGAGGACATCCCTTGGATGTCACTCAAATGATGATTCTCTACTAGATAATACTGCTGTTTACATGTGCCAACAATAGCTTATAAGGGGCTGTTCATTTTTGATATCACCTTTTGACTGCAACCCCTTAAAGAACTATGCCCCTTCATCTGAGCCTGCAAGTACCTTAATCTGAGCCTGCAAGTAATTCAAGCATTCAGACGTGTGCTTGGCTCAATAGAGGTCTATGAATAATACAGTGGACAGTGTGCACATTATGCTTTTTTTGTCCCTTTTTTTGTCCCTTTTGCCATTCTTGTGATCTGAGCGGCTATGTACTTGTGTGTTCTGGCCTTAATATCGGTCCACGATCATTATTGTGGACATCGTGCACATTTTTGTTCTCTTGCGCCATATCAAACTTCAACTCCCATGAAGCCGCGCGTTTGGGCGCGCGTCGTGACGTCACATGTTCGCGCCCCGTGACGGAAGGAGTAAGCAGAGACTTAAGGAGAGATCGGACGCCTCGTCGGTACCTCCCACGACAGCCCAGAGGGACGCCCGGGGTACCGACGGAGAGATAGGCGTAACCGATCCTTCCTATGTGCCGTTTTCACTTGCCGCTTGCTACCGCCACGAACAGGGTAGGCGTCCCGATGCTTATTGCCATATATGCCATATTACTTGCCCCCTGTTGCTCACTGTTACTCCCTCGCATGGCGGGCAAGGAAGATTAGGTCAGCGCTCTGCTTGCGGCACGAGGATATTAATCAATGCCGGTTAAGCTGCCCTCTATACTTCGCAGTATGTTGTGTGGTCTTGAGTTGTTGTTGGAACATCGAGACACTTCGCTTTTACTCAGTTCCCTTTCTCATGTATGTTTTCTCGCTACTTTTCAGAGCGGTGCCCCGTTTTACCTGCGCTGTATGCCAGGTGAGGTGGGATTTTCTCTCCTGCCTAATTGGTGAGTGAGCAATCATGAGTATATAACCATGTTTTGTCAGGACGTGTTGGTACACTTTGGGTCCTTTCCTGACTTATGACAGTGAATTGTGTTAGTTATATATGTTTTACAACACAGCACTTTGTCTATAATAATTTGTTTTCTGCACTTTGTTTTTCCCTTGTTGTGTGCCTCATGTTCAACCTGTCATGGCAATTAACATCAAAGCCAGGAGAAGGATAGAATCACTGGATCGCAGGTGATATCTGTTGTCTTCCTATGATATATGTCTTTGTATGTCTTTTAAGCAGTAGCGTTCTTGGTCCTGAAGAAGCAGCTGGATACTAGATTGATCTTGTTAGTCTGCAGAAACATGTCGACCTCTCTTATCCATCAGTGGTTATTTGTTTAGACCACCTACGCACTCATGTTTTTTATTTTTAGAAGCGAAGTGATTCTCTAATAAATAATCCTTTTTCACTTCCCTACCTAATTTTACATTTCACATTTCACCCTTGCACATTGCACTTCACTAGTTCTAGCACTGCTTTCAGTCACCACACTACTTTTCTTTGAGTTCTTTCCCCCCACATCATAGTACGATACAGGTGGGATTAGGTCTTAACAACTGACCAGTCCACTGAGAGTACCTTTGGTCTCTGATGGTGACAGCTCCCAAATGATGAAGGGCGGAATCGAATGGTGACTGATGGGAATTTTCTCCTAAAGAGCTGAGTGGTCCCATTGTTGTTTTCTTTCCATACATTAGCAGTTTATGTTTGTTTTTCCTTTGAGGCACCTTTAGGGTTTTGCTTAGTTTTCTTCTGACTCCGTGCTACCCTTTTGTTGTAACTTCCCTATAACTAGCCTTAAGATGAGGGTCATACAGGCGTCTCCAGGCCCTTTCGGCTTTCTTACATTCCTGCCGCATCGCACCCAAGGATGAAGTAAACCAAGGGGCCGAAGCGCGCTTATCGGCAGACTTAGCCGGCTTCCCTGGGGCTAACTCCTCAAAACTAGCAGTCATCCGCTTATGCACCGACTCAAGGTTTTCTTCCAGACTGCCAGAAAATAAGCAGGGATGACGACAAAGCGCATCAGACACCATTTCGGCGGAAACCTAGTGAAAAGGCCGGGTAATTCCTCTCTGGTCTTTCAGTGCTCTCGGAGCAGTCACATAGATGAGAGGTATGGTAAACTTTATTAAAAAATGATCAGACCACAAACGGGTAGTGGCATGGATGCACTAATCGTTTTCGTTTCACTACAATCAATGGGAACATTGTCCAACGCCGCCAAAAGGCAGCTATAAAACTTTCCAAGAAATGTTTTCATGCTTCTCAGGGTTTAATGTTACCAATCCAGAAATTTTTATTTTAAAAATATAAATAAGACAGGAATGAAAACAATGTTGACTAATACTAAACACATTTATTCTGCAAAACGTTATGCTCAATTGTCTGCATTAGGTTTTAACTTTTGGAAAGACAACATTGAGACGAAAACCATCTGGGGCACTAAAGATTGGCAGGTACAAGGTATAGAAGCCTTATTTAGAGCCTGCATCATCCCAGAACAAATTATGTTTTTAAATGACACTGTTCAACAGACGTCTTGTCTTGGCCTAGCTAAGATAAAAGATTTAAATAAACCGTCTATACCTAAACCCACATCTGAAAGTGATAATGCTATATGTAATGTATAATATAGACGTACCTTATATTTTAAAACAGAACAGAACTAATCCTGACTGGAAAAAATGGTTAATCTGGTCAACAGACACAAATAACTGTCAAGATAGATTCCTGAACAAGACACAGGGTTTCAAAATTATTAGGCCAGATCCAAGATATTCCCAGAGACAACATCCAGGGATAGTAACCACTTACAGTGTAGGGAAGCTGTGCCTTGAGTGGCTTCAGAAATCTACACTTCCAGAAATTAAACAACACTTATCTTTACTTAAAGAGAGCAATGATTTGTGAGATTTCTTAATGGGGCCTCGCAAACCACGGCAAAAACGTTTCAAATATGCCGGAATATATGCGGCATACAACGAAATATGGAAAGTGACGCAAATAGAAACTGCAGAAAGAATACGAGAAATTGATCTTATACATTTTAGAAAGCCTCTCTGAAGTGGACAATGGGTTAACGACTCTGTCCTCCAGAATTTATTCTTTGGACAGCATCGTGTCATCTGCCATTGACATCATAGAACAAGACTTGTTAATGTTACAACATGGCCAGTCTCAATTACGTCATATCATGCTGCTAGACTGGACGTTGCAAAATCTGCGTTCAGGCTATGTGCCATGGCATCTAATCAATAGCACGTCATTGTTTGCTGTATTTAACCTTACAGATAAACAAATCTCTTTGGCACAAAGAGAAGCAGACTATACGGTGCTGAGCGTTGAAAAACTTGAAAGATTACAATGAACAGTTTCTGAGAAGCCTGTTATTGAATGGATAATTCATGGCACCATTACGATACCAGTGACGTCTTTCCTGTTTCAGTATTGTCTGGAGCATATACCAGCGGGCCTGTATGGAAGGTTGGGTAAATAATACATTAAGTCGACCTGGGTTTTACCATACACACACAGATGTTAGTAATAGGGGACCTGAAGTATTCCTTAGTGGAAAGAATTGTAAAAACTCATTGAGTGGTACACTTCTGTGCCAGGTTATTAATGTGCAATGAGCCTGCGACGGTTCTGCAAATAATCTCTCATGCCACCTGCACGGTTCCCACTCCACAGCAATAGTACCGATTTTCAGGCAGCTATCCAATGGCAGCTACGTTATGCTGAATGATCACAGCTGTTGTGGCATGTTGCCAGGAAAAAGTTATCTCGTAACTGTGTCATCCACGGTCACTTGTTGTATGCAAGTATTGTATCCAAAAGGCGAGACAGAAAGAGAGACGGCTTTATGGCCTTCTATACGAATTGATACTTTAAGCAGAATGAAAGCCGTTCTTTTACAAAAAACTGTGCCACTGACCTCGTCTAGAGAAACGTATGATCTGCAAGTAGCAAGGTTTTCAGCAGAGATACATGCATTATTATCACCAAACTGCCCAGTATATTTCGCAGAAATGTTAAGTAAAATCTTAGACATATCTGATACCAGCGGCATCGCACATGTATTTAAGACTATTTTTTCGGGACTGTTAACACCATTTAAAGCAGTCCTCTGCATTTTTCCAAGATTTCGTGCACTCTATGTTCGGCGGCCAGCCTCTCATCTTGGGACTAGTAGCAGGAATTCTATTTTTATTCCTTCTGCTCCGATATGGCAAGTCCGATCACCAGCAACACTCAGACTACCATGGAACAATGCCTCCTTGCAATGAGATATTGTGAAAGGATTTCACAGATCCTTGGCTTGGCTCGTTTAAGAGATCTGAACACGACGTGGTTTCTATCGCTCAGACCAATCTGGCAAGATTGCATCTTACCTGTTCTTCGCTGCCTGCTTTGCCTACAAGAATGCGTGTTTGACATTTGTCTTACACTTCCATCAGTACTGCCATCGGATGTTGACGCTTTGCTAGGTCCAGCAACGGCTCATGCATCATGTTGCCCCCAACGCCTGTCAATTGTGATGACGGCATTCATTGAGGTCACACCGGCAAGTCTAACTGAGGGTGAGACACAAGAAACTACAGGCATACAGGTACCATCTATTACGGACATTGCTAACGCATCAAAAGCTGACGGCGAGGATCCACACTTCTGCACTTTTGATCTGCTAACTGAAGTGGTTCCACTTTCACCTACCACAGTAGATGGTTTCTTTGCGAGCCTAGACAATCTGATGTTTTCTCCTGAAACTCCTGAGAATAACTTTTGATTATTTCACACTAAACTCTGCAATTCGGCCTTCATTTTTCAAAACAATCCATTAATTTGAACTTTTTCCAAAATAGAACTTTTGGCACAGAGTAATCTGCTTAAAGTAGAACTATTCTTAGAGAACGCGATTTTGTGTTTGAACTTCCTATATGACAATATTTGGCTTCAACCTCGAATACAAACACAGTAAAAAACTTATGCTATGGGACAGATTTCAAGTATCAATTGATGAATGTACTTTCGTTTTATTTAAAGAATATATGCTCATGATTTATGCTTGATTTCATATGACGCCTATAACTTTTGCATACAGTATATAGTCATGTCATGTGAACAAACCTATTCAAATGCATTTTTGTATTTTGGGGTGGGATTGTGAACACTTTGCTTTAGGTATGTTCAGTGCTTAGGTATTATTGAACTTAATAATCGTGGAGTGGGTGTTCTGTGGGAATCTAGGACCCTAGTGTAATTTTCCCGATTCATGTCCATATATAGGTATAAATCACCCAGTCCTTATATAGGCATAGGAATCATTGCCTTATTTAGTCTTAGCCTGTGCAGCCCAAATACGGCATGGCTACTTCCACTAAACTCCGAGAATCCACAACGATTTCTTGGAAAAACCAGCCTTCAGCAGTCAGGAACTTCCCCCTGCTTGAATACTAATTTATCCAAGAACTCCTGGAGTTTTCAAGGAACTGACGTCAAACTCGGTACCTTCAAAGTATAAATATGCCTACATTTGCCCAGTCAAACACACAGTGGTTTAGAAGCAGATCGACTAACTACTTGCCCGACGCCCTGCTGCTGCAAGTGTTGAAGGAAGCCGACCCTCCAACTGACGCACTGAGAAGACCCTGTCTTTTCTCTTGCAGAGAAATCCAGCTCCGGTGTTTCCAGGCTACCCTTGTGGGTTGCTGGGAGATTGAGTCCTGAGAGAGAGATACAAGACCTCTATCATTCTAAAACCAAGGTACGGAGCTGATTAGACCCTTAGAGAATTCTTGGAACAGATTCTTGGCAGAAAAGGACTAGACTTAAGCTACACCACACTTACTTTTCCCTCGTACTAGACTTAGGTTAGGTACACCGGGGTAGGCATATTTTAGAAGCACCAGTTGAGTACTTTTAGCCACTATTTTATCACTGTATGTATTTTATGCATTTTATGTATTCTATGTTTATGGCGTGAAACCATATCATGCTTTTACAGTACTATTTTATAATACTATTCGTATTATATGCATTGTCCTTCTTAACTAGCATTTCAATTGTAACAGTGCATTTCTTATGCTTAAGAAATAAGACTGTTCAATAAATACTTTTATTGAAAACGCCCGTCTCTCCATTTCTAAAGCAACTCTGGTGAAACTAAGCATGCACGATTGACTGAGTGAAATAGCCGTCTATTGTTTCCGCGACTCTAGAAATACGTTTCATTCTGGGGAAACAAAGTTGTCATGTTATATGGTTGTCAGAGACTAATCCCTTCTTGTTTATTCGAGAAAGTTTCTAGTGACCTCTGAGCTAGCTGGCACTCACAATTAAGTTTAATATATTCGGCAGAGACCTAGTCGACATAAGTCCTACGTCTAAGCTGCAGGATATATTATTCCAATGCGCAGACCCTATTGGGAATATAGGAACTACACTACAGGGTAGAGTGGAGTGGGGTAGAGTGGAGTGGAGTAGACTGGAGTGGGGTAGACTGGAGTGAGGTAGGTTGGAGTAGTGGGGTTGATTAGGTAGATTGAATTGAGTGGGGTAGACTGGAGTGGGATAGATTGGAGTGTGGTGAGGTACATTGGGGTGGAGAGGGGTAGACTGGAGTGGAGTGGGGTATATTGAGGTGGAGTGGGTAGATTGAAGTGGAGTAGGGGTAGATTAGACTTGGTACATTGTAGTGGAGTGGGGTGGATTGGATCATAGTGGGGTGGATTGGGGTAGAGTATAGTGGGGTAAAGTGGAGTAGATTGAAATGGAATGGTGTGAAATGGGGAAGAGTGATGTAGACTGGAGTGGGGTAGATTGGGATAGATTGAAGTGGAGTAGAGTGGGGCAGATTGGAGTGAAGTAGAGTGGGGAAGATTGAAACTAAGTAGAGTAGATTGGAGTGGAGTAGATAGAGTGTGGTGGGGTACATTGAGGGGAGTGAGGTGGTTTGGAGAGGAAGAAAGTAGATTTTATCATAGTTGAGTAGATTGTGGTAGATTAGAGTGGCGTAGGATGGGTGGAGTGAGGTAGATTGGAATGGAGTTGGGTACATCTGAATTGAATAGAATGATGGGGAGTGGAGCAGATTGGGGTGGAGTGGGGTAGTTTGGATGGATTGGAGTGGGGTATATTAGGTGGGGAGGAGTGGGGTAGATTGGAGTACAGTGGGTGGATTGTAGTGGAGTGGAGTGGGGTGGGGTAGATTGGATCGTAGTTTGGAGTAGATTGGAGTGGGTAGAGTGGAATGGGGTGGAGTGGGGGTAGAGTAGAGTGTAGGGGATTGGGGCAGACTGGAGTGGGGCAGACTGGAGTTGAGTGGGGTAAGTGGCGTGGCGCAGAGTGGCATAGAGTGGCATGATGTGTCTTGGAGTAAGTGGCATAAAGAGGAGTGTTGTGGAGTTGCAAGTCGTAGAGTGTCTTACGGTGATGGAGTAGTATGTGGTGGAGGGGAGTATTGTAAAATGCAGTGTATAGAGTGGAAGGGCATAGAGTGTTGGAGAGTGAAGTTGTGTACAGTGGAGTGGGGTAGTGTGGAGTATGCATGGTGTGGTAGCACACTGCCAATACAGACAACACATTTGCAATGGAAATTCTCATTATATTTGCAGTGACATAGTTTTACTGTGCACTAATGATTGTGGAAATGTCATCACTTAGTGTACTGATATGTTTTTATCGTATTGAAAAATGTGTTTACACCACACTTCAGAATGAAAATTTGCCTAGCTGTAGTACAGGTAAGTTTCAATTCTATTAAGGACACGGAGGAGAGGATTTTGCCTTATTCCTTTGCTTTATTTTTTATTTACAGCAGCTATTTTTCAGATAATCAAAACTACATTTCCTATGAACAGCAGGGAAATAAAGAGTTTTATCACAAGTCCTTTCACGCTGTCTGCACTCCAGTCCCCAGTTAGTCCTTCCACTCTGTTTACTTTGACTCTTTCACAAATCATTGCCTGTGGAACTTCACACATCTTGCTTGGATCCATTGTTTCCTGAGAAAATAGGCAGGGTCAGAGAATCATACCGGAATGAGTTAAGTGTCAGAACAACACCAGATAACATCACATACATGACCAAGCCATTGGATAAGCATAAACAACATTTCAAGGGACCTCATGAAACAATTACTTACACCAGAACGGGGAGGGTCCACATCCTCAGTGGTCATGGGCGGGATAATCTGCGCCTCATTGTCCTTAAAACAATTTAAACTTACCTGTACTACAGTTAAGCAAAATTTCATTCTAGGTCAGGACCAGAAGCATAGATTATGCCAGTTCAAAGCTTGTCAACCAACAACTACGCCACTTCCAAAACTGTCTTAAAATAAATCCTCTTAGAGGTAGAATCTGAGGACCAATCGGCAGCGCGCATCAGGTCTTCCAACCGCGCTCCGAGAGAACATGCTTTCGAGGCCATCGCCCCTCTTGCTGAATGGGAACCAAACTTCTTTGTATCGATCCCTGCCTCCTGCATCACCCAACGCACCTATCTGGCTATGGTCGGGGATGAGACTGCTCTGTACGGTTTCCTTAGGGCAATGAGCAGTAGTTTCGAGCCTGGACGGCGAGTCTCCTCAGTCAACTATTCATAAGCTCAGAGGCACTGCAGCCCACACTGCTTGGGGGGGGGGGGGGGGGGGTTCTCAGAAGGCCGGGTTTGAGATGACCCTGGTATTATACTTGGTCCTTCTACTCAGTGTAAATGATACCCCCTCTGGGGAGAGCACTCTAGCCGAAATGTCTAAGGCTCTCACATCAGAGAAGCGCCTACACGACACCAGTTAATAGAGAGTTGTCAATTTGGCCATAATATCTTTGCGAGACAGAAACCTATTTAGTTGCCAGGATAGAAAAAGATTCAACACTAGGTTCACATACCATAAAACGGAATACTGTGGCTCCGGAGGGAGGGACAGGTGAACACCCCTTAGAAGCCTGCAAATGAAGGGGTGTTCCCCCACCGGAGACCCGTGAACGGGGACATGGCCCGCTGAGATCACGGACCGGAAGGTTTTGATAGACTGGTAAGCCAAACCGTCTTACGCTAAGGCTGCCAGGAAATTAAGGATGTGGACTACATCCGTTCCCACTGGATCGAAACTCCGTCGCATACACGAACAACGCTATCTGTTCCATGCAGATCAGTACCTCTTGGTCATGCTGTCTGCCCATGCTATGGCGAACAAAATCTCAGCCTGTCCCAATAGGCCTGGGAACGACCAGCGATGCCGGAGATCCGCCAAGCCATCAGCCTCAACGTTCCTTCCACTACCAGCCGATGAGGATTGAGATCTGGATTGGGGAGGATGTGAGGAAAGTGGGGGAGTTCCAGAAGAACAGGAAACCACACTTGAGATCTCCACAGGGGTGTGATCAGCACAATCTCCACCTGTTGGCGATGAAGGAGGGCGGACACCTGCGTGATCATCGAAAAAGGAGGAAAGGCATAGCCCTGCTCCCGCTGCCAGTCCCGAAGAATCGCCCCTGTGGCCGCCGCCTTGGGATCTGGCCATCTACTGAAATACCTCGGCAAATGATGATCCAGACGTGACGCAAAGAGGTCGACTGAGAAGGGACCCCATCTCTCCGCCAACTGAGAGAACATCCGTGGGTCCAACTTCCCACACACTGGAATCCAGGAGTAGGCGCGAGTGCCAGTCTGCCACTTTGTTCTCCAAACCCCGGAGGTATGTGACCGACACCTGTTTCTCTAGGCAGAAGTTCCAAAACTCCTTGGCTAGGTTCGCCAGTGCCCTGGATCTGCTGCCACCTAGATGGATGATGTATCGGTTGCTGGAAATATTGTCCATGTTGAGAAGGAAAAACGATTGCACCCTGTCCTTCATCCAGCACTGCACCGCGAACAACCCCGCAGGAAGTTCCAGGCAGTTGATGTGCAAAAACTGTTTGTGTGTGGACCAGGCTCCACCTGTGGAGAACTCTCTACACCTGGCACTCTAACCAGAGCAACTGGCGTGGATTTGATCACTATGTCCGGAGCAGAGCTATCCCATTCCAAGCCTTCATATCTGTGAGCCACCAAACCATCTCCTCCTTTACCTCTGCCATAAGCGGACAGATTGCGAATAAGTCAGCCCCCTCCTGAGGCAGTGCACTTTGAGGCGCTGCATCGGGCGGTAGTGCAAGGGACTGGGAAAAATGGTGTGAATCGAGGAGGCCCACCAGAAGAGCCCGCTGACGCAATGCAATGTGTGACTTTGCCACGGCTTGGCATAGCTCGTGCCTGAACTTCCCAATTTTCCAGGCAGGAAGACTCAGGGTCGAGGAAACTGAATCTACTGCGAACCCCAAAAAGGTTGTGCACTGGACCTGGGTCAAGAAGAATTTTTTCTAGTTGATGACGTACCCCAACCCCAGATTGACTGCCGTCATCAAGTGGCTACCCAGCCTTCTGGGACATTGGTCCAGTAACAGCATGTCTAGGTAGGCGATCATTTCAATGCCCTGAGCCTGTATAAACTTCACTGCCGGCCTGAGGACTTTGTGAAGCACCACAGAGCCGAGGATAGCCTGAAATGCAGAGTGGTGAACTCGAAAACCTGGCCGTCCCATCTGAACTGTAGGATACGTCGATAAGGAGGGAAGATCGGGACTGTCAGGTACACATCCTTCAGGTCGAGGCGGACCATCCAATCGAGCAGCCTCAGAACATCCCTGAGGAGGTGGATAGCCTCCATTTTGAAGTGGCGATACACCACACACTCATTGAAATCCTCAAGTTGATAACTGGTCTCTGACCCCGTCAGCTTTGTCGACCAAGAAAATGTTGCTGAGAAACCCGCCAGGATGCTCCTCTTCACAAGAAATTGCCACTTTTAGCATGAAGGCAGAGACCTACTTGCGTAACTGCTCCGTGCCTGGCTGGAAAAATGAAATGGGGCAGGGATGGGTCACCTGATGCGGACGGCCATGGAACTCCAGCTGGAAGCCCTGTAGCACCCTAGCGTCGCTTGTGAGTGAGACCCAGGCCAGGAAGAAGAGCGCTAAGAGATCCCCAACATGCAGGCGCGCTGAAGGTAGCACACTCACCTTTTCCAGATTTGTTAGCCTGGCCTCGGTAGCCTCCATGGCCCCCAAACTTCTGTCCTCTGGTGGGGTAGAACATATTGTAGCGTGCGTTGTCCTGATACTGCCCAAGCCTAGAGCCTTGTACCCTGTCAGGTTGGAGGAGACGGGACGGTCAAGCGCCCCCTGCTACGACCGGTCCCCCGAAAAACCAGAGGGGACTTTGCGTACGTTGGACTGGGCTTTGTCCAGTGAGGTCAACGCCGCCACAAACTTGCCAAGTTCCTTGACGAACGGGTCACCGAATAAACCACCCTGGGCCACCGCTCCAGCTTCCAAGGAAGCCAGGTCTCCCAACTTTGGGTCCACCTTTATAAGGGGAGAGAACGCCGTCTCTTGGTCTAGAGCACGCAATTTGTGTTCCTCAATATCGAAAAAGAGGATTATTCATTATGGAAACACAGGGTTCAATCACACCCTGATATTCCAACTGGTTAAGAATTTCACGTACGGATGCTTTTGCATCACGTTTTATTGGGTACTGGGGCTGGGCCTCGGGCTGAGGTGTACAATGGAAAGGAACTACATGCTTGGGCGAATCTCTGTCCCAACCCGCCTGATTGTGATATAAGGAGGGGAGCAAGGGCTAACGTCCACTCGAATGGGTATACGAATTTAGTTTCTTCTGGGAAATATTGCGAAAAATTCAGGAAAATCACATCCACCCCTTTTGAGGAAACAAGAACAACTGGGGGAGTCCAATCTACCTCCACCAACAAAATATCGTAAGAATAGGTGAGATTATCCTAAAAGACTGCTTTAATAGTGCGTTTAATATCACCTTCAATTTGGAGGCCTATGCCATAAAGCCTATCAGGGGGAGCAACATGAGTGTCAGCTGTTACCACTGTAATGAAAATATCAGTTGCCTATCGCCTCCAGAGGCTGGCGGAGTGTCTTGCGCACTATGGTAACCTCTGCTGTGCAGTCGAGGAGGGTCAATGTCCAACTCCTGTCGAGGAGCAGGGTTCTCATCATCTGGGGCATACTTTGCTGTCAAAGCAGCAACTTTTTTCTTCTGAAATGGGGCACGATATGGAGGTGGTCCCTCCCGTTTGACTTTCACGTCAAACTGGCGCTGCGGGTTACGTCTGATTTGCATAGACTCACCTTGTCTGCAATCCTGACGTACCCCTCCGCTGAACTGTTGACCCAACGATTCCTGAAAGGAATGAAGAGAATGAGGATCAGGGACCTGGAACCTCTTTGGTGTCCTAATTTTAGAGCGGTCGTGCTCATCATATCTAAGTTCAGAAGTGTGAGGTGGAGGCGCACCCGCACGAGAACTAGGCTTATGTTGTTGCTGCCGCTTGTTCCAAGCCTACTTAGGAAACACTGGAAAACCCTCTTTTCTGGAGGGGGTTTAATCTGCACCTGAGCAAAAGGTCGAATTCCCAAGCTAATGCGTCCAAAAGATGTATACACATCTGCAATAATAGACGGCAACTGCTGCTGCTGATCCATGTCCGCCAGTGCGGCTAGGCACTGGTGCACTTGCAAGCAAAGTGCCTCACAATGTTGGCCAGAATAATTTCGCACCCTTGGTATTAAAGCCATTAATGACTTATCCATGCACAGTCAGATCAGCTCCGTCGTGTCCTCCTGTTTTCTGTCCCTCCGTCTCATCCGGAAAATCTCGCGATTCTTTTCCACTGACGCACTCGAAACCATAGTCATGGCTTTAGTCACCTCCCGCCTCGACTACGGGAATGGCCTGTACGTGGGCATACCCGCCTACGAAACCCGTCGGCTCCAGGCCATTCAAAATCAGGCTGCTCGCCTCATTCTGTCCCTCCCCAAATCTTCCCATATCACTCCAGCTCTCAAATCTCTTCACTGGCTTCCTATCCGATTCAGATCATTCTTTAAACTGGCTTGCTTCATCACTTCTCTCATCTCCCCTCACGCCCCTAGCCGCACCCTTCGATCTTCCTCCCTCTCTCTCTTGCACATCCCCCGCTTTCGCAAATCCAGAACGGGAGGTACTCGGTTTTCGGTCCTGGCCCCCCAGTTCTGGAACAGCCTCCCACTTTCTATTTGTTCTATCCCCATTTACACTCACTTCCGTAAGGCCCTTAAAACTTTCCTCTTTTCTCAGGCATTCCCTTCTTAGTTCCCCTGGTTTCCCTCTATGAGCTCTGATCAGGTCCCCAGCGCCAGGAAGCCGCTTGGCCGCAGTACGCTCTATTAAATACTTTTTTCATTTCATTTCATTTCAGAGAACATGCCCACTAATTTCATCCATGAATACAGGGCTGGACCAG
Organism: Lissotriton vulgaris; assembly: GCF_964263255.1. NCBI lineage: Eukaryota > Metazoa > Chordata > Amphibia > Caudata > Salamandridae > Lissotriton > Lissotriton vulgaris. The sequence goes on from NC_141687.1 coordinate 61,629,550, forward strand.
CCCTGTGTTCATCTTGAACCTTCCTTGGAACACTCGGTAAAACGCTCATGGAGGGGGTGCCAAAGCACAGAGTATACACTATAGCAAACACCGTCCCCCAGGTGGTGCAGTCAGCTAAAGTAGGAATTAGAACACTCAGCAAATTCATTGTAAGGATCCTGTGTTTTTCAACAGGAGTTGTATGTGGAAAAACAGCCTCTGGCTGCTCAAATTTTTGTGCAAGCCAAAATGGTAAATCCTCTCGATTTTGAGGATAATAATAATAATAAAGAGCTTATAAAGCGCACAGTAACGCCATCACGGCGTGTCCCCGCGCTGGTGGAGCTAATAGCACACCCAGACCTCATTCATAACCCCCGTTCCTACAAAGTGTACAGAAGGGTTTTGAGCCTAGACCGAAACGCCGTCTCACTGCTTTCCAGTCTCATAGCAGGAGGAAGTTTGTTCCATTGCTGAGCGGCTTGAAGCGAGAAAGAACGCCCGCCCATTCTGGCCTTCCTTACCCTCGGAACTGTCAGCAGCCCAATGCCCTCTGAACGGAGGGCCCTTGGCGGCTCATAACGGCTGACTAAGTCCCGGAGATAAGCGGGAGACCTGCCCCAGACAATACGGTGACAGAACAGAAGGCATTTGAACAACACGCGTTTCTTCACTGGCAACCAGTGAAGGGCATCCAACGCCTTCTGCGAGTTTGCTCTCCTCGGTCTCCTAAGCACCAGTCTGGTGGCGGCATTCTGGATGACTTGTAGGCGACCTAAGCATCCCTCGGTGGACCCAAGGAACAGAATGTTCCCATAGTCCAACCGAGAGGTCACCAGCGCCTGCGTCATCGTCCTTCTGGCCTCTAGGGGTAACAGATCTAGTGTTTTATTGAGGGTCTTCAGTACCCCAAAACACTTACCCACAAGGCGGCTTATATGGCCCTCAAAGGAGAGAGTGGGGTTAACCCATACTCCCAGATTCTTAGCTTCCTCACATGGTGTGGGGGTGGGACCCAGACATGGAGGCCACCACTCTGCCGACCAGCTGTCGCTCTTCCCCCCCACAACCAGAACCTCTGTTTTAGACCCGTTGAGCTTTAGGCAGTGGGTGTCCATCCAGCCTGCTAAGGCCTGCATACAGGCCTTAAAGTTGGAGGAAGCAGTGGCGGGATTCTGCGATAACGAGATCAGCAACTGGGTATCGTCGGCGTAGGATATCAATTCCACCCCAAATGCCTGAATCACTTTAGCCAGGGAGGCCATATACAGATTAAAAAGAGTGGGGCTCAAGGCCGAGCCCGGAGGCACTCCCTGGTCTAGTGGCATCTCTACAGATCGACAAGCCCCTTGTTGTACTTGGAAGCATCGTCCTGTCAGGAACGACTGCAGCCAGTACAAAGCGGCACCTCTGACCCCAGCCTCGCTAAGACACTGTAGCAAGATGGAATGAGCTACAGTGTCAAACGCTGCGCTGAGGTCGAGCATGATCAAGGCCATCGTGTGCCCTGCATCCGCTCCAGCTCTTAGGGTCTCCGTGGCCCGTAATAGAGCTGTCTCTGTCGAGAAGCCTGCTCTGAATCCATATTGGGAGGGATGAAATATATTCCCTCTCTCCAAGTGCTCGGTAAGTTGAACATTGACCACCTTCTCTGCCACTTTCGCCAGGTAAGGCAATAGTGAGATGGGCCTTAGGTTCTCCAGCACTTCTATGCTTACATTTGGCTTTTTCTTCATAGGTAGTACTATTGCCTTCTTCCACTCCTCTGGAACCTGCTGGGAGGAGAAGGAAGTCTGTAGGACATGTCTTATGTGCGGTTCCAGTCCTACCAGACCCTCTGAAATAACCCTTGGAGGGGCCGGGTCATTAGGGGAACCAGACTTCACACTTTGACAGATCTTAATTAGACTTTCAGCTGAGGGGACCTAAAAGATTTGCAAGGAAGTGCTAGGATCCAAAGGCAATACAGTGGCTCTAAAATCTATGCCCCTCCCTGGCTGTTTCGAAAAGGATTAAGAAACAATTGGTTCTGTTGGGTGACAAATAAATTACTTTAAGTAAGGCTAAATAGCTCAAGAGACAAAAACAAAGACCTCTCTGAAGCAAAGTTGTTTTATATAAATTTAGAAAAAACAAGGAAAAAACGTACATTGGAATTACTTCATTCCACTAAATTCATAATAGACATTTCAAATTTGTGAATAGTGACTGTAGTGATCCAAGTGACTAGTGCAAAGCATATAGTGACACTTATATACACAATCTATGTACAATAAAATCACAAGGGGGAAGAAGGGGGCAGGACAAAACGAATTGTTCTTTGTCGTTATGTGGCCAGTATTATCAACATGAATGTTCCAAGGAAAGCAAATGGTTGATGTCCACGTTCCTGGAATTAGCTTGGCCAGAGAAAAGCGTCGACGTTTCGACCCTAATTGCGCCCCAGTTGGTGGTCGCGGCGGGTCTTTATCAAGACAGGGGGGAGGGGAAGGGGATGGTCAAAATGTTGATTTAATCCAAAGAGTAGCCCGTCGGTCAACCCTCAATGTGTTGTTTGTACAACCGGAAAAGCAGCGGTCCCGAAACGGCAGCCGACACTAAGCTGTCCGGGGAAAACGCTCCACAGCGTTTTCCCCGGACAGCTTAGTGTCGGCTGCCGTTTCGGGACCGCTGCTTTTCCGGTTGTACAAACAACACATTGAGGGTTGACCGACGGGCTACTCTTTGGATTAAATCAACATTTTGACCATCCCCTTCCCCTCCCCCCTGTCTTGATAAAGACCCGCCGAGACCACCAACTGGGGCGCAATTAGGGTCGAAACGTCGACGCTTTTCTCTGGCCAAGCTAATTCCAGGAACGTGGACATCAACCATTTGCTTTCCTTGGAACATTCATGTTGATAATACTGGCCACATAACGACAAAGAACAATTCGTTTTGTCCTGCCCCCTTCTTCCCCCTTGTGATTTTATTGTACATAGATTGTGTATATAAGTGTCACTATATGCTTTGCACTAGTCACTTGGATCACTACAGTCACTATTCACAAATTTGAAATGTCTATTATGAATTTAGTGGAATGAAGTAATTCCAATGTACGTTTTTTCCTTGTTTTTTCTAAATTTATATAAAACAACTTTGCTTCAGAGAGGTCTTTGTTTTTGTCTCTTGAGCTATTTAGCCTTACTTAAAGTAATTTATTTGTCACCCAACAGAACCAATTGTTTCTTAATCATATATACCCAGGTTCTGAGGGACACAGGGTCACCCCTTTTTTGTTTAAACAATGTTTCGAAAAGGAGGCATAAATGGACTTGACTTTGTTGGAAAAAAAGTCAGCTACTCTATTGCACTCTGCCATGGAATCGCAAGCAGGGGCGTTAGAGCTGGAGATCAAGGATGTTTCACCATCATTGAGTTAATCAGCACAGGACTAATATTAAGACCACTGTGTCCAGGGGGCGTAGCAGCAACTCCAGCCGGAGCCACTTCAATGGCACGTGTCATAAATTGCATGACACTTCTATGTATGTGAATAAACGTTGTATGTAGCTGACGAAGCTCAACAAGGGTAACAGTCATGTAATTAGGATGTGGTGTAAAAACAGCCAAAACTGGCCAGGTGGCCCCATCGATAGACAAGGGGCCCAGCCGAACAGCTACTAAAGACTGAGGAAGGACGCATTAAACCATACAGTATGCTCTCTAGCTGTCAACGGAACTTCAAGTAATGCATAAGGACGATATATTCATGAAACTTATTATCATTCCCATCCACTGAGGGAAATGTAACCCAATAGTAGAAGACCTCATAGCGAAAAGCAGCGTCTGCCTCGACAACAAAAATAATATTAGCCGCAGGAACGGGGCTCCATGGCCAATTTGGAACGCTCTAAGCACAACGTGGTTAGGTGCTGGAATAGCTACTGCCATGATAGACACGGTAAAGAAAGTAAGGAAAAGGGTATTTCAACACTGGATCAAAACAAATACCTTTTAAATCTCAAGCTTGAAAAACATATAGACATAAAAGTAGGAGGCCTAGCTCCCCTACCACGGACATCTCCGGAAACCGGCAAGAGGGACTTTGGACAAGCGCAAGCGGTACTCAGGGGTCTTCTGAATAAGTACCAGACCAAACTTTGCGCCGCCATGTTGCAGGGATTCCGCCCAAGAACAGAACTATGCGTAGGATTATGGGACCTTAGGGAGTAGGAACTGAGTTACTCTACCACCTGAGTACCCATGAGCCCAGAACCAACTAGCTATAGTGTCTCACTTGCCCTCTTATTCACTCACCGAGAACTAAGTGATTAGACACCCCAGAACACAACACTCCCAGATCTCTCAGGAATCACGGGAAAAAGACACACGCTTTCATTCTCACTCCGGTACCTGTCCACAATAAGATCTGACAAAGAAACGAAAACTGTTTAAAATCTTTATTTTAACTAACATATCCTAACATGCAGTATACGTGCCACAACGAGCAGGAAAATGCATAAACAAATACAGTCAGCATAGCTGCTAGTCCATATATCATGAAGGGAGATGTCATAATAAAAAGACAAGAGAAAAGACTACAGAGCCTAACCTTTCTCCCACTGCTAAGAAGAAGTATTAATATATATTAGAAGATCTCTGGGCTTTGTCTGCAGACCCCTATACCTTAGACTATAGAGGGTAGCTCTACATCATAGGTGCCGTCTCGCTCTTCTCCCTGAAAAGGTCCATCTCCAAGTGTGCTCTCTCCTCTGCATGTAACCCCATAATATCAAAGTACGAGTTTCCAACAACAGCTGCATTGGTATGTTTTGTCTATTTGCTTGGGCCTGACCAGAACAGAAAACCAAGGGGCATTGTTTATCGACCTTGCTCACAATGTTCAGACTAAACTCCAGGATCAAGCAGAGAACAAACATAGCAGACAGTTATCATGTGAAAGGCAAAAACAAAGTCATTTGCAAAAATAAAGCAACGTAGTAACAAGCGCAAAGCAGCATCATGGAGGCAGGGCTCATGCTAACTTAGTTATGTCGACAATGTCCCCACGTGACAGAACACAATGGCACGGTGTGCCCAGTCTGAGAGCACCTCTGGGGAAATCAGTGATACTGAGACCTTAGCCTCCTCAGCCATATCAAGGATTTTGTTTACAGGACCCACTGCATCCAAGAGCTTGTCCTAGCAGGCGTGCCAGGACCTATCAATAGCCTTCTTAGGGTCCTTCACAAATTTGGCCAGGAACGTTGCCATCTTTGGGTCTATCTCGTGAGTACGGGCAACTTTCCCCTCGAAACTGGGGTGAGGGCACTCCACCTGGAGGTGGTTGCGGGCGTCTTTTTCCGTGGGCTTGCGTAGACGGCTCGCAACATACTTGGCCACCTTGTCACCCAGGAATCAGTCCGTTTATCTGGGGTGGGCAATGTCATCTGGATCTGGCGTGTCCGAGACACCCTCTGGGGCAGGAGGGGTGGTGGCCGGGAGCCATGGTCTAGAGGGACCTGCATTCTCATCCGTGTCCCCGGTGTCAAGGGGGTCTGGGGAGGTGGTACCTGGGGGTGTAGGGGAGTGTTAGCGGGGGCCATGGGCACTGGTTGCGGGGGACCCTACGCTAGAAAAGCCTGTTTTAAATGCGCAAAAGCATCTGCTTCCACCCCCGGGTTACACTGCTTCTTTGAGGGGGCGGGGGCGTCATCCTGAAGTACCTGGGGGTCCTGAGGGGGAGTTGGCGCCACACCCCCTGGTCAAAATCCTATAATTACTTATGCTAAATCAACATTTAACACGTGGATCACCGTATACTTCTTCAGCGGAAGGCAGAAATAGGGATCATTGATAAGGCCGCAGATATCCTTCGGTCTTATTTAACTAATAGACAACAAGCTGTGACGTTAGATGAGCACAAATCTCCCTCTTTTATCATGCCATGTGGGGTATCTCAGGGTTCAGCACTCTCACCTACCCTGTTCAACGTATATGTCACCCCACTGGCTAAACTTATTCGCTCCTTTGGTTTCACAGTCATCTGCTATGCTGACGACACGCAAATAGTTGTCTCACTAGCTGCCAAACCATAGATCGTGGCATCACGTTTTAACCTTTGCATGAGCCATATTTTTAGCTGGATGCAGAAAAATTATTTAAAATTGAACACAGGGAAGACGGAAGTAGTCATTTTTGGAAGGGACATGTCATTCTAGAACTCTGATTGTTGGCCTGGGACAGCAGGGCCCTGCCCTCAACGCGTAAAGAAGGTAAAAAAAACTTGTAGTTCTAATCGATGATCATCTCTCCCTATCAGACCAGGTCAATAGCATCACCTCTTCCTGCTTTTATACCTTGAAAATCCTCCGGAAAATCCTCCCTTTTATTCCTAATCCCTTTAGGAAAATGGTAGTTACGGCCCTGATTCTGTCAAAAATCGATTACTGTAACTCACTCTACCTTGAAGCCAAAAAGAGTGTGGTACATAAACTGCAGATTCTGCAAAATGCTGCCGCACGGCTACTACTGAAACTACTTAAGTTCTGTCCCATTAGTCAAGTCGTTCGAGAACAGCTGCACAGGCTGCCTATTTCAGCTAGGATTCAGTTCATATCCATGTGTATTCTACACAAAACATTGCACGGGGAGGGGCCCGAACAGATTAACCAATATATCGAGCGTTATGCCCCACAGAGATGTCTCCTCTCTGCATCGGCGTCCGTGCTTGTAGTTTCAAGGGTAAAGACGCTGAAATGGGGCGGCAGAAGCTTCTGACACTTAGCCCCAAGGCTGTGGAACTCCATTCAGTTCAGGAAGGATCTTAAAACCTGGTTATTTACTTGTACCTAACCGGCGGGCTGATTCTCCGACTGCACACTATGACAGCAAACACGCGCTCTATAAAAACCCACATTTAATTTAATTTCAGTAGCCCATTTGGCACAATTCTTCGTAATCTGGGCTGAGAGGTGTTGATCCAAGGGCTCCATTGCTTGATTTATAGCCCTGCAAATGGAGTCGTCCACTGCCTAGTGAAATTGGTCATCCCAAGGGAGGTAAGGCAAGGGGTCCTCCTCCTGGTACTGATCCTGCTCTGATTGTATGACAGGTAGACACTGAGACCCTAAGAAAAAACTAATTGTACGTAATAGGCAGTTCAGTGCGGGGCACCAATTCAAAACACACAGGTGTCACAGGATTTAACTGGGAGGGGGCCCAGGCATATTTCGGTGGCCAGAGGCGCACAATATGTGGGACCAATCCCAGGGACACAACAACCCTATACTATGACTGGGCAGCCACCCGACACAGTGTTCCACACAGCACCACTAGGCACCCTTAAGACCCCTCAGGGTGTTCAGCACACAATACAGATCCCTACTGGGGCATAAAAACCATCAAGGGAAACATAGACCCGCTTAGAGTATCACTTGGGTGGAAGGGGCCAAGGGTGGACTCTCTGAAGGGCAGCTCTCGTCGGCACTCTTGAGAGGGCACAATGCCCCCAGGCGGTGGGAGGACCTCACCGCAATTTGGTCTGGGCAAATGTTGTGTAAGGTATACCAATGCGTCCCGTGACTGCAGGGAATCTGTGAAAAACAGAATACAGTGCAAGTGCATTAAAACCACCTCAAATAATTAAATTTCCAACCCCCAAACAGAAGAAATAAGAAAAACTACTTAACTTGCTGCTGCGCAGCGAAGAAAGAGGAGTAGTAAACAGAGTGGAAGGACTAACTGGGGACTGGAATGCAGACAGCGTGAAAAGACTTGTGTTGAAGCTCTATTTCCCTGTTGTTCATGGGAAATGTAGTTTTGGTTGTTGTTTGAAAAATAGCAGCTGGTAAAAATAAAGCGGAGGAAGAAAGTATAATCTGAGCATCCGGTCTTGACATAGAATTACAAAAAATGTTTTACTTCATTTATACTTTTCCAATTCTGATATGTTCTGAAACATTAGCACAGTTAATTGTTGTTGTGTTCTAGAAACAAAATAACATCCTATACCCTCTCCTCTCACATGGATACTCAGCAGGATTGTCACATAAATTCTCTCACTTTGTAGTCAGAGAAAGAAAAGTAAACACTGTGCACCCTCAGAAGACAGAGCCTGACATTTGACCTCTGTCTTTGAATGCACAGCAAATGTGACAAGGTAAGAACAAGAGTTAAAGGCCTATTTACAGAAAGTGAATACTCAGAAGGATACAGTAAACAAATGATGTTCAAGCGAGCGAGGGACAAACTCAAGCTGGACACCCTAAAGGCCTTAAAGACAGCAAATGGATAGCAAGCAACTGTGAGTTCAAAAACACAAAGCAAATCGTAAACAATTGGTGAAATCCAGTCCCAGGGAAGCTTTCAGAATGTCCACAAGAAGTCATACGCAAACAAGACAGCTGTGACACCTTCTAATGTCAATGAAACCCAATGCTTCTTGGGTTTGCCAGTTTTTATCAACTGTTTATTGTTAACTTGCCCATCTAACCAGCAACATCTCCGGTGTCCTAATAAAGGAAAATGTGTAGAGAACATTTCAGATGGGACTCCTCAGCTGAGGAATGCCTGAAACATGCCTTTACTCAAGTTCCAATTTTACAGGAACCTGATTGAACGAAGAGAAATATGTTGTTCAAACTGATGTCCCCGATCGGGCCATCGGCGTAGATCTCCTGCAGCTTCAAGTGCATGCCTGGTTAGACCTTTCCCTTTTCTATATGTAACACATGCTATCAGATTCCCAAATAAACTAATCTATCCTTGAAAGGTAAATGCTGGCTATGAAGATATCCTGCCGAGCGAACTATCAAAATCCTCATTGTCTCATGAATTAGCATTGGGCATATTTTTCCATTGTCCATGGGATCCTGTCATGTTCCTGTTTGTGCCCAAGTAAAGACTTCTCACTCCCGATCATCTGGGCTTCACAAAGCTGGTGCCCATACAACCAGAGTCTTGGCATACTATCTCAACTAATTTCATCAGGCCTTACCGCCATCTGAAATCAAGGTCACCATTGAGTCTTTTTCTCAGATGGCTCATTTTACTGCTTTAAAAAAACTACTTTTGCCAAAAGTTTGAGATAAATTATTTTGAAAGTAACCTTCCATTTACATGGGATGCCACAGAACAGCATTTCTGATCGAGAACCTCAGTATATCTCTCGCTTTTGGAACATTTTCTGCAAGTCTTTCCAGGTTGATGTGGCTTTGTCTTCTGGTTCCAATCCTTAAACCAAGGGGCAGACCGAATTACTTAACCAAGGCTTAGAGCAATATCTTTAATGCATTTGGTCTTCATTTCTAGGACTGACTGAATTCTCCTATATTAACTTCACTCATAGTACTACTCACTCCTCACCGTTCTTCTGTCTGCAAGGTGTTCGTCCAAGAACCATTCCTTCTGGTTTTCAAGGTTCAGATATGGTGCCAGACGCCTTCTGTTTTGTTAGCAGTTTATTATTAACTTGCCCATCTAACGGGGGGCGTGGCTTGGACGCCGATCGGGATGGCGGCGTGAGCTCGCAGCTCCGCGCGGAATCCCGCTAATTCTCCTGATTTCTGCACCCTGGGCGACCCGTGATTGACATTCCTGCCCTATGAAGTATAGGGGGACCAGTGGGCGTCGGCAGAAAGTTGCTGGGGGACTGTTGGCCCCGAGGAGACCCTGATGAGCGGCGGATGAGGTGTCGCCGAGAGTGAGAAGAAAATGGCGGCGGAACAGACGGGCGGCTCCGGGTGTCGAAACTGAGCGGCCTTGGTGCTGACTGGTGGAGGGCCCTACAGCCGAGAGATCGATGCGGTAGGGATTGGGCCGACAGTCCTGAAGATCGGGGGTCAGGGGACCCGGCTCCGCTTGGACTTTTGCGGACACTTGCTGGCCGCTATCCCTCCCTCTTCCCTTCCTCCTCAAGGCTCACGAGGGGGCTGATCGGACAGTGCTCGCCCACTGGGCCCTTGGAGCAGCGGACATCGGCGGTGACGCCTGATCCTGCTCGATAGTGGGAAGTTGGCACCGACCCACGAGGGCCAGGACTGGACGGGTTTCCTGGCCTGTGACGCAGTGCCCTAAGATGGCGGCTACGGGGGGGCCGGTGGCCGTGGAGCACGGACAGGGGGACCGGGCGGCGCTGTCCCAGATGGGCGAAACCCCCCTGCCGGAGTTGGACCAAGAACAGCGACTGAATCGACGCTTGGATGCCATACTGGACGCGATCGCCTCGACCAAGGAGGCGTTGCAGCAGGGCATCGCGCAAGTGGCCACGGGGCTGGGGCTCTTGCGAGCGGACCATGCGAAGCTGGCAGATAAGGTCAAGGACCATGATCAGCTGCTGTTGGACCTGAAACCGTCGGTGGTGACCGCGGAGCATAAGATCACGGACATCCTGGCCCGGCTGGACTCGCTGGAGCGCCGTGCGGAGGATGCTGAAGGCCGCAATAGGAGGAATAACGTGCGGGTCGTAGGTCTGCCGGAACGAATTGAGGGGGAGGATGCGGTGGCCTACATGGAGGACTGGTTTCGGACTGTGGTGGCGCCGGAGGGGCTTACTCCTTTCTTTACCCTGGAACGAGCCCATAGGGTGCCTGCTCGCCCGCCGGGTCTTGGCCGCCCCCCCCGACCGATGGTGGTGCGGCTCCTCCATTACAAGGACCGGGACCTCCTCATCCAGAGGGCTCGGACGTCGGGCCCGTTTGAGGTGGAGAACAGCAGGGTCACAATCTTCCCGGACTATACCCAGGCGGTCCAACGAAATAGAGCATCGTTCCTGGCGGTGAAGAAGGAGCTACGAGAGAAGGGCATTCAATACTCCTTGCTCTTCCCGGCCAAGCTGCGGGTCATCCTGGATGAGACCACGCACTTCTTTCAGACTCCGGATGAGGCTTGGCAGTGGCTAGAGTCGTACAGAGCGGGGACGGATAGATCGCACAAAAGTAGGCGAGATCGGCCTAAACTGCCTCAGATCAGACAATCGCAACGCATTCGGTCCCGCAATAGGCGCCAGCGGGAGAAACGGGAGGCCCAAATGGCTGCGGAGAAGAGAGATGCGCTCGCAGCGACGGCGGCCATTACGGGGTCGCAGCAGGAAAGTGAACTGGCGGAGACGGACTCTGGCGGCGAGGGCAGCAGGACAGGAGAGGACCTTTCGGAAGCGGAAAGCTCGAAGGGGCCGGTGGTGACCCCCCAGACTTCACGGTTAAGGCTGTGTTGGGACTTGGACAAGATCTGATGGTAGGGCGGTATCCTGTTGGAGATGGGTGGGTTGCCGGGTAGGGTGCCACGGGGGCAGGACGGGATGGGAGCGCGAGGCGCGGGCTCCGCTAGCTGGGGTCGGCGATAACTCACCCCCCCAGGGCCCTTAAGGCCTTCTGTGGTGGAGACCACAGGCTAGGAGAATGTGTGGTTGGTTTGAGGTTTGGATCGGGGCTGACACTGGGTTTGTGGGCTCTGTCCTGAGGAGTGGGGTTTGGGGTGTTTTTCTTTTTAGAGTTTGTTTCCGGGGGGGCAACTGCTTTGGTGGGGATGTGAACTGGCGCTCTTTGGCCTGGACTGTTTGCTGCTGGTATGGGGGCGTTACCTAGTTTAAAATGCCTAACATGGAATGTCCGGGGGCTACGAACCATGGTCAAGCGTCACAAGGTGCACGCATATCTGGTGCGCAGGGGGGTCCAGATTGCAATGCTACAAGAGACCCATCTGACAAAAAAGGAATGTGCTGCGTTGCAGAAAAGATGGCGGGCCAGGTGTTCGGCACCACTTATTCAGCTTATGCCAGGGGGGTGTTGATTTGGGTGAGGGCGGGGATACCGTTACAGGTGCTGAACCAAGTGGTGGACCCTGATGGCAGGTATGTGGCGGTGGAGGGGCGGTTGTATGGTAGGGATGTGGTTCTCTGTTGTGTGTATGCGCCAAATACTGATCAGGTCCGATTCTTCGGTGGCCTTTCCGGGTCCTTGGCCTCTTTCCTGGCGGGCCCGGTGGTACTTGGGGGGGATTTTAACTCGATTACGGATGTGGTCTTGGATAGGTCTCACCCCCCCCTTGTTGATTCCCCGGTGCGCAAGTTGGCCATGCATAGGAAGGATTGGCAGGACAGGTGGGGGTTGCTGGATGTATGGCGGGAGCAGCACAGGGACACCAGGGACTATTCCTTTTATTCGGCTCTCCATGCGCTACACGTGAGGATAGACTCAGTGCTCTGTGGCGGATCCCTGGCCCCATTGATCTCACACACGGAATACTTGGCTAGGACCATTTCGGACCATAACCCCCTATTGGTACATATCCAGTGGCAACGGGAGCGCTCGGCGATCCCAACATGGCGGCTCCGGCCTGACACGTTGGAGGACTCAGTGTTTAGAGAGGCTGTCCAGCAGGGTATCGATCATTACTTTGGCGAGAACGAGGGTACGGCCACGTGTAGGTCCACTGAATGGGATGCAATGAAAGTGGTGGTGAGAGGGGTCTGCCTGGGTCGGTTTTCGAATGCTCGTACGACTGTGTTGAATGCACTTGCGAAAGCGGAGGAGAGTCTGAGGGACTTGGAACGGCGCAGGCCGTCAAGGCCGGACTTGCAGGCACGGCTGTTGGAAGCGAAGGAGGTGGTCGCCACCGAAACGGAGCGGTTGCGATGCTACGACTACAGGCAATACGCCATCAGAGCGCATGCTGAACGGGATAAGGTGGGCACACTCTTGGCCAGACTCGCTAACCCCGAACTTAGGGGCTGCCCGGTCCTTAGCATCAACAACGCACTGGGAGAGGCGGTATACTCTCAGGCAGCGGTATTGGAGTGCTTTCGTGTGTATTACGAGGAATTATATCAGAGCCAGTTGGGAGTGGAGGCCCAGGAAATTACGGAGTACCTAGGGGCGAGGCAGCTTCCGGTCCTTGACGAGGAGGTCGCGAAAGAGTTGGGCGGTCCGATTACGCTTACTTAAATACGGGCGGCCATTAAAAATATGGCTCGGAATTAAACGCCCGGGGTGGACGGGCTACCGATCGAATTCTACCAGCAGTTTGCAGACTGCTTGGCGCCCAGACTGCTGGTGGTCTACACGGAGGCTTATGAGTTAGGGGGTTTGCCTGGATCCATGAGGGAGGCTTTGATTGTGCCGCTCCTCAAGCCAGGCAGGGATGCCACGGATGTGAGGTCCTATCGCCCGTTGTCCATGTTAACGGTGGACTACAAAATCCTGAGCCGGATTCTAGCCGCCAGGCTGGCTCCACACATGACGGGCCTGGTACACAGGGATCAGGCAGGGTTTATCCCCACGAGGAGCACGGCGCTGAATATCCGTCGCCTGGTTGGGATAATAGACGCTGTCCTGGACGAGGATGGGTCTCAAGCGGTCTTATCAGTGGACATAGAGAAGGCATTCGATAGTTTGGAGTGGGTCTTTCTGGATGGAGTGCTGGAGAGGTTTGGCATAGGCGAGGGGTTCCGCCGGTGGACGAAGGTCTTGTACTCCTCAGCGACGGTGCGGGTGCGTTTGGGTGGTTTGGTGTCTGCGGCGTACCCGGTGGGTAGGGGCACGAGACAGGGGTGCTCCCTTTCCCCCCTCCTGTTCGCCCTGGCGATGGAACCCTTGGCGGTCCATGCTAGGTCGGGTGACAGATACGCGGGGATACATAGCGGCGGGCGGCTACATCACATCTCGCTATATGCGGATGACCTGCTGCTGTATTTAGACGATACGGAGCGGGCCCTGGAGGGAGCGATGGACCTGTTGTCGGAGTTTGGCCAGTTGTCGGGCCTTAAGGTTAACTGGGCGAAGACCTGTGTGTTCCCGCTGAGAGCGGAGTCGCCCTGCCCTGCGCGTGACTTGGGGGTGGTCTGGGAGCCATCTTGTTTCACTTATCTGGGAGTCCGTATCTACCATGTGGCCACGGACCTATTAGAAGGCAATATTGGTCGGTGCGTGCGGGCGCTGAGGGGAAGCATGTCCTTTTGGTCGACCCTCCCGCTGACGGTTTTGGGAAGAATTGCTCTTTTGAAAATGGTGGCGCTCCCCCGACTCCTGTACTACTTCCGGACGCTTCCCATTTGGATTCCTCAGAAGATCTTTAAGGACCTAAGGACGATGATAATTGGTTTCCTGTGGGGACATGGCCGCCGTAGAGTGGCTCTGAGCACGTTGCTACGCCCCAAGACTGAGGGGGGATGGCTGTTCCTGATTTTGAACTATATTATTTGGCGGCGCAACTCCAGGTTCTCACGCAACATGTGGCCCGGGTGTTTAGGGGACCGGAGTGTGATCGGGAGTTGGGGATACAGCGCCATGTGCTGTCCTATATTGTTATGCAGCAGAGGCTGGAGCTGCGGGGCCTCACACTGGAGGAACGGACGCTCAGGCTGTGCTGGCAGAGAAGTCTTAGGAGGGCGAGGGCGACTCGGCCTTACGCGCCGGAAATACCGATTGGCATGCTGACGGCCCTTCCACACGGGGGCGATTGGTCCCCTTTGTTGGAATGGGAGGAGGCGGGACTTCAGGTGGTGGGAGACCTATATGTCGATGGGACTTTGGTGCCCTTCGGAGTCCTTCAGGAACAGTTCGGGCTGTCTGATGGGGGCTTTCTCCTGCATGCGGCGGTGGTAGCAGCTATACAGAAGCACTGGAAGGGAGGGCTCATAGAACCGGACACCACAATGGCGTGCCAATACGTGGTGATGGCAGCGGGCACCTTTAAGGCTGTGACCTGCCTCCATAACAGGATGTTGCACGAGGGACTGGAACCGCTCCAGGGGCTCAAAGTTAAATGGGAGGAGAGTGTGGGCAGGCCTATTCCGGACACGGTATGGAGCCATATTTTACGGCGCACATGGAAAGGCACGAGGAATGCGCGTTTCCAACAGGTGCATTTCTTTGTGCTACATAGGGCCTATCTGACCCCGGAAAAAATACGGCGGTACTTCCAGGTGCAGGACGCGCGGTGCCCGAGATGTTCATCTCCGGAGGCGGACATGGACCATTTGTTTTGGGGTTGTTCACATTTGGAGGCCTATTGGGCAGAGGTGGGGGACCTCCTAAACGACGTGACTGACAGGGAAGTAGACTTCGACATGGCGGCGTGTCTGTTGCTCTGGTTCCCGCACACCAAACACACTAAGGTGACGAGCAAATTTATTGACCTGGGTCTGATACTGGCACAAAGAGAGATCACATGGCATTGGAAGTCCAGGGGCGGGCCGTCAGTGAGGAGGTGGAAGAATGAATTGTTGCGGTGGTCTGATTGTGAGAGTGTGCTCAGAATGAAGCAGGCTGTCAAGCTTGGTAATGAGAAGGCCTTGGATGCAGCGCGTGCATGGGAATTGGTGGTGCAAGCCTTGCGTGACTCGTTAGTGGAAGACGAGGATTGAGTGGATGGGACCTGTGGACACCGTGAGGCATTCCAACTCAGAGATGTCATTGACACTGTAGCGGAGATCCATACTACACTTATATACTGGACACACACCATTAGCAGTTGCCAGGAAGGGGACATTGGGGGGTTGTTAGGGGGAGATCAGGGGGGGGTCGGAAGCCAGGGGATGGTTGTCCGCGATAGTGACTTCGAACTGAGTAGGGCCAGTGGGGCGTAGGGATGAGCGGGAGGTGGCAGAGGGGAGCGGGTCAGGCATGGTTGGCCCCACAGAGCGCGGGACAGGTCTAGAAGCGGCTAATAGTATTGACCTGCACACGTGGGATGGCTGACGCTGTTATTTGTTGCGGGTGGGGGGGGTAAAATGCAGATACGAAAAACGTTCTTTCGACCGTGGTCCCTAAGGGACACTCACCGTGATGCCTTCCTGCTATTTAAGGTACTATGCCGCCCGGCCTCCGGGATGCGGGCTGAATGGCTGTGTATGGTGTACGTCTTATTGATTGACCGGGGGGGACATCATGAGTGGACTGGTTGAGCCATTGTATTCTGTGGTTTCTAATTCTGCAATAAAAACAAATGTAAAAAAAAAAAAAAAAAAAAAAACTTGCCCATCTAACCAGCAACATCCCGGAGTCCTAATAAAGGAAAATGCGTAACAACGATTTCAGATGGGACTCCTCAGCTGAAGAAGGCCTGAAACATGCTTTTTTACTCAAGCTCCAATTTTACAGCATCCTGATCGAACTAAGAAAAATATGTTGATCAAACTGACGTCCCGAATCGGGCGATTGGCGCATATCTCCTACAGCTTCAAGAGGATGACTGGTTAGAACTTTCCATTTTCTATCTGTCACACGTTCTATCAGATTCCATACAACATTAATCTATCCTTGAAAGGAAAATGCTGGCTGTGAAGATATCCTGTTCTGAATGGCGAAATTTCTTGATGGGAAATTGACAGTCCTTCGAAATCCGAACGGACTATCAAAATCCTCTAAGTCTCAGGAATTTGCCTTGGGCATATTGTTTCCATTAGTACGGCTTTTTCATTAAGCACATCCCTGGCTCTTAGAATTCTCTAGCAGACACATTTTCTTGCAGGTTCCAAAATCTCTGCCAACGTATTGTCAAAATGTTCTCTCTCTTTAAGGAATAATTGGACCATTAGATGTAAGGTTATGCCTATCCTCCAAGATTCTAGGAAAGGGATGAAGCTTTACCCCAATGCCCATCATAATCCATCTCCTTCCTATAAGACCGGGGATAACATTTGGTTATCTAATACATTTTTGCCTATCATCTTTCTCTGAACAAATTCAAACCTCAAATTTATGGACCCTTCAAAACCATTCAAATTATTGATCCAGTAGTTTTAAAGCTCCAATTACAGTTGAATTGGAAAGTATCTACATTTTAAACACGTCTTAATTAAAGCCTTATCATGTGGATCCTTTTAGATGACTTATTTTTCTGCCTTCACCAGTCTTAGATAATTGGTGTACCAGAATTTAAAGTACAGGAAACCTGCAATTCACAGACCTTTAAAAAGAACCTGCAATTTCTAATTCATTGGAAGTGTTGCCCAGTTAGTAAAACATCCTGGGAAGATGCAGACTCTGTTCAGGCTCCAGTTCTGATACAAAGATGTTTTTACAGTCAATTCCCGGATAAACCCAGACTTCTGGAGGGGGATTCATGCTGCTGAAGCGACCAGTATCCTACCTGCCATTACCTGAAGATGCTGTTTCAGGCATGCTGGATATCTCCCTGTTCCCACACAGTGTGTGCTGGGTGGATCACTACAGCTCCAGTGGGTTGCCACAGCTCACCTCTCCACATACCCTTCCCGCCCCTAGTCATACTCTTTCCTGTGGGGCAGACAGCACATGCAATGTTCAAGCACAGGTTGGACTCTGCTTCCCAGGGACCCTCAACAGTGAGTGCTGGGAATGATATCTACCACCCAATCCAAGATGGCTGCCTTACTATTAAGCTCCAGGCTTCTTTCCCCAATCCAAGATGGAGGCTTGTGTTGTTCAGCTCTACTACCAGTTTTAAGACTGCTTACCTTAGATTTTCAATCTCTCAATTCCTGCTCAGCCTGTTGGTTCCTCCTATCTGCCTACACACACACAGGCACAGTAGTTATATGCAAATGTACATCCTCAAAGGCCAAGGTCTTAAATGAACAAGTATAACACGAAATGCACAATTTTAGCCTTACAGCCCAAGCACAAAAAATCATATGCCCAGGCAAAGCATCAAAAGGCACAAGCATGGCGTCAAAGACCCAGGGAAAGCATCAAATGCCCAGGCACATTAAACATGCATCTGGGTATAGTTTAAAATGTAGTGAAACAACAATCATTGCCCACGAACAAGTAGTATATGACCATGTACAGCTTTATATGCCCACTGCTGCCTCTTTATACTTGGGTATACCCTATATTGCCTATTGCAGCCTCATAATATACAAGAGTAGCCTCAAATACCCTGTCCAGCCTGACAAAAGCAGATAAGGACACAGTGGTGATGGAGGAAATATGGAGCAAAGCAGCACCCCCTCCATGATAAAAGCAACAACCGTCAAACTGACAGCTGAGGTGTGCCCTTGCAGCCTAATCAGAAGTGTGTGATGGCAGCCTACATATGAGGGGAGGGAGGAGCAGAAAAAGCGCTCATGGCTGTCACAACATTATAGCGTGAAGTGAAGGAATGGGCAGATACAGACTGCGAGGAGGGTACAGAGCAACAAGGTGACTCGAGCCAAAAGCGAGGGGTGGAGGAAGTGGTCGAAGGTTAAAGAAACACCTGCCATCGACAAGAAGTAGCACTGGACAAAAATAAAGAAGCAAGAGGACTGGAGCAAATCGGAAGAAAACAGCCACGACGTATGTCAATTCAATAGTAAAATTAAGAATAAATTCAAAAGAAAAAATGTATGGTATGTCTTAATTTGATAAAATGCAGAAGGATTCATTACAGCCACACAGCTAATGTTCAAATCCTCTCTCACACACACACACACACACACACACACACAACCTTCACTCTGATGCATTGGAGAGCCTATAACTAATTGGTATAATCCACTTTAAAGTAATGCAGGATACCATACTGCAAGTAGTCTACCAGGGCAGTGCAGAGTGAATCAGTACAAGCAATCTTCTGTCATTTAGTAAAAAGAAACCTCATCAAAGCAAACTGCCTTTGTAACTTAATGGAAGGTGACGCTATTTGACACAGGAAAAGGGATTCACAATAATTATCTGTGATCTAAGGCAGAATAAAGCAGTTCAAGTAGACATGTATCCTCTACACACCCTTCCTCCTTGTTTTAGCCCAGTGAGGCAAGTACTGGTACCAGCCTGTTGTTGAATGTTTTATTCTGCCCTATTGTGTTTCATTGTGCGGACGACGTCTTCTTGTAAGATGTAATGTAAAGAATAAGGCTTTACTTTTTTCCAAGTCTACCAATACAAAATCAGTCTGAGAAAATGACACAGGTACTGACTTATAGAAGACAGAAACTCAAAAGCCTCCTTGCTTGATCTCAATGGGATGACAGCATCACCAGTGACGGTAGGTTCCATCTCCTCGGCTCCATCTACAACACAAAACATGAGAAAAGAACAACACCGGATTGATTTGTTTTGCTACTTTATTTATCATAAATGTACAAAATTAATTGGACTCTACTTTTGCAAAGCATAAATAATACATTCAAAAGTAACCTAACACTAATGCATTTATTATGGAGTTAAAAAAAAGGAAGGTGCCACAACTATCAATGTTAAAATGTACTCAAAAACTGATAATTTGAAATTTAATGTGTGTAAATGTAAATGTATAGGCATTTATATAGCGCACTACTTACCCGTAGGGTCCCAAGGCGCTTCGACCGCTGCGAAATTCTTCCTGGCTTCCCTGAGAGATGGTCCCTTAATAGGTATCTCCTGGGTGAGACCACGCATCCCCGGCCGTCTGGTGGGGCCGTTAGTGAAGATGAGGCAAGCTAATGCCCAGAGTTGCCGAGTGTGATCGCTGATCAGAGTGGGCACCGAGGCGAGAGAATTATCGAGTCCGGTGACCCTGGTCCAGAAACCTGCCGCGCCGGGAATCGAACCCTGGTCCCGGGCCGTCCTCTGCTCTCGGGTCTGCCGCCTCTAACCAGTGAGCCACACTACTAATTTAGTTTGGCATGTGCAAAAAGTGGAAGTTAAAAGGCACAGGGCCTGTGGTAACCAAGGTGCCTAGGCAGTGCAGGTTTTTTGAAGCTGAATGTGGCAAGTTTTGAGAGGGTGGAAAGCCAAATCACAATGTATTCCAATGTATGATCTGCTGAAGCCTCTCCAATCCAGGCCAACTCACTTCTTTCACACTGCAGCACCGGTTCAATTACTGTTTGAACGCATGTCCCAGAAAACTGGACAAAGTGCTTGATGGTAGGAGTAGGCGTGTGCAGGTTGAAGTTTTTGTAGCTGGATATTTTTATATGATATTAATTTCTACTTCGCTATTTTTGTGCTCTGTATTCTCACATGCTACCTTACTGACAATACCAAGGCATGTTTATACTCAGGAGCAAAAGCTGGTACAACAAAAGCTGGATACATTTCCAAGCCCAATTACATTAACTACTCTACTTCCAAATGTCCTTCTACTGATTTGATTTTAATATCTAACAATTCATATTGTTCATCGATAATATAAGGCATATATGCGTACACATTTGGAAGATATAAGGATGGACTGAACAACAGGGAGGAATGGGAGAAAATAATAAAAGAGTCCAATATTATAAAATGGGAAATCACAATGAAGAAACACGTTTCAGAATTGCAAGACACCACTGAAATAGTAGGAAATAGTGAAATATAGATGTAAAAACAAATGAATATCACCAGGTAAGATAAAAAAAAATAGGACAATCCAATATCTTTTAAGATGCCTAGAGTAAAAATGGCAGAGAGAGTGAACATCATTCTGTGGCGTAGCTTTGAGGGGGGGCAGATTGCCCTAGGCAGCACTTTTCTGGGGGAGGCTGCGAGCGCAAGGTACGTTTTCTCTCACTAGTTGTCATCTATCAACCACCCCCCCTCCCCGCTCGTCGTCTTCGGTCACCACCCCTACTCAGTCAGTCAGTCAGTCAAACTACTTTATTCGATTTCATTAAAAATCATAAAAGATATAAAACATTTATATACATTTAAAAAGAGTTTAAAACTAGCAATAATAAACAATACATTGGGTAATTATCAGTGCATTGGGTCAAAGATTGTGCTACATGAAATTTACAGTTAATAAAAAGGCTTCTTACATTACACTCAATGGTGCGTTACGTGATCTAATTCTAGACGCCGCTACTAGGTAGTTTGCCATGCAAAATATGGTACGGATATTACTCAGGGACTGGAGGTACAACAGTGCAGGCCTCACTTGAATGAAGCCGGCTTCCCTTAAGATTGACAACAGGTACTTTTTCCGTATCCCTGAGAACAGACCACAAAACATAACAAAATGCATGGTATCTTGCGTTGAGAAATTATCACAAGTACAAGGTGAAGCATTTTCTGGTTTTACCCATGCCTGATAATTTCCCAGATAAAAATGGATCAAATTAAATCTAAATTTAGTCAGTAGGAACCTATGAAATGGCCTGGTGACAATATTGAGGTAAGGCTCGAGCGAGGTAGGATTAGAAAGCAGATAGTGCGATCTAACTGTGGTTTTCTGCATTTCTAATTCCTCACGGCGTAATAATAATAATAATAATAATAGGGGCATTTATAAAGCGCTGAGTAACGCGCACCGGCGTGTCCACGCGCTGAAAAGTGGGAGAGGCGGCAAACAGGGAAAAACAGCTGCCAGGCAGGCCAATTATCTCACATAGAGGTGGGTTTTTAGTTTAGCTCGAAACCTCGTTTCTTCAGGTTCCAGGCGCAGGTCCACTGGGAGTTTATTCCAGTAGTTTGCCGCTAAATACCTAAAGGATCTGCCTCCCATGCGAGTTTTCTTCACCTTGGGGATCCTAAGCAGTCCCCTACCCGCGGATCTGAGCGCTCGAGCAGGTTCGTAGACTTCAATCAGTCTTCGCAATGGTCGAGGTGCCCTGCCATTCAGGACTGACAAGTGCAGAGGGCCTTGTACTCAACTCTGCTCCTCACAGGGAGCCAGTGTAACTTCTGCAGGGCCACCTTCGAAGGCGCCCTTTTGGGCAGCCTAAGGATCAGGCGCGCTGCCGCATTTTGCAGCACTTGAAGGCGGCCCATGCTTTTCTCCGGTACCCCCAGGTGCGTAGGCATGCCATCATCATAAAGTGCTTTTTTGTCCAGTCTACATCCTTTTTCCTGATGCACGAAGGGGAGGCGAAGAGTTCAGGGCGGCCCAGTTGTTCAAAGGACTTCCTCAGATACTCCAGTCATGGAACTTTTTTAGAGTAATCTAGGGACAGGACATCATTCATTATAACGTGGTTAAGGGTTAGTTCCTTATTGAGCCATGTTTTTAACCAGAATATTAAAGGTGCCAGGTTGAGCTTGTCCGTAACATAAACCAGGCCCACCTCCGCATGGATTGAAAAAGTTGGGGTGGACTGGGGAACGGACAATAAAGAGCATAAAAACCTGTTTTCAGCCCTCTGGATTGGTTCAAGATGTACATAGCCCCAAAGGGGTGAACCGTACGTTGTTAATGGGATGCATTTAGTATTAAAAACCTTCAGTAAGGCATCCATCGGTCTAGCCCCCAACCTTTTTGAGAAGCCCATGAGGGCCGCTGAAGACCGGGCCATAGATAGGCTTTTTGTCCTAACCTGGGGGCCCCACGAGCCCCTCTCATCAAAGAGCACCCCCAGGTAGGGGAAAACAGCCACTCTAGAGACTACTTCCCCCTAACACCTGAAAGTGTTTTGTTTGCCCTTATTTCTGTGGCATCCGACCACCATCGTGTGGGATTTGTCCGTGTTAACCTTTAGTTCCAATTGGTCCATAAAAGCACCAAACGCGTCCAACAAACGCTGGAGACCAATGCCAGTTCGAGCTATAAGAACTGCTTCGTCCGCGTATAGGAGAGCAGGAATCTTTACCTCTCCTACATGCGGAACATCCCCTTCCACCTCTTCCAGGTACCTACCTAATCCATTAATATAAATGGTGAAGAGGAGGGGGGCCAAGATGCAGCCCTGCCGTACCCCTCGCATAGAATTGAATCTGGACATACACCTTCCCTCGTTGGTGACTCTGACTTTGGCGAACAGCTCCTGGTGTAGAGACGCCAAAAATTTAACCAGTGCCCCGTCTATCCCGATCTTTAAAAGGATAGCCCACAGTTTAGCCCTGTTCACCAGGTCAAAAGCTGAGGAGAGGTCCATGAATGCCAAAAATAGAGACCCCTCCTTAGCCACCGTATATTTAGAGATCAGCAGGTGCAAATTGGAGCCCTGCTCCAGAGTGCCTCTCTTCTCTCTAAATCCATACTGGATATTAGATAGCCCACCACATCTCTCAATGCTGTCCCTCAGTTTGACCAAAAGGACTCTGCCTAGAATCTTAATTGCAGAGTCCAAAGGAGCCACCCCTACTCTTACCTGCACCGGCCGAGCTCTAAGTAAAGTCATTGGTTCATAAAGGATGGATAGAAAGGGCATGTTTTTAAAAACGAAAGGATGGAGGACACCGCTATCTGTAACCGCTAGTTCCCATCTGAAGTGAGCTATTGGGTTATAACCGCTAGTTCCCATCTGAAATGAGCAATTGGGTTATATATAAACTGCCACAGCCCTCATAAAATGGAGGAGGACACACTGATACGCAACTGCTAGTTCCAAGTAGAAATTAGCTATTGGTTTATATATGAACTGCTCCATCCCTCATTGACTTCCAAATAAACCTCAAGACATGGCTCTTCCAGATGAAATGAAATGAAATACCAGTACTTGTAAAGCGCACAGCTACCTCCGAAGTGGTGTATCGGCACTGCGGGCAGTCAGGAAGATTAAGCGAGCTATTGTCCAGAGTCACATCGTGCTGGGCTAACCTGCCGCCGGCACCGGGTATCGAACCGTGAAACCCGTAGTCCGGAGTCAGGCACCCTGGCCGCTTCGCCACACCTCTTCCTCATGCAACAGGTGTGATCTTCTCCTCCCCAGTCAAGCCTGCCAAACTCAGCACCTGAATACCCTCACAGATAGCCGTGCTCTACAAAGTCACGTTACAGAGAAGGGTAAACACAATATGCGTCGCTGGGACCTGGGTGTATATCAGTACAAAAGGGAAGGGGTCCCAGTAACACTATTAATCATGAAAGTACAAATGACTAATAAAGTAAATCCAGAGAAAATGTAAGGTACACTGTTTTTAATCACAATGCACCATATACAAATGTATTACACACAAAAATGCAAAACGTCATCATCAACAACATTAGTGCCCCAAAAGGGGAGGGAAGGGGGTGTCAAGGAAAAAAGTGGTGCAGGATTAGGGAAGTGAGATAGTGAAGGTCATGTGAAGGTCATGTGACCCTAATCAAAGCAATTTACAATCCTGGCTTCAACACAGAGCCAAAGTAATGTACACTGTATGTTCATAAATCGTGCTTCTAAAATTCTTGTATAAATCAATCCGCTTGGGGTAGAAGCTGACAGGTAGACCAGTTGTCGATGTTTCAACCCCACAAAGAGAGTAGGAGTAGTATGACCTTACGAGAGGGTCTTTCTCAGGACAGGGGAATGCTGGGGGCAGACTTCCGTGAGTTGTGTTAAAACACGGGTCATAGGGTAGGAAGGATCCATGCCAGAACAAATTTAAAAAATGGTGACATCATGAGAGAAGGGCTGATAAGTCACCGACCTCGTTGATGCATTAACAAAAAGCTGCCAAAGAACGGTCAGCCGGCCAGATTACTGCAGGCTGAAGTCAATCTGTTATCCCGGGCATCGGTATGTCTGGAAAGGCAGATGACATTGGTACGAGAGAAGGAGTAGTTTCTGTCCTGTAACTCCAGTTCTGTAGTAGGGGTATCTCTGTTATAGTCATAATCTAGTAAATAGTCCCGCCCATGTGCGTGCACCCCGGAGCATTCAAAAATAATCTCTTAAATTGTCAAAAAATGCAGACCTGCACAGACACTTAAGAGTGAATTTAAAGACAGATAATGCATCCTATATCCACAGGCTACACTGTCCAGGACTTCAACTATAAATTCCACCAAAAAAAACACAAACAGCACAGCCTGTCCAGCTTTCTCCACAGAGAAAAACTTTCCTTTACCAGCAAAAGCCTCTGGAATGATAGAGAGGAAGGAGTGGCCAGACAAGCCCCATAGGCTGCCATTATGTGGCTCAGAACAGGATACTGTGCCTTTAAGAGAACTTTCCAGAACTTTCTCAGTATCCCAGAATGCACAGCAGGTCCCTTCTACTTTCAGTTCTTTTTGAAGGCGTAACACGCCAGACCTATAGCATTCCTTACATAAATATCTTTCTCCACCGTGGAGGAGGGTGGGCGCTTATGACTATAACAGAGATACCCTTACTACAGAACTGGAGTTACAGGACAGAAACTACTCCTTCTGTAGTAGGGGATCTCTGTGTATAGTCATAATCTAGTGAATAGAATGGCAAGCCCATCCCCACACCAAAGCGGCGGTGGAGAGAAGAGAAAGGACACCACTATTGTGCGAACAGATTTCGCAGCGAAGCCTGCCCAACCTGAGCATCTGCCCTGGCATCAGTGTCCAGGCAGTAATGCTTGGCAAAGGTATGGACCGACTTCCAAGTGGCCGCCTTGCAGATTTCCGCAATTGGAACATTACGAAGCAAAGCAGTCTTGGCAGCTTTGCCCCTGGTGGAATGAGCCTTAGGTTTACCCCCTAAGGTCCTATTAGCCTTCTGGTAACACAACTGTATACAGGACACAATCCACCTCGAGATGGACTGTTTCGAGGTAGCAAGACCGGTCCTGACTGATCCATAATTGATAAACAATTGGTCTGACCTACGAATGTCTTTGGTTTTATCCAGATAACATTTCAACACCCTCCTAACATCCAGAGAATGCAGAGACCTTTCCACTGGAGATGAAGGATTCTGAAAAAAACGTAGGTAACGTTATGGTCTGGTTAACATGGAAATCCGAGATAACCTTTGGAAGAAATTTAGGGCGAGTATGTATAACAACTGTAGCAGCATGAAATACAGTATAAGGTTCTTGGCAACACAACACCTGAATTTCACTCACCCTGCGGGCCGATGTAATGGCCACGAGGAACGCCGCCTTCCAGGACAGGTGCTGCAACGAAGCCTATGAATAGGTTCAAAAGGCTCCTTCATCAAGCGGGACAGCACCACATTCAATTCCCATGAAGGCGAAGGAAGCCAAACAGGAGTGAACACCTTCTTCAATCCTTAATCACAGGAATCTGGAAGAAGGACGTCTGCGAAGGGCATTTCCTGTAGGCTGTCAGCGCAGCGAGATGAACCTTAATGGAATGGACATTAAGGCCAGACTACGCCAATTGTAGAAGATACGGAAGGATGACATCTTCCTTACACGTCGTTGGATCATAGTTCTTGGACTTGCACCAGATGCAGAATCTCTTCCACTTGTAAGCATAGGAAGTCCTAGTGGAAGGTTGCTTAGCCTCCCTCAGTATGTCCATACAATCTTCTGGTAGATTCAAATGGCCATACTGCACTATCTCAGGAGCATGCCGCCAAACTCAAGGACGAGAGGTTGGGGTGCACCATCTGCCCTCCGAACTTCGTTAGAAGGTCCGGCTGGCACGGCAGCCGTGTGTGAGGAAGGAGAGACCGGTGAAGCAGGTCCGTGAACCACCACTGTCTTGGCCATTCCGGGGCAATCAGGATCATCTGCGCACTGGACTGGGACAGCTTGATGAGTACCGCCGGAATCAGGAGAATGGGTGGAAAAGCGTACAGAAAGCTGTTTGATCAGTTGATCCATAGCGCATTCCCCAGCGTCCCCTGCTGGTAGTACCTGGAGGCGAAGTCTCGGCATTTGCTGTTTTCGGCGGTGGCGAACAGATCTACGCCTGGAGTCCCCCACCTTGCAAAGACTTCTCCTAGTACTTTGTCGTTTATGACCCATTCGTGGTTTTCCTGAATCAGTCTGCTCAGTGCGTCCGCCTGAACATTCTGCACACCTGGCAGATGGGTAGCCGTTATCGTCAGTCCTCTGGCTAGAACCCAGCGCCAGATCGCCTGCGCCTCCTGTGACAGAATGCGTGATCTTGAGCCCCCCTGCTTGTTGATGTAATACATCGTGGTCGTATTGTCCATCTGAACAAGCAGAGAGTTGGTCTGGAAGGACGGATGAAAGGCCTTCAGCGCCAAGTGAACAGCTCTGAGTTCCAGGAAATTGATGTGATACGTGGACTCCGTCGGGGACCACGTTCCTTGTACCTGTAAGTCTCCGGAGTGCGCCCCCCAGCCGTGGAGAGACGCGTCCATTACGATAGTCTGTGTCGGAATGTCCTTGTGGAAGGGAACCCCTCTGAGGAGATTCCCCCCTGAACACCACCACTTCAGAGACTGAAGAGCATGCAGAGACAGTCGTATCTTGTCATCCCAAGACCCCTTCCTCTGATCCCACTGATCCTCCAAGCACTCCTGCAATGGTCTCATGTGCAGCCGTGCGTGTGGATGATACAAGATACAAAAGGCCAGTAGAGAAGACACCGTCCTCACTGTTGTAGATGGAGCGGTCATAAGAGCCTGAGCCTTCCGAAGGAGTAACGCGCCACTTGCCTGAGCGTTCTAGCGCTTCGCAGGAGTCCAGGTGAGCTCCTATTTAAGGCGAGCACTTTTGCTGCTCTGCCTTGGGAAAGGTGCCATTACGAGCATTCTTGCTGCTTGAATTTCAGCGCGCTGCGCTTGCCATCATTTAAAAATTTACCGTTTTTCTATTTTGGTTTAATTAATCTTGTATTCCCCTGTTTTTAATGCCCATCTTGTTCTGGCCCTATACTTACACCATAATTGTGCCCCCCACCGCGTCTTGAGCGAAGTTTCTTACCTTCTTGCTGCCTGCTCGTGGCGCCGGTCGCCATCTTGGGGGTGACTATTGAATAACACGCCACTTGCCTGAGCGTTCTAGCGCTTCGCAGGAGTCCAGGTGAGCTCCTATTTAAGGCGAGCACTTTTGCTGCTCTGCCTTGGGAAAGGTGCCATTATGAGCATTCTTGCTGCTTGAATTTCAGCGCGCTGCGCTTGCCATCATTTAAAAATTTACAGTTTTTCTATTTTGGTTTAATTAATCTTGTATTCCCCTGTTTTTAATGCCCATCTTGTTCTGGCCCTATACTTACACCATAATTGTGCCCCCCACCGCGTCTTGAGCGGAGTTTCTTACCTTCTTGCTGCCTGCTCGTGGCGCCGGTCGCCATCTTGGGGGTGACTATTGAATAACACGCCACTTGCCTGAGCGTTCTAGCGCTTCGCAGGAGTCCAGGTGAGCTC
The DNA here is from genome assembly GCF_964263255.1 of Lissotriton vulgaris. Classification (NCBI taxonomy): domain Eukaryota; kingdom Metazoa; phylum Chordata; class Amphibia; order Caudata; family Salamandridae; genus Lissotriton; species Lissotriton vulgaris. Next base: position 61,657,358 of record NC_141687.1, read on the forward strand.
CTATTTAAAGCTCACACTACTCGCGCAGCGGTGACGCGCAGCGGTAGCGCCTGACTCGCGCCGGAGTCGTGCCAGAGTCCTGCCCGTCTGCGCCCGTCCGCGCTAAGGACGCGCGGACCGCGGCAGGACCCTGGTGTGTCGTCATCATGATTCTTCAGTATTCCAGTCAGGCCCTTCGCCTGATCAGACATAGTCTGCCCTCCTGCTCGCAATCAGCTCAGCATCCCTTGTGTGGTCCCCATACCTGCCCATGTGGTTGGTGGGAACTAACAGCACCGTCGATGGCCCCCAGCCAGGTACCACTACATCGGAAGAAGATACTTCCTCCTCCGAGTGCCATTAAACTTTGGCACCACAATGTCAGGTCCCTGCCGAAACATCATCGAGACATATACGAGCTTATCTCGTTAGAAGGCCCTGATGCCTTCTTTATGACGGAGACCTGGCTAGGCGATGAGGACGCGGCCATTATCAATCTGGCCCTTCCCCCGGGCTACGCAATCCACACATTAAATCGCAAGGGGAGAGGAGGAGGCATAGCTGTGGCTTTTAAAACTTGCTACACTTGTACCTGGAAGCCCATGGACTTGATTGGTGCTGAGTGTGCCCATTTTTCCATCAGTATTGGTGAGACACAAACATTATCAGGCCTTCTGATATATCGCCCTCCAGGGAGTGACTGTGCCTTCAGGAAAGCTCTTCCTGAGCTGGTTAGCTCTCTGTCTCTGTCCTCCTCCAACATTACCATCATCGGCGATCTTAACATACATTTTGATGCCATGGAGTTACCAGTGGTTAGAAGCCTGCTGGACGATCTTGCAGCAGTGCAGTTATCCCAACTGGTCCGTCTTCCGACCCATGAGGGTGGTCATATTCTTGACCCGGTTTTTACTAATCTCCAACTGGCCAAGGTCTCTCCCCCTAGACCTATGGGATGGAGCGATCACCATCTCATTGAGCTTTATGTTACAATGGTAACACGCTCTACCGGGAAGCCCGATAAAACATCTTTCAGGCGTCCCTGGAAAAAGCTCAAATTGGAGGACTTCCACCGTCTCTTGGCCACTACTCCTCTGGTTCTTAAGGATGACGTTGCAACTGGGTACAACATCTTTTGCGCTTGGATTGTTCAAGCGCTCGATGCACTAATCCCGGCCAGCTGGAGTAGAAATCGATCTTCTCAGCCTAACCCCTGGTACTCGGAGGCACTTAGGCGGACTAAAGCCACCTGCCGTCAAGCCGAAAGAGCATGGAGGAAGAACTATGACAGAGATCTAAAGGTATGCTACCTGGCTACGGTAAAGATATATCATAGAGCTGTCTGCCGGGCTCGAGCTGACTACTATGCTAGAGAGTTCCAGGCGAGTTCCAATCCGTCTAAACTGGTCTTTAAAGTCTTGAAGGAGCTCACAGCGAACAGACTTCCTATTACGGAGATTTGTTCCCTTGCTCACTGTGAGTCATTAGCCAGCTTCTTTGTGGAGAAAGTAAACACCATCTATCGCTCTTTTCCCAAAGCTGACCCTGACAGTACGACTTTCACATTGCGTACCTCACAGTGCTTGGCTTCGCTCCCCATACCATCGGAACAGGAGTTTAATCTCCTAGCGGCCAAGGTCAAGTCTGGCTCGCCGGATGACCCTTTGAGACCGGCCCAGTTTTTGGACTCTGCGTCCATCTGCCTCCCACCGATTCGTCAACTGGTGGATCAATCCCTTACCACCGGGTTAGTTCCACCTAGTTGGAAGGTTGCCTGTGTCATGCCCATTATTAAGAAGCCGGGACTGGATCCAGTGAAGCCGGAGAGCTATCGACCTATCTCCCTCCTTCCATGGGTGACAAAGATCACAGAGGCTCATGTGAATAACATCTTAACGAAACATCTGACCTCTGCACACCTACTGGATCCTACACAGAATGGTTTTAGATCTGGGCACAGTACAGAGACGGCACTCCTATATATGGTTGAACATCTCCGCTCTGTACTAGATGCAGGTCAAACGGCGGCACTGGTCTTATTAGACCTCAGTGCCGCCTTTGACACTGTATCCTACACCATTCTTATCCGCAGGCTTGGTGAGGCTGGCATATCTGGCAAGGCGTTGGATTGGTTCCAATCGTTCCTTTCGGAACGATCATTTCAGGTAGTAGTGCCACCGTTCAGATCTAAACCTCATGCCATCACTCAAGGAGTTCCGCAGGGATCGGCGTTGAGCCCCACTCTCTTCAACTTATACGTCCAACCTTTGGCGGCGGTTGCGAAGAGTTGGGGTCTCACAATGGTATCATACGCCGATGATACCCAGTTGGCGGTGGTTCTCAATGGGGACTCTGACCAATTGGCATCAAACTTTGCGGATGGTTTGAGGGCTGTTGCTGGCTGGCTTACTACCAACTGTTTACAGCTCAACGCCCTCAAAACCGAGGTGATGGTATTAGGGAAACATCCTGATCTGTGGGGTGCGAGCTGGGCGCCTAACGAGCTGGGACCCCCCCCTAAACCGGTCTCTGAACTTAAAAATCTTGGTGTGTGGCTGGACTCTAAACTAACCTTCTCGTGTCATACTAAGAAGGTGGCATCTACATGCTTCGGCATTCTTCGTGGTTTGAGGCCTTTCCTCAAATTTTTCGATGCCTCCACTCGCCAGATGGTGATTCAAGCTAGCGTATCATCAAGGCTTGACTACGCGAGTTCACTGTTTTTGGGTGCCAATCAGGCGGAGGTCCTGCGACTCCAACGGGTGCAGAACGCGGCTGCCAGGGCCCTGGTAGGCCTGCCACGCTTCTGTTCAGCCCGCAGCACAATCTCTAAACTACACTGGCTGCCAGTAATCAGACGCATAGAGTTTAAGACTCTGTGTTTCACGTTTAAAATTCTTAAAACCGACACCCCTACCATCCTCCAGCACCTCCTGACCCTGTATACTCCTTCACGTAGCCTTCGCTCTGCAGGTCAAAATCTAGCACCCGTTCCACGCTTCCAAAAATGTAGACTAGGCGGCCGTTCCTTCACTGTGTTGGCCTCCAAGCTTTGGAACGCGCTCCCTGTGCATATTCGATCTTTAGAAGATCTTTTTGCTTTCAGGAAAACTGTTAAAACGTATCTTTTCCCCCTGCCTTATTAAAATTTCCCTACTTTGTCTATTTTTGTTAGTTATGTTACCTTCTCAGATATAGCGCCGGGACGCCCGTTCGCTGGGGCAGCTGTGCGCTCAAAAAAATCAATTAACATAACATAACATAACATAACATAACATAATCGTCTCTCCTCCGAAGGAGACACGCTTGCTGACAGCGTATTGATGGAGACTCCCAAGTACTGTATGCACTGGACCGGAGTCGGGACAGACTTGGACATGTTGATGTGCAACCCCAGCTTGTTCAAGAGAACGCACGCCTTTTGGAAGTGCGCTTGAGCTTCCAAGAAGGAGGAGGCCTTGATCAACCAATCGTCCAGGTACGGGTAGACAAACACCTTGTTCTTCCTCAGGTGTGCCGCTACCACTGCCATGCACTTCGAGAATGTCCTGGGCGCAGACTTCAGCCCGAATGGCAGTACAGTGTACTGATAATGATTGGCGCCGACTTGGAATCGCAGGAACTTCCTGTGTTTGTGTGCAATGGGCACATGGAAGTACGCATCCTGTAGGTCTATAGCACATAGCAGTCTCCCTGTTGCAGCTGATGATAAATCTGATGCAACGACAGCATGTGAAATTTCTCTCTGCGAATCCACTTGTTTGCTTGTTGCAAATCCAGAATGGGCCTGAACTCGTTCTTGTCCTTCTTGCGAACCAGAAAGAACCGTGAGTACAGACCTCTTCCCCTTTGAGACAGAGGTACGTCTTCTATCGCCCTTTTCCTTAACAGGGTATCGGCCTCCGTCTGAAGTTCGCGCAGCTGAATTCGCGAACTGACCGGTGGAATTGCTGGAGGCGGCTGGGGCTGGTGAACCGAAGACTGTATCCATTGCAAACAATATTCAGCACCCACTTGTCCCGAGTAATTTTTCTCCACTCTGCCAGAAAAAATTGAACGCTTCCCCCCACCCGAGTGGGTAACAGATGCAGGTGAAGTAACTGCTCAGGGCCTAGACCCCGCCGGGCCTTTGTTCGCCGCTGTTGGAAGGGCCTCCGGAACTGCTGCTGCTGTTGTTGCTGCTGTCCCGAAGCCTGCCCTCGCCCTCTACCTTGTGCCCCGAACCGTCTCTGGAACGGGCGGTAGGTCTTCTTCTCCTTGGGCTTCTCCAACCCGACAGCCGTCAGGGTCTCGGCATCCGCTTTCATGCGGGCCATCTCATCGTCCGCATGCTTGCCAAACAGGGTCTCCCCCCAGAAAGGCAGGTTGGCCACCCGTTGCTGAGCCTCTGGCTTGAGGGATGTAAGGCGAAGCCAGGCGTGACGCCGTTGGTTGACACCATGGCAGTACCCATGTGTCGCCAGAAGAGACACATCAGCAGCCACGCTGATGAGTTGGTTTGACACCAACATCCCCTCATTCAGAATCTCCTGAAAGTCCTCTTTCTTCTCTCGAGGAAGGAGCTCAGCGAATTGCTGGAGGGATTCCCATAGGGCCCAATTGTCTCGCCCAAACAAAGCCGCTGCACTTGCAGCCTTCATTGCAGTAAACGCCATCCCACAGACCTTCCTGCCCGCCGAGTCTAACCAGCGGCTCTCCTTATCAGGAGTGTTGGACCTAAGGAATCCCAAGTCACATAAGGTAGCTTGGCACTAAGAGGGAAGGCCTAACTCCAAGGAACATATGCTAAGTTTGCGTCATATCCATCAGTAACCAAACACCCATCCACTCAAAAATAAGGACACTACACCAAGTTTAGAAAAATATGAGCTGTTTTATAAAACTCTTTGTTGGTTTGATGACTTATTATCAGATTTCAAAACATCAAATAATCTCACATGTCATTACTTATTATCAGATTGCAATACATCAAATAATCTCACATGTCATTATTACTTTTCAATAAATTTTCATGACATTAGCAACCTTTCTAAGAAATGCTCCTGTAATTTAGACAAGTTTCCCACACATTTCAGCTCTAGAACAAGTTTCTGCAATTTGACAACTCCTTCACAATACCAAGAAGCTGAACTTTACCACCCCAGGCTCAAGGGTATTTCATATACGACTTCAGAGTTACAATTCCAGCTTCAGTAGTGCAAAATACTGGTTGTACTATGTGGACCCCCAGTCAGGGAATGACAGGTGGATATTTGTTTTATTTCAGGGCTCCTTTAACTTGTCCCTGGACCCACTTTAGGCTATGTGGCCCCCTTTCATAAAACGCTAACTTTATAGGACTGTTGAAGCTCCTACTACCTTACTTTACCCCCAGTTCGGCCCCCGTCTTCCCTTCAGGACTCCGGATTATGTAGAAAGTTAGTGCTTAGCCCCGATTGGGCAGTGAAACATCCGGACTACCAGGGTAATGATTTTTCCACTATGCTCCTACACGGGAGCCAGAACTCTATCTGAGGAGTAATTTCCCGTCTCCCCTGTCGTTTCGTCACTCTCCCCGTGATGATCCCCTCCTCCCTCCAGGCGTGCGGCCCCGGCTTACTTGTCTCAGATTTGGTTTGCCGGGGGTTGCTAGGACGCCAATACCTGGGGACACAAGGCGCTTATGGACACTCTGGTCTTCTGCCGACTCGGGTTGAGCTGCTCCTCCCTCGGAGAGGTCGATGTACCCGGACTTCACCTCCCCATGTACTCCTCAGCTTCCGGCACCTCCGAGACTGCGCAGCCGTCGACGCGGTGGCACTACCCCTGGCGCTTCCTCTCAGGCTGCTGGGCTTGCGCGGAAGTCGACGCGGCTGCACTTCCTCCGTCGCTCTCGCCTGGCCGCTCCCTCTTCGCTGTCTCCTCACGCCGGGGTCCCGCCTCTCTCTCTCGATCCGCCTCTTCCGTCGCTGCCTCACTTCCTTGGTCACCCTCCAGCACTTCACCAACTCACAGAGGGAGTCGGTGCTGGACAGAACCTTTACCCCACGCAGAGTTGTCAGCTGGGCAGGCCGGGTTCCAGGACACGGTGAGATCTTGAAAAAGATAGCGCTAGCTCCTTGAATGCTTTAGGGGAAAACTCTCAGCGCTGCAGTTGATAAAGCTATACTTCAGGGTTAGGCTTCTCCTTACAAGCGCGACTCTTCTCAGTAACCTTAGAGACTTCAATATGTCCTGGAGAGGTCATATGAAGCTTTTAGGAATGGGTTCCCTGGTAGGGTTTGGTCAACATGGGTGGATACAGGTCAGCGCAGAAGTTCAGTCTGCCCACAGGTCAGTTCCGCTCCTGGTCAAGCGCTGTTCTCTCCTCAGAGTCGCCTCCCTCCTCACCAGTTCCACTCTCTAGCAAACACTGGACAACACAACATGGCCGCCTCGCATTCTGCCTTATATAGATACCCCTCCAGAGGTCCAGCAGAGTCCAGAAGGTTCTGGAAGGTCTCTACATTACCCTATGGGACTTCCTCAGAGGTTGGCAGTTGTGGCAGTTGATGGCCACCATTTTGTAGGTCTGGGTGAATTCTAGTCAGGAAAGGCTCCTGGGCCTGAGGTAAAAAACTATGAGGCAAAAAGAGCATCTATCCCCCAATCCAACACCACAAAAGTATCCAGTGGACATAAAAATTAAGAGGTACGAGGGGCAGAAAGGGGACAAAAATAAATAATAAATTGGAGGGACTACCCAAAGGCAGACAGGTCTAACAAGGAGGTACCGTAGACGACAGGGTGGTGGCATGCTGCTTCCTAGCCGCCGTCACTATGACTGAGTCCGGTGCCGGATCCATCCTGAGAAAAGCCGGGTCAGAATCTGGAGCCCGGTACTTCTTAAGGAGCCTGGAGGGAGCCGCCTTCATCACCGCCGGAGTGAGAAACAACACCTTGGCGGGCTCTACCAATCCTGGTACTAGAGGCAGCAACGGTCAAGATAGGTGCTTTTTATGTAGCGCCTCGAAAATCACGGACGTCGTGGGCATGGGCACCGTCACCGTGATGCCCAGCTTAGCCGCACCCCTCAGTAGAACGTCTTGGAATGAGACGATGTCGTCCACTGGCGAAACCCTCGTCCCCGTGGATTCCGACAAGGTCGGCGAGTATTCCCTGGTCCTAGAAGAATCCGTGTGGGATCTGGACCTGCTCCTCCTGTGGCGTCATCTTGATCTCGTCGACGACCGATGACAGCTCAGCGATCTCTCCCTCCGGCCGGAGCAAGAGCGCGATCTCCTCGGCTTCGGACGCTCCACAGGTTTCAAAGGAGCAGGTGACTGCGGCCTGACCGGGTGCCTCGGCTGAGGAGTCCCTTTAGGCGGCGTCGGGTACCGTGGTAGTGAAGCCGTCCTCGGCGGAACCACAGGCGGTTTAGAAGGAGGGTGCAGAGGCTGGGAATGAGGAGGAGGCAGTGGTGGAAGCGGAGGCAGAGTGGGAGTCCGCGGCGGAGGTTCCTTGGGCAAGGGCGGAGGAGGGGGAGTCGACCTCAGCTTAGGAGGTGTATATACCTCGGAGTACACAGATCCCTGTGATCCCTTCTTAGGTGGAGGCGACGGAGAGGCTGCGTCTCCTGTCGGCGAACGTCACCGGCGCGCCCCAGCGGACCCAAAGGAATCCCTGGCGCCAGAAGTCCTTCTGCGCTTCCTTGGCGTCGAAGAACGTCGTCTCAACGTCGAGGAACGCCGCCTCGACGTCGACCGGCGTCCTCGTCTTGACAGTGAGCCCCGCATGGGCGTCAAACGTCTCCTCCGCGACGGTGACCGTCGTTTCAACATCATACGTCGTCATCCCGTCCTCCTAGACGTCGAGGATCCCCTCGACGCCGACCTCATCCTCTTCGCCGGCGGCGAACGGCGGTGTCGCCTCGACGCCGAGCGCCGACGCCGTGCCGAACTCTCTTCATGTCGATGACTCGACGACGCCGATGACGGCGAGGACTCCGTCGACCTCGATGGCGGCCTGGTCAGTCCCCTCGACGTCGAACGTCGACGCCGCTGCGACCCAGAGCCCTGGGAGACGGGGAACAGACTGCTGTCATCCCTCTCGATGCCGTAGTCAACGCTATCGACGCAGGCGGAGGAAGGGAACACTTGCTGGTCTTCCTGCCCCTGGGGGGCCCCCCAGAGGCCTCAGCATGGGCAGATGAAGGATGCCCAGACCCACCCTGTGCCTTCAGTCTTCTATCTTCCAGGCCTTGGAGCCTGATCTTCATTCTCTCTCTCAGGGTCCTGGAAGAGAAGCCCTGGCAAATGTCACACTCCTCCGGGACATGAGATGAGGGAAGGCAGATGATGCACACCTCATGTGGGTCAGACTTGGCCTTCTTCCCGAACACTCTGGGCATTTGTCAAACAAAGCAGGCAATTTGACAAATAAAAGAGTGCTCAGAGACACACAACAGGAAGAAAACACCAAAGTACTTCAAATGAAAGCACTCAAACACTTGAAAAAGTGAAATCACTAAATAAACCCTTAAAAAGGGAGAGCTCAATGTTCCAGGGCCCTGCTTCCAGGAGCCGGAAAAAAGAACTGAAAGTAAAAGGGACCTGCTGTGCATTCTGGGATACTGAGAAAGTTCTGGAAAGTTCTCTTAAAGGCACAGTATCCTGTTCTGAGCCACATAATGGCAGCCTATGGGGCTTGTCTGTCCACTCCTTCCTCTCTATCATTCCAGAGGCTTTTGATGGTAAAGGAAAGTTTTTCTCTGTGGAGAAAGCTGGACAGGCTGTGCTGTTTGTGGGTTTTTTGGTGGAATTTCTAGTTGAAGTACTGGACAGTGTAGCCTGTGGATATAGGCTGCATTATCTGTCTTTAAATTCTCTCTTACGTGTCTGTGCAGGTCTGCATTTTTTGACAATTTAACCCCTTCGCTGCGGCGGCTATTCCGCCGCAGCGCTAAAGGGGCGGGGCGGCCGCGCGGCGGCCGCATGCTGGTGAAGGAGCCGCTCCGTCACCAGCCGCGGTTGAGCTATGCTGCTGACGGAGCGGTTCTGTCATGACCCGCCCCGCTCATTAGAACGCCCGCGCAGGCGCGAAATCAGCGCCGCGCAGGCGCGGCGGCTGGGCCATGACGGAACCGCTCCGTCATCAGCACAGCTCAACTGTAGCTGATGACGGAGCGGTTCCGTCATCAGCAGGGGAGGGGTTAAGAGATTATTTTTGATTGCTCCGGGGTCCACGCACATGGGCTGGACTATTCACTAGATTATGACTATACACAGAGATCCCCTACTACAGAACAGAGCATTTCTCTGATGAGGTCCATATAACAGATGCATGGGGGAAGTAAAAACAAGGGGATGAAAGTAACTACAAGACTAAAGTGCTCTTTAATTTGCAGATTGAGGAAATCCCACACCAGGAGATGAGTAACTTTACAGACGTTACAGCTTCCTGTCATTATATATTAAAAGAGAGAAAAGTCACTGGGAGATCCAATGACGCTTATAGAGGATTACTCTTTAAATTGAAGCAGCGTATTAATGAAGAAATAATGGGTGTGCGGTAAGTGGGATTTTTTTAACTAAATTGGTTTGTGGGGCGGTATTGTTAAAAAAAACGGTTTTACGTTGCCACTGAGTAGAATGCTCCATGAGTGTGCTGCTGCACAGTGGGTTAGCCACTGAGTAGAATGCTCCACGAGTGTGCTGGTGGAAATTTGGTTGCCACTGTGTAGAATGCTCCATGAGTGCGCTGGTGTGCAGTGGTTAGCTACTGGGTAGAATGCTCCACAAGTGTGCTGGTGTTCAGTAAGTTGCCACTGGGTAGAATGCTCCACGAGTGCGCTGGTGCACAGAGAGTAGAATGCTCCACGAGTGTGCTGGTGCACAGTTGGTTGCCACTCCTTAGAATGCCCAATGAGTGTGCTGCTAGTGCACATTTGGTTTCCATGGAGTAGAATCCTCCACGAGTGTTCTGGTGCACAGTTGGTTGCCACGGAGTAGAATGCTCCATGAGTGTGTTGGTGCACAGTTGGTTGCCACGGAGTAGAATGCTCTATGAGTGTGCTGGTGCACAGTTGGTTGCCACAGAGTAGAATGCTCCATGAGTGTGCTGGTGCACAGTGGGTTAGCCACGGAGTAGAATGCTCCATGAGTGTGTTGGTGCACATTTGGTTGCCACGGAGTAGAATGCTCCACAAGTATGCTGGTGCACAGTTGGTTGCCACTGAGTAGAATGCTCCATGAGTGTGCTGGTTGCCACGGAGTAGAATGCCCCAAAAGTATGCTGGTGCACAGTTGGTTGCGACAGAGTAGAATACTCCATGAGTGTTCTGGTGCACAATTGGTTGCCACTGCATAGAATGCTCCATGAGTGTGCTGCTGGTGCACAGTTGGTTACCACTGAGTAGACTGCTCCATGAGTGCGCTGGTGTGCAGTGAATAGAATGCTACATGAGTGCGCTGGTGTGCAGTGAGTAGAATGCTACATGAGTGCGCTGGTGTGCAGTGGGTAGAATGTTCCACGAGTGTGCTGGTGTTCAGTAAGTTGCCACTGGGTAGAATGCTCCACGAGTGCGCTGGTGCACAGAGAGTAGAATGCTCCACGAGTGTACTGGTGCGCAGTGGGTAGAATGCTCCACTAGTGTGCTGGTGCACAGTGGGTAGAATGCTCCACAAGTGTGCTGGTGCACAGTTGGTTGCCACGGAATAGAATGCCCCAAAAGTATGCTGGTGCACAGTTGGTTGCCACTGAGTAGAATGCTCCATGAGTGTGCTGGTTGCCACGGAGTAGAATGCCCCAAAAGTATGCTGGTGCACAGTTGGTTGCGACGGAGTAGAATGCTCCATGAGTGTTCTGGTGCACAATTGGTTGCCACTGCATAGAATGCTCCATGAGTGTGCTGCTGGTGCACAGTTGGTTACCACTGAGTAGACTGCTCCATGAGTGCGCTGGTGTGCAGTGAGTAGAATGCTACATGAGTGCGCTGGTGTGCAGTGAGTAGAATGCTACATGAGTGCGCTGGTGTGCAGTGGGTAGAATGTTCCACGAGTGTGCTGGTGTTCAGTAAGTTGCCACTGGGTAGAATGCTCCACGAGTGCGCTGGTGCACAGAGAGTAGAATGCTCCACGAGTGTACTGGTGCGCAGTGGGTAGAATGCTCCACTAGTGTGCTGGTGCACAGTGGGTAGAATGCTCCACAAGTGTGCTGGTGCGCAGTGGGTAGAATGCTCCACGAGTGTGCTGGTGCGCAGTGGGTAGAATGCTCCACAAGTGTGCTGGTGCACAGTGGGTAGAATGTTCCACGAGTGTGCTGGTGTTCAGTTGGTTGTCACTGAGTAGAATGCTCCACAAGTGTGCTGGTGCGCAGTGGGTAGAATGCTCCACAAGTGTGCGGTGCGCAGTGGGTAGAATGCTCCACAAGTGTGCTGGTGCACAGTGGGTAGAATGCTCCACAAGTGTGCTGGTGCGCAGTGGGTAGAATGCTCCACGAGTGTGCTGGTGCGCAGTGGGTAGAATGCTCCACAAGTGTGCTGGTGCGCAGTGGGTAGAATGTTCCACGAGTGTGCTGGTGTTCAGTTGGTTGTCACTGAGTAGAATGCTCCACAAGTGTGCTGGTGCGCAGTGGGTAGAATGCTCCACAAGTGTGCGGTGCGCAGTGGGTAGAATGCTCCACAAGTGTGCTGGTGCACAGTGGGTAGAATGCTCCACAAGTGTGCTGGTGCGCAGTGGGTAGAATGCTCCACGAGTGTGCTGGTGCGCAGTGGGTAGAATGCTCCACAAGTGTGCTGGTGCGCAGTGGGTAGAATGCTCCACGAGTGTGCTGGTGTGCAGTGGTTAGCCACTGGGTAGAATCCTTGTAGACAGTTAAATGTCAAACTAACATCTTAGAGATACTTCTCATCGTCACAGGATGCCAGTGCAAGTAGGAGACATTATCATGTTTCACCCTCGGGGATGAGAGTTGTAGTGTTTTGCACATACCCATTCACTGACGCTCCAATACCCTCCAAACAGATCTTTTGCATAGTTCTTAACACCAAAATTATGTTGGCCTGTGAATACTCCCGTTTTAGGAGACATGTATGAAACAACCTGGCCTGTACTACATCCCAAATACGGACATCACAGCTTACTTCATCATTTCAAATGGAGCCCAAGTACTGAGTGTATTTGGGGGTATGTAGTAAGAATACCAAACTTCTTAGGGTGAGATCCCATGTTGTCAAATGATGATAGAATTTGGTTTGGGCCCAACAATAAGTTTTGTTTCAGAGCCCTTCATTTTTAGGTTGGGAGGGGGTTCATTCATGTAATCAGCGCCCTAGAATCTCGAACCATGTGGGAACGTGCACCTGGAGGGCTGCTGATATGTTGGTAGATTTGCATGTTTTAAGCATTAAATGGTTCTGGGTGTCCAAGTATCTAATAAAAACGAATTCATCAATAGGTTAAAAGGGAATGGAAGCTAAGGGCACTAGGCATTACTCAGCATTTCATTATATCATATATGTATCAAAACACCACTTCACAGCGCATCCCACAATACCATACTTTACAACACTCATGCACCTTATTAGACAACACACCGACCACACATCACTGGAGTTGGGGGGCATAGAACACTGGCGATAGCAGGAAAGGAGGGGCAGTGTGGCTAGGTATGCTGCATGGCGTAGGGAGCTCTGGGACAGTGACACGCCTGCCAAGGTAGGCAACGAAACACGGTAAAAAGAAATATGAGAAGGGATTTGCCGGAACATGAAAGCACAGGCCCCATCAGATGTGGTGGCTGAGGAAGGATGACCCTGGGGTGAGGCAAAGCTGGGCAAATACCAGAGCAGGGTACAGGAACTTGCAGGGCGTCCCTGAGACAATGCGCCAAGGCGAGCTTGTTTGAATGACAACAGACAAACCTAAACCTGCATGCACAATCTTGGTCAGTCATGATATGAAACAAAGTCCACCTCTACCACGGATATCCCCCAAATTGACATCAATTCCATAACTTGTTTATGTGCCTGGTTTAAATCCATCACTATTACTCCAAATTATAACATAACCACACCTAACATTAAGTGGACTTAAAGCTTTGTTGAAAAGTAGTGAGTACCATCTTCCAAAAATATCATTACGATGTTTTTTTTCACTGTTGCTGGTTGTGAACTCCAACCTTTCTTCGGTGGTGACTACTTATGGAGCATCATTGAGGTGGTGGATTATTGCTGCATCGTTAAAAATCTGTAGAAACCATCTCATAAGGAGACAGGCATTTCTGTGTCTCCAAAGTAGTAAGGAAAAGGAGTGCTGCATGCTGCAAAAACAGCCCCTGGCACTGGTGCCACCCCCAACCCCTAAGTGAATCCCCCCCCCCCTTCACGTGCCTGTACATGTTATGTTCAAGGCAGACGGCCCGTTGAGATTCCAAATGTGATGATACTCAGGATGACAATGGGCCTATCCGCAGCCTGTGCGAGATCGAGGAGAGGCTGCTGCATCCTGTGGAGTTCAAAAGAGAAGTGCGAGCCGGCCCCAACTGGGAGAAGCTTTAACTCCTGGGGCTCCTTGCAGGAGAACAGTACAGCTTTCTGAAATGCCCAGGATTACGGACAAAAAGCGTCCGTAAAAAGAATGATGACGGACAATGGACATGATACGAAAATGACGGACAGTCCGTGAAATGTAACGACGGTTTGTCAACCTGGTGGCGCCCAAATGAGCACCAGCACACTCATGGAGCATTCTACTCAGTGGCAACCAACTGTGCACCAACACACTCATGGAGCACTCTACTCACTGTGCACCAGCGCACTCATGGATCATTCTACTCACTGTGCAGCGCACTCATGGATCATTCTACTCACTGTGCACCAGCGCTCTCATGGAGCATTCTACTCACGGTGCACCAGCGCTCTCATGGAGCATTCTACTCACGGTGCACCAGCGCACTCATGGATCATTCTACTCACTGTGCACCAGCGCTCTCATGGAGCATTCTACTCACTGTGCACCAGCGCTCTCATGGAGCATTCTACTCACGGTGCACCAGCGCACTCATGGAGCATTCTACTCACTGTGCATCAGCGCACACATGGAGCATTCTACTCACTGTGCACCAGCGCACTCATGGATCATTCTACTCACTGTGCACCAGCGCTCTCATGGAGCATTCTACTCACTATGCATCAGCGCACACATGGAGCATTCTACTCACTGTGCACCAGCGCACTCATGGAGCATTCTACTCACTGTGCACCAGCGCTCTCATGGAGCATTCTACTCACGGTGCACCAGCGCACTCATGGAGCATTCTACTCACTGTGCACCAGCGCACTCATGGAGCATTCTACTCACGGTGCACCAGCGCACACATGGAGCATTCTACTCACTGTGCACCAGCGCACTCATGGAGCATTCTACTCACTATGCATCAGCGCACACATGGAGCATTCTACTCACTGTGCACCAGCGCACTCATGGAGCATTCTACTCACTGTGCACCAGCGCACTCATGGAGCATTCTACTCACGGTGCACCAGTGCACTCATGGAGCATTCTACTCACTGTGCACCAGCGCACTCATGGAGCATTCTACTCACTATGCATCAGCGCACACATGGAGCATTCTACTCACTGTGCACCAGCGCACTCATGGAGCATTCTACTCACTGTGCACCAGCGCTCTCATGGAGCATTCTACTCACGGTGCACCAGCGCACTCATGGAGCATTCTACTCACTGTGCACCAGCGCTCTCATGGAGCATTCTACTCACGGTGCACCAGCGCACTCATGGAGCATTCTACTCACCATGCATCAGCGCACACATGGAGCATTCTACTCACTGTGCACCAGCGCACTCATGGATCATTCTACTCACTGTGCACCAGCGCTCTCATGGAGCATTCTACTCACGGTGCACCAGCGCACTCATGGAGCATTCTACTCACTATGCATCAGCGCACACATGGAGCATTCTACTCACTGTGCACCAGCGCACACATGGAGCATTCTACTCAGTGGCAACCAACTGAGCACCAGCATACTCATGGATCATTCTACTCACTGTGCACCAGCGCACACATGGAGCATTCTACTCAGTGGCAACCAACTGAGCACCAGCATACTCATGGATCATTCTACTCACTGTGCACCAGCACACTCATGGAGCATTCTACTCAGTGGCAACCAACTGAGCACCAGCACACTCATGGAGCATTCTACTCACTGTGCACCAGCGCACTCATGGAGCATTCTACTCAGTGGCAACCAACTGAGCACCAGCACACTCATGGATCATTCTACTCACTGTGCACCAGCGCTCTCATGGAGCATTCTACTAACTGTGCACCAGCGCACTCATGGAGCATTCTACTCAGTGGCAACCAACTGAGCACCAGCATACTCATGGATCATTCTACTCACTGTGCACCAGTGCACTCATGGAGCATTCTACTCACTGTGCACCAGCGCACTCATGGAGCATTCTACTCAGTGGCAACCAACTGAGCACCAGCATACTCATGGATCATTCTACTCACTGTGCACCAGCGCACTCATGGAGCATTCTACTCAGTGGCAACCAACTGAGCACCAGCACACTCATGGAGCACACTACTCAGTGGCAACCAACTGAGCAACAGCACACTCATGGAGCATTCTACTCACTGTGCACCAGCGCATTCATGGAGCACTCTACTCAGTGGCAACCAACTGAGCACCAGCACACTCATGGAGCATTCTACTCACTGTGCACCAGCGCACTCATGGAGCACTCTACTCAGTGGCAACCAACTGAGCACCAGCACACTCATGGAGCACTCTACTCAGTGGCAACCAACTGAGCACCAGCACACTCATGGAGCATTCTACTCAGTGGCAACCAACTGAGCACCAGCACACTCATGGAGCACTCTACTCAGTGGCAACCAACTGAGCAACAGCACACTCATGGAGCATTCTACTCAGTGGCAACCAACTGAGCAACAGCACACTCATGGAGCATTCTACTCACCGTGCACAAGCGCACTCATGGAGCTCTCTACTCAGTGGCAACCAACTGAGCACCAGCACACTCATGGAGCACTCTACTCAGGGGCAACCAACTGAGCAACAGCACACTCATGGAGCACTCTACTCAGGGGCAACTAACTGAGCACCAGCATACTCATGGAGCATTCTACTCAGTGGTAACCAACTGAGCACGAGCACACTGATGTAGCATTCTACTCAGGGGAAACCAACTGTGCACCAGCAGCACACTCATGGAGCATTCTATGCAGTGGCAACCAACTGTGCACCAGCACACTCATGGAGCATTCTACTCACTGTACACCAGCACACTCGTGCAGCATTCTACTCAGTGCAACCAACTGTGCAGCAGCACACTCATGTAGCATTCTACTCAGTGGCAACCAACTGAGCACCAGCACACTCATGGAGCATTCTACTCAGTGGCAACCAACTGAGCACCAGCACACTCATGGAGCACTCTACTCAGTGGCAACCAACTGAGCACCAGCACACTCATGGAGCACTCTACTCAGTGGCAACCAACTGAGCACCAGCACACTCATGGAGCATTCTACTCAGTGGCAACCAACTGAGCACCAGCACACTCATGGAGCACTTTACTCAGTGGCAACTAACTGAGCACCCGCACATTCATGGAGCACTCTACTCAGTGGCAACCAACTGAGCACCAGCACACTCATGGAGCATTCTACTCAGTGGCAACTAACTGAGCATCAGCACACTCATGGAGCATTCTACTCACTGTGCACCAGCACACTCATGGAGCATTCTACTCAGTGGCACCCAACTGAGCACCCGCACACTCATGGAGCACTCTACTCAGTGGCAACTAACTGAGCACCAGCAGACTCATGGAGCACTCTACTCAGGGGAAACTAACTGAGCACCAGCACACTCATGGAGCATTCTACTCACTGTGCACCAGCGCACTCATGGAGCATTCTACTCAGTGGCAACCAACTGAGCAACAGCACACTCACGGGGCATTCTACTCAGTGGCAACCAACTGAGCAACAGCACACTCATGGAGCATTCTACTCAGTGGCAACCAACTGAGCACCAGCGGACTTGTGGAGCATTCTACTCACTGTGCACCAGCGCACACGTGGAGCATTCTACCCACTGCACACCAGCACACTCATGGAGCATTCTACTCAGTGGCAACCAACTGAGCAACAGCACACTCACGGGGCATTCTACTCAGTGGCAACCAACTGAGCAACAGCACACTCATGGAGCATTCTACTCAGTGGCAACCAAATGAGCACCAGCACACTTGTGGAGCATTCTACTCACTGTGCATCAGCACACTCGTGGAGCATTCTACTCAGTGGCAACCAACTGAGCACCAGCACACTCGTGAAGCACTCTACTCAGTGGCAACTAACTGAGCACCAGCACACTCATGGAGCACTCTACTCAGTGGCAACCAACTGAGCACCAGCACACTCATGGAGCATTCTACTCAGTGGCAACCAACTGAGCACCAGCACACTCATGGAGCACTCTACTCAGTCACAACCAACTGAGCACCAGTACACTCATGGAGCGCTCTACTCAGTGGCAACTAACTGAGCACCAGCACACTCATGGAGCACTCTACTCAGTGGCAACTAACTGAGCACCAGCACACTCATGGAGCACTCTACTCAGGGGCAACTAACTGAGCACCAACACACTCATGGAGAACTCTACTCAGTGGCAACTAACTGAGCACCAGCACACTCATGGAGCATTCTACTCAGTGGCAACCAACTGAGCAACAGCACACTCACGGGGCATTCTACTCAGTGGCAACCAACTGAGCAACAGCACACTCATGGAGCATTCTACTCAGTGGCAACCAACTGAGCACCAGCGGACTTGTAGAGCATTCTACTCACTGTGCACCAGCGCACACGTGGAGCATTCTACCCACTGCACACCAGCACACTCATGGAGCATTCTACTCAGTGGAAACCAAATGAGCACCAGCACACTCATGGAGCACTCTACTCAGTGGCAACCAACTGAGCACCAGCACACTCGTGGAGCATTCTACTTAGTGGCAACCAACTGAGCACCAGCACACTCGTGGAGCATTCTAGTCTGAAACAACCCACTGTGCACCAACACACTCGTGGAGTATTCTACTCAGTGGCAACCAACTGAGCTCCAGCACACTCATGGAGCATTCTACTCACTGTGCACCAGTGCACTCGTGGAGCATTCTACTCAGTGGCAACCAGCGGTGCACGAGCAGCACACTCATGGAACAATCTACTCATGGACAATCAACTGAGCACCAGCACACTCATGTGCATTCTACTCAGTGTGCACCACCGCACTCATGGAGCATTCTACTCAGTGGCAACCAACTGAGCACCAGCACACTCATGGTGCATTCTACTCAGTGGCAACCAACTATGCAACAGCAGACTCATGGATTATTCTACTCATTGGCAACCAACTGAGTACCAGCATACTTGTGGAGCATTCTACTCACTGTACACCAGCACTCTCATGGAGCATTCCACTCAGTAGCAACCCACTGAACACTAGCACACTGGTGGAGCATTCTACTCAGTGGCAACCAACTGAGCACCAGCACACTCGTGGAGCATTCTACTCAGTGGCAACTAGCGGTGCACGGGAAGCACACTCATGGAACAATCTACTCATGGACAACCAACTGAGCACCAGCACACTCATGTACATTCTACTCAGTGTGCACCACCGCACTCATGGAGCATTCTACTCAGTGGCAACCAACTATGCAACAGCAGACTCATGGATTATTCTACTCATTGGCAACCAACTGAGCACCAGCACACTTGTGGAGCATTCTACTCACTGTGCACCAGCACTCTCATGGAGCATTCTAATCAGTAGCAACCCACTGAACACTAGCACACTGGTGGAGCATTCTACTCAGTGGCAACCAACTGAGCACCAGCACACTCGTGGAACATTCTACTCAGTGGCAACCAACTGAGCACCAGCACACTCATGGAGCACTCTACTCAGTGGCAACCAACTGAGCACCAGCACACTCATGAAGCATTCTATCACTTGGCAACCAACTGTGCATAATTGCACTCGTGGAGCATTCTACTCACTGTGCACCAGCGCACGCGTGGAGCATTCTACCCACTGCACACCAGCACACTCAAGGAGCATTCTACTCAGTGGCAACCAAATGAGCACCAGCACACTTGTGGAGCATTCTACTCACTGTGCACCAGCACACTCGTGGAGCATTCTACTCAGTGGCAACCAACTGAGCACCAGCACACTCGTGGAGCATTCTAGTCTGAAACAACCCACTGCGCACCAACACACTCGTGGAGTATTCTACTCAGTGGCAACCCACTGTGCACCAGAACACTCATGGAACATTCTACTCAGTGGCAACCAACTGAGCTCCAGCACACTCATGGAGCATTCTACTCACTGTGCACCAGTGCACTCGTGGAGCATTCTACTCAGTGGCAACCAGCGCTGCACGAGCAGCACACTCATGGAACAATCTACTCATGGACAACCAACTGAGCACCAGCACACTCATGTGCATTCTACTCAGTGTGCACCACCGCACTCATGTAGCATTCTACTCAGTGGCAACCAACTATGCAACAGCAGAATCATGGATTATTCTACTCATTGGCAACCAACTGAGTACCAGTATACTTGTGGAGCATTCTATTCACTGTGCACCAGCACTCTCATGGAGCATTCTAATCAGTAGCAGCCCACTGAACACTAGCAAACTGGTGGAGCATTCTACTCAGTGGCAACCCACTGTGCAACAGCGGACTCATGGATTATTCTACTCAATGGCAACCAACTGAGCACCAGCATAGTCATGGAGCATTCTACTCACTGTGCACCAGCATTCTCATGGAGCATTCTACTCAGTAGACCAACTGTGAACCAGCGCACTCGTGAAGCATTCTACCCATTGGCAACCAACTGTGCACCAGCGGACTTATGGAGCATTGTACTCAGTGGCGGCCCACTTTGCACCAGCACACTAATGGAGCATTTTACTCAGTGTGCACCACCACACTCATGGAGCATTCTACTCCGTGGCAACCAACTGAGCACCAGCAAACTCATGGAGCATTCTACTCCGTGGCAACCAACTGAGCACCAGCACACTCGTGGAGCATTCTACTCCGTGGCAACCAACTGAGCACCAGCACACCAGTGGAGCATTCTACTCATTGCACACCAACACACTCAAGGAACATTCTACTCAGTGGCAACCCACTGTTCACCAGCACATTCGTGGAGCATTCTACTCAGTGGGAACCAACTGAGCACCAGCACACTCATCGAGCATTCTACTCAGTGTGCACCACCACACTCATGGAGCATTCAACTCAATGGCAACCAACTGAGCACCAGCATACTCATGGAGCATTCTACTCACTGTGCACCAGCAGTCTCATGGAGCATTCTACTCAGTAGATCAACTGTGCACCAGCGCACTCGTGAAGCATTCTACTCATTGGTAACCAACTGTGCACCAGCGACTTGTGGCGGCCCACTGAGCACCAGCACACTCGTGGAGCATTCTACTCACTGGTGACCAGCACACTCATTGAACATTCTACTCAGTGTCAACCCACTGTGTACCACCACACTACTGGAGCATTCTACTCCGTGGCAACCCACTGAGCACCAGCACATTCGTGGAGTATTCTACTCACTGGCAACCAACTGAGCAGCAGAACACTTTTGGAGCATTCTACTCACTGTGCACCAGCACACTTGTGGAGCATTCTACCCAGTGGCAAACCACTGCACACCAGCGCACTCTTGGAGCATTTTACTCATTGGCAACCCACTGACCACTAGCACACTCATGGAGCATTCAACTCAGTGGCAATGAACATCGTACCAGCACACTCGTGGAGCACACTCTTCCACTCAGTGGAACCTACTGTGCACCAGCACACTCTTCTACTCAGTGGCAACCCACTGTGCTCCAGCACACTCTTCTACTCAGTGGCAACCCACTGTGCCCCATCACACTCTACTACTCAGTGGCAATCGACTGTGCACCAGCAGCACACTCATGGAGCATTTTACGCAGTGGCAACCAACTGAGCACCAGCACACTCAAGGAGCATTCCACTCAGTGGCAACCAACTGTGCACAAGCAGCACACTCACGGAGCATTCTACGAAGTGGCAACTAACTGAGCACCAGTGCACTATGGAGCATTCTACATAGTGGCAACCAACTGAGCACCAACACACTCATGGAACAGTCTACTTAGTGGCAACCAACTGAGCACCCGCACACTCGTGGAGCATTCTACTCAGTGGCAACCAGCGGTGCACCAGCAGCACACTCATGGAACAATCTACTCAGAGGCAACCAACTGAGCACCAGCACACTCATTGAGCATTCTACTCAGTGGCAACCAAATGAGCACCAGCACACTCGTGGAGCATTCTACTCAGAGGCAACCAACTGAGCACCAGCACACTTGGGGAGCATACTACTAAGTGGCAACCAACTGAGCACCAGCAAACTCATGGAGCATTCTACTCAGTGGCAACCAACTGAGCACCAGCACACTCATGTAGCATTCTACTCCGTGTGCACCACCACACTCATGGAGCATTCTACTCAGTGGCAACCAACTGAGCACCAGCACACTCATGGAGCATTCTACTCAGTGGCAACCCACTGTGTAACAGCAGACTCATGGATTATTCTACTCAATGGCAACCAACTGAGCACCAGCATAGTCGTGGAGCATTCTACTCACTGTGCACCAGCATTCTCATGGAGCATTCTACTCAGTAGACCAACTGTAAACCAGCGCACTCGTGAAGCATTCTACCCATCGGCAACCAACTGTGCACCAGCGGACTTATGGAGCATTGTACTCAGTGGCGGCCCACTGTGCACCAGCACACTAATGGAGCATTCTACTCAGTGGCAACTCACAGCACACTCACAAAGCATTCTATCCCTTGGCAACTCACTGCGCACCAGCACACTCATGGAGCATTCTGCTCAGTGTCAACCCACTGTGCACCAGCACACACGTGGAGCATTCTACTCCGTGGCAACCCACTGAGCACCAGCACATTCATGGAGCATTCTACTCAGTAGACCAACTGTGCACCAGCGCACTCAAGGAGCATTCCACTCAGTGGCAACCAACTGTGCACAAGCAGCACACTCACAGAGCATTCTACGAAGTGGCAACTAACTGAGCACCAGTGCACTATGGAGCATTCTACATAGTGGCAACCAACTGAGCACCAACACACTCATGGAACAGTCTACTTAGTGGCAACCAACTGAGCACCCGCACACTCGTGGAGCATTCTACTCAGTGGCAACCAGCGGTGCACCAGCAGCACACTCATGGAACAATCTACTCAGAGGCAACCAACTGAGCACCAGCACACTCATTGAGCATTCTACTCAGTGGCAACCAAATGAGCACCAGCACACTCGTGGAGCATTCTACTCAGAGGCAACCAACTGAGCACCAGCACACTTGGGGAGCATACTACTAAGTGGCAACCAACTGAGCACCAGCAAACTCATGGAGCATTCTACTCAGTGGCAACCAACTGAGCACCAGCACACTCATGTAGCATTCTACTCAGTGTGCACCACCACACTCATGGAGCATTCTACTCAGTGGCAACCAACTGAGCACCAGCACACTCATGGAGCATTCTACTCAGTGGCAACCCACTGTGTAACAGCAGACACATGGATTATTCTACTCAATGGCAACCAACTGAGCACCAGCATAGTCGTGGAGCATTCTACTCACTGTGCACCAGCATTCTCATGGAGCATTCTACTCAGTAGACCAACTGTGAACCAGCGCACTCGTGAAGCATTCTACCCATCGGCAACCAACTGTGCACCAGCGGACTTATGGAGCATTGTACTCAGTGGCGGCCCACTGTGCACCAGCACACTAATGGAGCATTCTACTCAGTGGCAACTCACAGCACACTCACAAAGCATTCTATCCCTTGGCAACCCACTGCGCACCAGCACACTCATGGAGCATTCTGCTCAGTGTCAACCCACTGTGCACCAGCACACACGTGGAGCATTCTACTCCGTGGCAACCCACTGAGCACCAGCACATTCATGGAGCATTCTACTCAGTAGACCAACTGTGCACCAGCGCACTCGTGGAGCATTCTACTCACTGACAAACAACTGAGCAGCAGCACACTTTTGGAAAATTCTACTCAATGTGCACCAGCACACTCATGGAGCATTCGACTCAGTGGCAACCAACTGAGCACCAGCACACTCGTGGACGGACCATTCTACTCACTGGTAACCAACTGAGCACCAGCACACTCGTGGAGCACAGTCTTTTACTCAGTGGAATCCACTGTGCACCAGCACACTCTTCTACTCAGTGGCAACCCACTGTGCTCCAGCACACTCTTCTACTCAGTGTCAACCCACTGTGCACCAGCACACTCTACTTCTCAATCAATCAGAGTACTTGTAAAGCGTGCTACTTACCCGTGAGGATATCAAGGGGCTGAGGAAAGGGGGTGCCGCTACTGCTCGAAAAGCCAGGTCTTGAGGAGTCTTCTGAAGGCGAGGAGGTCCTGGGTCTGCCGTAGGTGGGTAGGGAGGGTGTTCCAGATCTTGGCCGCGATGTAGGAGAAGGATCTGCCGCCGGAGGTTGTTCGTTGGATACGAGGGACAGCGGCGAGGGCGAGGCTGGTGGAGTGGAGCTGGCAGGTGGGGGTGTAGAAGCTGAGTCTGCTGTTAAGGTAGGCTGGTCCGGCGTTGTGGAGTGCTTTGTGTGCATGGGTGAGGAGCTACTCAGTGGCAACCAACTGTGCACCAGCAGCACACTCATGGAGCATTCAACACAGTGGCAACCAATGCTCCACGAGTATGCTGGAGCTCAGTTGGTTGCCACTGAGTAGAATGCTCCATGAGAGTGGTGGTGCACACTGAGTAGAATGCTCCACGAGTGTGCTGGTGCACAGTTGGTTGCCACTGAGTAGAATAATCCATGAGTCTGCTGTTGCACAGTTGGTTGCCACTGAGTAGAATGCTCCATGAGAGTGGTGGTGCACACTGAGTAGAATGCTCCATGAGTGTGCTGGTGCACAGTTGGTTGCCACTGAGTAGAATAATTCATGAGTCTGCTGTTGCACAGTTGGTTGCCACTGAGTAGAATGCTCAATGGGAGTGCTGGGGCCCAGTTGGTTGCCAACACAAAGAATGCTCCCTGAGTGTGCTGGTGCTCAGTTGGTTGCTACTGAGTAGAATGCTCCATAAGAGTGCTGGTGCACAGTGAGTAGAATGCTCCACGAGTATGCAGGAGCTCAGTTGGTTGCCACTGAGTAGAATGCTCCATGAGAGTGGTGGTGCACACTGAGTAGAATGCTCCATGACTGTGCTGGTGCACAGTTGGTTGCCACTGAGTAGAATAATTCGTGAGTCTGCTGGTGCACAGTGGGTTGCCACTGAGTAGAATGCTTCATGAAGGGCTGGTGCACAGTGAGTAGAATGCTCCACTAGTATGCTGGTGCTCAGTTGGTTGCCACTGAGTAGAATGCTTCATGAGGGGTTGGTGCACAGTGAGTAGAATGCTCCATGAGTGTGCTGGTGCTCAGTTGGTTGCCTCTGAGTAGAATGTCCTGTGAGTGTGCTGGTGCTCAGTTGGTTGCCTCTGAGTAGAATGTCCCGTGAGTGTGTTGGTGCGCAGTGGGTTGTCACTGAGTAGAATACTCCACGAGTGTGTTGGTGGGCAGTGGGTTGCTTCTGACTAGAATGCTCCATGAGTGTGCTGTTGCTCAGTCGGTTGCCATTGACTAGAAGGCTCCAGGAGTGCGCTGGTGCATAGTGAGTAGAATGCTCCAGGAGTGCGCTGGTGCACAGTGATTAGAATGCTCCAGGAGTGTGCTGGTGCGCAGTGAGTAGAATACTCCAAGAGTGGGCTGGTGCACAGTGTGTCGAATGCTCCACGAGTGTGCTGGTGCTCAGTTTGTCACCACTGACTAGATTGCTAGACGAGTGTGCTGGTACTCAGTTGGTTGCCACGGACTAGAATGCTCCATGAGTGTGCTGGTGCTCAGTTGGTTGCCGCTGCCAAGAATGCTCCATGAGTATGCTGCTAGTGCACAGTTGGTTGCCACTAAGTAGAATTTTCCATGAGTGTGCTGGTGCGCTGTTGGTTGCCACTGTGTAGAAGAGTGTGCTGGTGCGCAGTTTGCACCAGCACACTCTTCTTCTCGGTGGCAACAAACTGCGCACCAGCACACTCTACTACACAGTGGCAACCAACAGCGCACCAGCACACTCGGAAAATTCTACTTAGTGGCAACCAACTGTGCACTAGCAGCAGACTCATGGAGCATTCTTGGCAGCGGCAACCAACTGAGCACCAGCACACTCATGGAGCATTCTAGTCCGTGGCGACCAACTGAGCACCAGCACACTCATGGAACATTCTAGTCTGTGGCAACCAACTGAGTTGAGTACCAGCACACTCGTCTAGCATTCTAGTCCGTGGCAACCAACTGAGCACCAGCACACTCGTGGAGCATTCTACTCACTATGCACCAGTGCACCTGTGGAGCATTCTACCCACTGTGCACCAGCACATTCTTCTTCTCGGTGGCAACACAGTGGGTAGAATGCTCCACAAGTGCACTGGTGCACAATGAGTAGAATGCTCCACGAGTGTGCTGGTGCTCAGTTGGTTGCCACTGAGTAGAATGCTCCACAAGTGTGCTGGTACACAGTGGGTAGAATGTTCCACGAGTGTGCTGGTGCATAGTGAGTAGAATGCTCCACGAGTGTGCTGGTGCTCAGTTGATTGCCACTGAGTAGAATACTCCACAAGTGTGCTGGTGCGCAGTGGGTAGAATGCTCGACGAGTGTGCTGGTGCACAGTGAGTAGAATGCTCTACGAGTGCGC
Source organism: Lissotriton vulgaris (assembly GCF_964263255.1). Lineage (NCBI taxonomy): Eukaryota > Metazoa > Chordata > Amphibia > Caudata > Salamandridae > Lissotriton > Lissotriton vulgaris. The sequence goes on from NC_141687.1 coordinate 61,683,265, forward strand.
TGGTGCTCAGTTGGTTGCCACTGAGTAGAATGCTCCACAAGTGTGCTGGTGCGCAGTGGGTGGAATTCTCAACGAGTGTGCTGGTGCACAGTGAGTAGAATGCTCCACAAGTGTGCTGGTGCGCAGTGGGTAGAATGCTCCATGAGTGTGCTGGTGCACAGTGAGTAGAATGCTCTACGAGTTTGCTGGTGCTCAGTTGGTTGCCACTGAGTAGAATGCTCCATAAGTGTGCTGGTACGCAGTGGGTAGAATGCTCCATGAGTGTGCTGGTGCATAGTGAGTAGAATGCTCCACGAGTGTGCTGGTGCTCAGTTGGTTGCCACTGAGTAGAATGCTCCACAAGTGTGCTGGTGCGCCGTGGGTTGAATGCTCGATGAGTGTGCTGGTGCACAGTGAGTAGACTGCTCTACGAGTGTGCTGGTGCTCAGTTGGTTGTCACTGAGTAGAATGCTCCACAAGTGTGCTGGTGCGCAGTGGGTAGAATGCTCCACAAGTGTGCTGGTGCGCAGTGTGTAGAATGCTCTACGAGTGTGCTGGTGCGCAGTGGGTAGATGGCTGCCGAGTGTGCTGGTGTACAGTGGGTAGAATGCTCCACAAGTGTGCTGGTGCGCAGTGAGTAGAACGCTCCACAAGTGTGCTGGTGCTCAGTGGGTAGAATGCTCCATTAGTGCGCTGGTGCACAGTGAGTAGAATGCTCCACGAGTGTGCTGGTGCTCAGTTGTTTGCCACTGAGCAGAATTATGTTTTGTCAAGAATATGTACTTAGAAAAATGAAGTCATTTAAAATTTACATTTGTCCCTTTGCAGTTCTTCTCTTCTGGTCAAGTTAAGGTTTGCAGAGTGGGATTCTTATTTCCCAGCTCTACCAAGGATGGTGGCAGACACTGTGGGCAGGTCCCTGACCCTTATTCTGAGAAGTGAACATAATACACTCACTTTACCTAATTTATACACCCCAAGTCAGGTCAAGAACATTTTCTCAGGAATGCTACCGCTTACATATTGCAATTGACGTAAGTTAGAGATGATTTTCATACAGTGATGGATGGTGTTAGAAAAGAATAGACCAAACAGGCTCATTGTTGGGAGAGGGGGAGGGAAATGCTTAGCAGTCCAGGCATGGAGGTTTTGTGGTGCACACAACACCTCTACACCTCAACTAACAAATGTACTCAACAGTACAGGAGACACTGCACTTACTTTAGCCTGGACAAATTTCTGCTGGTATCCCCAGTCCTGCCCTCAGACTTAGAACACATAGCATTTTACAATGACACCCTCGTGTCTTGGACAGTAAATACCTCCAGAAGCCCAAATACCACGAGATGCTGTCACTGTGGGGCGTGAGATTAGGAATTAAGCACCCAATCTGAACGCCTGTGGGAAGTCTGAGCCTCGCTGGGCACGTTTCTCAGTCTAGGGAGGCAATGACAGCTCTTATCCAAGAGGTATGGTATCTCCTCGTGAAACCGTTTGTCTAGTCAGCCCCTGGAGTGGATTTTGAAAGTTGTCCAATACAAATTCTACTTCTACAAACAAAGCTAAGCTTGGTGTGTCTGAATTTCGGGGAAACATTTCACCCACACTGGGCCACGGCACTTTGATGAAAGAGCCATCTAATATAATACTTGGGTAAATAAACAGCTCTTAGAGACCACTCACTAGAGCTTAGCATCATAGGAGATGCAAACGCCCCATCCATCTACCTGTCCCCATGTTCTAGCTTCACTTTATCCATCACCATGTTGCAAACACCGCCTTCCTCCCAGAGTTACTCTTTTGTCCCAGGGGGCAGCACCCCCATATCCAATGGTAACACTCTTCAAACCATACCCAAACCTATCATTCGCTGGGCTCCCATCACTACCACCTCTCCCTGCCTCCCGACACACTACCTACGCCACCACCTCGGTTGCTGTCTGCAGTTGATCTATTTATTGGCATGAAGAATGAAACCCAGCAGGTGCACACTGGGACAACTTATCCTGGGTGAAGCACTACGCTACGCTTGCGTCGTTTGCGAAGTTTGCGCAACTTCGCACTATGCGAACTGCACGTAGAACAGTGCAAACATGCGTAGCGTAGCGTAATACAGCGGTCATTTTTTGCTAGCTCGTGGTCCTCAACGTCAAGTTGGCGACCGCGAGCAAGCAAAATGACATCCTCGCAATACTTTTTCCTTGTTCGCGATCAGCAACATCAAGTTGCCGATTGCGAGCAAGGAAAATTAACCTCTCAACGCGGGGAGGTCAGGTTTCTCATTGCGAGTGGTCACGCATGCTCGCGATGAGAAACTACCAGTCCGCGTTGAGAAAGCTGCAGCTCGAGTAAAAATCTACCCGAGCGGCAGAAAAGAACAGCTCGCACTGTGCAAGATGCTGTTTTCAATTATTGCACAGTGCCGGATGCTTGTCCACACTGTGCAATCATTGAAAACGACATCTTGCACAGTGCGAACATGCTACTACGCAGTTCGCGTTGTGCTACGCGTAGCTCGCGTAGTGCGAAGTGCACTTCGCGTAGCGCTATTTCGCGAACTACGCCCACCCCTACATACAACCAGGTAAAATGCAGATCCATAGGTAAATGAGATTGCACTAACCAGCGTGTGATGAGAAGGCAACTTCATCCTGGCTGGCGCTTGGAAACATCACGTCATGGGTTTCTTTCTCCACATCACCTGAATAAGGGTAAAAGGACTGGCGGTTTATTCATTACAAATGAATGACAGGGATATGACAATAAGACACTTGATCGCCAGAGGTCAGCGGCTGCAGCACAGCCCAGGTGTGCAGCTCCAATGCCAGTACCAGATGGGGACTGTTGAGTGGGAATGAGTTTGTGGTCTCAGTGTGTCTGTCCAGCTCATCCACAGACCAGCCTCGCACTTACCTTCAGTCCTTCTCTATCAGGTGCTCTAGGACTTGAGTGCAGAATCAAACATATTCTCTCGCAAATTTAGGTTTGATGGACAATTCTGATGTGATATGCATGGCACCAGTTTATGAACCTTTTGACTAGATTGGGAGGACAAGGTTGCTCTTCCTTTTTTCTCTGCTTCTGTTATTTGTTGCGTCGTTATTGTGTACTTATACTATATATATATATATATATATATATATATATATATATATATATATATATATATATATATATATATACATATACACAATTTCCTTTACTACACAACTTTAGTACACTCTCAGGAAATGAGTACAAAAACACGATTCAATTGAACACAGGTTTAATCCACACAACGTGTTTCGCCTTGCAGCTTGTTCACGTGTCAATTGGATTATGATAACCGGCACGCTCCGCCGGAGTGTACGCCACCCCTCTGTGGTTCTGAAAATTATGGACCCTGCTATAATGTGGTACCAAAGCCCAACACTCGTGTCAGAAAATATCATCATACCATGACGAATTTGGTATCGGCAGACCAGTAATGATTAGTACATTTCACCTGTGCATTTGCGTCATGATCAAGCAATGCAATCACCTTAAAACAGTACTTTCTGTCTCGAACCCTCGGATTCCATTTTGTGAGCGACATCCATCTTGTGGTTTGCCCTTACATAGTCAATTGACCAAGGCTGAATTCGAGCTGAAAGGACACGTCCACCTTTACTGACTCCTCTCTGACCTGGGCGAGCTGCCTCCACTGCCTCCAGCCAAACCTGTTCGGGCAGTCCCCAACCCACTGGCCGAGCGAGATTAGCATCAAGGCACAACATGTCATAAACCATTCACCGCATACAAACCACGCTTTATCATACACACACCTGTCTCTGTTTCTTCTTTATGGCTAGTTTTACAAGGAGGAGGTGCCAGTTTTTATTAGGGGTTCATCGATATCTGATGGAAGTTCTGGGCCTGGCTGGGTAATCTATCATGAACTGGACAAACTGAAATGTGGGCTGTCATCATAACTCTGCTTTTTCTTTGTAGTAAAAATATTTGTAGGATACACTGTAAAATAAGGAATGTTTGCCTAGGGCGTACAAAATGGTATAAAAGGACTGTGCGGAGTCCATAAAGGCAGAGTACCTCATTCAGTTGCTTTAGGTGTGACTGGGCGATGTAGCCTCACAATTAATTGCAATAAAGATGTCTTTTCATATTTCAGATTCTCTGTTGATTTCTTTGCCACTTTTGAATGGACTACTTATTGGTAAGACCCCTGAGAAGTGATGAAGTATTTTTGGTACTTCAGTTGGCGTCCCAACTGGGGGCCTCATCAAGAAGTGACTATCCGGAGGAGTAATCTTGTCAGAGGACAGAAATCTACTGGGGAAGGCAAGACAGAAATCTACTAAAAGAGGTACTCTGTGCACGTAGGTTCTGGGGGATTCTCTGTCTTTGCGGCTCAGTATATTTTTGATTTTTGTGACTTAAAATCTCCAAAAGATATCACTCCTGACTGAGGAACCCTTTTGGCGTAAGTTTTTTTTTAAAAGGAGGGTATGGAGAGTATGGAGTTCAGACCTGACAAAATTTAGACAGGCCCAAATATTGCATTTTGGGCTGCAGGTTTACAGTGCATAAAGTATACAGCGAGTATATCTGATGGCTTGACATGTGCATTATGCATTTTTTATTTTTTTGTATGTTTTGTTTTATGTTGTTACTATTACAAGTTCTCCAGTGTTGTGAAGGGGTCCGTATGACGATACGTATCGTTGCACAATAGTTGGATGGATTTGGTATCATGATACATTTCACAGATATGGTTTACATACTGTGAGGAAGACAGGCAGCATTTTTACCAGTGCATGCCTAAATTTGGCTATATTGATATTGAATAGAACTAAAAAGATATACAGAATCAAAGTGTATCACTTGATGTTAGTCACTTACTGCACATTCCCTTAAAGGAATAGGCAGCCCTAAATTGTTATGTATCCTTGATTGGACCTAAGGATGGAATTATAGATCTGTGACTCAAGGTGACCTCATTTCTATATTGCATTATTTAATCATGTTTTGTTTCCCAAATAGCATATGGCTTTGTCCCTTGAAAGGAAACCAGGTTTCATTTTTTTCTTTTCTCTCCTGAAGAGAGAACAGGAACATTAGTTAGGATTACCGTATATGGTGTGGTTGCCAGAGGTAGAGTTAGAATTCGTGTAACTTTGGTCTTTTATGTATTCCCCGTACTCTTGGTGCTGTGTCACATGCCTGAGGCACCTAAGCAAACTCTTGTTCTTCCTATAGATTTTTCTTTTGTTGCTTCTCCCCTGACCAATGTCGCATTATGCTGTCAGCCCATTTATTATGGGTGTATTGTTTATGTGCACACTTCTAGACAGCAGTGATGTATCAGGGACCCCCCATGTTATGTAAAATGTTTTTTTTCAGACTGACTGTCAGGGTAGTGATAGACTGGTTAACTGACCCAATATTATAGTAAGACAAGTTTTCCATCTCAGTAGGAGATATCTTAAGTTTACCCTTTTGAACATGACGAATTTTCAATGTCTATTTTTAATCTTCCAGTTCTCTTTTGTTCCTGCTGCTCTAATTTTTGGTGGGATCAGATGTGTTCTAATCATGCAAATACCAGGACTTTTTAGTGCTTGTCCTTTGTCTGCACATTACTGCATAGTGCACCTGATGCACATTTTTAAAGGGACTTTTCTTCATGTCCTTGATAATCTGTATTATGTAATTTATCTATTTTGAGATGTTTTAGATAAGGAATTTAGGAACACCTAGGCTTAATAATTGAGGGAAAATATGCATTTACCCCATTAGACAATGCCACTGTGTGAGGACATCCATTTAGGTTCCTATGACGTATTGCCACTCCCTTGCAGATTGCAGGCCACCTGTTTGCAGTCCCCTTGTTAAAACACATGAACTGTTTTTTTGTGGTGATTTGAGGGAAACTAACAATTGTGTTACATTTCCTACACCACTAGGTTCTGCAGGATCTTCCAGAGTCAAAGGAAGAGTGATTCCCTGCAGACCTGTGTTCAAGACTAAGCCCACTCCCCATCAGTGACCGCTACATATGAATAACGGATTTTTGGCTCTACAATTCCTGCAACAAGGAAGTCGCGAAGCTGGACAGCGATCATCAGCGCGACACCAATGGTACCTCCCAAGCAAGGCATTTGCTTCAACAAAAGGCGTTGCAGAAAAAAAGGGAAGAGCTGGTTCTTTGTTTGCCACAGAATGAGAGTTTGTTTGTTTGGGCTTTGTACCTGTTATGTGCTGGAAACCTCTGTCAGTGTACAGTCCCTTGAGCCCTTGGCCCGAGTTTTGGCCATACGCACACCTCTTTTGCTCTGCTCCAGCGGAAAGGCAGTGCACCCAAGGATCCACGTTTGGAAAAGGCACTACATTTTGGCGTCCATGGGAAAGCAGCTTGAGCGTCCTCTGACACTAAATAATGAGTGTTGGAGTCTGAAAGTGCTGCTGATCTTGCTAGGTTGTTTCTCAGTAGTGCTTGGATCTGCACGAGATGCTTTGTGCCCTTGATCAATGAAGAGCACATCATTTGTAGTGTCTGCCACGAAGAAGAGACACTGGTGCATTGTTTTGAGACATTGAGACTTTCGAGTGAGCTGTGGGTGTTTTGCCAGGAGGGCACTCCAACTAAACAGTATTTTCTTTCTTATGAAAAAGCCTGAATTGAAGAGGCCCAACGCGAAGAGGACACTGGAAGCGGATTTGATGGACAATAGAAGCCTGCCAGGAGAGGCTTTGACGGACTCTGGGTATTTTCTGTGAGTTTGTATAGAATTGGAGTTTGGAAACTAATTTTTGCTGCTTTGCTGGCATTGTTTTAAAGTACTATTCTGTTTAGTAAAAGCAGAATAAAGTCCACTCTCTGTGGAAGAGTATCCCTTTTCATCTGAGAGCATTGATCAGGAACACCACTGTTTCACTTGAACATATAATAAATTACTGAAATGCATCGGAAGCTATATAAAATGTTATTAGATAATTCTAGGATTTGCTTTCTGTTTAGGATTGTGGAAAATTATGATTTCGTTTGTAATAGTGGTCACTACCTTCTCCTGTTGTCTATATGTTCTCAACAACGTGTTTTCTAGTGGTTTTTTAAGAAATGACATTGTCTTTTATGGGTGGGATTGTTTTTGTTGCTACCCAATTGACATCTGTACCCACCTCCCAACCTATGTCTGTTCCTACTATTACTCCTTTGCATTCACACTGAGACCAAAAAGAGGCAATTTCTTCAAGTATTTTGCATTTGACTTTTGTTTTTCTTTTTTCTCTTGCTTTTTCCGAAATTGTATTATGGTTTTCTGTTAAATTTTTGATTGGTTACCATTTGCCAGTTGCAGGGTCACGTAGGAGTACCAACGGTTCAGTTTGTGACCTGAGTAGTGGCAGTAGGTCTGCAGGACTTGCAGTGTCCCTACGACCTGCTAATAATCACAGTTGAAGTACTCTATCAAGATTGCGTGAGCGACATTAGAAAATGGAGATTGTATTGAGGAATGACGATAAAAAGCAAGAGATGAAAAACCGATATTATAGAATGTTGTTCTCTAAGTGTGGTATAGCTTTATCTATGTTAATACTTTTATGTATTCTATTAGCTACTATATTCTGGTTTGTTTCTCCTACACAATTGACGTCTGCACCAACTTCTCAACGTACTCTTTCTTTTCCTACTGTTTCCCCACACTCCTTTCACCCTCTACCTGAACACGAGTCTGCCAGAAGGTTAGAATTTGTAAATAACTCATTCGTTCAACTCCTACACCAGCACCAGTCTGTAATGAACACAACAAATCGTTGGGTGTGTGGACTTATGCCACACACGACAGATAAGGGTACACCGTATTTTGCCCTGCCATTTAGCTACAATGGCTCTTTGTGGGCGATTTCAGACTATGTTTATATTTGCCATCGAACCACATTCCCCACGTTCAACGAAAAGTAACTCAAGCAATAAAGCATTGGTAGAAGGAATTGCAAATATGAGCAGAACAATTGAATCATACAGAACGATTCCTAGAGATGAGTTGCAAGCTTCTGGGGTGGTTCTGGGAACTGATATCTGCCTGGGGATAGAAAACTCTGATATTTCATTGGAATGGTCTCAGCCATCCTGTTTCTGTTCTGCCTGTGTGTGTAGTGCGTTCCTGCAATATGTGGCCTCTGCGCCACATCATGTGTAAGGAAGCCTGTGACAAGGGACGAACTGAGCAACAGGATGATGCTACAGCAGCATCTCCATGACTTCATGAATACAGATTTGGACTCAGATTAGCGTGAGTTATTGCTTATATAAGGGCAAAAGGAGGGTCTGTGGTTCTGAAAATTATGGACCCTGCTATAATGTGGTACTAAAGCCCAACACTCATGTCAGAAAATATCATCATACCATGACGAATTTGGTATCGGCAGACTGGTAATGATTAGTACATTTCACCTGTGCATTTGCGTCATGATCAAGCAATGCAATCACCTTAAAACAGTACTTTCTGTCTCGAACCCTCGGATTCCATTTTGTGAGCGGCATCCATCTTGTGGTTTGCCCTCACATAGTCAATTGACCAAGGCTGAATTCGAGCTGAAAGGACACGTCCACCTTTACTGACTCCTCTCTGACCTGGGCGAGCTGCCTCCACTGCCTCCAGCCAAACCTATTCGGGCAGTCCCCAACCCACTAGCCGAGCGAGATTAGCATCAAGGCACAACATGTCATAAACCATTCACCGCATACAAACCACGCTTTATCATACACACACCTGTCTCTGTTTCTTCTTTATGGCTAGTTTTACAAGGAGGAGGTGCCCGTTTTTATTAGGGGTTCATCGATATCTGATGGAAGTTCTGGGCCTGGCTGGGTAATCTATCATGAACTGAACAAACTGAAATGTGGGCTGTCATCATGACTCTGCTTTTTCTTTGTAGTAAAAATATTTGTAGGATACACTGTAAAATAAGGAATGTTTGCCTAGGGCATAAAAAATGGTATAAAAGAACTGTGCGGAGTCCATAAAGGCAGACTACCTCATTCAGTTGCTTTAGGTGTGACTGGGCGACGTAGCCTCACAATTAATTGTAATAAAGATGTCTTTTCATATTTCAGATTCTCTGTTAATTTCTTTGCCACTTTTGAATGGACTACTTATTGGTAAGACCCCTGAGAAGTGATGAAGTATTTTTGGTACTTCACCTCCTGGGTCCCAGTATCTCAGTAGGAGCCTTTTTTCTGAGGATTATATATATATATATATATATATTCACTGAAAAAAAAATAGGTTTCACACCAGTTATAGTTAGCTGGAAATTTTACTGACATAAAACCATTGAAATTCCCACGCTATAGTTAGTTGGACTCACTATAACTTGCGCACCTGCAATGCACTGCTGATGACGTCACATATTACATCACTCATGACATGGTCAGTGACATCACTCATGACATCACTGATGACACCATCCAGTGAATGTGTGTCTTTCTGTAAAATAAATATGTTTTATATATGTATTTGTAAAGGTCGATGGAAGAATACATTTTTATATAAGTGTCTAAATGGATGTTTTAAAAAAAAAAATTGATTGGTTAACTGGCTTATTAAGTGTATCTTAGTGAATACATATATTAGCGAGTAATGTTTAAATATTTAAATATATGTATCAGTGTTTCACTTTGTGTATAAGTGGCTGCATGGATTGGTGAGTAGCTACATGTGTGTGTATATGGGTTATTAGATGTTTTTTTTAGTATCAGTATGAGTGTCTGTATGGTTTGGTGGGGGTATTACTTAGCACATAGATGCATCAATGACGACTCACTGTTTGTATGTGTTTTGAAAACAGCATATGTGCAGGACTGTATGGGTGGATGAATGTGTATATGTGTGTGTTAGTGAGTGAATGACTGTCTCACTAGAGTCTTTATCAGTAACGACATATGTTTTAATCTAGTATATGTGAGTATTGATGTATATAAGTGAGTATATGTGAGAGTGAGAGATTGTAAGAGTTCCTGTTTAAATAAGTATGTGTTTCTATAAGTGATTGTTTAAGAGAGTAAGTATGTGTAAGTTTTCTTAGAAGTAAGGTGGTAGTGTGTGTATAGCTCTATATGCAAATGAATGGATGTTCAATAGTTTATTTGAATGTGTGAGTATGTGTGTGAGTAACTTTTGGATGACTGTCGGTGTGTAACAGGATGTATAGGTGTATCACTACATATGATGAGTGAGTATATGTATGAGTGACTATATAGAACTGTTAATGAATGAGTGGATGTGTATATAGATGGTGGAATTACTGAATTGGTTGTTGTAACTGGTATGGGTATCTCCATTGTTTTGAAAATGTTAGTTTCTATTTTTGAATATGTGTTTCAAGGGTTACATTACACTGAAAGGAGGTCTGTCACTCTGTCACAAGGATGGTGTCATCAGTGATGTCATGAGTGATGTCACTGACCATGTCATGAGTGATGTAATATGTGACGTCATCAGCAGTGCATTTGCATGCGCGCAAGTTATAGTGAGTCCAACTAACTATAACGTGGGAATTTCAATGGTTTTATGTCAGTAAAATTTCCAGCTAACTATAACTGGTGTGAAACCTATGGTTTTTTCAGTGAATTTAATAGGTTTTTTAAATGCTAATTCCTAACTATAACTGGTGTGAAACCTATGGTTTTTTCGGTGAATTTCAAAGGTTTTTTAAAAGCTAATTCCTTTCTATATCGAGTTTCTAACCTACGATTTTTTTATAAATGTTCTGTTTTGTGTTAGTATTAATTATTATTTTTTATTTTTTATAATATATATATTTTTTTTATCATTTTTTCCTGGGGCGCTCTGGCTGCGCGCACCGGTAAGCTCTCCGGAAAGCGCACCCAGAGCGCTACTTGCGTTCGTGAAAAAAATATAAATGAAAAGTAAATAATAACGCAAGACATTTAGTACCATACATATAAAAGCAGTTTTTTTGAATAAGGAAATGAAAATGATTTTGCATTTCCGTGAAATTATCAAAACGTCACTTAGGCGCACCGCGTAAGCGCCCCCGGAAGCGCCTTTGTTCGCGACGCGTATGCGCCCCCGGAAGCGCCTACGTTCGCGCCGCGTGAGCGCCCCCGGAAGCGCTTCGGTGCGCGCAGCGTAAGCACGTCAAGTCATGTGACCTTAAAATAACACTTTTCATTGGTTGCTAACACTTTTTTTTACAAAGAATGAAATCCCCACCCATTTCCTTCACTTCTTCTTTCACTTTTGTGACTGAAAGACCTGCCTTTTTGCTCTCGGTTCTTTGTTGGATATCTTGGATTATCATGGCTGCCAGACCATCCAGCAGTGAAGATGACTCCAATGAATTCCTTGATGAAGAGCCTCCTCAGCCGAAGGTGAAAGAACATTTCATCTGGAAAAAAATTTCCATACCAGAAGACCAAAAGAAGGTAAATGCTCCAAAAGTGGAGTGCAGGATCTGTCACACAGTCCTGTCACGGGGTGACCCCACTAAATAATATTCTTTTGGGAACTCCACAATGATTCGCCATGTGGAGAGGAAGCACCCCCAGAATTTTGCCCGGGAAAGTGTCAGGGCTCTGGCACAAGAGGTTCCCAGTGATGGGGCCTCTACATCCACCGGAGGACCAACAACATCGGTGAGGGGGAGATCACAAGAGCTGGTTCCGAACATTCAGCCTGCATTTAACAAAGGCGTCCTCAAATGCAGATACTGTGATCAGCTACTTTGCTATGGGGAGCAAAGTGTTCTGCTCATGGTTCGATCATTGGAGAACCATCGCTGCCGTTTCCAGCCCTAATTATTATTTTTTTTTTTGCTCCTGTTGAGCAGTTTCCATTCCCTGTTTTTTTTTTTATTCTAAAAAAAGAAAAAAAGAAAAAAAAAGTTCTTTTCAGAACTACCTCCAATTCTCATCAAAGAGCTATATTCTTAAAAAATGAAAAAGAGTAAGTGAAGTGGAGTGCATTGATAAAGGAAAGGAAAATGAGTAAGAAAGAACAGAAAGGTATGAGAGGGGAAAGGAAGTGAAATAGGGGGACTGAAAGAAGGTGAGTGTTGGGAAGGAAAGTAAGGATAAGGAGAGTGAACATGGGGAATGTGGATATTCAAAGAAAATGTAGAAAAGGAACAGGGGTGTGGAAGGGTAAGAAAAGATGCATTGCTGGAGTTGCATCATTTTTGTGACGCACTCCAGCAATGCATCACTTTTGCGCTTACAGATACATCTGAAATACTGACGTATCTGTAAGTACTTGCGACATAATGCGTCATATATTTAATATGACGCATGAGTACAAGACTGAAGGCCTTATTTATAAGGCCATGCGTCACTTTTACGCCACCGGTACGTCACTTTTTGTGACGCACCAGTGCTGTAAGAAATGCACCTTATTGAGTCATATTTACAAAGTGACGCATCTAGGTAGATGCGTCACTTTGTAAACCCCTGTGCCACATTATACCTACGTCAGGTGTAATGTATGCAAAAGGGACATATTGACGCAAGAGGTGACGCAGTGAAATCTATGAGATATCACTGCGTCACTTTTATGACGCTGTTGCGTCAAAATCTTGCGCCTGTTTCACAGCAGGCGTAAGACTGATGCAGGCCCTGTCACATGGGCCTGGCCCCATGTGAAAGGATGCATTGCTGGAGTTGCATCATTTTTGTGACACACTCCAGCAATGCATCACTTTTGCGCTTAGAGATACGTCTGAAATACTGACGTATCTGTAAGTACTTGCGACATAATACGTCATATATTTAATATGACGCATGAGTAGAAGACTGAAGGCCTCATTTATAAGGCCATGCGTCACTTTTACGCCACCGGTACCTCACTTTTTGTGACGCACCAGTGCTGTAAAAAATGCACCTTATTGAGTCATATTTACAAAGTGACGCATCTAGGTAGATGCGTCACTTTGTAAACCCCTGCGCCACATTATACCTACGTCAGGTGTAATGTATGCAAAAGGGGCGTATTGACGCAAGAAAGGGTCGTAGAGATGACGTAGTGAATAAACTGGGTTTTCCCCATGCTATGCTCCCCGGTCCACTCCCCGGTCCGCGTACTGGGCGCTCCGCCCGCGCAAATCGAAAAAAAAAATATTTGTTTTTTCCCGCGGGGCCCTTTTATAGCCCCCACATCAAACCTAGGGGGTCAGGGGGGTCTACTCTGCCCCCTTATGGTCATTTCCCCCTTTGTTTTTGCCACCTCTTGTGTCTCGATCTTACCGAGACACAAGATGGCGGCCGCTCCGGACTGTTTTGAATGTTTACAGACACCCGAGAGCCAATCAGCTTTCCGCGCGCAAGTCGCGTAGCGCGCCGGGTGCTCTCCCCGGTGCGCGTACCGGGGCGCGCCTATAGATATATATATTTTTTTGAACCTAAATTACTCAAAATCCTCTGGAGCACATTTCTTGAGACCTAGCAAAGGCACATCGGGCTACCAGTCCCTACAATTTTGCCAAGTTTGGTGGAAATCCATTCAGCCGTTCGGGCTAAAAGTGAGTTCGACCGCCCTATGGAAATTAACATGGGGAAAACACGTTTTGGGACCCCCCTTTTATCTCGGCCCCCGCTTGACAAATCCCCCCCAAACTTTCAGGGAAGGACCGGAGCGCCGCAAGGCAAATTTGAGGAAATTTTCAGGCAGATTCCTCAAACGGCGCCAAAGTTATTCACAATAGAATGTTGAGATTTTGCATTGAAAAAAATCCTAACTATAACTACCTACTGGCGACCGCCAGTAGGTAAAATATATATATATATATATATATATATATATATATATCGCATACAAGTTGTCCTGTCGCAGCGGGAGGCGTGTGCAGCGAGTCATTGATATATATATATATACACACATACCATGCCTATCTATGTGTTAAATAAAATCCTTTGTCTCAGGGTTTTGATCTGTTAACATTTCGAATATTGTACCTGCACTGGGAACACAGATTTTTCCCCCTCCTTTTGTAGTTGGCTTCAATGTTATTTGCAAAAACAGAAAACCAGACTTATCTTTGCTGCTGTTTGTTTACTTTTTTGTGCGAAGTTGTTTTCTTAATATTATTCCAGCTCGGAATTAGCTGTACTCTTCAATAATATATTTCTTTAAAAATGTAATGATTGAAAAGGGTCAGGCAAGAGATGAGCTGTGCATCAAACATTCTGGCATAAAAACAGTACATAAATACATACATTTCTATACCGTACGATTACAAATTTGACAAAAGCAGCAGGAATTTCACTGAGATGATAACAGTCAGTAGGTTAGTACCAATTATACAATAAGTCCCAGGCTGCTTTGGAAGTTCCGAACTAACTTTGGAATCTAAAAATCAACCAGCAGTAATATTAGGAAATAGAAGGAGCAAGGGATGGAGTGACAGCAGCTTTGACAACAATGGGCATAGGAGGGATGGGAGTCGCAGCACAACTCTACAAAGATGCTGCTGGGACAATGATCCATCACGGGCCTCGAGAAAATGCCTGAAATGTACAGGGATCATGTGCTAAATTGACAGCACCAGGAAAAACCTCTGGGCGAAGCGTTAATGCCCTTATTGGGTGAGTCAAATCAAATTCAAATTTCAAATGCTTTAATCGGTATATAAAATATAACCATATAGCATGCACACGAAATACAAATAATACATCATAACCTTATTTTGTGTTTTTTAAAAAGGATCCATTGTCATACAGGAACAAGAGCATGTACTAAGTTTCCTCAAAAATAAAATCAGATTTTGAAGGACAGAGTTACGGTATTTCACCCAAGATGCTATACAGACAATTAGTTGCATTATTACATTGTTTCCTTTAAATAAAGTGACGTAGTGCGTAATCCCAAAGTTTATCAGATAAGATTAGAATAGCTCATATTACGTTTAAGGATATAGTTTCTAATTTAAAACATGTTAAAATTAATAATATATGATGATTTCATCTAGATAAAATAGTCAATTGATTTAGGTGAATAAAAACCAGTACAAACAACAGTATACAAATTATTAAAATTGCAAGGGTCATAATAATCTAGATCATAGAATGATTGATTTTCTGTTAGAAACACATTTTAAAATGTAAGTAGCTACGTGAAAACATACATCCACGCTATTCAGGTCGAACATTAGCTGCAAGGCTTCTTTAGTAGTTCCTATGTTAAGTTTTAAAAATAAAGGCTTTAAGTACATTTTCCTATGAGGAATATAAAATTTGCAAAAAAGCATAAAGTGACAACAGCTCTGTTTAGATATCCCGTCACATGGGCAGGGCAAAGTGCTACTCCTTCTGGTGTGAGGGAAGGACACTAGATGATGCACAGTGCCTAGTCTCAACCGGGTCAATAAAAAACAATGAGAACTTCTGGTGACGGTTATCAAATATTGTTGGAAACCTTCAGTGATATTGTGTTCGTTATAGAAGGCGTATGTATATAGGAAAGCATATCTGGTAGACCTAACCTTCTTTGCATTTTCCAGGAACAGATCCTTGAGCTCTTTTTTTGAAACCTGGACGCCCAGTTCTGGATTCAAAAAAGGGTTGTGATCAAAGACTGCCTTAAACCAAAACCGAATGTGCCTAAACCAGGGGATGCACATGTGATGTTCTAATTTTAAACAATCCTTAATAACAGTTTGTGTAAATTCTGTTTCTGCTTTGGACCAAATGGATCTCCATAGGGAAAGGGGGCGTAATGCAGCCAAGTCTCCAATGTAGGCTAAACCTACTTCCCTGTGTGAGATCTCTATGGAAGCGGATGCCGGGGTACATAATAAGCGATTAAGGAAAGGATTTTCCTGGTGTTGAAGCAGCTTACAACTGTATTATGTCCCCAAACGCCGGCCCCATACAGTGCAGATGACAGACACCTCACAATGTAAATGTGGATCATTTCTTTTATTCTGCGGTTCCCCAGCTTAGTTGCAAATCTAAAGATACTGTTGCTGTTCCTCGTCAGTTTTAGATGTACAGACTCCTGTTCGCTAGTCCAGCCCCCGTCCCCAGAAAAAGTTATCCCTAGGTAACAAAATTTCTTTACGAGATCTAGCCTGACACTGATGGAGCAAGGATTCGCACGTAACGCGACTTGCTCTCTTCATGAACCTCGCCTTAAATCATAACTGTACTAACTCCGATTGTTTGTCATTCATTTGTGTTTCCCTAACACACGGGTGTCCCTAGGAGGCTTGCCTATGTGTTTTTCATCGTAATCAAGCTTGCACATTAATAAAATGGCCGCTTTGCAGAAATTCAGTCTGCGCATGCGTCGGTCATACCCATGTGACGTGACGCACTCGCAATCTGGAGGGAAAAATTCGCTCATGCGCAGTGGTGTTAAAATGGCCGCTTGTCACTAATCATGCTTCATGCTATCTTAAGCTGCTTTTGTCTATGCATCTTTTCTGCACTAACTCTTAATGCTATAAGTATTATAAAATGAGGGATTAAGAGTAGTTGGTCATGGTGTACAGTGTATTCATTTTATTCTGTGTTATTAATTTGTTTTCGCTTACTTTTCATGTACCGCGTAAATGAGGGCCTTGACGTGGGGATGGGATCCATTTTAAAGCTGACGTATCCCTCATCACGTGATCAAAGATCTGGGACGTGCAGCAATGGAACCTGGCCAGTTGGCCATTTAAAAGGGGACTGTCCATTCCAGGCGCACCTTTGCCTTTGAAGACTTTCTATTTTTACTCTGAAAATGCAACAATGTTTCAAACCTTTACTTCACTATTGTACTTTCCCACACGTATGCCTGGGAACCCAGATGTTAGGGGGAGGGTAATGTCACGTGAAATACGTAATAGAAATATAGGTGGTGACAAATGTCTTAAACCACCTCCCTTGACCAATCAGAAGATGGGACTTTGTCATTTTGCAACATTTATGGGTGGTCTTGGGGACTTAAAACTGTATATATAGCCTAGCTTAGCTTAGAGAAATTGTCCGACTTGTCCGAGTAGCAGACCTGTCACTGACCCTACGAACTCTATAGGTGCCTGATACAGAGTGCTGCGGAGCATTCTGTCTGAAACTTTCCACAAACTCCAAGGGGTGGAAATTAGTCCTAAGTGCTGAGCGAAGCACTTTGCTGGGAGATTCGAAAACCCAATCGGGGATATTGGCGAATTCCGTGCAGAAGAGGGGGTAACGCTGGCGTTGCATCCGATGCTGTGAGGGGTTGGTCGTGCCTTGGTGAACCCAGTCCTGACCCAGACCTGAGGGGTATCCTGTCCTGGCTGTCCATGAGCTGTACCTGCTCACCTTCTGGTATCTCCTGAATCCTTGAGGGTCCTTGTCCCGTTCTTTCCCAACTGACCCGTGGCCAGGGTTAGTCCTCATTCTCACCTAGGTAAATATTGGCATAGGTGTCTGTCTATACTATACCCTCAACTTTTCCTCCTCTGATTAAAGCAATCTTGCCTGTGATATTCTCCATATCTCCTTTGAATGTAATTTCATGCAATTGATTAATAGTAAATGTTCCACTTTTACCCTTCCTATAGGACATTGTTAAACCCGACTGTTTATCTAGCTTGTTCTACTTATTCCCTTTCCCTTAGTATGGTTGCCGTGAAGTTAGAAAGATAGCATAAGGTTTAGGAAATAGTATAAAATTATTAGGTCGAACATTAGGTCTTCCTCACGTCCTTGCCCTAGATTAAACTGTATTAAATAAGTGTTCCTTATGATGCATGCCCTATAGTGTTCCCTTTTACTCTATGATACTCACTCTCCTTCATAGTTACATCCTGGTTCTGATTTTAATCATCGATGTATTGCTTTGCATTTGCCTACTTGTAATGGCATTTTCGTTCTAAACTTATACTATATAAAACCCTTAAAACCATCAAGGTGTCTGTGGTCATTATACATTAAAGTAATATTAAAGGTATTAAATGTGTAAATTAGAATTTTCTCCCTTTTAGGAAAACCCTTATCACCTGTCCACTGCTAGCTCCTGATCCGTCAGGAGTAATGTGCCTGTGGTAAGTCAGGTACATGAATAGTGAGTGGTGTAAGAATCACCCACTCAATTACTGATAGTAGCGTGATAGAGGTTTCACCCGGTTCATTGCGAAACAACTGTCATCGTATGCACGCCAGGGCCCAGTGCGTGGAAAATTTGGTAATCTAAGTGACCCGGGTGACCCGTGCGCTCTATCAGTAATTTCTGGTAAGCAGAGGAATGGTTAGGACTAGTAAGATAGGTAGATAAGATAGTTAGAAAAGAAACCGTGAAAAATAAATGTGCTGCTAAAATTGTTTTTTTATTGATTGTGTTACTTAATATTTTATTGCAAAAGAAATCGATTTCAAAATTGTTTTAAATGATTTATATATGTATTGCTGCTAAATATTATATGTTTTGTTAACCCATTGTGTGTGATTGTTGAGTGTTGTCTGAAATCCCCGGGGAATTGTATAACGGATGGTGAGTAGAATCCATCGCGTTCTGAGGTCATTTGTAGGGAGGAAAGGTTAGTGCATGGTTCAAGTGGAACTGGAAGCGCTAATTAGGTCTTTTTCGGAAAACTGAGTGAATGACAGTAACGGGACTGCTGATAGAAACCTTGGTCTGATATCACCTAGTAAGGGTCACACTAAGGGAGTAATAGAGTCATCGGAGCTTGTATGATAGCAAAGGGAAACGCTGACGAACCCCAGGCTTAGTATATATCCCGGAAAGAAGTGGATGAGACTGGGTAATAGCAGGTTTTCTAATGCTTGCGTGAGGGTAGGCAAGAGAAGTCTATCCGAAGTATATGAAAAGTAGACAGAAGTGGTTTACTTGCAGTAAAAGAAGAACTTTCCATCTCTTTAGAACACTCCTACACAATGGCGAATGTTACACGTTGTTGACTAAAATTAACAATAGCACCTTAGAGAAAATACAAAGTTTCCGTTACCTTGTAAAGGAGGGAGTCAGTCGAAGGGCTGCTCTGACGTCACTCCGTGCCGCGCTGGTATTGGTTAAACCAGCGGGTGTGTAGTGAAGCCGAAATTGTAAGGGAGGGGTGAGTGCCTGAGCGTGAGAACGCGTCTCGCGAAAAGGCCGCACACCCATTGGTCAAGAACCGTTGCAACCTCTGTACTGATTGGTTGTTGAGAAATTGGAGTCGCGCTAGCATTGGAAGCACAAACGAAGTAAAAAAAAATTCCGCACCGAGCTTATAGATTGTTACGAGCGGTGTATGTGGTACCCTGATTTTCTGCCTGATCCACGAAATCTAGGGTGTCATAAAGAGTTGATGAGCAGAGGCAGACCTCACAACATGTACGGAGGAAAGAGAAAAATGTCATTTGCCAGCAAAATAAAGAATTTCTTCAAAACTGACAAACCCGTACGAACTAGGGAGTGTGTGATCATTCCTCCGCCAGATACTCCAGCCTCTTTCATGATGTTAGAAAAAGGGTATCATACCTGTGTTGGTTAGAGAACTGGGTAAAGTACACTGCGGAGGATGGAGTTTTAGCCTTTCCCATTGATGGTACTTTTAACGGGAGAGTCCTATTTAACCTGAGGACCCGAATGAATGAATTACATCCCAGACCTAGATTAACTCAGTATGAAGCTTTAGAGGAATGGGAGATTGAGGCTCTAGAGCGAGACAGACCCCGAATGGACAAGGGAGTGACCCGATGGTATCCAAAAATGGTAAAGGAAACCAAGGAGCAGAAATTGAAACAGTGGAGACAAAATATGATGGTAGAAGGGTTATTCCCCATGTTCGGAGCTAATGAAATGATGGGAGGGAAGAAATGTACTGAGAAAACCCGACACATGATGCCCCTGGGTGAATCGGAAGATGAATTTTTAGAGGACTTATTTATGAAAGGTCCCCCGCCTTATAATGAAGACACCAGATCTCAAAGCTTAACTACTCCATTGAGACCTTCAGGAAGAAGAAGCACTAGTGAAGCCGATTCCACAGGGATAGAACAGAAAAGAACGGGAGGAGAGGGATTTGGTAGACCCGACCCCGTGGTCCCGAATTACAACCCTTTTGGTGAGGAAAGATCAGTTTTATCCACTCCATCTGCTCCGAATTTATATCCTTCTCTAGTACCCCAAATGATACAGGATCCCCCCATGAATCGAGTATTACACGAGCAGGAAAGGGATGCCCTGAGAGGACAGCGGAATGATCTCATACATGCCATAGCTCAGATTAATCCAAATCCTGAAGCCCTGACGATTCCAGTAACCATTGGTCCAGTTTTTCCCCTATATGGGGACAGAATAAATACTCCTAAAACTCCAGTCATAACACCGATGATGCCACCGCCCAGAAGGGAACCACTCATTATTGATGACCAAGCAAGTGAATGTGAGTCCATGGCTTCCTTGATGGATCTGCCTAACAAGGAACAAGGACCTAGTATGTCTCGAACTGGAACTCAGATGAGGAACAAAGACGTACTAATAGAGTCTTCATCAGGAACTCAAAGTGCGACAGTGGTAACTCCCGAGGAAATAGAAAGATGGACCCGAGAATTAGAAAAGGGAACCCCTCATCCGAAACCACTAGATATTTATAAGCTAAGAATAGAGCTAGAGGAACTGAGTGCAGGGAATGTGGGCGTAGAACGATTGAATGTCCGGGAGGAAGATGAGTTGTTGTTCATGTGCAAACACCTTACTCGGAACGCAAAAATATACTATGACAAATTAATGGACACGGCAGTATGTATGGGAATAGATATCAGCAGATCCAAAGTACTACAGAAATCCTACAGAGTAGAATTTTCAGACAAAGATCTAGAAAACCTGAATACCGCAGGGAAGAAGACGCAGATTAAAGAACTGATAAACTTAGCACAGAAATGGGGAGATCTAGACAAGTGGAAAGCCAGGTGGGCAAAGAAAAAGGAGGATAGCAAGGAGAGACCACGGACTGCTGAGTACGTCCTACAAGAAGTTGACAAACCAGAAAAATTATGTCCTATGAGAGAAGTCCCAGGGGGAAAATATGTCCATGTCCCTTGGTCCAGACAAGATATAGTGTCATTTACCAATGACTTCCCTAAACTGCGGGAGAAACCAGTCGATTGGTACCGCCAGGTCGAACGCTTCATAAAAGTTCAGAAATGTCTTCTGAAAGACCTGGATGGGTTTTTCGACATTGTGGTCCCTGTAGATTTGTGGACCGACTGCAAAATTGAAATTGATTGGCCTAGCGAAGAATATGCGAGAGACGAGATAACAGGAGCTCCCGCACCTGAAGTAATGAGGAAGTATGAGCAAGTCATACAGTACCTCAAGAAAAAGGTGCCTGCAAAGGAAACTGATTGGACCCGTATAGATAGAACTACCCAAGAGCGTGATGAATCAGTCCACTCCTAATATGAAAGGTTACTGCAGGTCTTCAAAACTTACAGTGGAATCGATAATGTGGACTTGAAGGATATGACACATTTCTGTTATCGATTCGTGTTAGGATTGAGACCTGAAATATCCCAGTGGATTAGGGATAACAAAATCAGTTGGCAAGGGAAACCCATTGATGATGTTCTCAAATATGCCAAATACTGCGAAGATGAGATCGAGAACAAAAAGAAAGCCCTAAAGGAGAAGGTAATGTGGGCTCAGGTAAAATTAGCTGAACAACAAGAAAAACAGTTAAGTAAAATGTCTAGCAGTAATAATGCTCCAAATCCGAATACTGGGGGTGGAGGCAGGCCCCGGGTAAAAATGAGTAGAGAAGAGGCTATGGGAAAATTCCCCTGTCACGGATGTGGTCAGATGGGGCATTGGAGAGATAAATGTCCGCATTTGCAGGCTGATAATGCCCCCGTAAATGGTTTAAATCCACAGGTGCAGAAAGAGGGGATCCGAAAGACCCAACAGCAGGTAAATCAACCCCCGGTGCCACGCGCACCTAGACAGAATTATAGGAATCAGGGTCAACAGAATGAAAGGGTCGAAGTGTGGGAAGGAGAGAATGAAAGAAATGCACCCATTCCACAGTACCTGTTAAATGATACTTTTCTCTGTGATGATCAATACTGACGGGGCCTGAGAGGGGAGGACAAGGAGTGCGTGCTTGGCGCCTCCTTACCGGTAGACCAGACTGGTCCATACATTGAAGGAAAGGTTGAAGGGACAGATGTCACCTTTCTGTTGGACACTGGTGCTACCCGTTCCACTGTGAGAACAGCGGATGTTCCTAACCTACCCCTCTCGGGAGAAGCTATCCAAGTAGTGGGAGTTTCAAATCAGATAATCAGTACTCCAGTAACAGAACCTATGGAAATTTCCATAGGAAATTTCAAGGAAATGCACAGATTTGTGGTCTGTGATTCCAGTCCAGTAAACCTATTAGGACGAGATTTGCTATGCAAAATGCGTTGAACCATCTTTTGCTCACCAAATGGTGTTGAAATCCAGACCCCAGATGAAGATGGCCTGTATAAATTAATGTTATTGAGGCCCGACACAGAAATTAAGCCCATGTCCATTGACAGTCTACCTGAAGAACTCCAATCGAGCGTAATACCTGAAGTTTGGGATTTTACTGGGAAAGATGTAGGCTTAATGGCAAATGTAGACCCAGTTAAAATAGCTATAAAAGCAAATGCTGTATACCCAAATACCAAACAGTATAAAATGAGTGCAGAAGTGAAAGAAGGAGTCGCAAAGGAATTAAACAGATTGCTCAAAGCAAACATCATTCAAGAAGTGATGAGTAGTCCCTGTAATTCATCCATACTTGGAATTAAGAAGCCTAGCCGAAAATATAGGGTAGTGCAGGACCTGCGCAAGGTAAACCAAATTGTAGTACCTTGCTGTCCCATAGTGCCTAACCCCGCAGTAATACTGTATCAAATTCCTTGGGATGCGGAATGGTTCACTGTCATAGACTTGTGCCATGCATTCTTTTCCATCCCATTGCATCCAGAAAGCAAATTCCTTTTCAGTTTTGAATTTAACAGCCAGGTCTATGTCTGGAATCGTGTCCCCCAGGGGTACACCGAAAGTCCTTCGATTTTCAACCAGATTCTAAAGAAATGCCTTGAATCCTTAGTACTGCCTAAAGAGTCTGTCCTGGTACAGTACATAGATGACCTGCTGGTAGCATCAAGAAGTCAAGACGACTGTGTCACTGATACCATTGCCTTGCTGAATCACCTAGGAAAGGGAGGACATAAGGTCTCACCAGACAAATTACAGTTCTGCAAAACCTCAGTAAAATATCTGGGGCACCAAATAGAGAAAGGGATCCGGAAAGTCACTACAGAAAGAATTAAAATAATTCGAGAAATGTCACTACCAGTAACACAGAAAGAAGTAAGAATGTTCCTAGGAGTTGTGGGGTACTGCAGACAGTGGATCGTGGGTTTCGCGGCTATAGCTAAACCCTTGATTAACATGACAAAGAAAGGAGCGGAAGACCCAGTTTGTTGGAATGATGAATGCATGACTGCTTGGGTAACATTGCGAAATTGTCTGTGCACAGCTCCAGCCTTAGGAATGCCTGACTATTCGAAGAACTTTGAACTGTTCTGTGACACGAGAGACAATTGTGCGCTCTCGGTCGTAACCCAGGAACATGGTCTGATTAGACGTCCCGTGGCCTATTTTTCAGCCGCCCTAGATCCAGTGGCTGCTGGATTACCTGGGTGCCTGAAAGCAGTAGCTGCTACCTGTACTAGTCTAGAGCAAAGTGAGAACATTGTGATGGGACATCCTGTCACTGTATTTGTTCCACATTCAGTTGTGATCTTGCTCACCCGAACCAAGACACAGTATCTCACCCCTAGTCGGCTGACTAAGTATGAGAGGATTCTCATTGGTGCAGAAAATGTCATAATCTCCCGATGTAATACTCTAAACCCCGCCACTCTATTGCCCCTTCCCATTGATGTAGAGGCAGGAGATGAAATTGACCATAGCTGCATAGACTTGACTGAATTTAGCACAAAACCCCGTCCTGATATCAGAGAAGTGGCTTTGGTTGATGAAGAACTCAAAATGTTTGTGGATGGTTCATGCTTGAGACATGAGAATGGAGGTTTGAGTGCTGCCTATGCTGTAGTCACTTTGGAAAAGACCCTGTAGGCTTCCTATCTTTGCGAAGTTAAATCGGCTCAAGTAGCGGAGCTCATTGCTCTAACAAGAGCCTGTAAAATTGGGAAAAACAAAAGGGTAACTGTATATACTGACAGTCAGTACTGTTATGGGGTTGTTCATGACTTCGGCCAGCTTTGGTTGCAAAGAGAATTCATGACTTCCTCAGGTTCTCCTATCCGAAATGGAAAACCAGTACAAAACTTATTAGAAGCCATCCAATTGCCCAAAGAATTGGCTGTGGTCAAGTGTGCGGCTCACCGATCTGGAAATGACGAGGTGACAGCCGGAAACAGATACGCTGACCAAATTGCCCAGTACTGCGCCCGACACAAAATGTCCCTCCTAATTAAATTATGGGGAGGTGAAAGCAGCTGCCAACTGATGTTGTTTGAAAGATTGGGAACATGGGATGAATTGAGAGAACTACAACAGACCTCAGACAGGAAGGAAAGGGACATGTGGAGGCAGGATGAATGTCGACCAAGGGAAGGAGATGGTGTTGTAGTTCACGTGACTGGAAAGCCTGTACTACCTGAACGACTGGTTACCGCAATGGCACGGATAATACATGAACCAACACATATTGGGAGGGATGCTATGTGCCGAATGTTTGAAAAGGTGTTCTACAGTCCAAAATTCAGGAGCACAGCAGACAAACTTTGTCAGAGGTCTTTAGTGTGTCAACAATTCAATGCAGGAAAGAAGACAGTAGTGGAGCAAAGTACCATTGGGAGAGCAGAAGGTCCCTTCATTAGGATGCAGGCAGACTTCATAACAATGCCCATGTGCAAAGGATATAGATATGTCCTGGTCATAGTTTGCTTGTTTTCCCGGTGGGTGGAGGCTTACCCGGCAAAGAAGAATGATGCCCTGACTGTAGCTAAATTATTACTTAGGGAACTGATACCACGCTTTGGAATTCCAGAGACAATTGAAACAGACCAAGGTGGACATTTTTCAAACGAGGTCCTAAAGGAACTCTGCAGAGCATTCAAAATGGAGCAAAGACTACACTGTGCCTATCATCCAGAGGCTTCTGGAATAGTCGAGCAGATAAACGGCACTCTCAAGTCCAGGCTGGCAAAACTGTGTGACTCCACAAAAATGAATTGGATAGAAGCTTTGCCCATGGTACTGATGAGCTTGAGAAGTATTCCAAACAGAAAGACAGGCCTGAGCCCCCATGAAGTGCTGATGGGAAGAATGATGCGACAGGCATGGGTACCTGGACACAAACTGCTAAGTATTTCTGATGATATGGTGCTAGAATACTGCAGGCAGTTGGGTGACCAAGTGCGTTCTATCTCTCACCAGATTGGAGAGACTGCTGTCGAATGGCCTACAACTCCAGCACACAATCTGAAACCAGGTGATTGGGTGGTGTTAAAGAAACACACCCGGACGAGTTGCCTTGGACCGAAGTGGGGCAGGCCTCGACAAGTGATCCTTGTCACCACAACTGCTGTGAAGTGTGCTGGTGTACCAAAGTGGATCCATGCAAGTCACACGAAGAAGGTGACTGGAGAAAACGCGACTGAAGCCGGAGGTAGACCAGCTGAGGAGACTCCAGAAGAGGGTCCGGATCCCGCTGACATCGAACTACCAGGCACAAGTCAAGAAATTGAATGGTTTCCTGCTGATGACCAGGTTCTTGATCCCATAAGAACCAGAAAATACTCTTACCTAGGTAGTGAGTGGGACAGTGCAGGTGAGTCAGAACAAGAAGAAGAAGGTCAGATCATCAAAGCCATCATAAAATCTGATCAGGGAATAGGCCAAGTAGGGACAGATCAAGTCATCAACACTCCTTCTGAGACAGAGGAGACTGAAAAGGGACAGATAGTAGTCAAAGCAGAAGTTCATGCGGAAGAAAATCAAGAGATCGAAGAGCATGAACAAGGCCAGTTAGTAATAGATGAACGTGTTCAGGAAGAAGAGTCCAGTGAATCACTCACAAATGAAGATCAAATACAGTCTAAACCTGAACTAGGTCAGCTTAAGGACCAGGCAGAAGAAATAGATGAAAGACCTGGAACTAGTCAGACAGGAAGGGAAAAAGACACTGCTGAGGCAATAGTGCGACAAAGAAGAAAAAGCAAAAGAGTTCACGAGGAAGAGCAAGTTTCCTCGACTACAAACAGGATCGAAAAGAAGGATGAACCCCGATATGTAAAAAGACTAAGAATAAGAATAAAAACAGTCGAGGAAAAACTAAAGGACCGAAAAAGGGCTGAAAGTGAAAGGAAAGAAGCCCGAGGAAAGTCCATCCGAAAGGGCGGCAGAGTAAAGAAACAAAACAGACTGTATCGTAGCCCTGAGTGGACCTATTTGGTGTTGGAAGAAATTGATGAGCCCGAAGCTTGTGGCAAAAGCGACAAAGGGTCCATTGCTGATCGGAGTTCTGACGAAGACCCTCCTTGAGGTGAAGCAAAGTAAAACCTCAGCTGAGAAGAAACGAAGAGGGGTTGAGAAAGCCACCTGTAAGATAAAATGTCTGATTCAAATGTCACTGGAAGGTCCAGATTTAGCTGTTGCAAGACATGCTGTAAAATATGCATCTGTAGTGTAGTGGTGCTAGTAATGATATGGATAGGATTAACAGTGTTTATACCTTTTATGATAAGCAGAGACCCTAACATATATCCTACAGACTTGACGACACAAGACGCAGAAGTTGTACATATTGAAGAAACACCACAAAGAGTAGAAAGACGTGACAATGCAATGAGTCTGAAACATACACGACCTGACTTAGAAGCATCAGATGAGGGAGAACTACATTATCACCAAATGAAGAACAAGACACACTTAAATGTTTTCGCAAACCTTTTAGTGCACTATGTAGAAGCTATGGAAATAGAAGATTGCTATGTCTGCATGATGCTACCTACTTCAGTAGCTGAAGGCGTGACATACCACCATTTACCCCTGACCTATGGAATTTCCTGTAGTATTTTAGCTAGTTTATTTTATAGAAGCACTTTACAGTATTATTACTCAAACACTGACGTTATCTTTTCAGAACTTCCTATTAGAGGGAATCTGAACCTTGTACATACCCTTGGTGGAGTGACTCGCTACATGGGGGAATATTTCCTGACTATAGGTGACATAGATCTGAATGAAGCTCGTAGAGACAACTTGACGTGTTCCTTACATGCTCAAGAGAAAATGTTCTTGAAAATGGCAGAGAAGAGAAGGGAAAAGTTTCAGAAAAAGGCAAATGACGAACAGAACAGAACCCCTAGATGGGCAGAAAACATGGATAACACCTCACAAGGCGAAGTTACTCCTGCTCTGTTGCTGGATTTTGAACGGAAAGGGAAACTCTGTCTTCATAGAGAAAAGACTAGTTATTATAACAATGTATTCATTGGTTCCAGCGAGTGTGAACATAATTACAAGGTAATTGGAGGTTGGGGTTTTAAAAATGGGCCAGAACCTGTGTTTCCAGGAATTTATTATATATGTGGAAACAAGGCTTATTTCAAATTGCCGGATCACTGGTATGGAAGCTGCTACTTTGGCATTGTCTTTCCGAAAATATACCATGTGAACAATGCAGCTGGAAGCAATGAGATTACTAATGGCTTAGTGCGTAGAAAACGTGAAAGTGTAGGAGAAATTATAGGTGATATTTTTAGTGCACTGATACCTGGAATGGGGGTAGCTCTGAATACTCATAGAATCTGCAAATTATCTACAGTAGTGGATCGGTTATCAACTGACACTGCTGCTGGATTTCTGATGATCAATACCGAAATGGTTGCGATC
Source organism: Lissotriton vulgaris (assembly GCF_964263255.1). NCBI lineage: Eukaryota > Metazoa > Chordata > Amphibia > Caudata > Salamandridae > Lissotriton > Lissotriton vulgaris. The sequence continues at coordinate 61,711,113 of NC_141687.1, forward strand.
AGATCAATGGTTTTACAGAATCGCCTTGCTCTTGATACCTTATTGGCAAAAGAGGGCGGCCTCTGCAGGATGCTGAGGGCACAACATTGTTGCACTTACATTCCTGATAAAAGTGTCGAAATTAAGAAGTATATAAGAAACATTACTAATTTGGAAAAAGAACTCAAACCATTAGAGGTTGACAGTGCCTGGAAGAGACTGACTGATGGTCTCTCCTCTGTAGGTAGTTGGTTCTCTAACTTAGGTAAAAGTCTTATATGGAAAATACTGATGCCAATAGTTGGAATAGGTGTAATTGTTCTGATCATATTCATCTGTTGCAAGTGCCAGAAACGCCGAAAATATATAGTGAATAAAAGAGGAAAGCGAAAGGCTGAAGACTTAGAATTAGAAGAATTAAGAAACCAGATATATAAGAAAATAAAGAACAATCATACACACAGAGAGGCGGAGAGAAAGCTCAACAATAAGTTCATTGAGGTTGAGATGGATGAATTGGATGAATGAAGTTGGCATCTGTTTTCATGTGTAGTGATGATAGTAAATATCATCAAAGAGGGGATTGATGGAGCAAGGATTCGCACGTAACGCGACTTGCTCTCTTCATGAACCTCGCCTTAAATCATAACTGTACTAACTCCGATTGTTTGTCATTTATTTGTGTTTCCCTAACACACGGGTGTCCCTAGGAGGCTTGCCTATGTGTTTTTCATCGTAATCAAGCTTGCACATTAATAAAATGGCCGCTTTGCAGAAATTCAGTCTGCGCATGCGTCGGTCATACCCATGTGACGTGACGCACTCGCAATCTGGAGGGAAAAATTCGCTCATGCGCAGTGGTGTTAAAATGGCCGCTTGTCACTAATCATGCTTCATGCTATCTTAAGCTGCTTTTGTCTATGCATCTTTTCTGCACTAACTCTTAATGCTATAAGTATTATAAAATGAGGGATTAAGAGTAGTTGGTCATGGTGTACAGTGTATTCATTTTATTCTGTGTTATTAATTTGTTTTCGCTTACTTTTCATGTACCGCGTAAATGAGGGCCTTGACGTGGGGATGGGATCCATTTTGAAGCTGACGTATCCCTCATCACGTGATCAAAGATCTGGGACGTGCAGCAATGGAACCTGGCCAGTTGGCCATTGAAAAGGGGACTGTCCATTCCAGGCGCACCTTTGCCCTTGAAGACTTTCTATTTTTACTCTGAAAATGCAGCAATGTTTCAAACCTTTACTTCACTATTGTACTTTCCCACACGTATGCCTGGGAACCCAGATGTTAGGGGGAGGGTAATGTCACGTGAAATACGTAATAGAAATATAGGTGGTGACAAATGTCTTAAACCACCTCCCTTGACCAATCAGAAGATGGGACTTTGTCATTTTGCAACATTTATGGGTGGTCTTGGGGACTTAAAACTGTATATATAGCCTAGCTTAGCTTAGAGAAATTGTCCGACTTGTCCGAGTAGCAGACCTGTCACTGACCCTACGAACTCTATAGGTGCCTGATACAGAGTGCTGCGGAGCATTCTGTCTGAAACTTTCCACAAACTCCAAGGGGTGGAAATTAGTCCTAAGTGCTGAGCGAAGCACTTTGCTGGGAGATTCGAAAACCCAATCGGGGATATTGGCGAATTCCGTGCAGAAGAGGGGGTAACGCTGGCGTTGCATCCGATGCTGTGAGGGGTTGGTCGTGCCTTGGTGAACCCAGTCCTGACCCAGACCTGAGGGGTATCCTGTCCTGGCTGTCCATGAGCTGTACCTGCTCACCTTCTGGTATCTCCTGAATCCTTGAGGGTCCTTGTCCCGTTCTTTCCCAACTGACCCGTGGCCAGGGTTAGTCCTCATTCTCACCTAGGTAAATATTGGCATAGGTGTCTGTCTATACTATACCCTCAACTTTTCCTCCTCTGATTAAAGCAATCTTGCCTGTGATATTCTCCATATCTCCTTTGAATGTAATTTCATGCAATTGATTAATAGTAAATGTTCCACTTTTACCCTTCCTATAGGACATTGTTAAACCCGACTGTTTATCTAGCTTGTTCTACTTATTCCCTTTCCCTTAGTATGGTTGCCGTGAAGTTAGAAAGATAGCATAAGGTTTAGGAAATAGTATAAAATTATTAGGTCGAACATTAGGTCTTCCTCACGTCCTTGCCCTAGATTAAACTGTATTAAATAAGTGTTCCTTATGATGCATGCCCTATAGTGTTCCCTTTTACTCTATGATACTCACTCTCCTTCATAGTTACATCCTGGTTCTGATTTTAATCATCAATGTATTGCTTTGCATTTGCCTACTTGTAATGGCATTTTCGTTCTAAACTTATACTATATAAAACCCTTAAAACCATCAAGGTGTCTGTGGTCATTATACATTAAAGTAATATTAAAGGTATTAAATGTGTAAATTAGAATTTTCTCCCTTTTAGGAAAACCCTTATCACCTGTCCACTGCTAGCTCCTGATCCGTCAGGAGTAATGTGCCTGTGGTAAGTCAGGTACATGAATAGTGAGTGGTGTAAGAATCACCCACTCAATTACTGATAGTAGCGTGATAGAGGTTTCACCCGGTTCATTGCGAAACAACTGTCATCGTATGCACGCCAGGGCCCAGTGCGTGGAAAATTTGGTAATCTAAGTGACCCGGGTGACCCGCGCGCTCTATCAACACTATCTAAAAAGAAGGTCCTATTGTGCTTGGTCTTTTTCCCACATACCACTGTAAACGTTTTGCCCTTGTTAATGACCAGTTTCCGTGTGGCTATAAAAGCAGAAAAGTTGTCAATGAGGTGTTGCAGACCATTTTGAGTACGCGATAAAAGTACTGCGTCGTCTGCATAAAGCAGAATTGGAGTGGGCTTACCATCAATACATGGTGCATCTATCGCAGTAGTTCTAAGTATCATGTCTACCTCATTGATAAACAATGAAAACAGAAGTGGTGCTAAAACGCATCCTTGCCTTATGCCTCTGTTGACTTTAAAATAAGGGGTGCATTCGCCGGCCGTCCCAAAGCGTACCTTGCATGTTAGTATTTCATATAATCTGGCCAGAAAGTATATGATTTCTTTTGGTGCTTCCATACCAATTAAAACAGGCCATAAGAGTGAGTGTTCGACCAAATTTAAGCAGAACTGAGATCGGCAAAACATAAAAAAAGGTTTCCATCCTTAACTGTTGTGTATTTGTTGATGTTGAGGTCGAGGCTCCATCATACCAATCCCCCTCCTGAACCCATACTGTACTGGTGATAAAATGGATTCCTCTTCTGCCCAAGTTTCCAGTCTGGCCAGGAGGACACTGCTTAGTATTTTGATGGAAGAATCAAGGAGGGAGATAGGTCTATAGTTGCATGCCTCAGCCCTAGAACCCTTTTTGAAAAGTGGTACAATGATTGATTGACCCCATGTCTGAGGAAGTTAAAATTAGATGGCAGCATTGAAAAAACGTGTGAGGATGGGTGCCCATAATTGATTTTCATGTTTATATAGGTCTATGGGCACGCCATCCGGACCAGGGGCCTTGCCACCACTGCTCTTCTCAAGTCCTGCCATGACCTCGTTCAGGGTAATAGATAGCGCAGTGATCGGCCATTGGCCTGAACTATGTAGAATCAAATCATCTGAATTAAAAACCTTGGAGTAGTGTTCTATCCAATCTGCACAACTGACATTAGAAGTTACTGCAGGTACGGTGTTGTTCTTTACAAAAGGGCAATTCATTGTCTCCCATAATAATTTACAATTTTTTAGGGTTGCCGCCTTATCTAAGTTTTCCCATGCCTCTTCTTGTAATTGTTTTTTCCTTATTGTTAGCCTGGTTTTATAAATATGCCGCTTTTCCCTAATTTGTTCCGTGTCTCTTGGTTTGATTGACATCACGTGTTTTAATGAGGATAGGGCCTCTGTACAGTCTTTGTCAAACCAGCCCGATTGATTGGCTCTATGTTTACGGTTCTTGCCAGTCAATAAGCCCTGTACGGTGACATGGATCTTATTGATCATGGGTAGCATAGCTGCCGGATTATACTCATCTTTGAGGCAATAGCTTATATCCTCTCCACATTTATCTTTTATTTGCACTAATAGTTTGTAGGGGTTGATTTTAGCCCACTTAATTCTAGGGCCATTTGGTCTAGAGGCCATAATTTCTTGAGTCGGCTTGCTATATATTTGGGTTTTGGGACCCCAGCCGAGTAAAGTTAATAAAATACTGTTGTGATCACTCACAACTTGCTCCTCTATCCATAGATCACGGTACGCAGTACCACTCGATAATAAAATATGATCAATGTTGGAATTAAAATTCCTGCCCTTGAATGTTGGACATCTGATGTCTCCCCTCTTTTTGGAGCAATCCAAAAGTTCTAGGTCTAATTTGGCGGCCAAACTGTTCAAAGCCAACCCATATTTATCATGTGAAAAGTGATTTTGGGTTTGTGTACTTCTATCCTCTGGGTCATAAATGGTACCGCAGTTCCCCTTTAGGACATCAGCACAAGCTTGCAAATTAAAGTCCCCTGCCCAGAGAATAACAGGACAATCTCTATTGTTGGTGAGAAGATTATCTATTGCTAATTCTATTTTCTGTACCACAGAATCTCTATTTGTGTTAAGAATGTTGTTATAGAAATTAACAATCATCAAATCATTAGTTAGGTGATGTTCAAGACAAATTATTAAGGCATGAGGGCCGACTTCTATGTGTTTACCTAGTTTGAATTCTGTGACCCCAGTAGAGATCAGTGTCAGTAAGCCACCTTTTGCCCTGCCAGCAACCGATTCCTCGGCATTTATGTAAAATGATGTATAACCTTCAACAGTAATTTGATCTCTATACCATGTCTCTTGGAGACATATATGTCATGCCCTTGGGAGATAAAGTCATTCCAAAAAGGAGTGTCAAATTTGCTGTTAATGCCTGCTATATTCCAGGTTATAAAGTTCAATCCTACTCCTGTTACGTATAGTGGTTGGTGGGGTAGTGTTAACCTGTGGCTGCCTATGAGTGTAGTATCGATAGTATGCGTATTATTATAATTTGATGGGACATATGTCTCTGTACATAGGGTTTTTTCCGGGTCGCTTGGGTGTTGGTCTTTCTCCAAATTTACAAGAGGGTCCGCAACCTGGGTTAGATCGTTTGTAGTAGGGCTTGTGTTAACTATTCATCCCTCAGCAGAGTGCTGATAAGGAATGTCCACAACCTGCCCTTCTTCTTGTCCTTCCTCGTTACTCTCCTCTTCCCATCGTTTAAAGATTCCATAATCACTCCATAATTGGTGCCCCTTGGGGACATCTTTTCAAATGTGCTAGTTGCAGACGAATCAACATTACATAACAGTCAGTCTACTCCCTCTAAATTTGAGAACGTCTCGAATCGGTTTGATAAGGGTAGGTGAAACATAGCCCTGTTGAAGGTGTTCGCTACATGTGGCTCCCTTCTATAAGCATGGCGCGGGTGGTAAGGTGGGCCATGTCTTATACCAGGGTAAAAATAGTGTAAGTCTAATGTTTGGATATCCCCCTCTCTACCGAACCTTGGTTCCCTGCGGATAAAATCAACCACCCAGGGATCTTTAAAACTCACAATGACAGTCACCTTCCAGGTCCTTGGTAGTATTCCCTACCCAGTTTACCCTCCTAACATGGAGTATCTCTGTGTTGGAGAAGGGGGGGAGTGTTCTGTTGGTGTTGAGCCAGTAGATGACTGTGTGCTTCAGGTCCCTATGTGTTTCCCGCTTGTTGGTTCCAATCCCGCGTACTCCCACCATGATGATTGTGTAGGGTATTGCTTCCGGTGGAAGATTTACACAGGGGGCTCGTTGGTAAATATGTTTATTGTTCGTGTCGCCCTGTGCCTTGGGCAAGTTGTCTGCTGTATGAACACGTGAATCAGATTGGTTCTTAGGCGTGGCACCTACCCTTGCGGCTGTGGTTCTGGCAGGCCCCTTTGGGTTAGAATCTGGGGTACTTTTATGCAACGTGGTTGTCACAAGTCGGGTAACCAAGGCTGTGTTGGTATTAGGATTCGTAGTTACATTTTTAGTACTTGGGACTGTAGTTGGTGTAAAGCTGGTTGGATGTGGGGCCTTTGGATGTTTTAAAACAGTAGTAATGACGTCTAGTCTGGTTGTGTTACCAGAGACTAATTTTTCTATGTGGTCTAGTTTGGAGTTGATCTGTTTCGTCCTTTCAATTAGTGGTAGCATTAAGGACCTAACCAGCTTTTCCATTTTATCCATTAGCCTCGCTTCACTACACCCTTGCAGGGCTAGATGGGATTAGGTGAAGTAACAGGTGGTACAGGCTCTCGAGGTACCCTTTGCGCTTTTTACGCCATTTTACTGACACCTTCTTTGGTGGGGTAACGCCTCTTTTCCTTTTACCTGGTGGGTCGGTAGTACTGGTGGTACCAATATCAGTGTTCTCTGGGGGGTCTAAATTTGCATGCACAGAGATCACAGGTGGAGAGGACAATAATACTGGTGATTTAACAGTACTGATGTTGGTGGTATCACGTGCTTCTGTATTAACATGTACAGAAATGGCGGGCGGGGATGGCTGCAATGGTGAGATGGATTATACGGGTGATGAAACGTAAGAAGCACGGGAGGTCAAACTGATGGGGGTGGAGTTCAGTAGAGAACATGCCTCGTGCTATCAATTTCCCCTTGTGTGTTACTAGATACTGGGCTCAGGGTGACTAGTGGAGTGGTGCTTGGTGCAGGTTCAGGTGTAACGGATGTTGCTATTTTGCCAAGTGAAGAGCGCTTCCCAGTTAAAAGGTCTAACGAAAAACGCTTCTCCACTAGTGCTATCTCTTTCTCTATAACTACCTTTGCCCGTGTCAAGAATTGATCAATAGTGCCAGTTGCAACTCCCCCAGTGGATGCGATGGTGACCTTGCGGTCCTTCCTAAGTGTCCGCACCATAGTGCAACGAGGGAGTCAATGACGATACACAGGACGGTGAGTTGGAAAACGCGAATCTAAATACCGATTAATGGGGTCCAATGTCCAACGTCCAGCACGACAGGGGGAGGGCTTCGCCCGGCGTCCCGCGATGCGGGTGACGCGCGCTTTAGTAGCGCCTCCGGGAGCGGGGTCGGGCGATGGCGGCTCCTGCCGCGATGCAGCAAGGGAAACGTAGTCCTCCGCTTGGCGGCCGCAGGTGACAGGAGCGGCGGCGGGAGGACTACGAGGCGACTTGGTGGCAGCCCGGTATTCAATGCCCTCAGCAATGTCCACAGTGGCAGCCCGGTATTTCCGTACGTTTTTTCTATGCCCCAAACAATATCAGCAAGTAGTGTAGAAAGACACCCGCTCTGCCGGTGACGCGCGCTGTAGTAGCGCCTCCGGGGGCGGGGTCGGCCGCTGGCAGCTCCTGCCGTGATGCACCAAGGGAAACGTAGTCCTCCGCTCGGCGGCCGCAGGTGACAGGAGCGGCGGCGGGAGGACTACGAGGCGACTTGGTGGCAGCCCGGTATTCAATGCCCTCAGCAATGTCCACAGTGGCAGCCTGGTATTTCCGTACATTTTTTTATGCCCCAAACAATATCAGCAAGTAGTGTAGAAAGACACCCACTCTGCCGGTGACGCGCGCTTTAGTAGCGCCTCCAGGGGCGGGGTCGGGCGATGGCGGCTCCTGCCGCGATGCAGCAAGGGAAACGTAGTCCTTCCCTCGGCGGCCGCAGGTGACAGGAGCGGCGGCGGGAGGACTACGAGGCGACTTGGTGGCAGCCCGGTATTCAATGCCCTCAGCGATGTCCACAGTGGCAGCCCGGTATTTCCGTAAGTTTTTTCTATGCCCCAAACAATATCAGCAAGTAGTGTAGAATTGGGTGAGTCCTAAGCAAGTGCTTGGCCCTGAAGAATTTTCCAAAAATTACTGTGGCAAAGAAACATGTTGGCATTGGAAATGGTATGCATGAATAGCAACCTGCCCATTTTAACTTGATAAAAATACACTTAGTAAATAATAAAGTGATTGCTATAAGAGTGTTTTTGTCAATTTTAATAACATTCGGTTACATCGATGATGTGACCTCTTCACTTCACTGCACCTAAGTATTTCTTGCCTCTTGGACACTTTTCTTTTTCTTTTGGACAAAATGACCACCAATGATGATAAAGTGAGCACAACTGGTGAGTACCAACCAGTGACCCGGTTGGTGGTCCGCACGTGAGGGGTCATTTTGTCTTTCACATTTTTTGTCTTTCACACGTTTTCCTGCTGAGTCAGGAAATCACTTTGGTTCTGAATGTACACAGAGTTAACTTGAAAGGACCTTAGCATTTAACATTCTGGAGACTGTCTTTTGTAAAAATTGGGTTTTAATGAAAGGCGTAAAACGTTTTTCGACTACCTCATAAAAAGAGGTGTGTATGGAATTTAGAAAATATAGCTTCGCACACGTTTTAAAAGCATAGACCCTTAAAATAGGCACCTTAGAAACCAGGTCTTGGTGTTTTGATGGATTTTTGAGTGGACGGCGACCTGTGTTTCTTTTCCCTCTGCAGCTCCTTTTTAGGTCTCAGCCTGCGTAGGCTGCGCTTGAGCAGTCTCGCCGGCGAGATCTTATGTTTCTTAGTGTGGGGCTTAACCCCCCCCCTCTTCTCCATTGGCTGGCTTCCTAAACAGATGCCAGCCATTGGAGAAGACGGGCGTCTTTCCATTTAAGCCCCGTCTTTTTGGGATTGAGGGGTGTGTTTTTTCGTTTCTTTCTCTCCTCTTCCCATTGGCTGGAATTTTAATTTGAAAGAAAAACACGCCCCCCAGTCGGAAAATGACGGGGCGTTTCTCAGAGGCATTTCTGCTTCACCTCGGAGAAACATGGTGGTGTGGAGCGCTCCTCTCTTGTTTTTGCAGAAATTGGCAGTTTTCCCTACAATAAACACGGGGGATATTTTATAGTAACATTCCAGGACAGAGGTCTAAGCAGAATAAATACCTTTGTTTGGTTTGTTTTACTGCATGTAAGCAATCGCCTTCTTAATTTGTTTAAGGTTCTGAAATGGTGATATGGAGCCCAAAGCTATCATCTGGCACTTAGTCACCCTCACCAGTAAAAAACAGTTGATAAAGGTAATGGGGGTCTGTGCACAAATAGAACCATCCGGGCATGTCTTGGCGTACACACCGCTGCTCGGTAACTTCATTAGTGAACATCTCTGATCTCATCCCCTCCTTCCCGTGATCACATTAACTCTGCCTCTTTCTGTCTAGGTAACTTGATTGAATTACCGGCTCCTTGTCCCCCTCACCCCTGTCCTTACACAGCCATTGTGGTTTCTGCTCGGTGGACCTGGTGGGGGTGCAGCGGGGTTCCACCGGAGGCCCTGACACGGCCAGCGCGAGCCCGGCTCCTCTCTATCAATGTTTAAATCGACAACAGGTCCACAGGCCAGGGCTCCGCGGGGCGTCGTGAAATATTCAAAGAGAGGGGGAGGGGCAGAGGGGAGCTGGCCCGGGATACAGGTGCAGCAACCCGGGGGAGTGTGGCGGAGCTCTGCCGAGGTCCGGCAGGGGCGTATAATCAGGAAATAGAGGGGCATCTCATGAGTGGAGGTACGGCCCGTGGATTGAGAGAGAGGCCGTTGAGCAGGGAAGGGGAGAGAGTAGCAGGGAGACACGGTGTTGGTGGGAAGAGGCATTTCACCTGGGAGAAGAGCAAGCATATCACGATGAGGTACGGGAGCATCATCAAGCGGAGGCATGTGTCAGTCACGGTATAGCATCACAGGATGAATGTCTTGATTCCCCTCAAAGCTAGGCGTCGCAAGGCATCTTGAGGAGGTGCCCTCTAGAAGCGGTTACGGAGCGAGATGAGAGGTTAGAAAGTTCACACCTCACCAGCCACAACTACATTGTCAACGGAAACCTCGCTTGTAGGGTCAGTCCGTCCACCTTCTAGGGGCACCTGAGTGACTGCCCACGCACTGACTAGTAGCTACTTTAACCAAACACTGCTCCTGATGTTTGTTCTGGACCCCAGCATGCTGGATCGAAAGTGTGGATGCGAGGGAGGCTTCTGCTACAGTAAACGAACCTGCCTTTTTCAACACATTTGTTTGCAAATAATTTATAGGAGCAAAAGGTCCCCCCCAAAAACAAGTGAACCTTTGCGTGGCAGTGTGGATGATGTGACTTGGACTCACGAGGTGTAGAATCTGTGCTACAAAAACCTGCTGACACCCACTAAGCTGGATCTGAGGACAGAGGATGACGGAACCGGAAGGGGATGAGATTGGTGCAGCAGGTGCAGTGACACAGGGACCGAGAGCCCTGAGAGGCCACCACTGGACTCCTCGCTATTGTTCCTCGAGCCTGCTTTGAGAGGGGCGACCGGTGTTGTGGTGGTGAAGTGCCGACACTTGAGGGCGAAACTTCGCTTACTTATTGGCATTTATGCCGCTTCTAAGTGCTGTAAATAATAATAATAAAGTGTAAGAACACATCACAATTAACCTAGACGAGTTAACAACGTCCTAAATTTGCCACCGGCATAGATAATGCTGAAGTGGTTCAACAGTCGAAGCCCACCCTGGACTCCTAGCCCTGCTGCATTCAAACTGCGTTTACAGAGTTGGTCATTGGAACTGGGGAAGTTCCGGGGACTCATGTCTGTGTGAAGTCACAGGGTCCACAGTTCAATGGCGCCCACCGCACACTCCCCGTGGTTTCCGAGGCGATTCTCCCGCCCAGAATCTTCTTTTCATTTACAGATGAATGCACTTGTAGTTTTCAACACAGCGTAGCCTGAGGAGTATCATTAAAAGCCATTTCAAATAGCGTCACCTCCTTAACATAAGCATGGCTTGGTTCGTATTAAAAAAATAAACAACAATCAAATGTCTGACTTACAAATAGAGACAGCCTGCTTCATTTGTTTTCTGAATAATACTCGGAAAAAGAATTCTTAGTTTATGTTTCGAAAAAATGTAAATGTTTTGGTGTTGAAATATTCGTACCTGTATTGTACTGGCTGTGCTCATTTGCGTATTATGCGCTGTTGTTTGTATGTGGTGTAAGCATGTGTGCGCGAGTGCTTGCCTTTGCCTTACAAGTGCGTTGAAACCGGAAGCCAGAGTCTTCGAGCGTGAGACGCTGTGCTCCGAGTAACAGGTGCCTCCTAATCTTACACAAAAATGGCTCTTTTGGAAACTGTACATTGGCGGTATCACATGGCTTTTTCTTTTTTTTGCAGTGCTATTTAATGAAGTTGTCTTCTCTGGATTTCACCTTTATGGCCTGCGCCGGTAATCTTGTGAGAGGACGGGAAAGTGATTGAGGAGGTAGCTAGGGGGATAAAGATGAAGAGTTGGGGGGCAATAGGGCAAATAGGATGATTGATAATGGGATAAGGCAATGGGGATACTGGTGTAAGCTTGAAGGCCCGCGTGAGTGGTATTGAGAGATGAGGGCTTTGGTCTTGAGCACACAGCAGAATATACACTGTTATGCACCATGCATGCTTTGAGGTAAAGGCATTAATACTGCACATTCACAATAATACTCGTCAGTCTTATTTATCTATGACGTCTCAATTCTAACAGGATCCTACACTTTATTCTTCCTATGACAACCAGTTTGTGTGTGGCTCTGTGTGTGTGTGGTTGTGTGTGTGTGTGGCTCCGTGTGTGTGTGTGTGTGGCTCTGTGTTTGTGTGGGGCTCTGTGTGTGTGTGTGGCTCTGTCTGTGTGTGGCTCTATGTGTGTGGCTGTGTGTGTGTGGCTGTGTGTGTGTGGCTGTGTGTGGCTGTGTGTGTGTGGATCTGTGTGTGGCTGTGTGTGTGTGGATCTGTGTGTGTGTGTGGCATTTGCGAGAGATTAGGCTATTGGCATTGTAAATGACAAAGCCATTTATTTATCTGTTTTCAAAGCCAACACATAAATAAAAAATTGGTCATTTGCAATGCCAATAGCTCTAACTTTTGCAAAGGCGAGACCGTTGCATTGTAAATGCTTGTTGAATATATGAGCCCTAAGCAGACCAGGAGGAAATAAAAGGAAACCAGATCCTGAAAGTTAGTGTGCAGGCTAAGGGCCCTGCGGTGCATGATGGAGTAAAGGCTGCTGGAAGCTGGAGTTATTTTGCATCTGAAAGGAATGGGCGGTGTATCACTGGGCAGAAACCTAAACCTTCTAACGAGGACCAGCAAAAAGGATACCAGAGTGGTACCTGGCTAAAAGGAATGATCCTGGGCCTTATTACACAAAAGGCACATTTTCATTGTTTGTGCCAGGCTCATCTTTAAAAAGTTGCCCCCGGAACAAACAAAGAAAATGCGCAGTATTATGATGAATGTGCTGCCCTCAGGGCAGTGCATTCAAGTGAAAAACTGAGCAGCTGCTTTAAGGGCGCTCTGTGTTTTCACAGTGCAGGCTGCAATCCACCTGCACTTTCAAAAGGAATTTGTGATCCCCTTTGTGAGTGACTGCACATGTCTGCAAGGGGATGTCTGGGAGGTCCATGGGTTCAGTGAGTGACTGCACACGTCTGCAAGGGGATGTCTGGGGGGTCCATGGGTGCAGTGAGTGACTGCACACGCCTGCATGGGGATGTCTGGGGTTTCCATGTATGCAGTGAGTGACTGCACACGTCTGCAAGGGGATGTCTGGGGGGGTTCATGGGTTAAGTGAGTGACTGCACACGTCTGCAAGGGGATGTCTGGGAGGTCCATGGGTTCAGTGAGTGACTGCGCACATCTGCAAGGGGATGTCTAGGGGGTCCATGGGTGCAGTGAATGACTGCACACGCCTGCAAGGGGATATTTGGGGGTCCATGGGTGCAGTGAGTGATTGCACACGCCTGCAAAGGGATGTCTGGGGTTTCCATGTATGCAGTGAGTGACTGCACACGTCTGCAAGGGGATGTCTGGGGGGGTCCATGGGTACAGTGAGTGACTGCACACGCCGGCATGGGGATGTCGGGGGGGTCCATGGGACCCCCTTTTCCAGTGCCAGAGGGCTGCGATCAGTAAGTGCACTAACAGTGTGCTACCTTTTAGGTGGCACTCTGTCAGTGCGTCTCCTGAGAGCTTCTTTGCCTCTGCGCCTGGGTTTGTAATATGGCGCAGGTGCAGAGTCTAAGGGATTCTCTTATTTGCATGGGGCATGCCCCTATGTAAATGAGGGAATGCCCTCTGCAGATAGTGATGGCACTTTATGTGCGCCAGCGCTATCGGCATTACAGAAAGGGCTGCACAAGCATCTTCGGCCCCTTCTGTATTACTGTCATGCCCCTGGGGCACTTGTATCATACGGCTCCATGTAGGCAAGAAAGAGGAGATGTAGCTCAGCTGAAAAGGGTAGGTAAGAAGAGGTTGCTGGTCAAAATGATAAAAAACTTAAAAACAACGTTGCGTGGTAAAGTAACAGATTATTTGTTACAGTGGTCCCTGAAAAGAACATTCTAGACTTGGTGGGAGTTCAACACCATCTGGGATGAAAGCAGTGGTTAATTTGTAAGAAAAAAATAAATAAATAAGTGTTGGGCTCTTGTCAGGAGGCAGCTTGCACTAGCTCATTTCTCCTGTTAGCGCCGCCTAAAACAGAAACAACTACTAACCATGAAAGTTGGGAGAGGATGTGGCTTAATGGCCAGAACTGCTGACTTCCAAGCTGGGAAGCCAGGTCCGTGTCTCAGAGTCGGATCAACATCCTGTGATTTTGGGCAAATCACTTAATCTCCCTGTGCCTTCCATAAATGAATGTGTCCTTAACTGATGCTCATGAAAAGCGCTGGTGTTGATGATTAAGTGCTGGTGCTGAGCACCAGAAAGAACTGACTCAAATTAAGCACTGGATGAAAGCAAGGAGAAGGATGGGAGAAGAATACTCCTGTAGACCCTACAGCTCTAACAAGAATTATGAGGGGCTGTTATATTTCTCAGGATGGGAAGGTTCTCTATGGCATGGGCTCTACCTTACTTTAGGAGAAGGTCACTGGAATACTTCTTTGTAGTATCTTGATCCATCCATTATTTTGTGGTGTGAAACACTCTTCTTTCATTAACAAGGGGTATCAAATTAGAAAAAAAATGTCTTCTGCTCTGACCAAATCTTAAGTACCCAGAGGACGGTCTGGAGAAATTAGAAGGATCATTCAGAATCAAAAGGAACAACACTAACCTGTGGAAGACTTGTGCTCCACAGCCTGTTCACCAGACCCCAGTGAGATGGATGACTCAACCTCTTGAAGGGCTTCTGTCTCCTCTGGATCTTAAACAGCAAAAGGAAAGTGCAAGTGTCAAACTACTGGAAAGCAGTTATCCATGAGACAACAACAGACAAATAGACAACACAGTTAGTAGCTGTATAGCTTCAGAGGTTAGGTTTACGTCACCGGTTTGGACAGTGGTGCACAAATACTATCAACAATGAACTGCTTCTTTCTCTGCGCTAGATGCCTGTGCCTTGAGTGCAAGTTTTAAAAGCGACAGCGCTAACCCTCGGGTAGCTGGAACTCCACTGACTTCCTAAGAGATTTTTGGAACTCTTCATGCTCTGACTCCGCAAGCGACTCGGTGTCCTCTCCATCTTCAAAAGAAAAGAGAATGTGTAATCGACACACACCTTCTACTTAGTTTTTTCACATCCACCATCTATGAGGAACCTCTCACCTCTGGTAGAACCCAGGCCAAACCCTAATGAGAATCTTCCTTCGCCCCACAACCCTTCCATATTGTGGCACCCTAGTTTATGCTGTAGATATAAACATACCTTACACTAATACAGCATCAAACCACAAACAGATATAGGCTAAACTGGGTGACAGTTTATGGGACAGAGGTGCTACAGCCCTGGTTTGAGCTGAAGCTGCCACACCTCCTCATCAGGGGGTTCAGAAGGGCTGAGCAATTTTCTCTTTGGTTAACCTTCAGGTAAATACACCAAACAAACATGAATACACTTAATGAAATAAAGAAGTAAAAGTCTTCATCTGATTGTATAAAAAATAATGAAAACATAATTAAATTCAAAATAAGGCCGAAATCATTGAATAAAATGTTTAAATGTTAATCAAGAAAAAACAATTTTTTTATAAGGGAAAATTATAACAAGCATTTACAATGCAATGGTCTCGGCATTATTAAAGGTAGAGCTATTGGCATTGCTCATGACAGTTCTTTTATTTTTTAAATCATAAATAAATGGCATTATCATTAACATTGCCAATAGCTTGCATATGCGAGACCTATTGCATTAGTACCCACACACAGAGTAAGTAGTAGAGTGAGTAGTTTATAGTGAGTAGGAGAGAGTTATTAGGAAAGCGAGTATTAGAGAGCGAGCAGTACAAAGTGAAAGAGTGAGTATTAAATAGTGAAAGAGTGAGTAGTAAATAGTCCTAGAGCCACACACATTTACATGCACAGCCACACCCTTACATATGCAAAGTGTATTTTTAGTTTCAGTAGTAAAGAGTAAGTAGTATAGAGTGACTAATTATGAGTGAGTAATGTTGAGTAGTAGAGTGTGTGTGTGTGTGTGTGTGTGAGAGAGAAAGTGTGAGTGTGAGAGAGAGAGAGTGTGAGAGAGACAGAGTGAGAGAGAGTGCGAGAGAGAGAGTGCGAGAGAGAGTGTGCGTGAGAGTGTGCGTGAGAGAGAGTGCGTGAGAGAGAGTGTGCGTGAGAGAGAGTGTGCGTGAGAGTGTGCGTGAGAGAAAGTGTGCGTGAGAGAAAGTGTGCGTGTGAGAGAGTGTGCGTGAGAGAGGGTGCGTGAGAGTGTGCGTGAGAGAGAGTGTGCATGAGAGTGTGCGTGAGAGAGAGTGTGCGTGAGAGAGAGAGTGCGTGAGAGAGAGTGTGCGTGAGAGAGTGTGTTTGTGAGAGAGAGTGTGTGTTTGTGAGAGAGTGTGTGTTTGTGAGAGAGAGTGTGTGTTTGTGAGAGAGAGTGTGTTTGTGAGAGTGTGTGTGTTTGTGTGTGTGAGAGAAAGTGTGTGTGAGAGAGAGTGTGAGAGAGAAAGAGTGTGAGAGAGAGTGTGAGAGAGAGTGTCAGAGAGAGTGTGAGAGAGAGTGTGTGGGAGAGACTGTGAGAGAGAGTGAGAGAGAGAGTGAGAGTGAGAGAGAGAGTGTGAGAGAGAGTGTGTGTGAGAGAGAGTATGTGTGTGAGAGAGAGTGTGTGTGAGAGAGAGTGTGTGTGAGAGAGTGTGTGTGTGTGAGAGAGTGTGTGTGTGTGTGAGAGAGTGTGTGTGAGAGAGAGAGTGTGTGTGAGAGAGAGAGTGTGTGTGAGAGAGAGAGTGTGTGAGAGAGAGTGTGTATGAGAGAGAGTGGGATTCGGAGGAGGAATGGCCACCAAAGGCCGACTCCAACCATCGGCTGCATTTCGGGGAATGGATGAAAGGTGTCATGGAACTTTTGTGAGGAATCTGATTTTCCAGAAGTTGATGATGTCCTAGATAAAAGTAAAATTTCACTTTCACAAAGCCATAAACCACCAACAATAATCACCAACTTTAAATGAGGACATTTCCTCGTGGCAATCATGAACTTCTGGATGCATATCACACAGAAAAACTAACCCTCTTAGTTTCCTGCAGGAATCTGTAGCTTTCTTGGCGTGGAGGATGCATATCCACACATCTCCTACAGATCCTGACTCTGAAGGAAGACTGGAGATCTCTGAGATTCTTCTTACCCCCTTTTACACTTATGTTCGGGCAAAAAAACAGTATTTACAAACATTCTAGCTTTTCTGGTTGGCGGTTTCCATTAGCAGTGTATTTCTTAAGGCATCACTATGATTGGTCCATCCATGTATTTTTCCTAGCCCGGCCACCGGTCGGCTGGATGTCATCTTTCAGACACTGAGCATCCTGAACCTCCTCATCATCAAGTTCCAAAAGTCCTGCTAGAACCTTCAGGATTTGTCGTTTTTTGGAGCTCGATCCCAGGCCAAGTTGAGGAGAGTGTGTTGGTCCTTTACAAGGATAGAGAATGCCATGGGCAAGAGTAAATCTCTGAACACTTGCAGGACAAGGGGATGGAAATGTTGTGACTGCCCACAAACTCACAAGTTTGTAGGCGATCACAAACTCCCAGTGCTTGGAACACCCACATCCCACCTACCGGGTTGGGTATTGTGTAATTTTGGGGTAATATTACTCTGGAGTGAAAGGATTCACTTCTTTAGAGTCACTGTGTGAGAAGCGCTATATTAATGCCATTGCGGCGATCTGATTATCTCAGCCTGACGGACTGCTTCCCCCCTCCCGCCACGACGTCTCCGCAGGCCACTGAGAAGGCCCAACTCCAGCATGTTGCACGGATGCCGAAACTGCCCAGAAAGTTAGGGTGACCAGATCTTGAGAACCAAAAACCGGGATATTAGGAAAAAAGAAGGACTACCATTTTTCATCAACAGAATGGTGCAGAATTACAATTTTCATCAACATAAGGTCACAGAAAAGGCCTTAAGAAAATAACATGTAATTTCTACAACCAACTTCATACATATAAATTAAACTGCTTACTTATAACAGCTGCTCACTAGCACAGCCTTATAACACCAAAAAAAGTGCCTCTCAATACTTTCAGTCGACCCCCTCTATAAACCGGGGCATGAGCCAAAATTACCGAAATCTGCAGGGACAGCCGATGAAAAACCGGGACTATCCGGGCAAATCCGGATCGTCTGGTCACCCTACAGAAAGTACAAACGGCGCTTTTATCCACCGTTCTGTTTGTGCACCTTATTTGCTTTAGTGTGCATGTCTGACGTCATCGCCACCTTAAGAAACCCGCACTCTACTTTGTTCAAGAAGGATGGGGGTTTAAAAAGAGGGAGGGGTGCGGGATAAAGGGCGCAGTGGAGGAGGAAAGGCGGTGGGGAGTGAGGGGAATACATGAGGTAGAGCAGAGTGTAGGGAGAAAAGCGGGAGCAGGGAAAGGGTGACTGTGTACACAGTTTTCACTTCCCCATTAGGACTGGGCCTGCAGGGTCCCAGCCGTCTGGTTTCACCGCGGTTTCGCTCTGCTCCGTTCCAGATGCTGTATGTCGGAATGACTCAATTCAGAGGAGGATTTAGCGAAAACACCTCCTAAGACGGGCCAATCATTACTGGCGATCTCAGACACACCCCCTCCACCCACTTCCAGCGCTGTAGGCCTAGCTGAGAAACAGTCCCTGCATGTGACTCAGTCACGCAGCTTTCTGATTACATGTTATCTTGAAAACTTTGGAAACAGAAGAATATATAAGGGAAATAACATGCGATAAACCTAGTTACTGCACCTGCTGCAAAAAACGGTTTGTGATGTGTAGGGTACACAGTCCAGTTACCAATCCGCAAGACAGCTAAGGGGGTCGTCTTCCCGATGCAATTACAGTGAGAATGCACACAGGGCAGGTTTGCCCGCTGCAGAGGTGCGTGTGACCACAACTAGACCCCGTGTTCCTATCACAGTCAGACCGTTCGCGTTGTTGAAATGCCTGCGGATGATTTCCTATACAATAAGACAAGCAGATGACATGTTCCTGGAGCTGTAGGATAACTCGGCGGGGCTTAGGGGACGTGGGGCTTGTGATGGGCAAGAGGCTTTATGGGTCTACAACACAGATTTACTTGTAACGAAACGGCCGTCAGTTGAGTTCCGATCCCAGTGAGATACCGCTAGGGCTCGGCTTCCTTCTGTGTGCAACGGCAACAAAAAGTGCGCTTACGGTCTTAGTCACAAAATGCGATTTAATATATGCCACAGGGCCCGCTCCCTGCAGGAGGCCCTTCCCGCCCTCGTAGCGCGAGAGTGGACCGGGGAAAAGGGCCCCGGAGCCCCAGATTGCAGGCACGGGGCGTCAGCCATTGGGGGGGGCGTGAGCCATTGGGGGGGGGGGGCAGAGATTCACAGCGGATTACAAGCCTCTGAGAATACAACGGCCGACCTAATCAGCGGGAGGAGGGCGGGAACAAACACGGACAGCGGGAGGGGGGAGGGAAAAAGACACGGCGGGGAAAGAATACAAAGGCCGACCTAATCAGCGGATTACAAGCCTCTGAGAATACAACGGCCGACCTAATCAGCGGGAGGAGGACGGAAACAGAGACGGACAGCGGGAGGGGGGCGGGTAAAAGACAGTGGGAAACAAGGACAGTAGCCTACCTCATCTTAAGGAGACTTAAAATGGCGGCCACAAGCTTTTGAAATTTTTCGGAATCGCGGGCGTGGTTTTGTGGTTCTGAGTGACAGACAACGTCACTGTCTAAAGAACGCAAAAAATCACGCCCCCAAATCCGAAAAAGACGGAGCTTCTTTGGAGGGACGGCACTCTCCTCCAATGGCTGGCCTCCGTTTAGGAAGCCAGCCAATGGTGGAGAGACAGTGCAGGGAGGCGGGTTCTGAAGCCCTACTAAGTAACATTAAATCTCCGAACCGGAAGCTGCTTCGCAGCTTAACGGTCCCTCGACCTAAAAACTAATCTAATGCAAGTCCATGATGAGGGTCAAAATCCGTTTAAATGGCAAAGGGATTACTAATAGTTTGGTGAAGTGTGATCTCTAAAGCTCAGGGTGGGCTCAACCGTATTCCAGGAAGCACTTGAAAGAAAAGACCAGGGTGCATAAAGATTAGAAATCCTACGGCTTACTCCAAGGTCTCCCTTTATTTGTGGAGTAGGCTTGTTTGTACAAAACAATACATGAACAGGCCCGCAGGAAAGACGAATCCCCTTGTGGAACCAACCGCGAGTAAGAGGACATTGCCCATGCGGCAGCTGCACCGTTTGCCCACTTACCAAACAATCCAACCAAATAGACCTAGGCCTACCCACTCTGTGGGAACAGAGACATCACAGAAATTGCAACAGTACCAATGTTATCTCCATGCCTGATGCCATGCCCTTGTGGTCATCGCTATGTAGGGATAACCACTAGAAAGGTCAAAATATGAATAAGTGAACACAGAAGTACTATACGATGCAAAAGAACATCCACAAAACTGACACTGCATTATGTAGAGAAATGACACGCTGATCAAGATATTAAGTGGAAAGTGATAGAGAAAGTAAATTAGGACATAGGAATAACACAGAAACAGCTGGAGAAAGGACAACGTGGGTCTACAGACTTAACACACATAGGTCAGAACTCAATGATGATATCCCATGAAGTCAGTTGACTCCTAGATAAAGGCATACGCCAACGACCACAACATTGAATACCACATGCTGATACAAGTGATACTACAGTAAATACTACCAATAAGGAGGAACAACATTAGAAGTATGTGCCCAACACTCCTAGCAACTATAGACCAGATGTACAATTAACAAAGAAGCACAACATCACCAGGTAACACTGTCACTATTCCAGAAGGAACAAATAGAAATTACTAGTTCAGCACATGAGTGTTTTTCCTCAAAAAGTGACCGGTATCTGAGAATAAGCCTGTTCTGACACATGAGCATTTTAAGAGAGAGACATATAAACTTGAAATTCAAGATGTATATATAAAAACTCCACTTGTATGAAGAACTGTTACCACTACAAATGACATTCCTACATTGCCGACATCTATAATAATAAACAGAACTACAGTTCCTATGAGCACATGGACTTATGGAGTACTGATGTGTCCGGGCGGTCGCCCTTGACAACTTCTAAGAACGTCTTAGACATTCCTATATTGCTGGTATCTAGATAAACAGAACTACAGATCCCATGAGCACTTGGGCTTCTGGAGTACCAATATGTCCGGGCAGGTCCCCTTGACAACCTCTAAGAACGCCTTAGTTTCCACATTACGCTTCACATAATAAACTCATCATCCCACATGGTCAAGGCATGGGAGCCAAGTGATTTCAGCTGCGGCTTAACCATCCTTAAATACGCTCGTTCCTTGGCGTCAAATATCCAAAAACGGGAGAAAATAGGCATAAAAGCAGGGCCCGACCCTTGACGAAGTATGTCTTTGTACGAATTCATGATATTGTGCATGCTGTAGCATGTATATGCACCATTTTGCTCTTACATTCTGCGTGTGTGTTTTTCCCTTCCCCTAACTTAACGCTGGGGAAACAAAGAATGTGATTACAGGACGACTACTTTTTAGGTCGAGGCTAAGATGACCTTTAGAAATCGGTCTGCACTTTTCAAGCACTCGTGCTTTTTGGTGGCCTCCACCTTGCGGGAGGGAGCATAGGCGCGCAAAAGCCATCTGTTTGTAATTAACGTGCCAGCGCTCACTTGTTTTTATTTCATTACTGTTCCTTCCACTGCATGCCTCACCCTCGCCCTCCCTTGTCAACCGGTTCCTTTTAATCAACTTTGTGGCTTTTTGATCTCTGCCAATTACTGCACCAGGGGCCATATGTATCATCAAACCAATTTGCATTTCCTAAATAGCGATTTTTAAGGAATCGCTATTTAGGAAATGCAAAATGGTATGTATGAACAAAATCGCTTTTTTATAGCGATTCCTTACCATTCCTAATTTGCGATTAGCAAATTGCTAATCGCAAATTACCCATTCATTTCTATGGGCCAGGAGGCCCATAGGAATGAAGGGGCAATTTGCGATTAGCAATTTGCTAATCGCAAATTAGGAATTTTTTCAAGGGTGCAGGGGTGTCTCAAGAACACCCTGCTGAACCCCTGAAAAAGACATTTGGGGGCATATGGCGCACATACATGCCCTAAGGGCATGTATGGGCGTCATATGGCACCTTTGGTTTTTTGGAAAAAAGCATTATTTAAAGAATTCGCAACTTACCACCAACTAGAAGTTGGTGGTAATTTGCGATTCCTTAATGGCATTTTTTCCATATTTTTTCTTTGATACATTGCATTTAAGGAATCGCAAAATTTGCGATTCCTTAAGTGCAATCGCAAAATAAGGAATAGCAAATTTTGCGATTCCTTATTTTGATGCAAAAATGTTTGATACATACCATGTAGGTAATTAGCATTCGCAAAGGCCGAAATTCGCAGCATTTCGGCCTTTGCGAATGCTAATTAGCTTCATACATATGGCCTAAATATCTAGCAGCTGTACTTAAAAAAAATCGTACTTTGTTAAAAGTATCTGCTAGCATGTATTTTTGTATAATACATTAAAACAGGCTGCTCTCTACACACACCGTATAAACAAGTGCTCTCTCCTAGCACATGCTGCCTCTCTTCTCAAGTTATAGGAAAGATGAAACTTAGAGTCAGCCCTGCTTTCATTATAATCTGTGGCTGCTGCGCGTTAACAGATTTCTGGGGCCATCTGTTCTTAATTAGTGTGGCCGCGCCGCTTCTCTATCTTTGTTTACTCTCTCTCTCCCCTGCCTGTCAGCCCTGCTTAAATTTGAACGTGTGACTGCTGTGTGCGCACAGATTTCTGGGGCCATCTGTTTTTAATTAGCGTGGCCGCACACCTGCTTTTTCATATTTGTTTACTCTCTCGCCCCATTCCTGTCTCACCCTCGCCCTCCCTTGTTAACCGCCTTCTCCTACACAAGTTTGTGGCTAGTTGATCTCTGCCAATAACTGTGCTACATATCCAGCAGCTGCACTAACAATTATAGCATTTTGTCAAATGTATCTGTTAGCATGTATTTTAGTATAATACATTAAAACAGGAGCTGCTCTCTCCACACACCATATAAACAAGCGCTCTCTTCTAGCACATGCTGCCTCTTTTCTCAAGTTTTAGGAAGGATGAAACTTAGAGTCAGCCCTGCTTTCATTATAATCTGTGGCTGCTGCGTGTTAACAGATTTCTGGGGCCATCTGTTCTTTATTAGTGTGGCCGCGCCCGCTTCTTTATCTTTGTTTACTCTCTCTCCCCTGCCTGTCTCACCCTCGCCCTCCCTTGTTAACCGTCTCCACCTAACCCAGTTTGAGGCTTGTTGATCACTGCCATTAACAGTCACTTAATCTCCCCCGTGCCTACCCTGGTTTTAATTGTTTACATTTATTTTTTATAACGTTACCGGTGAACATTATCAATTCACATTAAAACAGGGACTGCTCTCTACACACACCATATAAAGAAGTGCTCTCTCTTGGCACATGCTACCTCTTTTCTCAAGTTATAGGAAGGATGAAACTTAGAGCCAGCCCTGCTTTCATTTGAACCTGTGGCTGCTGCATGTGCATATATTTCTGGGGCCATCTACAATCACAACACAAGTGCACAATACTGAAACATATCAATCTATGGATATTAGCAATGAACATCTAATGGACTAGTTTATGATCAATACAGATGTGGCAGACTTATCCAATGCACTTATGGAGTTGGATGCGGAAGGAAAACTGCAGGCTGCACCTTGTACTCTTTTAAATAGCGCCGAAATTCTCTTTTTTAAAACTTGGTACTCCCAATCAAGCGCTATTGTTGTGTATTAAGGGATTGGTGAAATGTTAACTTACTCATAACCCCGCCTCGCACCCTGGTCCGTCGCGGCAAGTGCTGTTTGAATGGAGGGTGTCAAAGGGCATTTCACTTTTCCCTCACTGCCTATCCCCTCGGCTTCCGGCTGGTGAGCGGGCTAGTGCTCACGCTGCACAGCCTATTTAATTTCATGCCAGAGCAGACGCGAAGTTGGATGCGATAGGAATACTGCAGGCTGCGCCTTGTACTCTTTTAAATTGCGCCGAATTTCTCTTTTTTAAAACTTGGTATTCCTAATCAAGTGCTATTGTTGTGTATTAAGCGATTGGTGAAATTTTAACGTACTCATAACCCCGCCCCACACACTGGTCCTTTGCGACAAGTGCAGTCTGAACGGAGGGTGGACAAAGGGTATTTCACGTTTCCCTAACTTCCTGTCCCCTCGGCTTCCGTCTGGTGAGCGGTCTAGTGCTCACGCTGCACAGCCTATTTAATTTCATGCCAGAACAGACGCGCAGTGGGCGCACTGGCTGTGCGCCAAAGGCAAGCCCGTCTGCACCTGTCTGCGCTCCGGTTGTGCCCAGCGCCAACCATGCTTCCGGTTTGGGGAGCGATGTCAACGGGAAAACAACCTATAGTTATACAGGTAACCAACTGAGGGACATAGGTATCATGGGTGACGGAAAAGGGGAATTCAAGCTGGAAGAGACTGCTGGCCCAGAGTCAGACTATGTCAATATGGATTCCTTGAGATGTGGCCTGCTCAGTATGAGGTCGCTAACAAAGCATTACTTAAAAACTCAACTACTATTAGAAACATACCACCTAGATATCTTGTTCATGACAGAGACCTAGTTGCATCCCGGGTCCGATCTTAAACTTGGCCTGACGTGCCCACCTGGCTATAAAGCAATACATAAACCTAGAGCTAATGGCAGAGGGGTGGGGTCGGGATTGTTTTTAAGGAGATATGGTATATCTCATCGATGGATGTCGATGAGGTATCAGGCATTGAAGGGCTGGGCCTCCGCCTAAAAGACCGTAATGGGCCTTGTCTGACGGGCATATTGTGCTATAAAAAGGGAATGTAAATTGGCCGAGCGGCAATGGAGGAAGGCATTTGCAGAAATAGATAAAGGCTCCTGGAAGGAGAAAATAGGTTGTTACTAAAAGGGTATTGTGAATGCTAAGGCAGAATACTACACCGAAATTATCCAGAAGGCGCCCAGTAGTACTAAGGGTATATTTAAAATCGTGAAAGATATTGCCAGTCCTGACTTTTTACGAAAAACAAGATTCTGCCTAGTCAGGAGCTATGAATGAATTCATACTAATTTCTATAGCGCATGGCTACCCTAGGGCATCCCAGCGCTGTTAGACCACGAGACTGAACAAGACATTCACTGAAACAGAAGTGTCTTTAATCGCTTCCTGAAGGTGAGATGGTTACTTTCAAGCCTGATGTTGTCAGGGAGGTTGTTCCAGCATTTGGCTGCTAAGAAAGAGAGCTGGCGACCACCCATTCGGGCTCGCTTCACCCTAGGTACAACCAGCAGATTACGCTGATTGGACCTAAGGGATCTGAGAGATTGATGTGAAAGGAACAGGGGAAGAAGAATCTTGGGGCCGTCGTTCCAGATCGACTTGTGTGCCATGCACAGAATTTTAAACGTGATTCTTTCATGAATCGGCAGCCAATGCAATTGTCGCAATGCAGCCCTCACCGAGCTGCGTCTGGGTACATTCATAAGCAGCCGAGCTGCACAGTTCTGCACCACTTGCAATGTATGAATGGATGCTACTGGGGCCCCAAAATAGACAGCATTTGCATAGTCCAGTCGCGAGAGAATCAGCGACTGAACTAGCATACGTCTGGCCTCAAATGGAAGAAGAATAAGGACCTTCCCGAGGACCCTAATCAATCCGTAACAGGTTGCCGCCACCTTCTTTGCTTGTACTTCAAATCCCAAGGAGGAGTCAAGCCATACCCCCAGACTCTTTATCTGGTTCTTGGGGTGGGGGGTGGAGGACCCAGACAGTTCGGCCACCAAGGGTCTAGGTTATTGGGAGCTTTATAACCCAGCAGCATAATGTCTGTTTGGACCCATTTAATTTTAAGAAGGAGGAGGTCATCCACTCCAGCACTTTAGTAAGGCAGGGGGTCAGATAGTTGAACTCTCGGCCTATGGTGTCGTCCCTTATTAGGGACACGACCAACTGAGTATCATCAGCGTAAGTGACAAGCTGAATTCCCCAGGGAAGTACCACCTCAGCCAGTGGCCTCATGTAGATGTTAAACATGGTCGGACTGAGAGAGGATCCCTGGGGAACGCCGTGATACAGTTGGAGCTGGCTAGATGACGCCTCCTCCTCAAAAACGGAGAAACATCTCTCTGACAAGAAAGACTGGAGCCATTTAAGGGCCCTTCCAGCAACTCCAGCAAGGCGGAGACGATGGAGCAGGAGGGGATGATTGACCGTGTCGAAGGCTGCGCTGAGGTCCAAAAGGACCACTGCCGCGCAGCCTCCGGCATCCACAATACTCCTGGTCGCCTCCACCACTGCCACCAACGCAGTCTCGGTCCCCTGTTTGGCTCTAAATCCCATCTGGGATGGATGAAGGGCTCCTGTAGATTCTATAAACGAGGAGAGTACATGATTAACATGCTTTTCAGCAATTTTACTGATTCCAGGTAGCAGTGAAATCGGCCTGTAGTTGGCCAGGTCTTCAGGGTCCAAGTTAGATTTTTTCAAAAGGGCCTTAACTTTCGCCAACTTCCAGGTGGGGGCACTACTCCCGACTCCAAAGATGCATTGATGACATGCATTATGGCAGGACAGACCGTCCTAGACACCTGTTTGAGGGCAGAAGACGGCGCAATATCCAAAGGGGATCCCGATTTTAAATTGCTAAGGATTCGTTCAGCAGTAGCCAGGTCCAGCAGCGGGAAAGCATCAAGACATCCTGCAGCCTCAGGAGTAGGCTCCTCGGACGTCAGCTCGTCCTCCTTGCTACTGGGGAGCTGAACAGATGGTACAAAGCCAGCATAGATGTTAGTTACCTTAGCGGCAAAAAAGGCTGCCAGGTCTTCGCAACGTTTCAGGGGATCAGGTGCAGTCACAATAACCTGGGGAGGGGTAGTCAATTCTTGAAATATTTTTAAAATTTCCCTAGGCCTATTGGATGCTTCCGAGATTTTATCTTGGAAGTATGCAGATTGAGCGTTTTTCAATTGGTTTTTATACCGTCTGAGCACGGATTTATATTCCTCTTTGGCGAGGGGCGAGAAGTCTTTCCTCCATTTCCTCTCTGCCCGTTTACACTGTTGTTTAACTTGCTTAAGTTCCCATGAATACCAAGGTTTTTTATTAGGGCCCGTCCGATGACGGACCTCTTTCTTGGGAAGGATAGAGTCTAATGTAGACTCCAACCAATTATTTAACGCCTCATTAGCAAGGATGGGATCATCCAGAAGAGGCGGGAAAGACCTCCTCAAGGCCACCTCCCACTCCTCCACTGATAGCTTAGACCAGGTTCGAGTACGTTTTTTTGAGAGGCTCACTGTAAGAGTATCATCCAGAGGTGACCAGACAAATGAGAGCAGTGCATGGTCAGACCAAGGGACAAAAGTGGGCGCGTTGCAGATGATACTATCAAGATTAGTAAAAAAATGATCTAATAAATGACCTCCTATATGTGTCGAGCCAGAAACAATTTGCTGAAGTTGTACTACCCCCAAGGTATCCAGCAGGCACTGAGTTGCAGGTGCCTCGACTTCATCAAGGTCAATATTGAGGTCGCCTAAGATGGAAAAGTTGGAGGCACTACTAATGGAGAGAGCGATCTTATCCAAAAGGTTATTACAGAAACCGTAATGGTCGCCCGGAGGTCTATAGACAAGAATACCAGAGAAGGTACAGGTAGGAGAGAAGGAAATGGAGAAGCCTAAACTCTCGCAATCTACGAGAGGGCTCTCAGATGTACGACAGACAAAGGAGTTTTTGAAAATAATAGCCACTCCTCCTCCTCCTCGTATTTGTCGGTCCTGCCTGCAGATGGAGTAGCTAAGCGGAAGAGCCTGAACAATATCCGGCCCAGATGTGTCTGTGAGCCAAGTCTCAGTCAGGAATAGAACATCTGGATGTTGCTCCTCCAAAAGGAGGCGGATTTCAGCCCCGTGTACTAGGCAAAGAGCGGCAGTTTAACAGGACAAAAGAGTACGATTTAATTTTACTAGGACCTGGCCCTATATCTTTACAGATAGAGCAAGGAATCCTTACCTCCTCTAACAGCCTCGTAGTAGGGCAGCCAATGAGAGTGCTTCCTCTAAGCTCCCACAACCGTTTCCCGCTGTAGCTTATCTGATCCTTAGATGCTGATCCCATCGCTAAAGCCCCCCAGCCCCGTCCTAGCCCGGCCTGGCACGGACGGGCACAGACAGGCTTTCCTTAGGCGCTCCTTTGGGGCGGAAAGGCGCATCCTCTACCGCGTACGCTACACGTAGAAGGACTGTCTCTTTTTAATCGCTTTCGCGCGTCTTGTGCGATGCTGCCTGCAGCCACTAGAGCAGCAACCTGCTCCTCCAAAGATGGCCGCCAAAGTCAGTCCCACCGAGCCCCGCAGTGCCACCAGCTCCCAATCGGCCAGTGCCTGTCCCCCGTGACCCCGGTGCAGTGCGGAGAAAAAGTAAATAAAGGTGAGCCTGAGCGCTCCTATTAAAAGTGCAGGAGGAGGGGATAGCACAAATATTTAAAGAGGAGAATTCATACAGTCACGATAAGTTTTATTAAAAACACTGTAAAATGATCACACAAGTTTTAAAATAAGAGCAGCTAAAACCTAGCTCCCGGCTTTCCGCCTCAAGAGCAACCACTAGCCTGAAGGTCTAACCAGACCTGCTCATGTCCTCCGCTTTTGAGCGCTTTCGCGCGTGGTGTCCGACGCTGCCTGCAGCCACTAGAGCAGCAACCTGCTCCTCCAAAGATGGCCGCCAAAGTCAGTCCCACCGAGCCCCGCAGTGCCACCAGTTCCCAATCGGCCGGTGCCTGTCCCCCGTGACCCCGGTGCAGTGCGGAGAAAAAGTAAATAAAGGTGAGCCTGAGCGCTCCTATTAAAAGTGCAGGAGGAGCGGATAGCACGAATATATAAAGAGGAGAATTCATACAGTCACGATAAGTTTTATTAAAAACACTGTAAAATGATCACACAAGTTTTAAAATAAGAGCAGCTAAAACCTAGCTCCGGGCTTTCCGCCTCAAGAGCAACCACTAGCCTGATACTCTGCATCTGCTTAGCCACTTTTTTCGAGGACAAAATAAGTCAAATCATAGAAGAGCTGAAAATGGATGCCCCGGTCATATCTGGCGAGATAGATGGCTGGTCGTCACCTAGTAAGCGAAAGAGCTGGCAGTGTGGGGCTGAGTCTGGTGATCAGGTGGTTTGCCTTGATCACTTTGATCTTCCCTCTGAAGAGGAGTTTAATAAGATAGCCTTAGGAGTCTCCACTGGCTCTCCTCTGGACCCCCTCCCTCCTAAAATTTGGAAGGAGTTGGGACCTGAACTCTTCCCAATACTTCGACAGCGGTGCAACCAATTGCTAAGCGGTGGGCTGGTACCAGCTAGCTGGAATCAAGCAAAAATAACACCTCTGCTGAAAAATGCTGCACTTAATCCAGCCTGCCCTAAGAGCTACAGACCCATATCTCTCCTCCCCTACCCAGTAAAGATCATAGATTGCCTGATCAGAAGGGCACTCGCTCAGTTTTTGGAGTCTAAAAACAAGTTGGAGGATGTGCAGTTTGCGTTCCGCCCAGGCCATGGGACGGAAACAGCTCTGATGACCGTCCTGGATGATCTTTGAATGCGAGCAGACAGGGGACAATCAGCTATACTGATTTTACTGGACCTGTCTGCCGCATTCGACATGGCCAACCACACAGTTCTCCTAGCAAGGGTGAAGACAGTAGGGGTCGGGCAGTAGCCCTGGAATGGTTTCGATCCTACCTGACAAATAGACGTCAGGCAGTGGCTTTTCTGCCCTATCGTTCGGATTTTGCCGAGATTAGGCATGGCGTCCACCTGTTATGTTATGTTATGTTATGTTATGTTATGTTATGTTATGTTATGTTATGTTATGTTATGTTAAAAGGTTTTTTACCACGCACGGTCACCAATTGGTGTCATGGCACTCAGAGACAAAGCAGGAAGAAAGACATAGGGGTTTAATTGTAGGCTAGCTGGAAAAGATGGGTTTTGAGGAGTTTACGAAAGCATATATAGTCAGGACACAGTCGGATAGTAGAGGGAAGGGAGTTCCAGGTAGAGGGAGCAAGGAAAGAAAAACAGGAGCCGCCATGTTTTTTCCGTTTAAACCTAGGAGTGGTTAAGAGGTTGTGAGCAGAGGATCGAAGATTCCTAGAGGGAATGTGACGTATGTATGTATGTATGTAGGTATGTATGTGTCTTGTAAAGCGCACTGCTGCCCTGAGGCGTCGTGGCGCTGTAGACCGCTGGGGAACCCGTCCTGGCTATCCCTGTGAGATGGTCCCTACTGGGTATCTCCAAGGTGAAACCAGGCATCCCCGGCGAATGTGGGGGGCCGTTGTAGAGATGAGGCAAGCTAATGCCCAGAGTCGCCAAGTGTGATCCCTGGTTAGAGTAGGCACCGAGGCGAGAATTATCGAGTCCGCTGACCCTGGTCCACGACCCTGCCGCGTCGGGAATTGAACCCTGGTCCCGGGCCGTTCTCTGCTTCCGGGTCTGCCGCCTCTAACCAGTGAGCCACACCACTCCACGTTTAAGGCTGTGTGAAGTGAAAGCTGGAACGAGACCAGTGAGTGACTTGAAGACAGTGCATCCCAGTTTGAAAATGCATCGTGAGGCTACCGGGAGCCAGTGCAGTCTCCTCATCAGGGGCGAGACATGTTGGTGCTTAGGCTGTTGAAAGACCAGTCTGGCCGCCTGGTTTTGCACCAGCTGGAGCCGATGAAGATGGTAGGCAGGGATCCCAACATATAGGGAGTTGGCATAGTCGATGCGGGAGGTGACAAGGGCCATGATCACAAGTATAAGAGCCTCTGTGGTGAGGAACCTTCGAATTTTGCCAATTCTGCGCAGATGGTAGAAGCATGCAGAAGTGACGGCGTTGATTTGAGGTCTCGTAGACAAGTCACTAGAGATTATCACGCCAAGGCTCCTCACGGTATCGACGGGACAGGGTGGGGGGCCGAGAGATTGGGGCCAGAAACTGGAGTCCCAAGGGTTGGAGGACCCTCCTGTCAATACAAGCTCCGTCTTGCTGGGATTGAGTTTCAGCTGGCTGAAGTACATCCACTCAGAGATGGTAAGCATAGTGGACTGAAAGTTGGTACGAGAGGCAGTAGAGGAATCGATGGGGAAAATTAGCTGTAAGTCATCCGCATAGTTAAAGATGGCTACTGGAGTATGATGGAGGGAAGCTAGAAGAGGTTGCATATAGAGATTGAATAGAAGGGGCGAAAGAGCAGAACCCCGAGGAACACCGCAGGAAAGTGAAGAGTAGGGAGCAGAGAAAGTGGATAGATGAACCGATTGAGAGCGTTGGTGTAAGAAAGAACTGATCCAAGTTAGGGCCAAGCCCTGGATGCCTGCATTTCTGACACGGTCGATCAAGATAGCGTGATCGACCGTGTCAAAAGCTGCAGACAGATCTAATAAGACAAGGGCCTGGGTGAGGTTCCTATCGGCGCCTTGTTTCAGCGCATCCATCACAGCCACGATGACAGCTTCGGTAGAATGGGCCGGTCTAAACCCGGCCTGCTGGTCATCAAGAAAGGAGGATTTTTCAATGAATGCGCTGAGGCATCGGGTGACATAAGTCTCCAAAACTTTCGCCAGGTAGGGGAGGAGGGAGATAGGCCGATAATTGCTCAGAACAGATGGATCAGCACCGGGCTTTTTAAGTATGGGCACAACAACAGCTTGTTTGAAAGCATCGGGGACAGAGCCTGTAGCAAGTGAGTCATTGAGGAGAGCCAGGGGGGGACCTGGACAGGCCAGAAAAGCAGCTTTTAGAATTTGAGGGGGGCAGCAGTCATTTGGGGAGCCAGAGCTGACTGCGTGTAGTAGGGAGGTGAATTCAGTCTGGGAGATGGGGGGGAATTCGGACAGACAGCAGGGATTCATGGGAGGTAAGGAGCAGACGCTGGAAGGAGAAGGGGAAGGAATATTGTTTTTAATGTTAGAGATTTTCTCAATAAAGAATGAATTGAGTGAATCGCAAAGAACTTGTGAAGGTTGAGGTTGCGCAGTGATACGGTCAGGCAAAGAGAGTTCTCCTACGATTGAGAAGATGTCCTTGGATTTGGAAGCAGAACTGAGAATTTTCTGGGAGAAATAAGACGTTTTGGCCGAAAGGATGGATTTTTTTATACAATTTTAGTAGGTCAATGTAGGTGATTTTTAGTAGGGGATCATAGTTGCGCCTCCATCTACGCTCAGCTTGTCTAAGGGCCAATTTGTTCTGTTTGAGTTGGTTGGTATACCAACGCTGAGCGTCGTGCGGGTGTTTGGTTTTAATGACTCATCGGGGCGACCGCGTCGCTTGCCTGTGTCAGCCATTTATCAAGAACGGCTGTTTGGGTGCTTTTTGGAGGAGAATCACTGGGGGTTGTGTTAAGCAGAATAGAATGAAACTGAGAAATATCAGCTCGCTTCCAATTGCGTGCCATGAAATTAGCAATGGGAGGGGGGCGGATAGATAAAGAAAGATTCAGTGAAAAAGAAATGAAGAGGTGGTCCGACCAAGTACAAGGATAAACTGAGGATGGAGAGATGTCAATATTAGCCGTCCATACTTGGTCGAGGATGTGTCCTTTAATATGGGTAGCAACTGAGATGTGCTGTTTGCAGTTCAAGCCATATAGCAGATCTGTGAAGTCAGCAGACAGACTGCTTTCCCGGGGGTCCTTTGGCCAGTAGTTAAAATCGCCTATGATAAGGATTTTAGCAGAGTTAATGACTAATTGAGAAATAAGATTGCCAAAATGTAGGGGGAATAAAGGCATATTATCAGGAGGACGATAAACAAGGACACATATAAAAGAAAATTGAGGGGAGGTGAATTTTAACGTGAGAAGATCAGTGTTTGGGATTGAGGTAGTTACTAAGTTGGTGAAGTGGAATTGGGAGCAGATGATAGCAGCAACCCCGCCACCCATTCTGCCCGTCACCCTATTAGACTGTAAGATGTAATAGCCCGGGGGGATGGCCCCCAGGGTATCGGGGTGGAGTCGTCTGTTAGCCAGGTCTCAGAGAGGAGGAGAATGTCAACATTGCTGCTGTCGAGTAGTTGGAAAACCTCGAGTTGATGCTTGGGAAGCGATTGAGTGTTAAGGTAGACAACAGAAATGAGGTGGGATGCTGAGGGAGCAGCCATAGGTGATGGGGAAATAAGAGTTATTACAGGGGATGGGGGCAGGCACATCAGGAGGAGTAGGGAGAGGGCAAGGAGAAACGAGAATGCCAGTAGATTGTGCAGTGCCGGCGGCGCGGGGGTTAAGGGGCCCAGGGAGTCGGAGGGAGTAAAGTTCCTGAGATGAATAGGTAAAGCGAGTGGCCGCGGACGGGCGCAGACGGGCTTGACTTTGGCGCAACTTCGGCGCGAAGTCGGCGCTCCCGCTGCGCTTCCGCCAGACCGCCATATTATACCAATAGGGAGGTGACCCACTAGACCGCTAACCTGCAATATGGCGAGGCAGGGTGGAAGTGGTGTGAGGGCAGGAAGTGGTGCTCAGTACAGCGACCCTCCGCACAAACGGCACACTGCCGGGGTGGAACGGGGTCCAGAGCCAAGTAAACAAGTAAGACAAGCCCGAGCCCAATGCCCAGTAGTATGCAGTAAATAAATGCACTTTGCGCTACAGTTTTAGTTTGTAAAATAGAGCTTGTAATCAGCTAGTAAGAAGATTAAAACAGCAGCAGCGCAATCCCACGCCCGCAGCCTCAATAGCCACGTTTGTCAAAGTGCAAGGCAGCTGTCGCGGAAGATATAGACAGAGTATTGTAGCCACTAGACCGCTAACCTGCAAGATGGCGAGGCAGGGCGGAAGTGGTGTGAGGGCAGGAAGTGGTGCTCAGTACAGCGACCCTCCGCACAAACGGCACACTGCCGGGGCGGAACGGGGTCCAGAGCCAAGTAAACAAGTAAGACAAGCCCGAGCCCAATACCCAGTAGTATGCAGTAAATAAATGCACTTTGCGCTACAGTTTTAGTTTTTAAAATCTAGCTTGTAATCAGCTAGTAAGAAGATTAAAACAGCAATCCCACGCCCGCAGCCTCAATCGCCGCGTTTGTCAAAGTGCAAGGCAGCTGTCGTGGAAGATATAGACAGGTATTGTAGCCAGTAGACCGCTAACCTGCAAGATGGCGAGGCAGGGCGGAAGCGGTGTGAGGGCAGGTAGTGGTGCTCAGTACAGCGACCCTCCCCACACACCGCACACTGCCGGGGCGGAACGGGGTCCAGAGCCAAGTAAACAAGTAAGACAAGCCCGAGCCCAATGCCCAGTAGTATGCAGTAAATAAATGCACTTTGCGCTACAGTTTTAGTTTTTAAAATAGAGCTTGTAATCAGCTAGTAAGAAGATTAAAACAGCAGCAGCCCAATCCCACGCCCGCAGCCTCAATCACCTGGACTCGGCAATTAGCCCAATACTGTTTAACACCTATATGAGACACCTGATTGCGATTATTAGGTCATATGGGGTCAGCTTGGTAAACTATGCTGACAATACTCAGGTTATCTTGTCACTGGAGGGAGACCAAGCGGTCTCGCTGGAAAATGTTCATGCCTGTGTACAAGAAACGGTGCACTGGTTGAAAAACAACTCCTTGCAATTTAATTGCGCGAAAACTGAGATACTCTGTTGTGCAGCAGGTAAAGTCCCTTGCTCATTTCCTCTGGGCTTCTGGCCCATCCCCACGGAGACACCCCTGTTACCCCTTACGACAGTATGTAATCTTGGGGTCAGCTTTCATGACACGCTATACCTCGAAACTCAAGTTAATAAAATTGTGGAAAGCAGCTTTTTGCTCATGAGGGTTCTCCAGAAGATTCTTCCACTACTCCCAAATCAGGTACGAGCACAAGTAGTAAGGAGCGTCATTCTGAGTCGGCTTAGCTATGGTAATGCGCTGCTGCTGGAATTCCCAAGGTACTTGATTGGGAGACTCCAGAGAATCCAGACGGTGGCGGCAAAGCGGTCCTTATCAAGACCACGACGGTCATCTACATCTCTGGCGCTGGCGGAGCTGCACTGGCTTCCTGTATTCCAGAGGATACAATTCAAATCACTCTGCATTGTCTTTAAGGCGCTGCACGGGTTGGGGCCTATACCGCTGCAGTCTAAGTTCAGCTGGTATCCGACCACCCGCAGCCTCTGTTCCTCTTCAGCCAACCTGGTCAATATACCCAAGATTAGAGAGCTAAATCGCGCGGAAGAGCTTTCAGCTATGCGGCAGCACACCTTTGGAATGCTCTCCCAGCTGACCTGAGATAGTCGCAGGATGTGCTGAAGTTCAGGGGGAAAGTAAAAACCTGGCTATTCCCTAGACTACAGGCTTAGCTTAGCAACATGCTAATTCCGGAACTATAGTGACAGTGCATATGTACCACAGTGCCAGGATGCCCGTAGGGTTGCAGTGCGCTTTATAAGTTTGAATACAATACATTACAATACTTATGCCATATTTACCGCAGACATGTGAAGTAATATTTTGCGATGGCATTATTACAAAAATATTAAAAGATATTGCGACAGAATGAATATATTTATAAAACATGTATAAATGTACATCATAAATATCTTTTTTTCCACTCCACTTACTTTAAAGTGCTAAAAATGTTAACTAAAAATTCTTGCAATAAAATTTAAAATAACAAACATTTGTCAGTTATTCGTAGACAAACCATTGGCAATATCTTCGGTTACACACTTATACGGTGCCAAAAAAACCCACACATTAGCTATGCCAATAGCTCAAAAATAAAATCCAAACTACCAAGCTCAACTATTTGGGTGTTTTATGTATGCTAAAAAAATATTACTGTACATCGTTCAGAAGGTACATTTTTTATTTTTAGCTTTCAGGCTACTTTAGAATTAAAACTAATTGTAAAGCTGTTCCACATTTGCTTTTTAAGCAAAAAAAGCTAGAACAAGATGTTTCAGTGGCACACAATTCATTACTTTGTAGTAGTGTTTAGAAAGGTAGTTATGCTATAAAAACATTGCCATAGCTAATACGTCTCGCCTTTCAGAACATTCAAGTATTTAGTTAGGCAGCACAATGTCCTTGACGCAAAACATCAACTGTTGCATGGCTAAACACTTATAAGGTCCCAAAGGCGAGACCTATTGGCTATGCCAATGCTTGAACAGGCATAGGAACAGGAAGTCCAACACCAACAGGTGAGTGTACGTGTTCGCGTGAGTAATGCGGATCATGCGCCATCTAAATGACATAACATGAATATCACAGGCACAAGGTATGCATGTACAAACAAGTGATGAAGTGGCTCTCATATTGAGTTTAGATGGGTGCTTTTTACAACAAAACGGGCACTAATCGCACAAGCTACTATGATTAATATGGCAATAAACAGGAGTGGTACACCAGTATTCGCCGCTAAAGTAGCGGACATCCACTGGGTGTATTAGAATAGGAGCCCTAATGAAAAAGGTTTATGTAGGAACGAGATTCACCAGTTCCCCGGGGGTAGCCTGGCTCGAGCGGGTAGGCATCCGAAGCTTAGTTGTTAAGTGACTACACAGCACACACATCCACGAGACAATAAATGCACGCAAAGACTGAGACCACACCAGAATGTTTGATTCAAATAAATAAGTTTTATCTAAGATCAAAATCAGGGCAATCAAAATTCACAGTGGTAATCACTCATTAACTTTCCTTAAAAGAGCATATCTTTCATTACTTAGTCATGGATTCATAAATAATTAAATATTAAATATTAAATAACTGTAGGCCTTTGAGGTAATACTGCATTAGACAGGATTAAAACATTTCATTTGGCATTGGGAAAATCTTTCAATGAGCATCTGCACAACATTATATTAGGTATAAATCAACATCTCATTAGGCAAGAAGAACCACCAACTCATTAAGTAAGGATGAGCATGTTGTTCGGTGAAACACTTCAGGAAGAATAAGTAAAACATTTCATCATTCTGGCCTGGCTAAAAGTACCATTATATCTTGGGACAGGGGCAGAATTGGCACAGCCCAGTACCTGGCTGATCCCCAGAAGTCCCGATTAGCACATGGGAGTTACTTCTTGGCGCTGGTTGGTTCTGGCGCCCTATGGTTGAAGTTACTTGAAAAGAAGGGGGGGTTTTGAGTTGAATGTTGGTCAAGCTTCCTCAGCAGGTCACTTTAGGTGGTCCCTGGGTTCCCCTCTTGCCAGGCCAGATCAGTGGGCTAGTTCAGTGTTCCTTACTCAGCTTGGTGGGCAGCGCCTTAACCCTGTCACCCCCAGTGGTATAGGTTCCTGACTAGGCCCTACCGCCTCAGTCTCCTACGTAGGGTTCCCCAGGTCAGTGATGCCCAAACTGCCTCAACTGACTGGAAAGTTTCCCTCCCTTTTCTTTTATAGTGGCAGTTGGTGACCACTCCCCTATTCCGGAAGGTTCCAGGAGCTTCCTCACTCTAGCTATGGGCAGGCAGGCAGGCTGGAGTCGCAACATTGTTCAGGGGTTCCAGCCAGCTCCTGGCTACTAGAGTGCGTCAGGGGTCAGTGGCAGCCATGTTGGGGGAAGAGAGCACCTGCACCTTAGCATTGATTAGCAATGGGAAGGCGCCCAGAGACCTGAGGCCAACAAAAAGAAGGTGGGAAAAAATGAGGCAAAGGCGAAAAAAATAGGGAAGGACCACCCTAAGGCTGACAGGTCTAACAGTTTACATTCAGGGACTCCACAAATGATAAATGGGCGGCCAGTATGGAACTACCACTGTTACCACCTTGACAGCGTGCACAGGGTGATGCATGCCATAGGTTTTACTCTCAAGTAGGGATTATAGATAATGCGCTGGCCTTGTATTAATGAAAGTACTACCAATATCGGGACTAACATGGCCATTTGTAATTACTGGTTGGACTCAAAGAAAGAAAAGGGCAAGTATATACAGTGCCCTGATATGCACAGAGATATGTGCATTTAACCTACAAAAAACAGATAGCTCAAAGAGCTAACACACCAGGGAGGTGAGCCATATCACCCTGAAGAAAGCCCTTGGACCAAATGGGTCTTAGAGTAGGGCTGAAACATGTTGATGTAGGGTAATAGGACCATTATTTCATTAAAACCCACATATATTTTCTTAGTTTTAACATCCCCGGCTACTCCGCGAACATAGGGATACCTTGGAGTAAGTCTTTAAGTGTTCCCTAGAATATGGTTGTGCCCACCCTGACCTTTAGGAGTCAGAGTGAACCTGATGATGAAGCATGACACTACTAGAGTGTGTGGGGGTTATTTAAAGAAAATGAATCTTTTCCTTCCCCACAAAAGAATATCATTGCCTAGCACTGGATAAAATACCATAGGTGGGATACTCTTTGTTTGTGTGATTATAATTAGGGGGAATATCCCCCCTACGTCTCCTTCCATAAGGTGGGAGGACCTCTCTACCCGCTGGGTCTGAAAGAGAGGTCACTCCTCTCTCAGATCCCAAGTATATAAAAAGTGTGTTCTCTGCCAGCACCCGCTCTGCCAAAAGCAAGGTTCCCTTGCTCCATTTAGAGGTGGAGACATTGCCATTTTAAGGATTTTGGGGGCCCAAAGCAGACATATTTTGGGGTCCCTGTACAGAACAAATGTCTAATTCCTAACCCATTTCCTGTTAATTCAAGCTGGCATGATGACAAATGATACTAAATTATTTGTTGCACTTTAACAGGGACACACAAAATGAAATATCTCTTGGGCCGGACACCAAAAATCCCTAAGATTACAAAAGGTAGAAAGACAGTCAGTGGTAGCAGG
The DNA here is from genome assembly GCF_964263255.1 of Lissotriton vulgaris. Lineage (NCBI taxonomy): Eukaryota > Metazoa > Chordata > Amphibia > Caudata > Salamandridae > Lissotriton > Lissotriton vulgaris. The sequence continues at coordinate 61,749,483 of NC_141687.1, forward strand.
AGACAGGGGGGGGAGCAGTTTAGCTAGAAAAATAGAATGGACAGATCAAATACAGAGAAAGTTCACTTTACTAAGGGGGATTTGGGGAGGTGGGGACCGGAGCAGTTGCCCTTTTTGCAACAAAAAGTTGTTAAACTGTCGCTGGGTGGAGAAACTGATGATTGTACACAGACACAAAATCTAAGGTAGCAGCTCGCCCAGGCAGGCCCACCACTATCAGTGGATTGGGAAGTGTGCCCTGTTTTTTGGAGCAGTCCTCCTTACGCAGATTTTTCCTGCAAACAATAACGGTAGTCATTTATTTTTCAGAAGAAAACCCCATTCCGGGGATTTGTTCCAGATATGTAATAGAGAGTGCTAGCGGGTTGCAACAACATGTAGTTTCTGAACTCAGATCCCTGCTTGCATGGAAGGAATGTCTAAATTGGGTGGTGGCCCCCTGTCTGGTAGCATGGAGCTGGGTTTGAGACCTTCTTGACTCTGAGAACCGAGCAAGCTGTCTACAAGGCTGTAATGTTGAGTCTTCAGGTCTATTTGTAAGATTTTTTGGGGACTCAGACCGTAAGTGAGGCTGGCACACAAGTGAACACTTGCAGAATGAAGTGGGTGCTTAATTGGGCCCATCCAGATTTAACCTCCCAAAAACTTAGACCGCACTACGGAAAAAAAAGTCCGCAAGGACAAAGCTAAAGGTTTTATTACACAAGCATTCCACAATGTCGGGGCGTGGCCGGCTGCATGGCTGAGTGAGACGTGCCTCAGCGCAGCTCCCGGCAAGACTGCGTTCGATCCGACGAAATAACTACCTGACCGCACAAAATTTGCGGAACTTATCTAAGGAAGCGGCGGAAGACGTGCGGCACTGGGGGGGAACACCGCCCCCGTCCTACAACTGAGCGGAGGCGAGATATTAGGCGGCAACCCCCGAAAAACGGCGGACCTGGTCACCTAAGATGGCGGCGCCCGAAAACACTAGGATCTGTGCCTGAGGTGCGGGTGCGACGGTGAGGACATTGGGAGGCGCCTCCACACCCGTGCGAGCGCGGAAGACCCTGGGCACCGCTCCGCCTTGCTGCTGGGGACTCTCCCACCCCCCCCCCCCCCCCCCCCTCTCCGGCGCTCTATAAATTTCGAGAGCGGTACCGGACTGGGGCCTGCGAAGCCGTGGTCTGGAGTTGCTGCTCCCTGCCCGGACTGTGAGACCAACTCGGGGAGGCCCGTCGCAACTCTGGGAAGACCGCAGGCGGGTCGGAATTCCAGCGGTGACCCCCGGGACCGGTACGTGGTGGACATCCTGCCTCCCCCTCCCCCCCCCCCCCCCCCCGCTGGAGAAGGCGGTGCGGGACAGTGGGACACGGAGGCAACGGGAGGACCTAAGGCCCCGAATTGAGAACCTGGGCTCCCTGCTGGGGCTCCTACCCTCCGGTGCGCGCAGGGGGACCCTCGGAGACCGCGAACCGGGCCGGTGACCCGAGTGCAGCGTGGACAGGACCTGACCCATCGGGCTAGGTCTGGACGCCCCATTGGGAGAGCCCATTGGAACAGGAAATAGTGCCGGGGACGCCCGCGGTGAGGTGGAAACGAAAGGTTCATACCGGACCTTGTGCCAGTACCGCCCTGGGAACGCTGAGAACGCTGCCCCCTCCCCACGCCTGCCTCAGGACCCCTCAGAGACCGCGAACCGGGTCAGTGACCCGAGTGCAGCGTGGACAGGGCCTAACCCATCGGGCTGGATCTGAACGCCCCACTGCGGCGAGCCCATTGGAACAGGAAATAGTGCCGGGGACGCCCGCGGTGAGGTGGAAACGAGAGGTTCATACCAGACCTTGTGCCAATACCGCCCTGGGAACGCTGAGAACGCTGCCCCCTCCCCACGCCTGCTTCAAGACCCAACAGCGGGAGGAACCATTGGAAGACACTATGGGCAAAAGGGACCCGGCGCCAAGGCCTGCCAGGCAGGAATCCATTGAGAACTATACCACTACACGAGCGCAGAGAGATGCGACTGGGGGGGCCGGGATGTACAAACGGACACCGCTATGCTCCTAGAAGCGATTCAGGCCTCGAGAACTGACATACAGAACTCTAGAGCAGCCCTGGAGACTAAGATCGGAGAGGTGGGTTCGGAGGTCCTCTTGCTGCGCCAAGACCTCAGGAACTTATCTGACAGAGTGGGCACGGCGGAGACCAGAATCGCGGAAACGGAGGACTCCGTTACCTCCCTCAAAAAAGATATGACGGAATTGCAGGCCTCTCACAGACAGCTGCTGTGGCGGGTGGACGATGCGGAGAACAGAGCACGCAGAAACAACCTGCGCTTTGTGGGCCTGAGGGAAGGAATTGAGAAGACCGACACTGTGGCTTTTCTGCACTCGTGGCTCACGTCCGTGTTCCCGCAGGCTCGCTTCTCTAACTGCTTCGTGATCGAGAGAGCACATAGGGCACTCCTGGCCAGGCCACCGGAGGGAGCGAGACCTCGCCCGATCATTGCAAAATTCCTCAATTATGCGGACAGGGACCTCATCCTTAGAGAAGCTCGGAAAATGGGAGAAATCAAGTATGAAAACACCGTCATCATGATCTTTCCTGACTATAGCCAAGATGTGCAAAAGCAAAGGCGATCCTACGACACTGTGAAGGCCAAACTACGAGAACTGAACATTTCCTATATGCTACTCTTCCCTGCGAAACTGAAGGTCTTGTTTAAGGGCAAGTCACACTTCTTTAATCGCCCAGAGGAGGCCTGGCACTGGCTGGAGGAGAGACCGTTGCTGCGAGAGGCGGAAGAGGAGGGCCGTAGAATCCGGGCTGAACAGGCGGCAGCCAGCTTCAGGAGAAGCCCGGCCGGGTCCCAGAGGACAAGGCATCATCGGACAGGTAGACAATCACAACGGACACCGTACCCGCCCCAACAAGCATCACCCGGAGGTGACCTGGGAGGTGGAGCCGCTGCCAACACCGGAGATCCCACACAGGGTCTAGATTCAGATGCCTGCTCCCAACATCGGGAAATGTGTCGGAACACGAAGACGATACGAATATCTCCGACGTGGAGGAACAGACGGAGCAATCCGCACACCCACTGGCCGTGGCCATCCGAGACCTGGAGCAAGGAGAGTCGGGCAATGCCGAGGCTACTGAACCGGATACGCAAGACTCCCATTCCTGAGGAGCTGAGGGACTGATATCCAGCATAGCAGTTCTTTGCTTGGGACACGCAAGTATCACTTTGTCCTTTGGGGTGGGCATACACCACTTCAGATCTTGAGATTGGACAGCTAGACTTTTCTTAGTTGGGGATATTGTGGGGTGGGCGACAGACCTTGCTGCCTGGTTGTCCGAGCCGTCGATGGTTGTACGGGCGGGAAGGCCGGGGGGGTACAGGTGGGGTGGGGGCGGGGGGAACAGGGATTGTTCATTCAGTTGGGTTGTTTGAGGGGGGGAGGAGGAGGGAAGTACGTTGTTGGGTGCACACAGTCATGGAGGTTGGCACATTCTATGGTTTTCTGGTAAGGGCGACTGCCCGTCGTATTTGACCCCACCAACTAGATTGTAAATCTTGTTGAAAGTAAATTGTTGTTATACTTATGGCCACTGAAAAACTGCAGGTCCTGACGTGGAACGTGAATGGGTTGGGTAACAAGATCAAACGTGGTTTGGTGAACAGCTATCTCAAGAGAGTAGGCCCGGACATTATTTTCCTACAGGAGACACACTTGAGGGGCACGGCCTGTGCATTCATAGCAAGGGGTAGATATAAGGTGTTGGGCCATGCGGGATACACAACTGACTCTAGGGGAGTAGCGATTATTGTTAAGAATACCTTCCCTTTCCATGTCACGCGTACGTGGGGAGACCCGATGGGAACATGTATAGGGGTACAGGGGTCCTGGCGTAGACGCACCTACACTTTAGTATCAGTATATGCTCCACCCAAATTGCAGGCAAATGCGCTAAAGAGAGGGACCCGACAAGGGTGTCCTCTGTCGCCGCTTCTTTTCACACTGACAATTGAGATACTGGCGGCCAGGATAAGACAAAACCAGCAGATCTCAGGATTTAGAGTTACGGACGCAGACGAGACGCAGGAGAAACTATCCTTGTACGCAGACGATGTCGACACGAGTGCTGGGGCTCTTCCACACAGGTTGGTGGTGTCCACGGAGGGCTTCCAGTATCTGGGAGTGTACATTACGCTGGACAGGCAATTGTCGTGTCACAAAAATGTTGAAAGAATACTCGTGAACTCCGTCTCGGATATGGACCGCTGGCGCCAGCTCCCTTTAACTCTACTGGGCAGAGCGGCAATGTATAAAATGATAATATTACCTAAATACGCCCTACAAAATGAATATTATCTAATCCCGGATGGCCTCCTCCGTAGAATACACGCTGACCTCCGTTCTTTTGTGTGGCTGGGTAAGCAGCCGAGGATAGCGCTGACCACCCTCCAATGACATCAATACAGTGGTGGGATCTCGCTCCCGAATCTTGAGGCCTACTATTGGGCGGAGCACTTGTCCCCCAAAAATGACTGGCTCCACGCCCCGGCGGACCACCCTACGTACGCACTGGAACGTTCAAAAATGTCCCCATACAATTTGCTCTCATACTTCTATGGCAGACCGACGAACAAGCCCCTGCTCCCGGCCACGAGCGTCACACTCCGGGCCTGGAGAGTGGCCACGAGACGCACGGGATGGGATAGGAAGCCCACCCGACAGACCCCACTCTGGCACTGCACATGGCTCACCGAGCTGCATAAACTCACAGGCTTTAGGCAGTGGGATGATATTGGGATCTCCACAGTGGGAGACGTCATCGCCAGGGGAGAATTGAAATCCTTCGAGACCCTGAGGGCAGAATATGGGCTCCACCGCTCGCAGTTTTTTAAATACATTCAATTGCGACATGCATGGAGGGCGCAGGCTTTGAATCTGGAGGGCCTCCCAGAATATGCGCCGCTGGAAGGCAGACGACTACAGGAGCAGATACCAGGCAAGGCCGTATCACTCACATATAAAACACTCACAAACAACATGTTGGGAGATCTGGCGAAGCTCAGGGGCACTTGGGAGCAGGAAGTAGGCACGCTTGAAGATATCGACTGGGACCTCCTCCTAATGCACCCAAGGGAGGTGGCTATTAAATCCCGGCTCTGCCTTATCCAATACAACGTGCTCCACAGAACATACTTTGATAGAGTGAGATTATTTAGGATGGGAAAAACATCAGATGATAGGTGTCTGCGATGCCACCAGGAGGGAGGGGATTTCTTCCACATATTATGGGCATGTGCTAGAATACAATCCTACTGGACACTTGTCTTTACTGAACTACGAGAAGTCCTGTCTGTACCGCTTACACAAGACCCCAAACTGGCCATCTTGGGAATGACTAACGATGTTGACCTTCCCGCCCCTTACTGGTGTTCCTAACACTGGCTCTGGTGGTAGCGAAACGAGATGTTGCAAAATACTGGGGGGCTGTGACCGTCCCTACAATGGAAGAGTGGAGAAGAGGGTTAGACATATAAATCCAAAGGCTGCCCGAAAAAATTTAAAAGGGTCTGGTCGAAGTGGAGACAATTCCACGGGTTGGATGGTGGGTTGGGGGTGGGAGGCCCGTGATTGAGCCCCAGGTCTGGGGAGGGGGCGAGCTGGAGGTGGAAGTACACGTTTGGAGTGCAATTCGATGCAACGGTCACGCAATGATGAATGAAATGTCGTTGTACCACTTGTTTACCAGATGCGGGAGGGAGGGATGGGGGTTGCGGGAAAAGTATAATGCCATTACCATGACTGTAAAGTTAAGTTTGGACCATGGGATGTTATGCCGATTTTTCAATCACAGAAGTGCTTATGTGGGGGGGTGGGGGAGGAAGTTAAAACTGAAAAAAGCAGATACCTAGACGACTAACGTGGATCCCCCTATGATACGGGGAGGATACAACGAGAACGGTTCGAAGATATTGCCGGTTTGACTTCTGGGATACGCACCGAAGAGACACTGGGGGTCCCGTGAACTGAATTATGATATGTAACACTGCCTTATTTGATTAACACTGCTAATGTTATTCTTATGTCGGAGTGTCTGCAATAAAATTATTTAAAAAAAAAAAAAAAAGCATTCCACAATGTCAAGCATACAGAGCAAAATTCTCTATGGACTTGAGACTGAAAAGGTACAGCTGGGTTAAAGTGGCTTACACTTTCCAATGCTGCACACAAAGTCTTGTGCAGCAGTCTCTTCTTCCTTTGCCTGTTCTTCATTTAAGAGTTTTGCAGCTCTCGTGTGGGGGGGGGGGTGGCCAAGATGGCAGCTGAAGTAGATGATCTATAATTTTCTCAGTATCGGGCCCGCTCAATATCCTGAATCAAATGTAGAAATGGCCTGTTGGTGCTGCCGCAAGAGAAGTGAAGTGTCCCTGCAATGCACTGGACCGAATATTTTGGCTGACCAGTGCTCGTAGAGGCTCCTTGGCTGCTAGAATAATTTGGCGCTGCTGGGGAGGACCCTCGCGGCTTGGTAAAGGTAGCCCTGCTGAGCATTCCAACAGCACGATTAGGCTTGGAGGAACCCTGCGGGACACTGAGGTCATCAGATACGCCTCAGCTGACACAGAGAATCAGACCCGTGGATCGAGGTCCCGGAAGGCACAGAGGGGTAGAACCAGCCGCAGCTCTGCCAGCGAATGAGACCGGATGAGTGACTCACCACGTCTGATTTACCCCAAGACAGAACGCTTTGTCAACGTGGCAGCTGCAACCTGAGGAGACAACCGGTGAGGAGCTGGGCCCAAGCACGGGTAGACCCACACTGCATGTGTCGCTGTGGTTGCCAATGGCACTACCGGTAAACAGGAGCCCTCAACGTGCTCAGGGGCCTGGACCTGGACAGCACCTGCTCTCAGATACTATTTCATAGTGCCGCAAGCCCCCTCAGGCCCACCACATCACTACCGCCAATAGCAGTTGAATGTAACTGCCTGAGTTAGTCCGAAGACCTGACCCAGTGCTGAGGCCTGCGATCCTGACCGGGACTAGGACGGAGAGCCCCCCTGCGACCCTTGCTTGAGATCCCAATACGCAACTGGCTGAACATCGGGACCGCCTACCACTGAGAACATCAGGATACTCTATAGAAGCACGTGCATATTCGTCCATGGTGAGAAGGACCTGCTGTCAGGGGAACATAATTGAGACTGAGGGCGGCATGGCGTGGGTCTCCCAAGCGGGCCAAAGCCTTCGCGCTCAACTGGTCAGAGCACTGTGCAGCCTCCTTTCTCATAAAGACAGGCAAAACCAAGACGGACAAGCCCCAGGCCCAGGCTGGGCGTGTGTGTCGGATCTAGTGGACCACACCGCTGATGACACCCAAACGCCGAAGTTGATAGCGGCGGCCCAAGCAGACCATTCACACCTCTTTGATGAGCTCTTAGCAGCGATCATTGATGTCAAAACAACTTTGGGCCCTAAAATAGACACATTATGGGCCAAAATGGGGCTTCTGCGCGAAGACCACAAAAAACTGAAGGACAGGGTAGAGGAATCTGAATCGATATTAGTGACCTTGAGACCGATGGTGGCGACGGCCTCAGAGCAAATCAGAACACTGCAAAAGGAGGTTGGAGTACTTAAGAAACCAGATGGAAGACCAAGAAGAAACATCCCAAAGGAATAATGTACGGATAGTGGGCCTCTCCGAACGCATCGAGGGATAAAGCATGGAACTCTACCGCAAATCCTGGTTCACTGATGTAATACTCAAGGGAAAACAATCTAAGTTCTTCTCAGTAGAAGGGGTCCACAGGATACCGGGTGGACACCCCACCCGGGTAACTCCCCCAGACTGGTGGTGGCAAGACTGTTCAATTATTGCGACACCGATCATATACTGCAGGTGACGAGGGCTCGCGGGCCATGGCCGATAGTAAACACCCAGGTACATATATACCCAAACTACACGCTGGTGGTGCAGCGTTGTAGGTCCTCTTTCCTGAAAGTCAAATTCAAATTCAAAAAGCTTTATTCGAATTGAATTAACAAATTCATATAAGCATACAAGATAAAATCACATTAAAAACAAACAGCGATTATATTTATAATGTGGTCACTATTTGTGCTATACAAATATAAAATATTGGAAGTCAAAAAATGCCAAAAGGGACATGAAGTGAAGCATGCACAACAGTTTCCAGCCATATTGTGGATCCAACACAAACAGGGCACTACTTTCTGCTCTACCCCAGAAGAGGCCTGGAGCTAGCTGGAACAGAACGGCCTGGCACACAGGAGACAGCAGCGGAACGCCACCAGAAGTGGCAGCCTCGCAGATAACGTGGGACACGTGGCAGTCGACAAAAGTGGGGCACCTCCAAAGCCCAAGTACCAAGGGAAAGAGAGCAAGCTGTCAAAAATGCGGAAAGACATGTGGCCTCTGGATCCCCCTCACCATCGGGAACAGAGGCAGACACAACTTCGGAACATGCCTTCTCATTAATGGACTCGCAACAGACAGCAGTGCTGGTCGGAGACCCTGCGATGACTCCACAGACCCCTGACGACTTGTGATCCAACGCTGTACGGATCACCAACAGTATCTGTCGGGGAGGCGGTTGTCACTGTGGGACATGATGGTAACACAACTCAAATAATGCAACACCAGAGTTATTTGGCCCTGGCCACTGGCCAGCAACCACCAACTAAGAGGGCCTACCAAAGTCAATACGCCACCATGCCCCACTCACGATAATGGTCTATTATAGAACTAATCAGACGTCGTCTTCTTCCCCTTCCTTTTCTTCACCCTTTTCTCTACTGTCTCTCCCACTATATCTATCCCTTTCTTATCTGCTACTTGGTTTGTTCACAGTTGTGATTATGTCTTGTAAAGCGCCTGAATCACCCCACATGGGGTATCTCCGCGCTGTAGACCGCTGGCGAACCCGTCCTGGCTTTCCCTGTGAGATGGTCCCTACTGGGTATCTCCAAGGTGAAACCAGGCATCCCCGGCGTTTGTGGGGGGCCGTTCAGGAGATGAGGCAAGCTAATGCCCAGAGTTGCCGAGTGTGATCCCTGGTTAGAGTAGGCACTGAGGCGAGAATTATCGAGTCCGCTGACCCTGGTCCACGACCCTGCCGCGTCGGGAATTGAACCCTGGTCCCGGGCCATCCTCTGCTTCCAGGTCTGCCGCCTCTAACCAGTGAGCCACACCACTCCACGATTAAGTGAAGTGCGGATTGCAATCCGCCATTCGCAAATTGGCCTGGGTCTGAGAGTTGGGTATCAATTACGTTTAAAATGTTCCATCCACATCATTAATTCATATATGTTATACATGAAGGTCACACCCATTAGAGCAGCACAAGGGTGTCCTACATTTGCTGGAAAGACAAATATGTGTAGCTGGCTACTAGGGACCCGACCAACACCCATATAAAATAATTCAAGAGATGGGATCACAGAGTAACCAATTGCTTTTACTAACATGGAATGTCCATGGACTGGTGGGATATACCAAAAGATACCAGGGGTATCAATATTTACGTAGATGCATGATTTCCATAGCGTTTCTCCAAGTAACGCACCTGACTTCACAAACAATCACTTCATTACATAAACGTTGGAGGGGTACAGTAATAGAGACCACGTACTCTGGTTAAGCCATGGGGGCCATGATATGGGTAGTGCCTGGGACCCCATTGCAGACGCTGCATACACACATTGATCAGAATGGTAGCTATGCGATACTCGAGGGACCGATAGACGGCTCGGCCATAGCACTAATCTCGCTCTATACACTGAACTTGGGACAATCTGCATCTTACGCACAATAGCCACGGTGTTGCTCCATGACCCAATGCCACGCGCTTAATGGGAAGGGGATTTCAATAGCACTCCACTATTCAGGCCTTCATGATTTGAACACCAGAATAGATGCAACATACTGTTCTACAATAGCCCTGCCCAGGGTGTCTCACGCGAAATAACTCGCTTGCACATTATCCGACTATAGCCCCTTACAGATGTAGCTAACATGGGGCAAGACCAGATCCAGCATCCCTAAACGGCGCCTCTCCATGGAAGCGCTGAGAGGCACATCTCTGTATGCTTCCCTTTTACAATCCATTTCAGCATATTTTCAAACCAACAAAGGTATTGCATCACATGCCAGAATAGAATGGGACACATTCAAAGTGGCTTTGCGCAGGCACACAATAAAAGCTGTATATGGCTCCCACATGACCCTTACTAATGAGTTGCAAGAATTAGAAAACGAAATCCAACGCTGGAAACATCTCTCCCCCACTGATCCCCACATCATGCCAATGCACAAGCTAAATTATGTCATAAAACAACACTAGACCGACTGTGTGCCCTTGATTATAAACAATTCCTAGATACACAAATACAGCATGCTGAGGGGGGGGATAAGTGGGCAAGACACTTGCGTGGTTATTGAAAAATGATACAACTCAAACACCCATCACATCTATCCGTTACCTTGAAGGCCAGCCGGCAAATACGCAATCAGAGATTATAAAGTGCTTTCACGATTATTATACTTCCCTCTACCAAGCACCCCATCCATACGACCGCCAAGAACTACAACAATTCCTAGAATGCATAGCCCTCCCACAGATCCCACAAGCCCACTATGCAGCACTCGAGACCCCCATATCGGAAGCTGAAATTACAGATGCCATCTAACACTTGGCAATAGGAAAACTCCGGGGACAGATGAATGGCCTTTGGAACTTTATTTGACATTTAGCACACAACTGACCCATGCTTACAACACATCTACACAGAGGCATTCGACCACGGTATACTACTGCCATCCGTACACGAAGGCAGTGCTAGGGGTAAGGCTCAAATTTGGCAAAGCGATATCTCTACTGAATCTAGGGTACCTAGAATGGGAAGGCTACAGTGAAAGAAATATATAGTGATAAACACAGAAATCTACACATTTGGAAGTGCACATAAGTAGTTAACAACAAGGCTGCGTTATACACTATATGGCTGTGTGTGTCACCATAGACAAGGAGACCAAAACAAGTAGGTGCAACATTGTGGACTGATCATGGAAATTGCCACCATGGTGGACAATCTACTTAAATTATTGAAAATAGAAAACTGGTATTGTCTCAAAGTGTGAACTACAATAGCTATAGCATGGGCTCTTTACAGAGTGACAACTTTGCTGATTACTGCCTTTCACATGCACAAAATCCGATATGGGGAAGTAACACATAAGTTGTAATTTACCAGAACAGCCTGCAGAAGAAAAAGACAAGCATTTTTTTCGAAAATTACCTCAGACTACGCAGATGAAAATGTCAAATTCTTTGAACAATATGCGCATAATGCCACATCATACCCTAATATGTTCTATTCTACTTATTGCATTTCCCTATGTATGCCTTTACTCACTTAATGCCTTTCTAGTGGAATGCTTCTGCACTGTGATGAATCATGGAATGTTGGGTACTGGTTGAAGATAAGCCACAGTTATGATGGGGCTGAGCTGCCTGCTCCAGGTGGGGCTTATTCCAGGATACTTAACATCTTACAATAAATCTACTTGAAATACATCAACCAGTCCGGAGTCAATTACTACATTTTGATGGCAACGAGGATGGGATTCGAACCCACGCCTGAAAAAATGGACTCACCGCAGAGGTGTCTAGCTAGATTGAAAGAAACCCACCACACTCGACCACTGGAAAGAGGATGCAGTCTGTTAGAGTGTCGGGTAAATGGGAAACACTGCCCCATTATTGAAAAGCAAATCTTGCCCGCACCGATCCAGAACTGCACTTGAGTCCTCACTGACTAAGTCATGACTGCAGATCCAAAATGTAACACTGGTCACACATTGACAAATGGATTTACCCACAGTGACACTTGGGTGGACGTATTGAAGACTTTGATTGTTGAAGTATAGAAGAGCAGCAGATACTAGTTGGCAGCAACAACTGGGAAGTAGATTGAAAATACCCCATAGATTGTAGAAAAGAATACCTGCCTTTACCTTTCCTCTCGAGGTACTGTATGAGCAGTAGGCACAGGAGCTGGAAGGCAGCAAGAAAGCGCAGATATTTCCTTGATCTTGAAATGCGCTTAAAGACAGGTTATCCATAGAAGCACACAGTTCTTGTGCGGTGATTGAGAAGTTCATTAATTGAGACAGGCTTGTGAAATGGGATCTGGCACAAACACAGCAGTTTGAAAATACACTGTAGGTTCTAAGAATAAACCCCTGCCTTTACCATCCCTCTTGAGATATAGTTTGAGCAGAAGGCACAGAGGCAGCAGGATCAGGAAAGCAGTAAGGAGATGCAGGCAAAAAGAACTGGCCAATTTTGAATCTCTTTGAGGTTGATTTGGCCGAACTAGGACACAGCACTACGCAGGCAGACACAATCAGACAAGCACCAGTTACCTTCCTTATTGAGACTACAGTTATAGTGAGTTCTTTTGAGGTTAAAGTAGAAGATAGATCTGGCATGTGGAGGTTAGAAGACAGAGATTGCTTTGATCTTGAAAGGCGCTTGAAAACAGATACTCCATAGAGCCAAACTGGTTTTGAAAAGTGGTTGATATGTCCAATTATTGAGTCTTGTGAAGAGGAATCTGGCACATAAAAGTTGGGGGCGACGGGTGAAATGGTCACTGGTGGGGCTTGGTGCCAGAGTCTTTGTTTGAAAATGGAAGATGGATAAAGATTTTGAAAGACTTGCCTTCTTGAAGCTTGATTTCTTGAGTTGAGCACGTAGGTAAGATCAAATCTTCGCCATCAAAATGTAGTAATTGACTTCAGACTGGTTGAGGTATTTCAAGTAGATTTATTGTAAGATGTTAAGTATCCTGGAATACGCCCCACCAGGAGCAGCCAGCAGGCAGCTCAGCCCCATCATAACTGTGACCCTCTAACAATTGCAGGCGTTATTTACATCCTTGCTCCGGGGTCTTCATCAGGACGGGGCGGGGCACGTAACCAAAGGTTGCTTGACTCCTAGATGCTTTGATGTTCATTCAGCTTCACTCCACGATTTAGTCATTTATTGCGTTATGTGGAGCATGATTTGTATTGAATGATTTATTTAATTTATGATCTTTTTCTTTGTCTATTTCCGAATTTAATACACAGTATATTGTGGCCAGCAGGCCGGTTTTAACATTGTCACTATCCTAAACCCGCACCACCCTGCACTACAGCACTTCCCTCCCTTCCAGGGGCACATTGTATAAAAAGTGATCATTTTTTCAAACTAATGATGTTCTGCATATACCTACATTGTGAATAAACAACAATGCAGGTCTAATTGATTTTTTCCAGTGTCATTTAATTGTTTGAATCTGTTGTATATTGCTGGGACCCCTCTTCTCAGTTAAGATAATAATAAGGCACGTTACTGCTGTTCCCTTCAAGGCTCTCCAGAAGGCACCGCTAGATCACTAAACAGAGGGGATTTCTGAATAGGGGCGGCCTTAGGCATGTGCAAGCTGTGCACCTGCACAGGGCCGCCAAACCCCAGGGGCCGCCACACCAATGTATATGCTTAATATAATAATCCTCTGAGGATGGATACATATGTGCGTGGCGGCCCCTGGCAGGGATTTGGCGGCCTCCGGGTCTGTTCCACTTCCAAACACCCTGACCCCGGTCCCCCGCCCGGATCCCCCTCTTCCGGGGCGTCCTACCTACGCTCCCTGCCCCGGGCCGCCATGAGCCTAGAGCCCCCCATGTTCTAAAGCAATCAAGTGAACCGGCCTCTGACATTTAATGAAGAATATTCTTCAGTTGGAAAAAAAACACACACTTTAGCACACAAATCTCTCACAGTGCACTTCGGCCATTCATCTCAATTAAGAGCACTTATCCTCGCGCTCAGGGCTGCACGCGGTACCTCCGCCCCTACAATACCTATTACCTGAATTGCCCCAAACATCCAAACCTTGGGAAATACGATCTGCAGAACACGGAGACCTGCATGGACCTAACAAAGACCGTGAGATATGTCAGTGACCCTTCGGCACGGCACCACATACCACCGATGAGCGCGCCTTGCATCACACAATGTGCCAAGTTCTATTGCAATCGTTCATAAAATAATTCGAGGTTTTACAGTTAGTACAAAACGCATTCAGGGGTGCACGAGCCCGGCGGGGTACAAAATATAACAAACCTTATCGTCCCGCGCTACCTGCTGCCGCTCTCGCTCCGAGGACTCTTCTTGAAGCTGCCACCCACAGGCAGCCTCCCTCCCTTCCTTGCGCCAATCATAACGCTGCAATGGCAGCGTTGAAATTGGCAAGGGCAGCACCCCAGCTGAGCCATTTCCTGTATGTAGGAGAAGTGTGGCTCACCGGTTAGAGCAGGCAGACCCTGAAGCAGAGGTCAGACCCGGGACCAGGGTTCAATTCCCGACGCGGCAGGGTCTTGAGCTCAAATGTCCATGGACTCGATAATTCTCGCTACGGTGCCTGACCTAATCATGGGTTCACACTCTGCAACTCTGGGCATTAAGCTTGCTTAATCTCCACAACGGCCCCCCCGCTGCGGGATGCCTGGCTTTTACCTTGGGGATGCCCTGTAGGAGCTATCTCACAGGGAAAAGCCAGGACGGGTTCCCAAGGCAAGCGCGGAGATACCCCTTCGGGGGTCGATTCTGGCGCTATATAAGAAACATAATAATAATAATAATAATAATATGTAGGCTGCATGTAGCAGCCTACATAGAGAAAAAGGGAGAGTGCGCATGACTGCTTTGTTCGGCCCAGGGGCCGACCAAAGCAGTCAGGGCCCACATCATTGGGCAAACCACTCCCCCCCTGCCTCAAGCAGGACCACCAACCCGCCCTCCCACAACTAGGCACAGAGGCACTTCTGCTTTCTCGCAGTGCGAGAAGCAGATAACATAAAATGGTAGTTTTACCGTTTTATGTTATCTGCTTCTCACACTGCGAGAAAGCAGTGGGGGCGGAGCCCCTATGAAGGAGCCACCACTGGATATCTACATTATATAACTCTCTAAGACCGGATGCAATGATCCTACTGGCGTCGCTACAAAAGTATTGCTACATTGGCAGTCACACTCACTGACAAACATCGGGATTCCGAAAATAATATCCAAGAATGCCAGAATAAAGTACACAACATTTAATGACCTTCACCAAGCAAATCTAAACCCACATAGGCTGGCAAGTATGTATTTGACAGCTATTGACATCTACCCCAGATGCCAGAACCCAGAAGCCACATTCATTTACATGGACTGGACATGCCCCGTGTGATGGCATTCTGGAGCGATGTGGCTGCGGCATTATCGGACGCAACGGACACTGCAGTCACGACCCAAGGGCTGCATTTTCTACTAGGCATAACAAAACGTAATGCACGACGCAAGAATATCAACACATTTCTGGAACTGTCTCCTAGCAGAATCTCGAGCGATAATCCGGATGAAGGGCCTCTCCTCTAACTGGTCAGATGGCACTCCTACATCCTAAACCTGATCAACGATTGGAATTTCTGACATGACATAAGAGGACGTCAAATCAGACTACAGTATTTGGACTATATGTCTGTACTTATCTAGGTCATTAGTCGAATGACCAGGCACTTTCCCAGTTCTTAGAAAGATAAGTTCAGACATCATCTGCATCAAATGGCAGACATGATAATGAATCTACAGAAATGTAGAAACATGGAGACCTGCATGGTCTAAAATGGCAGCCTCAGTGATTTGAAATGGTGACGCCCATTGTCTAAAATGGCGACGGGGCCTACCTAAAATGAAAGTCAAACGAGTCAGACCTTAGGGGCATTACATCAGTTTCTTTACAACCTGATCCTTACAGATCAGGCCTCAGAGGTTGCTGCTGTGACCAAGTATCATGGGGGCAAATGCCACCTCTGAAAGGATAAAAGTCCTGTGGAGGACATAGGTACTGCAGAGGGCCAGTGAAGACACACCATGACCTCCATGGGAGGCTAGGGGTCAAGTAGGACCAGCCTAGGGTTGAGGGCTCTCCATCCCCATGGCAGTAGAGTGCTGGCAGAAAAAGCGGCATGAACTAGATTACCAAATATAAACCATGGCTCGATTGGACAAGGCAGGGTTGGACCTCAGGAAACAAAGGAGGTGCTGATTAGGGTGAAAACAAAATCTAACTAGATGCCCCAGCTGGACTCTCTATGAGCAAATAAGGCCTCATCAAATGGCAAGAATGGCATAACGAATGCATACACAGATAAAATGTTACAGGCCATACTGTCAACAAGGACTGCACTGATTCCAAGATTGACATTGTCACATAGGAGAATTATTAGGAACTAGTGTAGAATTTTAACTATGATTTGCTTTGAATGACACCCATTTGCAGTAAATTCCTTTATGAAAAATGTGTATTGTTGTACTAATCCTCATTCTGGTTATTACACAGAACAGAGCTATTTGGGTTCTACTACCAACTTTGAGCAGAGTTTGAAAGTAGCTGCTGGGTAGGAATGGATGCTATCTTGAAGGATTTGTGGCCTAGCTGCTTTTACATGGACTCCATTTAAAGTTCTCGAAGAGCAATGATGGTGCTTCCCAATTTCCTGTAGTAGGACGCCAGTATCTTCACCGCCTAATTCATGAATTCAGTTGTTGGTTTATGTGTTGGTAACTTTGAGGCAAGCTGTGCAATATTGTTTTTGTTTCAGCATGTCGCACAGATGCGCTATATTTACCATTTATTTTAGAATTGTTGTGTAATACTACTCACTTCCTTTTTAAAATTGACTGATTCTGTTCTGTGTTCTCCTGACGCTCCAGACACCATCCCTAGGCCTTAGCCAATCGGCCGAGAGGGGGAGTACAGGGCCCAGGCACAAATGCACGCCGCAGCACGGGAGCGGATAGGGCGCGTCAGCAGCATGCCAAAGGCAAGCCCGTCTGCGCCCGTCCGCGCCCTGATGGGCCCAGGAGCCACACACTATGGCCAATTTATCAAGTATTCCTCTAGATCACTTGCCCAACAGTGCCTACCCCCCCCCCCCGATGAGGCTGTTTATAACCATATTAGGATTAATGGCATCTTCCAAACACGCAGTCCTCACACTGTCCCTGCTCCCATCCCTCACTGTCCCCCCACCCCTGGTCCCACTGCAATCAAACACTGTGCCTTGCGTATCCTATATCTTAACACTCGCTCTCTGGTCAAACATCAGCTGGATATTTTTCTGCTGCTTACATCTGAAAAACCAGACATACTTCTGGTTACAGAAACCTGGCTGACCCAGGACTCCACACAAAATCCCAAGGTTGGAGACAGCAAAATGGGTATTTACTATATAGTAAACCTATTTTGCAATTTGGCAACAGGTCACCAAATTACAAAATAGGTTTAGAGGAGCGTAACAAATCATTATTTGGAAGGGCGTGTTTAGAGCATCACTTAGGGGACCACTGTCAACTCTCAAAAGAATATATTTTTTTAAGTTTCACTTATTAAAATGTGATCACAGATCACAGACATAGTGGTTTGCTGACCCTACAAGGCCACCACCATGTGATGGTATCCAATCTAGTGAGTTGCAATTTTTGCCTTAACTTATGAATATTTTTATTTTTTTCAGGAGTTTTACATAGAAGGAACATGACCTGAAGGTATCAGAGCGCATTACATGAGCACCAGTTGCGTTGCACAAGGACACTCATTTTTGTTAGGCACAGGGAGATTAAGTGATCTGCCCAGAATCACAGGAGGTTGGCTTGAACTAGGTTCTCCAGATTTGAGCTCGACCGCGGTAGCCGTTAGGCCACAACCCCTCCCCAATATTAATGAGGTAGGTAAGATTGCAACCCACAAGTGCAACACTTGAATATGATGTCTTTTGGTTAGTACTCGCGATATGTATTAAGACCTACCACAGTGCCAAGGGAGTCCTTAAATGGGATGCCCTTGCTCTAGAACAGATATTACACGACCTAGAGATAGAAATGTCACAGTGATAAGCAGGTCTTCTTATGCCTCCCAGAAGCCTATATATGACTATAAGGAATACTTATCTAAACAATATCCAGAAGGCGATAAGGCAGGAAATGTATAGGTGTGGCTGATCTCGTCTGTAAACTCTAGACCGCTGATCTGCACCATACGGAGGGGGAAAACCACAGTCTTGAACTTTCAAACGGAAGTAGAGTGTTCACAGATTATTACTCACAACTTTATTCCACCTACCCCACGAGAGTCGACTCAAAAGCAGGCATACTTGCAATGTATTACAATTAACACCATCTCATCTAATCATTGTGACTCCCTTGAGGAGCCCTTGACATCGGCTAAGAACAGGCTTGAGATTCATCAATTAGCCAGAAGTAACAATCTCAGCTTGGATGGATTTCCTGTTGAATTTTATGCCTCATGCCATGCACAGCGCATGCCCGTCTCTTGTCCACGTATGAATCTGCAAGACAAAATCGCCTGCTGCTGTACTCGACAAGAGAAGCTATCATGATTGAGGAACCAAAACAACTGGGTTGGGATCCCTTGGATGTCCATTGATACCACTCCTTGTCAAAGCTGAACATGGATTATAAGATTCTGGCGAAATGTAAATGTCCAGTATTTGTAAAGTGCAAATAATTACTCAAGGGTGTCAAGGCGCTGGGGGCCATCAGGAAGATTAAACAAGCTATTGCCCAGAGTCACATGGTGCTAGGCTGATCTGCCGCCGGGGATCGAACAGTGAGACTCAGTTTTCCAGAGTCAGCCGCCCTGGCCGCTGTGCCACACCTCTTCCCTTTAATAGCTAATAAATTGCTTCTGTTGCTTTCGGAGTTGTTGCACCATGAACAGAATGGGTTCATCCTGGCTGGGTTCCATGGACGTCCTAGCAGAATATGGCAATAACCAAGGTGGGAGAACTGGGAAAAGTCCTACTTTTACTTACAGAGATTGGTAAGGGAAGAGCACCATATAAGTCTTCCTTTGACCCCTGTTAGGAAAAACCCGGCATGTTCAAGTACCTTGGGGTAAGGATCCACCAAGAAAATAATCAGCTGTTGGCCAAGAACATTGGTAAATCAGTGTCCGAAACAAGTGACTGCGTCTACTTTTGGGTATGCCTCCTTCCCCTCTCGCTTAAGAGAAAGGTTATCATTTCCAAAATAATAATAATTCCTATTTGTAAAGCGCAAACATATCACCTCTTAGGGTTTCAAGTCGGTGAGGGCCTTAAGGGAGATAAAGTGAGCTATTGCTCAGAGTGATATGATGCTGAGCTGCCGCTAGCACCGGGGATCCAACCATGAGCCCCGCGCTGCGCAGTCAGACGCTCTGGCGGTTGCGCCACACCAAGTTGCTGAACTTCTTCACTGCTCTCCCATTTGTAATTTGTCGCAGGTTTTTTCACTGGCTTACATGCAATCATTTGTGATCTGATCTGGGGTAAATGACAAAAGAGGATTTTATTGGATACAGCACTAGATACAGCGCAGCACCCACTTGACATGGTTGGACTAGGAACTCTCAACTATGAGGTGCACTGCTTTGTGGCTCTGCTACTATGACCTACTAGATCCCTTTAGGAGGGTAGAAGCCCAGTGGGAAAGAGAGCTGGGGATAGGGACAGCTTTGTAATCGAGATGAGTCTGCTAGGTGACAATAAGCCACTGTCTATTTCTAGAGACTGCTGTTTACAGCGAAACACTGCTGAAATGCTTGAACACTACTATAGTGTGCTTCCTAAAGGGGTTTCACGAAGAAGACCAAATATGGGGTGGACCCCCTAGACTGCCTCACAAATCGGAATGAGTGCAATCTTTAAGGGGACATTGGTCTGGAAATGTCAGCTATGGCATATTCACAGGCCAGCTCATGACTTACAACACCCTGGTGCTAGCTGCCTCGTTAACTATGGAGGGAGGGTTGACTAAACCTCCCTCAGCCCAAATGCAGCTCATTTTGACACATGGCATGTCATGTCATGTCCCTGTCCCTGCTGGCCAATCACTACGCAGATATCACTGTACTGAAAGAACGGTGGGAAGCAAAACTGAGCAGGGCTTTGAGTGATATGGAATGGGTGAAAATACTATAACACACACAGGTGTGTCCAGAAACCCTAGGTTTAAACTCGCTCAATGTATTTACCTCCATCAAGCTTACCTTTCCTCCAAGCGGAGATGCTAAGTATCGTCTGCAGACTTATATGTTGTGAGAAGTCCCCAGGGTTAGTGGCTACTGGAAAGAAGTGGGAGCAGGGGTCTCAGTGCCAGAGAGAAGTCTCACTTGTGACCCGGTTCTCTGGCTCCCAGGCCTAAAGCCTAGAGCCAAGATACAGAGAATGCTGAGCCAATGAATGGACCTCACACTGGCCCTAGTAAAGAAAAAGACAGGAATGAACTGGAAAGCACGGTCAGCGCCATCTGCCAGCTTTGGCCTAATGACCTGAGGAATGGGCTATGCCAAGAATGACACACTCACAACCCTAAAAGGGCAAATAGTGGTAGGGTAGAATACAACACTTGGGAGACACTCCTGTTGGTCTTGGCTGGCAAGACAGGTGAGAAACCACGTTAAGGGTCCAGATGACTGATGCTGAACCCCCAAGCCACTGGTCATGTCTATAAATAAGAGTGGGCACCACTGCGGGGTGGGGTCAGGCACCCCTTGTGGAGATTCCCTACTAGTAGTGCACCTGCCCCCTGTGACTCAATTGTCTTTTAGATCTGGTACCCAGGGAGAATACTAAAGTGTAGTGGGAGTGAGGGGTGACATGGTCACCGTTAGGCCATACGACAACAAGGGAGGGCAGTCCATATCTGAGGTTTGAACATTTATTCAATTTATCAGAGCATTTTAAGTAGGTTTATTTTTTTCTTGTTTTCTCGCAATGTTAAAGTTGACATAGATGCAGAATAAGGAGGATGAATGCAGACAGCCTCCTTGGAAGTAGCCATGAAAGTCATAACATGATATTCAAAAATAATAACAGTAACAGAATATTTACTAGCACACAAACAGGAGACCGCATAGAATAGTACATTTATAATGGTTCATAACATTCTTAAAATAATGGAAACTAAGGGATTGGAGAGCGTGTCAACGAGCATTAAGGATGGGTGGCACTTCTCATATGTAAAATATGTCACTGGAGCTATAAATTATGGAGCGAACTGTCTCACTACATTTCCAGTATAGGATTCAGGTTCCACTAGCAATGTTGTGTGGCAGTAAGAATGGATAGGTTTAACTTCAGATGCAGATGGAGAGGAGGACAGAACAGCAGCACTTGAAGAATACTTGTATTCATGCTGAAGGAAAGTGGCCGGTTGAGGAGGTAGGCAGTGCCTTCTGAACAGTAAAGGTGGAGCAAGGACAGGAGAGGGAACTGGTGAAGAAGGGAGTCCCACTTCTCAAGTTAATCTATCCCTGTAATGTTAAGGAAAAGCTCATTTCTCTGGCACATTGTGGCCAAACAGATTTAACAACTAAGCAAAGGTTATGATATCAGTTTTAGAAGCCTAATATGGGTAACAAAACGGAGTCAAACTTGAGAGAATTAATAATAACTCAAGAAAGGCAACCTAATACTTAAAAACTCAAACATTAAACAAGAAATCAGAATAGAACATACCCTAGACTAGAAAGCCAAAACCCCCATCACTGGACTTCTTGACAACAGGGCACCAATGTTTGCTGGGGTGCGAAAGTGACTAGGAGTCGAGGGAGGCATTTTAGGGCTTCGCTCCATAACCACCATGCTAGGCTTAGATCAGTATTTCGCCTTCGCCTTGGTTTAGGAAGGGTCTCCTAGGTTAACAAAGGCAGGGAAGGACTTGAGGCCCTTTGAAGCATGCATTTGGTGCCTGGAAATGCTTCATGTGTTTCATTACCAGTTTTGGATCCTTAGCACTTTTGTTGTTTTTCACCTCTTCTCGGTCCCTCTGGTTGACTGTGATTTAGCTATGGGCTGTGTCTAGTTTTTTCCTGCAGATACTCATTCTTTCGGGCTGCACTCAATGTGTTCTCACTCTCTAAATTGGCTTGCTGCTCCAGTTGTTACAACCACCCCTGTATCCAGTGACTTCCCTAGTCAAACCATTTTCTGGCTTATGTGTATTGCCCCTCTCACCAGAGGCCTGGTCAATTCTTTATTAAAAGTAATGGCATTGTATTAATCTGAATGCAGGACTAAACTGTTAATAAGCACTGTACATTTATTTATCGGCTGTATTTACTTTGGTTCCTCGATTGCAGCCCATACAGCTTGATGCAAGGACTCTGCATACTGGCGCCCAGGCTCACAAGGTGCTTTTCAGTGGACTGAACTCAGTCCTGTGTCTGGCCCGCACTTCATCACAGTCTGCCTGAACTTGTGACTTGGATTTGGTCTACCAAGACCAAATAACCACACCTGGTGCTTTTTTCTTCTTAGTGCTAGATTTTCACAAAATGTTTCACATTTCTTAACCTCCGGTCTACTAATTAGATGTTGGTTCTTTTTGTGACAAATAATTGCTGCTGGAGAGTTCAACACGTGTTAATTTGGGGTTTCCATGGGTTTCACATAAATCAGTAACCCAAGTTCCCACAAGTGGTAAAAATATATCATTTTCCAGCTAGTAGTACTAGGTTGCAGCTTTGGGTCTTCTTCTTTGCTAAAATCTTTGATATTTGGCAAATCATACTCTCCATGCCCAAATGAGACAATATATAAGCATTCTGAATTAGGCAGAATGGAAGAAATAAGCACCAAGGGCCACCATGCGTTTCATTCACTCTTTCAAGACTGTTTAATTGTAGGCACCCACTTTCCCTGTTAGCATCTCCAAAGACTAAAGTGTTCCTGAACAGGAGTGTGCAGAACCTTGTCTGTGCTGCAGCTCCTCTCTCCCAGGGGCACAGTAAACAAACACTTGCTGCAGACAGGCATTTCTTAACAGCTCGTATAGGACTGAAAGAAGCGAAAGTGATTCCCTGTCAGGCAGCTTTTAGCATCAAAGTTTCCTAATAAAATGTTGTTTTGCATATCCTGCAAGCAGCATAATGAGGTGTCTAGAACAAGCTTACCTTGGGTAACAAGAACCACCACCCAACCGCAGGTCAACCCACTGAAAATAGGAGTTTTTACTTGAGCACCCTACTTGACATCTTATGAGAGCGAGCCCTCACATAAATTGGCCATGCTTCCCAGATTTGCAGTGCAAGTTCCGCTTTTTAGGTCTCGTTTGTCAATGCGCTTGCGCATTGAGCTTGTTAGATCTTGCCTGTCAATGCGCTTGCGCATTGAGCTTGCGAGAATATAGGGGCTTAACGAGAGCTTAAACGAAACGGCCGATTTGATGCAGTGCCCGTGAAAAGCAAGCTCAATGCGCAAGCGCATTGACCTAAAGCGCGTGCACATGAAAGCCAGCCATCTGCCGCCAGCAGCATCCGCTCCGCCCCCTGCTGCATCAAAGGCTTTCTTCTTTGCACTTTTCATGGCCACCAGGCCGTGTCGCATTTCTCCTCCCCCCTCCCCACAGCAATGCTTTTTTTTTCATGCTTGTCTTCATCTCGCTTGAAACATTCCCACTTGTTTCACCTAGTCTTCATCTGATTCTTAGAAGGTAATTCCAGCACTCGAGTTCTATGTCATGCTCTGAGTTCTAAGTCAAACAAACTTGTTTTCGCACTGTGTCCAGCTGTCTAGTTCCCTTACGTTATTTGCTGCCTCTGATTCTACTGTGCCTCTCTTGTCCTAGGTAATGGGTCACGATGCAAGAAGATGGCATACTCGATCCTTCCTTCTGGCAACGGTTCTCATATTCTGGTCAGAGCTCCAATTCATCCTTGTTTGCGGAGTCCCGCCGCTTCTTTAGTTACCAAAGCAACCAACAAGCAGAGCCGCAGTGCGCCTGCACCATTTACTGCCGGTTCCGGTCGCTTGACTCCTATCAACTTCACTTGCGGTCGAAAGACTCTGAGTCCAGTAAATACCACAGAGGAGATATACTACTAGAACACCAACTCTACAATAACTGTGGCATTATTGGGCGCCAGCTATGTTTTGGCTATGACATTTAAGTTCCAAATACCTCATTGCACTATATGGTTCATGTTATAATTGCAGTTTACTGTTGCTGTGACTGTGAGCTGATTTTGTTTCCGTATTTTCACGTCGGCCTTTTCCCGCCCCTCTTTTCCTGTCACCTCCTTCCTCTGTCACTCCACTGAAGCTTCCTCTTCTGTTACACTCTCTTAGCCCTGTGACTACATACCACTACCAGTTACTTCTCACCTCCACTGCTGGACTATCTCTCCAGTATTCACTCCCACACTCTCTCCTCCCCACCTGTCCCATGCATCCTCATTTGTTTCCGATACCCTCTGTCTCCTTCTCCTCTGCCACGGGCTCTCTCTCTTTCTTTCTCTCTCTCTCTCGCTTTTGTAACACTCCCACTACTTCTGCCCTCCCCTCTTTCTCTCTCTCTCTCTCCTTTTCCTTCTCAGTTTATCTTTCTCAATCACTCTTTTTCTTCTCCACTACGGCGCTCTCTGTCCAATAGTCCTTGGCACACTCTCCTTCTCACCTGTCACCCCTTTCCACGCTGGCCCCTGTCACACTCTCCTCGGTAACAGTAACACTGCCCCTTCCCGCTAGTAACCTTCCTGCCCCCTTCCCTCACAGACGTTCCCTCTGCCACACTCTCCCATTCTCTGTTCACCCCTCTCTCCAGTGACCGCGCCCCACCTCTCCCCCGCAGCCCCCAGCTGCAGCCTTCGCTTCTGTGCGTCCACAGGCAGCACAGCAGCGTCGCGTGTGAAGAGAGGGGAAACAACACCAGCAGAGGCGCTCTTTCAACCTTCTGACTTTGATTTGACTTCAAGCCGCTATCACGTGATCCAGCTTATCATCCAGCAATTAACAACCCCCTTTTTCTCTCACAAGGAGAGGTGCCCCCCTGCGCCGCCATCACCTGCATGCCAGTTTGTTCCTCATGCGCATTAGTTTTAGCCCTTCACATAAAGTCAAGAAAGGGAGTTCTTTGAGTTATAACTCATTTTATAAGAGTTTCTGCCCATGGCAGCGTATGTGACTAGCATACAACAGGAAGAAAGCTAACAGATTTAATCTTGTCTTGCCAATGGATTTATTCAGCAGGATAGATCGCTGAAGGAGGGGGGTGTTAACAGCAAAGAACTGCAAATGGTAGACAGTTCCCTGAAAGTGCAACCCCGTGGGTTCTGCAGTCTCTGCAGGAGTCCGCAATAACCAGAAACCACTACCTTTCGCCATTTTGTGAATCACAACATTCCTGAGTAATTTGCCCAATACCCGCTATTTTAACTGTTCTGCAGTGAAAAACCATCATGTTGTTTGCTTTATTACTGCAGCGCCAGCGACCTCCTGCCCAGGATGAGATAAATGAATCATGGCCGCAGCAGGGCAGGCAGCAGCACAGAGGCACCTTTCCCCAACCCTCCTCCCTATTTGGGGACATGCTGAAAGCTTAGGTAGTATACATTCCTCTCATTGGTTACCATTAGCTTTGTGGTTTGTCACTCACATTTGCTTGCTTTATATTTGCTGGGTTAGTATTTACTACCTTTATTTTAGTCCATTAGCATGTCTTTGTCCCTCCTATGAAGCTTACCCTGTTCACCACCTCTCTGATAGGCTCTTTCTATTCTTAAACTTTTCGGGAATTCTTTTTTTTTTCTTGTAAAACACTGCATGAGTGTGCATATTTTTTTGGGCTGTTTTCCTGAGGTACTTCTCTGCTCCCCCTCCTCCCCGTTCTATCCTTAGATGCTCCCCCACCCACTACTCCACGTTGTTTTCTCTGAGTCCTCACCCCATCCCTATGCAGCACCCCACTTTGATCTCTCCACGTGGATCATTACATCTCTCACACCCTTCTCTTCTCCCGCCCAGTGCTCCACATTGTCCTCTTTCTTGCCTGTCGTGCTCTCCTCTGGCCAGCACTCAACGTTGCTTCCCCAGGCACGCACTTGGCCTCACAAAGGCTTGAAAGCTTGAAGGCAATCTGCTTCCCCACCCCCCTGGTGTTTATGGCTTTTCTCGCTTGCTAATGCGTTTTTTTCCCCTCCCACACTTCCTTTGATGTCCCCATGGCCTCTGCCTGTCGCCTCTCCGTCCTTCACAGCCACTCTCTGTCATGGCATCTCAAATTTGGGGACTACATCTTCAAAACAAGCCTGTTCATGTTGACACTTGCAATTAGAATCCTTTCTTTCTTTCATACTTTCTTTCCTTTCCTTCCTTCCCTCCCTTCCTTTCAATCCTTTCTTGCCTCCCTTTTCTTTCTTCCATTCCTTCCTTTCCTTCCTTTCCATCCTTTCTTGCCTTCCTTTTCTTTCTTCCATTCCTTCCTTCCTTGCCTCCCTCCCTTTCATTCATTTCTTTCTTTCCTTCCTCCTTTCTTCCTTTCTTTCTTTCTTCCCTTACCTTACCTTCCACATTATCATTCAGCACCACCACGGCATCACTCAGTGCAACCACGGCATCACTCAGCGCAACCACAGCATCACTCAGCACAACCACAGCATCACTCAGCGCAACTACAGCATCACTCAGCGCAACTACAGCATCACTCAGCGCAACCACAGCATCACTCAGCGCAACCACAGCATCACTCAGCACCACCCACTCAGCACCACCACAGCATCACTCAGCACCACCACACCATCACTTGTTCAAATATGTTCTCTCAATGTTTCAAGCTTTACTACAAATGACACAAACAATGTTAAATAATGCTATAGGTGTCACATTTGCAAATTCTATAAACATTGGCATTTACAATAACAAAATTAATACATTTGCTATTATAAAAACAAACATAACTTTTAAAAATGTTGGATTTACAAGACCAATAGCTCCAACTTTTCTAATGCGAGACCTATTGCATTTCCAATGCTTGTTCTCCATCTGGCCTCGCAAATTGACACGTCCCAATTTTCCGAGATGGTCGACTGAACATGGGAGACAGGATTTCAGCGCGTTCCGTGGTCAAAATAACTAGCAGACTCTAACTGCAGCTTAAAACACAGCACTGACACATTTTTAAGGTCAATGCTTAATGTGACACTCCAGGCGAGGTGTTTCCTTTGAATTCTGGGACTTGTAGTTTTATTTAATTCCAATACAATACAGGACTACACGTCCATGAATTCAAAGAAAATAAATAGGGACTGGCGTAAAACGTCACGCCTGGACCTGGGAAAATTGTCAACTATGAAACTAATGCTTTTAAAACAGACTATTTTCAGTGTAAAAACTTTAACCTAATTCCCTTTAGCGCCTCTTTGCGTGTTCTTGTCAATGAAGTCTCTCTGTACCCCTCGGCCAAAGCCCTCATTTTTAAGGCATTCCATATTTTTGGGCTTTCACAATATGTCCCGCTACCCTCACATCCTGAGGAAAGCACTTTGACTTCAACAGTTACAGATCGGTGGCACCACTTCCCTCCTTCCCCGCTGCTGGATTATTTTTGCCCGCTTAATTCGCACCCCGGCAGACCCGCACACTTGCCTGTCGCCGACTCTCCCGCGGACTGTTCCTCCTCTTCCATCTTTCTGGAAGTAAAGAGCAGCGTCTTCTCGTTTCCATGGCAATCACTAACGTCTCTGCAAGGGCGTGACGTGCCCGTATCAGAACCGAAACCAAAGGCTCCGACATAGAAAGGGGACTAGCCGACGAGCCGCTTCCAGAGGCGGCGCCGGCCATCTTGAAACGGGGGAAAGGCAATTTAGTACTGGAGATCTGCGCAACGGAGCGTTTATCGCCAGGGTTTGACAAAAGCAGCACCCCTATGCCTTTTAAGACGTCACTACGACCCATTGTCAAGGGACCTTCCGGTGAAATGTATTTTATTTGTGCATTTTTATAAGGCGCGGACATTACCCGAAGGTGTCAGAGCGCTGGAGCCAGCTACATTACAAAAGAACCGTGGAACACAATAAAACATTGCAAAGAAAAACAGGAGACTAAAAATTAAGGTTACATAGACACAAACTCCGATAAAGAGAGTAATGTACAGGGAAAAAAATACAACATTTTACAATGAGGAGCGAACTTCTAAGAGGGGCCTGAGAAATCCCCTGTGAAGCAGGCATAAGCTGTGACTGTCAGTTGGTCGCTGGAAAGGGTCGAGGGCTGACTTCCAAGAAGCTATGCTACCCACGTAAAAGGTCTTATGCCCAGCTGACTTAATTTATGTCATATTAGTACTAGCATTTCAGTTTGGAAATCTGTTAAGGCGACGTGTTTTTTTTAAGCTATTTTTCCTCTCCGATTTGCATATATTCTCTCCCACAAACAATTTATTTTTATTTATTTATTGATTGAAGTTTTGAATAGCGCTAGCTGGACCCGAGGGTATCAGAGCGCTTCACATCAAATACAAATAAGCACCAACAAGACAGTGAGGACGGTAAACAAGAGCAGTGAGCACAGACGGGAAGTAAGAGTCTGCACAATTCTATGGCAGGACAGGAGGCTTCAGATTATGCTTTCTCTATTTCTTTACTACCAACAGCAGCCAATAGAAACATAGTAAAGAAAACGAAAAACTACAACTCCCATGAGCCCTTAGGCAACCATAGAGAGTACATGCTATATAAGTCACCATAGAGGACAACACTTCCTCTTTCTTTGCTGCTTCGCAGCCAGTTAAGTGCTTTTCTGTATTTCATGCTTAATTGTATGTTTCATGACACTGTTACATTGATTGTCCTGTTGTATTACCTGTTCGCCGCTTTCGCTTTGTAGTTTGCTTGCAGCCGCTTTGCGCGTTGTGCTGCCACTGGCGTTTTTTCTGCAGGTTTGCATAGGACGTTGTTGTGCGCTTTTGAGAGCGCGCGTTCGCCTCTCTGGCCTTGCGGGCGCATTGTGCCCGCGTTGGTGTTTCGGTGGAGTGGGACCGGAGCTCGGGGACTTGCGCGCGCGTCGCTCCTCTTCCGGGAAGCAGGCACGCCACCGCGCATGCGCATTGGTGGCTTTTGACGCTCCGTGTGACAGGAGCTTGTGAACGCTACGAGGCGGCGTTTCTCCTCATTGCCTCTGCCCACTTGTCTGCCGGAGAGCTCCTCTGACGCCCTCTACCTCTCGGAAGGTTTTGGGCTGCATAATTATTAGAGGCGGTGCTTAGGGTGTTCTTTACACGCAAGCTGGTCCCTCCACATTTAATCCTGGTTGTTTTTGGTCGAGTTATTGCTCTACCTCCTTAGCTTGCGTGGGGCTGTCACCCCCCCTGTCGGAGTCGCTTGATTGTGACCCATTACTTGCAATTTGTTTTGCTGTGGGCTTCTAGATATACTTCGGTATATTTCTATTTATAGTTCAATTTACATTTTCTCCCTGTTTTCCTCAGTGGTGTGCATTGTTTTTTCCAACACCATGGCAGACTACGTCGATGCTGAGGAATATTTTTATGAGGAGGAGCAGGAGGACTCATTTGAGTATGATTTAGTCGATGCCCTTGACCAGGGCGTTCAACAGTCCGTCAATACTGCATTGGTCCGTGCCATTGGGCCTCTGAAACGTCATTTGACTGACTATGCCCAGCAACAGGGTTGGGTTCCATCCTCTGCTTCCAAGCATTCCTCTAAGTCACCCAGTAACCCTCACAGGTCTGATTTTGTACGTTTGGCCAGGTCTTTGTCTGCTCCTGCTCCGGACACTGAAGATACCTCTTCTTCATCATCTTCTGGTCCCTCTGGTCCCCCTCCGGCAAAAAAGTCCCGAAAGGAACATTTTGTTGACGCTTCTCCACATCCCCCAATCTTGACCTTTGAGCCTACGGATATCATACACCCTAATTCCAAAGTTTGGTGCCCTGCTCCAGAAGTCGCGGACTATATCCAAGCCCATATCCGTGACTCTTTTGATCAGGAGGTGCGTGCTCAGTTACGTTCTGAGTGCCCTCGTCCGGAGTTGGCGGACAAATTGGCTGATACTCCGGAGGTCGACCCCACAATTTTGACTTATCTTAAGAAATTTAATAAGGATCCCAAGAAGGGTATTGACCGTTCTTGGCGCCTGTGCCAAGACAAGTTATTAGATCTACTTGGTCCTTTGACAAAAATCCTAGATCTGGGGTACCAGGCCCAAGGGGAGGCGTCTGGCATTGATCCCGATGTCCTGATTGGCTGGGCCCAAAGGGCTATCTGTCTCCTGGGGAACGCAAACTGTGCCCTTTCAACGGAACGTAGGCGTTCCATCTTAATCAAAATGGATCCACGCTTGTCTGAGCTGGCTACTTCCGAATCCGGTGCTCTGGCTCAAGGTCTGTTATTTGGTCAGCCATTTTTGAAGGAGCTGACTAAATTTGTGGCGACCTTTAGTGGCCTGGACAAGGCGCAATCTTCTTTGCGCAGGGCGTTCCGCCCGGTTTTTGCCAAGGCCGGACGTTCAGGGGGACGTTCGTTCGGCCGAGGTTCTGGTCAACAACGTGGCCAACAGTCCCATCAGGGTGGAGGCGGACAGCGTCAGCAACAGCAACAGTCCTATTCCGGATCTAAAACCACCTTCTACCCCTCCCGAAAAGGTCGAGGCCAAGGCAACAAGGGAGGCTACGGTGGAAACCAGGGAGGACGACAGGATTACTCCTCTGCAGGTGAGCCTGATTCATTTCGACAGTGTTGTTTTGGGAGGCAGGATTCAGTGTTTTCTAGAGAATTGGCGCTCGATCTCCAGCGATGCTTGGATATTGCAGACAGTGCAGGGGTACCACATCGAGTTCTACCACCCTCCTCTTCAGGGTCCCGTCCCTTCTCCCCTTGTTTTTTCCCAACGAGATCGCGAGGTGATTTCCAAGGAAATCGATTCTCTTCTTCTCAAAGGGGCCATTGTGCGAACGACCCTCCATCCACAGGGGTTCGTCAGCAATGTGTTTCTGGTGGAGAAGAAGGGGGGAGGGTCTCGCCTTGTACTCAACCTCAAGGAATTCAACAACGGGTGATCTATCGTCACTTCAAGATGGAGGGCATCCATCTTCTCAGGGATCTTCTTCGCAAAGGTGACTGGATGGTTCGCCTGGATTTGAAGGATGCATACTTGTCCATTCCCATTTTTCCGCCTCATCGCCGTTTTCTGCAGTTCCAATGGCTGGGGGACTGGTTCGAATACACGGTTCTCCCGTTCGGTCTCTCGTCCGCCCCATGGTGCTTCACGAAGCTCCTGCGACCCGTCATGGAATCACTGCGTGCGCGGGGGGTGAGACTTATAGTGTATCTGGACGACATTCTTTTGATGGCTCAGTGCCCTCTACAACTGCGCTCCCATTTGTCTTGGACAATCGACCTACTTCAGTCTCTCGGATTTCTAGTGAATCCGCAGAAGTCTCATTTACTACCCACTCAATCGATAGAGTTTCTGGGTTTCCTTGTGGATTCGGTCTCTTGCCAACTTCTTTTACCTGCCCAGAAAGTCAGGTCTATCAAGAGGGAGTTGAAGTCACTGTTGTCTGCACCGAACGTATCGTTGCGGTCGATGCTCGGATTGTCGGGCTGTTGGCTTCTTCCATTCAGGCGATATTTCCGGGTCCCCTGCATTATCGGGCCTTGCAGCGTCTCAAAATCAGACACTTGCAGAAGGGTCTTCGGTATTCCGACCTGGTTCCTCTGTCCCAAGATGCGAAATCGGAAATGATGTGGTGGCTCCATCACATGGAAGCTTGGAACGGGAAAGCTCTGTTCGGCTCGACTCCGGACCTGGTTTTGGAATCGGATGCGAGTCTTTGGGGCTGGGGAGCCCGTTGCGGAGACTTGACGACGGGCGGCCGTTGGTCTCAGGACGAATTAGCCCTTCATATCAACTGCCTGGAGCTTCTGGCGGGATCGTTTGCGATCCGCAGTTTGGCTCCACAAGCCACCAGCTGTTGCATTTTGCTCCGCATGGACAACATCTCGGCGGTGCGATATGTGAACAAGTTGGGGGGAACTCGGTCGAAGTTGTTAGCAGAGATTGCGAAGGATTTCTGGCACTTCTGCCTACAGAGGAAGATCACTCTTATTGCAGAATATCTTCCAGGTCGCCAAAATCAAGTGGCCGACTGGAACTCTCGCCATCTGCTGGACTTCAGCGACTGGCGTCTTCACCCTCGGGTCTTTCGCTCCCTGTCTCGCCTTTGGGGTCGGCCCTGGATCGATCTCTTCGCCTCTCGCCTCAATGCTCAACTATCCAGGTTTTACAGCTGGCGTCCGGATACGGAGGCCATCGCCACGGATGCCTTTCTCCAGACTTGGCCTCCTCAGCTTTGCTATGCCTTTCCCCCGTTCGCGATGATTCCGCGAGTCTTGGCCAGGACGAAACAGTTTCTGTCGGAGATTGTTCTGATCACTACTCTTTGGAGAGCTCAAGCGTGGTTTCCGGACCTTCTGGAAATGAGTTGCTCGACACCATTTCTGCTTCCAACGAGGTGGAACTTGCTGTTGGATCCTCTGCTCCAACCGCATCCTCTGGTTCTGTCGGGCCAGCTCCGTCTGGTCGCGTGGCGTCTCTCGGGGGACGCTGGAAAGTCCCTGGCTTATCTGGAGATGCTGAGAGGTTTATCAGTGAAGCTTGGGCCCCCAACACGCGCAAACGTTATGCGTCAGCTTGGCGTAGGTGGTGTGAGTGGTGTTCTGAACGGAATCTGGATCCCGCTTCTGCAGATATCTCTCTAGTGGTTAATTTTCTTGCTTCCATCGCTTCTGCTGGTTCTGCTTACAGGACCGTCAATTCTTTCCACTCCGCTCTCTCTGCGGGCCATGATTTGGTCGACGGAAAGCCTGTTGGGGAACATCCTCTCATCTCTGCATTGTTACGTGGTGTGCGAATGGCTAAACCACCATGTCCAAAATATGTTGCTCTTTGGGACGTCTCCATTGTGTTGCGTTTTCTGGAGGCTTGGCCTCCCAACGCTTCTCTGTCCCGTAAGCAGTTGTCTGCGAAATTGACAATGCTTTTGTGCCTAGTATCTTGTAAGCGTGTTTCGGATGTCCGTGCGTTGGACCTCGCAGGTCGTTCTTTTTCCCCAGAAGGCGTTACTTTTACGGTTTCCAGGCGTACCAAGACTAATCTGTCTACTGTCACTTATCCAGCGTTTCCTCACAATCCACAATTGTGTGTGGTACGCTGCATAAAGGATTATGAGGTGAGTACTGCTCCTTTTCGTCAAGATATGTCTGGACAGTTATTGATTGCTTTGTTAAAACCTTTTAAGCCTGTGGCGTCAGCTACTCTTGCTCGGTGGGTACGCTGGCTTATGTCTGAAGCAGGAATTGATACCTCCATCTTTGGAGCTCACTCCGCGAGGGGTGCCATGGCCTCTAAGGCTTTTCGTGTTGGTGTAAGTTTGCATGACATTGTGAAGACAGCTGATTGGTCTTCTGATACTGTGTTTAAGACATTTTACTTCAAACCCTTGTAGATATTGCATCTGTTGTGGTGGAACAGCTTTGAACAAGCATAATCTGAAGCCTCCTGTCCTGCCATAGAATAAAAAATTTGCAAACATTCGTGACAATAATTTTCAATTCTATTAAGGACACGGAGGCGAGGATTATCCCACCCATTGGTATTCTACTGCATTGTTTATGTGCATCTTGGCTTTACTATGATCTGCATTGTTTTGCATTGATTTTTTTCCCCACCCTATGTGATGCGACCTTCAAAGGTTTTGGGGATATATGTTACGGCTCTGTTTTTTCTTTCAGGTTCGGACCAGAAGTGAATTGTCATCTTGGTCTTTCCGGCACCGTTTTCCGCGCCTTGGAGCTTGGATTTGCTGTGTTTCCTGATGCACCTTCGGCGTTTTTGGAGTGGTTGCCTGTTTTCCTGTTGGATTTCTTTGCGGTTCTGCCTTCGGACTTTCCTTTCTGGATGGTTGGCGGTACTTTTCTTCAAATGACTTTAGACTGTTTATGGTTCCTGGACAAAGAAAGAGGAAGTGTTGTCCTCTATGGTGACTTATATAGCATGTACTCTCTATGGTTGCCTAAGGGCTCATGGGAGTTGTAGTTTTTCGTTTTCTTTACTATGTTTCTATTGGCTGCTGTTGGTAGTAAAGAAATAGAGAAAGCATAATCCTCGCCTCCGTGTCCTTAATAGAATTGAAAATTCTTGTCACGAATGTTTGCAAATTTTTAATTACAACATGAGCGCACTACATACATGCCAACATTTCAGAAGAGCAAAGAGGGAGATAAAAAAAAAAAATCGGGAGAAGGGGGCCTTGAATCGGGTTACTGGCATCTGTGGGCTTTGGAAGTGTGCTGCTGCAGGATTGGACATTTGAAACACAAATGCACGTTTTTTTTTACCTTTCAGAAGGATGGAGCTCAAAGGCAGAGAGAGGGTGATGCTAGGGTTGTGCACTGGCCTGGCAGGTTGCTGGCAATGCATGCTCCCCCCTCCTCCCCGCCCCCCTCCCCCCACCCTGTGTGACTGCCCGGGCTGAAACAGCTTTCTGTGCACACACGCAGCCGCCCCACACACCCAGTACTTCACAGGTCTTTAAAAGACCATTCCCTTGTTAATGACGCTTTGTTGGTTTTTCACCCCTTCGAGAGCCCCTGCGTGGCCACGACTATTGCTGGAAGAATTGGCACTTTACACAATACCGAGTCCTGTCAGCTGAACCTCAGAGGAATCGGGTTTTTGCTTGCAGGAATCGGGAGGCGGGAGACTAGCCTTGAAATCAGTAGTCTCAAGCCTGAATCGGGAGGGTTGGCATGTCTGGCGCACTACAGGGCGGAGATCGAGAGCGAATCATCCAGCTCTGGGATCATAGAGATAGGGGTCTTTCAAAGTCAAGCGTGGGGTTCTCGTTACGATTCAGAGCGCTCAAGAAAGAGGGCTTTGAGTAGCATCTTAAATTTCAGGAAGGAGGCGGTCATTCTGATATGGGGGGGGATGGAGTTCCCTATCTTGGGAGCATTACCCGCAAAGGATTTACTAGATGTTTTGTGTTTCTGTGATTTCAAAGGAATGAGTAGGAGCGTGTTTGAGCTTCTGAGGTTCCTAGACTGACCGGCCCTTTTGAGTTTGGTGGCCAGATATTCTGGTTTGCCTGTATGTAGGGCTTTGTGTGTGAGGCAAGCTGTACGGAAGCTGGCTCGTTGGTCAATAGGGAGCCACTTCAGATCCTTGAGAGCCGGGGAGATGTGCTCGTATTTCTTTGTTCCCGTGACCATTCTTGCTGCGGCGTTGAGGGTAGTGGTCAGAGGTCGCAGGTGAGATTTGGCTGTTCCAGTCAGAGCTGCTATGCCATAGTAAATTCTGGAGAGCACCAGTGCCTGAGTGGCCTGTTTCAGATCTTTCGTGGGGAGGAAGGGTTTCAGTTTGTAGAGAAGTTTCAAGTTAAGGAAAGCACTTTTCGCAGTTTTTGAGATGTGTTCTTTCATGTCCAGTTTGGGGTCAAGAGTGATCCCTAGGGTTTTTACAGAGTCTGTAGGTACAAGAGGAACATTAAGGGGGTTTAAGGCTTTGAGCCATTCTACTATTTTGGGGTTTTCATCTTTATTCGAGATGAGGAGCACTTTAGTTTTTTCTTCATTGAGTTTGAGGTGGTTGGATGAGAGCGAATGTTGAACCTCTGAGTGTGCCATTCAGTCTGAATGTCTGCGATCGAAGTGGTTTCCAGATAGTCGTGTGTTGTCCGCATAGAGGTGGAAGGGGATGTTGGAGTTCCTTAGAATTGATGTGAGGAGCCTCATGCAGATGTTGAAAAGTTGCGGTGAGAGTACTGACCCCTGTGGGACTCCTCTACTAATGGGGAGGGGGTCCGATTCAAAGCTTTTGATTTTTATTCTTTGTGTGCGGTTGTTGTGAAAGGAGGAGAACCATTTTAGAACTGTCTTTTCCAAGCCCGCTCTCTCCTGGAGGACATTGAGTAGCAGGGTATGGTCAACTGTGTCGAATGCAGCCGAGAGGTCTAAGAGGATGAAAAGGCTACATTGGTTGGAGTCGAGCGACATGTGTAGATCATCCAGGACATTTAGGATTGCGGTTTCAGTGCTGCAGCCCTTTTAAAACCCCAATTGGTGTGGGTCGAGTAGATTCGTGTTCTCTATGTGTTGGGTTAGCTGTGACATCAAACATCTTTCAAGAATTTTTGATAAGAGCGGAAGTTTCGAAACTGGTCTGAAGTTGTTCATGTCCTTGGGGTCAAGGCCAGGTTATTTTTTTTAGGAGTGGCGTGACTTGACCTAGTTTGAGGCAGTCAGGAATGGAGCCCTCGCTCAAAGAGCTGTTGATGACCTTGGCCCAAATTGGGGCTAGAGTGAGCTTCAGGTCTTTGGTCAGTCTCGGGGGAAGCTGATCAAGGGAGTGTGATGAGGGTTTAGCGGTGGCTATGAGATTGCTTATCACTTTAACCTGGCTAGGCCGGAAGGATGACCAGCGAATAGCTACGGTTGCTGGCCTGATGTGGATAGTTGCCGGGGTGTGGGACTCTGTGCGGGATGCAGGCATAGTGCTGAATGATCGATCAATTTTGGCAATTTTTTCGTTGAAAAAGCTAGCAAAGTCGTCACAGTGGGATTTGGACGCCGCCATGCTGGCTAGCACTGGATTGGAGGTTTGGTCCCCTATGATGTTGAAGAGTTCTTTGGGGCGGTTTTTAGGTTTCAACCTGGCCGTAGCACCTGCGAAGCAGGTGCTCCGCCCAGGGCGAAATCTTCTGATTTTACACTATGGGGTTTAGTTCTCCCTCTGTCTTCCATTGGCTAGCTCCATAAATGGAGGCTAGCCATTGGAAGAGATTGGCTGTCAATCACGCTTTGCCGGTGAAAACGCAATTCGGGGGCGTTTCTGGGTCTTTTTTTAAGCCCCGCCCCTTGTTGCCGTGTGTCCCGGGCCGCGCTGTGATTGGCTGCCGGCCCGGGACACCCCTGTGACGTCATTCCCCAGGCCGCGCTGTGATTGGCTGCCGGCCCGGGACCTGACTTGTCTTGTATTCAATAAATTTGTGCTGCGAAGGCTTGTTATTTCTGTTTGTTTCCTCTTTGTAACGCATGTAATCCTAAGTCCTTATGTTTTTCAACTGGTTCTTATGTAAAGCGCTCTGACACCTTCGGGTAAAGTTCGCGCTATATAAAATCACATAAATAAATAAAATAAACTTATACCCATCCCAAGATGGACGTCACATCGATACGTTTGCGCGCGCTTCGTTCAAAGAGTGGGCATTTTCTCTTGCGTGTTCATTTGAGTAGTCTGTCGTTTGTGTTAGTGACCTGCCCTGCACTTTGTCCCGTCCGACCCACCCATCTCAGGCAGTGTGAAGGAGCAACTCCTGTTACAACTACACACGGGAAGGCTGCGATACAAGTGAGTATAAGGAGGGCATAGGAGTAGGGGGGCGTGGGCTTTGCGTGCCGGAGGGGGCCACTCCTGCTCGTTATTGGTAACTATGCCAGGGCACCCTGACCTTGAAGTAAGTTACCCGCACACCTGAACTGTATCGACATAGGGCGATTCTTCCTGTTGCTGAGACGCTGCAGCTAAGGACCGTGCGAAGCCATTACTGCTCTTGTGTCTGTACCTCCTGAAGCTTCAGCACCTGACCTTGAAACACGTCAGTCACGCACATTTACTTTAGTGGAGCGAAGGCAGTGTGATTACCAAACCGTATTATAAATTGCGTGTTGGTGCTTGGTAGCCGTAAACTCTCTGCTATGGATTCCTTCTCGCTGTCATTCATATATTCACTGTAGGCCATTGAAGTTGTGTGGACAGACTTTAAGCTGGTTCAGGACGTGCCTAAGATTTAATCATTCAAAACAAGGATGCTTCCTTAAGTATATCCTAATTTTTCATGTCTTCTCGGAAATACCTATAATCTGGGCGCATTCCGGTTAAGGCTTATCAGGCACTTCTTAGAAGAAACATCATCAAATGCAGTCCCGATACTGCTGTGCAGTTAACCTTTTAGTTTAGTTGAAATTCAGACTGGGAAATGAATTCTTGCAGCTACCCCGGTTCAGTGCTTTGAAGAAAAGCTTGTCACAATGTGTCTTTATTGTATCACTTCTTAGCTCCTGATTGCAACCACGTGCATTTAATATACAGCAGGAACGGGTATATTGTTTCACGTTGCATTTTTTTGTACTGGTTAGTGCTTTACTTGCATGTTAATACACCACATTTACCTTATCAGCTCAATAAACAATGTAAAATTATTCCGCCCCAGTATCTCGAGATTGCTTAGCCGGAAGTATTATGTTTTACACATGCTTGGCCTGGTGCCATGATAAGATGTGGTTTCTCTACTCACTCTTGTTTTTTAATATGTTCTTTAAAGGCTGCTGATTGCATAAAGTGAATATAGAAATGCATGAAGCTCGCTTCTGATCCTGATATAGTATTGAATGAACACATAAACCCAGAGTCTACTTGTAGGAGGCAGAGACAAATTCATCCACATAAGCGATGTGAATGCCAGGTGAGCGACGAACAGAGCACCGGGAGACATCTCAATTCTACGGCGGCCATGTTGTAAAGGTTTCCTCTCTTTAGTTATAGTAGCCAAGTACTCTATTGCAGAAATTCGGATAAAAGTTTGATAAAGGAGGTCCTATATTACTCATTTTATTTATTTATACAATAGATCGGAACTATACATACTAGTCATATCTTAATAGCAACACATTTTAAACAGTTAATGTTTTTTACATTTTCGTATATATTGCTCTATCTCTGTTGTTTACCATGGTATGACTCACCCGGTAAGTGTCGATAATGCTTAAACGGAAACTAGCACTGTCTGTATCTATAAAGTGTCCGTTTTGTACTTTCATGCCTATCTGATTTTTTTTTCCAGTTGGAGCATACTAAAACGATGTTCACTTAAGGCAACCCCATTTTGCTTTTGCCATCTGCAATTTTATCATAGAAACTAATCTATTCTTCATCCAGATGTCGCGTTTTTGGACATAATTTGGATTCTATGGAATAGGACAATGTTTCGATCGTAAAGGAACACTCCTCCGCACACGAAACGGATAGTTCAGTCTTGCAAAATGGCGGCCACCATGAAGAAAGTGAGTACCGGAGCGGAGCCCTGAATAACCGTATTTTGCATGTTTTTTCTCTCTTTTCTATGGACCTTTCTGCGGTGTTTCTCACACCCTATTTGTAATGGACAAGACATACTCAGAGAGATGTGGTTATTTTCATGCGCTTCTTCCGTAGTTTGGATGAGAGCATGGCCTCCCGAGCTCTCACAGAGCTGGGGAAAAGGACTAATTCACGGTACTTAACTGGAGGCACAAGATGAGGGTATTCAAGGGTGAGGGGCTTAAGTGACTGTTTGTTTCTAAAAGAGATCGAGAGCTCAGCAACACACCTGTGGTTCTCTTCTGTTAAATGTATTATTGAGTGTCATGTTTTAGTGTGCATATGGGCAAATAATGGTTGCTTGTCTCTATGTGATGTTTACATATCCTAGTACCAATATATCACTTAGTGATAGTTTGTTACAATTAACTCAGTGATAAAACTGTCACACTTGCAGAACTCTCAATATACTCTGTTCAATGTGTGAGTAGCTCATTCATCCCAGATTTGCTTTAGTGCATGCTGGGATTAGTACTCCTGTTTAACAAAACCAAGGCTACAACTCCGAAATTGGAAACCTTCTGTGTTTGCAGAGTGCCCTGATGCTAATTTCCCCAGTGAGGCGCTAATGGAGCACATAAATGTCGGGTTCATTTGCAGGTCTCCGCTCCTCCCAGTGCCATTGGCAGGGACCACCCCCTGCAGGGAAGCATTGTCCGGGGCTGGGAATGTACACAGGGCAGCTCCGTGACGCCCATTGTGTGTGTGCACCGAAACTCGACTGGGGGAGGGCGGGGGCTGGAGACAAGGTCAGGGGTGGACCCTTCAAGCACTCTTCCTTCAAGATGCACTTGGAGCAGAGTTAGCCCGATTAATGCACAGAGCAAACTTCATTGAGGCAATCACTTCCTTGCTACTCGTAGTGTCGGTACAAAATGTCCTGTAGCAGTGTTGTGAAGGGCACGTACACTCACTTTCAGATGTAAATTGTGTAAATTGTGCAGGCAGTAAACACCTGCAGATTAAAGCACTGCGTTGAGCCTAAAAAGAGATGCAATTCTCATACCCTGGTACTCTACCGGTTTAGGGCGATGCCCTTACGTTCTGGGTGGGTGGGTGTGGCTCTGGGTGGGTGGGTGTGGTAGTAATTGCTGTCTGCTGAGCTCGTCCGTAGGGTACAATAGGTCTCACATTTGCGAGAGATTAAGCTATTGGCAATGTAAATGACAATCCATTTATTTATCTGTTTTCAAAACCAACACATAAATACAAATTTTGTCATTTACAATGCCAATAGCTCTAACTTTTCCAAAGGCAAAACCGTTGCATTGTAGATGCTTGTTAGCATTGTCTAGAGCAGAACAGAAGGATGACTTTTTGCTCTCGATAGGATTATAGTAGATTTTGCGTGCTGCCTTGAGTTGGTCCCGGTTGATGGAGGTGGGGTTGTTTCCGCCAGGTTCTTTCCATGGATCTAAGGTGTCTTCTTTCTTCATTATTGTCAGTCGAGAACCAAGACCTGGAGGGGATGCTTCTGGGTTTTTTTTAGTTTCAGAGGTGCCAGCTGATCTAGGACGAGCTCATGTTGGAATGTTAGAGCGAGATGAGTTCCGTGGTTGAGAGGAGCTCAGTAGAGTTCGGGAGGAGTGAGCTAAGTCCATCTTCTAGCTTGTCCGGTGGGACTCTCGATAGGTTTCTGACCCACTTGGGGGAGGTGGGAGGGATAGAGCCGAATGGTTGATATAAAAGAGAATGATGTGATGGTCTGACCAGTCCACCAGGATGATGTGATCAATCGAAATTGTATTTTTGTACGCAATGATTGCATCCAGGATTGCTCCTCTATTGTGCGTTTCCTCTGAGCAGTGCTGGATCATATCGTAGTGTTTTAGTAGGGTGGTGAGAGATTGGATTAGCGGGTTTTTGGTTTTATTCCATCTTATGTTGAGGTCGCCCAGAATTATTCTGAAGTCACTATTGAGAGCGGCTTGAGTCATCAGATCCGTCAACTGAGCGCCAAATTCAATAGAGTTGCCTGGAGGCATTGAAGTGGACTGTGGTAAGGCGAATTGAAGTTAACCGAAAGGCATTCAAAGGAGTTATACAGGTAAGAGGGGGATTCAGTGATGGAGAG
Source organism: Lissotriton vulgaris (assembly GCF_964263255.1). Taxonomy (NCBI): domain Eukaryota; kingdom Metazoa; phylum Chordata; class Amphibia; order Caudata; family Salamandridae; genus Lissotriton; species Lissotriton vulgaris. Next base: position 61,790,671 of record NC_141687.1, read on the forward strand.
GTCACTTTTGTGGATAATTGCTATTCCGCCACCTTTGTGTACGGGCCGGTCTTTGTAGATAATTGAGAAACTGGGCGGCACCAGCGTGTCCATGATGGGGAGGGATCGAGTGTTTAGCCAAGTTTGTGATGAAGGCTACATCCAGGTCATGGGAGAGGATGGCTTCGGCTATTTCCGTTGCATGTTTGACGGCGGATCGGCTATTGATAAGCATACAGTTGTTGGGAGGATCTTCATTCGAACTCAGGTTGTCAGGATTAGCTCTGGGTATGGAGGAGAGATAGGCTGGGGGTCTAGCGGCTTTTCGGTGGGGCGGGTCCCTACCCACTCCTGTGATGACTTGAATTGAGGAGAAGGGTGAAGAGTATAGGGGTTGTGCTTGGGCAGGCTGGTTAGGAGGGGGTTCGTAAGATGAGACGAGTGCTCACTTCCGGAGGGGGGAAGGGAGGGAAAAGTTCTAGGACTGTCAACTCGTAACTCAGTCTGGGGTTTAGTGAGTGGAGGCCGGGAACCTGGGGGGGCAGGGACCCGATAGGTGTCAGAGAGTCATTCCTAATGTGAGGCGGATGGATGTGGGGTGGTGCGACGTGAGGGGAGGGCCGCTGGAGTTTCTCTAGGGAGGACAAGGTTTCCTTCAGGCCATAAATCAGGGTAGCGATCTGCGCTTCTAGAAGGTCAAGGCGTTGCATCAGCTTGAGTGCTGGGGAGGGAGGGTGGAACTGAATCCTGAGTTGGATGGACATTGGGGCAAGTCGCTATTGGGAGGGGGGGGATAGGAGTTGGAAGATCTGGTTCAGGTTTAGAGTTCGATTGTGAGAGGACTAGAGAGGGAGAGGGGCTTTGGGGCGAGTTACTGTTAGGGGAGATAACAGGAGTGGGAGGATCTGATTCGGGTTTAGAGTTCCGTTGTGAGAGGGAAGAGGGTTGCGGTCCCTTTGGAGGTGATAGTCATCTTCACTGAGGGTACAATGTGAACTAGTGGAGTGGGGGTTGGCGCACGGGCTGTGACTCGGAATTGCTAGGTGGTCTGGGGTCACTACGGGCGGGAGACTGAGAACTGGGATTGCTTTGGGAGACGTGGGGTGGAGGGTTGGAAGTCGGATGGGTAGGAGGGGGGGCAGAGTTCTGGAAGGTTGGGTGAAAAGGGAGGAGGCCGGGGGTTGGAAGGTAGTGGGGGCTGGGGGAGACGTATGACTGGTGTAATGACTACGCACAGGGGGAAAGGGATCGTTGATGGAAGCATGCTCTGAGGATTTGGAGTTTGTAAGGAGCCACGGGGGGTGGGGGGGTGGGGGGGGGGAGGTGAATGGCTGGTGAGGGTAGTGAGCAGTAGCCGTCTTAAGTGTGGGGAAGAGGGAGTCGAAGAACTCTTGGTTCTCGTCTTTCGTCTGAATTAGAATGGTGCCATTCACGAAAATGGTGATGGAGATGTCTCCGGACAGGGACTGTTGGTTCAAGGGGAAGATAGTTAGTTTACGGTTGGGTTCTGTGAAGGTGGTTTTGGAGACAGGGAGTAACCCACAGGTCAGGTCTGATGGTATGGAAAATGAAGTCCATTTTCCTCTGCCCTTTAGATGTGCAGTGGTAGGTGTCCACAATTAGTGTTTCAGGGTGTTGCCTAATTAAATTCTGTTTAAAGCATTTTTTTGCTTTGAAGGAGAGACTGTGTGGGAATGTTATTGCGAAGGTGTTCTGTCCAAGTGGGGACAAGTGGTTGAGTGACGGGCAGGGATGCGTGTCCATTTGCACAGCCAGAGGCATCCTAGTAAAACTCG